>NC_090442.1:419685775-420935775 GCF_031143425.1 Pleurodeles waltl
AGTGTTCCATGGTAAATACTCCTCAATACCAAGTAGGAGAGGGGAAACAGTCACCTGAGCCATTAGCATTTTAGGAGCAAGAGACCTCACCCACCTCTATGTGGCATGCTTCATCATCGGGACTGCTCTTCGTCGGGCTGGCCTTGCAATACCTGATGGGCCCTCCTTCCTGATAATATCCAGACATCATTAGTGATATTGGCGGCTATTCTCTGCTGTTACAGCAATCTTGTCCGGGAACGTTCTTCATGTATTTTGAGAGCATGTTTCCCGCCTCCAGCTCCAATTGTGTTCTCTACTCGTTTTACGTTGATGTTTTGGCTCCATTTATCCCTTTGCATAACATCTATGCTGATACCACATTGCCAGATTTGCAGGAGTTCTACGATCCGCAATTTCCTAGCGGGCCCTTTCCTGGCTCTTGGAGGGTAAGGCTACTGCTGTGTGTTTGACATAATGCACCTTATATCATATGATACACTTGACATGTTCTCATTCATATGAAGGTTTGAGTTTGCCATTTTTCCACAATAACTTAGTTCAACAAGTGTGTATGTGTGGACACCTCCTGTGAATGTACATGGGTTAGTCCATTGTAACTCAATATTGTGGTACTATTTCATGTTTTGCTTTCTAGGTCACCTGACAAGGGGATACATACACTAAGTTCCATTATTTTGAAGGAACACTTCATTTTGTAAGCACTCTTACTCTCTTTTTGTGAGGACAAGGTTTCTCCCTTTTTTATTTTGGTCCTGGATGGAACGCCACTTGATCCTTTGGGAATTTGAAACCTGTCGACCATTGTTCTTCAGTGTTGTAAATTCAGAACACAGACCCACATTTGGAGAAGGTAAGACCATTATCTCCAGTGACTTCACCATTCTATGTTTAATCTTGACATAGGTATCAAAGTTCACAGTAAAATTACTACACTACACACTGGAGCACATTTTGCACTTACAGTTTTCTTTGGCACCCACCAAAAAGATCTTGGCAAAGAGCCTCCTTGCAGGATTCGTCGGGTATTGCAGCGCCGGCCCAATGAGGAACAGGCCGATTGAAGAGGGTGAGGGCTCTTGCTGCTAATAAGCTAACTCCCTAGATGACTGTTTCTCCTCCCCTACTTGATATTGAGGAGTATTTCCTACAGAACTGTGCACTCATATGTTTTTGATTGTTTAATTTTGGGAGCTTGTGCACTGGACCATTAGAACCTCCCAGGCACCTTCTTATTGCTAATCAAGGAGACCTACATAATTTTGTCATTTCTGCCTCGACCAAAAGACTGGGTTGTGATGTTGCTTCCTTATTGGGGGTGACATTCAAACTCAAGAGGTCAAGGAGGCTATTAATCGCTTGCACTCTTGGGCTACCCATAGAATTTTATTCAATTTTTGCTATCATATTAGCTTCTCTCCTGACCAAAAATGCTAATGCCACAAGGGAGGGTTTTACCGTGACTACCGTAATTTACATTACTTTGTGTGAAGCCCTATATATACCTCTGCTTAAATGCAGGCAGAGCAGCCGCCCAAGCCTCCTCGTACAGACTGATATAGATCCTCAATGTTAATTATAAAATTCTGAGTAGAATCCTGGTTACCAGGATTTACACCTCATCTTCAGACTTTAATTCACCCAGATTCTACTAGGCTCATCCCGATGTAATGTACAGTCCCTACTATCTGTTGGCTGATCGACGTACTACACTCCCGGCTAGACGACTACCCCCGGGTAACTGTTCTGGCGGCTGGACAGTGGAAATTGCCATCCCTGTATCTGACAAAGACTGGGATAACATACTGGAGGCCACACCACAGGTTTCCAGAAACGTTAGGTTCAAGCTTATTCACTTCTAATTCCGCCACAGAGCCTATCTCACCCCAAAGATTATTAATGCAAAGTTTCCAGAGGCACATGCGAAATGCCCTAGTTGCAGTGTAGAGGGTGTGGATTTCTACCACATGGTATGGGACTGGCCATCTCTCCATAACCATTGGGATTCTGTCTCACAATATGTGGAGAGAGCCATGGAGTGCCATATACTCCACTAGACCGCTAGGGGAAATGAATTACGCCCACGTTTATAGATCTGACACTACTCTTGGTGTGTTGCCAGCTAGCGATGGTTTGGAAACCCCCATAGACCTGTACATCCAGTAGTGGCGCGCCGAGGTCCTCAAGTTGGCAGAATATGAGGGAGCGAATCTCCGCAGAGAGATGAATGTTATCCCATAATATATTGTGGTGGGGGACCAGCGGATGTGTGCGCATGTGGTTATGGTGCAATGTTCCGAATGTACCAAAAGTTAAAAAATGCAAAAATAAGGTTTTTTTTAAAAAAGATTAGAAATAGCGATTTCCTGTGAATCGTAATTAGCAAATAGCTGTTTTTATGTAAGAATCTCTATTGCGTTTCATTTGCAATTCATAGTAGGTTGCAAATAGCCCTACATCGTGAACATTAGTGGCCCATTAGGAATCGCAGCCATCACAGGGATGGTGGCTTGTTGGAGTCAGCACACCACTATGTTTGTAATTGTTTTTAAATAAAGTGTTTGAAAAGAAGAAAAAAAATGAAACTTTGAAGTTTCATTTTTGGGGAGTAAGCAGTGGTCCAGAAAAATATTTGTTTCCCATTCTCGAAGGGGAAGGGGTCCCTTGAAGAACCCCTTCCATTTGCTGTCAATGGGTTACCACCTCATTCAAGGAGTGAGGGAAAATATGAATGCTTTGCAACCATAATTTGTTGCAAAACATTCATACATCCCATTCAGAATCGGTATTTGGAAGGGACTCCCTAAGCACGCCCCTTACAAATATTGAATTGCAAAACCCAAATTGCGATTCGGTAACAAGTTCCTGAACTGCAGTTTGGGCTTTGTACATACCAAAAAGTATTTTTGAGGTCGCAACCCGATTTTGTGACTCAAGACGTTTGCAAGCTCAAAAATGCTTCGTACATCTAGCCCTTAGTCACATAGTCTCATTGTCAATGCCCCTGCATTGTTAAAAAAAAATAAGATACTCCTAATTGTAGACCACGATATTCCCTACATTTGTATGTTTAGAAACTTGCAACAACACCAAGGAGTCTACAACCTAATGATAAAGAAAAACAAAAACAATTTATCAGCTTACCAAGATTTTTAGCCCATGCCGTGTATGCTCCAATCAAAATATGGGTATCCTCAAACATGCTTATTGATGGTTTGTCCACACATGTATACCCTACACATTGTCAGCCGCTCTAAGCATATATTCGACCATGTTAACCACATCATCACCCTTGCCCTTCTGACAGTTAACCACACCAACAACACATACTATCTCCACACGCCCTTCAGGTTTTATAGTTCCCTATCCACAGTTTGCAAACTCTTAGCTCCAGTTAGCACACTATGAACTGTGTTCCTCTTGTTCCCAGCAATGCTCTGCACATCTTTGGTCACACAATTAAAATCATCTGCCACGTCTGCACGCCCTCGCTTCAACATTGCATTCCCTAAGTCATACTTTGCACACTCCCAGCTATATTGAGCACACCCTAGCTGTGCTGTATCCAGCCTCTACCACAAGCTGCACGCTGTCGCCAGCAGTTCATAGGTCATACTGGTAGAACATCTGTTCACTTAGAGGTGTTGTGTGTCAGAGCAGTGGAGTCAGCGCTTAATTTGTAAATAAAAATGTGCCGGTGCCCAAAGCCCTCCTCTTAAACACGCGGATGCTCCATTTAAATGTGCGAGCACAGGATACTGAGGCAGCGTACTCCTGAAGCCATCTCGGGCCTCTTCAATCCATTTAAAGACACTCCCTGCCCCTTCGGCCCACTCTTCCAGCTTTCTCCCATTGTGACACTTTTTTCCTTTTTCTCTTCCTCCCTCTTTCCCATATGTGTGTTTGCTCGCAGCAAATGCTTGAGGCAGAAAAATAAGTGCTTGCCCTCAAAAATAGGAGCCGGTGCTCCGCACCGGAAACGGCAAGCACAAATTAATCACTGATGTGGAGAGCTGCAGAAGGAGGAAGCCTAGTTGCCCATCACAGGGCCTACAGTAGTTGTGTGTTGTGAATTAAACTAGGTGCAGCAATATCTTTGCTATCACGTCAATTTAGCAGAATAACACGTGGCTTCAACCTCACAGGCATCCATCAATTCTCTGTTTAATGAAGTTAAAGCCATCCAGATTTCATTCTAATGCTATCTCACTTCCACCCCATAAAAACACTGTTATGCTGTAACCCTTTTCTTGGCCTCTGCGTGCCCCATTGTGTTCCCAGACTCGATCTCATCTCTCCCAATTCGTACAGAGCACTGTTTGCCAGCAGAATTTCAAAGGGTCTAACAGAAGGGCACAATATAGAGACTAACCCCTGGAAACCAAGGGACAAGTGTCAGTACCCAGCCCAAATTACAGACTCCATCGTTGTCACCCTAAAAAACCCAAATGTTTTCAAGATAACGTCCAGTATGCCATCATAATTGTGGTGGCACAAGGCGCTTCCAACACATTTATATTGAGCTGTCTTCTTCAGTGTAAAAGCATACTTCGATATTTATCAAAATATTTTTTAATTAAGTATAGAGTCATTTAAAAAACACATTAAAATTCAGTTTTCACATATACGCCAAACCGCAACCTGGGCTACAATTAAAATAGTAGGGTGACAGAAAGTGGAGTGACTGATTAGAAGGAGAGTTGTTACTTCTAAGATGGTCAGTTAAAAATGCATCATAATGTATATACTCTAATGTTTGGTGTATATGTGAAAAATAGATTCAAATGTGTGTTTAAAAACGCTGTTACGACAACAAAGGGCGAAAATCATACATTTGGGATACATATTTTCTATGGATGTTTTTTTTTTTTTTTTTTAAACAATGAACACATAACGGTGTTGGAAATATTTTGTGCTCGCACAATTGTGATGCTTTAGAGGACGTTTAATCGCAAAACCATTCAACATATTTACGGTCACAAAGGAGGGGGAGCTTGTAAGTTTAGTTGACAGCAGAAGGACTACAGAAGATGACAGTGGCATGTGAAAGAAGCCGCCAAGAAACGTAGTAAGTTTTAATTGTTAACTTTCCACCTGTAAAGGGAGAGAAGTGCAGGAGCGGAGGAGCGTCTACCCAAGGAAAAAAGGTCAACTAGGAGAGAACAAAATCCATCTGCATTTCAAAGTTTCCCACAAAAGAGATGGCAGCATTGTTCTAAGGGAAATATCATTTAGCTGTTTATTTTTAATACATTAAAAAAGCTTTATAAATATGCAGAACCCATCACAGGTCGAGTCCGTGGTGGGGAATTAAAAAGGCGAAGTTAAAATTTGAGGCAAATACCCAGGAAGATCACAAAGTGGTGAAAACTGAACCTCCTGCTTTGCTGCTTCCGCCTCCTAGAACTTTCTAGGCTGTTAAAGGTGCCTCGCCATCTGACTGTTAAGGGATGCTCGAAATCCTGTAGGTTTCCCCGCTGAACGCAGAATCGCTCAAGGGAGCACTGCAAGCATTAGTGAGCGATCTGCAACCCAGAACCTCGGAGGAGTGTGTGATCCTGAGGGGATTCTTGATTTTGAGACTTTTATAAATACAGCCACATGGCGCGGGATTAACATCACCACACTGTTTGCTATTTGAAACACATTTAGTCTGAGACGCTGCTTAGAGCAAGCATTGGCAAAGCCAGTAGGTATTGCCCAATGGAGATCTGTTGGTTTGTCAGTGTTTTTTTTTTTTATCCGTGTTGTACAGCAGTGCAGCATGGCTATAGGTTAATAAAAAGTTATGGCGCAGTCGAAACTGGTCGCTTTATAGCGCTTTTTTCTTACTTTCAACCAGAAAGAAAATAGTGACAAAGCCAAATAGGTCTTCTATTTGGCTTTTCAATGTTTTGATTTGAAATAATCAAGTTCGACCACTGGAGGGCAGAGTTACGCTATATAAAATGCAAAAAAATGAAGCAGACAGTACCTCAATCACAGGGTCAGCACGGATTGACCCTAATTAAGATCACTCAATCTGTACTTGATCCATGAACCCCACAAAGAAAAGAAGTAGTCAGGGAAGTGATTCCTGAAACATGCTGCCGAATTAGAAGGCAGCAAAGAGTGAAAATTATACAAACGAATGGTAAGTAATGGTCTAAAAAAAACTTTTTTAGAGAGTTTTTTTTTGTTATACACAATAGATCTTGTCTGTACCCAAAAAGGCAAGGAGTGCTGCAAGCGCTGGGAGGACCTTCAGTACTGGGCACACCTGAAGATACTAGATAAGCTGTGGGTATTCTCCCAGCCACACAAGTGCACCTCAGGCTTACACTAAGGCACAGGAGGGTCCCACGAGGTCAGCTGGAGGCACATGAGCAGCAGAGAGATGATAACTCTGAAAACTAAAAATGTAGGTGCATATATTGAGTCAGGTCTCTTGTTTTATGTGTTTTGAATCTGTCTTTGTTGGTTTTAGATCTCCTTGTTAATCTGATAAAATAAATATTTTTTCTATAAAACAAATGTTATTAGTTTTAATGTAAAAACGGATAGTTAAACCAAATTGAACACAGCAACATCATATGATGACATAGAATATCTCAATTTCTGAAAGACGTCTGTTTTCTGGTGTCAGAGAAGCCCTTTAGTTCCAGGCATTTGTGTGGCTGTAAATGTGCTTGCTGTGCATACTCCTGCCATCTGGTGTTAGGTCCAGATGTGTACAAGTTGTTTTTCTTCAAAGATGTCTCTCGAATCACTAGGTAGTGTGACTCCCCCTCTTGCTGCTAAAGCGCCTGGGCGCCAGGCTTCATTGTTAGTTGTCTTTCTGCCATTGCGTTGGACATGTTACTGAGCTCAGGAACAACACCGTTGTGGTGGTTTCTTCATTTCCTCTTCCTTCCATCTATATTGTTGGCTATTACAATTCTCTTTCTTGCATGGACTCAACGCATGGTGCTTCATCTGTTATTGGATGGAGCTCCCTTCCATTCCACCCAGCAAATATGTCCTCTCCCTACAACATCAAAGCTCCTGCTTCAGGAAGAGCTAGAACGTGTTTCTCCTCAAGGGCACCATAGAGCCAGTGCCATTGCACCTTCAAGGCACAGGATGGAATCCCTCTACTCCTACTTTCTCATTCCCGAGAAAGACTGATCTCTCAGGCCTATCCTGCATCTCACGCCCCCTAAAAAATACATCCTTTCAGAGCACTTCAACATGGTCACTCTGAAGGATGTCATTCAACTACTTCAGCAGGGGGACTCCATGGCTACCCTCAATCTCAAGGATGCCTACTTCCACTTTGATTCATCCAGCGCCCCGTCTCTACTTCCGATTTGTGGTAAGTGGCAAACACTATCAGGTCAAGGTGCTATCTTTTGTTGTTACCACCACACACAGTGTGTTGATAAAATGATTAGCAGTAGTAGCTGTGCACTGCCGGCAGAAGGGCATCGTTGGCATTCCCTTACTTGGTCCAAGTTAGGGCATTCCCTTACTTGGATGATTGACTGATAAAGAGCGCAACTCAACAATCGTGTTGCACACACACTCAGGCCACAATGAACCTCTTACATGACCTGGGGTTTAATATCAACGCCAGCAAGTTCCACCTCCATCCCCTGCCGATTCAATTTTACCTCTGGGCAGTCTTCATCTTTTTCATACAAATCAACAGGCCACAGCAAGGACAGTTGTACGCCTTCTTAGTATAATGGCCTTCTGCATATCCATATGTACCCATGTCAGGTTACACATGCCCCTGCTGCAAGAATGCTTAACTCATTAATGGTCTCATGCTGAGGGTCACTGGGAAGTGTTGATCAGCCGCCACACACATCATTCTTTGCAGTGGTTGATCAATTTGTTGCAGGGACGGCCTTTTCTCGGCCCTGTCCCACAGATTACCATTACAGCAGATGCCTTTCACGGGGTGGGAGGCACATTTACAAAACTTGACTGTCTAAGGTTGGGGGGAACCTAGTCACCAGGGTGTCCACATCAGTTACCTGGAGCTGTTAGCTGTCCACCTTGCTCTCAAAGTCTTCCTCCGCTGCATTGTGGGAAAGGTAGTCCTTATCTGGTTGGACAACATGACAGCCACGTATTACCTTCAGAAACAAAGTGCTTGCTCGCCACATCTCTCGCAGTTAGTCCAGACCATGTGGCCATGGGCTGTCTGCCACAAGATCCATTTGCTGGCAGAGTACCTGCCGAGGGTGTAGAACAACTTCGAAGACCTCCTCAGCAGAATTCGACAACTCCTCGAGTTAGAACTCCATCCATGAGTCATTCTCACATACTTCAGACAGTAGGGGTTTCCTGACATAGGGGGTCATTACAACATTGGCGGTAAAAGCCGCTTACCGCTGTGCAGAAGACCGCCAATACACCGCCGCGGCCGCGGAATTCCGCCACAGCTATTATGACACACATCTCGGAATCCGCCGAAATACAGACACCCACACAAGTCCGCCACACCAAAGGTCAGTATAAAACTGGCGAAAACAAAACCTCCACCTCCACGCCAACAGAAACAGAAACACACCCATGCTATTACGACCCACGAATCCACGCGGCGGTCTTTCAACCGCGGTATTCCATTGGCGGTATACACCGCCGCGCTCAAAATACACACACATCTCCAAAACACCGCCACATTGGACAAATCAAAATACACACACCTGATACACATACACACAGCACTCCCACACACCCAACACAATATAAAACACACACCCACATCACCCACAAACCCCTACGACCACATTTCACGACCGAAGGCCAGAGAGACAGAGAGCACAGCAACTGAGAACCCCACGACACAGAGGCACACAACACCATCACCCATACAACATTACACGCACAATACACCACATACCACTACACATCACCACACACATCAACACTGACACCACCCCACACATCACCCACACCACCCCATGTCACGCCAAAGACACCCCCGGTTTTCCGAGGAGGAGCTCCGGGTCATGGTGGAGGAAATCCTACGGGTAGAGCCACAGCTATTCGGCTCACAGGTGCAGCACACATCCATAGCCAGGAAGATGGAGCTATGGCGCAGAATAGTGGACAGGGTCAACGCAGTGGGACAGCATCCAAGAAATCGGAAGGACATCCGGAAGAGGTGGAACGACCTACGGGGGAAGGTGCGTTCAGTGGTCTCCAGGCACAACATTGCGGTTCAGCGGACTGGCGGCGGAACTCCTCCTCCTCCCCCACAACTAACAAGATGGGAGGAGCAAGTCTTGACCATCATGCATCCTGAGGGCCTCGGAGGAGTCAGTGGAGGAATGGACACTGGTAAGTCAAATCTTCACTGTCATATCCCCCACCCTACCAGCATGCTATCACACACCCCCACCCTCACCCCCTCCCCTATCACTCCAACTCCTCACTAATGTACTAATAACACAAACCACCCATCCCAACACCAAGTCCTGCATGACACAACTAAGCATAGTCACCCCTCACTAAAGCATGCTCACTGCACATACCCAGAACACACCCCAACCATCATCAAACCAACCCACACACAGGAATGCTTGCACTGGGGTACACACACACCCACCCATTGCACACCATTCCACACACAGATGCAATAAACATGCTCTTATATCCCTGCAGGACCACGAAGGAACGTCACCACACCGGAGGGTCAGACAACTCCACTCCACCCACAGAAGAGGCCCACAGTGACGATAGCAGCTCTGCCCTACTGGATCCTGATGACCAGCCCGGACCATCGTGGGCCTCGGGACAGTCGGTTCCCCTTGCACAGGCACAGCCCAACACTGACCTTCCACCCTCTGGTAACACCAGCACAGCACCCACCCAGCGGGCCCATACCTCCGTCCCCAGGACACGCCAATCAGCGGTGTGTCCACCACTACAGGGAACCTAGGATAACCCACCACCCCAAGAAAATCAGGGACCTGGGGGCAGTGGTAGTGGGCACACGGTCCAGGGGATGGAGGCCCAGGAACACAGGGGAACTGGGAGGGCTGCTGTGCGACAGGGGGCGGACAGGCCAAGGGAACCCACTCTCCCCGAGGCCCTCTCCTCCATCATGGGAGCCTACCACCACTCCCAGGAGACGATGGCGACGGTCCTGGACAAGTTTCAGGAGACCCAGCACCTGCAGGAGGAGCAGTATTTGGGGTTCAGGGAGGAGCTCAGGGCCATCAGCTCCACCCTGGGCACCATCGTAGGGGTGCTGAAGGACATACAGAAGACCATGAGGGACACCGTGGCACTCCAAGGGGCCCCTGACACTAGCCTGGATGATGAACTGCCCACCACCTCTGCCGGCGCTAGTGGACAGGACGCCCGCCACAGGACCACCACACCAGCACCCCACCCCCTGCAGACGGACAACCACCACGCAAGCGGTCCCTGAGATCCAGGAACAGGACAGAGCAAGATGGCAAGACCCCCGCCAGAAAATGAGACCACCCTGATTGTCCTCCCACTGTCCCACTTTGTTACCCTGTCCATACTTAAACTGCCCCAGCTCCACTTCCTATGCCCATATGGACAGTGCACCTGTGTGACCAATGGACTGAACTCTGCCATGGACATTCCTCCACCATCCCCCATCAGCATATTACAACCCCCCTCCATTTTTGAGCACTGCAATAAACACCCTTGAACCACAAAACAATCTGGAGTCAGTCTGTGATTTTGTAAATATGTATTATCAATGACAGTGTCATAATGCGTTTCCAATTGTAAAGCCAACATACCTATGTCACACATCACAAGTCCTTGAAGGATGCAAGCAGATGACACACGTTGGTAACCACACCTGTGAAACCATAATGGAAAGGTACAACTCAGTGACCAAATACTGGTATGAAATGACAGACAGGATAGAGGTAGACGTGTTAAAGTTAATGTAATGGTAAAAATGAAAATGATCTCACCTGTGTGTCACTGGAAATATTGCTGTATGACTGACTCCCTGTTGTCTATGTCTTCTTCCTCAGCTTCCTCCTCATCACTGTCCACAGGGTCCACAGGCTCCACAGCTGCCACAACACCGTCATCTGGACCATCCTGCAGAAAAGGCACCTGGCGTCGCAAAGCAAGATTGTGAAGCATCGAGCAGGCGATGATGATGATGTGGCACACCTTCTTGGGTGAGTAGAATAGGGAACCCCCTGTCATATGGAGGCACCTGAGCCTGGCCTTCAGGAGCCCGAAGGTGCGTTCGATCACCCTCCTAGTCTGCCCATGGGCCTCATTGTAGCGTTCCTCTGCCCTGGTCCTGGGATTCCTCACTGGGGTCAATAGCCAGGACAGGTTGGGGTAACCAGAGTCCCCTAATAGCCACACACGGTGCCTCTGGAGTTAACCCATCATATAAGGGATGCTGCTATTCCGCAGGATGTAGGCGTCATGCACTGAGCCAGGGAACATAGCATTTACCTGCGAGATGTACTGGTCTGCCAAACATACCATCTGTACATTCATAGAATGATAACTCTTCCGGTTCCTGTACACCTGTTCACTCCTCTGGGGGGGGACCAGAGCTACATGGGTCCCATCAATAGCACCTATGATGTTGGGGATATGTCCAAGGGCATAGAAGTCACCTTTAACTGTAGCCAAATCCTCCATCTCAGGGAAAACGATGTAGCTCCTTACATGTTTCAGCAGGGCAGCCAACACTCTGGACAACACGTTGGAAAACATAGGCTGGGACATCCCTGATGCCATGGCCACTGTTGTCTGAAAAGACCCACTAGCAAGGAAATGGAGCACTGACAGCATCTGCACGTCAGGGGGGATTCCAGTGGGATGGCTCCAACTGGGTACATAGTTCCTGGATAGTGGCACGGTCAAACCTGTAGGTGACCATTAAATGTCGCTCCTCCATTGTCAACAGGTCCACCAGCGGTCGGTACACAGGAGGATTCCGCCATCTTCTCAAATGTCCCAGCTGACGGTGCCTAGGAAGGACAACAGTGACCACAGAGTCAACAAATTCCCAGGTATGTACCCACAGATACACAGAACACGACACCAAACATAAAACCCTTCCTGTATGTGTGTTGAGTGTAGGCCTAGCTATGTGTGACGCAGCAGTAAATGAAGCCATGTGCGCCCCTGAAATGGCAGATGACTGACCTCTAAACTGGGACAATGGGAATGTGAGGTCACTGCGCTGGCGTTGTACCCCGTCGCGGTAGGCGGTCGTAGACCGCGGCGCAATGCTGCATTGGTTAACATTGGAACCTATGGGTCCCAGGAGCCAATGACGAAGTGCGCTGGCGGTGATGATACGCACCACCGCGGACGTCACCGCCATTTTCTATCTGTTCAATCACTCGATACCTGATCTTCGACAGGAGAGTACCTACACTGCAAGTGCTGCTGTGACCTCGGTGTGGAAGAGACAATGGCTGCTGCATCTGGGGAAAGGGCCCCTGCCTTCTCTGCTCAGGAGTTGGAGAAGCTAGTAGACGGGGTCCTCCCCCAGTACACGCTACTCTACGGTCCTCCAGACCAACAGGTAAGTACACAGGGAGCACGTTGTATGGGCTATGCCTGGGTGGAGAGGGCTGGTTGTAAGAGGGACGGGGGCAGAGTTCAGGGAACATGAATGCATGTGCCACATGGCAAGGGTAGGGATGGGGGCCACTCACATCGACGGTGCAGTTGGTAATGACTTCTCTTCTTCCCTTGTGCATGTCCTGTAGGTCAGCGCCCACCAGAAGAAGGACATTTGGCGTGCCATCGCCAAGGAAGTCCGGACCCTGGGGGTCCACCAGAGACAGGGCACCCACTGCTGGAAAAGATGGGAGGACATTCGCCGCTGGAGCAAGAAGACGGCGGAGGCTCAGCTGGGGATGGCCTCCCAACGTGGGAGGGGTGCCCGTCGCCCCATGACCCCCCTGATGTTCCAGATCCTGGCGCTGGCCTACCCGGAGTTGGATGGGCGCTTGAGGGCATCACAGCAGACACAAGGAGGTGAGTACACTCTCATTCTGGGGACTTGGCGCGCAGTTGAGGGGTCTGGGTGGGGGAGGAGGGCTGTGGGTGTACCTAGGCCAGGCAGAAATATGTAGGCTAGGCCCCTCCGTAATGCAGGGCATGTGGCACTCCACCCCACCTCAGTAGTGGGGTTAGTACAGGTATAGATGCCCCTGTGGCATCCATGTGTGCAGATGTCCACCATAGCCATGTAGGCCATATCCCAGCAATTGCATCTGTAGAGGCCAAGAGCACGGCGTAGTGCAGGGAGCTGCTGTGTCTGTATTGTCCGCCAACGGTAGCGGTAAGCCATGCACTCAACCTGTCTTTCTTCTGTCGTCCCCCTCCCCCTTTTTCTGCTCTCCCTGTTCTTTTGTGCATCAGCATCATCAGGCGGAGATACAGTGGCACCGGGGCACGAGGGAGCTGCATCCCACATGGCCATGGAGGGCCACACCACGGACTCAGAATACACCAGTGGGACGGAGGGAGAGGGGAGCTACACGTCGGTCACCGGATCATCAACCAGCGACACGGACTCGTCCGCCGATGGGAGCTCCCTTGTGGTGGCGGCACCATCTGTGCCCCCCACTTCTACAGGTACAGCCGCCATCTCCCCTACCAGCACCGCCCTCCCAGCAGCCCCTCAGCGTTCGCCCCGTGCCCGCTCACCCAGGAGGGTGGGCATCACCTTCGCCCCAGGCACCTCAGGCCCTGCCCCAGTCACCCCTGCTGCCCTCAGTGAGGAGGCCATTGACCTCCTCAGGTCACTCACTGTTGGGCAGTCTACCATTGTGAATGCCATCCAGGGTGTAGAAAGGGAGTTGCAACACACTAATGCATTCCTGGAGGGCATTCATTCTGGTCAGGCTGACCATCATCGAACCCTGCAATCTCTGGCCTCAGCACTGATGGCAGCCATTGTCCCGGTCTCTAGCCTCCCCCTTCCAACTTCCTCCACCCAGACCCAATCCCCTGTACCCCAGCCTGTCCCAAGCACACCATCAGACAAGCACGCATACACCACAACACCCAAAAGTAGCTCAGGCAAACATAGGCACCACACAACCCACAGGCACTCACACAACCATCACCCACATGCAGACACAGCAACATCCACTGCCTCCACTGTGTCCCCCTCCTCGTCATCTCCCTCCTCCCTCCCAGTATCGTCTACACTCTCACCTGCACGCACTACATCTACAGGCACTAGGACTCGCACCACAACACCCAGCACCACACCCCGCTCACCTGCACTCACCACCCCACTCCCATTTACACGTCCCCTGTGTCCTCTCCCAGTGTGTCTGTGACGCCCCCTCCCAAAGTACACAAACGCGGGCACCCACACACCCAACATCCATCCACCTCACGACAGCCTCCAGTACCTGCACCTGCACCCAAAACACCTAAAGTGACACCTCCTACAACCACCTCCTCTTCCTCCACTCCCAGACCCCCTCCAGCTACCCATCCCAGTGTTCGTCAGAAACTGTCCCTCTGCAACGTTGACCTCTTTGCCCCCACCCCTCCAATTCATCAGTCCAGTCGTAGCGCCTCAGCCAAAAAGAATCCAGTACCAGTGGTGCGTGTTACAGGTGTGTGGAGTGCACCGGCCACCAGGGCAGGCAGTGTGACACGGAGCCAAGGCACTGCCAGTCCACCCCCTGTAAAGCATCTGAAGTTGGAAAGTGGCCGACGGGACAGGGTGAAGACTCCTGGAGGCAAAACTACTCACAGGGGTCCCAGGGGGATTGCAGAGTCAGCTGTGACTCCTCCAAAGGTGGGGAAGGGCCAGAAGAAGTCTGCATAGCCTGGTGTGAGCAGCACGGCGGAGAAGGGCGGCATCCTTCCCGGCAGCCGGGACGCCACCGCCAGCACCGTCGTCACTGGTCAGAAGACCACCGCTGGAGTCATTGCCCAGGAGGGCACAAGTATCGTCACTGGTCAGGAGACCACCGCCGGAGTCATTGCTCAGGAGGGCACAAGTATCGTCACTGGTCAGGAGACCACCGCCACCGCCGGAGTCATTGCCCAGGAGGGCACAAGTATCGTCACTGGTCAGGAGACCACCGCCGGAGTCATTGCCCAGGAGGGCAGAAGTATCGTCACTGGTCAGGAGACCACCGCCGGAGTCCGTGCCCAGGAGGGCACAAGTATCGTCACTGGTCAGGAGACCACCGCCTGAGTCAGTGCCCAGGAGGGCCCCAGCTGCCACAGCCCCGCTGGGCAATGAGGGACCGTCATGCCACACACCAATGCACAGGTCAGAGACCGCCATGGCAAAGCACCGCTGAACAGGGCAAGTTGAGACCGCCATGGCAAAGCACCGCTGAACAGGGCAAGCACCGCTGAACAGGCCAGAGACCGCCATGACAAAGCACTGCTGAACAGGCCAGAGACCGCCATGGCAAAGCACCGCTGAACAGGCCAGAGACCGCCATGGCAAAGCACCGCTGAACAGGGCAAGCACCGCTGAACAGGCCAGAGACCGCCATGGCAAAGCACCGCTGGACAGGCCAGAGACCGCCATGGCAAAGCACCGCTGAACAGGGCAAGCACCGCTGAACAGGCCAGAGACCGCCATGGCAAAGCACCGCCGAACAGGGCAGAGCACCGCTGCAGAAGGAAAAGACCGCCACATCAAGCATCGTTATCCCATGTGCAGCTGGGACAGTGACGGGACAGGAACTGTCACGGGGAGCCTAATCCAGTCTAGGCACCATTCCCCCTCCAGAACCAGTGGAGAGATCCATCCACTACCTCTTTCCTTCACAGGATGAAGCACTCTGGGCACCAGTCCCCCTCCAGAACCAGTGGAGGCTGTTATCCACTTGAGAGACTGTGGCTTTGCACTCCCCAGGATGGTACAGTGGGCAACCCACCCACTGTAGAGACTTGAGAGACTGTGGCTTTGCACTCCCCAGGATGGTACAGTGGGCAACCCACCCACTTGTGAGACTTGAGAGACTGTGGCTTTGCACTCCCCAGGATATGGCAGTGGGCAACCCACCCACTGTAGAGACTTGAGAGACTGTGGCTTTGCACTCCCCAGGATGGTACAGTGGGCAAGCCACCCACTGTAGAGACTTGAGAGACTGTGGGTTTGCACTCCCCAGGATGGTACAGTGGGCAACCCACCCACTGTAGAGACTTGAGAGACTGTTGCTTTGCACTCCCCAGGATGGTACAGTGGGCAACCCACCCACTGTAGAGACTTGAGAGACTGTGGCTTTGCACTCCCCAGGATACATCAATGGGCATGGAGCCCCGTCGTGGATGTGGCGTGGTGCTGTAATCCGGCTGAGGTGCCCCCCCTTCCCTTCCCCCTGAGGTGCCTGTTGTATTTCTCTCTGATGCCCCGGCAGTGTTCTCTCCGTTTGTGGACAGGTATCTTGTGTGGGCCTTGCCCATGCATTTTTGGCCCAGTGGTGCACGGACATTGAGATATGCATATCTGCACTACTTCTCGTAATGTATATACTTTTGAATGAGTTTTTATATATCTGTATATATTTGAAACATGTATTTTGATACATTACAATGTTTGAACTGATTTCCTTTTGTCTTTGCATTCTTCCGGGGGGTGGGGTGGGTTGTGGGTTGTTACAGTGATGTTTGGAAATGCATTGGTGTGTGTGTGTTGTAATGTGTGAGGGTGGGGTGGGGGTGTTGCGTGTGTGTGTCCCTGACTTTTGCCTCCCCCCTCCCCTATGTCGTAGGTGCAGTACTCACCGTTGTCTTCGCCGGCGCTGGTGTTCGTAGGAAGACAAGGGCAGGGAGGATTTGTAATTCTGGCTCCATGGTGTCCTCCTTCCTCGTGGGATGTGTTAAGGTGAGCGTTTTCCCATTGCAAAAGCTGTTTCCGCCGTGTTTTTTTATCCACCGTGAATCCGCCCCGGAAAAGGTGGCGGATTGGCGGGTTGTGATACTGTGGGCGGTACATTGTCTTCCGCCTGTCTGTTGGCGGTAACCGCCGCGCTGTTTGTCTGTACCGCCATGGCGGTCGGAGTGTTAAAATGGCTGTCTTTGCTGGCCTGTTTGCGGTATTACCGCACCTTTAACACCGTCCGCCAGGGTTGTAATGACCACCATAGTCCTTTTCACCATGACAAAAAACACAAAATGGCTAAACTTTGCCTCCAGGTTCTCATACCCACAGTCAGTAGGCAATGCATTATGAATGAA
Organism: Pleurodeles waltl; assembly: GCF_031143425.1. NCBI lineage: Eukaryota > Metazoa > Chordata > Amphibia > Caudata > Salamandridae > Pleurodeles > Pleurodeles waltl. Next base: position 419,702,951 of record NC_090442.1, read on the forward strand.
CAGGTCAGGGATATTTCCCTATGCTTTTCCGCCTCTCACTTTCCTTCCATTTGTAGTACGGAAGCTTTGGCAGACATCGCTCACCCTCATCCTGGTGGATTCCACCTGTGCCAGAAAGTCATGGTTCACTGCTCTCCTAGAGCTCTGAATGGTTATGCACGAGCAGCTCCCCAACAATCCAGACCTACTATCGTAGAACCATGGAGAAATCAGGCACCCTGACCCCAGGACATTCAATCTTGTGATCTGGCTCCTGATGTCTGAGTTTGGTCATCTCAACCTTCCTCATGCATGCATGAACATCCTTAAGGAAGAACGGAGGCCTACTGCTTATGCCTGCTATGGTGCCAAATGGAAACAGTTTGTGCACTTCTCCCCATCGAAACATATTGACCCTGCTGGTGCGCCCGGGGAGGTCTTCTTCTCACCTCGGATTCAGATACCACAAACCCACTGGTGATACCCATTGCTGTTCTCACCAATAGTGGTCAGCTAGATCTTTGGACTTGGCGAAGAGTGTAGTAGGCAGAATCATTCAATCACAAATCAGTAACATAAAACCATAAACATTTCTGAACAGCATAGACAAATTGACACCAAATCAAACTCCAAACTGAATACGTTTTAAAGCTTTATTACAATCCCAAAATCAAAGTCATGTATATGGTGCGCAAAACTAAGTTACAAACATACATGAAAACCATTGGCTGACCAAAATGTCTGAAAAGATTTAACCTACTAAACATCAGTGCTATTAAGCACTCCAAAAGAATAACCTACATCAGCAAAACTACAATATGCACATTAATTTCAGATTTCAAAGCAGATGGTGGTGACATCAGTAAACCGTCAAAATACCATTTTTAACGATCAATTTCAGAGCTGGGCCATCCTCATCTCTAACACAAATTAGGTCTTGCATGTGTGGGAGTGGGCTAACACATGCTGGAAAAGGCAAAAGAAGGACAAAAATAATTTGGAAAAACTCAGTATATAATATGCTAGTTGCAAGTACCTAAGCCGAAAAGATATCAAGAAACCACATTTAAATATATTTGTCCTCATGGGACAGCAGACAGCAAAAATTCGTCAGCAAGAGCGGTCACTTCTCTCGACGTCTGTCGACAGCAGCATGAGGACAGTGCAGAACACGGGCCGCACATTGGAGAAGTCAGCAGTTCAGAATTAGTTGGGGATATTAGTACTGAAGAGCATAAACAAATGAGGCAATTTAAGTATGGCTTTATTCATCAATTGGTAACTAAGGAATAAAGGGATTTAGGAAAGCAGAGAGTAGCTAGACATCAGTGCATCAAGACTGTCTCTAGCAGAGTTTTAGACCGTCAAACTCCAAGTTTCAAAAGTCTCTTGCTAATTAAAATAACCACAATCCTTTTGATTGATCCTTCAGGTTTAGTCTTCAGATTCAGTGTCCAATAGTTGTCGATGGCACCACCAAGTTTGCAACTATTCTGGATTTTCTCAGCAAAAGTGCGTTGTCATTTCAATGATTTCATATATTTCTGCCAAAATGTTACATTCTCTAGTTATTTGTTACTTGAAAGTTTTCTCTCATGATACATAATATAACTAGACCAGTTTCACATAAGAATCATGAGTTTCCTGTCTTGTTCAACAGCTAGAACAAATATTGCTACGTAGTTAATTCTGAAACATGTTCCTTGCCTTCAATACAATAAGACATTCAATATCACATCAGCAACCTAGAAAAATAATTCAGGGTTAAGGGAACAAATCCACTACTGCTGCAAATGAACCTTTCAGGAGAGAAAGCTTAATTTTATTACAAGACCGGAGGCTCCTATTATGCAGTCTTTTCTTGCTTTAATTACGAACAGCAGCCAAGCAAGAACTACAGTATCCAGAAACAAAAGAACTACAAAATGACCTCATAGTGTAGTAACCAATGGGATATCACAATGCACTACTAATATCTTAACTGCGAGCAACAAGTCCTCTTTTCTTGCTGCTCGCAGTCAAGATAAGTACCTACATTACTTGCTCGGTTGTTTATTGTGCTTTTCTATATTACCATTGCATTGTGAAACTTGTGTGTTTAGCGCGCGGTTATTATAAGGGAACGCGCGTCCTTTTTTCTGTCCTTCCGACACAGCGTCTCTCAACGGCCGTCTTCGGCCGTTGAGGACGCGCGCTCGAGCGCGTCGCATTCCTTTCAGCGCACGCGTAGAATTCCTCACATTCTTTGGGCCGGCATACCTTGTCAGCTGATACTCGCGTCGCGTCTTTATTGCCGACCGGGTTTGCTTGCTATTTGAGCATAATTGGCTCACTTTGCCTCGTTTGGCATTCTCAACTCCTGCCCACGTCTGTCAGTCGACTTCGACTGCATTGAACCGCCTCCCTTGGCTCGGTCCCGCCCCTTCAGACACTCCTTTTTCTTTTTCCTCAGAAAATTAACCCTTCGGTGACCAGTGTGTTTTTACATTATGGCTGGGGAAGAGGATTCCCAGGTGTTTCAGGAGAGTTTGAAGTCCTTCATAAGGGACTCTGTACAGCAGGCAGTCTCAGTTTCCATGTCTGAGGTTACCAAAAATTTTGAAGCCTCGGTTTCAAAGATGATGTCTTCTTCCAAATTGCCTCTTAATAAGAGCAGGAAACGTGCAACCACTCTCCCAATGACGTCCAAAGGCGTTTCCTCTGGTCCTTCCACCCGAGAGGTCTATAAATCGGGTCCCCCTCCTTCTCCTTTATATATTTCGCAGTTAAGAGACACGGATGACGATGATAATGTTTCCAGCCATGAGGGCGATGTGGACGGATCAGAAGATCCAGTTTCTTATGGGCCTCTGGAGAAAAGGCGTAGAATTTCTCCTCCTGACGGTGGTGACGTACACCTAGTGTCTCACGATTTAGTCGACCATGCTGGTGAACCCTTATTTGATCCCTCCTTCATGGTCCATCCAAATTCAAAGGAGTGGTACCCATCAGAGCATGTGGCGGATTATGTTTCTTTCTTTTTACGTCACCCTCTGGATAAGGCCGCTCGTAATAAACTCAAGTCAGAGTGTCCTCGTCCCTCTCTTCCGGATAATATAACAGCAACTCCGGTAATTGATCCTAACATGCTGATGTTCTTCTCAAAATTCGGCAAGGATCCCAAAAAGGGCGTGGATAGAGCCTGGTCGGGTTGCCAGGACAAGCTTCTTGATTTGGTGTGCCCTCTCACAAGAATTTTTGATTTGGCGCAAGAAGCAAAAATGGATAGTAACCCTATTGATCCGGAGGTCCTTTCAAACTGGGCGCAACGTGCTATTTGTATGCTGGGGAACGCCAACACTCAACTTTCGATTGAAAGGAGGAAGAGTCTGCTTTTAAAGATCGATCCCAAATTAACTTCTCTGGCCTCAAAAGATGAGGGTCCTTTGGCCAAAGGCCTGTTATTTGGAGATTCTTTTATTAAAGATTTGGGCAAATATGTGTCCACCTTTGCCTCTCTGGATAAGGCCCAGCTTTCGATGAAGACATTTTTTTCGTCTCGGGTTTTTGCCAGGGCCGGCAAAGGCAGGAGTCGCTTTGCCGGCCGCTCCATCAGGAATCAATATTCCAACAGAGACTCCTTCAACCAGCAATCTCAACCTGAATCCTATTCAGGATACAAACCGAGGTTCTATCCCCGTCGTTCAAGAGGCTACCGGTCCAGAGGTTACTCCAGCAGGGGAGACCAAACCTCCGGTAAGTATTTCCGCTTCTGGCCTTCCTCCTGTAGGGGGCAGATTAGCTCTGTGTCTCGATTCATGGCGTTCTCTCACCTCAGATCCCTGGGTGATTCAATCTGTTCAAGGGTACCAGTTAGAATTCTATCAGATGCCAGTTCAGAGTCGCGTCCCTATACCCCTAGTTTTTTCCCAAGAGCAAAACGAGCTTTTGCGCGTCGAAATCCAATCTCTCCTGGCCAAGTGCGCAATAGAGCCTGTTCAATTCGACTCTTCGGGCTTCCTCAGCACCATCTTTCTAGTTCAGAAGAAGAATCACAAATTTCGTCTGGTGTTGAATCTCAAGGCTTTCAACAATTTTATAATCTATCGTCACTTCAAGATGGAGACTATTCTCCATCTCAGGGACATTCTGCTTCACCGAGATTGGCTAGTCAGACTGGATCTGCAAGACGCCTATCTCACAGTCCCAATTCATCATTCACACAGGAAGTTTCTTCAATTCCAATGGCAGGACTCTTTTTACCACTTTCGAGTTCTTCCCTTCGGCCTTTCTTCCGCTCCTTGGTGTTTCACCAAGATTCTCAAACCCGTCGCAGCCTTTCTCCGGTCTCACGGGGTGCGTTTAATTCTCTATTTGGACGACTTCCTTTTGATGGCACAGGACAAAAATCTACTTCTAGATCATCTTCAACTGTGTCTAAGCCTCCTTCGCGATTTAGGTTTTCTCATCAATGTGCAAAAGTCGGTTTTAGTTCCGACTCAATCTTTGGAGTTTCTCGGTTTTCGAATAGATACCACTCTATCGGTGTTGCAGCTCCCGCAACACAAGGTTTCATTGATCAAGAAGGAGATTCGCCACTCCCTTTCCCTTCCGCAGATCTCTCTCAGAAATCTGGCACGCCTGGTAGGTCTGTTAGCTTCTTCCATTCAGGCAATCTTCCCAGGTCCTTTACATTATCGAGCCCTGCAACGGCTCAAAATACGTCATCTTCACAAGGGTCTCGCTTATTCGGATCCCTTGGTCTTAGATGCCGAATCCAAAGAAGAGCTTCAGTGGTGGCTAACCCATCTAGATGCCTGGAACGGCAGAACTATCTTCTCTGCCGCCCCAGATCTTGTATTAGAATCCGATGCAAGTCGGACGGGTTGGGGCGCGAGATGTGGTCAGTTCTCGACTGGGGGCGCATGGTCTCTGAAGGAGTCCTTCTTGCACATCAACAGTTTAGAGATGCTTGCAGGTTCCTTTGCCATCCGCACTTTTGCAAAGAACAGGGTAAGTTGCACCATCCTTCTCAGGATGGACAATTTGTCCGCGGTCAGATACATCAATCACCTAGGAGGTACCAGGTCAAAGATACTCTCCTCTCTGGCAAAACATCTTTGGGAATATTGTCTGCCTCGTCGGATTTCAGTCAAGGCGGTTTTCCTGCCAGGCAGATTCAATACAGTAGCGGATTGGTATTCCAGACACCTTCACGATTCCAGCGATTGGCAACTGCACCCTTCAGTGTTCAGTCACCTTTCTTTTGTCTTTGGAGAAATGTCTATAGATCTGTTTGCTTCTCGCCTCAATTCTCACCTTCCTTCATATTTCAGTTGGAGGCCAGATCCACAAGCCCTGGCCACAGATGCCTTTCTTCAGATTTGGCCGACTTCCCTTCTATATGCTTTTCCCCCTTTCCTTCTCATCCCCAGAGTCCTCGCTCAGGTGCGCAGGCAACGGTCTATTCTGGTGATTGTAACTCCTTTCTGGCAGACCCAACCGTGGTATCCGACTCTATTAGAGCTGGCGATCGCTCCGCCTCTTTGGCTGCCCCAATTTCCCGATCTCCTCTTGAATCCTCAGGGCCATCAACATCAGTTGATTCTCGACGGATCCCTGTTCCTCATAGCTTGGAAAGTTTCGGGTCGTCCTGGGGAGTCCCAGGAATTTCGGAGGACGCTGTTAAATTTATCCAGCAGGCCAGAGCCCCGGGAACTTCCAGGGCCTATAAGTCAGCTTGGTCCCTTTGGTGCAGCTGGTGCCTGGACAGGAATTCAGATCCCTTTTCAGCGAATGTAGTATTAATTATAAATTTTTTGGCTTCTTTGGCTTCTCAAGGTAAGGCTTATCGCACTATTAATTTGTATAGATCTGCCATTTCTGCGGAGCATCAAAGAGTTGATGGTAGGCCAGTTGGAGAGCATCCCCTGGTCTGTCAATTGTTAAAGGGAGTAAGATACGTTAATACACCGTCTCCTAAATATAATGTTATGTGGGATGTTACTCTGGTGTTGCGTTTTCTTACCTCGTGGCCTGATAATGAATTATTATCTCTCAAACAGCTTTCGGCTAAGTTAACCATGCTTTTATGTTTAGTTTCTATCAAGCGGATCTCAGATGTTAGAGCACTGGATGTTACTTCCTTTTTCTTTTCTCCCCTTGGTGTTTCGTTTCAGATCAAAAAACGTACGAAAACTAACTTGTCTAGTATTAATTATCCATATTTTCCCTCTCAACCCAATATATGTGTTGCAAATTGCTTAAAAACTTATGTAACCCGTACTGCAGATTTGAGATCGTCCTCTTCATCCCAACTACTTATTTCCTTTCAGAAACCTCACCTTCCTGTGTCTTCCCCTACCCTGGCTCGTTGGGTTAAATGGGTTATGTCCCTTGCTGGCATTGATATTAGTGCCTTTGGTGCCCATTCGGCCAGGGGGGCTATGGCCTCTCGTGCTTTTTGGGCAGGTTCCTCTTTACAGGATATTCTCAGATCTGCAGACTGGTCGAATGAAAATACGTTTAGAACTTTTTATTGTAAACCGATTTCTCATGTCTCAGATTCTGTGATTGCAATGCTTTGAACATGCATAATAGGAGCCTCCGGTCTTGTAATAAAATTGAGATTTTCCTAGCCTTGGTGTCTGAAAGGCTAGATTTTATTAAAGACACGGAGGCGAGTATTGTCCCACCACGATTTAACCCGCCCTGTTTCTCTCTTTCAGTACCAACTCCCTCTTCCGGTGTTGGCTCAGCGTGATACACACCAACGTCTCTTACCAAGCTTGGATTTGTGCGACATCGACTATACCTTCCAGTCGTCCTTCGGTCTCCGTCATCTTCGAGATAGTTGCATGGACTTTATGACTTTGGTTTTTATGTTCTATGTGATTGTTTTGGTTACTTCTCCTCTTTAGTTCGCATCAAGAAAAGAGGACTTGTTGCTCGCAGTTAAGATATTAGTAGTGCATTGTGATATCCCATTGGTTACTACACTATGAGGTCATTTTGTAGTTCTTTTGTTTCTGGATACTGTAGTTCTTGCTTGGCTGCTGTTCGTAATTAAAGCAAGAAAAGACTGCATAATACTCGCCTCCGTGTCTTTAATAAAATCTAGCCTTTCAGACACCAAGGCTAGGAAAATCTCAATTGCACATCAATACAATTAATACATATAAATCCTATGTGCACCTTACACTTATAATCAAATATGCAAAAAAATTATTTAGTTTCAAACGCTATTTACATGTTAGAACTGTTTTAAACGTGCATTTATTTTTCTGCACACGTGCTCGCATTAAAAAATTCATTTAATTAATATAATTGTGATTAATTCATAGTCATTCAATACTTCAGTTCTAATATTCACCTTAACAAGAACTCTCTTTAAGTTAACTCACTTTAGTATTTTATTTCATATGAATGCAAAACATCTTTCATGTTAAAATGCAGTGTTTAATACGAATGGCGGTCCATCGTATTTGAATGTGCACATTTTACATTTCCACGTTAATTTCTCTGTTAGACTTTTAAATGAAGAATAATTAGTCACCATATTCTAACGTGTATGCCACTAATGTATTAATAAAGTTTGATCTCTATCAACCCCTTAGCAGCTAGCATCCAGGGCATTGTCTGCTACCTCCGACACCTACAAACCTGTAGACTAGCATTCACCTCCATCCGCTCCACTTAGCTGCAGTGGCTACCTATCTCCAAAATAGACAACCGTATCCATCTTCAGGATTGTCTCAAAAGGGTTATTCCTACAAGGGTCCCCCTGGCAGGAAAAGGCATTATTAATGACAGCGTAACTACGGAAACCTTTACAACATAAACTTTACAACAAAACAGTCTTTACAGCAACTGTTTTTACAATAAACTATTTTACAGCGAGTATACATTTCCCACGAATGCCTTTACAAGGAATTTCATTGTAAAGGCATGGATGGTAAAGGCACACTCGTGGTAAAAAATGTACATGTATTTGTAAGTATTTTGCAGGTGAGTATGAAGTGTTTATATATATATATATATATATATATATATATATATATATATATATATATATATATATATATATATATAATCACAGTCTTGCTCGACATGGACCTCTGCTCCCAAAGTGGGGTGGGGTGTTTGACCAGACGAGCACACTGGCCATAAACATCAATAGTCCTCAAATCCATATATAACACCCACTCAGGCAAGGATATGATAAATCAGGGAAAGATTTTATTTTCCTTCATGACGCGTATCGGCCTACCGATGGCTCTGCTCACTCAATCACTATGCTGTGCCCATCTTGTGAAATACAACAATGTAATACATAAACATTGATGACGGACTAACATTACAAAAACAATCTTCACTCTAACCTTCCGTGGTCGCCATTTTAGTATATACCTCTCTCTGTTGTAACATACAACTAGGGATATTGGGACTCTCAATCTTGATTCAACCTGTTAATTCATAGCATTCATCTACAGAAGACTATACTTTACAAAAACTAGATGATAAATATTTTGTAAACAAATAATAATTTAAGACATTCTTCATAAAAATTGTACATGCTTAGTTCAATAATCTGTATTTCGCAATTCCCATAATTAGTACACTAATAATTTGTTGGATAATCCATTACAGGATAATTGACAAATATATATTTATATCATACGTATCTTAATATGTATTCTTGCTCTTTACCACTTATTAATCCACGTCATTAAAGTGCATGTCTGTACAATCAATTCATGGTATACCACGAATATAATCCATCAATCACTTGAAAAATACGCAGACTGGTATTCCATTTCTTAAATATGCATGTCAATGTCCAAAATTACATACACCCCAGTATTTATCATGCTCTTGTCTGTATTATTTTTTCTTTTCTCACATACATCTCTAACCAGCTTTTCCCCTCCATTGGATTCATCTGTGTTGTCCGACATCTGTCATAATATACCAAGTGCCACTCAATTTCCCACACCCAACGTGATTAGAAGGATAGAAATACAACATAAAAATATTAAATCTACCTTACTGCAAAAAAAGCATAAAGAAAATATCAAAAATACCTGAGGTTAACTGCAATCAATCAATTCGGAGAGCAGTACCTGCCCATGGACTGAGTCTAAATGAATATCTACGAATCATTCATTTAATAATATAAATGTGCATTAAGTCCTTTGTCAAGATTGAGTCCACTTGGCATGACGGTTTGCAGACCTCTAATGTACTCATATTCTCTTTTACGTAACTGGGCAACCCGGTTACCTCCCCTAGGGTTAATCAAAATCTGTTCTATACCGTAGAACGACAATTTAGAACCCCTACATATATATATATATATTAGGGTTTTGGGTGGGTACAGGTTTTTGGGTGGTAATGGTAATTTTACTGTTTAGAGTGGGTATGGGTTTTGTAACAGCAATGGTATTTTTAGGGCTTAGGATAGGTATTGATTTTTGGTAGGTAAGGTGAATTTTAAGGTTTAGAGAGGGTATGGGTTTTTGGCAGCAAGGGCATTTTTAAGGTTTAGGGTGGGTATGTGTTTTTCAGTGAAAGGGGAATTTTTAGGGTTTAGGGTGTATATGGGTTTTGGGATGGCTAGGGTATTTTTAGGGCGTAGGGTGAGAGTTTTTGGATGGCAAGGGTAATTTTTGAGTTTAGGGTGGGTATAGGTTTTGGGTGGCAAGGGGTTTCTTAGGGTTTAGGGTGAGTATGGGTTTTTTGGGTGGCAAAGGAATCTTTAGGGTTTAAGGTAGGTATGGGTTTTTAGGTGGCAAGGGTATTTTTACGGTTTAGGGCGGGTATGGGTTTTTGGATGGTAAGTGCATTTTTTAGAGTCTATGGTAGGTATGGGTTTTTAGGTGACAAGGGAATTTTTAGGGTTTAGTTTGGGTTTAAGATTTGGGATGGCAAAGGTATTTTTAGGGTTTTGGTGCATATAGATTTTGGGTGGCAATGGAATTTGTAGGGTTTAGGGTGGGTATAGGTTTTAGGGCGGTAAGGGTCTTTTTAGGGTGGGTATGGGTTTGTGGGTGTCAAGGGTCATGCTTTTACAACGTAAGTAAAAATGTAAGTATTTTATAAGTACGTTTAAACTCATTACATTATTATATATATATATATATTTTTTACTTACCTATAAAATACATACATTTTCATATTAAAGGCATACTCATTGTGAAAAAAAGAAGCTTGAGTTGTAAAGACTGAGTTGTTTCAATTTTGTTGTAAATGCATTTGTTGTGAATGCCGTTGTTATTAGGTCATACACCCCTTCTTTCCCCTGTGTGGAATCTCAATATTTTTCTCACAACACTAATGGGTCCTTCCTTCAAGCCCCGCCATTCCTGACCCCATCAATTCCTCTTCTGGAAGATGGTGTTTCTTTTTGCGACTACCCCACTAAGACGTCTTAGTAAGCTCCATGCTTTAACATTGGAAGAACCTTTCTTTCAGATTCACAGGGATAGGTTTGTCCTTCACACTGACCCTAAAGTCCTCCCTAAGGCAGGCTCTCTCTTCCACCCTAACCATTCTATAGAACTCCCAGTTTTCCTCCCTCAACCTGACTATTGCAGAAAGGGCTCAACAGTCCTTAGTCTTCAAACAAGCCCTAATGTACTATGAAGATAGAACAACACCCTTTTCAAAAACTCAACAGCTCCTTGTTGCTTTTTCTAAACCCCAAAAAGGGTGGGCTCTCTCAGAATTGTGCATAACCGTATGGATAGTCAAATGTATCTAAACATGTTATGCGAAAGCCATAAGGGTTTTGCCTATTCCTCCAAGAGCCCATTTTACAAAGAAAAAGGGGGCCTCTATGGCCATACTGGGAAACATTCCCATAACTGACATCTGTAAAGCACCTACCTGATCTACGCCACTTGCTTTCACAAAACGTTATTTTGTGTATATACTAGCATGCCAACAAGCCACTGTTGGCCAGGCAGTATTCTGTTTGCTTTTTCAGTCTACTGCAACACACACAGGCTAGCCACTGCTTATGGGAGGACTGCTTTACAGTCTATGCACAGCATGTGTATCTACAGCCACACATACCTCGAACAGAAAATGTTACTTGCCCTATAAGCATCTGTTGGTGGCATGTAGTGCTGTAGATTCTCATACGCCCACCCTCCTCTCCAAAAGCCTCTGGCTGTTGTAGTGATCATTGCTCCTTACGTTTCCGGCATGGTCATCCCTCTCTCTCTTCTATATTGCTTTGCTCCATCTCCATCCGCCATGTGAAAAATAATCTAACAATAGTGGAATCATACTACCTCTTGACTCGTGAAGACTTCTTTGAGGAAAATCAGCTTTCACACATCCGGGCCCAACACTAGATGGCAGGAGTATGCAGAGCATGTAAATCTACCGCACTACATGCCGCAAAGAGATGCTTACAGGGTAACATTTTCCTTTCATCTACCCTGCTAAGTTTTTTGTGTACGTGCGTCCTCTTGGAGACATAGTTGGCTCTTTTGGTCTATCCCTGATGATGTATATGGCCAAAACACAGCTTGTCACATTGATGTGCCCTGATGATGGCAAGTTTGCGGGCAAACTGAAAAGCTGCCTGGCCGTGGTGGCCAATCGGATAGACCTTATCTGTCTAAAATGTAATGGCACTAAGACTGAAGTGATGAATGTAGGGAAAGAGTGCTATGTCTTGTCCACATGATGTCCAGAACCATTAGACTCGATCCCTGTCCAGTCAAATAATGTGGTCTGATTGATGAAAGACTGATGATGGAGCACTGTCACTAAATTCTCATACTGCTTCAGCCTCCTTTGAAGCGTAAGAAAAATGATGTATGATCTGCCTCCTTATGCCCAGAAAAAACTATAATCCAGGCTATTTTCACCTCCTGCCTTGACTATGAAAATGTGCTATATCTGTGTGTAACAGTGAACTTGAAGAAGCGTCGAAAGACAATCCAGAATGCTGCTTCCCGTCTGTTATTGCACATCCCCAAAGACTTATCTGTTTCCTCTCATTCCAGGGATCTGCATGGGCAGGGAGTAGAACAAAAAATAAAATGTTAAAGCTCTATGTTTAGTGTTCTGCGCTTTTCATAGTTCAGGCCCAGCTTTCCTTAACAAGCTGATTGTGCCCTGTTGTCCATCTTAGGGCCTCAGATCAGCTAGCCTGAAACTCACCTGTCTGCCTATGCTTCTGTCAGCTAAATTATTGAATTCCCTCCTTTGGCTGTCCCTGTTTCCAAATAAGTCAGCCTTCAAGAAATAACTTATGTCCCCTTATTTTTTTATTGGAGTTTGTAATATAATCCACAAACATGACAATAACAGAGAGAGAAAAAAAGAGAAAAAGAACAATTGTCAGGTATTAGGCCCCATACGTTTTTCAGACAATAAACACAATTCATATTCATATATGTTTACATATCTAGGCCATCATCTGATCCGATGTTCTTACTAAATGTTACTTTCCATAATGGGGTGCTTGGCAATGATAACAGATGATTTGTCAGTGGGATCCATGTATCTTTAGCTCGTGATGTTTGTGGTAAACTTCAGCACATGTATCTAATTGTTCTTTACAGTATGACACCCTCTACCCTCTGATCTGTTTTCAGTGTCAGTTTTTTACCCAGTGCATGGCTACTCTTCCTTTTAAGAAATAGCTTGAAACCTGCCTTTTTAAACTCCATACTTGTTCAGCAAGTGAATTCATGATGTTCATTCAGCACTTGGAATCCCTAATTGAGCAGTCATGCTCTAGATAAATCATAAATCACAACCCTGCAGTGCTCCGACATTTCGTCTGTCTCCTATTTATGTGACTACCCCCAGCAAGTCTGCTTCCCTCTTCCCCCACATCTAATGTAAGCAGCAAACAGTATATTAGCCTAATCTGTGAAGCCTAATCCATGGGCCCAATGTTTCCTCATGCTTTGTGGGGTAGCCACCTATATGGTATACTTCGTGTTCCAGTTGCGCAGACCTATGCATCCCTCTCAGCCCTGCGGGAAATTGCCAGTGTGTTTTTATGCAACCAGTAGTGAGCTATGTCTCTTTTTGTTATGAAACAGCCCAGTCGTGTCGGCATCCGAGGATATCAACTATATGCTTTCACCTCTGTTATTCCCAAGCTTATAATTATGAGCGTGATTGTTACCACGAGTAACTTTCATGGAACCGCTCTCTATGGGAAGCCATTCATGTCAAAATTACAGCTCCCCATATTGGGCACCTCCTGAAATGCATAGCGCCATGCAAAATGAATATGACACACACCAGAATGAATGTACTATGTGTCAAAATAATTACGATTCCTTGCAGAGTGAATTTGAATTGAACCAAAACAAATATGAAACCTGACAGAGTGAATATGCTACTTAGTGATTAATATGAATAGCACACACACCAAATTGAATAAGATATATACTGAAATATAAATAAATCATACTGAAATTAATATGGCCCTCACTGTAAACAATAAAGCAATCACTGAAAAGAATACAATATTCACCAAAACGAAAGGGACATTTCTTGAAATTATTGACTTATGCCAAGAGAAATATGACATACATTAAAATTAATATGGCAGATTGCAAATAATATAAAGTACTGCAATGAATATATTATATTCTGAAAACAAAACAATGCACATTGAAACTAATTCAATGTGCACTGATATGAACATTAAACATGTTGCAATGAATTTCAATTGTGTTGAAATGAATATTACCGAGATGGCAATGAATACGAGACACACAGATATGAATAGGAGATGATTGAAAATGAATATGGCTTGTGTTTAAATTAATGCAATCCCATTGAATTGAAGCTGACATGCCTTCAAATGAGTATAACACAGCTGAAATTCACATGACATTTGTTAAAATGAATATGGCACGCCTTGAAATTAATATGACACATATTCAAATTAATATGATATATTAAAATTGATAAGTTACATCTTATAATTAATATGACAAGTGTTAATATGAATATGACATCCATTTAAATAAATTTAACATTGATTGAATAGAATATAACACATGTTAAAATGAATATGACATGAGTTTAAATAAATATAACCTTCAATGAAAAGAATTTGAAATGTTTTAAAATGAATACGAGTAACGTTAAAATGATCATGACATTTATCACAATGAATATGGCTGCATTTAAAGTGATATGATATACATTGACATGATTATGATATATGTTGCAATGGATATGATTCATGTTAAAATTAAGATGTGTTAATATGAATTAAACATCCATTGAAAGGAATATGATACATGCTAAGATGAATATGACATGCAGTGAAACAAACATGAACTCCACCTAAATTAATTCAACATGTCTTAAACTGAATATGACTAATGCTGAAATTAAAATGAAACTTGTCAAAATGAATATGTTATGCTTTGAAATTGATATGATACACAGCAAAATAAATACTCCATATATTGAAATTATTATGACCTATGTTGGCATGGATATGACCCGTGTTAAAATTATTATGGCAGGTGTTAAGGTAAATATGACATCCATAGAAATGAATGACATTCATAGAAAGGAATATGACATATGTTACGATGAATATGAGCCACTTTGAAATGAATATGACACCTGGTGAAATTAAAATGGCCCACATCAAAAGTAATATGACATTCTGTTACATTAATATGACACTTTTTAAAATGAATATGAAACTGTGAGATTAATGTAACATGCTTTGAAATGAATTAAGCAAATATTGAAATGAACACAAGCTATGTTTAAATGAATATGACTTGCTCTGAACTTATGTTGATTTGCTTTAAAATTAATATTACATATTGAAATTAATGTTACATATTCTCAAAGGGTTGCATTACGACGTTGGCGGTTTATGCACCACCATGGCTGCGGTATGACTGCCATCTGCTTGGCGGTCGGACCAGGGTATTACGATGCTGGCAGTCCTATAGGGAAAGACTGCCACAGTCCCGCCAGCACCACCAGGCAGCGCAAACCACCGTGGTGGCGAGGCAGACCAAACAGGCCAACAGAGCCAGCGTTTCAGATGGAAACATTATGATGTTGCCTGCCGCCAGCATGTCCATGGCAGTCCAACCACCACATCCCAGCAGGTTGAAACGGAAAGCATAAAGGAAGCAACCCACCTGTAGGCAGTGTTACATGACCTGTGCTGCCATGGAGCCCATCACACACACACGTCCTGCCGCAGGTGCTGCTCATTGATGGACCCACACAGCACCCACATTGCAACACAATGGAAGGTCGATGGGATGCACAATAGGTTGTGAAACAAATATCCAAAGCTCACAATGCAAACAGTACCTGCACAATAGTGATGGTGGCATCAGGAGCATTCAATGACACATTTCACTTTGCACATGGCCCTAAAACAGCATTTGCATAGGGACTGGCCCTTCATGTATCTCATGGACAAACAATATTTGAGCCAAGTGATATGCCTAGCTGCCAAATGTGTAGGTGGAAGTCAAGAAAGCACATACAACGGCAACAGCATGGTCCAGACATCCAGATGATGTTGCTGGAAGGTACACACATTAAAATGGACACATGGTCAGTCAAATGCAAAGGAAGCTACCACAATTGAACACCCTCCATGTGTGGACAAACAAAAATCTAGCTCCCGCACATGAGACGAACGTACAATCCATATCAGGGGACAAATCTACACCATACACGCTGACACTGGCCAACACAAGATGAAATACTTACCCTAGCAAGCATAACACAATGCAATGACACCCCAATTGGATCAACACCCACATATCCATACAGTGAACATCTACCCTTGTCTTGGGTGACCAACACTTCCCACAAAGTCAGATATTGGAAACAACAGCAAATGTGGTCGATTTGTCTGTGGGTGTTGTGGTGGTGTCTGGGGGTATGGTGTCTGAGGTGTTTGGGGCTGTGGGTTGTGAGCTGTTGTCTGGGTGTATGGGGGTGTGATGTGCCACTGGGTGTTGTGGTGGTGTCTGTGGGTATGGTGGATTTGGTGTGTGGGTCGGTGGGGGTGTCTGTTGAAATGGTAGCTGATGTGGTGTATGTGGGTGAATGTTGAGTGTCTGCATGTCGGTGTGTCTGGTAGAGTTTGTGTTGCTATGTGCTGCTTGTCTGTGTTGAGGTTGGTGCATGCGGATGTGTCTGTGTGCTTAGGACAAGTAGGGGAATAGGGAACTTGGATAGGTAAGAGAGAGGTTGTATGAGGGAGGATTGGGGAGGGATTGCTGTCATCAGTGAGGAGGCCAGAGCCTGAAAAGATCTCTGTAGGGCAGACATGTCACTGTGAATGTCTTCCAGGAAAACATTTTTCTGAAGTTGGCTTACACTGGATGGCATTCACAATGGCAGTCTGCCCCACAGAAGGCTATTGACCTCCTGATACTCCTCAGGAGGTCAATAGCCTTCTCACTCAGGGCAGCAGGAGTAACAAGGGCTGGCACTGCAGTACCTAGGGCAAAAGAGACGCCCACCCTCTTAGGTGAGTGGGCATGGCCAACTGGGTGAGGAGCAACAGGAAGGGTGGTGCTAGTACTGGCGGTGATGGAGAAGGATGGTACAGGAACAGGTCCTGATGGGTCCCCCACCACTAGGGAGTGGCCAATAGAGATAGAATCTAAAGATGATGAGGTTGATCCTGTGTCCTCGGTGGCACTCCCCTCACCTTCCGGGCCACTGTGTCCTTCCATGTCGGTGGTGTCATGACTGGAGGTACCGTGGCCAGATACTTCCCCACTTAGTTTCGCCCTGTCTCCTTCACTTGCCTGGGATGATGCTGCAAATATGAAGGGGAAAAGGGTCGCCACATGTTCCTGATCACACTTGAACAAAAGCTGTGATTTACAAGCAGTACCATGATGTCAAGTAGGCTCCAGCAACAAACTACTTCAAGGTGGCTCCTACATGAACCATACCATATGCACGCATGCCACATGAACTGTCAACAGTTGTCCACAGGAAAATCAGGTCTCAGATCTCCAATTGAATGGGTGAAGTTGTGCAATCACAATAACCATTGAACAAGTAGAGGACCATATCACCTTCAATGCTTTGCCTAATGGAGAATACCTGTTACCTGTTACCTGTTTTCATACAATAGTAGGCCAATGCCAAGTTCATTCCAACAGATCCTACACAAGGTCATGTGGACATCTATTTGTCACATACACAATAACACAACAATAAGAAATGATGCTCCAAATCCTGCCATGTTGCTGACAGCAGTACAGTATCCTGAAGAAGGTGACATGGAAATACTCATATCACACTGGAAACATGTCAACAATGCACACTTCACCATATGTAAATTGTCCTAATTGAGTCACGGAGGTAGTACTAATGTTGCTCAGATATTCTACATATTTGGCATGGAAATGTACACTGTAGTCAAAATGTGCAAATTGACAGGGAGATATGTCGCTAAAATTCATAACACAATGAAACAGCTAGCCACAGGAAAATCACCACTACTATATGGCACCCCTTACAATGACAAACTCTGACTGCATCAGTAGAAGCCATTAGTCCTTTGTATATTGGAGAGGCCCAGGGTTTACAAGCACTTGTTGAAGGCCCTGGACATGTTGACCAATTGTAAGCTACATCACTGTCTCCATTTTGGTCCTGCAAACCCAGATGTACATGGATGAATGGTTCTAACCAACCACATGTGATTCCAACATAACTGCAAGTCACTCCATGATGTGTGCCAACAGTCAGGTAACAAATCTTTCCCATTTTGCATGTGCAGTGCACTTTGCCACTTGATGCCACATCAATGACATGGAAATGGACATTGTGTCTAAAACCTCTATTCCTACATGTCATGTCTCTCATTGCTACTACAGTTGCACATGCCAAATGACATGCAATGACAGGTGAGGGTATGTGTGAGCCAACAATCAATGGTGACACACTCCTGTCTGTGGCACCACATAAAATGTAGCCCCACTGCATATGTCCAATTCCAAAGACAGGTTGGCATGCATCTATATGTGAGGGAATACAGAAATCGTCCTGTGAACACAGATAGAAGAAACATGAAACAGCAGTGTACACATTTTGTTAAAAGAAAATAGGACACATGCTAACATGTCGCCACAAGGAATTTTGGCAACAGTGATGGGCTGTAAATCATATCAATGGACATTCCCCACTTACCAAGGGAAAGTTTTGTTCTGTAGCTGCACCTAAACAACAATGGATTCTTTGACATGTGTGATGCCACCTTCGCATGTCAGACAGTAGTGAGGCACGGCACTCATCACACACTTAAAACAAGTGGCCTCTGGGGAGCAGGTGCCAATTTACTTATTTGAACAGACACATGGCTGAGGACAGTGATCCATCATTTATTTTTCTTTGGACTGTAACACTGAGGAGTAGTGGTCTGTTGCATATAATTTAGACCCACTACAACAACTAACTTTCCCTGATTGATCACTTTACAAAGCAATGTGTTGTCCCTGGAGAGCAATTGTTTTGTGGATTGTACTCAGTTGTGCCCTAGGTCCCTGGGCTACTAGGCAAGGCACATCAATATGCACTAAATTACATATCTACACAAACAGTTACTCATCTTGTGTATCACACATGGTCGATCCCCAGTCATCAGGCGGAGATGTCAGAACCTAACACATTAATGTGGCTGTGTGACAGGCAGTAATATGTCCTGTACTCATTTGGCTGCTGTGCTCCCTGCAAATGCCCATCAAGGTCCGGGTATGCTACTGCCAGAATGCGGGCCTCTTGCAGGGTCAGGCTTCGAGGTGTGCCCCCCACGTTGGGAGGACAGCCCCAGCTGAATCTCTGAGATCTTCTGGCCCAGCACCTCAGGTCCTTCCACCTCTTGCAACAGTGGGTGCTTTGCTGACGATGGACCCCCAGGGTCTGCACCTCCTGGGCAATGGCTCTCCAAATCTTCTTCTTTTGATGGGGTTTACCTATATGGATGCAAGAGACAAATCAAGCGATTACAAACACACGTTTATGCTCAAATGGTTGTGTCACACACATCAGAAACACCAGGAATAAAATGGGCAATTTGTCTACACACCACAAGTGTGAAGCACATGCCAATAAGTACAGGGACATGACTACACACTTTTGGATTCATCTGCAGACTAACCCACTACCCTGCTCAAGGTCTACAATGACTAAGCAAGCCTAATGACATCAGGTATTCGATGCTCCAGCAACATGTACTGTGATGTGAACCACAATGAAACCACACAGCAATGTGGTTTCTGAAGGATAAACTACTTAGGCCTGACTGGACAAACACATTTACACTCTGCAACATTGACTCAATGCATACAGTCCCTACAGGCAACTATCATAGTACAGACTTCACCCTTACACTTGAATGACAATGAAAGGGCTGGCATGGGGGGCACGGAAAGTATCTTCCCTGTGCATGTGTGGACATGTGGAATATCAAATGCAGACTCATGTCACTTCAGAGTAGGTTTCGGTGGTATGTACATGTACCACAAAAACATTCCTTTAAACATATGTTTCTAACCTACAGAGACGGCATTCAACATACAAAGGTATGCATTGTACAATTTCTGCTATGTAACCAAGCTATTGAGTCACATGTCACGGCCCCCAAAGGAATCTACACACTGTCTGCACTGTGGGTCTGACATTTGTCCAATAAGCCTGTAAAGGACAAATATGACTTCCATGAAGATGACAACAGAGCTGTGGTAGTAAGGGACCTGTCATGAGTCAAAGACACACATTGACAATGATGCAAAATGAACATATGGGCTGGTTCAGGGATTTACCTCAGTATCCATTCCTAATCCAGTCAATGGACTAAGGCATTCAGGGCATGTTTTTCCACTAGAGCCTCATATTGGCCACCTACATGTCTACAGGAAGTGGGCACAGTGCCACAGTTGCATAGCCACAGTGACTCTCCCACAGCCCGGACTATCTCTCATTTTGGGAGATACATTTGACAGGCCCTGATCTCTGCAGGCTGAGCATACAGGACCTACATGACACTCACATTTCCATCACTTCCATGCATGACAGTACATCATGTGGCCATCAGCAATTTGGCTTGTGGGGCAACCTGAAGGGCACAGTGAGTCGTGATATGCCTTCCAGACAAAGGTTTGGCAAGGCCAGATGTTGAGTGAAAGATCCGTGGCACAATACACATTGATTGCAATATCCTCAATGACTCAGGCAAGATGCATACTTGGCTCATGCTGTCATGCACATACATACTGTCTAACATTTATAGCCATCATAAACCAAAAAAATGTCACAGGATGACAGTAAAGTCTCCTTGCCTAGCTATGTGCATCTAACACAAGGAGGAACTAGGGCCCTAAAAAAAATCACACAACGCAATGAGAATGAGCACAACATATAGTACTGGTCTCCAATACCGGCACTATTTACATCCAATTGGTGCCACACAGACTGCCACAACAGGCATACAAGAAGTCTAACTGGCACACAGGGGCACTTTTTACCCTGTGAGGAGGGAAAGGATGGTGTTGAACAGAGTCAATTATGAGGAACATACCTGCTCTTCTGGTGAGCAGTAGAGCGCACCATATAGAGGAAGAACCTTGCTCACAAGCCTCTCCAGCTCCTCTGGAGAGAAAGCAGTGGTCCTTTCACCTGCTGGACGTGGCATGATTGGTCCTGGAAGTGGCACACAACAGCTGATGTGGTGGACGTGTTGCTGGCAGTAGTGTCAGGAGTCAAGTGGTTGATTTTGCACAACACGGCGTACACTTATGCCACATACGCGGTCATCACCGTCTATGGACATAGCCATTGGGCAGCTACCACCACAGGCAACAATGTTAGCCTAAAGCTGTGTCTGCCGCTGTTTGAAACCACCTACCGTGCAGATGACTTCTGCCGCTGGCCGTGGTCGGTTCCTGATGTCCAGTGGAGTATATCAGGCATCTGCCATTTTGGCAGCTTGAAAGACTGCATATGGCCCTGTTATATGCATCACAAAAACAAAATAAGTCTTTTCAACCTCCTGTCTACTGTCCGTTGCCAGACCTTCAGACCATGGAGGAATGCCACGTCATCCAGCTCTACCGCCTGAATAGGCAAACAATAGTGGATTTATGCCATCAGCTGGAGCCAGAACTGATGCCAGCTAACAGTAATCCATACTGCATACCACCCATTGTACAAGTCATGTCAGTATTGCACTTCCTGGAAATAGGAGCCTTCCAACATACAGTGGCCTTATCTGGTGGTATGCCCCAACCTATGTTCCGTCTGGTGTTGAAAGATTTCCTATCAGCAGTGGTGAAGCATATAGACAGCTATGTCATGTTCCCTTGACGTGAAGATTTAAGCAATGTGAAGGCTGACTTCTAAGGTTTTGCCGGCATCCCACATGTAGTGGGGGCCGTTGATGTCTATTGCAACAGAAAAAATGTCCATTCCATCAACGTGCAAGTTGTCTGTTTGGTGTATCTCTACATCTAAAATGTGTGTGCCTGTTTTCCTGGATCAGCCCATGATTCCTTGGTTATGCAGAATAGCACCATAACCCAGCTGATGTCACACCTGCAACCAGAGAGAGCCTGGCTGGTTGGTAAGTCACATCTGTACTGATTGTGTGTGAGCAATGCCAGGTGCTACAATCATGAAGTGAGTGACTCATTGTTGCACTTTTGTCCCCTTCCTTAATAGGAAACTTAGCATATCCAAACCGTCCTTGGTTATATTCCATTATTGGAACAGGACTTGCGGAGCCCTCCTCTACTGTCCCGGGAAAGTGTGTCATATCACTGTGGCATGCTAAGTGCTCCACAACATCGCCCTGCGGAGAAATATCATGTACATCCCAGAGGAGGGGGAGTCTGCAGTGCCACTAGGTGAGAATCCTTAAAATCCAAATGAAAATGACAGTGGTAAAGAGGAAGAAGCTGACTTGTGAGAAGATCGCATCCACAGCTACTTCTTGTGAGTGTAAGTATGTCATGTGATGTATTGACTGTGACTGTAAAATGAACTGTAGTTGTGGGAATGTGTGGAGTTTAGTGTTTTTGTAACAGTGAGGGAGCTGATACTCCGCAAAAATCAGCCAAAGACTGACTGATAAGATAGCATTTGACACATCCCCACCTTGATGATGTTACTTTGTTTGTGTCAGTTTCTTTGCAATGCAACTTGTTTTCCTGATGCTTGCTATGTGAGTTGTGACATATGTATGGTTTTAAGCCTATACTCCTTGTTTTGTTATTTGTACAAGTACCTTCATTATGACATCTTCATGTAGACATTTCAACGTTGTGACATTGGCAGGTATGTGATGCTATTCTGATATACAAAGTGGACATGGATTGTTCCAGGTAATGTAGGTCGCAGAATTTGGGTGCATGATACCTGTACCAAGACAGTTTGCACAGTGTATGGGTGGAGGTTCAGATGTGCCCATTGCACTTGTTTTGTGTCCTGTGGTGGGCATGATGCATCTTGTATGTCATCATGTGGTCATCAAATATGTAGTCCTAGCTTACGACCAAGTCATTGTTCCCTCACATTGACTAAACACATTTTCTATGACCTGTATGTAGCTGTAGATATGTTTAATCATTGTAGGCCACAGTGCCTGTGACAAAACACTGACTTATATTTGTGTCATATCACCAGATGCATGAGCGTTGGATTATAAAGGCCCTGTGATCCGGAACTGTTGTACTGCCATCTGTCTGAATGTTTGATTATGTGATGTTGGATTACTTTGGTGTGGTATGTGATGAGGCTCAAGCTGGTGACATCAACCACTTCATGTTTGCCTATTCTACAGGACAATGTCTGACAAAACCCTTCCTATCGTGGTCTGGAGGTCTGTATCTGTAAATATGTTAATTTGCTTAGTATGAGACCATCATTTATGATTTACAAGAGTTCAGACATATTGACAGCCTATGTGCTAAACACTGAAATATATTGTTTAGTTTGACCAGACACTTGTATGTAAGTGTTTGTGTGGGATGGTTGTAAACCTGAGCTGGAAACTGTGTACATGCAACATAGCCCATATTAAACCCCATGATCTAACAGAGCTACATGGCTAAATATCAAAGCAAAATCAGCAGGTGATCAGCTGCTACAGCGGCAGGGGTGTCTGTGACTGGTTGTTCCTCTGGCAGGACCTCCCTTCCTGTGGCTGCTGCCGATGTTGTTGGGCCTTTTGTTGATGAGCCAAAGGCCGGAGAAGCGCTACTTGGGGTTGTGTGCATGTCCCTCAACACCCATGTTAGGGAGGCCATGTTGGAAGTGTGGGCATCAATCTCTTCATGCACATCCCTGTGCATGTCCCTCTGTAGCTGCTTGATTTCCCAGAGTTCAGTCAACACCTGGCCCATCACTCCTTGGGACTCCTGATAGACCCCCAAGACATGGCTGAAGTTGTCCTTGCCAAGAACAGCCCTAGTGGCCTCATCCCACTGGCCCACAGCATCCCTCTCACGTACCCTACCCGAAGGGCATGTGCCCTTGCCACAAGGTGACCTCTCCAACTTGTTAATGGACCCTATTTTGTCCAAAGTGTTGCGCTGCAACTCAGGATCCAGGATTGGGGGGCACAAGATGCTGAAAACTGTGCTAGTTACACAGGTTGGTGGTGGGGTTTCCTGTGCTGTTGAAGGAACAGGGCTCGGAGGTGATGTTGTGGGCATAGTGAGACTCACTGTTGCCGTCTGGCAACGTTGCCCAGATGGGCCAGAACCATCCTCCACATCCACAAGTCCAGGAGTGTTGGCATCACTCAGGGCTTCATCTAGGGGAGGTAGTAGTCTTTTCTGTGGCCTCAGTATGCCTACCAGCAGATCCACCTGTTGATGAAAAACATCCATTGTTACTTGTTGAATTATGACACTTACCTCCAAGGGTTTTGTGTTACAGTAAGCAGTGACCTTGGACAAAGTTAAATTGTAGGTAATCCAATTGTGCCAAGTAATCAATAAAATGTTATTGAGTGATTTGACATGACATGTATGAAGCATGGCAACACAATTTGACTCAAGCAGCTAATGAGATGTGCAGATCACTTGCACATTGGAAGATGGCCTGAAAATGACATTTTACCACCAGTGCAGCCAACACAGTGGAGAGGCAAGATATGGCTTTGACCATTTTGAGGCCTAGTTGAGTGAGATGCAAGCAAACCCAGGACATTGTTGTATATGTGACAGGAGTCATTGTGTACACAGTGCTATGTCAATGTGTCTGCTGCCAATACCAATCTGGTGATGCATCTTGAGGCCTTAGGAATACTTGTACACACTGGGTAATGTGTCTTTTCTATCCTCAATAGTTTCATCTTGGGTTAACAAGTCAAGATGGAGCTAGGTAGACACACACTTACTTAATTTGAGCATGGTTTGTATCTTCATCACTCCCAGAGGAGTACACTTCAATTGAGAGTTCAAAAATGAGTGTATTTGGACAAGTGACCACTGGACTGGTGTTTTTGTAGTTACTGGAACAGGGCCTATTGTGCTTTGCAGTCAGATCACTCTTGTTACTGAAACAGTGACTCCTAGGAGTTGCAGTCAGGTCACTCCCTCTACTACACACACTTGACAAATGGTATCCTCCCACGTGAGTGCACTTCAATTGAGAGTTCACAAGCAGGTGTAATTGGACAAGTAACTACTGGGCTGGTGTTTGGAGTTACTGAAACAGTGCCTCCTGGGAGCTGCAGCCCGGTCACTCCCCCTACTATACACACTTGACAGATGTTATACTCACAGGTAAGTACACTTTAATTGAGAGTTTACCAACTAGGGTACTTGGACAAGTGACCACTGGGCTGGTGTTTGATGTTACTGGAACAGGACCTCCTGGAAGTTGTAGTCTGGTCATTCCCTCTACTACACACATTTGACAAATTGTATCCTCCCTGGTGAGTACACTACAACAGAGGTCACAAACAAGGGTATTTGGACAAGTGAACACTGAACTGGAGTTTAGAGTTACTGGAACAGTGCCTCCTGGGAGTTGTAGTCAGGTCACTCTCTCTACTCCTCAAAACTTGACTAATGTTTGGTATTACATATCTGTATGTAGGCTGCATTTAAGTTTGAGCATAGGTTTACATTTTGGGACATACGATGAGTCCTGGAATGTGTTTTTCAGAGATTTTAAAACACCATTCTGACATATGGCATGTGATGGGCCTTGGTACCTGTGATGTTGGATCCAATTATACAGACTGACAGTGTTACAACTCAGATACTCTGGGCATTGAATTTTGTTGAGGTACATGAACAAGACAGTGGCAACAGCTAAGCTGTGAGAATGCATGGCATTGCAGTTTTGTGACCTTATTTGTGTGTGACTTACCAGACTCCACTCCCGCAGTTATTCCTGTCAAGCCCTGAGGATGCAGGATGGCTTCCCAGGGAAAGAGTCCTAAAAGGGCAATCGGAGGGCCACTAGCAATCTTCTTGGCCTCCACCTGCTGCCTGGAGACCATGGAACTGACCTTGCCCCTGAGGTCATTCCACCTCTTCCTAATCTCCTCCTTTGTGCGCAGGGAATGTCTACAGCATTTACTCTGTCAACTATCCTATCCCATATTTTCATTTCCTTACTGAGAGGGGTGTGCTGGACTTGGGCTCCTAACATTTGTGGCTCTACTATAATGATTTCATCCACCATGACTCTCAACTCATCTTCTGAAAATCATGGGTTTTTGGCCCGTGACATGCCTGGAAATTAAAGAGGGTGACAGTGACTATCTGAACAAGGCAAGTGAATATGGGAGAAAAAAAGACGATGTGTGTAAAAGGTGTAAAATGGGAAGGGGGAAAAAAGGGTTGCCTTATGACAAAAAATAGACAAAAGGATGTGTGGTCTGTCTTGCTATGCTGCAGTGGAAATGCAAAAGATTGTGGCCTGTGAAGGGGTGTGCTTTATAGCGTACTTTGCAGGTGCATCACCTTAGCCAACGTGTGTCAGCTGTGTTGTTTTTTAATTCATCCAGAGTGCACTTGTCTGTTACTTTGCTGAAGCCAGACCGCAGTGGTCGACCACCACTGGCTGACTGCTACAGCAACTGTGTGTTTGTAATAGGCTTGGTGTTTTGCTACTGCGCTGATTACACTGGAGATCAGACCATCTAAATCTAAGCCACCGCGCTGCTGGCAGTCTGCCTTTTTTGCTTGGCGGATGGTGGTCCTGCCTGTATGAATCATAATACGGTGGTCTGGGAACCACAAGCGCGGTGAACTTTTTGGGACCGCCAACATGGCAGTCTGGTGGCCTGAACGCCAAACTCGTAATCAGGCCCTAAATCTTAGTATCACACTTAGAATCACAATAGCTCCAACTGGGGCTACCACAACATCTACATGGAATCATTTGCAACAGTCCGACGCCACTTGCGTGGGAGTGTGGCTGGTCACGGGTCGCATGGACCCCAGGTACAGTACCTTGGAAAATAAGGAAACAACAGCTGTGCATAGAGTCACGGAGTTGAGGCGTCACTGGTGTCGGTGCAGTGTCTGTTCCTACTGCTACAGTGAAAGGGAGGAGTTGGTTCCTCACTACGAGGTAGCGTACGATTGCAGGGCAGGTAATGTGGCATCGGTGGCGAGGCATCGGTTCCTTTCGACAAGGTCGGGTCGATGAATCCAGCAGGTCAAGACATGAGGCATCGACTTCATGGTGTCGTAATCACACCATGGGACCAATAGTACTGCAGTGGAATCAGAGTTGGGTGTTACAGGCGTCAGTGACACTTCACTTGGGACTTACGCTGTGGCGGGACTTTGCAGTAGCTGCGGTGACGTCGGGCCTGCACCATCGGTCTCCATCGTTGCCCTCAGTGGGTACCACAGCTCGGGTCTCTGCAGCTGAGCGGTGTCAGACAGAGGCACCGGTCCGAAGTCGCTCTGGAGTCAATGTACATGGCTTCATCTTGGTTGCACCAGAACTCACTCCCAAGGGTCCAGGAACTGGATTTGGCACCACTTAGCAAGTCAAGACCCTCAGCAAAGGATCCCAGGTGCTTGCAGATGAAGTCTTTGATATCCCTGAGACTTCCTAACAGAAAGAAAGCTCAGTCCAACCCCTTAGAGAACCTTTGGGCGCAGGATGTAGAAAGCAAGGCCCAGTTCTTTCAATCCCAGGACAGAAGCAGAAGGCAGTGGGCCAGCACAGCAAAGCAACAGGTAGAGTGGCAGTCCCTCCTTTAGCATCCAGCTTTTCTTCCTGGCAGAATGTCCTTAGTCCAGAAGGATTCTAAATTTGTGGCGTCAGAGGTCCAGTCCTCTTACGCATTTCTGCCTTTGAAGTAGGAAACCTTCAGAGAGAAGTGTTTGTAGTGCACAAGACCCTGCCTTTCCTGCTTTGGCTCCAGACACACTTTGGGGGTTGGAGTCTGCTTTGTGTAAGGACAGGTACAGCCCTGTTCAGGTGCACGTGTCAGCTCCTCCCAGCACTCTAGCTGAGGAAGACCCATCAGGATATGCATGGCACACATCTGATCCCTTTATGTGGCTATGTAGAGTGAATTCACAAACAGCCCAACTGTCATCCTGCCCCAGACATGTATCCCTCAGCCAGGCAGAGACAAAGAATGGTTAAGCAATAAAATGCTCATTTTCTAAAAGTGGCATTTTAAAACTTACAGTTTGAAAACCAACTCCACCAAATATGTGTTTTTAAATTGTGAGTTCAGAGACCCCAAACTCCACAGCTCTATCTGCTCCAAAGTGGAAATGACAGTTAAAAGATATTTCAAGGCAATCCCTATTTTACCCTGTGTGAGAGATAGGCCTTACAATAGCAGAATATGACTTTAGCAGTATTCCATTATCAGGACATGTAAAATACCCCAGTATATGTCCTACCTTTTAAATGCACTGCACCCTGCCCATGGGGCTGCCTTGGGCCTACCTTGGGGGTGCCTTACATGTAGTAAAAGGGAAGCTTTGGGCCTGGCAAGTGGGTGCACTTGCCAGGTTGAAATAGCAGTTTAAAACTGCCCACACAGACACTGCCGTAGCAGGTCTGAAACATATTTACAGTGCTATTCATGTGGGTGGCACAATCAGTGCTGCAGGTCCGATAGTAGCATTTGATTTACAGGTCTTAGGCACACATGTTGCACTATACTAGGGACCTACTGGTAAAGAAAATATGCCAATCATGGATAAACCAATCATCAGTACAATTTAGACAGAGAGCTCTTGCACTTTAGCACTGGTCAGCAGTGATAAAGTGCTCAGTGCCCGAAAGCCGGCAAAAATGAAATGTTGCACATAGTTGAAAACATATATTTATTTTAGTTAATAAATTTGTGTTCATATCATATCCTTTCAGAATATGTAATATTAATTTCAATATGTAATGTTAATTTAAAGCAAATCAACATTGATTCAAGGCAAGCCAATTCATTTAAACAGTGGTCATTTTAATTTACACATGGCTTGTGTTTATTTCGATATGCGCTTTATTCATTTCAAAGCATGCTATATTTATCTCACATAGTTTCATATCCATTTCAAGAAGTGTCATATTAATTTTAATGAATGTCATATTAATTTTGATATGGGTCATATCAACTTCATCAGATGTCATATTCATTTGAAAGTGGTTCATATTAATCTTAACATGCGTCAGATTGCTTTAAATGAATGGCATATTCGTGTCAATGGATGTCATATTCATCTTAACACCTGACATTATAATTTTAGCATGGGTTATATCCATTTCAACATAGGTCAAATTCATTTCAATATATCCAATATTCATGTTGATGTGTATCATATTGATTTCAAAGCATAACATTCATTTTGACAAGTTTAATTTTCATTTCAGCATTGGTCATGTTCAGTTTAAGTCATGTTGAATTAATTTCAAAGGGGCTCATATTCATTTCAATGCATGTCATATTCCTTTTAGCATGTGTCATCTTCCTTTCAATAGATGTCATTCATATTAATGCATGATATTTATTTTAACATGATTCATACAAATTGCAACACATATAATCCTGTCAATGTGTATCATATTACTTTCAATGCAAACCATATTCATTTTTTTATAAATGTAATGTTCATTGCACATTATATTCCTTTCAGAATAATGCATTTTCATTTCAGTACCTTATATTCATTTCAATCTATCATATTCATTCCAATGTGTGTCATTTTCTACTTGGCATATATCATTCATTTCAAGAAATTTCTCATTCTTTTTGACGAATATTGTTTGTGTTTCAGTGATTGCTTTATTATTTACAGTGAGAGCCATATTTATTTCAGTATGATTGATATATATTTCAGTATATTTCTTATTCAATTCTGAGTGTGAGTTATTCATAATAATCACTAAGTAGCATATTCACTTTGCCTGGTTTCATATTTGTTTTGGTTCAAGTCAGATTCACTCTGCCAGGTATCATATTTATTTTGACACATATACACATTCATTCTGGTGTATGTCATATTAATTTTGCAACACACTATGCATTTCAGGAGGTGTCCTATAAAGGGAGCTGTAATTTTGACATGAACGGCTTCCCATAGCTCTCGGAACGAAAAACACGCCACAGTGACTCCTAGAGGGGAGTGGAGACGAACCACAGAACGGAGACTGAGTGAGAGCATGGTAGCGACGGGGCTGGGGGCACCCCGATCCCAATGCACACTATACTGAGACATTAGCTCTGGAGAGCAACGATTGGTCCCTGGCAACGGAACGGTAGGGAAGGATAGCAATGAGGTAGGGCATATAACAGATCCAGCAGGACGGTGCCCCTCTTTGCCCTGACCCCCAACACCAGAGTTAGCTTACCCCACTAGCACATAGTTAAACGTTATAAGTACTTTAGGTTAGGCGACATGCTGATACAGCGGTTACCGAGCGTGGGATCCTGGAGATTGGATTTAAATAGCGATGACAAAGCAACGGGGCACAGGAACAAATTTGCAATGTATGGTGCTTGCACCAATGTTGAGCTCAATTGTCAGCTTTGAATATGCATTGTATCTACTTGAGCGCAGATGTCTCATCCTGATTACGATCTGTGACTAGGAATTTTAATCCTTCTGTGATATTATGTATTGAGGACCAAATAACAAAATGTCAGTAAATAAAGTTAAAAATAAAAAATAAATGTGTCACACCGGATCCCTGCCTCATATAAGACCTCTCCTAACTTCTTCCTGGGTACCAGGTCAAAAGTGGTGTGAAGATCGACAAAATCCACAAAAAGGTCACCCCCACCCATGTCAACTGTTTTCCACTTGACCTGGAGGAAGCGGAGGACTTGGTCAATTGAGCTGGTTTTTAATCTAAATCCTGCTTGAAAAATGGATAGAATATGGTTATTGTTACTCCACTCCAGTAACCACTCCACGACTTGACAGTAAAACATATTTTGGAAGTGTTCCAAGAGGCTAATTGGATGCTAGTCAGAAGGAATGCTGTAACCGCTTCCCCCCTTTCTTTAAGACAGGGACAATATAGATGACTCAGCTGGAATCCCAGAGGTCCTGCCACCAACACTACTAGATGCCTAGATTTCTTCTGGTCGTTAGCAGAGGACGCCTGTAGGAGAGCAGACCAAGTTTTACACTCCCAGGCAGCTTTTGCTTGCTTTATTTCAAACCGATACTTCGCTCTACATGCTCTTATCTCCTGGCTAGTTCAATTTTTTATTGCCTTAAAGAGAGTGTTTTTAGCCTTTCTACAGGATTGATTGAACCACCCATTCATTGTGCTCTCTCACAGCCTTGGTAGATCCAACAAGAAAAAAGTCCTTGAGCCTATCAAAGAGTGTGATATGGTCAGCAATTATCACTTTTCTGTTCCCCCAGTGGTCATGCATAACCTCTATCTGTGCAACGAGAGATAAATGAATGCCTAATAAAGCATTAGAAGAGCATACCGCCTCCCACTTCACATTTTTACGATTATTGTCAATCAATCAATCAAGGCATTTGTAAAGCGCACTACTCACCAATGAGGGACTCAAGGTGCTGGGGGGGCTGCTACTGCTCGAACAGCCAAGTCTTGAGGTTTCTCCTGAAGGTAAGTAGGTCCTGTGTCTGTCGCAGGTGGGTGGGAAGAGTGTTCCATGTTTTGGCGGCGATGTGGGAGAACAATCTGCTGCCGGCGGTCATTCTGTGGATGCGTGGGATGGTGGTGAGGGCAAGGTCAGTGGAGCGAAGCTGTCGGGTCGGGGTGTAGAAGGAGAGCCGTCTGTTGAAGTATTCTAATCCAGTTTTGTGCAGTGCCTTGTGAGCATGGGTGAGGAGTTTGAACGTGATTCTCTTGTTAACAGGAGCCAGTGCAGGTCTCTCAGGTGGGCTGTGATGTGGCTGTGGTGGGGGATGTCCAGGATGAGGCGTGCAGAGGCCTCCTGTATGCGTTGCAGTCTTTTCTGGAGCTTGGCCGTGGCTCCTGCGTAGAGGGCATTGCTGTAGTCCAGTCTGCTGCTTACGAGGGCTTGGGTGACCGTCCTTCTGGTTCCAGTTGGGATCCATTTGTAGGTCTTCTGAAGCATCTGGAGGGCATTGAAGCAGGAGGAGGAGATGGCGTTGACTTGCTGGGTCATTGATAGATGGTTGACCTTCAGCTGTCGATCATACATTATAGTGGTGTCATGGTCTGCATGATACTTCTCACTGTTGACTGAAGAATTTGAAAGAGCACCCGGTCTTCTGTTGGTTCTAGACTGACCAAGCTAAGGGCGACCCTTTCTAGTAGCCACAGTGCTGCTTGACAGGAAACTCCAAAGCAGACCGTACCCTCCAGAAGGAGTCCCAGAAAAAAAACCAAAAAAAATGTGGGAAAAACCTCAAACAGGAACTCAATAAAAAGAGGAAAAAACAAGAGTGAAAAAAGGAAAAAATGTGAAAAATCTCAATCAGAGCAACAGGAACTGGAGAGTAACAAAGAACAAGAGCAAGGATCACCACCAAGAAGAAGTGTTTGCAACGCAAAGAAGACCAGGACTGAAAGGCTTTTATAGTAGGAGACAGGAAGTGACAAACAGGAAGAAAGAGCGACATCATCTTGGATTGGGAAAACTACATAGGAAAGGATGGGAAAAAAGTAGCACTATAAAAGGAAAGAGAAAGAAGGCATGCTGGAAAAAAGGAACACCAAGAAGAAAACAACATGGACACCTGAACAAGAAAAAGACGTAAAGGTGGAAAGAAAAAGAAGAGAAAGGAAGAAAGAATAGGGTTCTGACCGGGTAAGTGAAGGAAAAAAGGTATTAGGTTTGCAGGCAGAAAGAGCGGCGCGACTGGGAGCACAAACTGTGCCTACCGGACCGTGCCAAAAACAAAGACAAGCAAAAACGCAGGCCGCAGGGATGCCGACGCTCCGAGTATCGGCGCGTTGGCCCGACCGCGGCGCGCAGGAGGGACGCCACGGTAGAGCGCAGTGTCACAAGTGGATGAAAAAGTGACAGAAGATATCAGCTGTCTAATGTTTAGTACTAGGGGGGTCATGGTCACTCTCATACCGTGCTATTAGTTCCATATCTTCCATCTGCATTCATAACATGATGCCTAAAAGGATGCAGTCAATAAAACTTACGTATGAACCATGTTTAAATGTAGGAGCAGGTGTGGCATCAGAGAGCGAGCAGCCATTGCATGCTCGCAACCCATGAGCTAAAGTAAGCTTCCTTACTTGAAGGGAATCCCTTGAAAGATCTCTCCTTAACAAAGATGTTATCTCCGGTATTCCCCATGTTTGGTTCTCATCATAAGATAGTTCCCAAATTATGATGTTAGGCTCATATGTGAGATTTAGATTCCCTGCTACAATAACATAGTGGGAGCCTGAGTAGCCGGCCAGAATCTTGTTCAACAAATGAAGAGTTGGTGATTCACAGCATTTCCCACGACTTCACTTGTATATTTTGATTAACAAGAGAGAATTGCCTTTTGAAAAGGAAAAGATTAACCCTTGGATGTCCCGGGATCCCTTCGAAGTTCAGCTACCGAGCCTGAGAGGAGTGTGGTCACCCAATCAAGCAGTCCACCTGATGGACACTCAGATAAGGATCTACTTGCTGGAATGCAAAAGCTCTTTAATACACTTCTAAATGTGTGGTCTATTGCCCAGGTTTCATGAAGGAGACCGATTGCAGATTTATCAATGAACTGTCCCTTTGAAGGATTACCAAGCTTTGGCTTGATCCCTGCAATGTTTCTAAGAATGGCTGTGGAATTAAGTAAAGGGGTAGCAGGAAGAACACTAGTACCCAGGGAGGAGGAGATATGGCCAAGGGAGATTCGCCAATGGGCAATTGAATGGCAACGACTGGTGGATAGAAATTGTTGGTCATAGAATTGACAGCACAATCAAAAGATATCACATGTGATGAGGCCTGTAAACTACAGGGAAGCAAGGAGGGGGGGGGGGGTTGAAAGAACTAGTGCTGTTGAATTCAGGGTTGGAATAGTTGGTCTATTGGCTGCAGGGACCAGAGTATCTAAAGAGCTATTGTCAATCTTGCATCATTCTACCTCTATCAGGGTAGAAAGGGCCTCAACATCACCTGACGGGTCCTGGTAGCTATTAACTCTGTCCCTGACCTGGATTAGATTAGATACAACCACAGCCTTAAGTTGCAAATGTTGGTAGAAAAAGCTCAGGGGGTGAAGTGAGGTGTCAGCATCTGTTCTGCCATATGAATGGCAGTTAGTCAGAAGCTTGTGGGCAATAATGAGATACCTAAGTTTGGCAATCACACAGTCTCCAGGAAAACATTTGGCCAGTGGGCCAATCCATCCCACCCTTCGAACCATCAATATGGTAGATGCTGCAGAAAAATAAAAACTGGCAAATGAATGTAACCAATAAAGAACCTTGTTCTTGAGCTGAGCAACCAGCTCGATTGTACTGGGTGCATTGGATAGCACAATTACATAAGGGCATGTCTCAGGTGGAAGATCAATTACAACAGAGTTGGTTTTGCATGTTGGCTTAACTCTTCCAGTCCCAGAAGCCTCCGCCCCCTTTCCCGCATTTATTGCCACTCTTGTCCCCACTCAAACAAGCCAGTGCTTCCCCCTATGGAGCGCCATTGTTTTGTAAAGGTCACTGCATAGTCGCCCCTTCTAAAGAACAGGTTCTCATAAGATCAACATCCCTTTCCTTAAAAGTAGAAAGTGCGAGAAAGAAAGTAGCCAGAGGGTAAAGGGAAACCGCAGGTGCCACAGTAGGCGACTGCTCTAACATAGTCAATTTTAATTTACTTAATTTGGTTTCAAATGCAGCCAAGTGTTCATGAATTAGCTTCAGTTTAATTTCCAGGGCACCAATAACTTTCGCAAAAGACCCCCAATAAGTCCTCAATCTTATCATTGTCACAGTCCACAAAGTCCCTACACAGAATGTTGGGAATTATACGCAGACCCTTCGACTTAGTGCACACTGCTGCTCTCTTCCTTTTCCATTTAGGGCCATTGGTATTCGAGGAGAAGACTTGAATTTCAGGCTCCAAGGGCATATAAGGCACTATAATGGAAGAATCAAGAGGGGGCATGAGCGCACTCAGCCCCATAGAAGTACTGAACGTCACCAGTCCCATAATGGAGGACATTGACGTTTGTACAGCAGGAGTCACATGAGGAGGGAGGTGATGGAAAGGCGTAGCTCGGCTAGCTCAATTTCTTTATTGAACACACCCACAGCATGCTGCAGAAATCCATCCAAGGATGTTCTAGAGTGGGACTTAGTCATATTAGCAGGCAGCCGGTGCTTTCCAATGATAAAATAAACCACACAGTTCTCAATGAAAGATAAATGTTTTTTCCAGTGCCTGCTTAATTAAACTAAAGACGGATGGCCCAGCCTCCTCTAGGTGAAGACGGGCCCATTCTTGGCCTGGGTCTATCAGTGCTGTGGTATCAGAGGAGGATTAAATGCACCCACTCGGCAATACTGCAGTGTCGCTTCTCCTTCCTTCTCAAGGGAGTTTGGGCCCAGTAGTCCTGGGCCCCCGGCTTGCTCATAATCCATCCTGCTCCTAGATATCAAAGGTGAATTAAATGCACCCACTCAGCGCGACTGCAGTGCTGTTCCTCCTCCATTCTCAAGGGAAGTCTGGGCCTTTTTAGTCCTGGGCCCCCTGACTGGCTCACAAAGCCTCCCCAGTCTTTTACATTATGCAGCTGTACTAGCCATGATATTTCTAGGATAAACCCATGCTGAGGCCCATTGATAATGTTAAATTGAATCTATTCTGAATGTTTTTATTGTTTCATAATTTAGTCAAAGGCTATGGGTGTGAAGAAAGTAGTTGCTTAGCCACAGCCAAAACTGTTTCAGCTGACTTTTTTTCAAAGGGAATTCTCAGTCTCACTTTTGACAAAAGTGGTCACGACCCTTTCATGTAGGCCAATCCACTGCCTTGCCTATGCACCCTACATCCTTCTAAGGAAGAGGAGAAACTCCACCGCCTGGACCCAAAAAGAGTTTTTGTATTCTACCTGGATCATACTAAAGAGTTCTGGGTAAATGGTCAACTCTTTGTTGGGTATGCGGGTGCGAGAAAAGGTCGGGCAGTCCAAAAGAGAACTATCTCTAGATCGGTTGTTCTCTGCATTAAAATGTGCTATGCATTGGCTAGTAAGCAACCCCTGAGGGTTTGCACACTCACTCTACAAGAGCAACAGTCACAACCACTGCGTTATTATGCGGAGTTCCAGTCCTGGACATCTGTCAGGCGGTAACATGGGCATCCTTGCACACGTTCAACAGACACTACTGCCTGGACAGTCAGGTCTGAAGGAATGGGTACTTTGCCCATTCGGTCCTGCAGGACGTCTTAGTATGATATTGCTTGGGTATCTATTCTAAGGTAAGGAACCTGCAACTAGAAGTCGCTATTAGGTTACTTACCTTCGGTATTGACTTATCTGGTAGAGACATATTCTAGTTGCAGATTCCTTGCTGACCCACCCATCCTCTCCGCTCTGTAAACTGATTTCTAGGCACAGAGACTTCCCTTTCAGGGCCCTAGTTTTGACACACCAGTGATCAGTGTTCTTCATGGCTCAATGCTTCTGGCATGGAAAGTCGTGAAAAGAAACTGATGTCAGCGCACCGGCAGGGTGCCTATATAGGTCCTGAGAATAAGGGAGGGATCAGGAGGAATTATGGTCCAGTGTATATCCTCCTCAAGTGAACATTGAAAATCAGCGATACACTGTTCCAATCATATAAAACAGAAAATAAATAGTGACCGGGGTCCTAAATTCTAGGAGCAAGGGGCCTCACACACCCATGGGGTGTCATGCTTCATCATAGGCGCTGCTCCTCGTCAGACTGGCGCTGCAATGTCTGACGGGCACCACCCCTGACGGGGGGGCTCTTTGCCGGAGATCTTAATATGTGGTGGTGCCGTGACCCCAAAGGTGACTAAAGAATCAACGGAGATCAAAAGCAGGTAAGTAGTTAAAATTGACTCTCAAAACTGCCACTGGGACTGTGGATTTTATTGGACCCAATGAACGGTCAGGGCCAAGGTTAAAAATTAGAATCAAAAGAGTGAATAAAGAAGTTAAGATCAATCACTCTTGTAATGTAGAACATATCAATGAGAGGAGTCTGGCAATTCTCCAAAGACTACCACCTCATGGGTCAACATGTTTCGCATCCTGGTGGTCCAAACGGATCCAGTGATGCTTCATCAGGACCTTATGTGACTATATGTATCTCCTGAATAATAAGGGCCACATATATTTATCAAAAAGTTAATACAAGTGTCTCTCAACCAGCAATTAGTAGGGAGGTGTAATAATCACTTACATAAATATGGAATAAATAATTCTAACTCGAGCCCTGCAAAAGAGAAGTACACAGGTTATACCACAGTAGGGGCGAGTCATAGCCTTACACATATCATAGGAAAGAAAGGGCGACCGTGATGTGCAGTGCAAGTGTTACTTCGTGAACAACATACATGCAAGTGCTTGTGAATACAAGCTTACCGTCCTAAAATTGAAGGCGGGCATCCTAGGA
Organism: Pleurodeles waltl; assembly: GCF_031143425.1. NCBI lineage: Eukaryota > Metazoa > Chordata > Amphibia > Caudata > Salamandridae > Pleurodeles > Pleurodeles waltl. Next base: position 419,739,947 of record NC_090442.1, read on the forward strand.
TTACACGGACCAATAGTCCAGCGCTAAACAACGTCTAAACAAGGGGGAATACGAAACAACAGAATCAAATTTCCAATCAAGTAACTCATATGTGTGTTGTCATAGGGGTCTCAAATATAGTAATCATAGATTCATAATTAGTATCGTCACAGGAAGTATGGTAAACCAAACGAGATGAATGCGGCAATGAATATCTGTACAGTAGCTGTGGGACAGAGTGGTCCATAGAAATCAATGAAGATAGCAGACTATGTTGCGTTACTAGACATAGATCCTGTCTAGAAGAGAAGGCTGGGCAATGCATAAAGTCTTGGGTATCAGTGACTGTCTCAATATGAATTTAAATGTGGAGTCCATCCTCACGGAGACCGAGATCAAGGGAGAAGTCAAAATAGAGGAGTCACCGAGGTCTCCTCGATAAATATACTGTATTTACAGCAATGCGATCCCAGGTCGCAGGTATAGCAGCGTACGGTGCCGGTGGATCAAGACTACATGTTGTCTGTCAAATGGCAGAACAACATAGAAAACGGAGTCTGCAGAAAAGCAGGTCCCGATATGAAAGGAACGGGGCTAGTATACTCTAAAAACGAACGAAACGGGGGGGAGAGCGGCAGGGCACTTACTTGTTGGAGCAATGCTGGCCAGGCGGAGACCTACCCCGGTCCGTGGTTCCCGAAGAATGGTGGAACCAGGGCCGATACGCTAAATGTACGTAGCGTCCCGGAAATCGAAGATTTAGAATTTCCGGTCAGGCAGTCAGGCAACGCAGAACACGTTGATCTAGAGATTCCTAGAAAGTGAAAAAAGACTCAGAGGGAGTCCCGGAGTCAACACAGGAGAGTATATAAATCGAGATCTGCAATGTGCGTTTTTCTGACAGTATCAGATGCTCAAAATAGGACTCAGACAAAGATGAAAAATAGGGAGAGAAAGGTAACCGTCTGCATATGGCCTCTAGGTAAAAAAAGGGATTTCTGAAGAGATAATGGATGCCACAAAATCAAAATTATTGATTATTAAATCTAAATCACCTACTCATGCTAGGTAAATAATCATTGAAAAAACCTGCAAAGAATAATAAAGGGAAGAGAAAAATTGCAAAATAAACCAACTCAAGGGGAATTATCAGTAATACCTGTAAAAATCTAAAGGTACAGTGGAGAATCATTTAGAAAGAAAATTCCAAGGGATCTCATCATTCAAGCCATTCACATGGGTGCGTAATTTAAACACCCATCGTTGTTCTAACTCAAAAAGAGAGTTAGGTGTGTTGCGTGAGTCAATTTGTAGTACGACCCACCACATGTCGTTAGGGCTATGTCTTTTGTCAAGGAAGTGTAAAGCCAGTTTAGTCGTGGCACGGCCACATCTGATGTTGCTGCGATGTTCGTTAATTCTAAGTTTCACTGCTCGTGTGGTCATACCTATATATTGTAAATTGCAGGGACAAGTAATCATGTAAACACAATTTTTTGTGTTGCAATTCGTGTGTCTGAGTAGATGCCACGGGCCTATGGAGTCAAATTCGATAGTTTTTAATCGTTTAGTAAGGGTGCATGTATTGCACGTACCGCAAGGAAAATGCCCAGCTACTGGTGGTATACCCCATAGTGTTTGTGAATAGGGGGGGGATAAAGTAGGGCGGGGTCTAGTATGGACGACTAAGTCCTTTACATTAGTAGTGCGTTTAAAGGCAAATAGAGGTTTTTGAATCTGAGCCCCACCACTGCAGAGAATAGACCATCTCTTATTCACAATTTTTTTGATAGTGTTGGAAAGAGGAGTAAAGGTCGACACACACGTGAGTTTAGGGTCTGGGTCCTTCGAATTAGTAGATAGTAAATTGTCTCTGTTACAGGACTTGGCCCGTTTGTAGGCTGTCCTGACCACCTTCTCTGGATAGTGGCGATTACTCAATCTAGTGGTCAAATCATCAGCTTGGGAGGAGAACATACGGGTGGTACTACAGTTCCGTCGGAGTCGGAGAAACTGACCATACGGAAGGTTATCTCTTAGTGCCTTAGGATGGTGACTCTCATACATAAGGAGACTATTACGGTCTGTGGTTTTATGGTAAGTATGAGTGTGTAATTTGCCATGTTCAATGCAGATCATGAGATCCAGGAAGGGTATCTCTGTATCCGAGACAGAAGATGTAAATTTCAAAAAAGGGTTCAATGTATTAACCCAGGTAGTAAAAGCTTGTACTCCAGAGAGGGCACCTTGCCACACGATCAAAATATCATCGATATATCTACGCCAAAGTTTAATGTTGGTATGAAAGGGGTTGGTGTCAGGGAGTATAAACTTTGATTCAAAGTCAGACATGTATAGACAAGCAAGGCTAGGTGCGAAGGTGCTACCCATCGATGTGCCACGAGTCTGAAGAAAGAGAAGATCCTCGAACTGGAAGAAATTTTCTTTCAGGGCTAGAGATGCACAGTGCATGATGAAATGTACAGGGGAAGTGAGTGTCTGGCTGACTGAGTGAAGAGCAGTTTCAACAACTTCCAAAGTGGCCTCTTGTGGAATGTTTGTATACAAGGCTTCAACATCAAGAGTGATGAGAGCATGAACTTCAGTAGTTGAGTTGATAGCTGAAATCAAGTTGAGGACATCTTTGGTGTCCTTCAAATAGGTGGTGGATGTCTGGACAATCGGTTGTAAAAATTTGTCACAAAAAGTGGAGAGGGGTTCAAGTATGGACCCTATCCCCGAGACAATTGGACGTCCCGGGGGAGGTATTTTGCCCTTGTGTATTTTGGGGAGGCAGTAGAAGTAGGGGATACGCGGGCTTGTAGTGTCCAGAAAAATGGCCTCATTGCGTGAGATCCAAGTGTTCGTTAAGGCTTCCTCAATCATACCTCGTATTTCGGTTTGTAACCTCTTCGTTGGATCTATGTTGGTCTGTGTGTAGTAGGTCGAATCCCCCAATAGACGTAAGCATTCTTGTCTGTAATCAGATGAATTCATTATCACCGTGGCTCCCCCTTTATCCGCAGGTTTGATGACAACATTCATGTCTGTAGATAGAGTTTTTAAGGCATCTCTCTCAGCATTGGAGATGTTGGAAAAACTCCGTTTGGGTTGTAAAGCAGATAAATCATTTAGTACTGCTTTTTCAAATGCTAGCACTTCGTGGGGCATAGAGGAGGTAGGGGGCATGAAAGTGGATGATTTTCGAAGGCCTGTGTCAGTGGGTTGGTCAATATGGGGGCGGTCCTCAAAGAAGAATTGCAGTCTAATCTTCCTAAAGAGATGAGACATTTCACAGTGGAGGCGGAACGGGTCTTCTCTGGGAGTAGGGACAAAGCCCAGTCCTTTATTCAAGACTTGTAGTTCAATGGGGGAAAGTGATCGTGATGATAAATTGATCACTAGATCCGATTTGGTGGGTTCTTCCCTTGACTGCGTGTCACCATTTGTGGTTCGTCCTGTGCCCAGTGTACCCTTCTGCCTCTTCCTCTCCTTCTGCCTCTTCCCCTGCCCCGGCCGCGGCCTAAAAAAGGCATATATGGGAGCATGGGGCGTGGTTGATAGAAGGGAAATGGTTGTTGCCATGCTAAGGGTTGTCCAGGGGGATAGTGGGAGTGTCCGGGGGGATATTGGGGGTAGTGATAAAATTGATGGGTCCCATCATCATCAGTATTCCACCCGTCGGATGAGGAACTATTGCTATATTTCCGTGGTTGTTTTCTTGATGTAGAGGATTCATCAGAAGAGGAGGAAAGTGTCTCAGTAGTGAAGTCATCAGTGATGTAGGGGTAGACTTTTTCACGGTTAAATCTCGTGATGTCTTTTTGTAGTTTCGTGATTTTCTGTTGTGTTAAGAACTCCCTATTATCATTAAGTTCAGAGTTGATTTCTGCTAATCGGTTCTTGAAAGCAGCCAATGAAACTGTGGTTTTAAGAGCACCTTCCATGAGTGTAATCTGAACCGTGATGGAATCAGCCAAACGTTTGGAAGTGTTGATAATGAGGACCAACCAGTCTCTGGTGCATTTCCATGCTACTTGGGCCCAGTCTTTTCTGAAGGCTAAATCTTGCAGAAAAATCCTGGGCATATTTGAGACGAGTAGACCATTAGGGGCTATATTTGCCCTCAGGTATTCGGTCATAATGGTGCCGTGTAAGACGGTTTTAATCAAGTCTCTTTTGAGTGCAGACAACTTGTCCCACTCTTCTTTAGATGGACCCGAGGGTCCAGCGCCATCATTTCCCAAAATAGAAGGAGTCTGTAAAATAGTAGATACTATATCGTCATCAAAACTCAACCCTTGAAAATTATCCATATTGGGGGTGTTTTGAGAGGTAATGTTAATCCCACAGCTAAGCTGCTGTACTAATATACTGAGAATAAGGGAGGGATCAGGAGGAATTATGGTCCAGTGTATATCCTCCTTAAGTGAACATTGAAAATCAGCGATACACTGTTCCAATCATATAAAACAGAAAATAAATAGTGACCGGGGTCCTAAATTCTAGGAGCAAGGGGCCTCACACACCCATGGGGTGTCATGCTTCATCATAGGCGCTGCTCCTCGTCAGACTGGCGCTGCAATGTCTGACGGGCACCACCCCTGACGGGGGGCTCTTTGCCGGAGATCTTAATATGTGGTGGTGCCGTGACCCCAAAGGTGACTAAAGAATCAACGGAGATCAAAAGCAGGTAAGTAGTTAAAATTGACTCTCAAAACTGCCACTGGGACTGTGGATTTTATTGGACCCAATGAACGGTCAGGGCCAAGGTTAAAAATTAGAATCAAAAGAGTGAATAAAGAAGTTAAGATCAATCACTCTTGTAATGTAGAACATATCAATGAGAGGAGTCTGGCAATTCTCCAAAGACTACCACCTCATGGGTCAACATGTTTCGCATCCTGGTGGTCCAAACGGATCCAGTGATGCTTCATCAGGACCTTATGTGACTATATGTATCTCCTGAATAATAAGGGCCACATATATTTATCAAAAAGTTAATACAAGTGTCTCTCAACCAGCAATTAGTAGGGAGGTGTAATAATCACTTACATAAATATGGAATAAATAATTCTAACTCGAGCCCTGCAAAAGAGAAGTACACAGGTTATACCACAGTAGGGGCGAGTCATAGCCTTACACATATCATAGGAAAGAAAGGGCGACCGTGATGTGCAGTGCAAGTGTTACTTCGTGAACAACATACATGCAAGTGCTTGTGAATACAAGCTTACCGTCCTAAAATTGAAGGCGGGCATCCTAGGATTACACGGACCAATAGTCCAGCGCTAAACAACGTCTAAACAAGGGGGAATACGAAACAACAGAATCAAATTTCCAATCAAGTAACTCATATGTGTGTTGTCATAGGGGTCTCAAATATAGTAATCATAGATTCATAATTAGTATCGTCACAGGAAGTATGGTAAACCAAACGAGATGAATGCGGCAATGAATATCTGTACAGTAGCTGTGGGACAGAGTGGTCCATAGAAATCAATGAAGATAGCAGACTATGTTGCGTTACTAGACATAGATCCTGTCTAGAAGAGAAGGCTGGGCAATGCATAAAGTCTTGGGTATCAGTGACTGTCTCAATATGAATTTAAATGTGGAGTCCATCCTCACGGAGACCGAGATCAAGGGAGAAGTCAAAATAGAGGAGTCACCGAGGTCTCCTCGATAAATATACTGTATTTACAGCAATGCGATCCCAGGTCGCAGGTATAGCAGCGTACGGTGCCGGTGGATCAAGACTACATGTTGTCTGTCAAATGGCAGAACAACATAGAAAACGGAGTCTGCAGAAAAGCAGGTCCCGATATGAAAGGAACGGGGCTAGTATACTCTAAAAACGAACGAAACGGGGGGGAGAGCGGCAGGGCACTTACTTGTTGGAGCAATGCTGGCCAGGCGGAGACCTACCCCGGTCCGTGGTTCCCGAAGAATGGTGGAACCAGGGCCGATACGCTAAATGTACGTAGCGTCCCGGAAATCGAAGATTTAGAATTTCCGGTCAGGCAGTCAGGCAACGCAGAACACGTATAGGTCCCGCAACATCGTATCCAGCGCGTATGATGCTGACTATGGACCCAGAGCTAACCAATGCCACCTGACGGCACGCATGGGTACTGCTCAGGAAAAATCTCTGGATCCAGTCTATTGCCTAGGGGAAATTCTAAGGTAAGGAATCTGCAACTAAAATATGTCTCTACCAGATAAGGTATTACCGAAGGTAAGTAACTTGGTCTTCAGGTATAGACTCTATCTAGCATCAGATTCCTCAGCGATCCTCTCATCCTCTCCATTCTGAGTGGACTCTGTCCATTACTAAGATCCCAAGTCAAGGAATCTGCACATTGGTCACACCAATTTGCTTCTGGGGCTCTGTATCTAGGGTTCAGACAGTCTCAAAAGCAACTGACATCAGTGTGCTGGTGTGGCATCTTTATAGGCCCCACATAATTTCGGGAGCGGAATGGCATCAGTGCAGAGCCACATTATGACACCTACCGGCATGCAGAGGTACTGCTGAAAAGCTTCTGGATTCAGCCTGGGCAATATTGAAGAGGTGAGGACTCTATGGCTAGATAAACTGTGTGCCAGAAAGAGTGTTACCAAATGTAAGTAACTTGCTCATGTCAACTTTTCACTCAAGACTAAGGCCCTCATTATGACATTGGCGGTAAATCCCACTTACCGCCATGCTGACTGCTGCCAACATACCGCCACCGCGGCGGATATCCGTTCACCATATTATGACACACACACACCAATCCGTCACTATACAGACACAACTCCGCCACACCAAAGGACAGTGATAAACTGGCAGTATTAAAACTCACACCGTTACGCCAACAGAACTACGCCCACCATATTATGACCCACGAATCACCATGGCGGACATTCAATGGTGGTAAACCATTGGCGGTATATACCGCCGCACTCAAAATACACACACTCAAACAAAACAACACCGCATTGGACAATTTGAACAACACACACCTGACACCCATACACACACCACTCCCACACCCCTATAAAACACACACCCACATTACCCACAACCCTTTACGAATACAAACCATTGGCACGAGATAGACATTACGACCACAGACAAGAACAGGGACACAAACCACCATCACCCATACACCACCCACGCACCCCACATCACACACCCCAACACATCACCCTACACACCCTCACACACAATACTCACACAACACCCATGGCACCACAACGACACCCAAGATTCTCTGAGGAGGAGCTAAGGGTCATGGTGGAGGAAATCATCTGGGTAGAGCCTCAGCTATTTGGAGCACAGGCGCAGCAGATATCCATTGCTAGGAAGATGGAGCTATGGCGGAGGATCGTGGACAGGGTCAACGCCGTGAGACAGCACCCCAGAACAATGGATAACATCAGGAAGAGGTGGAGCGACCTATGGGGGAAGATACATTCCATTGCAGCAAGACACCAGCTCGCAGTGCAGAGGACTGGCGGTGGACCCCCACTGCCTCCCCCACAACTGACAACATGGGAGGAGCAAGTCTTGGCAATCATGCATCCTGAGGGCCTGGCAGGAGTAGCAGGAGGGCTGGACTCTGGTAAGTCAACTCTTTACTACAATCACCCCACTACCTGCATGCCATCACATACCCCCACCCACACCCTCACTCCCATCACTCCACCACCTCCCACACACCCCACCATCACATATCACTCATCCCAATGCCAAGCCCTGCATGCCATACCAATGCATGGACACCACTCACAGACCTACATGGACACCCATCACTAAAGCATGCACACATAAGAGAATCAGCTAACCCACCACATCACTCACTCAAGTTAAAGCTGCCAGGGCAATAACAGCCATAGAACAAAATGTCACACACAGGAACAATAACACTGCATTTACATCCCCACAGGTATCCCAGCCAATGTCACTGGAGAAGAAGTGCCAGCAACATCCAGTCCCCCCACAGGAGAGGCCCACAGTGATGACAGCGACTCTGCTTGCCTGGCTATGGATGTCCAGCCTGGCCCATCATGGACATCTGGACAGTCGTTTACCCAGCCACAGTCACACACCACCAAAGTGCCTCCCCCATCAGGAAACACCACCACAGCACCTACCCAGCGTGCCCATACCTCTGTCCCAAAGACATGTCAATCAGCAGTGTGTCCACCACTACAGGGACCTAGGGTCAGTGGCAGTGGGCACACGGTTCAGGGGACAGAGGCACAGGACAACAGGGAAGCTGGGAGGACTGCTGTGCACCAGGGGGAGGACAGGCCTAGGGAACCGACTCTCCAGGAGGCACTCACTGAGATCCTGGGAGCATATCAACAGCCCCAGGATACACTGAGCCAGATCCTGGACAACGTGCAGGAGAACAGGCGGCTGCGGGAGGGACAGTACCAGGGGATCAGGGAGGACTTGAAGACCAATAACACACCACCCTGGTCTCCATTGCAGGGGTGCTGGCAGACATGGCCAACATTATGAGGGAGGCAGTGTCACACCAGCAGGCCCTTGCCACTAGCTAGACTACTGAACAGCCCTCCACCTCCGCTGCCGCTACTGGACAGGAGGCCCGGCCACAGGACCAACAGGCCACCAGCACCCCTCCCCCTGCAGAAGGAGAACCACCCCGCAAACGTTCCCTGCGATCCAGGCAGAAGCCAGAGACTATTGCCAAGACCCCAGCCAGGAAATAAGACTCTCCTGATTGTCACCCTTGTGTCCCACTGTGTCACCCTGTCCACCTTGAACAGCCATTGCTCTCCTTCCTATGGCCCCATGGACACTGCACCTGTGCAACAAATGGACTGGAACTATACCCTGGACTTTCTTCCATCATCACCCCATTGCACTTCTCTCTTCTCTTCATAGCCCAGCAATAAACACACTGAAAAAATACAAGTATGGAGTCTGTTGTTGGATTTACTAACCCAACAGTTTATATGGAACCACAAGCGGCCCGCCTGCAGTTAGAAAAACTAGCCTTTTCAGTGGAAGAAGGGGGCCTGGCACTCCCCAATTTTCTAACCTACTTTGCAGCTTCTATATTGGATTGGGTGTCAAGGGCTGTGCAAAACCCAGATCTTAATTTCTATTTTGATCAGATGCTAAGAAAATCGAGCATACAGCTTACTCGATTCCTTAAGATTCCCCGTTCACCAAAACGGGTAAGATATAAACTGCCGGTAAAGTTGCAGCTCAGTATTCTCCAAATACAGGCAAAGTACCAAATCTACAAATCCATCCGATTATCCGAGTGAGGGATGTATGGATGTTAGGTTTGGATCTCAATTCACGCAATGCCTAGGCATGGGAAGAAGTAGGTATCAAGACCCTAGCGGATTTCTATATAGAGGACCATATCAAAACATGGGTACAATGTATAAAGGGACAAAGGGATATCCCAGCAAATTTGAAATTCTCTTACTGTCAAATCCAACCCTTCTTACAATCAATGGAAAAAGCAAGCAACAGCCCCTTTGAAGTTATTGGTCAGGCTTTCTATAAAAATCAAGTAGGTATTGGCAGATGGTACGAGACACTTCAGGGTGGGTGTTCAAACAAGGCAATTTCTCAACTTCTGGCTAGCGTAGAAAGTATCACGGGGTGTAAAGTAGGGGTACAACAATGGCGTAAGCATAACGAGGTGTCTCAAAAAACACTTAGAGGAGCGAATTAAAAAAAAATTGTCCTGCACTCTAGATGGCTGCTATACTACACCCCCTCTAGAGTCAAGGAAATGTACCTGGAGGCATTAGGTCTGTGCCCTCGTTGCCAAGGGACTCAGGGGGATTGGCTCCATATGTGTTTTGCATGTATTTACCTGGTAGGCTATTGGGAGGCAATTTTCCAAAAGCTCAGTACCATGATATCGTACGAGATAGCCCCTAACCCATTAGTGGCATTATGGGGTATGACTCAAAACACAAATTTGCCCATTGCATCTAGACAAATAATATATGTGTTCACTTTGATCAACAAATCATTGATTCTGCAGGCGTGGAAATCATCACTGCCCCCACATATGCGTCATGGAAGGAAAAGATGGAGGCAACATGGGTGAAAGAAAAATTGGACGCTCTGCGGACCGGAGCATTACGTAGATATCAGGTTATATGGGGAAAGATGAATAATTCAGTGGTGGAGTAGGTTGTGAGGGGGGGAGTTAAGGGCCAAGGTACGAGATCCTGTTTCGGAGGGAGTGGTTTGGATATTTTTGTGCCAAGGGTATTGGCAAGTATGCAAGCTTTCAAAATAGATTTATGGATAATATTATAAGGACAAGTGCAGTTCTTCATTGCAAAATTATGCTTGTTGGATTTATGTTATATGATTGCACATGCGCAAAAAAAAAAAAGTATGGAGTCTGTCAAATGATTTCAGTATTTGTTTGTTTAACAAGGTTTAAACATTGCAGTACAACTGTACAGTAATGTTTACATAAGAAAGACCTGTATTTGGCTGCAGTGAACACACCAGGAGCGATAGTGGGGCACCAACGTCTGCAGAAAGAGTTGCCAAAGGTACAGTGAGTGGCCATAGAAGTGGGAAATTTCAGCCTGCCAGTTACAATTTGAAACTAAACTGACAATGAAATGTGAAGTTACACTGTCTTACCTTTGTGTCTTTGGAAGTATTGATGTATCACTGCAGTTCTGTTGTCCTCATCCTCTGCCTCCTCATCTTCACTGTCCACAGGGTCCACTGCTGCCACAAGGCCATCTCCAGCCTCGGCAGAAAAGGAACATGGCGTCTCAAGGCAAGGTTATGCAGCATGCCACGATTATCTGGCAGACCTTCTTGGGTGAGTAGCACAGGGATCCACCAGTCAGATGGAGGCACCGAAACCTGGCCTTCAGGAGGCCAAATGTATGTTCAATGATCCTTCTTGTTCGCCCATGTGCCTCATTGTAATGTTCCTCAGCCCTTGTCCTGGGATTTCTCACGGGGTCAGTAGCCATGATAGGTTGGGGTAACGTGAGTCACCTGCAAATATTGAGGGACAACTGTTAGCCACACACTATCCCTTATGGCCCACACCATACCCATACACCAGCATTCACTGGGTGGGAACCAGGGTGGTAACCAGCCACACCCTGTCCCTCTGTAGTTGGGCCATCACATTTGGGCTGCTGCTATTCCTCAGGATAAAGGCATCATGCATTGACCCTGGATACTTAGCATTGACGTTGGAGATGTACTGGTCCGCCAAACACACTATCTGCACATTTATCAAGTGAAAATCTTTTCTATTTCTGAAGACCTGTTCATTTTGCCGGAGGTGGGGACAAATGCAATATGTGTTCCATCAATCGCCCCAGTGATGTTGGGGATATGTCCCATTGCATAGAAGTCAGCCTTCATTGTGGCCAAATACTCCACCTGGGGGAAAACAATGTAGCTGCACAATTGTTTAATCAGGGCAGCCAACACTCTTGTCAGCACTATTGAGAACATTGGCTGTGACATTCCTGTTGCCAAGCCCACTGTCACTTGGAAAGAACCAGTTGCCAGGAAATGGACCACAGATAGCACTTGCACAAGAGGGGGGATCCCAGTGGGGTGATGGATAGCAGATATCAAGTCAGGCTCAAATTGGGCACACAGCTCCATGATGATTGTGGCCCTGTCAAGTCTATAGGTGATGATAATGTGTCTGTCCCCAGTGTTGCCAAGTCCACCAGGGTTCTGTACATGGGGGTATGTCTCCATCTCCTATTCATCCGCAGCTGTAGGAATCTAAGGGAAGCAAGAGTGAGGAGCCAGTCACAAACTGAACAATGGAGCTACAACAGAACTTTGCATCCTGTAAACTTGCAATGGATCATTGTGATTTGTCCACTATGTCCAAAAACCTTCTATGATGCAGCATTTTTCTAGAGCCTGCCCCTCTCCCCCCCTGAAATGACATCTGCCTGTCCTGTGTGGAGGGACAGGTGGAAGTGAGGTAATTCCGCTGACATTGTGTGCCGTTGCGGGAGACGGTGGGGAACCACCGTGCAACTCCTCATTTGTTGTAATTGGGCTCTACGGGGTACAGTGGCCAATGGTGATCTACGCCGGCGTTGACGGTATGCACCGCCGCGGACGTGACCGCCATTTTCTATCATATTCCTCACTTGCCACCTGACCTTCCACAGGAGAGGACCTACACTGCATGTGCTGCTGTTACCTGTGTCTGGAACCTACCATGGCCCTCATAACCAGGGAAAGGGCCCCAACCTTCACTTTGGAGGAGTTGGAGAGACTGGTGGATGGGGTCCTCCCCCAGTACAGACTGCTGTAAGGGCCTCCAGACCAACAGGTGAGTACACTGTGGGCACAATGTATGTGGAATGAATGCATAGAGTTGTGTGTGTGAAGGCATCGTGTAAGGGGGTGGATGTCCTCTGGGCGGGTGGTTGTGTGCTGGGCCATGTGTGTGTAAATGGTGATAGAAAAGGGTCTGGTGGGCCATATGTTTAACCGGCAGGACTGTTTGTCTAAATCTATTTTCCTGTGTGTATTGCCTCTGCAGGTCAGCGCCCATCAAAAGAAGGGTTATATGGCGTGCCATCGCCAAGGAGGTGCGGACCCTAGGGTCTATGGCATGCAGAGCACCCACTGTCATAAACGGTGGGAGGACCTGAGATGCTGGACACGGAAGACGGCGGAGGCCCAGCTGGGGATGGCCTCCCAATGAGGAAGGGGTGCCTGTCAAACCCTGACCCCCCTGATAGCCTGCATACTGGCAGTGGCCTATCCTGAGATGGATGGGCGCTTGAGGGCATCACAGCAGCCATAAGGGTGTGTGTACAGTGCCCATCATTACAACTTACGCATGGTAGGGTGGTATCCGGGTGGGGGATGTGTGCCAGTGGGTACCCCTAGGCCAGGCCTGACATTGCAGCATAGGTCCCCTGGTGGCTAGGGTTCAGAAGCGACACACTTGCAACCCAGCCCGTAGGCATCCACTACTGGTCAGGGCTGCGTGGGTCTCAAGTGTGCTGCATCTGGTGGTGTGTGCACCTCCCCATGCCTTGGCCACTAACTATTTCTCTGGTTTTGCTATGGCATATTGCGTAGGACTGTTCCCTGTGTGTGAGGGTGGCGTGTACGCCAACGGTGGTGTTGGTGCAGCCATTGACCAAGTACATTCTTTGTCTCTTCCCCCCCTTTTTGTTTTGTCATCCTGTCCTTATGTGCTTTAGCATCTGGTGGAGGAGCAGAGGCACTGGCGACAGAGGGAGCTGCATCCCACAGGATCCAGGAGGCAGTGTCCACCGACGCTGAGAGCACCAGTGGGATGGAGGGTTAAGAGGAGCACCACAGCGGAGAATGGAGGGGACAGTTCAGACACAGATACCTCCTCCAATGGAAGCTCCCTGGTGTTAGCGGACACTTCTGTGACCACCCCAGCTACAGGTACAGCTGCCAGCCCCGTACCAGCAGTGCCCTCCTAGCAGCCCCTCATCGAGTTGCCTGGGCCCGCTCACCCTGGAGGGTGGGCTTCTCCTTCACCCCAGGCACCTCAGGCTCTGCCCCAGTGAGCCCTGCTGCCCTGACTGAGGAGGCTATTGACCTCCTGAGAATCATCTCAGTAGGGCAGTCAACCATTGTGAATGCCATCCAGGGGCAAGCAGCCCAGACGCAACAATCTATTGCATTCCTGGAGGGCATTCACACTGGATTGGTGGCCCAACAGAGATCGATTCAGGCTCTGGCCTCCTCTCTGATGGCAGCCATTGTCCCTGTTTCTTCCGTCCCCCCTCCAACTTCCACTTCCCAGTCCCATTCTCATCAACCCCAACCCTTCCCAAGCACACAGGCAGATGTGCATGCACACAAGACAACACACAAGAGTGGCACAGGCAAACAAAAGCACCACATTTCATACCACAGGCCCTCACACAAACACCATCCAGTTGCAGACACACCAACATCCACTATTTCCACTGTCTCCCCCTCCTCCTCCAGCTCCCACCCAGTTCCGTCGACACTCACACCTGCATGCACTACATCATCATCCACTACCAGCATCACCACACCAAGCGGAACACACACCTCACTGGCAGACACCTCTACAACAACCATGCACACGTACACTGTGTACTCTCCCACTGTGTCTGTCCCCCCCCAAAGTACACAAAGGCAAGCACTCAGACACCCAACAGCCATCCACCTCACAACAGCATACAGCCTGTGCACCTGCACCCAAAAGCAGCAGACAGACACCTCCCTCATCCTCCACTTCTATTCCTTCTCCCTCTTCCCGTCCCAATGTCCCTAAAAAACTGTTCCTATCCACCATTGACCTCTTCCCTCCCCCGTCCTGCACGTATGGGTAGGGTAGGAAGAACCCAGCCAAGCACCTCAGCTGCACAGTCCACAGTTTCAGTCATCACCACACCCATTCGTGGTGGAAAGGGATCCAGGAACCATGTCCTGAAGGGGAAGGAGCCTGCACCAGGCAGCCTAAAGGGAAAGGAGCCTGCACCAACAGACAGAAAGATCAAGGAGCCTACCCCAGCAGGCAAGAAGGGAAAGGAGCCTGCCCCAGCAGGCAGGAAGACCAAGGAGCCTGCACCAGCATGCAGGAAGACCAAGGAGCCTGCACCAGCAGGCAGGAAGACCAAGGGGCCTGGGCCAGGAACTGTGACGGAGCTCCTACCACCAACCATGGTTGTGCAGCCATCCGAGGTTGCAGGGGATGGGCAGGAGCCTCCCCCCACCAGCAGCCCCACCACTGTGCAGCTGTCCGAGGTTGCAGGATGGACAGGAGCCTCCCCCACCAGCAGCTCCACCACTGTGCAGCTGTCCATGGTTGCAGGGGTTGGGCAGGAGCCTCCCCCCACCAACAGCACCACCACCACTGTGCAGCCGTCACTGCCGGGTGACAGTATGTAATGCTGCCTCCATGGGCTGCTTTGTGGCCTGCCCCCTCAAAAGCCAGTGGGTCTGACACCCAGCGGTGAGACTGTGGCCCATCACTCCCCAGGATCAAGCACAAGGCATGTTGCCCCGTCCAGAACCAGTGGGTCTGACATCCAGCTGAGAGACTGTGGCCCATCACTCCCCAGCATCCAGCACATGGCATGTTTCCCCCTCCAGAACCAGTGGGTCTGACACCCAGCTGAAAGACTGTGGCCCATCACTCCCCAGGATCAAGCACAGGGCAAGTTGCCCCCTCCAGAGCCAGTGGGTCTGACACCCAGCTGAGAAACTGTGTTCCATCACTCCCCAGGATCAAGCACAGGGCATGTTGCCCCCTCCAGAACCAGTGGGTCTGACACCCAGCTGAGAGACTGTGGCCATCACTCCCCAGGATCAAGCACAGGGCATGTTGCCCCCTCCAGAACCAGTGGTCTTGTTTCATCTCCTGGCTGAGGTGCCCCCCATCCCCTGTCCCCCTGAGGTGCCTGGCTATTTATCAACTGATGCCCCTGCAGTGTTCTCTCTGTGTTGGAGCAGGTGACATGTGTGGCCTTGGACTTTGGCCTGTGGCCATGTGGCCTATGCAAATTGTGGACTGGGCTGTGTCCCTTTTTCTGTACCTATGCATATATCTATTATCTTGCCTAACTTATTTTTCATACTGTGTTGACCTCCTTACATTCACTTTTGCGAAATTGATTTGTCCTTGCATTATTCAGCCGAGTGACAGGGTAAGATTGTTTTTATAATGCATCTTGTCATGTGTATGGGGTGTGTGTTGTGCATGTGTGTGTCGCTGTCTTTTTCCTTCCCCTCCCTTGTGTGCTAGGCGGCTGCACTCACCGTTGGTGTTCGTGGTGGAGCAGAACGTATAAGATCATCGGGAAGACATGCAGTTCTGGTTCCATGGCGGCGTGGTTGCTCCCTGTGTCTCCAATGGTGAATCCTTTCCCTTCTGAGCTCAGTTTCCACGAGGCTTTTGATGTCGTTGGTACCGCCCCGGAAAAGGTGGCGGTTTCCTGTGTCTTAATATGGTGGGCGGAACATTGACTGTCGCCTGCCTGTAGGTGGATAGCGCCATGGTGGCTGTTGTTTCCGCCCTTGTGGTCGGTGTGGTACATTGGCTGTCTGTCGGAGATCTTTCGCCATGGTCATAATTTGGCAGTATTTACCGGCCTGTTGGCGGTATAACTACCACTTTATCACCAACCGCCAGGTCGTAAGGAGGGCCTATGTGATTATGGATATGAACAATGTAAACAGACATTGAAGTATATTGTGATGTATCACTGTTATCAATTATTGATCAGTATGTAACTTCAAATTATTGATTTTGTTTTCTGTATGGCTTTACTTGTTTTTGATAACAACATGAAGTGCTTACTTAAACAGCAATTAAGGGGGTCGTTATGACCCTGGCGGAAGACGGAGAACCGGCGGTAAGACCGCCAACAGGCTGGCGGTCTTACTTTGTGGAATTATCATCCGCCGGTTCTCCGTTCCGCCCGCCAGGGCGGAGATGACCGCTGGGCTGGAGACCTGGGTCTCCAGCCCGGCGGCCGTCACTAGACCGCCGGCGGTATTTTGACCCATGGCGGTAAGCACTATCAGTGCCAGGGAATTCATTCCCTGGCACTGCTAGGGGTCTCCACCACCCCCCACCCCGACTCCCTCCCCTACCCCCCCCACCACCCCTGCCACCCCCCAAAGGTGGCAGGGCCCCCTCCCCACCCGACCCCCAACATCACATCACACATACCCACACAACACGCATGCAGGCACCACCTACACACTTACACGCACACACACCGAAATACATGCCTGCATCCACACACACAGTGAGACACGCACACCCACATTCAAACATACACGCACACATCCATACAGACATACCCACAGACATACACGCACTCATTCCCATACACACAACACCCCGCAAGCATACACGCACTCACACACCCCCTCTACATACACACACGCACACCCCCATGCACCCACACAACACACAACTCCCCCCTACCCCCCTCCCCTCATGGATGATCGACTTACCTGGTCCGACGATCCTCCGGGAGGGGACGGGAGCCATGGGGGCAGCTCCGCCGACACCACACCGCCAACAGAACACCGCCACGGCGAATCACAGGACGTGATTCACTGGGCGGTGTTCTGTTGGCGTGGCGGTGAAGGTGGAGCAACCTCCACTTCCCCGCCTCCCGCCAGTATGGCTGTTGGCGGCTCTCCATCCGTAAAAGGACAGAGAGCTGCCAACGGTCATAATAGGCCGAGGGGCAAACCGCCACCACTGGCGGTCTTCCGCACGGCGGCCCCTTGCGGTCTTTAAAAAAGACTGCCGAGGTCAAAATGACCCCCTAAGTGTTTTATTTAGAAAAGGAGGGTTGTTATCTGCTTGAGCAGGTGTAGAATCCTTTAATGTTGTAACACACTGGTTGTTTTTAATTTCCTGTCTGAACTCCTTTTCGCAATTTATTTTCATTTGAAGTGATTCTTTTGCCACCAAGCCTGCCAGAAAAAGACTATTTAAGAGATATAGGTGGTCATTACGAGTCTGGCGGTTGCATGACCGCTAGACTCGCGGTGGCAGCCCCACTGCCGACAGGCTGGCGGTGGGACCGCCACATTATGACCATGGCAGAGCCGCCACAGTCAGACCACTCACAGCACCAGGCTGCTGCAAGCCTTGCGGTCCCTGTGGTTTTTATCATCCTCCAGGGCAGCGCTGCTTGCAATGCCGCCCTGGGGATTAGGAGTCCCCATCCGACAGCCTTTCCATAGACCACCATGGACCTCCATGGACCACCATGGACCGCCGTGGAATGGGGACTCGGGGGGGGCCTGCACTGCCCATGCACAATGTTAAGGCCCTGTTCACCGCAGGGCTGGTGGGGTTCAGGCTGCACAAGCTGTCTGAGGGTGGGAAGAGTTTGGCAGGTGGCCTCCGCCGCCTACCAAATTCATAATGATCCCCATAGTTTGGCAAGCTATGGTGGCTGAAGCAAAGGAAAAGAAGATTTAGGTGTATCAAGATCCTATAGGTAAACAAAGCAAAAGGGGAGGAGGTATTGGTGCCTTCCGATCGGAGGGGACAAAATATGTAAAAAATTTATAAAGTTTGTTTTTTTACACTTGTAGTTTGTAAATGTAGTTGTTGCTACAGTGTTGTAATTGTAATGTTGTTAAATTGTTTTTTAATAAAAATGTTTAGTAACTACTGATTTCTTTCCTTATTATCTTTAAAGATTTGACTATTATTACAGTCTTGCAATGTTGACTTAAAGTGGCAGTTCCACCTTAAAGAACTGTATCGTTCTGCTGCATGTCTATGCATGTTTATGTTTAAGGTACTATAGAAAGATTAGTGCTTCTTCATTCGTAGTATAAAGATTTTTATACAAGAGATAGAGTTTGGTACAGAGGAGAATGCATTCTCATAGTGTACTATGCACTGCTATCAGTTGCTGCTGTAGAGGGCAGTTCTTTTGCACATCTTATTATATATGTTTGTCAGTCTGGAGAGAAGGCTCAGCGAAGAAGCCTGTCTCTGTGTACACCTTACTATACATGCCTTTCCCATAAGAAGATGTCTGAGAGAGGGGTGCGTGTGGCCTTACATTCAGATATGCACACTGGTTGTCAAAGACACAGTTGTCAACAGAGAGGATACTCCATTTTATACTGCACTTATGGCATTCATTATTGTGAAGAGGTATGACTAGAGGGAGTGAACCCACAACCTATTTTGGACATGTATTACTCTGGGGAGATGTCTGAGTGGACCTGGCAGACTGTCTATAACCTGGTCTGTATGCTTACCATCCAAGAGAAACTTCTCAGTATGGAGCTCATTTCTTCCCTACATCCTAGTTGTAGATTTATCATCCAACAGAGATGTCTAAGGAGATAGGCCAGTCCCTCCCAGCACCCTACTATACACACCTGTCATCCAAGAGAGAGGTCTAAGGATAGAGGTCAGTTCCTCCCCACAACTTTCTACAGGCACCTGTCATCCAAGAGAGGGGTCTCAGTGGAGAGGCCACTACCTCCCCACACTCTACTATGCACACTTTTAATGTGAGAATGATCTCAGTGTAGAGACCAGTTTCTTCAAACATCCTAGTACATACACCCTTCATCCAAGAGAGAGTTCTTAGTGTTGGGACCAGTCCATCCCCACACTGTATTGGTACACTTATTGTACAGCATGTGTATAAAATGAAACGTTGTTTGGGGAGGTTTAAATGCATTAATATAAGTTTTGAGAGATACATATTACAATGTAGAGGGATGTGTGCAAGTTTTGCAGATTGTGTTAAAAAATGAAATGTACAAACTGTGTGTACTTATAAGTAAAGGAAGCAGTGTTTGTCAAATTATAAAACAAAGAATGTAATAATAGTAGTTGTACTGTTGTTATGAACTTCATAGTGCCCTATTAGCCCTATGAACTGTTTGAGTGGCAATATTGCTATTTCTAGAGTGAAAAGATGCAGTGAGTGCTAGCAAAGGTATCTCAAGAAGAATGTGTTACTTTATGAAATTAGATTTGGTTGCATGTTATAATTTATTTGTGAAATAAAGTGCACTGGGCGAGGGTGTGGAAATTTGCAGGAGAAAGGAATAACATGTTACTGGTGCATGAGATATAAATATGTGATTGTGGGTGAAAACATAGAAATGTTTACAAAATATACTGATGTATCACTGTTATCAATTATTGACCTGTATGTTACATTTATCTTCTTGGTTATTTTGTCATTTTTTAGGAGGAAAATGGAAACTTGTCTCTGAGGAAGTAATTACATAAGTAGCAAACAAGAGTCTTATTAAGAGAAGCAGCATTATTGTGCTGTTCAACAGTAACTACCTTTTTAGGCACAGTGTATTTAGTTTGGAAAGGCATGCAATCACCTGAACAGTTGAGTACTTCAGCAGCATTAGCTAACTGTAGGTTTGTAATCAAAATAAATGATTTGATACAATATACATACTGTACTGACTTTATTATCAAAGATTAGCATTCAATAATAACTGACCAGATGAAAAAGAACTCTGTTCAACATATTAGAACAAAATGCTTAGCTTTCTGATCGTACGAGCCTCTCGCAAGAGCAATCACCTTAAAAATAGATGTACATAGTGAAAACACATAGGCGGTCATTCTGACCTTGGCGGACGGCGGAGGCCGTCCGCCAAGGTACCGCCGTCGGAACACCGCACCGCGGTCGAAAGACCGCGGCGGTGATTCTGACATTTGCCCTGGGCTGGCGGGCGGCCGCCAAAAGGCCGCCCGCCAGCCCAGGGCAAATCAACCTTCCCACTAGGATGCCGGCTCAGAATTGAAGGTGCGACGGGTGCAGTTGCACTCGTCGCGTATTTCAGTGTCTGCTGGGCAGACACTGAAATACTTTTTGGGGCCCTCTTACGGGGGCCCCTGCCGTGCCCATGCCATGGCCCATGCCATGAACAGGATGTCGGTAGGGGGTGCCGCGGGGCCCCTGGGGGCCCCTGCCGTGCCCATGCCATTGGCCCGCGGCACCCCCTACCGACATCCTGTTCATGGCGGGAGAGCCGCCATGAACAGGATGGCGGTAGGGGGTGTCTGAATCCCCATGGCGGCGGAGTGCGCTCCGCCGCCATGGAGGATTCAGACGGGCAGCGGAAAGTCGGCGGTAGCCCGCCGGCTTTCCGCTTCTGGCCGCGGCTGTACCGCCGCGGTCAGAATGCCCGGCGGAGCACCGCCAGCCTGTTGGCGGTGCTACCGCCGACCTCCGCCCTGGCGGTAATTACCGCCAGGGTGAGAATGAGGCCCATAGTTTCCAGCATAGGAAAAGCTGAAAAGTGTCTTTTTGAGATAAAAATATGAGGTTTATGTAAAGATACATACAAAGACTATGAAAAATATGCTGGGAATATTTCTGTATGTATCCGTTACAAAAACTAAGAAGTTAAATATTCTCAGCGCAAACATTCTTGGAGTAGTTAGTGTCTATGTATTTTAAATATATATAGTTAAAAAAAAAACTTTATAAATCCACTGAAAAAACAAAGGTTAACATAACATTATCGTTAGGTGAATTTCTCAGTGGACAACATTAAAATTTTGAAGTAAAAACACACAGAAATTCACCAGTTATCGTTAGCAGCACTAACTATAATTTGCGCCCGGCATTGCACTGCTTATGAACTCACATATGACATCACTCATAACATGTTCTATGATATCATTTATGACATCACTGATGACCCTGGCACTGAAATTTTCACCTAACTGTAACATCACTTTAACTGTTATTTTTTTAGTCAGGACTCAATAGTCATATTTAGGATCATACTCTCATAGAAAATACTTGTTTGTGTTGCTAATAACTTTGGTGCCTTTTGACGTATTTTCACAGGAGAATCTGGCAAACTGGGGCCTAGGAAAAGGGCAGGATGAGAAAAGGTGCTTTCCTCATTCTTTTTTCGATAGGAATTTTAGACACAGCTACAGACCAAACCCCTGAACGGATTTACACCATATTTGGCAGAAAAATAGATCTTAGTCCAGAAAGAGTGCTTTTTGTGGTTTTTGTAAATCAGTTCAGTAGTGTTTGAGCTATTAATGGATCGCAGGGTTGACAGATCTTATGGTGAGAGCTGATTGTCTGTCACCACATCAACAAGGATGTGTTGGCAGCCATTGTGAAACTTGGGACTCAGTCCTGAGCCCTAGGAAAAAACATAAGTGGGGGAGATTGGGCTTTGAAAATGCTCCCTCTGGGTGGGAGCAGACTTCTGTTTCCCTGCATGTGCTCTTGCAGGCAGGGAAAGTCGAATTGCACCTGTAGTGAGGTAGATTAGTGTTAGAATCGTGCAAAATGTGATATCAACATGAAACTTTGCACAGGGCTTAATAATAAGGTAAAATGAGTGATTGATGATACAGACCCCAAAAATCATATGGCTACTTTGCCCGTATAACATCATAAAAGAAACTGGCTGCTGCTATTATTTATATAGCGATTATGAATCTAATGTTAGGCATCCATCACATCATTTCAAATTTTTTTCTGGTCGGGAATGCCAAAAGTGGTACAAATTCTGCATTTTAGTTGACCCCTGGCAAAGGCTGAGAAATGTAATGGCTACAGTAAGTAAATACCTTATGATGTAAAAAACAAAGTATGTTTTATTGCCCTTGTAAACTAACAACTTATTTTTTTGTTGAAGGTTTCTGAAATTATGAAAAGATTATACATTGTCAATGAGTAAAAATGTCTACCAAAAGAAGATGTGAATTAATGAAGAGTTTATATCTAGTACGCAAAATGTTGGAACTGAGATTGTTTGGGATCCGTGTGTATTGTGTCAACAAGATTTAATAGATGTTTTAGTGTGTCCAGCTAATAGTAAACGTTCTGATAAAGGAATTGGATTCAATAGTTTGCTTGACAATCTGCTAGATTTTGATGAAATAAAATGACTTCCATCAATCATCAAGACAAAATTGTTAAGAAATCATGATGTAGTTGAACAACTGTTAAATGATAACTGTGGAAAATTCCTTAAAATGTGTAAAAACAAATTTGACAAACACAAACTTGCATGGTTATCAAAAAAACTTAAGCTAGTTCAAGACAGTTTTCAAGAGAGTACTTCAAGGTGTATGCATGCTTCATTCATAGTTGGTGAATTTAAAGATATGTGTTTCTTCTGTGACGAAGAGTCAGGGGCAGAGCTTATAAATGTGTATACACTTGAATTGAGTAATCGTGTTTGAGATGCTGTAGTTGAATTAAGTGACTCAAAAGTACTCGCCAAGTTAAGTGGTGTTGATATGGTTGCAAGCGAAGCAAAGTACCAAAAAAAGTGTCTTGTTAGTTTTTATAACCGGCATCGGCAAATACAGAAGAAAGAAAAAAGCAAAGACAACAAATTGACATTAATCTATGGCATGGTATTAGGTGAAATTGTAAACTATCTCGAAGATACACTTCAAAATTCTGAAGTATCGCCAGCATTTACTTTATCTAACATCAAATCACTCTTAGTTTGTCGTATGACAGAATATGTTCACAGTACACGATTAAAAGAAAATATTCTAACATTCATACCAGAACTTACAGCTGAACCAAAAGGTAGAGATATTCTTCCAATGCCAAAAAAAATATAGGAGAAAATATATTCAGTATCTGTAAACAAAATGCTTTTGAGGATTGTGTATGCCTGGCCAGTGCAGCTGCTATTATTCGAAAAGATGTTTCAACTTGAAGTAGATGGATTTAGTGGACAGTTTGAGCAAAATTGGCAAGAAAAGTCAGTAGGAACTGCAATGCTAAATCTAATACAAATGATTATGGAAGGTTGTAGCATTTCAAATAACATCACAGTAAATGATAAGAGAAGTGCAGCTTTGTCAGTCTCGCAGCCTGTTCGGTATCATACCAGTAAGAGTAAGAAGGCAACCCCTAAAGGAAACATCTGGCACAAAAAAGATAATTAAACTCTACTACCTCTTTATATTGGATTAATGATGCATACTAAAACTTGAAAATGAGAATTAGTTGACAAACTGCACAAATTGGGAGTATGCGTGTCATTTCAGTGTGTTCGAGAAGTGTCAGCAACAATAACAAGCAAACTATGTAAGCAATTCTGCAATGACAGAGTTGTGTGTCCAAAAGGCCCTCAACTCTCAACTTTCACTTGTGCTGTAATAGACAATATTGATCATAATCCCTCATCATCTCCATTCCCTCAGTCATTCCATGGAACAGCCATATCTCTGATACAGAGAAAATCAGATGCACAGGGTATATCATCCTTCTTAAAAATTGAAGAAAATGAGTGGGTCAAGAAATGTACTTCATCCCTACCAGAGTGGTATTTGCAGTTACTATGTACAATGACAAAAGCAGCCAGATGTTCCTATAAATACTATCAATGCCTTTCAGCCTCGTCCTATTCATAATGAACCTATGTAAGACGAATGGCTGCAGATGATTCAAACTCTCGATCTCCATAATGCAACCAATATAAACCACACCAGGTGGGCTGCTTTCCACTCCAACAGACGTGGTTCTATCACAAAAAGCCATGGTGTACTGCTACCTTTATTAAACAAGTAAAAAAATTGTCTTTCCATGGTATGCTACTGCTTTGATATACTAAATTGTACACTGGCCACAATGAATCCTAATCAGACCCCTGTGGTGACATGTGATCGACCAGTCTATGCAACAGCTAAGCAATTACAGTGGTTACTTCCAGAATTGTATGGGAAAGAAAAAATGGTAGTCATGATGGGAGCATTACACATTGAAATGTCATTCTTTGCAGTTTCTAGGAGATTGGCAAGATGGTAGTGGTAGGGCCAATATTTTAGTTGAAGCCAATGTTACCAGTGAGGGTAAAGGAGGCGTATGATGGGCAAATATCCATGAAAGAATAGATTACACAAAGAGTTGCAGAGTCTGATCATTTCAAATATTGATATATTACACTTTGAATTACTGCTATTCCAATTTCTTGATACCATTCAGTCAGCAAATTTTGAGAAGTTTATTGTAACCCTGCAAATGATCTGTCATGGAATGTTTGCTATGGACCACAGCCACTTTGCCAATGGAAGCCAGTGTTCATTAAAACGCTTGTTGAGCTGAAAACAAGAATTCCAGAAGTTTATGAAGAATTTTTAAATGGATATTTTGTTGCTTGTAAAAGTGGTAGACCTTATTCCTGCATATCTCATGATCAGCCGCAAGAGCAGTGTAATAAGCATATGAAATAAACGGCAGGGCAGTTTGTATTCTTGCTAATCCTAGCTCATTGATGAAATGGATGTGTCTGGGCCTGTAATTGCCAATTTACTGGGACAATTTGATGAAAAAATGGGACTCAGTGAAAACAAAAATAACTGAGTTCACCATTAATACAACTTCTTTTGCAACACTTGATCTGTAAATGATGTAAAGGAACTTACACAAGTGTTTTTACATGATAACAGAAATCCTTATGCCTATGGTGTTGGCAACAATTATTTGAATATTGCAGCTAACATAATCATAAGTGATAATGCAAATAAATCTGTGTGCATTGCTGATGATATGGGAGAACTCCATATGGAACGTTTGTTCAAGAACACCTGACACGCTGTGAAAAATCTATTTTTGAATCCATTAATAGAAACAAGCTATGTTTATTTAATAAGGTAGTCCCAACACCAGTGAACCGCAAAGTATCAATCTTGAAAAGCTTCTCACTTTTCAATATACTGTATATTGCTTGTCAAGATAGAGAAGGAGATTTAAAGGATTTTTTTGCCTATGAGAATCTTGATTATCCCCCATCACTTTTTGGGGAAGGATTGCTAAGAAAAGGGACAAAGTCTGACACCATCTCTTGTTTTGAAAAGCTTAATGGTGCTGTAGATGACATTAATAACATCCCAGTCTTTGTGTTTGTGATGGACAATGCAATCAGGAGGATGTTTTAGATGACTCACCAAATTGTAACCTTTCAAAAAACTGTTGACTAAAATAATAATAAACATTAATAACAATATAATTTGTATCTTCATTATTTTTCAATAAAAAATGTTTTAATGTTTAAGTGTTACAAAATCCCTTTTTATATAATAAAATATAGCAAAAATATGAAGGGGGTCATTTGAAATTTTGTAATTGGTACACCTTGTATATGGGGCCTAAGTGCTCCTAAAATAATAACAACATAACCAGAAATCTTTTGATGAACCATGATTTTTGTTTGAAATTTCTGTAGCTGTTCAAAAGTTAAGGGGGGTGAGCAAGTTATGTGGAAAACCCTGTATATCTACCATATATCTGCATACTTATCATAGTTTACGATGAGTCAATTAAAGTGCAACACTAAATCCTTGACTACAAAAAATTACAATTATGTGCTGGAAGACTAATATTACATTTATGATAATGTACTGGCCATTTTGTATTATGACATCACACGCCTAAAATAGGAGGTCAGATTTTTGGGGTCTATATCAAAAAATCAATGTTCATATAACTACCTAAGACTGTGCCAAGTACCATATTAGTATCACATTTTGCACGATTCTGGTTTATTTTTTACTCTAAGCAACGCACTACTGTTTGGGGGGAACAAGCTAAAACATCTTCCAGGTTGGGACCATGCGAGGCGGTGCGGGCCCAGGGGCTCCCCCCTGCAACACCCATTACAGTGGGTTGTGGGTGACCAACGTGGGCACCCACTTCTGTAACCTGGAGGGTGGGTCCCTCAGGGCAGTAAATGCTTGGGGAGGGCACACGTTTTCTTCCCCTAATGAATAAACTAGGCCCAGGGATGGGGTCTCTAATGCCAAAGGAGGCTCTGGGAGGAGGGGCGCACACCCCCTCCTTTTAGTTGATATATTAGGCCATATGGGATGTGATCCCATGGAACCTACGGAGGGTCGGGGAGAAAGGCCGCGCACACAAATTGTAATAATAAAAACGATGTTAGTAGTAGGAAGGGATACCTTTCCTCATCAGTTTAAAAGTGACAGTTGTCCCGCCCCTGAAGTGACGTCACTTCCGTGCTGGGACTTCCGGTGCCCCTGAGAGCCCTCCCCGGAAGTGACGTAGGTGTAGGGGTTTCACATGGTTTGTGACCTCATGATGTCACGTGTTAGCCCTGTGCCTGGGTCCTAGCCCCTGGGTATTGGTCTATGGGCTGTGTAAAATGTATGCCTCTGTGTTGTGCAACCAGTCTCAGAGCCTAAGAGGACAGGTCTCGACAAGTCAGACATTCAGGCCCAAGTGGTTGTTTGGGGGCCTCCTCACAGGGCAGGTATTGGGGTTTATAAGGCCAAACCTCCACACTGCCGGCTAATCCAAAAAGAGGGGCTGGTCAAATGCTGCTTTTGTTAGAGCCAGCCTATCAATTTAGAAAGGTAAATCTAAAACAGATGTAGGCCACCAAGGACTGGCCTCAAAGGATGAGTGTCATTGCAAATCTAAAACAAATGTTTGCCTCCAGGATTTCCCTGGGACACAGTGGAGGCTAAATTAGAAACTGGCCATGCAATTAAAAGTTTGAAACAAAACAATGGTCAAGTATTGCAAATCTAAAACAGATGTAGGCCCAAGTGTTCCCGGGACAGGCCTCAAAGGATGAGTGTCATTGCAAATCTAAAACAGATGTTTGCCTCCAGGATTTCCCTGGGACACAGTGGAGGCTAAATTAGAAACTGGCCATGCAATTAAAAGTTTGAAACAAAACAATGGTCAAGTATTGCAAATCTAAAACAGATGTAGGCCCAAGTGTTCCCGGGACAGGCCTCAAAGATGAGTGGCATTGCAAATCTAAAGCAGATGTGTGCCTACAGGCTTTCCCTGGGACACAGTGGAGGCTAAATTAGAAACTGGCCATGCAATTAAAAGTTTGAAACAAAACAATGGCCAAGTATTGCCAACCTATAACAGATGTCTATTTCCAGGCCCCACCCATCACAAAGCCCAGGCATAATTACCATAGTGAGTCTTGTATAAGAACCCCCCACCTTCACAGACCTCTTTTTTTCTGAACTACATACTGCAGTTTGCGGCAAGCAGGGAATCATCAAGACATCATGGCTGAAAACATGAAGGGCAGAGCGCAGACTGGTGTTGCTAAACCTCTTCTACTTAAGGTCTGTGACAGTGTGGTGTTTGTATGTGTTCTAAAGTAGTTTAACATTGATATAAGCCCCAACCGGTTTAACTATACATAGCTGAGTAAAATGCACATGTTTTTTAAAATGATATTAATGTATGTTGGGAGATGGGCAGCGGTAATCTGCTGGCTACAATGTTAATTTGTGCATATGGGTCCTGTTGCTGAACATTTACATGTATTTTGAGGGGACGCACTTAGGGCCAGATGTAGCAAAGCGTTTGCGACTTGCAAATGGCGAAAAACGCCGTTTGCGAGTCGCAAAAGCCTCACCGGAATGCAGAAATGCATTTTGCGAGTCGGATCCGACTCGCAAAATGCATTTCCGACTCGCTAATAGGAAGGGGTGTTCCCTTCCTATTAGCGTCTCGCAATGCTATGTATATTCATTTGCGACCGCGATTGCGGTCGCAAATGAAGGCGCAGTTACCATCCACTTGAAGTGGATGGTAACCCAGGCGCAAACAGGAAGGGGTCCCCATGGGACCCCTTCCCCTTTGTATCTGGCCCAAAAAATAATTTTTCAGGGCAGGCAGTGGTCCAATGGACCACTACCTGCCCTGAAAAATACCGAAACTAAAGGTTTCGTTTTTTTTTTTCAAAGTGCAGCTCGTTTTCCTTTAAGGAAAACGGGTTGCACTTTGAAAAAAAAAGACTGCTTTATTTAAAAGCAGTCACGGACATGGTGGTCTGCTGTTCCCAGCAGGCCACCATCCCCGTGAGTGCCCTGAATCGCTATGGGGTCGCAAATTGCGTTCAACCTCTTTAATATTAATGAGTTGGGTCTTTGCGACCCCATAGCGACTCGCAGAAGGTGTCTGAGACACCTTTCTGCATTCCAAATTGTGAGTTGCAATTTGCGAGTCGCTGGGACTCTCAAATTGCAACTCACAATTTGGAACCTTGCTACATCTGGCCCTTATTTTGTTAGGTGGAAGCTGTGCTTAATTTGTACTTGTAGGTTCTGGGGCTATGTATTTGCATGTATTTTGAGGGTCTGCACTCATTTTGTGGGGTGGCGGCTAGGCTTAATTTGTGCTGGATGGTTCTTATGTTGAGCATTTACATGTGTTTCTGATGGTCTGCACTCATTTTGTGGGATAGCAGCGGGGCTTAATTTGTACTTGTAGGTTCTGGGGCTATGTATCTGTCGGTATTTTTGAGGGTGCGCACTTATTTTGTGGGATGGCGGCGGGGCTTAATTTGTACCTACTGGTTCTGGGGCTATGTATGTGCCGGTATTTTTTTTTTTTAGGGTCTGCACTTATTTTGTGGGGTGGAGCCAAGGCTTAATTTGTACTTGCTGGTTCTGGGGCTGTGTATGGGCATGTATTTTTGAGGGTCTGCACTTATTTTGTTAGGTGGAACCTGTGCTTAATTTGTACTTGTAGGTTCTGATGTTATGCATTTGTATGTATTTTGATGGTGTGCACTCATTTTGTGGGATGGCGGCAGGGCTTAATTTGTACATGCTGGTTCTGGGGTTGTGTATGTACATCTATTTTTGAGGGTCTGCACTTATTTTGCAGGGTGCAGCCAAGGCTTAATTTGTACTTGCTGGTTCTGGGGCTGTGTATGGGCATGTATCTTTGAGGGTCTGCACTTATTTTATGGGGTCGGGTGTATTGCTTAATTTGTACATGCTGGTTCAGTGCATTTTTTTTTTCTTGGGCTGCATTTATTGTTCTACTCAAATATATATATATATTTATAAATGTATTGGCCATTCGCACACTCGCACTTTATTTGAGGTAAAAAGTCAATAAAAATACACATGGTTTACACTTTTCACAGGGCCGCATCTCCTTATGTAGGAAGATTGACATGACAGTGAAAGGAGCGGGGAAGATTGATATAATTTTTTTATTTAACATTATTTCCTATGGGGTGCTCTTTTAAGTCTGTGTCACCATTTTTTAAATGGAAGAGTGACCCAGGATGGTGCTTGACTTTCTCCAGAGCTGGGCAGGAATACATTTACAACTGTTTTTGATACTTTTTAGTAGTAGTAACTTTAGAAGTACAATTCGTGAACAGCAGTGGGCTTTCTCTTTTGTGGGTAGATATTTTATTTGCAGGTCCCTCCTTAAACCCCTCCCAAAGCCTCTCCTTACCTCTGCCTGGACCCCTCCCATTCACTGATATATATTCCCCATGTTCCAGGCACTCCTCCAGGTTCCTCCCCCATTTATTACTAAAACATATATATATCAACATGGGCTTAGAACAATAATTTTCCACACATAGGCTTCTGATAGCATTTTGTAGTATGTGATGAGTACTACCAAACGTTCTCCCAAGTGCAGTTTGTGATTAGGCCACATAGTACTTAAAAGAAGAGGAGCTGCGTGGCGTCCCTGGGTCCTGCGACATCCTGGCATCACGGGGCTGAGCATGCATATCGTCTCTGAAGCACCCAGGATCAAGTGTTGTAAAATGGTAAATAAAGTACCAGCCATGTGAATTGTTCCACCATGTACTCCACGTCTTATCGACATATGCTAATGCAAATGTTTGCACGCTGAAATGATTTAACTGCTTCGGTGCAAGAAGCAGCATTTCGAGACCATTTGTCAGGCTCACAAATCATTGCAGCCAAAGCAACTGACAAGAAGGCTGCTAATTTCGATAGCATGCGCCAGGGTTGCTTGTCTACTCTGCAGAGATAACGCATGACTCATAGACATGCGACCGCGGCCTGCGCGATGGAGGTCCGAGAAATGACATACTGGAGTTGCTAGTGACTCCGGCGGCATCATCACTGAGTGGAAGTCAGATGTAATTCTTAAATGTGTGCTCTCTAAATCTGAAATAAACAGCAGCCCTGAGGTGTGCCGCCTTTTGGGATATGACACAAGTGTTGTCCTTTCACTTTTGAAAATGTCTCTTACACTACCGTTGGTTTTGTATATGCAGGAAATGAGCAGGCGAGGCGAGCAAACCTGGCATGTAGCTATGGAGTGGAATTACTCTTGGCATACAAATATCCCAATATACTGACGGAGAAAAAAAGCTTGTAGGGTCGAGGTTATGTGTGTTAGAGGTGACGTAATCCAGGTACAAGCTGTTATCTAACCATGGAATACAAGATTCTCAAGAGCAGTTGAGTTTAAAACTCTTCACTACTTTGAGAGGAACGTCTTGAAATCGAATGTACATCATACGAAAGAAGCGTTCACTGAGTCGTGTATAACCTTCCATAAACCCAAGGGATACAGGTCTGATTTATAGCATTAAAACCTCTCATGTACTCATGAAGGACAAACCTACTTGAGTGTCTCTAAGACACTTTAGGTTTAAAGCACTACATAAAAGAGCTAATGAGGATGTGGTACAGACCGAGGGATGTAGTGCACACTCTCCCATATACAATGCTCATAACTTCACCCATTATGAAATACATTTTTTTAGTTCATTTTACAGATGAGATTACATATCACGTTGCTCTTACCACTTTGGAAGAGATGACTTTGAATGTTTTAGGTGTGATTTGATATGAATATTGTAAGGTCATAAGGTCATAAGCATTGCATTTTGTTAGAGGTGGGCAGCCAACAAATTACCACGGAGCGCCAAGCCAACTGTCAAGCTCAGCTGCATTTCTATGTTTTTTTGTATTTAAATTCAGACCTAACTATGATATCCCTCAAATCTTTTTTCAGTGAGGAAAAATAAATAAATATATATATATATATGTATATGCAAAAAAAATTAAAGAGATGTTATCCTCTTTCAGATGATGTTTGTTGCACAATAGTTACAGGGCAAACATTTCCAGGGCTCTGCCCTTGCACAGGCTCTTAGAGCACAGTTTGATGGTTGGCTCGGCGCTCCGTGGTAATTTGTTGGCCGTCCACCTCTAACAAAACTCTATGACAGCGTGTAAATTCAAAACCTAATTATAACGTCCCTCAAACCTTTGGTATTTTCAGTAAATTTCTATATTTTTTAAATGGAGTGGTGGGTTGGCTGCAGGGCTTAGCCTGCCACTAGGTCCAGCAGCCAACCCCCTGCATGCATCCAACCCCACACCGCACATGGTCCAATCCCTGTGCCATGCTTGGCCTATGGCAGTGCGCAGCGGGGGTTTGACGGCATGGTCTGGGCGTGGCCAGGCCCTGGAACCAACCCCCATAGGTATCCAACCCCACAGGTCTTACATCCATGCCTGGCAAAGGTTAGCCGCAGGGCTTGGCCTGTGGGCATGCCCTGTGACAAAGCCCCTCCTCCCCCCAAAGCATACTAGAGGGGGTTTCTGTTTAGTTTCTGTGAAATGAACATTGGTGCCAGAATACATCTTGATCTTCTTAATTATCTAAGAAGAGACAACAGTTTTGTGAAAAATGTCTACCCAACTGGAGTACTTTCTACAAGCTGATTAGTAAGTGCTACCTTGTTGCGTAAATGTATTGTGCATATTCCACAATACAGCTATGTAAAGGTTCCCATGGTAATATCTCCAGTGACCTTGTACGTCTGTAATTTTGGCAATGTGATTGTTCCTCGAGCATCTTAATAAAGAAATCTGCAATGACTTGAATCCTTATGTAGAGAAGAGGGCGTGACTACAAAGAGTTGAATCTCCACCAAACAAGGGTACTTACTCTTAATTACATGTAGTAAGCGCCTGTTTGGTGGAGCTTTGCTAATTTCCTCTGCATATAGAACACATTTCCAAAATGGGCGGGAAATGCGTTACGGGCTCTTTCTAGTAAACTGTCCATCATCCTGGAAAAAAACGAGATTTTACATACCACTAAGGTATATATTGTGGGGTCAAATGGGCAGGGCTTCTAGGTCCTTTTACAAATTCATAATGTTTAAATACAAGAACGACGATCTCTGGTCTCGACAGCAGGTGACAAGAAACCACTCCTCAGTTTTAGTATTGGTGACCATAGAGGGAGCCTCAAGGCCTCTGCGGTTCTCTGTCTCCTGCAGAACCGGCATTGCTCCCACACACAGGGAGAAGCTAAAAATGCTGCTCCCTGCATGTGAGAGCAATCCTTTTATCTGTTTTCCTGCCCATTGACAGCAGGCAGGAAAATGGATGAAATGTCTTCTCCCAGCACCCGGACCGGTTTTCCTACTCCCACCCGCTGGAAGCAGACTTGCAGTTTGCTCTCACATGGCGGGGGCTATCAAAGCTCGCAACAAGCGACAGCAAATGGCTATCTCCCGAGGGTGAGCACCTCAGGAGAAAGGGAGCTGGCCCTCGGAGGTGGCGGTCCCCAAGGCCATTAGTAGCTTCAGGAGTGGAGCCCCGCGGCCCCCTCCTTTTGTTTGTATGGGGCCGGCCTCAGAGGGGTGGTGGTTCCCCGGGCCGTAAACAGCCCGGGAGTGGGGCTGCATGGCCCACTCCCAATAGGTATATTGGCTATGCCCTGGGGAGGTGGGGATCCCCGTCACCGAATATTGCCCAGAATGGGGGAGACGCACATCCCCTCCCCCCCTTTTGACATCCTTTGTGTCATGGGGAGGTGGGTCCCAG
The DNA here is from genome assembly GCF_031143425.1 of Pleurodeles waltl. Lineage (NCBI taxonomy): Eukaryota > Metazoa > Chordata > Amphibia > Caudata > Salamandridae > Pleurodeles > Pleurodeles waltl. The sequence continues at coordinate 419,773,048 of NC_090442.1, forward strand.
GGGCAAATGCTGTGTAAAGAGAGGGGTGCATACGGTCCGCCCCTCTAATATATGAGCTTAGCCCCGGGAAGGTGGTTGCCCCTTGGGCCTTTATAGGCCTACAAAGAGGGGCAGCATAGCCTCCCTCTATTTATTTAAGCATAATAAAGCCTCAGGTAGGTGGCACTCTCCAGAGCACAAAATGCCCTTAGGAAGGGGGAGTGCATGCACCCCCTCCCAAAGTCTATGAATTACATATGCCCCTGGAAGCTGGCCTGTGACTCATAAAAAAAAAAACAGGAACCTTTGGTTGTTTTTTTTTCCGGCTGGATCTGTAGATCCACTGTGGTTTCCACGGAAAATTTTAAAATAATGTTTTTTTGCCCTGGCAGGGTAAAAGGGGGACCCCAGCACCAGGGCTAGCGATATTCCTACCCTGCCCACTTTTATTTATTTTTACTATGCTTTAGGCGACTCGGCTGAGTCCCAAAATGACTGCCAACACTTCCTGGCTGAAGTGTTGGCAGCCAATCAGATTTCAGCATGGGGACTGTCGGTTCTGTGGAGGATCTGGGCCCCTAGATATACAAATTTGTTTTTCACTTAATATCTCAAAAACTACTGAACTGATTTGCATCAAATGACAAAAAGCATGTTTTCTGGACCAAGAGCTAGCTTTCTGCCAAATTTGGTGTAATTCCATCCAGCAGTTTGAGCTGTAGTCGTGTCTAAAATCCCTATGGAAATTGCATGGGTAAAATGTTTTTTGGGACCCCTTTTTCTTGGCACCTGCTTGAGGAGTCACCCTGAAACTTTCATGACAGCAGCTGAAGTGAGTGGTGTACTAGATTAGAACATATTGTGAAGGTTCGTCAAACATCATCAAAGTTATTGCAAAACAAAAAACTTTTTTCCTATGGAAAGTAGGTCCTAACTAGAACTACCTACTGGCGATGGCCAGTTGGTAATTTATATTTATATGTTCACTGAAAAAGCACAATTAAATATTGTTCAGTGAACACAAAACGGAAAAGCTCCTAACTTTTCCAGTTATGGCATGCAATGCAAAAGGACACGTAACTCATGACACTGGACATGTTTTGCTTCCTGCAAATAGCCTAATTTTTTTTTATATGTTGTCGTCAAAGTGGTAGGCTGAGTTATGCTGTTCATTGTTTTTGCATTCCATACGTGAGAAATGGTAAGGTTTTTTCAGGTTTGGGAGAGTATGCAATTGTAATGTCATTAAGGAGGGACGGTGGTTCATGAATGTTATTGGGCACTTTAACTGCGTATGCTGACCCATGTTACAACAGTGTGCTACCTTTATATTTCAAGTAGTACATTGGGAGTGATAACATCACAAGCAGTACAGCAGGGGTTGTTACATTGCAGGTACACTACCATGCAGGTAAGTATTAGTAAATAATTTGAAGGTCTAAATGTAACATATATATATATACAAAACCACAAATACCTCAATACAAGGATTCCTTGGACAGTCCTGATGAAAAGGTAAGTATATTTATTCCAACAAATACATCTTTGCCCCCCAACGCGTTTTGGCTGTAGCCTTGATCATGGTAGGGAGTAGAAACTGACAACACATTTTCAACTTGAGTCTTGCTTTTGCTTGCTTGTTCCTTTTGTTCCTCCTTGTCCTTCTCTGCCCCTTCAAAGGTTTTGTGCTGTGTGTTGATCTGTTTTTTGTTGTTTAACATCTGGAATCACCTTCTTCCTGTTAGTGTCGGTATTCAAATTCTGGCCCCCAACAAGCACTGTCTCTGAGACATCTGACAGATTACTATCGGATGCATCACTCTCCTCAGGATCCGTGGTTGGTTGATTATTGATATTTTTATTGATATCCTTATGGGGAACTGTTGCTGTTGCCCCTCAGTGAACAAGTGATCATATTTTTTATGAAAAGTAAGAGACCAGCCTGACTGGTAAGCTTTAACTTCCCATAGAAATTCACGTTGCTTTTTGTTAGTTATCGCTTTCTCACGCTTATTTAACCACATTTTAAGTTTGGAGCAGGATTCCTTGAATGCCTCTTTAGAAATTATTTTATAAGGATCCTCATAATTGTCATAGAACAATCCTTACAATTGCTGGTCCACTCATCTAACATGTCAGGATCATGATCCTCATTGGTTGGTAGAGTACAAATCCTTAGGTCTCCTCGGAACTGCTTCACATCTATGTACTTCTGCAGAGACTCTGCCTCCCACCAGTTAGCTATTTCCTTTCTGTGCAGTCTTTCTAATTTCTCCTGTAATATTGGTACTCTCATACTGTACTTCTTATGGCTGAAAGCGGTTTAATTTGTTGGTTGCAGTGTCCTTTAAAAATTCTTGCTCGCTAGTGGTCAGTTGTGCCTTTTTCCGTTTTAGAGGAATGACCAACTACTGTATTATTACACTTTGGTTTCTTTATCTGTTGCTGTGATGGACTATTTTTGTTATTTCTTTGGTCCTCCCTTTTCACTGTAGGTGTTTTAGGCTGGTAGCTGCTTATGTTTTATTTTAGGATTCTGTTCCTCCCACCTCCTCCAATGTCCCTCATGCTTGTTTTGCCTTAATTCTAGTCAGCGGTGGCTCACGGGAGGGAAAAGGGGCAGGGTGCGTGGAGTGTAGCGGGGGTGAATCAAACAAAACAAAACAAAAAAAAAGAAATCTTACCTTTTGCGCTGCTCCAATCAGCGTCTCTCCTCTCCTATCTTTCACTGCAGGCACAGTCTGCCAGCCTGCCCTGCGTCCAATCCTAATGCTGCTTTCATGCGGTTGGCAGCATGAAAGCAGCATTAGGCTTGGACGGAGTGCCCAGTCAAGGCGCTCCGAGGCAGAATAGAAGTCTCTGCCTGCTGTCTCCGACCCAGCAACGCCTAGTGCGCATGTATGTTTGCCTGTCCCGAGACGGCTGGCCAAACATATATGTGCACTGAGGGGGAGTGCTTTGCACTTCCCCTCAGTCCCTGTCATCGCCTGTGGCCCGCACATTTTACAAGAAAACAATAATAAACATTGTTCATTATAGTATTCTTATAAAAGTTTTGCAGCTGTTGCTACTGGCGGGGGGCAATGCTCCTCTGCCATAGTGGAGGAGCCACCCCTGAATCTAGTGCCTGTCCTCGTTTACCTCTAGGTCCTAAAGTAAGGCTATTTTACTAAAGAAAGCCACAATATGCCCTTTCTGGTAGAATGTAGCTATACATAGCTATACATAGAAGCAATGATGTAAAACTTGCTTAGCCTCACATCTACTCTCTCTCTCTCCAGGGAGGTGGTGGTCCCTGTGGCTGTGAGGGGACCAGGCAGCCCCGTATTAACTTAGAAGAATGCCCCTGGGAGGTGGTGTTCCCCAGGGCAGAGGAAGGGGGCCCCCCACCCAAGCTTTGTTTTAAAAAAATGTTTGCAGCGGATTTGCGACCCCATTGCGATTCTGCAGCAAATTATATTTTATAAAAATGCTTTTATCTCTGGGGGTGTCCCTCTGAAACCCCACCACCAGAGCTAAGTGGTCAGGGTGACTCCTGGGCCCCTTTTTTTTATTTGTAACCTTTTCCGAGTCCCAAGATGGCTGACAACACTTCCTTGTGTATTTCCGTCCAGTGGTTTGGGCGCTATCGCTGTTCATTTTTTCCTAAGGGAATTACCAATGGAAACGCTCTAAATTTGACCCCCCATTATCTTGTCCCCCACTTGCAGATCACCCCGAAACTTTCCAGAGAGCAGTTTATGTGACTGTCGAATTTTTGGGGAAAATTTTCTGAAGATTCATTAAGCGGCGCCAAAGATATAAGCAAATAAAAAACTGGTTTTTCTATAGAAACTAGGTCCTAACTATAACTTCCTAGTGGTGACTATATATATAGACACACACACACATATTTATATATACACACACACACACACACACATATTTATATATGTATATTTAGTAAGTAGTTATAGTTAGGACCTGGTTTCCTTAGGAAAAACATTTTTGTTTACTAAAATCTTTTGGCCACGTTTGACGAATCTTCATGAAATTTTCAAAACTAGTGTACCAGTTAATTCACCTGCTGTTGCTGAGAAAAAAGGGGTGTCCCAAAATGCATTTTCCCATGCAATTTCCCATAAAGATTTTAAAGACAACTACACCCTGAACCGCAGAATGGAATTACATCAGATTTGGCAGAAAGCTAGCTGTTGGTCCAGTAAGATCTCTTTTTGTAATTTGGTGTAAAAAAGTAGTTTTTGAATAATTAAAGAAAAAAGACTTATGTATATATAAAGACGCGGATCCCCGCTGATTTACTGCAGTGGACCTACACGCCAACAGCAAAAGCGTGATTTGCTGGCCGGAAACTGACAGGAAAGTGGCGCCGGCCATTCTGTGAATTGAGACATGGTTCCTGGCAGGAAAACGAAAAGTGAAAACTTATAGAAGGGTTCAGGGTAGAGGTTCCCTGATCTCATGGGACTGATGGAGAGGTCTCTGAAGGAAGCCTCATGGGCCCGAAATTGCCCGAAAACATTTTTTGGGGGGCAAGCGGAGATCAGCCGACCCACCATGACCCTCACCGTGGCCCATGTATGAATCATTGATGGATCTGCGGATCCAAACCCGAATTAAAACAAATTACACCCACTCACAGATCCACTCGCACTCACTCACACACCTATTCACACACACACACACTCACTCACACACCCACAAAACCACTACCACACCCAGTCACAAACCCGCACACCCATTTACACACCTACTCACACACCCACATACACACTCACACATCCTCACACGTCCTCACACAGCCATACAGCCGCTCACACACCCACTCACAGACCCCCCAAAAAACAATTGTAAACCCACTCACAGACCCATACAGCCACTCATACACCCACTCACACACTCACTCACACACCCTTGGGGCATGAGTTTTATTTACCTTAGAGCTCGAGTTCTAGTTTCTCAAGATAAGTATAACTATAACTGCTGAATTTCTATTTAGTTGTGTGTGTAAAATCTGAACCTAGCTGTAATGTCCTTTGTTTTTTAGTGAAAAAAAATATAGTAGGTAGTTATAGTTAGGAACAACCTTTCTTATAAACAAACTTGGAGCCATGCAATGTATCTTAAAAATATTTTCAAAATTTATGCACTAGTTTAGCTGCTGTCTGGAAAGTTTCGGGGTGATTCTTCAAGCGTGGGCCGAGAAAAAAGGGGGGCTCCAAAATGGTTTTTCCCCATGCAATGTCTCTGGGGATTTTACATTTTATGAACATAACTACAGCCTGAGTTGTTGAATGTATTTGAACCAAATTTGGCAGAAAGCTATATCTTGGTCCAGAAAGATATGTTTGTTATTTGGTGTAAATCTGTTTAGCACTTTTGGAGCTAAAATATAGCTATCTAGGGACGTGGATCCTTTACAGACCTGCGGGTACCCACGCAGGATCCCTGGGTACCTGCGGATCTGGGTGAAAAGACAGTCCTTGATTGGCTGGCTGCAGCCTGAAAGGAAAGTCATAGCCTCGATTTTCTTTTGTTGCTGGATCCCCAGGGAGAAAACATAAATAAAACCACATGTAAGGGGTCAGGATAGTCCTGATCCAATAGGACACATGGAGGGGTCTCTGAGGGACCCCCTCATGAGTAAACAAAAAATTGCCAATATTTTTCTTTTTTATTGGATGATCTTTGGATTTACCACACACACACACAGCATGATCCCCAGTGCAAATCTGTAATGGATCCACGGGTCCGAAGCCCAATGGAACAAAAAATAATGTACCCACTCACACTCCATAGCCCCACTGCACACAGCCTTTGGCTTTGTGCGGTGGTGATTGCATTAACGTATAGTAAAAAAAACATAGAAATTCACTGAAAAAAAAAGGTTACAGGGACATTCTAGTTAGGCTCCTGTGTTACCTAAAAAAAAACCATAGAAATTCAGCAGTTATAGTTATACTTATAGTTATACTTATCTAAAGAAACTATAACTCATGCCTTCATGGAAAGTTGTAGCCTCTATTTTTGTTTCTTTGCTGGGTCCCCTGGGAGAAACATAAATAAAAACACATGTATGGGTTCAGCATAGACCTGATCCAATAGGACACATGGAGGGGTCTCTGAGGGACCCCCTCATGAATAAATAAAAAATTGCCCAATTTTTATATATATATATATATATTTTTATTGAACGATCTTTGGATTTACTGCACACACAGCGTGATCCCCAGTATAAATCTGTGATGGATCCACGGGTCCGACGCCCAATAGAACAAAAAAAACCTCACCTTCTCACACACCATAGAAACCGCCACACACAGCCTTTGGCTGTGCACAGTGGTGGTTGCATTAACGTACCGTAAAAAATTTAGAAATTCACTGAAAAACGACAAAGGTTACAGGGACATAATAGTTAGGTTCCTGTTTTACCCACACAAAACCATAGAAATTCCGCAGTTATAGTTATACTTATAGTTATACCTATCTAAAGAAACTACAATTCGTGCAGTGGAAGAAAAGTTGTAGGCTTCATTTTGTTCCTTTGCTGGGTCCCCAGTGAGAAAACATAAATAAAAACACATGTAAGGGGTCACAATAGACCTGATCCAATAGGATACATGGAGGGCTCTCTGAGGGACCACCTCAAGAGTAAAAAACAAAATTGCCCAATTTAAAAAAAAAATTATTGGACGATCTTCTGATTTACCCCACACACAGCGTGATCCCCATTGTAAATCTGTGATGGATTCACGGGTCCGAAGTCCAATGGAATTTAAAAAAAACTCACACACCATAGCCCCACCGCACTCAACCTTTGGCTGTGCACAGTGGTGGTTGCATTAATGTACAGTAAAAACATAGAAATTCACTGAAAAAAACAAAGGCTACAGGGACAGTATAGATAGGTTCTGTTTTACCCACACAAAACCATAGAAATTCAGCAGTTATAGTTATACTTATGGTTATACTTATCTAAAGAAATTATAACTCATGCCGTTAAAAAACTTTAGGCCATGGATTATATATTCTTACCATAAGTATAGCAATAAGTAGCACTATAACGTGAACCTAACTATAATGTTCCAGTAACCTTTGTTTTTTCAGTGAAAAAAATAAATGCAAATATATATATATATATATATATATATATATATGTATATATATATATATATATATATATATATATACACATATATGTATATCTATATATACATATATATAGATATATATATACATAAATATATATGTATATATATATACTGAGAGTATTCCTTCTGTGCCACTCTCACACGAATATGTAGCAATTCAGGGGCGGCTTGAAAAGATGGGCAGCACAACCAGGTCGGTAAACAACACCTTTATTTTTAGCTTTTCTCATCCATGGTGCAAAGGTGCAAGTTTGGTGCCTCATTTCGGCTAAGAGTTCAACTGGCCACAGAGATTGTTAAAGCATATTTGTACTTAAAGGGGACAAGGCCCCTCCCACACCACTATCAAAAAAAGTTTCTAGACTGCAAACATACATTTCATAGCGTGCTCCCAGGTGTCTACCTTTTTTTCTCTTTGCAGATGCTCTGAGCACAAATTATGTCCAATCCTGGGCTTAGTTAGAAGTTCAGTTCCTGAGACACCATTTTATGTATAACTGCAAAGTACCCAAAAATTTAAAGCTGCGCAGAAAAAACTACAATCAGGTAACACAATCACACTCATGAGCTCTATCCACTTGGAAGCACCCACAGGCCCCTGACCCCACAGGATCTTCAACCTCGTAAGAAACAAGATCAGCCAGCAGCTCATCACCATCCTTATTGCCTCATTAACCACAGCCACATTTCCAGAAGCCTGGAAACACGCAGAGATCAGACCCCTCCTCAAGAAGCCCTCTGCAGACCCCAGTGAGCTCCAGAACTAACACCTGATATCCCTGCACCTGTTCACCACCAAAGTCCTGGAAAAGTCCATCTACCTTCAACTCACCAAATACCTTGAGAGAAAAAACCTGCATGACCCCTTCCAATTAGGCTTCAGAGCCAATCATAGCACTGAGACAGCGCTGATTGCCACAAAAGATTACATTTGAGTCCTGCTCGACAGAGGAGAAGCAGCAGCCCTGCTCGACCTCTACACCGCCTTTGACACTATCTCCCACCACACACTGATCAGCCGACTACACCAAATTAGGATCGCAGACAATGAACTTAAATGAATGACATCCCTTCTCATGGGACGCACCAAGAGAGTCCTCCTCCCCCTTTCACCTCACAGGTCAAACACACTATCTGCGGGGTCCACCGAGGCTCCTTCCTAAGTCAAACACTCTTCAACGTCTATTTGGCTCCATTCGCAGACGTGAGATTGCACGACGTCAATATCCTCTCCTACGCTGATGACACACAGCTCATCCTCTTGCTCTCAACAGACCCCACCAAGGCGAAGACCAACTTCCACAAATGTATGAAAAACGTTTCTGTCTGGATGAAGGACAACTGCCTGAAGCTCAACACAGACAAAACAGAGGCTCTGATCTTTGGCAGACACTCATCCCTCTGGAACGACTCCTAGTGGCCAGCAGAGCTCACACCTACTCCCACACCGAAAGATCACGCCCGCAACCTCAGCATCATTCTCAACAGCGAACCCTCCATGAAACACCAGGTCAACGCCATTTCCTCAGCTTGCTTCCACAAGTTCCATATGCTTTTCAAGTGGCTCCCCATCGGCACGAGGAAGACAGTGACACAAGACCTCATCACCAGCCAACTGACTACAACAATGCACTCTAAGCAGGCACCACCACTGAAGGCATGCAAAGACTCCAGATGATTCAGAACACTGCTGCCAGACTGATCCTCAACCTGCCCAAGAGAACCCACATCACCCAGCACCTGAAGGACCTCCATTGGCTCCTGATCCAGAAAGGTGCCACTTATAGCTCCTGACCCATGCCTACAAAGCTCTCCATAACCAAGGACCCCCCTACCTGAACCACTACCTTCACCTCCACCAACAGACCAGGAACCTCTACTTGGCACATATCGCCCTTGCAAAGATACCATGCATACACTGCTGCCTGCCAGATGATGCTCTGTCTCCCACCTCACCACCAAAGCCTGGAATGCCCTCCTCCTCCTCCTCCTCCTGCTCCTGCTCCTCCTCCACCTCCATACCGCTGACCCACTTTACAAAGGGACCAAAAACCTTGCTTTTTGAATAAACACCTGCAGCAAGTGCATGGAGACTGACTCAGGCGACAATTCATGCCATACAAATAACACCTAATTGATTGCTTGATTGATTGACAAGCAACATACAGCATTATGCTTGACATATTCACACGACTCTAGACATATGGACTCTTATTGCCAATGGTTCAGAAGTCCACCTCGGGTTACCTATTTTGTGACAGGGAGAACATATATAATGGAAAACATTTCCTTTGCCTGCAATGATTACACAATAAGCTGTTGAGTCATATACTACATCAACCATGTACACTCAGCATGTACTTATTCATATAATAACACCTATACTCGTACTAATGCTGACATGATCCACACTGAAATTTACCTGAGTGTTTCTCAATCTCTAAAGTGTCTTGTGCATGCAATAATCTAAAAAAAATTACTTCTACTATATCTTATATTTTAAAGGGTCTTGTGCGTACAGCCATCTGCATTGAAAATGATGAAGCTGCCATTTTCCGCCCAATTTTGTCACATAGATTTGGACCTCACATTCTTTAAAGTATCTTATGCATAAAGCCATCTGTATTAAAGTGCTGAAACTAGCATGTCGGCCCACATTGTCCTACAAAATTGGACCTCTCACTAAAGTGTCTTGTGCATGCAGCACTGGCATTGTCTACCCAGAGATCATATTAGGTGAAAGTCTTGTCCATACTTGAGATATGTGAGATTATTTGCAAATTAAAGTGTCTTGTGCATACAGCCAAATGTAGTAAAGTGCTGAAGCAGGCATATCTGCCCAACGTTGTCCTACAAAATTGGACCTCTCACTAAAGTGTCTTGTACCTGCAGCCATTGGTATGTGTCCATTCTAAGGTTGTATAAATGTTATAAACAGGTAGGGCATTTGAAATGTTAATGCTCAGGTAACCCTGGGTGATACACATCCTCTAAAGTGTATTGTGCACATTGCTGTACAATAAAGGGCTGGGACTGGCAATGTCACTAATTAGGCCACCCCAGGTGGTTCACATTCTCTAGAGTGTTTAGTACAGTAAACCACATTATAATACAACACCTGGGTTACCCTCTGTGGTTCAAACATCCTCTAAAATGTCCTGTACATGCATATATTACAAATGCTGATGCTAAAAAAATACATAAATGAGCAACAGAATGATTTCCATCTGGCAGGACACTGCTACAGAGTCTATACGAGTCCATGTGCATATGGGGCAATGCACTGTATCATAAGTGTATATGTAGCTCTGCATCTCCATGCTAGTCCCATGGTACCTCTGTGCCTATTATAAGTATCCACCTAGACTCTGATCTTCTTAACATTAGCTCATGATCACCTCCTCTCTGAGCTCTCATAATATGCTGAATGCCGTAGTAGATCACTTTACATCGGTCTCCATCATGTGCTTCCCAACTGTGTCTAGGCATGGCATATGAAAAGTCTTTATTAGAGATAGCTCTCAGATGTTGGACAATTTGTAGTTATTAATATTGTTATTATTTACAGTACTTTCCACTTCTCCCTACGGGTACACTCCAAGATATATACCACATGTGCCGTCTCACAGGTTATCCTTTCACTGATGAACTTGGTTATAGTTATGCCATTGTACAGTTGAAAAGACATGCTATATTGCCCATTGAATCAAGCTTTGCATTTCAGACAGTGCCAAAAAAAAACCTTTGTTTCGATGTCAACCAATTAGAGATATTATTTCTTTCACTATGAATGAATCTCCTGGTCAAATGCTCCCAATGAGGCTGTAATTTTACATGTGATTTTTGGGTGATCAGCAAGTATCTATTTTAATTTTTCATTCATCCTGAGTAGCTCTCAGTTACATTCAATGAGCGCCTTGACATCATGGCTCAACACATTAAAGTACATGATGTATCTGGAATCATAATCTAAGTCTTCAGATCTAGGCATGAGTTTTTTGGGAATAGGCATTGCATCTCTCGTCCTTCTCCAAGCTCTCCATAGGGCATCATCTAATACTGATTGTGGCTACCCTCTGGCTACCATCTTTGGCACATATCACAAGCCTGTGTGGCAAAATCAGTGTCTTCCGAGCAATTATGTCTAGCTCTGAGGAGTTCACCAAATGGTATGCTCCATTTAAGTACCTTAGGATGCCCATTGTTTGCATGTAACAAGCTATTGCTGCTTGTTGGCTTCCTATGGATCCTGGTGCACATTTTGGCATCCTGTATATAAATTCCTATATCCAAGTATGTTATTTCGATGATACTTATAGTATGGGTAAACTGCAACTTTTGGGGATTGTTATTCAACAATTTAATGAAATTGACAAGATCTTGCTCCTCTCCTTCCCAGATTTAGAATAAGTCATCAATATAACGTACCCATAATTTATGTGCTTTAGGCTGTGTGAGGTTTGCTCTGCCCAGATCGTCTCAGCTTCCCACCACCCCATAGTTATTTTGGCTTAAGTGGGAGCAAAAGATGTCCCCAATGCAGTTCTTTTATTCGGTGGATAATAGATGTAATCAAACACGAATACATTATGCATTAAGCAGAACTGTAGCATGTCTATAAGCATCTCTGTGTGTTCTAATAACCTAATGGATCTTGATCTCAGGAAGTATTTTCATGCCTTCAAACCATCCTTGTGTTCTATAGAAGTGTATAGGGACACAACATCCACTATGGCCATCAGATATCTTTGCTTCCAAGGGATGTCATTAATTCTGTTGAGGCAGTCTATTGAGTCTCTGAAGTAGGAAGGCATGGCAGGCATATATGGAAACAAAAAGATATTTATGAATCTGGACATGTTCTCCAATAGCGAGCCAATTGAACTCACAATTGGTTGCCCTGGTGGGTTCTGAAAGTCTTTATGGACATTGGGCAAAAAATAGATAGTGGGTCTAATGGAATTATTATTCCTTAAGTAGGCATACTCATTGTCACCCAATAAGCCTCTCTCATGCCAATCCACAAGCTTCTGATGGTACACTTTGGAACGTACCTCTGTCGGATCAAAATTCAATCTTTGATGATTCATGTTGGTGTTCAATTGCATTTTGGCTTCCCTGATGTCCTTGATCTGATCTATCACTACAATGTCTGCACCTTTTTCTAATGGTTTTATTATGAGGCTGCCATCTATTAGTTGTTTATAAGGCTGCCCAATCATCCCTTGCCATATTCATGTAGTGGCTATCATGTTTCCTTTTCTGCTTTCTACATGATATTCTATGCAGCCCTGAAAAGATCACCTCATGGAAGATATCAATCTTATTACCAGCCGGTAACTGGGGACAAAATGTTGACTTTGGCTTACTACTTATGGTTACATTTGTTGAAATCCCCATCTGCTCACAAAGTTCAACATTGGTCATGTTTTTCATCTGTTGAGAGTTTGGTCCACCCTCTCATTCTACTTCCAAGGTTGATAGAACTCAGGGACTGAGGCCCATATTTATACTTTTTGACTCAAACCTGCATTAGCGCAAGTTTGCGTCAAAAAGTATAGTGCTGGCTAGCACCATTCCAGAGCACCAGCCGGGCGCCATATTTAAGGAATGGCACAAGCAGGTGCTAAGGCCCAGTTAGTGCCAAAATACATGACGCTAGCTGGGTGGGGGAGGTGTAGGGAAAACTGGAGGTTGTGCGTGAAAGAATTGCGCTAGTCAGGTTAGAGTCAAAATAATGACTCTAACCTGACTGGCGCCATTGTTAGACTTAAGTCCCCTGGGCATGGCCATTGGGCACAGTGCCGTGCAGGAGGCCCAAGTTAGACCCCCCATGGCACTTTAGAAAAAAAAAATTACTTACCTCTACTTACCTCTACTTACCTGGGATGGGGTCCCCCATCCTCCGCTGTCCTCTGGTGTGGGTGGGGGTGTCCCTAGGGCCTGGGGAGGGCACCTGTGGGCTTATTCCATGGTCTTCCACCATAGAAATAGGCCCACAGGTCCCCTAATGCCTGCCCTGACTCAGGTGTTAAAAATAATGCGCTAAGCAAGCTTAGTGCCATGGTTTAGGCCCACCTCCCTCCTGTGTGTGTTTTTTGCACAGGAGGATAAATAAGGCGCCCGGGCCTTTGAGTCATTTTTTGCCCGGGAATGCCTACATGGCATCTCATTGATGCAAGGTTGTTTTCCGCAGGCAAAAAATGGCTTTAACTCCATTATTTTGGCGCTAGACCTGTCTAGCGCCAAAATATAAATATGGAGTTAAGTTTGCGCTGGATTTGAGTAAAAATAAATGATGCAAATCCAGTGCAAACAGAGTTTAAATATGCCCCTTAGTCCCATGACTAGAAGTAAAAAAATGATTTGGGGGGCAGGGCATGGATACCTAGACGCCTAGGCCCCATGGAGAAGGCCAAAAGTGACCCTTCTTGAGGCCAAAAGGAAAAAAAGACACATTTTGCTGTTGCCATTTTATTTTCTATCGATCTATCTATCTATCGATCTATCTATCTATCTATCTATCTATCTATCTATCTATCTATCTATCTATCTATCTATCTATCTATCTATCTATCTCTCTCTCTCTCTCTCTCTCTACATATATATATATATATTTGGAGGGGGCATCAGGAGGGCCCCTCTCCCCAGTCCATTTAGTGTCCGGTGAACCCCATCCCACAGGGCTAGGTGTATATGAGGGGAGGAGGTCCGTGCATCCCCCTCCCTGAGCCTTTAATAGCACCAGGGACCCCATCCCCTGGGGCTCCCTCACTTGCTGCTGCTCAGGGTGGCCACCTTGGGATACAGTAGTTTCCCTGCCCAAAGAACCATGGTTGAGGTCCCCAGGACAGCATACATTTGCCGGCCCCGGTTGATTGGGGCCTCGTGGCCATATAGTAGCTCAGGGAGGAAGGCGTGCATGCCCCCTCCAATTTAAATGTAAGATGTGCCCCCAAGGTATGGCATCCCCAAGGCTTGATGAAGTCTAGGGGAGGGAGCCATGTGCCCCACCTCCCCTCTTCAAAAGTAAGTTTAAACTTCTGGAACCTGTGGAAGGCTGGGGGAGGGGGCAGTGTGCACCCTCCCCTTTAATTATATATTAGTCCTGGGGGATAGGTTCGCCGAGGCCTCAGGGTATGGGGTCTCAGAGGCCTCATGGAGGGGAGGGGAGAGGAACTGCATGCTTCCCTCCGATATAAAATAGATTGTGTAGCCCCCAGTCCTTGGCTTGCCCTAGGGTGGTTGTGGCCACACTTTTGTTTTGTTCTTTTACATTTTACTGTAGATTTGCGGATCCACCACAAAGTTACAGTAAAACATTTTCAAAAATGTTTTTTTAACCCCCTAGCAAAGTGGCGCAGGGCATCCCTCCCTGCCCTCTGTATTTCTTTTTCCTCTTAATTTCAGAACATGGGACTGAGTCTTTTTTTAAATTGTATTTATTGCCATTTTAGGTTTAGGTTTATGCAAGTCCATGAAATACAGTATACAGCACTTATAAACAGTATGCACCACAGCTAATCGAATCAGTACACTCAGGTTAACATAGTACACATAAATAATGGCATTCCAATCCACGGCATATTGTCAGCAGAAATTGTGCATGTTCTGTAGTATGTAGGATCTCTGGGTCTTATAAAGCGCTCCCATCCCTACTCCTCTTCTGCGGAAGTAAGCTACCTCTCCCACATGGTGTAGTAGAGAATTGGAGATGAAGAAAAAACTAAAGAGCTTAATAATAGTTCTAAACAATTGTCTCCAGTGAATCACTGCATGTGACTCACTGGAGACAGGACCAGGATGTTCAGCAATTGCTCACAAACCTAAGGTCTGCACCACTCCAATGAGAGGTCACCCTAGGCAGGGATGCTGGGCTCTGGGGATAGCTCAGTCAGCACATGGGAAGAGTCATAAAATGGCTGCTGCCACATCTTTGGTGATGAGGTGGCAGCCAATCAGATCTCATCTCAAGATCTGCAGGCTCCACCGATTCTCTGTGGAATGAAATATACAAAGTGCTTGAACCTTAGGTTAACAAAAACTACTGAACAGATTTACACCAAATCACAAAAAGCACACTTTTGGGACAAAGATCTAGCTTTCTTCCAAATATGGTGTAATTCGGTTCAGCAGTTTTTGCAGTACCAGTATTAAATTTTCCTATTGAAAAATAAATACGTAAAACGTTTTTTGGGACACCCCTTTGCCCCTTTTGCTTGGCACCCACTTGATGGACTGCTCCGAAACCTTCCAGGAAAGAGCTGAAGTGGATGAGACTTTTTTCGGAAACTTTGGTGAAGCTTTGTTAAAAGTGCCAAAGTAATAAGAAAACCCAAAAATACTTTTCCTAAGGAACCGCAGACCTAATTATAACTACCCAGTAGCGACCCCTACAGTAATAAAGCTGAACAGATTCATGCCAAACTGAAAGTAGAATTATATTCCAAAAGCGTGGTTTCATTGGTTTGATGTACATCTGTTCGGCAGTATGAGATGTAAGTGTTTAAAAAACTTGCTGGGTGTACTTGAAAGGGTTAACACTTTTGTATACTACTGTTGTTTAAATCACTGTCCGGAAAATGACAAATTCTGCCCTTCACGTTTGACTTTTTTTTCAAAAGGTGATTGGCTGATAGGGGTGTTTATTTTTTCCCCACCATCTTGAATGTCACAATTTGTAATAAAATTGTGAGTTTCGTGCTACAGAAAATATTTCCAAAGCCATAACAAAGGCACCAAGAGTACTTGGGGTGACACCTAGAGGCATTGAAGAAATGGCGCAAAAACAAACAAAAAAGCAGATGACCTAAGTCAAGTGTGGCGGGAGTTGACTCCTCATGGCTTCTTGGGTGTGCTTGTCCTGGTCAGAGCCACACTCAATGTCCACCCCATGCTTTTCACAGTTTTAGCATCCTGCCAGACTAAGGTTCTGGTTAATGGAGGTTGGCTCCCGATGACGAATTGGGCTCTGGGCGTGGACAAAGGACAGGCCCTGCAGCCAAGCCCACTGCACACTTTTGGCAGCATATGTCAGGTTAGTTGCAGGGCATGGCCAGAGTATTAGTCATCTAGCCAACCCCTGCTCTGCACAGCCGAAGTACTTATGAAGTAAAAGACACTTTTTTGCTTTTTCTCTGGTTGGTGGTTTATGAATTTCTAAGGATGGAAGATGGGTGGGGGAATGACCAACCACTGATCTGAAACTTTCAGACAATATGAGTTGTTTATGGACGAATCTCGGGATCTGGTTGAACTGCATTACTGGAATTCTTGGGTAGTGCTTGTAGCAGTATTCTAGATAGACTGAAATAGTGGCAGATGTGAGCCACTACAATCTGGAAATAGTCGCTGTATGCTTCAGGTTCCAATTTCGAATTCCTGTACTTGGCCTACTGGCTCTTCAGAATTTACTTTGAACAGGGCAGAGTAAGAAGAAGCATGCTACCTACAGCAGGAATTCCTACTGCCTACTTGATGAAAAGTTGAAGTATTCTTACTCCTGAATGGAAGCTGTATGTCCGGGCTTTATTATATATTTGAGTTTGGGTGGGTTTCTGAATTGTTGACCTTACAGAGGGTGATATTTGGAGCGCTCTCGGTTGGGCTAGGAAAACTTCCTCCTGGAAGAAGCCTAGTAAAATTAGAAGTGTATGCTGTGAAAGTATTTCCTGCTGATCTCTGAGGTGCTAGGGAATACAGCAGATGTGTGATTGTGAATTTCCCTCCACTACTAAGTCAAGAAGCTACAACTGTGCAAGGTTTTAAGAACTCTGCTACAACGTATATATCGTGTACATTAAATAAAGATAACTGACTCGTCCACAGACAGACTGGCATTCTGTCCTCTGTGAAGTGACTTTGCTCTGTAACCGATTTTACTCAGTTTTTATACGTTTCATTTTTGCTTCAGTTGTTGATAGCATTCTTACAGATTGGTGCATTTTTCAAAGTGAAGTCTATGTTTTTTTAACAACACTTGGTTTGAACATTTTAGTTTTTAAGTTTTCTTAATTGTATTGCTTTTTCTACATACCAACTCACATATCTCCCCTAATGCTTAGCCCATCTGCCAAAGATGAGTTGGGGAACCCTACTGGGAAGCCTGTTTACGAATGTTCTTCACATTGGCAGAAAGCAATGGATATTTGAAATTGTGTGGGTCTAACAGCAACTGAACTGTTTTACCAGTAAGAAAAATGTTCTTCAACAAAGGCAACTGTCACAATTTTTAAAATTTTCAAATATTCAATTATAATAATTGAGGCTGATCCGGCTACCCTTTGTGTTATCTCAATGGTAGGCATTATGGAACTGTGCATAGTTAAGACTTGTTTGTCCAAGGTTGAAGGAGCTGTCCTTGAGAGCATGAAAGGAGTCCAGATAGCCCATAGAAGGAAACCCTCAAATTAAACCTGAGAATGAGGAACAAACAGTGGGTCTGTGGACAGTGGCAGCTTACAGGAGGGAAAAGGGGCGGCGCGTGGCGGGGGAGAGGATGACAAAAAATAAATAATTTTTAAAAAAGGTACCTTTGTTGCCGCGCCGCTCCGATTCGCTCCTCGGTCCTCCACTGCAGGCACTGCCCTGTGTCCAATACAAAGGCAGCATGAAAGCAGCTTTAGGCTTGGACAAAGCGCCCAGCGAGGGCGCTCCAAGGCAGAGTGAGAGTCTCTGCCTGCTGTCTCCAACCCGGCAATGCAGTGCCAGGTTGTAGAGAGCCTAGCGCACATGTGTGTTTGCCCCGCCTGAGACATCCGGCCAAACATACATGCGCACTGAGGAGAGTGCTGTGCACTCCCCGTCCGTGCTCGTCATCGCCTGTGGCCCGCCCCTTTTACAAGAAAACGATAATAAATGTTTTTTATTATTGTTTTCTTGTCAAAGTTTAGCAGCTGCTGGTGGCGGGGGGGGGGGGCGATACACCTCCACCATAGCGGAGGAGCTGCCCCTGTCTGTAGATCAAGATGCTCCGATCGGTCCTCCTGAAATATGATAAATCAAAAAATGACTTATAAGAGGCAGGAGCTGGAAGATAGGAATGCTGTTTAAATGCTGGGAGGAAAGACAGAAAGAGAGAGATAACAAGAGAGTGAGAAAAGAAAGAGATTAAACAGGAATTTCAGTCAGAATGCATTTATCTTGCATTTGGAATCCAGCAGATGCTACGTGGGCTTCCACACGTATCTGTGTCTACTGCCAACCGTATTCTGAACAATATAATGGTTAAAAGTAGATCCTGGGAAAGGGGAATTGGATAAGAGAGAGAAACTGAGATACTAGATATTTTCGTTCTGCTAGCTCACACAGCTTGGCAAGGTCTTCACAGTTGGAACACTGATATCTAAAGACAAGAGGAAGCTGCTAAGGATTTCATTGGGCAGGCACCGACACCCTGTTTCTAACATTGCATATAATATACTTTTTAACAATGTCTGAATTTCCAAATCTGTCTGGTTAAACTCTGTGACTTCCCAAAGCTTAGACACAATTATAACCTTTATAATGTATGTATAGGGTACTCAGTGCTATTATGAATTTCATAGAAAGGTAACAACTATCTGTGTTTTACAAATATGTCCTGTGATCCAAATTATATTCAATATGACAGTTTATAAACTGTAAGTATTATAGAGTTCACACAGTACTGTACCAGGCAACAAATAAACCCTTACTGGTATTACTATTATAGTATTTTGGAGCTAATCTAACAGCAAGCAATCACTTATCCACTTATATATAAAGCCTAATGCTGTACATGCATCAAAAGAAAGGTTATGAAGGTCTGTGCAAGAATAGGATTCCTTTTTGCTCCTCCTATGGAAATAAAGTACAAATGTAAGAGTTTCTACTCCTCCGGGTCTGACTCCTGAAAACAGTGTTCAAACACAAAGTCTAAGGGCCAGATGTAACAAAAAAGGCATTTGCAATTCGGAAATAGCAATTTTTAAGAAATCGCTATTTCTGATTCGCAAAATGCAATGTATCATATTTGCGATTCGGTGATAGCGATTTCTTAAAAATCGCAAATGCTATTACCGAATCGTAAATTGCGATACAGACCCCATTCGCACCTATGGGCCTGTAGGCCCATATTTGCGAATATTTTGCATTTCCCAAATTGCAAATTCCTAACTGGAATACGCAAATTTGGGAAATGCAAACCCCAGGGTGCTAGGGGCCGTTGGCCCCCTCTGCTTCACCCCAAGAATTTTTTTAAGGACATGCAAGGCGCACACATGCCAAAGGGGCATGTGTGCGTTACATGACAATTTTAAAAATGCATTTTTAATGCATTTTTTAAATTTGCACATGGTTACCACCAAGTTCAACTTAGTGGTAATAGCGATTCCTTAATGCCCAATTTGCATTAAGGAATTGCTTGTTACATGTGGTTTAGAAATCACAAATAAGGATTCCTTATTTGCGATTTCCTATTTAGAGAATCGCAGTTTGCGATTCTCTAAACAGGCTCGCAAATTTAAGGAATCGCTATTTTAGCGATTCCTTAAATTTGCGTTGCAAATGCCTTTCACAAATACTGAAAGGCATTTTTACATTCGCGAATGCAAAAAGGCTTGATACATCTGGCCCTAAATCTTTAAATACAGGTATTGTAGTTTTCTTTGGCTTCACTCATGTGCCTTGCATATTGTATTGTTTTGTAGCATTTATATTACACTTACTACCTCTATGTGGGGCACTGAAGTGCTTGCCTACACATGCAACAAGTTACACTAGGAAGGGTGTGTTGTTGTAAGGGTGTTGTCTTTGACCGTATGTGGAAAGTGTTCCTATGTTGTTGGTGAGGACCACCAAGGTGTGTTTTTTGTATTGTGGGACCCAGCAGCTAGCATTGTTTCAGATGAAGAGGTGTGAAAAATAGCTGCGCAGTTTATGGTTTCCAGTAAATGGGCAGCTTTGAGCAGCCCTAATGGTCCCTTTACATTTCTTACATTCATTGCCTACTTAAGCTGGTTACTATACTGAGTTATCCAACCCAGATAAGGTTGTCTAAACTTTTGGTCTTGAGCCAGCATGGTTGGAGAGAGAAATGTTGGGGAGATCTGCGGGGATGGTCATTGCTAATACTAACTCATGTCTGAATGTCATTATGAGATGTGAATAAGTGGTGAACTAAATGAGAGTCCTCCGATGGTCCAGCTATATGAGGCATAGCTCTTCAGTTATTTCTCACCTGTTCAGTTGGTGATAGTTGGTTTATTGGCTCGTACAATACTGCATGATGGACACGACCTTTAACGGATCTTACATGAGTGTAAGAGTGTTAACCTATAGTTTGATGCTGACAGCTGTGTATTTTAGTAATAATATCATTGTGTCAACACCAGGGCAGTGCACGCTCTATTGGCGACTAGAATGCAAAAACCCAGCACTTTCAAAACTACGTAATTTATGCATTGTGCTGATATGTTGTTGTTTAACCTTTTGCATTGCAGAGTTCAATCCTGAAGACTTATTTTAATGTGCTTACAAATGCTGTTCATTTGCAATGTATTGCTGCAGGCTTTCGGAGTGTGTTAGGGTGTGGTCCCTTTCCAGGACCTTCTAGAGACTTTTCCTGCAACATGCCTGGGTTTGGTTGTGGGCTGGGCCAAGACTCTATAAAAAGGAGCCAGCCCAGCTCCAAGTGCTCACTATTCAGAGGTCCCGGTGCAGAGCAGCAGCTATTTCCTGAGCTCCTGTCCCGGTGGCCTATTTGATCTTCCAGACATCTGACTTTCATTCTTCTTCATTTGGAGATCCTTGTTCTGGCCGTTATCGAGAACTCTCATGTTCTTGGGCCTAATTCTTTTATGATTTGACAGAGTACTTTGTGCGTGTGAAATATGCACTTGAGTGTTTGTGACATTTGCAGGGTGACTTGCGAATCGGCAAGATGCGCGATTCGTTTCATGATAATTTAATCTTGTTATTCATTGCATGCTACCATTTCTTGACATTTGCATGGTGGCTTAAGAATCGGCAAGACGCGCGATTCGTTTTATGGTGTTTTAACTTTGTTGATCATTGCCGCTACCATTTCTTGACATATACATGGTGGCTTAAGAATCGGCAAAAGACGCGCAATTCGTTTCATTGTACTTTGATCTTGTTATTCATTGTGAGCTGTTATTTCTTGGCATTTACATTGTGGTTTACGAATCGGCAAGACGCGCGATTCGTTTAATGATGATTTGACTTTGATATTCATTGCGTACTAACATTTCTTGGCATTTTACATGGTGACACTCGAATCGGCAAGACGCACGATTCTCTCCTCGAGTTTAATTCATGTTGTTTATTGTATGCCACTATTCTAAGATATTTATCATGTAATATTCGAGTTGACAAGTTATGTGATTTGTATTCCTGAATCCATATTGTGTTATTCATGGTGCACAATCCTTTTATAGTGTTTACTATATATATATATATATATATATATATATATATATATATATATATATATAAATCTACAATATGCGCAATTTGTGTTGAAACATTTTAAGAGTACACAGAAGATCAGAGTTTCTAGATGCAATATTGTATGGTCCTAGTATGCATTCTCAAAAAAAGGATTTATATGACTGGTTTAAAATTTAGTCAGAATGTTTTTTCTGATTCTCATGTAAAGGAAAGTACTTGAATAAGAAAGTTTTCATTTAATCCATCTTGATTCCCTTACAGGTATCCGGCCATCTTGAAACTTAGTCATTTTAAACCGAATTCTTAGATTGTTCATGTTTTCAGAATGACTATGCTTAGAATCATAGTCTAGTATTGATTTCAGGAGATATAATTTTCATATTGTGTGTTCTAACCTTTTTCTTACTACAGGTCTCCTTCCCAGCTGTTTCCCTTCCTAATCTCCTCTTCCCCTCTTGAACTCTCTTAGCCTCTGTGATTTATCTATCAGAGTCTTGGAGCTGTTCAGTGGTGGACGTGTTGGGAACGTGCGCAGACCCCGAGGATCTGGTGACTCTGACACATTGTAGGCCAGATGGCTAATATATGAATTTACATTGTTATATAATACCCAGGTTATCAAAGGACAGCCTTTCTTAGCCTATCTGTATAGAGAAAGTGGTATGCTTTTTAGGTATTTCCATATCCTTGGACGTTAAGTTGAAGGTGCAATTCTTTTTGTGTGCTCTATCCCAGGGTTGTGGAATGATGTAGCTAACTTGGAAATAGCCATGTTTTCAACTGACTTCTAAAGTGTATATGTTCTTAGATGCCTTGAATGTTGGCTAAAGATGAGACCTTGGTGGCTAGTACTGAGAAGACAGTAAATCATATGAATTTTTTATTGTACTGTGGTATGATAATTTATGGAGCAAGCCTCGAGAGCAGTGTCCTGCGTAATTTGTATTGCACAAATTGAGTGAGTAGAGATAGTGGTATTTTTCCTTGGGTGGCTCTATTGACGTACCAGAGTGCCTTGAACATTTCTCTGCTAGCTATAGGTTGCTGGTGGAGTTTTTGCTGGCCTGGAGTCATGCATTATCTTTGTTGAAGGCAGGCAGTGAAAGAGTCTTGCAGCAGCATTTTGGATCAGTTGTACTTTGGCTATGATGAATCTGGGTGTGCCAAGGGATTGGCTGTTGGCATAGTCAAGCCTTGAGATTAGTGTGAGGATGTCTTATAGTTTTTTTTGGGATCCTGGACATGGGAAGAGGTGATGCAGTATTTTCATTGTCACAAAGATAGGTCTAAATGCATGCAAAGCCCTAGGTTTCTTACTTCTCCTGATGTTGGTTGAGGGGCTTTAAATTCCTTGGACCAAATGGTAGTAGGTTGGTACTTTTGCTAATGTCCGCAGGTCATGGTCTCTGTCTTAGTGGTGTTGAGCTTTAGGTGGGTACTGATTATCCATGTGTTTATCGCACAAAGGCAGCCATTAGGTTTTGAGTTCCAGAGACCACTTGGGCCATCCATTTTTCTAATGGTGTGGGTGCCGTCTGGATAGTTGTAACTAGTTAGGCTGAATGATGTGATGTGGATGTGTCGGCCCCTAGAGGAATGCTACAGTGTTGGATGTGAGAAGCTGACTTGTGAAAATTGCTAAGAAAACTACACTTTGTCACTAAGAAAATCAATTTTTTAACATTTCCATGCATTCCAAGTTAATGGAGTCTTTGTACTAGTGTGTGGTGGTGCACAGTGTAAAATGAAGCTGTTAAATCAAGACCACTCTATTCTTGTCCACTGAAAGTTTTAGGTCATTCATCCATGCCATGTATATGATGGCTGATTGTGCCTCTTCCTGGACTGAAGCAGGACCGTTGGTCTGATATTAAGTAATTTTCTTCTCTCAATTTTGAAAGTTGGACAAATACTGCTCTTTCAAATATTTTTTTCTCAGAATAATCCATTTATTAGAGGCCTGTAGTATGCTGGGTTAGGCAGGTTTTTCTTTTTGAGGACTAATCTCATGTAGGTTGTTTTTTAGCTTGATTGAGAGTTAACCTAGCTCTAAAGACTTGTTTAGTAAGCATCTTGCTCTCTTTCCTGCACAGTTTCTACAAAGGTTATCTTTAATGATTTCTGGAGGTGCTGGGTCTGAAGGTGTTATGCTGTTTCTACCAAGATAATAGGACTTTGGATTAGGATGACAGAATGTCAGAATGTGGGGACTGAGTTTTACAACACCATCAGAAACTGTCGGCCTAATTCTAGGCTAGTTTATAGTGTCTAACCCGAACCCCTAACCTTACCGGGGTGGAAGGTGACTATGGCAACCTGAGCATGACACTCTGATCCCCAAGGAAATAGTTGCAACAGATCTTACCCTTTTGTAGTATTACTCATGCAGACCCTGGCAAAAACACAAGAAAGATGCAAGGTTTTCAATACCTTTATTGAAACAATCGTAGTCTTGCATAGAGAAAATAAGCTGCGATAAAAGCAATGTTATCAGCATCACGAACATGGTAATGAGAATACATATTCTAACCATAGTAAATGATTTCTAGATATTCCTAAATGACCCTAAGCCTCTACTGAAAACATAGTGGGTGTACCCCCTACCATTGTCTATTCTAAGAGGATAGCCTTAGCCCCCTTACGTGAAGAACTGAGTCAGGAATTGGTCTGTAGTGTGAATGGCATCCTTCCTGCAAACTGGAAGATCAGCACCAGCAGAGCTGCATGTCGAACACAACAGTCGCCTCAGGACGTTCTCAGCTGGAGCAATGGCAGTTTCCACTTGAGGGCAGGGGAGTGTCGTCCCCCCACCCCACTGCAAACAAAGCTAAACATGAACAATAAAATGGGAAAGAAATGATTTCATTGCCATTTTATTTTTCACAAGGCACACAGCAGCCATCAGCTTGCCCCGGAGCCAGGAGAAATAAGGGGATAGTCCCCCTTTTGAATGAAGGACTACTGGCAAACACTTCAAAGTGCGTGTGTCAGCTTGGTCAGCAGACTTGCGCCGGCCAAACTGACATGCACACTTTGAAGCTCTCCACCTGGGTGCCTTAGACTGCTGGGTGGAGACCAAGCACAGGCCTGAAAGGGCCTGAAAGAGCATCTAGCCTGCCTGCTGTATCCAATCCTGTGGTGCTCTTATGCTGGTTAACAGCAGCGCCAGGATAGATTAGGGAGGTTTCCTCTTCCAGTCTGATGTATGAGACATTTGCATCTTAATTATTTGTGTACATTCATAAAGCACTAAAGATTGGTATTGGGGGGTTAATATTTTTCCTCAGGGGTCTTGTCTTCTGTTTAAGTTGTGTGTAATCTGATTCTTATTAAGATCATTAGTGACACATCATTTTGGTGGTTGTCATAGCTTTATGTTTTATGACTTGGTGTATTGCGCTGTGATGTATCCTCATTATCTAAGGACAGTGAGGAGTGAAGTTGATATTGCTCAATTATGCACTGGTGATCTCCATTACTTCAAGTCCAAAGTTGGCTCCTTTGATTTTCATTCTTCCCTGGAACAGAAACCCCATACTGCCATCCACACCCTGACTGTGTGAGCCAGTCATATTTTACTCAGCAAAGGAAGGAGGAGTGAGTAATGTAAAATAAATTACACTTCTAAAGTGCTCTGTTTCCTAAAGGGTCTCTTGGGGTAAAGAGAACCTGAATGGAATCTCAGTAAGGGTCACCTTTATGTACTGGGAATAAACGTAAGACCTTTCCTGAAAAGCAAAAGTTGATTGCATTGTCACATATGGACATGAAAGTGCTGATGCCCTGACTGAGAATGTGCAGCTGCCAATTCTAGAGCAGTGCAATCTAGGCACTATGGAGAAATTGTCAGAAGCTGGTCTCAGCATTTATGCTGCACAATATTCAAAAAATGTTGGTAGCAAGTATTGTGGGTTGAACTGATGAAAAGCTCAAAACACATAACATAGTGATTTGAACATGAACCTTTTTGCCGCCGGCTGCAAAATCACAGCCTGATGAGCTGATGTGTCCAAAGAATTGTGTGACCATTGAAGGGCAAGCCTTGCTGCTGCATTCTGGATCTGCTGTCATAGGGACAACAGACCTGATCCTGCCTCCAAAAGAGGGAGTTACAGTAATTCAGTTGGCTCTGAATTATGGCCTGCAAAGCAGTGGGCATGTTTTGAGGGGAGTAAAGCTCCCAGGATTTTACCACAAATTTTCATCTAGTTTGTACAAATCGAGGATAGTCTGTGACTGTTTAACGACCAGTCAGCATTAATCTGGAATCCCAGATGGTGAACTTTTGCCACTGGAGAAAGATCGGGGTCAAGTTGTTCTGGCCACAAAATAGTGAGGACAATGTTTAAAGCCTACTTAAAACACCTCTTTCTTGTCTCAATTGAATTTTAGTGAATTCACCTCCAGGCAATTAGCAATTGATGTCATTCAGACATGAAACTTGTTCAGTGTTTGAGTGACAGAATCATCAAATGTTAATAAAGTTTATGTATTGTCTGCATAACTTATGCATCTGAACCAAAGGAACAGATCAGCATGGCCAACTGGATTACTGTAACTCCCTCTTCCTGGAGGCAGGATCAGGTCTGTTGGCCCTATGACAGCAGATCCAGAATGCAGCAGCAAGGCTTGCCCTTCAATGGCCACACAATTCTTTGGACACATCAGCTCATCAGGCTGTGATTTTGCAGCCGGCGGCAAAAAGGTTCATGTTCAAATCACTTTGTTATGTGTTTTGAGCTTTTCATCAGTTCAACCCACAATACTTGCTACCAACATTTTTTAAATATTTTGCAGCATAAATGCTGAGACCAGCTTCTGACAATTACTCCATAGTGCCAAGGTTCCACTGCTCTAGAATTGGCAGCCGCACATTCTCAGTCAGGGCATCAGCACTTTCCTGTCCATATGTGACAATGCAATCAACTTTTGCTTTTGAGAAAAAGGTCTTACGTTTATTCCCAGTACATAAAGGTGACATACAAGTTAAAAATAGTCAGTTTAAAGATGAGACCTGGCAGATTCCCTGATTTGGAGACTTAAATTCAGAACAGAGGGGCCAGATTGACTGAGCATGATTTTTCAAGTATGATGTCAGCCTCTCTATAGCCCTCCTGCCTCAGACTACCTGAGGGCTAGGTTTTTATGTGAGACTGCATCAAAAAGGGGCAACAAGTCAAGTGCCACCAGGGCGAGGACAAGCCCCAGTCCGCCTGAACTCGCAGCTCACCAACGATGAAGACTAGGGCAATGTTAGTGCTAAAAGAAGGCCAGAAACCAGACGAATAAGGTCTACATTTTTGTTTTCCTCCAAGTAGTGAGACAGCTGTTCATTGATAACTTTTTCTAATGTTTTCACTGGAAAAGACAAGGATAATATTGGAGGATAGTTATACAGCTAGGGTCGGCCGTGGGCTTTTTGAGTAGGGCAGTGACCAAAGATTTTTTCCATAACTCAGATAGCCTTGTCATAAATCATTATGATTATTGATTTGTTGCAGATATGTAGAGCCATATAGGACCCGATATCTTTGCAGATTCTAGGCGAAATTGGATCAAGTGGTGAGCCTGATTTGTCTGATGAAAAAAGTTCTTCGAATTCTTCTTGGGAAAGATGGTGAAAACTCCTAAACTGCACAGGCTCAGAACCGGAGTGCAGACTAGTCATGTCCTATGACTACTGTTAGGTTTTGCAAAAGCATCGTAGATGTTAGATACTTTGGGGGTCATTCCTACCCTGGCGGTCCGAGACCGCCAGGGTAGGTGACGGAGGAAGCACCGCCAACAGGCTGGCGGTGCTTCCGGGGCAATTCTGACCGCGGCGGTAAAGCCGCGGTCAGAAAAGGGAAGCCGGCGGTTTCCCGCTGGTTTCCCGCTGCCCCAGGGAATCCTCCACGGCGGCGCTGCAAGCAGCGACGCCATGGGGATTACGACCCCCTTCCCGCCAGCCTGGTTCTGGCGGTTTTCACCGCCAGAACCAGGCTGGCGGGAACGGGTGTCGTGGGGCACCTGGGGGCCCCTGCAGTGCCCATGCCACTGGCATGGGCACTGCAGGGGCCCCCTAACAGGGCCCCACATTGATTTTCAGTGTCTGCTTGGCAGACACTGAAAATCGCGACGGGTGCAACTGCACCCGTTGCACACCAGCAACTCCGCCGGCTCCATTCGGAGCCGGCTTCCTCGTTGCTGGTGCTTTCCCGCTGGGCGGGCGTGCGGCCTTTTGGCGGTCGCCCGCCAGCCCAGCGGGAAAGTCAGAATGACTGCTGCGGTCTTTTGACCGCGGTACGTCTTCTGGTGGGGGAACTTTGGCGGGCGGCCTCCGCCGCCCACCGAAGTAGGAATGACCCCCTTTATCTTGGACAAAACTGGACCGGCTGTTGCATATCACATGAAATCATAGTAAGAAAAGAGATACTTTCAGACAAAAACGTTGTTTTGCTTTTGCTGATTTTATAACGGCAGGTGATTTTCCTGTCTCCAGAATAGTCGGACCACACCAAGTCCCCCGCCACACCTGACTTATACCTGTTGCTGTAACGTGTAGTCTGGCCCAGCGTACATTTGAGCAGAAAATTGCTCGAAGAAACCATATTATCGACGATTCTGTGTGGCTGGTTACCTAGCGTTCTTCCTGAGACTGACATGTGCACGAAGGCATTTGCCACTAGTCTGTGACATTTAGAAAGCATGTGATATGATTTTGAAGGGGCTCCACTCTCCGTTACGTTTTTGTGTGTTTTCGTCAAATGGGTCTTCTCACCTCGCTTTACTGTTTTCAGAAGACTGGCTTACCCCAGAAGGATTGTTCGGCAGTCCCAATTCATTCTCTGTGCAAGTGTCCACATTGTTTTAAGACATAGCAAACCGTTTCTTCATAAAATAAATTAGCATTCACCAATGAATGTTAAAGATTGCGCCAGGGTGGATAGAATAGCCCGCGAATTCGAGCTATATTTCGCTTTGAAAGTCGTTAGCACCGGTGTGCCTCTACAGAGAAAGGCTGGGGACCTCGGGCGGCGTTTTATTCTGAGTCTGTGTACGCTTGCAGTCATGTACGCCAGCAGTATGGCACGCGCTACAACTCTCCTCGCGTGGTGCCCGGTGTACTTGTTACAGCGTCACTTTCCGGACTTTGGGGCAAATGTCGGCACCCAGGGGCACAGATCCGGCTGAATCCTGCTCCTATGGGAAAGTATGGCGATATGTGTGTCACCTGGAGGAAGCAAGGGGAGTGAATGCTGGGGTAACACTTAGAATAACTGGGGCGGGGCCATCTTCAGAGCTGAATCAATGTCACTTGTGGGGTTTCCTTCAATCTTCTGTACAATGCCTGATATGCTGGGTTAACATTCTCATTGATGTGGGGCTAATAATTCATTTGAAGTGTACTGGGGAGTAAGGCTGGTCTTGGCATAACAAGATTTAACAATTCTCAGACTGGGGAAGGTGGGGGGGGGGGGTCTCTCAGGGAATTTTAGAAGAATGAATAACGTATGTTGCTTTCTTGCATTACATATGAAGCCATTACACTTGGTAAGGTGCAGAGATTCAGGTTGCAGCTAATGATGCATTCTGTCATACATTTTCTAATTCTGCTAGTCTTAACATAGCCTATTAAAAGCAGTGCTTACATGATATTTGGGTGGCCACAACTAAATTACGTTTTGCAAAACAGTCCTTGGCTAAACACAATTTTGTTCTTATTGTTTTGTTCATATTATATTTACCAGCACACACTACCAACACATTTGCAGGGCAGATGTTAGTACATGAATCAACTTTCTTGAAGTCAAGGGGGAGAGTCCGGGCTCGATAACAAAAAGTATGTTAAATCTGTATTTCCAGAGTTCCAAATGGTAGCCCTTAGTTTTAGCTGCCAATAAATATTCTTTGCTACGATATGCGTAGGCACTCCCATGGCCTTAAATGGACCTCACATTTGGAAAGATGTTGACTGTGCAAGCTCAGAGACAGAAACCTATCA
Organism: Pleurodeles waltl; assembly: GCF_031143425.1. Lineage (NCBI taxonomy): Eukaryota > Metazoa > Chordata > Amphibia > Caudata > Salamandridae > Pleurodeles > Pleurodeles waltl. The sequence continues at coordinate 419,802,592 of NC_090442.1, forward strand.
TGAAGTATGATTATTCAAAGTGCCACAGAATCAGTGCAACAGAATCAATGCCAAAACGTGCAACATACTAATAAGCATTGGTAGCTGTAGAATATCAAAAAGGAAAACAATTGAAGAAACTATTTGGTAAAATTACTTGAACTCATCTTTAACTCTGCAGATTTTAGGCAGATTGTATAATACATGTATATAGGGGCCAAATCAGAAATGGAATTGAAAAAGGTTCTGGATCATCAGGAGTAATTAGCGTTAGGAAAAGAGTAAGTTGCAGACATGCAGATGTACTATGTTCTACTGTGACAGAGAAGTTGGAAAAATATATAGCTTCATTTGAATGTCAGAGGTAGAGCACTTGCACTTCTGAGCAATAAACAAGTATTTCAAGACAATAAATACTTGCACTTGGCATCTACCACTTCAAGAACTGCCCTAATTGTTGATTCAACTTACAGATATTTCAAACCCTGCTATTACTTTTTCTGCATCACCGTTTCCTGTTAGTGGCTGACTTCTACTTTTCTTTCGCACCTCCTTGTTTCATATTAGCCCCCTCCCCTCTAGTTCTCTCTTCTGTTCTCATCTGTCTTTCTTCTTTTATGACTTTCTCTGTTTATCCTCTGATCCCCAAGGAAATGAACTATCGAGGGTCCCTGGTATAATCAGTAGCCCATCCAGGGAAATATACTTGAGTACAAGAAAAACGAAAATGAGCTACAGTACATATTCAACATTATCACCATAATATACAGAACAAAACAACAATAATATAAATTCAGAATTTATATTTATTACATGTGTATGTACGAAAAAATAATAATAATAAAGATATCTAAATCATCTAAATATTCAAATATTACACAGGAAAGTACACACTCACAAATCTAAATAATCTATATACACAAAAACATATAAAAACACTTATAGACAAAAACAAAGGGCCACACAAGACAAAACAGTGAAATGATAAAACAATAACAATTAACAAACATATAACTATAAATTTCATAAATACATTTCAATTCAATCAGATATACACAAATTCTCTTTTGGTTACAGCCGTCTTACAATTCAAAATAGAGTCACCCTATTATTCCAATAACAATGAATTCTTAGTCTTATTTAATAGTGGCTTAAAAGAAAAAGGGGAGAACATCTGACACCATAAAGTTCATAAGTCTTCCACACAAACAGAAGTAGGAACCAAGCCTAGGCGCGTTTCGGTGGTAATCCTCTGATTTACGAGGCCGCCTTCATCAGGGCAGTTCGTTTTTCCATAGTTCAAAATATAACATGCCACAGTTTTTGTAAATTCTATTGTCCTTCCCAATGATACATGTCCTAATACAAGAAAAATACAACAAAAATGATAGATTTAATCTAAGCTCTTGAGGTACGATAGTCCACCAGTGCTACACCAAAAAAAACTAAATTACCCAAAAATTAAATAAAATAAAATAACAAAGTGATAAAAAATAAAAAATAAATAAAAAAATAGTGCCAAAAATAATCCAAAAAGAAAAATCTCAAATTTGTGTTCAAACAAAACATGCATACATGCAAACACCACGTGAACACAGGCACCCAACATTAACTTTACTAGGAGTAGATACCTGCAGCCTCTGATCCCCTCCATCTCATCAGTTTCCTCATTCTCTTTCTGTCTCTCTGCATTACTCTGTATAGCTCTCGTCTAATTTATATGTATTGTTTTTTTTCAATTATTTGCCTCTATATTTGGCTGTACCCCATCTCTCTTTTTCTTTCTCCTCCTATTGTTGTCTATCTAATTGCTTTCTTCAGACTATTCAGAGGCTTTAGTGTGCTCTAAAAACCTGCAGGACCTACAAAATGCCTTCAGCATGTACATTGCAGTCCGAACATCACCAAAATTCTAGTACAGAAAGTGCAATTTCAGGACATCTGGTCTTGCATCTTAATGTTATTGCCCAAACCAGGGCTATCAAATCTAGCAAAGCCAGGACCAGCGATTACTACCTGCAGCGCTATTGCTTGCACATCACACCTTAACCACATGAGCAGTGAATATGAGAGTGCTGTGATATTACAGTAAACCAAAACTGGCAAAAAACAGGGTTAAAAGTTTTGATCATAAAGCTTACATTTCAAAATCACACAGGAATTATGTCATAAAATTAATTATTTATTCTTCATGATATATGGCTTTAGTGTATGAATGTTAGCCAATATGATGTCTAGACTTTTGAATAGTATATTACAACATGCAATACTATTCAGGTTGTATTCATAGTGTTGGTGTGTGAGAAAAGGGTCGTATGAGGCAAACCATTAGTCCTCCTTACTGAAGCAGACAGGCAAAAATACATGTGCCTTCAGTAGGAATCATAAGGCTTCTACAGCCAGTTCCCCGACAGAGAGGACAATAGCCATGCTCATATAGAATCAATCAATCAATAAGTAATTTCTAAAGCGTGGCTAATCAACCGTAGAGTCTCAAGGCGCTGTTTGCGAGCATGCTGCTCAATCAAAAAGCCAGGTCTTAAGGTCCCTTCTTAACTGCTTCAGTGATGCGGTCTGTCTGAATTTGAGAGGTAGCGTGTTCCAGGTCCCTGCTGCACTTTGTATGTCGCTGCAACCTAAATGCAATGCTCTGCTGTTTAAGGTCATGTAATATGAAGGTGCCCCAAGGATCTCTGTAGATTCCTGGGCTCCCTGGGGGGAAATAAAAAAAGACAGACTATTACAGGAAAAACAATAAGGACAGGGCAGCACACCATTCAGAGCCATGCAAAAAACTTTCTCTCCCAAGACTGACTTTCCCTCCTTGGAAACTTTAATCAGGCATATTAATAAATGATGTGCTCCACGAAAGACCAATATGTATCCTCTTCTGTTTCTTGTGACAACCACCTTGCACTTTGGGGCGGCCCCAGTATACTCTGGTACAAGTAGTAACTCTTGATTTTACTGGAACATGGCATCTTTGGGTCCTGGCTGATTCTTAGGGTTGTAGTATCTCCACTTAATGTTGGACCACTTAGGCTTATAAGATGTGCCTCCTGATTGGGTCATGCCATCTCCAGGTCTGGGTGGATCCCATAAACCCATGTATGAATGGGTTATTGTGATCTTACTGATTCAGAGCATCTCTTCTCTTCAGTGCACCATGTAACAATGATGTCTGTTGATTTTCCTTGAGTCACACCCTTCCTTTGCCTTGGCTCCAACCACATACCTTCTCACCAAGCTCAGTAGAGATAGCTCACTCCAACAACATCATTATAAATAATGATGGTGGGTAGTGTACATATATTCAAAAGCTGCTCTACTTTACAACATCATTTCTGATTTGTACCTTGGTTAAGCACAGCAAAATAATGCCACAGGTATGTAAAACAGCATTGCATTTTACACATAACACCAAAATACTTCCAATATAGACCACAATATAGAACATACTGCCTTCCATCCATGCATAACAAGCGGAGTTTGTGCCTAACCGACCACCCAGAAAATACTTTAAGGCATTATTAGGGATAGGAAATTGCCATACAAATGCTACAATAAAATATGGCAATCCATCAAGCCATTAACAAAACCAGTTCAGTAGGTTTGATTTATTATCTAATGAACATGAAATGGGTGTTAGGAAATACACGTCATTAGCTAACTAGCACATGGAAATGGAGCCTAATTAAATGTACATTTGTTATAATGAGTGTACGGAAAATGTAAAACCATTCCAACCAATGAACATTTAAACAAAGAAAGTACATTTGACTTTATTAATGTTCATCTGCTCTAAAGAATTTAGATAGATGGATCTACATTCACAGACACAAATGTACATTTATGTAGTAGCTGCACAACACCACCTTAACAGGAGTCAACTAAATGCTTACAAACTGAACTGACGAGAAAAGTATCTGTATTCTTCAAGGAAAACATAAAATAGCATGCATGCCTATTTGCTAAACTGATGGTCCTCCTGCTCTATTTAGAGTCAGGGAGGCCATCATGTTTCCGATGGTGGCGCCATCCTTTGCACTGCTGGTGGAAACCTTACACTGACAATCTGACCGACATTGGGCCTTTAGTGTAAGTACATCAGAACATCTGCGCTATTTAGAGTGGACGGTCTGAGATACTTTGAGTGCAATAAGGCCATAGCACATCACTTAAGATGCTTTTCTATAAATTCATTAGCATTCCACTGAAAAATCTTAAGTAATTCTATAGGGTCACCAGTACTGACAGGACATGACATGAATGTATGCATTATTTAGGAAAAGCTATTTTAGTATTTCAAAACCACACACAAGTACTTTTAAAACTTTTCGTTTTTTTGTATTGTGCCCTCCACCCAGGGTAAACCCACTGTAACACTTTGTGACACCTTGTTTTTATTGTAAACAAACATATATAGCACTGTAATTGCGTTTATAGAGTGCTGACCATCCCTGATGAGGTATTAGAGTGCTTAACATCAAAGGTTAACGTTTAGTTTATTAGAATATTTGTTATTAGGTTGATGCTTCTGAATTCAGTGACCCAATTACATGCATGTAATTGTATCTTTGTTATAACTCAAATAATAATGATTGCAAGGGATTTGTGGTATCATACAAGTGATTGACTAGATGATTAGAGTGGCTAGGAGGGAATAGGTATTATCTGGTTTCAGGGGGAGGAGGGCTGTAATCTATGGAATGGGGTGTAGTCCGTTAACAGAGATACTAGTGCCTGCTACAGTAGATGTTGCCATATTATAGCACTGCCATTATCAAGTGGCCTCCCAGCAACTCAGTCAAACCCATTTTCTTAATATTTGCAAGGATGGAATACTGGGATACCCTTCAAAGGATTCAGAAGGCACAATACTGGCCAATATACCCATATGCACAAACATGTACGCGTGCACACATGTTCATTCATAGAAAGTCTTAAATATCCCTAAACCTGAATGCTACATTTCATGTATTCTGCGCTGCATCGTATGTATTGCCTCACAGCACTGAAAAGTATAAAAACTGCAATGAATTACATAATTATATTCTAATGTTATACATCGTTTTTGTTACATTTTATTGAGAAGGCAAATTGCTCTGTATTGCAGAAAACGTGCATGTTTTGGATTTTATTGTTGCGTGACATTCCTGCATTTGTCGGTGAATAGGGCTAAGATGTGATAACAGCACTTGTAGAGCTGCTGATTTCACAACTAACATTTAGCTTCCTTTGGTGTTCTTATAATGCCGATGTCATGATTGCGAAGGCAGATCAGGGGCTGCCAGGGACGGGGAGACGCTAAAGAGACAAATAAGGCTTGATGGGCTGCAAACAAACAGCCCTTAGAGCACAGGTCGGAGCAGCGCCAAAGCGTGATGCTGTTTGGCATCACAGAGGCTGACGGGTGGGGGGCTAAAGCCCTCTCAGCCCGGTGGGTGTTGCACGCCTGGTACCCCTCTCAAAAAACCTTTAAAAGGAATGAAAACACCCACAGGAATAGGGAGTGAACAGTTTTAAAACCCTCTTCTGTCAAATTCCTGTCCCATCCAATACTTTCTCCTTCTTCAGCCCCTCAGAAACAGTTGGTGAGGGGCAAGCGGGTCAACCCTGTGATATCAGCGTAAAAAGCATGCTTGAGGTGACTTCCACTACGCTAGTCATTTTTGGTGAAATACGTCTTATAGCAAGAGTGAATATTCTGAAAATAGCAGTGATAGAAAATATGTGATGCATTAATGGCCAGTTACCCTGTGTTTTTTTCTCTTTCAGGTAGTGAATAAAAAGGTTATCGTTTTGGTGAAATTGGTTTTAAAGAAGGTTTACCACTGAGTCAATGAAAAATAAGTTGCTGTAGCAAAACCTTTATCTGACATTGTACAAAAATAGTGATAAAGTTAATGCAGGGACAGATTCTGTGCCACTTGTCTAAGGTGTTAATTGCAGTTAGCGGCAGAAAGGTGAACAAAAGTTGGCTTGTGAAAGTAATGGCAGCTAGGTACTGTGATCAGAACTTTAGCCCAGTTCACAACATAGTTTCCCACCCTTGGCCAGGGTGAAGGTCGCAGATGGTATTGTGATCTTGATGTTTGTTGCTATCCATGTTCTTTCTCTGATGCCCTTTTATTGATTGGTTGATCTTCCTTTAGGTCTGAGCCACTGTCTCCTATAGCTGGGGCATCCGTGTGCGACGTCCTGTAGTTCAAGGGATGAATTTCTAGGGGAATTCCTGGTGATAACCCCTTTTATCACTTTCAGAGCATGACGATAAAAAACACAAAAATGAGACCCTATCTGTGGGTTGTCAATTTCTGATTAGTACCAAATCAAATGTAAATTTTTTGGTTTTCCGTCGTCTTGCAGATATTATTATTTTCTCTTTCTTTCCACTTCTGGTAAAACCCAAGTCCCTGTTAAGATTTGGCCCAGGTACATGGTCTTTTCCATTGGTGTGTGGCCAGTGAAGTGTGCTGTTTCATACCAAATGTCTCCAGGTACCCCTTGAATGTCATTCTCTGGAAAGGTTGCTCAACGTCCATTGACCTCTTCAGTGAACCAGGTGTTTCCATTATCTTTTCCATTTTGGTAAGGACCTGATGGCTGTATTGCTTCGACTAAATGAAAATTATATGGCCAGGGTGAGAAAGCTAGTTGTCATATTCCTATTCTAGAATAGTGTAAATACACTTTTTTGAAGGGTTGTGTAGATGATGACCTTGGCTCGGTATTTTGTTCAAAGAAAAAATCATCATCGGACTAGCCTTTGGCCCTGGTACCATTTCTTCAAAGGATCGTAACTAGGTATATTCTTTGTATTTGGTAGTCAAATCAGGCGGATATATGGCTGATTGAAAAAAAATAAGTAGTGTCTTGTTCCCATGTTTGTCTTTGTGTATCGCTTCTACCTCAGACTCTGTGAAGAACTCATCACCATGGCTAGTAGCTAATTTTAAGAAAGACTGCATCGGCTGTTTGCAATGGATTCGTGGTCTGTGTTCCTCTGTAGCAATATGCGTTAATTTGTGTCATTGAACCATTGCGTGACATGCAAATCATTTGGACATTGTGTTTTTCACCAGGGTATTCCACCTATGGAATGCAACTTTCTCTTGTTTTTATGCGTTGGTCTTCACCAACACCTCGGTATTCAGCATCTCTAGTTGTACACTCCTTATAGTAAGCAACTCTAATAAGACTTGCATAAATCTTTTCTAATTTCCAATCAAGCTTGTACATTTTTCATTATCTTTTTCGTCTAGTCAGGGTTATTTTCTAGGCTGTTTCTTCACTATTTGTGAAGCCAACGCCAGAGGCCTGAATCAACTAGTTCAACTTCGATGCTCTCTTCTCAGCACTTATGATTACCAGCCTCACTTGTTCTAGAGCCTCATCTGCTTCATCTTCTCTGTCATTGTTAGTCGAAGTGTCTAGCAGAAAATCAACATGATTGCCAGCTTTTGGTCAATGTTTAACCTCAAATTAATATTCCCGTAGCTCAAGGATCCATTACCTAACTTATGGAGCATGACGAGATGCTGATCGTTCGAACTCAAATACGAGTGCCTTGTCATCAGTGATGACTCAGAAGGGAACGTCCATAGACAAACGGGGATATGGCAACATCCACAAGACATTAAATTGCTTCTTTCTCCATCCTCATATATTGGAGTCAGAGGCTGACTGGTTCATGCACTTGGTGCACCCCATCTCAGTTTACTCTCTTGGATTAGCACGGCCCATAATGGGGTTGGCTTTTTGGTGTTGCTCAGGTCAGTCCCACTCTGTCATATCTTCCTCATGCAACAGCTTTATTAGAATGGCCATGTTCTAAAATCCCATGAATGACTTTGTCACTGGCGGGTGCCAAAATATGTTTCCTAAGAAAGAGGAAATCACTGACACCCCCGAAGGTATCTGACTGGTAGGATGCTATGACTACTAGCCTTGTTGCTTTCGAGAAGTCAGTTTACACAGTTAATGATTAACTCTCTAAAATGAAGACATTTGAAACCTTTTCCTGAGACTCCTTTGTCCAAGATGTGGAATCTTCCTGTAGTTATTTGGAACCATCTCTTCACAGTCAATTTTCTGAGAATAGTGTCTTTAACCCAGTTAATTAGTGCTTTGTTCTGCAAGGACTAGACCAGCTGAGTATTTAATGTGAAATGTTCCTAAAATGGGATGGTTGGATGTGAGATGTACAAAATGTAGAAATGCCTACCTATAAGTAACTCTTTGAATTTTGCGTTATAACATTCCAGGTACGAATTGCTATATTTGAAATGTTTTCTTAGTAACTGCCCTCAAATGATCAATACTGTTATATCGAAAAATCTGTAAAAATATATAACACAGAATGGCCATTTTGGACATAAACTACTTGTAGTCAATAGTCAAGCAGAGGAAACTCTTCACTTCAGTGATGTTTTAAGGTACCAGCGGCAGCCGCTGCAAATCTCAAGGGGAGGAGCGGGGATGGGGGGAATAAAAAATAAATAAAAATAAAAAAACATACCTGTTCCTGTCGCCGCTGCTTGCAGCCTCGCTCCTCTGCTCTTTTTCTGGTGTCCCAGAATTCACTAGGACACCAACATAGGCTCCCCAGCAATCCTGGTGCTGCTCTCATGCTAAACCTAGCTGGCTTGTTCTGCCACTTGGACAGTGCACTGGAGTCTGTGGGGTTTCTCCAATCGGGCTGTGCAACACAGCCCGATTGGAGAAACCTAAGTGCGCTAGTGTGTTTGGCCGGCCAAACACACATGCGCACTTAGAAGTGCACAGACCCCACTCTCCCTCCCGTCTCCCTCCTCTCGTGGCCCAGCTCCGCCCCTCCCTTCACATGCTGCTGACTAAGCCAGGAGCTGAAAAAATAAAATTATAATGATATAATACTGACACATAGATTTGTCCCTATCCCAAGAATGTCAGCAATGTAATGGCAGAGTCCCCACCCTGAAATGTGTTCCAGCACCACTGGCTCATGCCAAGTGCAAAATGTCACTTTGGCAAGAGCCCTTGTTGGTACACTTTTTTTTCAACTATCCTGTTTCTACGCATGTCTTGAAGGAAGCAGAATATTGTAATTTAAGTAGCCTGTGTTCATATATTTGGTGCACACTTCTCAGATTTTACTTCAGTATTGAGAGGTGACACAGGTGTGCTGAGAAAAGACTAGTCTTCACTGGTTTTCATAAGTAACACACACACACACACACACATATATTCATATACTCCAAAAGTTGGCTAGCATGCACCTGACCGCAGGTGATGCAAGGAAGGGCGCTAGCACCTTAGAAATGCCAAACAGTCCCTCAAATCAGGTAAAAGAAAGCCTGCACTCAAAGACTGTAGAGAATTCTTTCCTTCAGTGCATCAAGCAACTCCAGACATTAAAACGCAGACACGTTTCGGCTGCTCAACAGCCTTTCTCAACCTGACACTCGCCATTTAGTTTCACCATATATACTCCCATTATACTAAATATTAAAGAAATACTACTCGTTGGCAGCAATTACAAATGATACTTAAAATGTTAAACACATTTGAAACATCTTTGTAAAGCATTTACTCTTCAAATTGCGAAACATTTTATGAAACATTTCAGGTTTCACATGCGCTCTGTATATTTTACCGTCCATGCCAGTGTAAATCGCACTTATAAATGTATTTACAAAACCTGTAATAGGTAAATATGTGCCAATGACCTCTAAAGTGCTTAAATAACTTTCACTGCATGCCGTGACAGATCACAAATACAACAAAACATATATATATATATATATATATATATGTTACTATATTATTTGCATTTTACATCTCAACCAAACTTTATAATGTATTTTAATAGGTTCAGCTGAAAACTGAATAGACCCTCTCAGAGGAGTTTTCACAAGAATCTAAAACTATACCGTGAAACAACCAAAAATATAAAGGACTTTTATGAACGGACATTACAAAGTGCAATTAAAAGTACCACCCAGTATGTTCCTTTTACCAGACACATTTCAGTGCAAGTCTCAATAAAGTGGGGTGTTCTTATAGAGACAAAGGGAATAAGGTGATTGTGAGGCCTAAGATTCTTTTTCATTCTCGTCCAATAACCAAGTTACTTCCTCTGCACACCTCACTTTTTAAAGGTAGCAATAGCAAGCAGAGAAGACTTAGGGCCTGATTATGACTTCGGCGGATGGGATTACTCCGTCCCAAATGTGACGGATATCCCACCCGCCAAATTGTGAGTCCATTATATCCTATGGAATTGGTAATATGGTGGGCGGGATATCCGTTACATTTGGGATGGAGTAATCCGCTCCCCCGAAGGCGTAATCAGGCCCTTAGTCTAGGGTGTGGTAGAAGGACGGTGACTATTGTCAAATTTGTTACTATTCTAGAGACATGGGGATGATATAGAGGGATGTATGGAATCAAAGCCTCAAAATGACTCCACACCTCATAGTCCACACCGTGCACATCCTTTACTCCACCTACACCTACCTGTTCTTGATCCTCACCCTTTTGGCATCAATTCACCCCCTGGCCGTGCCAAATACCATACTTTTTGGCTCCTGGGAAAATGTTTGCGAGTACCCATGGTGTACAGCATCACTAAAACCTTTGTCAAAGCCAATAGTTACAAAGGCGAGACCTAGTGGATTTGCCAATGCTTGGCTTTCTTTGTTGTGAATATCCACTGCGGTCCTTTTCGTGCATCTATTGTCACTGCAGTGCTGCACAGGACTTTTTCAAGCTCTTCTTCAAGAGATAACAACAAATAACTGAAGGGTATTTGTTGTGGAACATGTCGAAAGCCTAAGGATAGCTCCAATGTTCATTCTGGTTACATAGAGGTGCCAAGACTGATTTGCATATGACTGGGTCCAAACTGGGGTGACGTGGCGAGCAAAATAACGATGGATTAAACCCAGATCTTTGACTAGGGGTGAGTGTTTGAAAAGTTTCAACACTCCATCCATCATTTTATTTTGTTGTGTGATGTTGCCACTCAACAGCGACCCCTCTGGCTTATTCACAGAAATCTTTTTGCATAAACACCGGGGAGAGTGAACGGTCTAGTAGTGTGCCCCATTACCAGTCCAGTATAGTCACACTGTGAAATGCCAAAGCAGAATCATCATCAGAACTCCAACCGAGAAACACATCGAATATAAACAGGTTAATGTTGGAGAAATAAATCCTGCTAATGGCGTCTCATTTTATACACTGCGCAAGGGGTCTGAAGCCGAGTACTCCCTCCGACATTAAAACCTGTGAAATCCGGTGACCCACCTACTTTTGCAGCAGGCACATTTACCGTCCGAGGTTTCTGACCACCTTCATGTGATAACCAGGGGGTGCGGGTCTGCCTCTCCCCATCAGTGCAGACTGTTTAGAGTTGGCCTGCTGGGTGACCCTCTCGCATGAAATTAGCCAATCTCTTCCCTTCGCAGGTGGGAGAGCTGGACTGCGTTGGTTTGTTTACATCTCGCATGGTTTCTGTTGCTACCATCCTCCTTTAGACACTGTATTTCCTTGTCGGCCATGAAGTGATTTATGTATTGACTGCATTATTTACTGTTAGCGGTTTTACAATGGGCAGACTTGACCTAATGGGATACAGAGCGTTTCACATACAAAAACTTGCCAGTTACGCAAGATAACCTTCATAGAATATGAAATCTCAGAGCGTAAAACAAAATAACACACTAACTCAGTCGTTTGACTGTCGGCTAGAGGTGGGCGAGCCAACAAATTTGCAGGAGGGGCAGAGCTAAGGGTCTCTCTTGACTCTAACCACCTGTGTCCGAGCCAAGCCTTGAAAATATTTGGCTTGTAAATCGTGCAAAAAACATAATCTGAAATATAATAAAACCACTTCAATTAAAAAAAAAAAATGTATTTCTTCAACCTGCGGTAGTGTTAATCCTTAATCCAAGTGCTAATTTTTAAACGTGAATTCAGAAACATTCCTGCCGCCCTGCTCCAAGGACAATCCCATTAGCGAACTAGAAAACAAGTCAGTTGTCATGTTTTACCCTACATATGGCCTATATTTTTATAACAACAGAACAAAATTAAAGTCTATTAAAAAATCAAATACAAGAGGTTTATGTGGAGCACACACCCTGCACTCACACATTTGAAGGTACTTTCATATGTGTATAAAACTTCATTGATAGTTAATCAAAGCCATACCAATTATCTACTAAGAGGAGAAACAAACGAGCGCAAGGTCCTCTCTAGAAAGCTTCGAAAATGGCGTTAAAAGGTATATTAAAGCTCAATTTAATCAGCAATATCTGTGTTTAAGCATCAGTGTTTAATTTATAAAAGAATAAGTCCTGGAGCCCAAAGTTTCGTTCAGAAGCCACGAGGCTAGCGCTATCGAAGGTTGTGGTGCCATATACCAAGGCTGTTTAATCGTAATTTGACTTCATGACTCTTTCTTCCAACACATGACCCTTGCTACCCTTTTATCTCACTCTTGAAGATCCTTTTTCCATCCCTGCTTTCTCCTGTTGTCACAGTTTTCAGTCTTTCCCCTACTCCTTCCTCCCCCATTTTGTGTTTTCCTGTCTGTCCAGGACCTGCACCTGTCTGCATGAGAGCGGCCAACCATCTCGGGGCCATCAGCTGTGCATGGCGATGCAGGGGGGTGCCTGCCCATGGGTGCAAGGCCCTGTACTCAACCTCTCACTGCAGACATACATTTATGGGGGTTGGACGCAGGGCAAGGCTGCAGGCCAGGCCCTGCTGACAAACCCCGCCTTGCACGGCTGATTGGCTGCACCCAGCAGAAGGGTAGCCACCCCTGGGAGGTTGGGCCCAATCCCACCCTGTGCACATCCATGGGGGTTTAGGCCAGTCACTGTGTCCAACTCCATGCTGCACACACCTTTGGGGTATTGGACCCAGCCCCACGCTGTGCACATCATTGGGATTTTAGGGTCTGCGCCTAACCCCACATTGTGCATGACTGACCAACATGACAAACAACAACAAAAAAACTATTTTTTAACTAAGAAAGATGATTCCAACAGGAATCTTTTTTCAAAACATTTTTTTGGGATTGATCTACAAAAACTAAAAAGGAAGAAAGAAGTGTCAGCAAAACCAGACTTTTCCATGAATGGCCAAGAACTAGTCCCTGCCTTCTGTACCATGCTTTTCTGCAGATACAAGTTTTCCACAGTCGTAGAAACTTAGTGCAGTGCACTGGTACAGGGAGTTGCGGTGACAACTCAACGTGGCAGCAGAATAAGGAGGAGAAATGCCCCCAGCCTGGAGAGTGAGTAGAGTGTCTGTGGATGTAGAAACTCTTTCATCCTGGTCATATTTTCACTATATTACAATTACCTGCCTTCTGTGGCAGTTTTTCGACCTTTCAGCAGGTGAAAAAAAAATGAATGCACAGGAGGTTACATGCAGTCTGTGCCAGAGGATGCTCCACAGAGGGAAGACTAGACTGTATTCAATGAAAACCATTGCAATGTGGAAGCACCTGAGAGCTATGCACCCAAAGAGCATAGCACGTGCAGAAAAGCAAAAGAAGCGAGTGGTAGAAAGAGAACCAACTATTCTGGAGGAACTGCTGTAACAGGTAGACCAAGAAAATGATACCAACATGTAGTATTTTGGGATATGCTGCAGATAAGGTCATAAAGTTGTTGCCCACTCTCTTCTACACATGAGACTGTGCTCCTGCAAGGGGTTGGCGGCAGGATCTGGCCTTAACTGTGCTCAGTGGAAGAATTGGATGAATTAGGCGAAAAAAGTACAGAAAAAAGCTTAGGTTAAAGTGATGTTATATTTAGGTATGGTAATAAGATTTTAGCATATATTTAAAGAAAATCCCTAGAAATTCACTGAAAATAAAAATGTTACAGTGATGTAAGGGGTAGGTGCTGAAATAACGTACAATAAAAAAAGAAAACAACACTGAAATCCACCAGTTATAGTTTATTGAGCTAATTATAACTTGTGCCCCCGCCTAGCGATGCTTGTGACCTCACATATTACATTAGTCATGACATGTTAAATTACATCACTGATGACATCTCTAAAGACATCATTGATGGCATTACTGATAACACCATAGTCATATACAGCATAAAGTTACTGTGTTTACATGTGTTGATCCATAGCATGGACATAGCATAAGCCCTGGGGGTAAGCATGATTGTTCATGTTGAAAGTTATATGGTGACCTGTTGACAAAAGGTAACTGGACAAATGGATATGACAGGGTGTAGTGTCCGTTTTCCTATTCTGCCTTGTGGCACATTCAACAGCTGTGGTGGTGGGGTTTATGGAAGGGTATGAAAAATAGAGGTGGGCATTTGCCCCATCTCACCCCTAACAGGAAATGCCAGTGCTGTCAAGCATTGTTTATATGATGTCAAAATAAATGGTTCTTTTGGAAAAACGTAGTATATGTACAATAAATAATATGCTTTTTCTTGTGTTTTCACATAAACACACTGGCGAGGTAGAGCAAAGGAAATCAGTGTATGCAAAATTTATAAGAAAAACATGCAATAACAATAAAAATATGAAAGGTGCTCTGTGATTGGTGCAAAAGTGCTTGTCCAGGGTATCAATCACCTTATAGTAAATGTAATGAAAATATTCCTCAATATAATAATAATTCTACATTAACTACAATAACTCTTAAAAACCTGGTCTGGGACCAAATGTTATTGAAAACACATATTATTGGGGCTAAGTACTCAGTTCCACAAATTGACAGCCCAGTCCAGTGTCTCAGAAACACATTTGTTTACATTTCGACCTACCAAAAGATAGTGTCAGTCATACATCAAGGAGAGGTCTTGATCAGGACACAAAAAAAGGAACACCCTGTATGACAAAATAAGCATGACTCAATAACTCCATTTTGTGTAAATTATGGATCAGTCCCAAAAATGGAGTCTGAAAGGATTCACCCAGTCATTTCTGTGGTGACAAATAATGAACAAAGGGGAGGGAATGCCAATCTTCATTAATGAAAAGACCGCTAAACGGGGTGAGCATTTATCTAAAGTCTCAGTGGAAAAAACATTTGGGCCTAGTACTGAACAAAGAGACCAGAAAGAGCAATTCATATTCTCCCTAAACATTTAACACAAAACATAGGGATGAACTAAAAATTAACTAAAAATATCCACTCACCCAAGGGGTGTGCAGACAGATGATTATATGTGCACCTGAGCTGTTGTAACCTACAAAGGAGCTATAAAATGAATGCATGTCAAAAGATGCTGTATTAATCTAACCAGAATAGCCAACCGACATGGGAAAGGCTAATACTCTATACCTGTGAGCAACGTGTGTTTATTGGTCACGCACAGATTAAGGGAAAACATCCTCTCACAGGCGTGCATGCAGGAGCTGAGAAACCGTTATCCATATCCCTAGATGGTGGATGCAAGTGAGCATTCGAGGACTGAAGACAGTGCAGAAATCTTACTGCAAAATTAGAAGCAGCCTTGCAAATGGTTTTGAAAAGCAAATTAAAAAGAAAATAAATGAAAACATGAGTAGTGAAATAAGACATACAATGTTGGCAATATTATGAAACAATCCTCATCTTCAGGAACAAGCCCACCCCCTGGGACGACACATGGTGACCCGCCGTCCTCCGTTCCCCAACCGCATCCACCAACTACATATGCAACCTCAGGATTATCCTAGACACTCAATTGACCATGAATCAAAAGATCAACATTGTCTCATCTGGCTGCTTCCACATCCTTCCCATGCTCTGCAAGACCTTTCAATGAATCGTCATCTCTACCAGAAACAAAACAGTCACCCAGGCCCTCATCTCCAGTCGACTCGACTCTGGCAACACGCTCTATGCTGTAACAAGTAAACAGCCCATGAACTGCCTCCAGACCATCCAGAAAGCAGCAGCAAGACTTGTCCACGACCCCCCCAGAACAAGCATCATCCCCCACCTCAGGGCCCTCCACTGGCTCCCCGTGCAGCAAAGATGTTTCTTCAAGTTCTTCACGCAGGCATACAAGGCCTTCCACAACGCCGAACCCGCCTACATGAGCAACCGTCTCTCTTCCCACCAACCAACCAGAGACCTCTGCTCAGCTTTCCTCGCCCAGGCCCACATTCCCTGCATCTGCCTCAAATGCTCCAGAGGTTCCTCTTTCTCCCACCTTGCCGCCAGATCCTGGAACGATCTCCACCTGTGCACCTAACCTTCCCTGAAGGATTTCAGAAAGCAGCTCAAAACTTTGCTCTTCGACCACCAGCAACAACCTGACAAGGTCTGAAGCACCCCCAGCGCCTGGAGACCCCCTTGGGTGAGAAGCCTATGCTATGTAAGACCATGTTGATTGATTGAAACAATTAAAGAAATGTGAGAATAACATTTAAACAGACATTTTAGTAAATACATAATGGCACTTGAGAAATTCAATGCTATACAAAGTCAAGGTCAACCAAAGCTTAACCATTATAAATGGAAAGCACTTGTAGATACGTTTATTTCATTCAGTCTGTTATGAAAAGTGTTTAATAAATGTATTCATTTGCGTTCTTGTAGATTCTTTGTAGTTGTGAGGTCACGTCCTCTTGGATTTTTTTATATTTTTTTCCTGCACAAACCATCTCAGATCATTGGCCTTATGTTTGATTAGTGAAAATGTTTTCACTAGGGGCGCACTTGTTTTTCCTCAACGAATGTAGGTGCAGTGTTGTAAGATCCTGGTCTTGAATTGTTGTCGTGTTTGCCCTACATATGCCATACCACACAGGCATTTTAAGGTAATAATAACATCATTGCTCTTTTTATGACTTTTTTATGGCTTTCCAATTTATATGGTTTTTCAAAAATAGTTTCTTGTTATTGTCTTCAGAGTCTTTTCATTATAAGGTCGAGTCACAGCTTTTCAGCCTTCATATTTAAAATCACCATGAACTGTGGGTAAAAACCAGTGGTCAAGTAAACCATTGGGTGCTGATGAGGGATAAAAGAGCTCTTACAAAATCGGCACATGTATTTGTGCCTCTTTTAAATGCAAATAGTGGTATGCCAGTCATGTAAATTTCCTCTTGGATCAGTTCCCAAAATTAATTGATAACTTTCTCTTAATTTCATGACTGCTAGAGCAAAAAGTGATCAAACATGTTAGGATGTCCCTGTTGGTACCATTAATGGGTTTAGGTTCGTTTAAATACCTTCTTGTAAAAAATACCCAGCTCTCTTTCTATCCTGCTTTCCCAGACCCTTTAGGGAGCCCCTTTCAATCAGTCATGAAACCAAGACATCAGATTATGAAAAATAATCTGTCCTTCAGAAACAATTCTACCTGATTCGCAGAAACTGACCAAAAGGAAAGTATCTTGAAGACTCCTAGGATGCTAACTAAAGTATTGCAAAAGTGTAAAGTGTTGTCGATTTTCTGTAAAGATGGAAATATAATTTACCCTTTAATGTCTTGATACTGATGTCCAGGAAATTAATCTCATAGGCACTATATGTAATGGTAAATTTAAAATCGGAAGATCTGTTGTTAAACCACTCCAAGAAAGAATTCAGCCTATTAGTGCCCCTGTCTATATCATTAGGGCATTTTCGATATACCTTTTCACAGAGTGTGATGTTCTTTGTTAAAGGATTTGAATCAGGGTATATATGTGTGTTCATACTTGTTCATAAAATATATTGGCTAGGTTTGGTGCACACCCTGCACCCATCACAACACCTGTAGACTGGAAATCATAATCACTGAAATATGAAGAAATTCTCGAATGTTTTTCCACGAGGCCTTTAAATTAATGCTTACCTCATTCAGTGGTATTTTCAATAATGAAGTTTGGCTTTGCCTCTCCTTTGTACATTTTTGTTTAGTTATTTGTTGCCACAGAGACGACAGGGTGAGTCCTTTCAGATGCCATTTTCAGTACTAATCCATAATTTATACACACTGGAATTTTTGACTCGTGCATAATATGCGGTAAATGCTGTTCCTTTATTCTGTCCTGATGACGACCCCTCTTTGGTGTATCATTAACACTATCTTTTGGTGGGTTGAACCGTCAATAAATTCTGTGCCTGGATCCAAGAGATTTTGGATTGGACTATCGATTTTGTTAACTGAGTACATAGCCCCAATAATACATATTTTCAATTAACTTTGGTCTCATACCAGGTTTTTAAGAATTAGCGTGGAATTAATATATTGTGGAATATTTTCCGTTTATGTACTATAAAGTGATTGGCAGGGTTGGATTGGTGCCACAATTAGGCCCGGGCAGTAAAACAAAAAGTAGCCCACATTCGCAGATCGCAAGCTTTCACAAAACACGGTTTAGTTAGGAGTATGGACCTAATGTTTGAAAACATTTGCGGTACTAAAAGTATTTTAAATCTTATAGGGCCAGTAACTTTTGTCAAGACTGGAAACAAAATTATTCTACATTCTCTTGGGTGCTCTTGGAATATTTCTCACCCTAAGATCCCCTGAGAGACCTCTTCGTCCTTAGGCCTTTTACCCTCACCCATGGCTTTTTAGATATGCACAGTACTTTTACACTACTTAAGAGCGATCCTGTAGTATAGTGTCCAGAGACTGGCGAAAAGTGCATCGTTATTTTTGTTTTACTTGCAGGTAGCATCATGCGTATGTTTCAACAAATGGAATGATGCTAGTGTGGAAATGCAAAAATAAATACATAGTGTCACTTTCCCCACAGTTTTATATATGGGAGTGTTGGAGAGCTTTACAAGAGCACCAGTTAACATTAACATTACAGAAGGTCAAATTAATTTCTTTGGAGGCTCAGGTGAATTATGTGATTTTCCTAAAATCACAAGATGCTGAGCTGATGCTGGGACCTAAACTTGGTTTCCAAGTTTCTAAGTCTGCTAAGGCCCCAACCTCTCCCTGTTGACTGCAGGAACAGATATGGGGCAGGCAAAGAAGAACAGCAGAGACTTATTTATCCCACACTGTTCAGTTGAGGATAAATCAACTGCGGACTTCCCTCTCTGCCTCTCACCAACCCCCACCACCCAACTCTCGGGTCCTCTCCCCTGCCCCAGTCCTCTGCAGAGCAAGTGGTAACTGCTTCCCATGGGAGCTCTGTCACACCTGGAGAGAGTTGGAGGGGGCATGCTGTGACAGCCAGAGCAGCCCATTGTCATTCTGCCTCTGACAATTAGCCGGCTGCCCTGACGTTGTGCACTTTGTGGCGCCCGAGAGGGCCCAAGCAGGTTGCCCTGTTTAATAGACCGAAAAAACGGCCCATTAACTGGCCTCAGGCGCAGGACAATCGGCTGATGCCCGATTGCCCGCCTTGCCAATCCGAGGCTGGTGATTGGCACACTGGATGAGCATTTGTGCACCAATCATGGAGCACCCTTAGTATTTTTACAGTTATTGTGTGCTTTTAGTATATGTTTTACATAAATTGTTGTCTTCTGCTCTACCTCTTCAGTGTGTTTATATAAAAACACAAAAAATCATATGGTTTTCTGTATATATATTACGTTTTTCCGACAGAACCATTTATTTTGATATTGTCCATTACCCAGCTTCTGAGGAACATAGTATGGTCCATTAGGTGTTAAAAGCATTCTTTAATGCTTCACTTCACTAAAAAGTTATGAGATTACCTAGTTATAATATACAAACAGAGAGCCTGTTGGCATCATATATTCACGTTTTTCTGCACCGTTCTCAGGATAAAATCTTCACAAACTTTACAAAGCAAGCCACTTAAAAGGCCTCCAGCATTGCTGTCAAAGCACACTTCAATTGTTTCTGGTAGATACTTCTAACTATAGATCCCTCACCGTGTGAATATTCTTTAGGTGTCACACTGAATCTGGAAAAATCAAAAGCGGTACTTCAGCCTGTTGGTAGGGTGGCATCAAGTGACTCTTCATCAACATCATCCTGCTGTGGAAGTGATGAGTTACAGTCACATACAAGTTCCATCCATGCATGCTGACATCAGTGCCTTTCTTTTTGCACCATCAGACATGGATCAGGAGCTCTGCTTTCATCTATGACAAGATATTTCAATTTTCACCCTCAAATTATTACCAATGTGCAAGGGGAATGCCACTCCTAAAATGACAGGGTTTAACCCTTGAAATATCTGTCACAAACAGATGTCTATGACAGATCTCCACTATTTTTTTCTCTGGTGTTTGGGATTGGAACATGATTCCTAGGCCTGTGAATACTGTTCCCAGAGGAACCGGAAGGTCTTATGGGATCTTGAATCAGAGAGCTACATCACAAACCACTGCAAGATTCTGTATGCAACCAGTCAAAGTTGAAAGAAAGGTCCCCTTTTATGCACATTAAATTGTTCCCATGGCATATCTTTGTTGCTGTCAAACTCCTTAAGTAAGCCAAAGAAGAAACTCAAGAAATCCATGCAGGAATTGGCTCCTTTCCACCATTCTCAATCTCCAGAGAAGGCGCAATACCATAATTGTGCCACTTGGTCTAACTCTGGAACTCCTGTGGAGCAGATTCAGAGCCTGGTCCCGATGCAACCCTCACTTTGAAAGTCCATCAACAAGGTCACAGTCACAGAAATTTGAAGCCTTCAGGAAGACCATGCTGTTTGTTAATGACAAATTTCTGGCTGCATCTGGTACACTTTTGGGCCCCAAACACCCACAGAGGCCTTTAGTCAGACATCTGCTGATAGTTTCGCCCTTGGCTCAGTCTACACCTGTCAAACCAGCTTGGGTTTTGCACCAGCTTTGGTGCCAGCTTTGGTCCTAGTGCCACACTCTGCATCAATTGCTTTGACATCCATGGTGCCGGAGGAGGATCCACAGCCCACGGTGATCTCCAACTCTGAGCCAAACCCACCTTGACCTCGACTGAGACAGATCTCTGAACCCATCATAACACAGCCTTTTAGCAATCCTTCTGATTCTTGTCTGACTTTCCTTCTGTCCCTTCTGGAGCGGAATTACGACACATAGCACCACCTACATGTACACGGGGTACTGTTTTTGAGTTTTCTGCATCCAGCCTGACACCTGGGGAATATTCATAAGGTGAGGAATCTGAGGTTAGATAGAGTACCCACCAGAAAGAGTGTTACCAAAGGCAATTAACATGAACTTTTTGCAAGAGTGGAGACCAGGTCTACAAATTGGTGAAAATAATGGTAAGTTGTGAAGACAGGACAGCAGCAAATCACATGTGCTAAGTTGCAGAACCAGCATGTAAGATCATTTCTGCTATACTTCAAGGACTGACAAGATTTTGAATTTCGGTTTCACAGTATAGGAGTAATAAATGATTTACATGGATATGAATAATTTCATAACTACATTTATTAAAGAGCTCACGTTTTGAACAGCTGTTTGACACATGTATGGGTAAAAATGTTCAGATTGTTCAATATATTCTTAAAGCAGTCGTAAATAACACTTAGCTCCCATAATCCTATTCAGTTGCTGTATGAAAGAGGTTATAGCTTCCTGCCATGGGGTTATGTTGTTTAATATTGGATGTTCTAGTTCGTGGCTCAGTATTCCTCTGAACAAACCATCTGCTTTTTGTAATCTGAACCAAAGTCTAGCAATGTCTGCATTCTCAGTAGCAGATTTGTCCAGCTGGTGAATTTTTGGCATGTTTAGTCTGGCAGATGACCAAATCGTGCTCTAAATAAATCATATTGACTACCATTCAATCGAGCACCAAAAGATAAAGGAAATGTTTCTAGGCTGTATGTTAATGCTGGCAAAAATATGGCTTTTATAAGTGCAGTATTGAGATTATAAATTGACCAGAAATGTTGCTTGAGAGCTTCCTAAAAGCAAGTGTTAGTGGCAGGATCTTCTTTTCCGTAATGGCAAAATACCTTCTGTGGTGTTTTAGGCTTAGAAATAGACTCCCCGATACTTATAAGCAGATTGCATAAACGGCCGTGAGGGGCGTTGCCCTACCAGTCTAGAAGAGCAACAACAGGAGCAGGAGGAACACACTCAGCAGCAGCCCGACACATGGCTGTTTGCTTGTGTGATCTGCATCTTGACTGGTATATATTTTAAGTGCTTTGATTAAAGTGCTTATGTTTCGAACGAGTTCTTGCTCACCCTGAAGGAACAAGGCAGCCATATGATGTCAGCATGATGAGCAAGGCATCTTCTAGTATCACTGAAAAGGTTTGCCTGGAGGCGTTTAATACTATGGATCTGGGCGGGGTTAGGATATCAGCAGCATCTAAATGGGAAGGAACAGGATGTGCCAGTACAGCCAAAATTGGGATTGGTTAAAACCAGGTGGACCAAGGTTGAGTCTGTGCTTCACCATCCTTACATTTTAGATGCCGGGAGTACAGGTTGGGGAGTTGCCCAGTAGCTAGTTCCAGAAATCCTCAACTCATAGAGTACAATGCCGATGTGACATGCTGAGCTGAATAAAGCTGTCCCTCCTTGAGTCACTTGTCCATACTAGAATGCTCCAATCTACCTTTTGTCTGCTGCAAACTTTGAGGCCCCCTGTGGCCCCATCTCTGCCAGCATTTTCATGGCACTGACACTGCCATGAAAAGGCCGGTGGAAAGGCAGGTTATGATCAACATGGCGGTTCCACCATGGGCTTGACCATGGCTTTCCCCACTGCTGGTACCGCAGGATCTTTGATTGTGGTGGTGTCAGTGGTGTTGTGGCGGTCCGACAGCCAGCATCCTTATCTGGCGATCGGACCTCCAAGGATGTGGTGGTTGGACCACCACCATGAGTGCGGCGGTCTCAGGACTGCTATACTCATAATCAGGCACTTAATCTTGCAGTGCCTATTTAACTTTATCTAATGTAATTTGTTGTTCATGTAAAGTGCTTCATTTTCACTGGTCTGAGATGATGCTATGTAAAACTACAAAAAAAAAAAGAATTAAAAACATGTTAGCAGAATGGCCTGCTGTGCTATCAGTAATATCATGCACTGTAAAGAATTGGCACTGCAGCAGCTTTAAGTCAGGCGCTTGTGAGGCCAGAGAAGCATGGAAAGGTGAGTACAGATTTGTCCAAAACGGCCAACAGAACACTGAAGATCAGATGGTCAGACCAAAGCTAAGAGTGGAAACCTCATCCCAAGGTAAATAAAGGCAACCTGGTGCGAACAGCAGCAGCTCATGGGATAACTCTGCACCACCTGAGCATAGTGCACCACCTCTACTAAGCTTAGAATATCTCCTGCCATGAATAGAGTGTGGCCCCTTCCTCTCAGTAGCCATTACCATTGTCCATGAGCATTCTTCAACAAAAGTATACCAACAGCGCAACCTCACCATGTGTCCCCTGAATAGTACCCCTCGCCCAATTGTATACTTCTCAGGAACATCCTCTACTCTCTATCCATAGTGCCCCACATACCCCCTAATAACCATTTAACCTTTACCACTTTTCCATGCGCACCCTGCACTGCTCATGACATGTGCTTGGCTTTGTGTGTAATCCAGGTGGGTGAAAAGTAGACC
The DNA here is from genome assembly GCF_031143425.1 of Pleurodeles waltl. Lineage (NCBI taxonomy): Eukaryota > Metazoa > Chordata > Amphibia > Caudata > Salamandridae > Pleurodeles > Pleurodeles waltl. Next base: position 419,826,052 of record NC_090442.1, read on the forward strand.
ATGTCATGCCTGCCTCTCTGGCAGTTTGTTCTATACAGTTATCTTTATATTCATGTGCTAGTCCCTTCAGCTGAAGGAGGCAGGAGCATAGCTTTCAAAAGTGAAGCAGGTACAATGGTTACGGGCCAGGTGTGTGAGGGTCCCAAACCATCTCAGATACTGCAGATCTAGGGAGACTTAGGCCCTGATTTAGGACTCAGCAGACGGGTTACTTTGTCACAACTGTGACCGATATCCTGTCTGCTGAAATCTAAATCCTATTATGTTCTATGGGATTTATGGGGTTCAGGCACACACGAGCCCTGACATTAATCTAAGCCCAGTCATTCCAGTAACCAGGAACATGTTGTAAGTCAGTTCACCAGGCAGGTCGCTCCCCCCATCTGCCACGCAGCCCCCTGTGGGTTGAACCTCCGTTGCCGCTTTTGCCGCCTGACTACTCGCACCCTTTTTTCTATTCCCCTGAGCTTGTGCTTCTATGCCACTTGTTTTTTTCATTCTGTGCCCCTGTGTTTTGCTTTCTGTACCCCTGTGCTCTCTTGTCCCTCTCCCGCCGTCTTTTCCCGCCGTTTTTGCCCCGGGTTTTCCCCTGGGTTTTTCCCCCGGGTTTTTCCCTTGCTGCTGAGCCCCTGCTGCCCCGCCCCCTTCACTCCCATTGGCCGCCCCGCTCCCACCTCCCAGCTGCTCCTCCCTCCCTCTGCCCTCATATGGAGGCCGCGCCCGTCCGCGCCTGGACCGCACCCAGAACCCCTGGAACCCGCGCCCCCCGCAACGCCAGACTGCACTATGACGCAAGCACCCTCCACGCACTCAACACCAGACGAGACCACCCCTGCTACCGGGCCACCCCCGAAACGCACCCAGGGGCCTTTCACCTGCCGGAACTGCAGATTCACCAGCATCCAACCCTCCACACCACCAGCCAGAGAACCCAACCACCTCCGCTGCATCCTCCTCAACACCCGCTCCGCTCGCAAGCATGCCATCGAACTTTGGGACCTCCTAGACTCCACTGCCCCTGACGTCGCCTTCCTGACGGAGACCTGGCTGAACGCCACCTCCGCACCAGACATTGCCATAGCCATCCCACAGGGCTACAAGATTTCCCGCAGAGACCGCACCAACGGAGTGGGAGGAGGAATCGACATCATCCACAAAGACTCCATCAAAATCTCAACGAACACCGATGACACCCTCACCACCGCCGAGCACATGCACTTCCAGATCCACACCGACCCCAACACCACCCTCAGAGGAACTCTCATCTACAGACCTCCCGGACCCCGCCCACAGTTCAGTGACACCATCGCTGACCTCATCAGCACCCACACCCTCGCTTCCACGGACTACATCCTCCTCGGGGACCTGAACTTCCACCTCGAGAACAACAACGACGCCAACTCCACCGCCCTGATCGCCAACCTCGCCAACCTCGGACTCATACAGCTATTAACGACACCCACTCACGCCGCTGGACACACGCTCGACCCCATCTTCTCCGCAAGCCACCACGTCTCCTTCAAGCACACAACCGAACCACACTGGACCGACCACAGATGCGTCCACTTCACCTTCAGAAAACCCACCACACACCACCGCACCCAACAGCTACCACGCCGCTGCTGGGGCAAGGTCACCGGGGACCAACTGACTACCGCCCTCGCCCTGGAACCACCCACCGACCCCACCGACCCAGACACTGCCGCAACCAACCTCACACAGTGGATCAACGACTGCGCCAACACCCTCGCCCCTCTCAAGACCTTTACAACCAACCACACCAACAAGAAAGCCGCCTGGTTCACCGAGGACCTCCGGATCTCCAAGCACACCTGTCGGAAGCTGGAGAAGAATTAGCTCCACGACCGAACACCAGACAACCACACAGCCCTCAAGAGCGCCACCCGCAGACATCACCAACTCATCAGGACCGCCAAGAAGACCGCCTTCAAGGACCGCCTAGACAACAACGCATACAACACCAAAGAGCTCTTCAGCATAGTGAAAGAACTCTCCAACCCCAGCTCCATCACCAACGACATCCCGCCATCTCAAGACCTGTGCGACTCCCTGGCCACCTTCTTCCACCGCAAGATCACCGACATCCACGACAGCTTCAACCCCGACCCCCCCGCACCCACCACTGAGTCCACCACCCCTGCGACTACCACTCGCACCAGTCGCCTGACCGCCTGGTCCAGCGTCAGCGACGAAGACACCATCAAAACCATGAACTCCATCCACTCCGGATCCCCATCGGACCCCTGCCCTCACCACGTCTTCAACAAAGCCAGCGCAGCCATCGCGCCCCCACCTCCGGAAAACAATCAACTGTTCCTTCGAGACAGCAACCTTCCCAGAAAGCTGGAAGCACACCGAGATCAACGCCCTTCTGAAGAAGCCCAAGGGGGACCCCAAGGACCTCAAGAACTTCCGTCCCATCTCCCTGCTCCCTTTCCCGGCAAAAGTGACCAAGAAGATTGTCAACAAACAGCTGACCCACTACCTCGAAGTCAACAACATCCTGGACCCGTCCCAATCTGGTTTTCACAGTAACCACAGCACTGAGACCGCCCTCATCGCCGCCACTGACGACATCCGGACCCTGATGGACAAAGGAGAAACAGCCGCCCTCATCCTCCTGGACCTATCAGCAGCCTTTGACACGGTCTGCCACCGCACCCTATCAGCACGCCTCCATGACGCCGGTATCCAAGAGAAGGCCCTGGCCTGGACCACATCCTTCCTCTCCGGCAGAACCCAGAGCGTCCGCCTCCCACCCTTCCGCTCCAAAACCACTGAGATCATCTGCGGCGTCCCACAGGGATCCTCCCTCAGCCCGACACTGTTCAATATCTACATGGCCCCCCTCGCCCACGTCGCACGACAACACAACCTCAACATCATCTCCTACGCCGACGACACCCAGCTGATCATATCCCTCACCGAAGATCCCCACACTGCCAAAGCTAACCTCCACCGAGGAATGAAGGCCATAGCCGACTGGATGAAGGACAGCAGACTGAAGCTGAACTCAGACAAGACGGAGGTCCTCATTCTCGGACCCACCCCATCAGCCTGGGATGACTCTTGGTGGCCCACGTCACTAGGCACAGCCCCGGAACCCACGGACCACGCACGCAACCTGGGGGTCATTCTCGACTCCACTCTCTCCATGACCAGGCAAGTCAACGCCGTCTCCGCGTCCTGCTTCAACACCCTCCGTATGCTCCGCAGGATCTTCAAATGGATCCCCCTCGACACGAGAAAACACTTTACCCAGGCCCTCATCACCAACAGACTCGACTACGGGAACGCCCTCTACTCAGGAACTACAAACAAGCTCCTGAGACGACTCCAACGCATCCAGAACGCCTCGGCCCGACTCATCCTCGATGTCCCCCGCTGCTGCCACATCACACTCCACCTGAGAGGCCTGCACTGGCTCCCCGTCAACAAAAGGATCACCTTCAAGCTCCTGATCCACGCACACAAAGCAGTGCACAACACCGGACCCACCTACCTCAACAACCGACTCAGCTTCCACACCCCCACCCGAAGCCTCCGCTCAGCCAACCTCGCCCTCGCCACAGTCCCCCGCATCCGAAAAACCACCGCTGGCGGCAGATTCTTCTCCTACCTCGCCGCCAAGACCTGGAACACTCTCCCCACCATCCTACGACAGACCCAGGACCTGCTGGCCTTCAGAAGACTCCTCAAGTCCTGGCTCTTCAACCAGTAGCACCCCCCCTCCCCAGCGCCTTGAGACCCTTGCGGGTATGTAGCGCGCTTTACAAATGCAGTGATTGATTGATTGATTCATTGAAGTCTGTTACTCTATCATCAGTCACCAAAAATGTGCATGAATGTGTATGAAAGTATCTGTAAGTGATCATGGGGCACATTTATACTCTGTTTGCTCTGAATTAATGCCAATTTTTTTGACACTAATTCAGCACAAGCTTAACTCCATATTTATATTTTGGCGCTAGATATTTCTAGCACCAAAATATTGGACTTAAAGCCATTTTCTGCAGGCGGAAAACTACCTTGCTTCAATGAGATGCAAGGTAGGTGTTCCTGGGCAAAAAATGACTCTAAGGCCCTTGCGCCTTATCTATTCTCCCATTGAAAAATGGTGCATGGGAGGGAGGCCGGCCTAAATAATGGAGCTAAGCTTGCTTAGCGACATTATTTAACGCCTGGGTCAGGGCAGGCGTTAGGCGACTTGTTGGCCTTTTTCCATGGTGGAACACCATGGAATAAGCCCGCAGGTGCCCTCCCCAAGCCCCAGGGACACCCACACCAGAGGGACAGCGGAAGATGGGGGACTCCATCCCAGGTAAGTACAGGTAAGTATTTGGTTAATTTCTTTTTAGGGTCATCAGGACCCTGAAATGGGCCACCATACATGGCACTGGGTGCAATGGCCAGGCCCAGTGGACCCTTGTCCCCTGTGCTCGCCATTGGGGTGGTGGGAATGACTCCTGTCTTTCATAAGACAGGAGTCATGTTGTATGGTAGGTTTAGTGTTAGAAAATGACGCTAGGCTGGTTAGAGTCATTTTCTTTTACTCTAACCAGCCTAATGTCATTTTTTAACGGTAAACCCACTACTCCCATACCACCACCCCCACCCGGCTAACGTCATTCTCCATGACGTTAGCCCACTCTTTGCGCCGGTTTGCTCCATTCCATAAATAAGACACCTGGCCGGCGTCTTGGAATGGCACTAGCTGGCAGTGTACTTTTTGATGCTAAACCGTGTTAGCTCAGTTTAACGTTAAAAAATATTCATTTGGGCCCATATGTTTTGTTTGGTTGAGGCAGAGGGGCTCAGTCTGTCCATGGCCCATAAGAAATTCTTGGGGACATGCAGCATAAGCCTAATACAATGGCCCATTCATGACACATTTCTGGTCATTCTTGCAAACATGCTTCCTAAGCATGGCATAATGACTCTTACATGACAAATTGTGTCCATTCTTGAGCCATGCTGCTTAAATTAGTTGCAAAGGCCTATCTTGAAGACATACTAGAGAACCGTATTGTGATGACCATTAGTGAAATATTTTGGGGCATTCTTGGTGGCATGGTATCTGGCATCATAGCCCAACAATGACGTGTTATTCCCATTCTAGTACCACCCACCAAATCCATTAATCAAGATCAAACTCACTTACTAAGGTCTTTTACACAGTTCCATTTGAGGAAGAAGTTTCTGCCCCACAACTTTGAAAATTCATCAGTCATCACTGCTTATAGGCTTTTATTTGCTCTAATTTGTTTTAACCTCAAAGGACTATTGAAAGCTAGTTCTACTATTACTAATGTGACCATTTTCGATTTGCTGGATTGATTTCCAGCTTGTTTTAGAGGCAGTATTCTTGAAGGCCGTTTATGGAGTATTGCAACGCTAGCCTGGTATGATCCAGCAGAACCTTTTCACCTGCATACTGCATCGGTAAGAGTGGGTGATGATGCATTTTTGGCAGACTTTGTGATTTACTCTACTTTTTTACCGATATCCAAGACATAAGTTAAACCTTTTCAATTGCATACTGCACCAGGCAGAGTGGGTGATGATGCATTTTTGTCAGGTTTTCTGATTTACTATACCATGATCGATACCTAAGACATGTAAACTAAACAGTAGATTTGCAAGTTTTAAGCCTTCATCACTAGAAAGTTTTCGTAATAAAAACAGGTTATTTCCTATTTTGAACGGAATCCAGTTTTCTTTGTATGATGTAACAATGGCTTTGAGCAGAAGTGGCGGGATGCCCCGTTTTGGAGCTGACTTCTTAACCTAAACGCTGTTGTAAAATCTATAATACAGGTAAATAGTTTCTTTTGTTTGCTTCTTGGACTTGCAAAGAAGTAAGGACAATGCCGCGCAGTGTTATCTGTCGAGCTGCTATGCCCTGAATTATTTTGTTTGACTTCGCCCTTTTGCCCAGCTTCTCACATAGTAGTGTGGCATAGAATGTTGAATCTACCTCTAAAAGTGCGATCACTCAATAGTTTATTTAGAACTCTGTTTGTTTATTGTGTGCATTAATGGGCCTTTCCATGATTCAGGGACTGCTGCATTCATACAGTTTCCTGCTTGTGTTCTGCTTGTGTTTGACGACAGCTGTTGGAACGCCATTAGGGCCGGGAGCAGTACCGATTGTACCGGACTTTATGTGCCTTATTATTTTTTCATGGTCTAGTCAGCCTGAGTGATTAATGCATTTTGTCTGGGGAAATGTAAGAAGACCCTCAGGGTTTGGCAAATCATGGATGGTTGAACGCTCAGAGTAATGACAGCTTTGCACATGAAGCACCCAGTCTGACATATTCACGTTATTATTGACCATACACGCCCATAGGCCTCCAATATGGTTGATATAGTTCCAGAACAGCAGCTGATCCCAAGAGGGTAGGCCTCATGCAAGTCTTTCAGTTGCTCTTCCTTGAGCAGGCGGTTTGGGTTCCATATCATATGTTCATTGCTTCTTTTTGACACATTTTTTTCATGTATCTTATGTCCCTATTTAAAGCTCTCTTTTTGTCTCTGAGAATTAAGGAGGGCCAGATTCTCATCCTAGGCCTCCTGTGCTTTTTGGGTTCTTTGTGCAAAGTAGTTAGAGTTGCTTCTGTAATCAGACTCCAGATTTGTTGTGGTGCCATTGCCCCCCTGCTTGCGCAACCCTGCATAATTGTGGGCAGATTTGGCGAAAAGCTTTTCACTACAATTCCCGTTTGTTAGTGCTGTGGATGTTCGCTTGATGCACCTCAGATTTTGGGTTGCTGCTGGGTGTCCTGCATGACTATAAGGAGAAGTAACTTTGTAATACTAAAATGAACAGTCTGTGGGAAATGTTCCCTCTTGCTCTTACCTGTTGTGAGATTTGCAATTGATGAAATTGACTGAACCTATCTAGGGATACAAACTGCAAGTCCTGATTTTGTAGTATGGGTTTGGTTAAATCGGTTATCGGAAATAAAACAACTCTTTAGGGCCCTTAGCCCTATGCTGTGTAGGGCTGATAAAATAATCTGACCCTGTTTAATGTTTCGCTGAATTGGAATGTGGGATATTTCATGGATCGTTTTCCTTTTTGAGCCGGCCCTGCAGTGTGAGGCAGCTCAAGTTCAGGTTGAAGTCTACTGTTCTGATGAAGGTCCTATTTTTTAGATTTGTGTGTAATGAATTTAAGTATTGAGCGATTTACTTAACCGTTTCGCAGTGACTTTCAGCAGGCATTTAAGGTGTTTAATAAGATTAGTTTAAAATGCACAGATTCCTTTTCTTAGCTTTGTTATTACTCCCCGTCTCCAAGGGATTCCAGGAACGTCTTCCTTTACTTCAGAGTTAGTCTTAGTACAAACTCTCCTCCTCCTGCAGGTCTGCCGATGGTTGTCGTCCTGCTTGCGGAGCTGTGAAAACACTCAAAGTCAGGAAGATCAATGAGTTCAAGAATCCACGTCTCCTGCATAAAAGCAATGTCAAACATAGGCAGGTAATCCAACGAACGCTCCTTTAGGGCCAGATGTATCAAGCTCCCGGTTTGCATTTCTTAAATAGAGATTTCTTAAAAGTCGCAGTCGCTATTACCCAATCGCAATTAGGGAATGAGACTCTGATGAAGCAGAAAATGAAGGTTTTGATTTATTAACGCATAAACGTAGTGCTGATATAATCGTGTGTGGCATTAACCGAATTAATAAAGATTGTACGGGGACAAAATGTGCCCTCAGAGTAGTTTGCCGACATTTATACGCGTGTTTTATATAACGTGGTGTATTAGAATTGCACTAATCCGACATAATCATAAACGTGTGCTACGATTTGCTTATTTGAAATGCCTTAGCTTAGCATTACTTTAGCGGAGGCTTTGGCCTAGTTGCCTGGTCTCACGGTTTGGATGTTCGTATTTTTTCCAATGTGCTATTAAACGTGTATTTCTGCTTGAAGCTGTACTTTTCCACAGAGACTGTTCACATGCTTATCTTAAAGTTGGTGCCAGCATGGCATATTTTCTCTTAAATTCAAGGTCGGCTTGCAGGTGCGGACAATGGAGCCTCTGAGAGTAAGCTAATCGAGAAACAATGTTGCAACTTGTGTACCCATCTCCAAGGATAATGTATGCTTAAGTAAAAGCTTGAGAACTGTCGTTTTTGATTGGTCAATTTGAAGCTAACCTATGAACCCTCCAATGGAGACCCTAGAGGACTTGAACTGTTGTCTATAAAACCCAGGTGTACGAGAGGGGAGCTCTCTCTCTCTCTCTATCTTCGGACATCCCGCCATTTTGACTTCGTAGCTACTATGACCCATTTTGCTGCGACGCCATTTTGAGAGACTTTGATGCTTTCTCTAGTCGAGAGAAAGAGACTTTAATGATTCTTGCCCTAGAGACTTTAACTTTGATTTGCCCCTTTGCATGAAGTAGTAGCCTTACTTTGCCGCCGTGAGGCAATTGCCCCGTTCACCCCTGCCCCTCTGTTCCGTCCCATGCTGATCAAGAAACGATACCTGTGAGACGAAGAATTCATTGATTGCTGATTGGAATTGGTAAATATGAAAGGAAATTGTAAAATTGCATTGTGTTTCTTTTAGGTAACCAACTGCTGATTTTGATAAGGACCCTAGCTAGGAGTTTTCTAAATTGATGTTGCCAAATTGTTTTTGCATGAAGTCCCACATGCTGATGCTAATTTGAGGTTAGACGAGGATTCCATATGTCGCACGATGCAATTTGAGGTCTTGTTATGCTGACTAAATGTACGCGATTAGCCCATTGCAAATTATCGTATTAGTGCTTTGCATTGCCATTATCGAATGCCTTGTGATTCAAATGCTACATAGATTACACTTGTTTCGACGATATGGACAGCTATTAATGTTCATTTATGTTTATCATTTGGTGTTGAGACACATCTATATCGTGCTAGCTTTGTTAATATAGGGAAATAAATTCACTAACTTTGCAATAAACTGGTGTGGTTATTCCTGGCTGAAAGGTCAGGGTTCGCCGAAATGTATTCTGGATTAATTGTTAAGTGTTATGTCGTTCAAGGTGTTGCTTATGTTCGTTATTGATTATCGATAAGAGGTGATTGATCGATTAAGAGTACAGAGAGTTCCCACTTAGTCAAAAGATTAATCGACCTAAAGAGCGTCCGAACGCAGGTAAATTTGTTACCACGTTCCGCTATATCAGTAGATGGTAGCAGAGGACGGTTACGTCTTTTGGGACCCTGTACTATTAAAGTACATGGTGTCGAACTAACGGTTACGCATTTTTGAGACCCCATTCGAAAAGTTGAATTAGATTTTTCTTGGATAAAACGATTGACAAGATGATGATGGGCTAGGTCCACCGCGACTTTCCCGGGATCTCGAAGCTTGCGAATGGAGAGAAAGGAGATGTGGAATCAGCGTTGGCGGTACTAGTGATGGTATGAGTGAAGTTAGGTTTTGCGCTTGCACAGCTTATTGCCGCAGGGTGTGTGAAAAAGGTTGCGAGGGTTTTCTTTTTTTAAGGATAGCGGAGGTGCGACTCCGAGTGTAGAAGTAGAGAAGTCGTCGAACTTCATAGAAATAACGGAGGTGCGGCTCCGAGTGTGAGAGTAGGGAAGTCGTCGAACTTCATGTGCGTCTGGCGCTTTGTGCATAAAAAGGTCCACGTGGTTGTTGTTGTTGAGACGGGCCCTGCGAGGTCAAGAGACTCCGGAGTATGTTGATCCATGTTGTGGTCTGGGCGGTTTAGTAGGTTGATCGGGTGTGGTCAACGAGTGGGTACGTGTGTTAGGGAGTGATAGGAACTTCGACTTCGGGCTTTGACAAGATTCTAAGTGCACTAGAACAGATCATTGACAAGTTGAGAGTAGGTCTGCGGGTCAGATTTGCTTGCGAATGTGGGGACTGAGAAAGACCGAATAGCGGCCGAGGCTGGTGAAAGAGATCGAATAGTGGCCGAGGTTAGTGAAAAGTCCCTAAGGTCCTGAAGCGATTATGTTACCCTTCCTGTAGTAAACCGACAGATCTGTTTTAGTTTTTGGTAGCTCGCGATACATGCAAAAAGTTGTTACGGGAAGAACTGAGTGAAGGAGGATTAGCCGCGAGGCTTTGTCAGCCGCAGTGTGTGTGAGTGTGACGTCACTAAGAGCCGCGCTGGGATAGGTTGGTTGGAGAGAAGGGTCGCGCACGGATTGGACGCAGTCCGTGGCACTCGATTGGAAGGGGAAAGGCAGGTGGAGAGTATTCCGGGAATTAAAGTCACCTATTGACTACAAATCTTGTGGAATAACAGTGATCTATTGATTATAAAAATTGTGAATTAAAAGACGAGAAAATGAAATTCCTTAAAGCATTCAGGAGTGCGATGAAGGGGGAGTCATACATTAAAGCGAGCGTAGGAAAGGAAACGCCGCCAGAGGGTACACCAGCTTACATTGTAATGGAGGAAAAAGGGGTAGCTCCGTGCCTTTGGCTAAAACAATGGCACAAGTGGACAGAGAAACATGGGAGCGTAGCATTCCCGATACATGGGACATTCAATATAAGGGTCCTAGAGAATTTGAGATTTACGATGTATGACATGAAGGTGCCTCCAAGGCCAGCACAGTTTGAGGCTCTAGCAATCTGGGAACTCATGGCTAGACAGCAACAGAAAAACAAGTTTGAAACAAGGATGAGGAAGGTGGAAAAGACACTAGCGGATGCTAGGTGGGATAATGCGCAGAAGGTGTGGAGGTCAGATGTATTGCAGGGAATAAAATTGTTCCCCGCAATTACTAAGGATGAAGAGGAGACAGGTAAGAAAGCTACCTGTAAGACAGACAGGAAGTGTTCCAAGGACAGAGAGGACGAGGAAAAGTTGAGAAAAGAGGAGGAGTTAGAGGATGAGGAATTGATAATGGAGTTGTTGAACGACCGTCCACCACCTTATGCAGAGAATGGACAAGGTCCAAGTACCAGTTCTGCCCCTCCGGCATCGGTACAGAACAGTGAAACGCAGAATACAGGAGTACCATCGGGATCTAAGGATCCGAGCTTACTGCTCACCCCACAGATACCGCAGGTCAGGAGAATGTATCCAGATGTGCCCGTGTTGAAACCAGCAGAACATTATCAGCCGCAGATGCCAGGGTACTACAGCAGTGATAACAGTGGAGGAATGATTCTAGATCCAACCGTAAGGGGCGTACAGAATGGTTACAACCCAACAATGGCACAAGCTGAATCAACTCAGTTTATGATGCCTCAAAAGCAGATGCAGGGAGGAAATGTTCATGCTCAAATGACGGGGAGTCAGATGGGCATGCCGGCAATGATGGCCCATAATATGGGGATGAACATGCCTCAGAATATGGGAAACGGACAGAATCCAGATGCAATATCACTGCCCATTACTGTAGGTCCAGTGGTACCTTTGTATAGTCAGCCTAACTTAGGTATGAGCAGTCAGGGACAAATGCTGCAGAATGGGACAGAAAGAAGGTGCATAGAAAATACTCCAGGGATAACTCCGATAGCGGCTCAGCCAACTGGACCAGGATCCTTGATGGAGTTTAGTCCCGTATGCGCTCAATCAACACTGGTGAGGTCGAGCCCCCCACTGATAATACCATTGACATCGAACACTGAAAAGTTGCCGCAACCATCGATGACAGTCGATGTGAATGCCACACTGATGGGGGTAAATGCGCAACAGCTGACACAGTGGTTCAACAGTCTAAATTCCACGCAAAGTTCAGGCAGTGGGAAAGGAGACGATTACTTGAGCAGGATGAGGCTGAACATGGAAGCACAAGAATTGGTGGAAGGGAATATGGGTGTGAACAGGTTAGAATCCTACACGGAAGAGGAATTGAGGTATCTATGTCCAAAGATCACGAAAGAGGTAAACAAGGTACATAAGAGTTTGCAGGAAGTAGCAGACAGGAACGGGATTGACATAGGCAAGACGAAACACTTGAGCAGGAGCTATAGGTTGGATTTTGGGACCACAGATTTTGAACACATGAGATCAGCAGGCATGAAGGCACACCTTAGAGAATTGTTGCAGAGTGCCCAAGTGTGGAGGTGCTTAGACAAGTGGGAAAGTAGATGGGTAAAGAGGAAGGATAAGAGGAGGGACAGTGCCACAGAGCACAATGAGAAAAGACCGCAGAGCAGCGAGACCGTAACCATGTTACCCATGAGGGAGACAGCAGGGGGAAAATTAGTACATGTACCATGGCACAGGAGTGATATTCAGTCTTTTACGAATGATTTTCCCAAACTGAGGGAGAAGCCGATCGAATGGTATCAACAGACTGATAGGTTTGTGAAGCTTGCAAAATGTCTCTGGGAAGACCTGAACACTCTATTCGAGATTGTGGTTCCGGCAGATTTGTGGGAGGATTGCAAAAGAGCTGTAGGTTGGCCGACAAGTGAACCAGAGAGAGACAGAGAGACGGGCGCACCATCACCTATGGTGATGTGTCTGTACTATAAGGTGATTGAGCATTTGAAGACGAAGGTTGCCGCGAAAAATGTGGATTGGCAGAAAATTGATCGAACTGCCCAAGAGGCTAAAGAATCGATTCATAGTTACTATGAAAGGTTGTTGAAGGCGTTCAAGAATTACAGTGGCACGGAAGCAATTGAGGCTAAGGATATGCTTCATTTTGTGTTCAGATTTGTGGAAGGGCTGAGACCAGAGATAAGTCAGATGATAAAATCGCATTTGATCTGCTGGCAGTCAAAACCGATTGATGAAGTCTTGACTTATGCGAAATACTGTAGCGATGAAATTGAGGTGAAACAGAAAAGGCTGAAAGAGAAGGTGATGATGATGCAGCTTAAGGCGGCTCAGACAGGCTTGCAAGTGTTGCCAGGGATGCAAGGGTTCCAACAGCAGGTGCCGCAACAGCAGCCGCAGTTGCAGGGAAGCATAGTGTTTCAGCAACAGCAGCCGCAGTTGCAAGGAAACATGGCATTCCAGCCACAGGCCAGAGGCAGAGGTAGAGGAGGTTTTGTGAATAATGGTCCGGATTTGAACACTGTTGTGACAGGTGTGCAGGCAATGAAGAAAGTGATGCCGTGTCACGCGTGCGGAAACGTAGGTCATTGGAAACGCGAGTGCCCGATGGTGGTGCAGGAAGGTGCAGGTGCAGGTGTAGGTGTTGGTCAGCAAAACAATGATGTCAATGCATTTCAGATAATGAGAGGACCGAAAATGAGAGGTCTAAACCCAAACTTTCAGACTATAAATCAATTGCAGGGATTACAACCTATGCAGCCGCAGCAGATGCAGATGCCCCGTGTGCAGATGACGCAAATGCAGCCGATGCAACAGCAGTTACCTATGGTACCTAATCAGCAAATGCAAATACCTTTGGCACCAATGAGTCAGCAGCAAATGATGGTTCCTCCACAGGTAACGGGTCAGGTAATGAGCACAAACGGCACAGTACAACAGTTCCCATTACACAGTGAGAGTGGAATAAACAATGTATGGGAGAGTGAAAGTTCAGAAGAGGAAGGAGACTGTGTGCTTGCGGCATCCCTAGAAGTTGATCAAAAGGGTCCGTACGTAGAAGGAAGAGTAATGGGTCATCGTGTTTCATTCTTGGTTGACACGGGAGCCACACGTTCAACTGTTAAGAGCAGTGAAGTACCAAATTTGCCACTCTCAGGGAGGACAGTTCAAGTGGTGGGAGTAGCAAACAGGCATCTGACGAACCCAATAACAGATCCGATACCAGTCAGCATCGGTAACTATCAAGGGGTGCATCAGTTTGTGGTATGTGACTCAAGCCCGATTGCACTGTTAGGAAGAGACCTATTGTGCAAGTTGGGTTGTTCGATAATGTGCTCGAACGAGGGAATAACAATACAGACGAGCAGTGATGGGGAAGAAGGAGACAGTGAAGGGGGTGATGAGATAGAAACAGTTGACGAAGAGTATCCTCTGATTTGTCTTTTACCAATGATAACTGAAGAAGATATCCCAGCAGAATTACGGGAAACAGTCGGAAAGGAAGTGTGGGACATGACAGGGAAAGAGGTGGGATTGATGAAAGGAGTAGAACCAGTAAAAGTGATGGTAAAGCCCAATGCGATCTTTCCCCAGACCCCACAATACCACATGCCACAAGATACCCTCATGAAAGTTGCCCAACTTATTGACGAGTTCGTGAAGCAGGGAGTACTGAAAGAAGTATTAAGCAGCCCATGTAATTCACCGATAATGGGACTAATAAAGCCAAGTGGGAAAGTCCGACTTGTACAGGATTTGAGGAAAATAAATGACATCATAATCAAGTGCTGCCCTGTCGTACCGAATCCGGCTGTGATAATGTTTCAGATCCCTTGTGAAGCTGAGTGGTTCTCAGTCATCGATTTGTCACAAGCATTCTTTTCTGTGCCTCTTCATGAGGACAGCCAATTCCTCTTTTGTTTCAAATTCCTAGACAGAGTATACAGTTGGTGTCGAATTCCTCAAGGGTTCTCTGAGTCACCGTCGTTATTCAATCAGGTTCTAAAGAAAGACTTGGAAGAGTTAGAGTTGCCATTCGAGTCAACCCTAGTACAGTACATTGATGACTTACTGGTTGCATCAAAAACGGAAAGTGGCTGCACAGCCGATACCATTGCTCTGTTGAACCATTTGGGAGGGAATGGACACAAGGTGTCTCCTTCCAAACTGCAGTTCTGTCAGAAGAAAGTGAAATACTTGGGTCACCAGATAGAGAAAGGGTCACGGGAAATAATGAAGGAAAGAATTACCAGTGTACTTCAAATGAGTCCACCAAAGACAAGGAAGGAGGTGAGGAAGTTTTTGGGAATGGTGGGATACTGTCGCCAGTGGATTCCCAACTTCTCGTCTCTAGCAAAGCCTTTACTGAAATTGACCCAGAAGGATGCCTTGGATCAGATCGAACTGAAAGGGGATGAGATGGATGCTTTTGTTGAATTAAAGGAATGCATGTGCAGGGCTCCAGCTTTAGGTATGCCTGATTACACGAAGCCTTTCACATTGTTTTGTCATGAACGTGATGCATGTTCTTTGTCTGTCTTGACTCAAGCCCATGGTGGCGTAAACAGACCAGTAGCGTATTTTTCAGCTACTCTGGATCCGGTTGCAGCAGCACTCCCAGGGTGTTTGCGCGCCGTAGCAGCAGTTGGTATCAGCCTCACTCAGAGTGAAGGAATAGTGATGGGACACCCAGTAACAGTCAGGGTCCCTCACTCAGTTGAGATACTTTTGACCCGCTCCCGAACGCAGCACATGACTGGAGCAAGACTCACAAGGTATGAAACGACTATTCTGGGCTCACCGAATGTGCAGCTGAAAAGGTGCACCACGTTGAATCCAGCTACCTTGCTTCCTGGAGAAAATGCTGAAATTGAGAACGCTGAAGACGTCGAGCATGACTGCCTTCAGGTGACTGAATTTTGCACAAAACCCCGACCGGACATCAAGGATACAAAACTTGATGAAAATGACCAAATTCTTTTTGTTGATGGTTCATGTCTAAAAGATGGGGTGGGAATTTTGAAAGCAGGATATGCTGTATGTACTGTGACAGGGGTCTTGGAAGCGGGATGGCTCCAAGGATTCTACTCTGCACAAGTAGCAGAACTTGTAGCCCTTACTAGAGCATGTCAACTGTCTGCATTGATGAAAGTCTCCATTTACACTGATAGCCAATACGGGTTTGGGATTGTGCATGACTTTGGACAACTATGGTCACAGAGAGGTTTCCTGACCTCTTCAGGATCCCCAGTGAAAAATGGGGAGAGAATAAGGGAGTTGTTACATGCCATTCAAGTGCCAGCTGAAGTTGCAGTGGTAAAGTGCAGTGCTCACACGAAAGGACAGGACTATGTGTCTCTGGGAAACGCCTATGCAGATCAAGTCGCAAGATTTTGTGCCTTGAACTGTATATTGTTAAGGGATGATTGGAATACAATAAGTGAACCAGAACTCGAACCAGCTGAAGCATTTGCCTTGAAGGTTGTAGATACAATAGAAGAACTAAAAACACTACAAAGTAATGTCAGGGAGGATGAAAGAGATTCCTGGACTAAATTACAATGTATAAAGAGACAAGACGAGCTATGGGTTTCACATGAGGGAAAACTTGTTCTGCCAAACAGTCTCTTATCACAGCTTGCGCGGTTCTATCATGGGCAAGCTCACCTAGGGAGAGATGCCATGATAAGATTGTTCAAAACCGATTGGTTTAACCCCAGATTTCGTCAAGCTGCGGAAGCAGTTTGCCATCGATGTGTCACTTGCCAACAGATGAACCCAGGAAAGGGAACAGTTGTGAATGCGAGCCACATTGGTAGGGCAAGCGGTCCTTTTAGTCGTATGCAGATGGACTTCATTGAGATGCCTGTGCATGGAGGTTTGAGATATGTGTTGGTGATTGTGTGCATTTTTAGTCATTGGATTGAGGCATACCCCACACGTAGAAATGACAGTCTTACAGTTGCCAAGCTATTATTGAGGGAGTTAATACCACGTTTCGGATTCCCGATCTCTTTAGAATCAGATAGGGGAAGTCACTTCAATAACGAGGTGATGAAGTTACTTTGCGAAGCACTGAACATTGAGCAAAAGCTGCACTGTAGCTATCGCCCTGAAGCATCAGGACTGGTGGAGCAGATGAATGGTACGCTGAAATCGAGAATGGCAAAAATATGTGCATCAACAAATTTGAAATGGCCTGACGCATTGCCCTTAGTGCTAATGTCAATGAGAAACACTCCGGATAGAAAAACTGGATTGTCTCCGCACGAAATTCTCATGGGCAGGGCTATGAGACTTC
The DNA here is from genome assembly GCF_031143425.1 of Pleurodeles waltl. NCBI lineage: Eukaryota > Metazoa > Chordata > Amphibia > Caudata > Salamandridae > Pleurodeles > Pleurodeles waltl. Next base: position 419,842,872 of record NC_090442.1, read on the forward strand.
CTGCAGTTCCTGCAAACATGCTTTTGAATATTACAGATGATATGGTGTTAGACTACTGCAAAGGTCTGGCTGACGTGGTTCGCTCTTTCTCTCACCAGGTGGAAGCGACCACCTTGCCACCGATCCAAGGTCCAGGACACGCACTGAAAGCAGGTGACTGGGTCGTGATAAAGAAGCACATGAGGAAGTCGTGTCTGGAACCCCGTTGGAAAGGCCCTTTCCAAGTGATCCTGACAACAACTACTGCTGTGAAGTGCGCGGGGGTTCCCAACTGGATTCACGCCAGTCATACAAAGAAGGTGTTGTGTCCCACAGATGAGGAAGTTGAAGCGCTGAAACTACCAGTGCCTGATAAAACGGTGCCGAGTGTTGAGACAGAACAAAAGCGAACTGAAAGCGAACAAGCAACAGCAGGAGAAAAAGAGATATTATTGGAGAACGAAGAGTCCGACTCGCTTGGGGAAGACCAAGGAGAAAGTTCAGACAGCGACGAAGAAGCTGCAGGTGACAAAGAGCCTGAAGCCGCTGAGGGTAGCAAAAAGCCTGAAGCAGCTGAAGGTGACAAGGAACCTGAAGCAGCTGAAAGTGATACAGAGCCTGAAGAAAGTAACGGTGACGAAGGGCTCGAAGAGAGTGAGAAAGCAGGAGAGCCTGAGCAGAAGGGGGCTTTCCCAGAAACAGACGATACAGAAAAGGAAAAAGAGAACGTGACCGATTCCCCTGAAGGTGGGGACAAAGAAGAGCAGAACGAGAGAGTTCAAACCTCTACAGAAAAGATCGCAGGTCCATCAAACGGACACGGTGCAAAAAGAAGACTAAGTATCTCACCGATAAAAGAAAAGGGTAAAGAAAGTTTGAACGAAGGAGGAAGGCCCAAAGTGAAAGAGAAAAGAAAGGAAGTGACCGTCGTGGAACAATCGTCAAGTGAAGAAAAAGACTTGGCGAAGGAGGAGAGTGCCAGCGAAGCAGAATCAAAGAGAGAAGCAAAATTGAAAAGGAAAAGGATACCAAACAAAAGGTATTCCGGTCCTGAATGGGCATATGCAGTCAATGATGATTGGACTGATGAGTTTGTATCTCTAAGCATCGAGAACGAAGAAGAAGAAGAGATACCAATAGAAAAGAAAAGTTTCATAGACTCTGTTGATTGAAACGGTAGTAAATGGCATTGCTTGCTGCAATCTAACGTGAGACAAACAACCGGCTGAGACATTGCTAAACCGAATTGAGACAAATGCTGCTAACCGATAAGTGACTGGCCTTTTGAAGAAGACGGTGTGAACATTGTGCTCGTTCAGCTTTGTAACTGAATTGCTAAGTAGTTTCATTTATAAGTGCTTCTAGCTCTCTGATTCTATACAGATCATGCCTGGGTACGCTATGCAAAACAATAGAAAGAAATATTGTAAATACGTGTGTATAGGCTTGGTACTAACATGTGTACTAATAATAATGGCAATTGTGTTTGGAATGCATGGGAAAGGTGAGAATGAGACTATTACTGCTTCTACTATTGTTCCTGTTACTGTCACTGAACTAACACCATTGAAAAGACTAGCCATGGATGAGAGGCTCTTGCATGATAAGAAAGAGCTTTCGTATAACGTTTTCTATCGCTTACTAACAGAATATGTTGAGACTATGGATGCGAAAGATTGTTATGTGTGTACCCAGATACCAACATCAGTAAAGGAAGGGGTGACTTATCACCACATGCCTCTTACATATGGGATTACATGTAGTATAGTAATGTCTAGGTTTTATGGTCAATCTAACATACAGTATTTTTTCTCAAATTATGATGTTACCTTTGCTTATGTTCCTATAATAGCACAGCTAAGCGAGACTGCAAAATATTGGGATTACAAAATTATGAGGGACTTTTTCGAGCCAATGCAACCTTTTGAAACGGCTCATGCTCATAGGGAGAACCTTACTTGCTCCGTCTCTGCTGTAGAAATAAGCTTTTTAGATCGCACAGATGATAGAAGGGCTCAAATGAAGGCGAAATTAGAAAAAGAACTACATAAGAGGACTTCAGTAGATAACTATGACTTTGCTGCTATAAAGACACAAGGGAAAATTGCTTTAGATGCTTGGCATGTAGGGAAGTTTTGTATATATCGAGGTGAATCTTACTATGACAATATTTTTGTAGGAGCGAGTGAATGCAAACATACGTTTATTTTTAAGGCCAAATGGACATTCATGATGGACGGACTTGACCCTGTCATTCCAGGGGTGTATTACATTTGTGGGCATAATGCCTATTATCGTCTTCCAAAGGGATGGTGGGGAAGATGTTATTTGGGTATAGTGTTTCCAAAGGTTTATCAACTGGATGACATATCGATGATTGAAAAGACACCTGGATCCCATCGTATCCAGAAAAGAGAGACCGCAGCTGCTGTGGTAGGTGATATATTTGGAGCCATGATTCCTTCATTGGGAGTTGTGCTGAATTCCATCAAAATAAGAAAGTTGTCTACTATAGTGGATAACATGCTGACAAAGTTTTCAGGTGCTATAATCCTGATGGATGCTGAACTTGCAGCGGAAAGAGCTATGACTCTTCAAAATAGGCTTGCTTTAGACATTCTTTTAGCAAAGGATGGAGGCGTTTGCAAAATGATTGGTGCACGTCACTGCTGCACCTATATACCTGATAATAGTGTGAAAATTAAAACTATGCTTGCTAATCTAACAAAAGAAAGTGCAGGTTTGAAAGAACTGAAAGAACTAGGAGTGTGGGAAAAGGTTGGAAAGGGACTTGCTTCAGTGGGACATTGGATTGGGGGAATTTGGAATGGAATATTGTTGAAAATAATAGAAGGGATATTAATAGTGATAATTTGTGTATTTGGAATTTGGGGAATAAAAAGGGGAATAATAATGATTATGGAGAAAATTAAAAGAAGAAAGGAGGAGAAAATAATGAAAAGAATGGCAGAAGAATACAAAGCGCAAACTAGGGGAACTAAAAGGAAAAGGGAGCTGACAGAATTTTAATGGGATAAAATTTGTGGGCTAAATTTGTGTGATGACAAGTAGTCATCAGAGGAGGGATTGATGAAGCAGAAAATGAAGGTTTTGATTTATTAACGCATAAACGTAGTGCTGATATAATCGTGTGTGGCATTAACCGAATTAATAAAGATTGTACGGGGACAAAATGTGCCCTCAGAGTAGTTTGCCGACATTTATACGCGTGTTTTATATAACGTGGTGTATTAGAATTGCACTAATCCGACATAATCATAAACGTGTGCTACGATTTGCTTGTTTGAAATGTTTTAGCTTAGCATTACTTTAGCGGAGGCTTTGGCCTAGTTGCCTGGTCTCACGGTTTGGATGTTCGTATTTTTTTCACTGTGCTATTAAACGTGTATTTCTGCTTGAAGCTGTACTTTTCCACAGAGACTGTTCACATGCTTATCTTAAAGTTGGTGCCAGCATGGCATATTTTCTCTTAAATTCAAGGTCGGCTTGCAGGTGCGGACAATGGAGCCTCTGAGAGTAAGCTAATCGAGAAACAATGTTGCAACTTGTGTACCCATCTCCAAGGATAATGTATGCTTAAGTAAAAGCTTGAGAACTGTCGTTTTTGATTGGTCAATTTGAAGCTAACCTATGAACCCTCCAATGGAGACCCTAGAGGACTTGAACTGTTGTCTATAAAACCCAGGTGTACGAGAGGGGAGCTCTCTCTCTCTCTCTATCTTCGGACATCCCGCCATTTTGACTTCGTAGCTACTATGACCCATTTTGCTGCGACGCCATTTTGAGAGACTTTGATGCTTTCTCTAGTCGAGAGAAAGAGACTTTAATGATTCTTGCCCTAGAGACTTTAACTTTGATTTGCCCCTTTGCATGAAGTAGTAGCCTTACTTTGCCGCCGTGAGGCAATTGCCCCGTTCACCCCTGCCCCTCTGTTCCGTCCCATGCTGATCAAGAAACGATACCTGTGAGACGAAGAATTCATTGATTGCTGATTGGAATTGGTAAATATGAAAGGAAATTGTAAAATTGCATTGTGTTTCTTTTAGGTAACCAACTGCTGATTTTGATAAGGACCCTAGCTAGGAGTTTTCTAAATTGATGTTGCCAAATTGTTTTTGCATGAAGTCCCACATGCTGATGCTAATTTGAGGTTAGACGAGGATTCCATATGTCGCACGATGCAATTTGAGGTCTTGTTATGCTGACTAAATGTACGCGATTAGCCCATTGCAAATTATCGTATTAGTGCTTTGCATTGCCATTATCGAATGCCTTGTGATTCAAATGCTACATAGATTACACTTGTTTCGACGATATGGACAGCTATTAATGTTCATTTATGTTTATCATTTGGTGTTGAGACACATCTATATCGTGCTAGCTTTGTTAATATAGGGAAATAAATTCACTAACTTTGCAATAAACTGGTGTGGTTATTCCTGGCTGAAAGGTCAGGGTTCGCCGAAATGTATTCTGGATTAATTGTTAAGTGTTATGTCGTTCAAGGTGTTGCTTATGTTCGTTATTGATTATCGATAAGAGGTGATTGATCGATTAAGAGTACAGAGAGTTCCCACTTAGTCAAAAGATTCATCGACCTAAAGAGCGTCCGAACGCAGGTAAATTTGTTACCACGTTCCGCTTTATCAACTCCATTCATCCCAAATTAGGTAATGCAAATCCCAGGGTGCAGGGGGCCTAAGGCCCCCTTTAATGCACCACAATTTTTTTTAAGGAATCGCTATTTTTGCAATTGCTTAAAATTGCACTGTGATTTCCTTTCATAAATCATGAAAGGTGATTTTGCATTCACAAACAATGGAATTTTGCAATTCGCACCGTTTGCGAATGCAAAATCCTTTGATACATCTGGCCCTAAGTTTAGTAATTTGCCACCCGTTGTATGTCATGTGTAGATCCAGAATGTGGTGATTTTTTTTCTACCTTTTTGATTGCATTAAATTAGTTAAGCTGCTAAGTTCCATAGGTGAGCCCCTGAATTTACCTCCTTATTCATGTGCACAGTAGTAGGTATGACAAGACCAGTTGACTGAAATAATGCTTAGCTGTCATATTACAAAGGCAGGAGCCTCCTTTGGGTAATGTTATTGCTAGATCTTCATTTGCAGTTAGGATAGGTGATTGGGCTGCTCACAGTACTACCATCTGTGCCACCATGTTTGCTGATTTCAGTTGATGTGGAGATCTTAAGTTAACAGGGTAACACTTGGGCTCTGGGTTTACTGCTGATAGGCCCCATTCTGCAAATCGGTTCTTGTGGTCTAAAAATAAATGTGTCTCCTCTTTTGTAGCTAAAATTTGGTTGGTGCATTCCTTATTTTAGATCGAGCGTGCCAGCGCTTTGATCTGTTGTACGTATTAAGGGCTTTTAACCATGGCCATCTCACGCCCATCACTTTAATTTGTTTCTGGGCTTGCCTTTCAAAAATCACTTGATGTCATTGGTAAATGCTTTACGTTTGTCCTGCCTTGAGGCTGTATTTGTCATGCCCTGCAGACTGCCCCTGTTACATGGATTATTGCATGATTGCTGATATACTTCAGTGTGGGCGAGCTATTTGTTTTCTTTTGTTTCTCCCCTTCATGCTGCACGGTGGCCATGGCTCTCACAGCAAGAACAGGCACAACAGCATGAACTTGATCAGTGGTATTGGAGCGCTGGTCACATTGTTCACAGTTACCTAATCAGTGTCATTTCTTGTGGCTCTCCCCTTAAAACACTTGAAATAGGAAAATACTTTACATAAAACAGAAATCCTCAAAACAGAAGTGTCTCTCCCGGCACAGTGAGAGTGACGATACTACAACATTCACTGCACTTGGGAAACTCACCCCATAATACTTTTCAGGGCATTAATTTCACAAACATGTTTGCTCATAACTCAGCCTGTGGTGGTCCTAGGACAATGGGGCCGCCTTCAAAACGTTGACCACAATGTGCTCTGTCTACATAATCTCCGGGTCCCCACACTATGTTAGTGGGGACTCCAAAATAATAACCCCCACCACCATTCATTAGCTTTTTAAGCTCTCTCATGGCTGGAACTTTTGTTTTACCTCGGGGAGAAGTTATGTTTTATGGGCTTTGTTTGTAACATCGTTGCAATAGATCTGCTAGCCTTGAAAATGAGCAATGCACTGTTTCCTCTAGGTGCTAAATATATGATTACACTGCATTACTTTCTCCAATTCTTTTTTAATTGGTTATGCTTTCTAAGGGCTATCTGTATGGTTACATAACCATGTTTTTTCCAAATGCTATTTTTATTGTGGTGTCCTCTAGGGGCTGTTCTGAGCATTGCAGGCAACATATCATAATATTTGTGGCATGAAATCTCGCCACATAATGCTTTGTAGGGCATTACTTTTACAAAACATTTTTGCTCAAAACTCAGCAAGTGGTTTTTCTAGGACAATGGGACCACGTTCAAAATGCTCTTTCTGTCTACATCATCTCTGGGTCCCCACACTAGGTTAGTGGGGATCCCAAAATAATAACCCCTCCCACCTTTCAGTGTCTTTTAAGATTTCTCATGGCTAGAACTTTTGTGTTGCATCTGGGAGAAGTTTTGTTTTAAAGTCCTTGTTTGTAATGTTGCAGTAGACCTACCAGCCCTAAAAACATTCTCTAGGGGCTAAGTATATGGTTACACTGCATTACATTCTCCTGTTTTTTTCATGGGGGTTATGCCCTCTAGGGGCTAACAATATGGTTACATGACCATGGGCCAGATGTATGAAACTGGCCCATTGCGATTCGGTAATTGCGATTTTTAAGAAATCGCAATTACCGACTCACAAAGGGCCATGTATCACATTTGCGATTTGGTAATTGCGATTTCTTAAAAATCGCAAATGCAATGACCGAATCGCAAATTGCGATACTGGCCCCATTTGCAAATTTTTTGCATTTCCTAAATTGCGATTTCTGAAACAGAAATCGCAATTTGGGAAATGCAAAAGGCCAGGGTGCTGGGGGCCTAAGGCCCCCTCTCCTGCACCCCCAATTTTTATTTTTCCATGTAAAGTACACACATGCCAAAAGGGCATGTGTGCTTTACATGTTTAATTTAAAAATGCAGTTTTACTGCATTTTTAAATTTTGCACCAGGTTACCACCTGGTTGCAGACAATGGTATTTTGCATGTGCAAAATACCATTCTGCAAAAAATCGCAATTTGTGATTTTTTGCAGAATTGACTTGCGACCTGGATTTTGCAAATCGCAAATTGCGATTCGCAAAATCCAGGTCGCAACGCAGAAAATCACAATTTTTGCGATTTTCTTTTTGTGGTCTGCGAATGCCTTTGATGCATTGCAGACCCTCGCAAACGGCCGATTTCGCTGTTTGCGAGTGCAAAATCATTTGATACATCTGGCCCCATGTTTCTTACAGATAATATTCTTGTTATGGTGTCCTCTAGGGGCTGTTTTGAGCGTTACAGTCTAATGCCAAAAGTTTATTTCTGATAAAGGTTTATTTGATCAGTGTATATGTTTTAATAATCTTTCCTTTTTACAATTATGACCATAATTCAGGCCAATTTAACATATCTATTGCACTATGACTGTTCGAACACTCTTGATATGTTTGGGAGACCCGTGTAGTTTATTTCTCCTCTGTAGCTGTCTTGTGTCTTTTTGGGGGAATTGTGTTAGCCAGCCAGCAACTCTGATGGTGGGGTGGTGAAATTGGTATTCTATTGGAATTCCAATGGCAGATTTAAATTAGGATGCTAAATGGCAACACTTTAATTTTTTGCTGCAGATAGAGGAAGCAGGTAATTGGAAGTGCTTTAGTTATATGTAGAGCCACTGGAATTATGTGGCAGGAAAAGACGAAATTATGAGGCAGGGTTGACCAATTTATGTGGCAAGAAAAGTCCAGTTATGAATTTACAGTGCCAATAGCTCTAACTTAAGCAAATGCTGGACCTATTGCATTGCAAATGCTTGTTTTTCAAAGCAGTTGTTCGACAAATGCAACAATTATAAGTGAGGAGGTCGTTACTGCACTAAACTGGGGACTATCTCTGGCCCTGAAGGTGTACTGAAGGTATTTTTATTTCTGAATTTCGTCATAACTTCTGAGATTGAGGGGGTGTGGCCTGACAAGATCGCCATGTAGACATACCTCCTCCATGAAGCTCCCAGCTTGGGCACAATAATCCTGCTGTACCCTGGCACACCTGACGTATTTAACCACTTCAAATAAGTGGGGCCAGCCTCAATGGTGTGTGGCGTCCCACCCGGGGCCTGGACAAGGTCTGAGTCCAAGAATAAGCTGAAGGACGAAGTCCTTCTGGCTCCCACTGGAGCTGGAAGATGGCGGCGACTTGGGGAGAAACAGTGAAGCCTGCAGGGAAACGTTGTAGGGCACAGACAGCACAGACCCTTGGGCCAATAGGCAGCCCAGGACATCGCTACATGCGAAGGGACTGAGCACTAGGCACATCTGCGGAGTAGACCTGCATGACTGGGAATGCAGCTGGTGGGACACTGACCTAAGGGCTGCACCCCATGGTGTGTTTAAAGTGAGGAGGAGTGGGACGAGCACCTTTGTCTCCTTTATGACCCCAACAGACCCTACGGAGGAGCTCCCACAGATCGGGACTGGTATGGTTGGACTAGACGTCCTCAGCTAAGTGAGATATATTTTCAATAAAGACACAGCTGCGGCCCGCGGTGTGGGCCCTGGGGGGAAAGGAGCCGTAGATTAGAGCCTGTCACACCGTGTGTGGGGCATTGACTGAGAACAGGCAATAGAGATTGGAACTGCTGCAGTAACTTGGGACAGGTCAGGTGGGCCCGTAGACTTCTCTTGATCTCTACACGAGGTGGCGGCCTACACAGGGAGCCTCCTAAGAGGCGGTGATGCCAAAGCCTTAGTCAGAGCTACTGGGGACCGGATAAGTGGACCTAGCCCCCGCTATCTATCCTGATGATAAAGACAGTGGACTGAAAGAAATACAATAGAAGGCCACATATACTGCGGTGGACTAGATGATTAGCACAAAGCAGAAGTGCACAAGGTGGTGGTAGAAGGTTGGAGTTGTAGTATCCAGATACCAGTGTCGCAGTGCCTCCTCCCCCCTAGCTGGCTGTGTGTTTGACGTGTACCCCCCACCAGTTCGCCCACCATAATGGTGAAAAATAAGTCCCAGGGGAGAGTGCAATCCAACAGAATTATGAACTATATGGTGCCAGGACAGGGGGCCCCTGAGACAGACCATGGACTGCCACCCCAGGCAGAGTGCAGTGAGCCCACTCAGGGCCTGGCTGAAATACTGGAAGCCATAAGGGGGTCCAGGTCGCGCTAAATACAAAAATGGACTATGGCCATTGACATTAACCATTTGCCCCAGGACCTCCTCAAGGTGACAGAGAGGGTCACATCTATGGAGGAAGAAATAGCCACCCTGCATGCTGCACTACAGAACCTACAGACAACAGTAGCAGACGAAATATAAATCAAATCGACCTCTGTCAGGAGGATGCTGAGGGAAGATCCCGGCAGAATAAATTGCATTTCTTCAGGTTTCCTGAACATGCGGAGGGGCCCTTGGCAGACCTGTTTCTGGAGGATTTGATTACCATTGCCTTCAAGCCAATACGGCTGTCCAAATTTTTCACAACTGAACGTGCACATAGAGCCTTGGGGCCTGAGCCGAGACCCGGAGCACCGCTCTGAGCAATTATAGCCCAATTGTTCAATTATCGGGATAGGGACAAAATACTGCAGCATTTCCGGGCCCATGGTCCCCCACGATATGGAGATGCCTAATACAAATGAATCCGGACTACGCTGGGAAGTACAAGAACTCCATAAGAATTTTATGGGTATCAAGAATCAGATGTGGGAACACAATATAAATATAGCTTGATATTTCCTGCACAGCACTGAGTCCAGCACAAGGGCAAAGTGTTCATTTATGAGTCACCACAGGAGGCTCACAATTGGATGAGCTCATTGGACTTCCTACAAAAAGACCGGAATCTCGAGTAGTGAGAACACAAGCACAAGGCGCGAGGTGTTCCAGGTGTCAGAGGGAGACCTTGTCACAGAAGAGAGATGCATCTTCAGATCATGTGGGGGAATTAATCTTGGTCAGTTCTGACCGTACACTACAGGCTGAGCATGGGCCCATTGAGACGTAAAAACCCTACTCGCCTTTGGACTCCATCCAAGAAACCCTGAGTGATGAAGGACCTATGGGATGAACGGTTGGAAGGAACAGCTAGCCAAATTTGGAAACAGGTGTTTTCCTACCACTTGAGGTTTAGGGCTGCTTATTTAGTTCATTGTACAGAGAAACACAAGATGTTGCTTTTTGACTTCCAAGCCTGGGGAGGTCTGGGGCCCAGGCCGACATGAATTGCTGAGCTCTAGGCTGGGGCTTGCAATCAGTGGAGTTTTGGGGGTCCCAGTCAGTGGATACGCATACTGATTTCTTTTAGGATCTACAAGGTTTGATAGGGGTGGGTAGCAAGTGGGGCAGGGTTTACAGTTTTTAGTTGGCTTTAGTTGCTGCTGCTTGACTGAGGGACCACTACTGTAAGGGTGAAATACACATTAGAGAATTACAATGCCTGAATGGAAAATGTACCTGAGATAATGGGGAACATACTGCCCACGAACCCCTCCACACTGAAAGACTGGGATGGTCAGAAACAGAACATGTATGAGCTCTGTGAACAAATGGAGAAGTTCACTTGACAATCTGCATGGAGGAGATGGTACCTTGAGGGGGATAAGGCAGGAAGGATGCTTGCGTGCTTAATTAGGTCAGGCACAGCGCCATACCCTATATTAGCCATTATGGATGCAAAATGTAGTGAATGCCATACACAACAAACAATTAATGGAGCCTTTGAAGTACATTTCTGAAAGGTGCATGTTGCACCCCAACGTGCGGTGCAGCTGCAGGGACTGACTATTTGGGGGTAGTCCCATTGCAGTGCCTGGACCCAGCAGAGATGGAATCATTGGAGGCCCCAGTCACAAGGCAAGAACTGCTGAGAGCAGTAAAGGCCTTGAAGCCACAAAATCACCAGGAAGCTTTGGACTACTGGCAGAATTTTATAAATGTTTTCCCCAGATTTTGCTAGACATATTACTGGAACTGTTTGTCAAGGCCTTTTATAAGGAGAGCTGCCGCAATTGTTGAGGGAGGCGATGATAACGATGATCCAGAAGGCTGGTAAGGACCCTCTAAAGAAAGGGTCCTATAGACCCATCTCCATGCTTAACATCAACCTTAAAACCTAAGTCATCTCCTAGCACACCACCTACTCCCCGATTTACTTAGGCAAATTTTTCCATGACGATCAATCTGGCTTTGTCCCAATAGAAGTACCTTAGATAATTTATGTCATCTTGCACGCATTTTACATTCATCAGGTTTACTGGACGATCCGTAAGCGCTGGCTTTTTTTAGACATCTAACAGACATTTGATAGGGTGACATGGAAGTATATCTGGCAGGTGATGGCCAAAATGGGCAAAATGAGGCTCAGCCCTTCCTTTATTAGATGGGTTCAAGTAATTCACAAACCCTTCCAAGTATGCCCAAGCAAGACTCTGGGTGACCCTTCAAGTATTTGTTGGTGCTGTTGTTTTCAACTTCACAAAGCCATTTAAACAGAGAACGTGCTCACCATAGAGAGTCATACAGAATCATCCAACTTGTCTATGGTTTTCACACATAAATTTAGAAATATGGAAGTGGCCTAGCGGCCGGAGCTGCCGACTTTGGATTCTGTGAACTAGGTAACACAATGGAGCCTCTGGCCAGTTGTGCTCCCACCAAAAATATTTAGTGGGATGGAGGTCCATGGGCAAACCCATTTTGCAGCATTACATGCTGATGATATGCTGCTCTTTCTCCAAGATGTTGGGATGGATTTGCCTGGTCATTTGGACTAAAACTGCTTTGGTATAGTATCTGAACTACATAGTAATTGGCAATAGTCTCACTTGTGTCAATTCTGCGAGATGTTGCAATGCCCTAACTTTACATAGGCTCAATTGGAGCCCTACCTGCATTAAAAATGTAGGTGTTAAGATATATCATAGCCAGCAAGATTTATTAGATGGGAATATTGGAGCAGCTGTTACAGCACTTAGAACTAGTATTAATTTTTGGACGAGTTTAGCATGATCTGTGGCTGGCAGAATAGCCGTAGCTAAGATGGTGAAGCTACCAAAATTGCTCTATTTTATAACACATTGCAGTTGGTGGTGCCTCAGCAACTGTTTAGGGAACTGGAATCGCTACTACTGGAATTGTTTTTGAGAACTGGTAGACCTAGAGTAGTACTAACAAAACTACAGTGACCTTGTTAGAAATGGGGGTATCTGGTTGGTAGTCAATTTTCACTCTGTCTAAGTTGGGACCCTCACTCTAGTCAGGGTAAGAGGGATACACAGCGCACAGAACCCCTGCTCACCCCCTTGGTAGTTTGGCCAAGGACTCAGACTTAACTCAGAGGCAATGTGTAAAGTATTTGTACAAACACACACAGTAACACAGTGAAAACATCACAAAAGGATTCTACACCAGTTTATAATGTCACGTTGGGCGCCATGTCGCAGAAGGCAAGCTCAATACAAGCCCTTGGAGAAACTTAACAAGCAGGATTTCAGAAAGCAAAGTCTAGTCCTTTCCCACTTAAAGCAGAAGCAGCAGCGGCAGGCCAGCAAACCAAAGCAACAGGCAGAGTGGCAGGTCCTCCTCAAGCATCAAGCTCTTCTAATTGGCAGAGGTTCCTCTTGACACAGAACTAATCTAAAAGTGTGGGGTTTTTCGTCCACTACTTATACTCATTTCTGCCTTTGAATTAGACAATCTTCAAAGGAAAGTCTCTGTTGTTCATCAGATCCTGCCTTTCCCAGACCTGGCCCCACACACACACATCAGGAGGTTGGAGACTGCATTGTGTGAGAACAGACACAGCCCTCTCAGGTGAAGGTGTCAGCTTCTCCCTCCCCACTCTAGCCCAAGAAGATTCATCAGGATATGCAGGACACACCTCAGCTCCCTTTGTGTCACCGTCTAGAGGGATTTCACAAATAGCCCAACTGTCAGTTTGACACAGACAAGGATTGCTTAGGCAGGCAGATGCACAGAATGGGTAAGCAAGAAAATGCTCACTTTCTGAAAGTGCCATTTTTGAACAGACAATCTAAAAAACAACTCTACCACAAGATGTATTTTTAAATTGTGAGTTCAGAGACCCCAAACTGCTTCTCTGTCTGCTCCCAATGGGAAACTGCACTTAAAGGATATTTAAAGTCAGTACCCATGCTAACCTATGGGAGAAATAGGCTTTGCAATAGTGAAAACCTATTTTGCTATTACTTTACTATCAGGACAAGTAAAACACACCAGTACATGTCCTACCTTTTAAATACACTGCACCCTGCCCATGGGGTGACCTTGGGCCTATCTTAGGGGTGAATTACATGTAGTAAAAGGGAAGGTTGGGCCTGGCAAGTGGGTACACTTGCCGGGTCGAATTGGCAGTGCAAAACTGCACACACAGACACTGCGGTGACAGGTCTGAGACACATTTACAGGGTTTCTCACGTGGGTGGCACAATCAGTGCTGCAGGCCCACTAGTAGCATTTGATTTACAGGCCCAGGGCACCTCTGGTGTACTTTTCTAGGTCTTATCATTAAACCAAATATGCCAATCATCGATAAACCAGTCACCAATACAATTTATACAGGAAGAAGTGCACTTTAGCACTGCTTAGCAGTGGTAAAGTGCCCAGAGTCCTAAAGCCAACAAAAACAAGTCAGAAAAAAATTGGAGGAAGGAGGCAAAAAGTTTGGGGATGACCGTGCAAAAAAGACCAGGTCCAACAGCCCTGTAAGGGAGGGTTGACTGCTCCTGATCTTGAATCTTATCTGGCAGCTCAACTACAGTGGTTAAACAAGTGGGTTTACTGTCAAATGAACACTGAGGAGGGTGTTATTGGCTCACTGCCTGACTTGCTGGATTTATTGAAAGTATTCTTGCTTCCTCATTGGAGACTATCTGCAATTTCTCAAGAGCTCCTAGTGATACAGCAGTGCTGGCAACATTGCCTGCAGGTAACCCTGGTCCAGGTACACTATTCATCTAATATGCCATTAAAATGAATGAAAATGGTGGCCCGGTAGGAGCGTTAGCAGGGATTGGACGGTTGACTACCTTTGGGGTTAACAGTGTTGGGAATTTATATCGAGGTGTTGTATTGCTTAGGTTTAAAGACCTGACTGAAGAATGTGATACACCTAAACAGCAACTTTTTGTACACGGCATTGGTTGCAGCAATAAGGAATTACTGGAGAAATGGAGATGCTGAACATTCCACGCAACAGGTGTGACAACAGCTCTGTACAACAACTGGGTGTGTAAGAGAGACCACACAACTATATTGTGCAATTGGTGCAACTATTCTTTCTCCTCCTGCAGAGTGGAAAATAAATGGAAGAGAGATTTAGAGCACCAAAATAATGATTTGGACTGAGATAGGATTGTGGCACATAGACCAGTGGTTTCTAGAAATGCTAGGCTTAAATTAATTAATTTCTATATCCTGCATAGAGCCTATCTTACCCCTGGCAGGATTAACAGGTTCTATGTGACTGCTGCTGCAAAATGCCCTAGATGTGGGGTGTTGGGGCAGAAATGTTCCAGATGGTATGGTCCTGCCCTTCAATAGCGGGCTTCTGGAAGGAAGCTATAGAATATATTAATGGAATAACCTTGTGGGAGGTCTGCCTCCTTGGGGGATACCCTCACCCTAAAAATAAGAAAATTACTAATAGTTTACTGATTTAGGACTAATTCTGGCAAAAATGAGAATTGACTATGCCCTAAAATTCGGCACATGGTCCTCAAATCACTAGATGGCGTAAGGAAATGGTTAAGTGTGCATGTTTGGAGAGTGCTGTGTTGCTTCGTGAGATAAAGAAAGGTGAGGAGAAATTGAAAGGGTTAAAGCATGGGAACACCTGGTGGATAGTTTGTTGGCCCTGGAACTAGACACAGATTTGTCCTGACTCCTTGAGGGTGAAAAAAGGGAAATATGGTTTAATACATATATATTGGGTGATAAAGGGTACTACCGTGATATACTTGTTCATGTGGAATATTTTGCCACTTTATTTAGAACTGCTTTACTTGATTAGGGATAACTGTGGGTGGTAGGTATTGAGGTTATAATTTTATTGTACTAGTTTAAGTGGACCTAAGATATGTATGACATTTACTTTAGTTGAAATATGCTTGAATGTGTGTGGATGCCTGTCATATGAGGTATACTGATTATCACTTTTAATCTATTAATAATAGTTATCTGGGTATTTATCATTTTTAATCTATCTTTTAATCTATTTATTATAATTATCTGTGTACCTTTCTTAAAGCAAATTATTGTATATGTAGTGTACTTCTTTTATGATCTGTATTATATGCCAATCACTATTGCACTAAATCTATTTAATGAAACTAATAAAAATTGTTTAAACCAAAAAAAATAGTACTTAGTGTGTGGACCAGCATGTACTGAAAGCAGTAGCCTGAGTGAACACAAGGTAACCCTTAGCCTAAAAAACATTTTAATGGCACATACTTGTAACAAAGTGAGGTTCTTTATGGTTTCTAGCTGACTGAAATCCTCACTGTGTGGGTTACATTAAATGTCATTTCCTCATCACATTTGTTTTATTTCATGTATGTATACAATTACCAGTTTTTGGAATAGATGCAAAGAAAAAAACATATGTTTTTTCACTATGTAGGGAATTCTATTTGGAGTTTTGACAAACACATGAGACATAAACAGTATGCACAAAATAGACTATAAGAATTACAGGGTGTTGATAGATTGTGCTGGAGACATTACAGACACATAGTACAACACATTTATATTACATGAGTCAGACAAGGTCTTAGATAGCTCCATCTACAACTCAAATGATAATAATGAGGCATGCTCACAGATTATTCATTATATGCAGTGAGTTTCTGTGTGTTCCATTTTTATAATAAATGTAGCTATTGACAGTGCAGCAGGTACAGTGGCACTGGGGCTGAGGGCCTGAGGGGTCCACTGCATCCCAACTATAGCGCTTTTTGGTAACAAATCATGGGCTGGGGGCCCAATTTCTTTGATTGCTTTAGCGCTCATATTACTCTTGCAATACCACTAAGTACATCCTGCCTAACCATTTTTAATACATATTCTTAACATGCCTTTCTATATTTTTTAGAACTGCAAGATACAACTTACTTGATATGCTAAAAGTCAATTGCACTAACTTCCTTCCTGCTTTCAACATCCTGTTTATTGTGTTAAAAGGATATAGAAATGAAGGTAGAATAATGTCTAGGCCAGGTGGAATCCATGGGAGGCATGTGAGTGTTGTGTGTACATGTGTAACATCAAGAATACGGCTTTAGGGGGAGCAACATGGCGTCGGTATCGGCGTAACTGCGAGGTCGCAGTCCTGCCCACCAGGAAAGCCGAGTGCACAGCTGCCGCGGGGGCTGCAGCGGAGCGGCCGAACAAGCGGCCGAATTCGGCTTGTTTTCCCCGCCGTAAAACGAGGGAACGAGGAGCCTTCTTTCACTGGGGGCCCAGGTGCCTGGGCATCATTATTATTTTTACAGGAGAGGCGAGGATATAGCGGCGCTCGGGTAGAGGACACCGAGCGCCGCGGAAGGCACAGAGACGGATTGAGGAGAGAACGCGCTGGACCCCCCAGGTAGTACAGGGCTGGAGGCCCTCCCTGAGACCGGGAGTAGCGAGTTTTGGACCAATTCTGCTCACACCCAGAGGAGAAGAGGGTGTGAGCAGTTTTTGAAGCTTGTAACCTACCAGGAGGAGGCAGGCAGAAGGAGAGTTCAGCGTACCCCACTTCGCAAGTAACCTTTTTTTTTTTTTTTTTCCCTAACGGAAAGGAAAAATAGGGGGGAGAAAATTTCCGCTAAAACGTGGTGAACTCTGAAAATCCGATATAGTCTTTTACCATCTAATGTTATTTTGATATTCCCCCTTCTTTTCGCCTTGCAACGAGAAAAAAAAAAAAAAAAAAAAAAAAAAGAAAAGAAAGGGGGATCACCCAGGAGAAGGGAAAGAAAAAAAGAAGCAAACGGGGGGGAGAGGTATAAAAGGAGAACTAAAGATCTGGGGGCTCTGATGTTGTTGGGTTTGGAAGTCAATCTAAGTGTGAATTTAGATACCCCCTCACGGCCCTGGAAGAGCTTGATAAAACAAACAATTGTGGATGCATTATCAGCATCGGCTGGAATAATAGGACTGTTTAGGCTGTTGTCGCATGTATTGAAAACTAAGATGGTTCCCAAACCCACTCGGAATCCTGGAGATAAGACTGAAGAAATTAAAGCGACGCGTGTTGGTAGAGGTAAAGGAGAGCTACCGGGAGTAAACAAACGCCCAACGGTAACTGCAGTTAAACCAGCTGGGGAAAACATGTTGAGTTTGGGGAAAGGTGCTAAGATAAGTGATAGCATTACCACTCCCCCGCTGGAAATTAAGGTAAAAGGCAAAAGTCAATCTACTATTACGACTTTTCTTGCAGGTGGGGCACAGGATAGTCAGTCTGCACACATAACCCCCCCTCTGAAATTAACGTGCCAGTGAAAGAACCTCTTCTGAGTACCAGCAACATGAAGGGGTGCACTATAAGCAACGACTCCCTTACTAAACTTAGTCAAGGCATTGAGAGTGTGTCAGAGATGGAAGACAATTATAGGGAGACAAGAGAGAAGGAGCTCACCCTCCGGCTGGGAACAAGCAGTTTCAAGTACAACAATTTGACCAGTTTGAGCGACTGGAGCATCAGGGTGGGGAAGGAGGTGTATGTATATCAAGACCTGCAACAGAAGGAGAGAATCCACATAAGTCTTCAGCAAGCCCTAAAAAGTGGGGCAAAATAACAGGAAAAGACCCCCAATTTGTGGAGTGGGGCAAGGACAATAGCGATAAATTCTACTCTCTGACAGAAGAGTCCGATCTCAGTAACGGCGATCACAGCTTTGGTAGATCTGATGATAGCGAAACATCGGAGGCTGAAAATAAATCGTCAAGTAACGAACCTACAGTCGCGCCGACATCGGAAATGTGTTAAAACACGACCCTGCTCTCAGGGGTCTCCAGAAAACCTGACATCCACGGGTGGTAGGACTTTAAAATGGGATTATTCCGGTATTGGATTAGCAGATTCTTCGTCTGTAACTAACCAGGGCTCAGCTAATGGCAATAAGGAACCAGACACAGGGCTC
The DNA here is from genome assembly GCF_031143425.1 of Pleurodeles waltl. NCBI lineage: Eukaryota > Metazoa > Chordata > Amphibia > Caudata > Salamandridae > Pleurodeles > Pleurodeles waltl. The sequence continues at coordinate 419,861,194 of NC_090442.1, forward strand.
TCCCCCTTATAATTCGTCTACAATGGGTGCCGAGGCAGGGATGCTGCAGTCAATTTATAGTTCAATTAAAGAGCTGCAAACAGAGACTAGGATTGAAAGCCGACGTGCTAGGATCGCTACAAAGAGATTACAGGGAACAGTTCGCAAGGTTGCAAAATCATGCACAGAAATTGAGACTAAGCTATCCTCAATGGAAGAAAGGATAGTGGCAGTCGAGGAGGATGTTGTTAATCTTAAAGAGCAGAGCACTATGAGAGACGAACAATTGACGGATGTAATGTGGAAATTGGAAGATTTTGAGAATAGACAGAGAAGGAATAATCTTCGATTTTTGGGTATACCGGAAGGGCTGGAAGGAAGCAATATACGGATGTATATGGTCAACCTCCTGCGTGGGGCTTTCCCAGAACTGGGGAGCTGGAACTGGGAGAATGAACTGCAGCGTGTTAACAGGTTTCCGTTAACCCGGCTTGAGGGGGGTCAACGGGCAGACTCTAAGTACCCTAGAGCTATTCTAGTCTATTTTGGAAATTATTTATTGCGACAGGAGATATCTGATAAAGCCCGTCCTAATACCCCTCGCACCATGGATGGGGTTACCTTTTTCACTCGCCCGGATTTCTGTCATGCCACTGTTGAACGGAGATGGCGGCTCCGACAGCTTATTAAACCAGTTTGAGATAAAGGTGGGGAGGCGTATCTGCTGGCCCCTGCTCGCCTTAAAATAATAATGAATGGGAAAACAAAAGTATTCACTTCGGAAATTAAAGCAAAAGAATATGTGATGGGGGTCGAGTAGCAAAGGGTGGAGATACTTAGAAGGCAAAGGTGCTCGGGAGACTGGTGGGTGGGTCCGCACATATACGACGCCAATACTCAGGCCATGGGTGGTCTGATTGCTCAACAGGATGGGGGGCCAGTCCCGGGGAGGGAGGAAGCATGGGAGGGGGATGGAAGAGACTGGACTGGGGAGGGGGAGGGAGGGAGAGGGGAGGATGATGGTGGGAGGGAAATGGGGGAGGGAATGGGGAGGAGGAGAGGGAGGAGAGGGAGGAGAGGGAAGGGGGGGAAGGGATAGAAAAACGAGGGAGAAAAATGGAAAGGAATGGAATAAGGGAAGTAACAGAAATGGGAAAAAATAGAAAGAGGGGAACAAAGGGAGAAGAAAACTCAAGAGAAAGTGCAGTTAGATACAAAGATTTGGGGGGGTAGAAAGAGAAAAGAAATGAAACAAAAAATAGCAAATGGCTAGACTTCGAATCGCTTCAATTAATATATGTGGACTAAATGACCCTCGTAAAAGAAGGAGAGTGGCTGAGGAATTAAAAACCTTTAAGGCAGATATCTATTGTTTACAGGAGACACATGTGGAATATAAAAATCCCGGAATTCTTGGTTCACTTGGTATGAAAGTAATCGCTCGATCAGAACAAGAGGCTAGAACTAAAGGGGTGGCGATATTAGATCGGACTAATAAATTAAATTTTATCAGGCAGAAGGCGGACAGGGGAGGGAGATGGGTCATTGTAGAGTGCAGCTATGGGCATAGTAGCTTTACATAATGCTCTTTATATGGGGTAGTTACGGACGATCCATCAGTGTTAGATACCCTCGCTATTGAATTAACAGGGTGGGCCCCTCCCTATATTCTATGTGGCGATTTCAATTTTAATGGTTCTTGGGAGGGATTACAGGATGTATTGGTGCCCACAACCAAGAAGTATCAGGGGCGTAAACCTTGGGTATATAAGGCAATGGTCGCCATTCAGAAAGAATTAGGATTAGTGGATGCTTGGGTGAGACTATGCAAGCCAGACCCTGGATATACCTATTATTCTGCCCCTCATGCGAAATTAGCACGACTTGATTATTTTCTGATTTCCCCTGTATTATTAAATCAGGGTAGGATGGAGTCATATCCACGGGTTATATCAGATCATAACCCCTTAGTATTAGATTTGGAATTGGATGGGTTAGAATCAAAGGCTAGGAGATGGACATTTGAAAGAGGGATTCTTAAGGACCCGGAATATTGTGAGTACATGAGCAAGTGGATAGCTGAATTCTTGGGGTTCAACCAAGGGTCAGCTCCAGTAGAGATAGTCTGGGATACTTTAAAAGCAGGAATACGAGGTGAAACATTGAGTTTCAGTATTAAAAAGCAGAAAAATGCCCAAAGTAGAATAAAAGATTTCCAAATGAAGCTAAGGGTACTAGAAAGACAGTTGGTTATTGCGATAGAAACTGGGGCTGATATAAAGAGGGCTCAGGAGGAAGTCGTTATAGCTAAAGCAGCAATTAATGAGACTATGGTTCAAAGAATAGCGGAGAAATATCTAGCGCAACGCTCACAAGGGTATGAGTATGGAGAAAAATCCAGGCGTTTGCTAGCAATACGGGCAAGCCAGAAAATAGCATCCGGGGTCATTAGAGGGATTAAAGATTGGCAAGGACAGACGGTATCAGAAGTGGATGGAATTAGGAAGGTGTTTCATAGATACTATACGGAATTATATGATGATACATCTGTATATCCCGAGGAAGAAATGCTGGAATTCCTAAGCCCCATTAAAGTTGATAAGCTACCTGAGAGTGATATTCTACACATGGGAGAACAGATAGATATCTCGGAAATTGATAAGTCATTGGGTGATCTTGCCACTGGAAAAGCCACAGGCCCTGACTCAATTCCCTTAGAGTTTTATAAAACTTTTAAAGTAGTATTGCTCCTGGTAATGATAGAGCTATTTATTCAGGTACAGAATGGAGGGGCAACCTCTCCATCGTGGGATATGGCCAATATAGTAATGTTTTTGAAGAAAGGGAAACCCCCATTAAACCCGGCATCATACCAGCCGATTACATTAATCAACAGCGATGCTAAAATATATTCAAAGATACTGGCCGCTCGATTATACCTGGTGATCAGGAAGCTAGTTTCCCCCAGACAGCACGGGTTTGTCCCGGGAAGGGATACTACCGATCATATTCGAAGAGTTCTCGCACTCTTTGATGCTACGGAAGTAGCAGAGGAGCCTATGGCAGTGGCATTATTAGATGCAGAAAAGGCGTTTGACCGGGTGAACTGGAACTATCTGTGGTATGTAATGGAGTACTATGGGTTAGGGAAGAAAGTTATTGTAGCAGTAAGGGCCCTATATAGACTACCGGCAGTGAAAATACAACTAATGGGGGGACAATCTGAGAGTGTTCAGGTCAAGAGAGGCACTAGACAGGGATGTCCATGCTCTCCGCTCTTGTTTGCTTTATATATAGATCCCTTGCTTAGACAGCTGGAAGAAAATAACAAGATCCCACCGATTCACAGGCAGGGATGGGATACAAAAGTTTTAGCATATGCAGACGATATAGCTATATTAACTCCCACCCCTGACCCGGCATTGAGAGAGGTTGAAGAGATATCAATGAAATTCTGAAGATTTTCTGGATATCTCCTAAACAGAGCTAAAACGCAGCTATTGACTAATCAATATACAAGTACCCAGGATACCCGAAGGGTGGATCATGCAGTATATTTGGGTATAAACATTACACCAAAAGTAGGAGAAATTGTTAACTTAAATCTGGATCCCATACTTGCGAAAGCTAGACAAGATATGTGCAGATGGAATAATCTGTATTTGACTATTATGGGGAGGTGTAATATGGTAAAAATTATTTTCCTCCCTAAGTTGCTGTATCTGTTTCGTGCTGTACCGCTGAGCTTTACTAATCCTAGATTCAAGGAGATAGATAGAGTGGTTATGAGATTTATTTGGGCATATGGTAAGTGTAGAAGAGCAAGTAAATTTATGTCTCTCCCTCGAGAAAGGGGGGGCTGGTCTTTACCGAATATAAAATTATACCAAATGGTAGCAGCCTTTCAGTATATGCGCCCATTACGGGGTCCTAAGAAAGAAGGGACTGTGGAAGAGGACTGCCCTAATATATATGAGCTGCAGATAGGAGCAGTAGCTAATGGGTGCTTGGTAACATTTCATGAGCCCGGATACTATAAGAAAACTCGATATAAGGTATTGGAAGCGGCCTATAAGTGTTGGCGGTCATGGTATAAAAAGAAAGGATTCGGTAGATATAATTGTTATACCATGATTGAGAAGAATTCATCACTCCCCGAAATATTTAAGGATAGATGTATGGCAAGTTGGGCTCTTCAGGTATAGTGAGGTTAGGGAACTTTTTTGATAACTCTGGGGTCAAGGCATTTGGTGATTTACAGGAGCGTTATGGTTTAGAGCGAAGGGACTTTTTTAAATACTTACAGATACGAGATTTTCTTGTAAGGAAAACAGGGGGTGTGGAGGGATTTAGAAGTGATCAACTGTTGGATGACATCCTGGCTAACTCCAATATATCAATCAGGTCAATCTACCCATTACTGCTGGCAGAACAGCCTGACGATTTAGAGAAGAATAAGGAAAGGTGGAGTGAGAAGCTAGTAGATGGGAGTAATAACTTTTTAAGGTCACTAGAACTGGGACACACTATCCTACTCTCCTCTTCCCTGCAAGCGCAACATTATAAGACCATGTTCGACCTATATCATACCCCAGCTCATCTCGTCAAATGGGGCAGTCAATCAGGAACAAATTGTCCAAGATGTGGGATGTATGGAATAGATATTGTACACCTGGGGCCAGATGTAGGAAACGTTTGCGACTCGCAAACGGGCCGATTCGCAATTTGCGACAGTGCAAAATCGGAAATGGGATGCAAAAAGCCCATTTCCGACTCGCAAAAAGCGATTGGACCCATTTGCGAGTCGCATCCGTTGCGACCCCATTTTGCGACCCGCAAATTGCAAGTCGCAATTTGCGAGTCGCAAACCTTATGCAATTGCAACTCGCAAATTGCGACTAATCGCAAAAAGCCCAGTTTGCATGTCCCATTTACCACTAACTCAGAGCAGGTGGTAACCATTACCAAAGTATAAAAGGGGACCCAGAAGGCATCTGGGTTACTCAAGATGGCGGAGATATACCTGATAGCAGTGAGGAGGAGAGTCTACGCAGCCCAGCAGAGGAGGAGGAGGGGCCACAGACAGGAGAAGATATATAGAACCAGGCAGACTCTTTTTCAGCAAACTGAAGAGGAGATCTATGACAAATACCGCCTTAGCAGCGCAGCCATTCTAGAATTAATAGATTTACTGAAACCACAGCTAGAACACAAGACTCTGCGTGGCTGCGCCATCCCTACGCATGTGCAAGTACTATGCGCACTGCACCTCTTGGCCTCAGGGAGCTATCAGGGGGTCATTGCCGTGGCAGGTGGGGTATCCCAAAGTGCAGTGTCAAGGTTCCTCAGGGCATTCCTAGATGCCTTAGTCACGCACATGTCTCACTTCATATACTTACCAAGGAATGAGGCAGAAATTAACAGCACCAAGCTGGACTTTTACCGCATTGTCCACTTTCCTCATGTCATAGGGTGTGTAGATGGGACACACATTCAAATATACCCCCCTGCTAATCTGGAACACATTTTCCGCAACAGGAAGTGTACCCACTCACTCAACATACAGGTTGTTTGTGATGCCCATTATGTCATCACGGACATCGTAGCTAAGTTTCCTGGCAGTACCCATGACTCATACATTTTTAGGCATAGTGGGATACATCAATGCCTGGAACGTGGGGAATTTGGAGACGGTTACCTCCTAGGTAGAGCCACAGACACTTGCAGACATACACACAGGTCCCTGTGCACGACAATCTGGACTTCCTAACCGTGTACTTTTGTGCCCAACAGGTGACAGTGCATATGCTCTCAGGCCTTGGATCATGACTCCGTTTTTAACACCCAGAACTGAATCAGAGAGGCAATACAACAGTGCGCATAAGAGGACCAGGAACCTGATCGAGCGCACCTTCGGACTGCTGAAGGCAAGATTCAGATGCCTCCACCGCAGTGGAGGCGCCCTCCAATACACCCCCATTACCGCTTTCAAAATTGTAGTCGCATGCGCCATCCTCCACAACATAGCCACCCGACGTGGGCTACCTCTCACCCCTGCAGACCCAGATCCTGATGATGAAGAGCAAGAACAACCACATCGCCATCATGGGGATAGGAGTCTAGCTAATCAAGGCAGACTGAGACAGGACCACATTGCAACGCAATATTTTGGACGGTACGTGTCAACTCCCACCATACTCACCTATTAACCATTTGTTAAGTGGAACAAAAATAACTGTTTTATTAATGTCATGAAGAAACTATATACAAGTTGAAATTGTCCATGGGCAGGAAAATGCCAACCAGTCATGTGGCACATTAACGCCATGTGCCACATTAATCTGTCCTGGCTGTTATCTATGATCTCCTGCCCCTCCTGCCAGCCTGGCTGGTCCCTGCTGCGTCCATGGTGCTGTGCCTACCACTCCTCAGCACCCTACTGTGAGTGGCAGAGACACTGCTCACTGTTGAGCCCTCCTCCCAGGTGTATTTGTTAACTTCCTGGCTGTGATGCCATCATCATGTGCCAGGAAGTGTTTCCAGAGTGTTCTGGTATGCTTTCTGGAGTGTTCTGCTGCATCTGCAAGCAATTTTGAAGGTATTCGCAATTTGCGACACCCACTCGCTAATTGCAAGTTCGTTTTTGCACACTCGCAAACAGCGACCTCGCAAAATGCGGACTCGCACACAGCGTTGCAAGTCCGGCTGCGAGTCGCAAAATCGGATCGCTTTTTTTTCTGGCATTCCAATTTGCGACTCGCATTTTGCGAGTCGCATCAACTCGCAAAATGCGAGTCGCAATTTTTATTTTTGCTACATCTGGCCCCTGATGGCTACATGCGGGGAATTAATGGTCTTGAGGGAGGGTATCCAATCTGTCTTGAAAAAGGTTTTGGGATATGATCTAGCTCTTACCCCCGAGATCATGGTTCTAGGGGTCCCTGGAGAAGTGGGCGGCCCACATAGAGCATTTATTTTTGTAGCCGTGGCAGTATATCGATTATGTATATCATCCGCGTGGTTGAATGCACGACCTCCGTCCTGGCAGCAATGGTTGGCTAGATTGCTGTCTGTATATTATTTGGAGATAGCATTGTACAAAGGTAAGGGGGAAACATGCTAGGAGGAAAGGGAAGGCAATATGGGGGTCATTCCAGGATTGGATTTTGGCTCATAATGATTAATGTTCAAATTAAAATCAGCATGCCATTATTTATTTAGGGGGCACCTTTCTCCTAAACTTTTATCTCTTGGTTGGTTTGAATTTGTTTTTTATATTTGTTGTATGATTCCTTTCCAAGATAAAAAATAAAAAAAATAAAAAAAAAGAATACGGCTTTAGAGGCTGCTTAAAATGCAGGCCTACTTCATTAAAATATACAGACACTTCCTCCCACCAATGAGGACTACTCCTTTCCTTACCATGCCTTCCCTCACATCTTGTGGACTAATTAGGAGAGGGGGAGGTAAAGAGGGAACTCCAAACTCTTCTTATCTCCATCAGCCCTTATGACACTGGTTGCTGAGCAGGGTGGGAGGAGCTTGTCCTGTCAAAAGTGGATTAGTCTAATGGTCTATATCATGACTCACCTTTATCAAATACGTAAAGATTACAGAGAATTCAGAAAACTGCTGCTAGACTACTTCAACATGTAAAGCCACAAGTACAAATATCCACTGTTTAATGGGCCTTACACTGGTTGCCAGAAAATGTACCTTCAAGCTGTTTCGTGTCACCCACAAAGCAATGCATTGCAAAGGACCACTTTTCATTGGGAAGAAAATCAAAACAAAGGAACCTATGTTCGAGAATAGTTCCCCACCTCAGAATTGCTCATACAAGAAAAGAATAGGTGGAAACACCTTTCTCTGTTCAAGCAGCCAAACTATGGAATTCTTTAACCTCAAATATAAGACGACAACAATCTAAGATTCAGAAGATTAGTCAAGAGCTGGCTCTTCCCCACATGACCACCTTACTCTCAAAACAACAGTGTACCATAACAGTATGTACAAGAAATGTAAAGCTTTGATATCTGTATTATTTGTGCATGTAGGAAGGTGTATATATATATATATATATATATATATATATATATATATATATATATATATATATATATGTATGTACATTTAAAAAAGGAAAGGTTACAGGATATTATAGTTAGGTTTTACATTTACTCACACAATGCCATAGAAATGTAGCCGTTATAGTTAGAGTTATTTCAAGTAACTATAACTCACATAACTATAACTCCCGCCCTGCCATGCACATTTATTTCTTCAATAATTTGACTGCTAATGTTTCATTTACATTTTTAAAGATGCTATAGAAGTTGTCATGTGTGCTGTAATATCTGGGGTAATTAGCAGTGGATGACGAGAGCGCAAGCTATATTTACCTTAGGGCACAAGTTATAGTTACTCTCACAGACATGTTTACAGGGCTTCTTAAGTGGGTGGCACACTCAGTGCTGCAGGCCTACTAGTAGCATTTAGTTTCAGGCCCTGGGTATGTGGTATACCACTCTACAAGGGACTTACAGGTAAATTAAATATGCCAGTTGTGGATACATCAATGTTACCATGTTTTAGGGGACAAGTACATGCACTTTAGCACTGATTAGCAGTGGTAAAGTGCTAAGAGTCCTAAGGCCAACAAAAAGATACATCAACAAAATGGGAGGTAAAGGCAAAAAGTCTTTAGGAAGACCACCGTAAGGATACCATGTCTATCACATGGGTGGTGCATGGGCGTTCCCATGCAACCACCCAAGGTTTCTGATGCTAAACCCTATTTACTTAAAAGTAGACAAGGTTTAACATCAGAAAATAACACCTACTTCAATCAGCCACAAATATGGAGAAATGCATTTATTTCTCCTTTCTTTTCCAACTTTGCATGTGTGCTGCACATGCAAGGGGGGAAGTTTGTGTGGGGATATATATATATATACAATATATATTTATATATATATATATATATATATATATATACATATACGTATACACATATTTATATGTCCACACACACTTAGAGACATATATAGTCATTTTATATATTTAAATATTAAGCCTTTCATATAGTCAGATTTCCATAGTGTGACATATATGTATTTTGATGGAAAGAATCCAAATGCCTTATAAACACATTCCTCCAGCTAGGTTACATAAATAAGATGTATTTATTATGACTATGACATATATGCAATGAAAAGTGTATACATTTGTTAATATATATAAATTTGTTCTCCTTTTTTGCTATAACTAAAATAAAATATATATGCATGTATACAGACAAGCCCTCACATCCAGATCTAAGTACGTGTAAAGTAATATATATAACATACACACATATAAGCTTTTTACTAATTATTATTGATAAACAGGAATAAATCCCACGATATCTGCATCCATTTTCCATGTATATGCTAGTAATAATAGTTAAATGTTCAAACATGCTCAGGACTGTATAGACCATATCTTTGTAAAATTTTCATAATTGTATTTCTTTTTTTCCCGTTTCAAAACATGTTGTCATACACTTCTATTATAGTTTCATTTCCCTCTAATATTTACCTACTCTACTCTGACATATGTTTATTAGCCCAGAGAGCAGCAGAAACCTAAATGCATAAGCTCATCTACATTTATATTTTGTATCTACAATGAGATTGTAAAATATGTAAAGTATGTACATAAATGTCTTGTGATTTAAGGAATAGTTGAGATTTTTTGTTCAGTTGTTTTAATGCATGTAGACATAGAAAAAGATACATACATTTGTATGCATGTGCTCACATTTACATGAAGAGAACAGTGCCATCCCCGTAATATTTGGATATATCCCTGTAGATAAATATGTGTGCTAAGGTGTAGAATATCGCACACTCGTACACACATATTTTTTCACTCTGCTACAAAGGAAACATAATCAGGCTCACTTGAAAATATTTATTAATCCAATTTGATAATTGTGGTCACAAATTCACCAGTTATATTTACAGTTATCTCAAGTAACTTTAGCTTGTGCTCTATGGTAACTATAACTCACACCCTTGCCATTCACAGGTTTGTCATCAATAATTTTACACCAAATGTTGCAGTAATATTATCAATGATATCATAGAAGATGTCATCAGTGAAGTAATTTGTGGAATAATTAGCAGTGCAGGGCGAGAGCGAGAGTTATAGTTACCGTTGAGCGTGAGCTATTGTTACTTGAGATAACTATAACTGCTGATTTTCAATGGTTTTGTGTGTGTAAAATCTGAACCTTCGTTTTTAAGTGAATTGAAAAGTTTAAAAAAAATTCTGTTTCCTTAATATAACGTCCCTGTAACCTTTGTTTTTTTCTGTAATGTTTTTTTTTTTTTCTGTAAAGTAATATTTAATATTTAATTAATTACAATACATTAATCCAATATTTGGCTGTGCGCAGTGGGAGGTTGGTGCAGGGGTTGACCTGTGGCCAGCTCCAGCAGCTAACCCCCGCATGCAGTCAACCCCATGCTGTGCACGGACTTTGGCGTGCCCAGTGGGGGTTAGCTTCAGGGCCCGGCTTGCAGCCAACCCCATGTCGTGCACAGCTGCAGGGGTTTAGCCGCAGTCTCACTGCTACCCCGACTTGGAATATAAAATCTCATGCCAAGCCCAGAACTCCCTTTTTCTTACATATAAGTCACCCCTAAGGTAGGCCCTAGGTAGCCCAAAGGGCAGGGTGACATGTAAGCAAAAAGTAGGGCATGTACCTTTAAGTTTTTTCATGTCCTCATAATGAAAAACTCCTAAAGTAAGTTTTCATTACTGTGAGGCCTGCACCTCGCATAGGCCAGTATTGGGAATTCCTTATAAAATCTTTAAACTGTAATTCCTGATCTGAGAGGACTAGAGGCATCATGTTTAGTGCCATTGGAATGGTCCAGTCAGATTTATTACTACTATTTTAGAAATGCCACTTTTAGAAGGTGGATATTTTTCTACACTCTCTGCTCTGTGTGCCTAAAACCTATCTCCAATACACTTGTGCATTCCCTTCAGACTCACACAATACAGGATACTCAGCCACATCTGCATTCATCTGCATACTGATGGGTCTTCCTGGGGAGGAGGTTGGGAAGGGCTCACACACCTCAAAGTGTATGGACTAGAGGTCAACAAAGGGGCTGATTACCTCCCAGTGGCTGTTTGCAGCAGAGACTGAAAGGGAGACCTGTGCACTTCACAAGAATTATTTTGTAGTCATCGCCTATATCAAAGGCAGTTTCCTGTGTAAGTACTGGATCTTTTCACTCACCCATCAGTCCACTACTGGACCAAGATGAAACTCTGCTGGAATAAAGGCTCTTGCGCCAAGAAAATTGCCACTCTGCTCTGACTGACTGTTCCCAGAAACTGCTGCCTGCTGTGCTGTGCCGCCCAGCTGCCTGATGACCTCTGCCCTGCAACCAGAAACCTAAAATACCCTCCTGAGTGACTCCAAGGACTTGCTTGTATGCCCTGGATGTCATCTACTTAGGACAGCAACGACCTTGTAAGTGGCTTGTGGTTTGCCCTTCCGTGTCTAGGATCTCAGCACCAGCCATTTTCCACAGACATTCACACCCTGGGGCTCGTTCTAGAGGATAAGAGCTCCATTCTGCTGGAGCGCATCTGAGTGCTGGTGAGCGCGAACGAAGGAGGTAGCCAAGCACATGCCTTTCCAACACGATCCGTCTTGTGTTCAACTGCATGGCCCATACTGGGAATCAGTGCTTTGTTCCCTGAGCGGTCCAGCCAGAGAGGAACGTGCTCAGGGTCCAGAGTGAGCTGGCAGTGCAGGAGTCTACACGCACATTCAGGTCTTCTGCATCTTGCCTTCATCTGCAAGGAGCAGTACACTGTGATATGGCTTAGCCCAGCCCCGCCTTCGTGCACCATCACAAACAGGCAGCACGGCTCGCAGATCAGTGGCTGCCATCGTCAGAAGAGGTACTGTGGTTACAAGGAATGTACGGTCGCTACCGCTGCCCCCACGACATCACGGTTGGTTTACTGGGTGGCATTGTAACCTTCTCAAAACAAGGGGCGAGCAGGGTCCCTGAATCTGACTTTCCTATTACAACATTCTTGCCCTAGAGAAATTACTGCAAAGGGTGTAGATGAGAGCACAGTTGACCTAAAGCACTGCTTGGGCAATTATCTATAGAACCTTTACCTCTCTTGAGTTATTGTTCAAATCTCTATCATTTTCATCTTTGGATTACTGTACGGGCAGTGTTGCACAAATATTTTACACATTGCCTCTTTAGTTAAGCCTGACTGATCTGTGCCAAGCTACCAGAGGGTGAGAACAGGTTATTTTAGGGTGTGTATCTAACTTACCCTGAATAGAGTGGTGGGTTCTGCTTGACTGAGGTACATACAATAGCCAACCAGAAACCCCATTTCTTACACCAAGGTACACCCCTTGGTGCTAACTAATGCAAAACAGCGATATGTGCGCTATTTTTGAGTGATTTTCCAGCGCTAAGCAAGATTAGTACTGGAAAGTAAATTAGTAGAAGTAGATCTAGGGCCTGATTTAGATCTTGGTAGCAGGATTATTCCATCACAAACGTGACGGATATTACGATCCCATAATATGCTATGGAGATTATAAAACGGCGGATGGGATATCCATCACGTTTGTGGTGAAGTATTCCTCACAGCCAAGATCTAAATCTGTCCCTTAGCGTTGATTTGCGTCGCTTTTGTGATGCAAACACAGAGCTAAAACATAGTAAATATACCTCTAGGTATCTCCCCATATGGAGGAGAATATTATAAGGGGAAAGGTTGTGCTTCTGTGTAAATATAGGCATATATGTATAACCACACACAAAGTGCTTCTACGCCTCGTCAGGGGTATTTTGAGCTATATAAATACAATTTACAGTTCTAATTACAATTACAATCATTGGTTTTAAAGGATTTGTTTGCTGTTTTGAACATATGCCATAGGGTTTAAAAATAGGGTAAATAAGCAGTCAATTCACTACTCTTAGTACCAGATGTTCTCTGCAGTGTCCAAAGTGTTTGTTCAATTTTCTTAGTCTCTATTTATGTTTTTGATAGGTGTGCCTTAAAATATGGGGTTCTGAAACTACTGGCAGTCCAGTCCGTAGACATTGTTTATGTGCTGCACAATATGTTAATATTTTAATTTTCACAGAAGGTAAATATGCTTCCTAATCATACCTACATGTTGATGAATTTGAAGGCAGATAGTTGGCTCAGTTATTGAACGTATTCCAATACACATGTATATTGAATGTTCAACAGACTAGACATAAGACCTTGTAGTGAAGCAGTGATTCAGGAAAGCTGTCTAATTCTCTTTATTGAACAACTTTGTAGGATACAGGTGGACCAGTGTTAATGCTGATGTTTTTAATGAATTTACTAATGATTATTCATGTACTCTGAGTGTTGAATGTGCATAGAAAATGTATCAACGTAAAGAAAAATAATGCACGCATTTGAAGGTGCGACCACCTGAGTGGCCGTCAATGTTCACAAAGTGTACTTATTAATGGCTTGTTAATATGAAATGTTGAGCAAATGTTTGATTAATGTAGAAATATGTCATGTTGGGGGTTATGCATTATGTATTAGCTTTATTAATCGTAGGCCTTAACTTAGTGAGGTCTTGGCCTAGTTGCACTGCCTCATGTCAAGCTGTATTTCTTAATCGACTTCTAAAACGGATGCTTAGAGAATTAAATTATGATTTTCGAATGTGCTGTCCAAAGGCTTGTAGCTGAAATCTTTTTTCATGAGAACTGCTTGATAGGAGATGATGTACTTGCTAGTGAAACAAAGTTTAATGTAGTACGTGTGAGACTGACATTCTCAGGAGAAGACAATTAATGCGCTGACTGGAGTATAAGCTGCAACAATATTGATGCCTGATGAGCGTAATGACGAGAATGGAAGAAAAGGAGCCACTCATCGACATGTGAACCATGTACTAGCATATGGGGTTTTAGTTTTTATTGGATTAGCCGCAAACATGCTATTCTTGAACCAATAGGGACATTGGAAGTAGTTTTAATAAGTCTAACTTAGCCGGACTACTCTGAGAGGAGATCAGCAATTTTGTCCAACTTTTTCTGAGAAGAGACATTCTTAACTTTACTGCTTAATAAGACTTTGCTGTTCTGAACTTTGATGCTAAATCCTGATGCCTTGCTGAGTAGACTGATGTCCTGATGACGAAGACTGTCTTAGCTTGCTGATCCAATTGAGGAAAGGTATACTGATAATGTTATTGATTGCTATGTATATTTGCTTTTGTTTCTTGGTGCCAACCGCTACTTTTGATAGAGCCCTAGTTAGATGTTTTTCCAAATTTGTGTTGGTTAAATTGTTTTGCATGAAGCCCAAACATGTTATTCTAATCTGATGTTAGGTTTCTTACTAATGAAGTTCACTACATATAATTACAGTTGATGTTTCCCTTTGTTGAATTCTAAATGTATGTGATTTTGTTTGTGCAGTTATTCTTGCTTTTAATATGTACTGTGACTTTAGAATGTGTAGTAGCTCAAGCTTTGATTAGAATGAGATTATTTTGTCACTTTGGTCAGCCAGTATTGTTTCTGTATGTTTATCATTTGATTTTGAGATTAAGTTACGTTACATTAGCATTGTTAATATAAGAAAATAAACATTCTAACTTTTACATAACGGTGTGGTTATTCATGGCTGAAAGGTCATGGTGAGTGGAAGTTACTGACTCCTATTGATAATTAAAGCTAATGATTGATTATTTGTTATTGATCTCTACTGGTACGAGGTTATATGGTGGGAAAAAATCGAAGTGCAGTCAAAAGGTCCATCGGCCTATTTGCGTCTCCTTGTAAGTTTACTTATTAAGGTCCGACACGCTAACAGAGATGGCAGCAGACTGATGGTTTGTCTCCTTAGGAGCACATCATAAAGGCCCGGCACATAGTTTGTCTCTTTAAGAGCCCATCATAAAGACCGTGTACATGGTTTGTCTCCTTAGGAGCACATCATAAAGACCCGGTACATGGTTTGTCTTATTAAGAGCCCATTGTAATAATGATGTCCATATGCGATGTGCTCTAGTTTCTTTTATTGAATCCTGGATAAATATCTCATCCACAGGTAAACAGCCCACAGCTCTCCTCACATCATTTTCCTCCTTCCCCAAGCCTTGACTAACCACCCACAGAATCTCCATCCCCACATTCCATGTCCCAAGAAGTATTCCATGAAAAGATATGGATGGGCTACATAAACTACAGGTGAGAATACCACACACCTTCCCCCCAAAACCAACACAGTAAACAAACCTCAGAAACTATAAACATCATATACAAGAATCAAGTATGCTCTACAATATAAATAAACCTACATAACAAAATTCATTCAGAATATATAGAAAATCAGACACTTTTCCTCTTTGAGATCACAATACGATTGAGATTCCATATGCGGCCATCATCAACTTTTACAGCATTTTTGAACAATTTCTTTACTCTAAACGGACCCCAAAATTTGCTTTCACCCTTACCCAAAACAGGTCTCTTAACCAAAACTTCATCACCAACATTCACATTCACATCACATACATGTTTCGTTCCATCAAAGTACTCCTTCCTTTTCACCACTGAATTTTCCTCACACGTCCTGTCATACTCTCCATGTGACCAAGAGACAGCTTTATCCTTACCCCCAGTAACCCAACCAGGAACAAGCAAGCATTTCCTTCCCCTGAATAACTCAAAAGGAACAGATCCTGTCATAACATGTGGTGTAAAACGATAAGCTATCAAGAATTTTCTCAAGCCTTCCTTCCAACATCTCCCTGCAGTTACCTCCAACTGCACACACTCCTTCACACACCTATTAAACCTTTCAACAATACCATTCCCTTCAGGATGATATAACGAGCACAACTTGTGCTTAATCCCCAATCCTTTCAGATACCCCTCCATTTCTTTGGACACAAATTGTGGACCATTATCAGTAAGGATGGCATTGGGAAAACCCTCTCGAGCAAACACCTCTTCCAGAAGATTGATTATTCTTTTAGTTTCAATACTACTAACTATACCAATTTCCACCCATCTGGAAAATTGGTCAATTAAAACCAAAATATAACTGCTTCCACCCTTACCATAAACAGGTCCAACAATATCCATTGCTACAACATCCCACGGCCTGTTCGATAAACTCCTAATACCCATCGAAGGTACTCTCGTTTTATAGATTTTGTCGCTATTACAACAGTCAGAGCAGTCTCTAATTACTCTTTCAATACCTAAATCCATCCCAGGCCACCAATAATTCAAGCGAATCCTAGCTTTGGTTTTACTTATGCCCTGATGCCCACTGTGACCAAGTTGAATGATCCTCTCAACTAACGCACTCGGTACTACTAATCTCTCACCACGAAACAGTAGACCATCTGAAACTGACAACTCATCCCTCATCTTCCAGAACGTTTTCAAGATATTAGAATTCCTTACATCATCAAAATTCCATTTGTCCTTAAGGGAATCACATACTTTTTGCAAAACGGAATCATTTGCAACAGCATGAACCCAGTCATCATGGCCAACAATTCCTTCCGTAACACTACACACACTGAAATCGTTTTCCGGGCTTTCACACACATTTTCCTCTGAAACCGATGACAGTCTGGACAAACAGTCAGCTGTATTGTTATACGCTCCTGGAACATAAAACATTTGAAAATTAAAATCCTGAAGATTAACCACCCACCTACTTATCCTGGAGGAAATTTGGTCAAGACCCTTTTTCATAAAAACTTCAATCAAAGGCTTGTGGTCAGTATACACATGAAAAGGTCTTCCCCATACAAAATTTTTGAATTTGTTTACAGACCAAAAAACACCTAACGCTTCTCTCTCAATTGTGGAATAATTCACCTCAGATCCTTTTAAAGTTCGTGAACAATACACTACCGGTTTCCAATCCTGTCCTTCTCCTTTCTGTAAGAGAACACCACCTAAACCTTTCGTGCTAGCATCAGTCATGATCACACTCAACTCATTTGGATTGAACGATTTCAAACAACCCACACTAGACAATTGCTTTTTCACAACTACAAACTCGTTTTCACACAAATCACTCCACACATATTCAATACCTTTTTTCAGTAATCTCCGCATATTTTCTGTTATCATAGCTAAGTTAGGTAGAAACTTTCCATGAAACTCCACCATACCAAAGAAAGCCTGCAATTCTTCTTTGTTCTTGGGCGACTGTAGTCTTAAAATACCTTCTATCAAATCTTGTTTTGGGTATAGACCAGTAGAAGAAATTCTGTGCCCCAAATACTCTATTTCTTCCTTACTAAAATGACACTTACTGAGTTTTAACGTGAGCCCATGACCTTGTAGGATACCCAAGACTCTCCTAACCCTTTCTTCATGTTCTTCTTTAGTTCTCCCATACACCAGAATGTCATCTTGAAAATATTTCACACCTTTCTCCGCCCTAAATAGATCATGCATTAACCTTTGAAACACCGATGAGGCTGATACCAACCCAAACGGCATCCTTATGTATCTAAACGTTCCAAAAGGAGTAATGAACGTAGTGAGATTCCTTGAATCTGCATGAAGCTTCACCTGATGATAGGCTGAGGCTAAGTCTAACGTACTAAAATATTTGGCACCATGCAAAAGTGTAACCATTTCCGTGATATTTGGAAGTGGAAATAAATCACTCACAACAGCCTTATTTAGATTCCTTAAGTCGACACACAGTCTGATATTCCCCGAGGGCTTACGTGCGACAACAATCGGAGAAACCCATTCTGAAGCTTCAACAGGTTCAATGATCCCACTCTGACATAGATTATTCAACTCTTTCTCCACATCATCCCTCACCGATATTGGTATTGGCCGTACCTTACAAGCCACAGGAATTGCACCTTCCTTAAGTTTGATGTGATGTACATATTTGGTGAGACAACCTAGAGTGTCACTAAACACACCCTTGAATTCACGCACAAAACTTGGTACACTTTCCTTATTAACTTCTGTAGAAATTTCACACACATTATTAATACTCTTAAGAAAGTCTTTTTTGAGTAAAACAGGTGTGCTATTGTTAGGATCTAAGATGACCTCTAGTTCTCTTTGATGGGGCCAGCTTAAGACGCTATCCCCTATTACCGGAACATAGATCTTGGCATAAATGGAATTTGACTTGAATACAATTTCCGATTTAAAGTATCCCCTTAGCTCAATAGTTAGACCTCCATAGCCCCCAGGGACAACATCTGGGTCTTCCAATTGTACTTTATCACTTAAATATTTGTCAAATATCTCATTTGACATCAACGTCAACCATGCTCCAGAATCAAAGAGAACCTCACACTTAATACCACACATTATTACAGTGTCTCTCGGATAATACTTTTTCTTCCCTTGCTCATCAACCATCAATATACAATCCTGTATCATTTTGACTGTTGAATCCTTCTGTGACCTACAGCATTTCGCAAAGTGCCCATGTTTTCCACATATTTTGCAGATAGCATTCATAGCAGGACACTTTTTAAAGGATGCAAAATGTCCTAAATTTCCACATCGAAAGCATTTGGTATCTTGGAATTTCGGTCTCTGAATTTGTGTTAGTTTCGCATTATCCTTTTCTCCTTCTGCAACTAATGCATGATTTTCCTGTTGCTCGTTTTTAGGAAATACTTTATTCACTGAAGGAAATCTGTTCTTTTCTAATTCCCCCACACATGCTAAGGTATGTTCCACACTTTTGGCAATTGTCACAACTTCTTGTAGAGACGGATCGTCCTTACTCCAAAGCTCTTGCCTGATCTTGTCACTTGAGCACTTGAGCATAAATTGATCCCTTATACGTTCTTCTAACATTAATCCAAATTTGCACGTAGCTGCCAATTTCCTTAAAGCAGTAATGTACTCCTCTATAGATTCATTTGGAGCTTGTTCCCGCATACCAAAGTGATATCGCTCCAGAATTGTGCTAATCTTAGGAAGATAGTGTAAATCTAGTTTCTTTATACAGAGTTCAAATTCATTTAAATCCGTTCCTTCATCCTCTGGCTCAGGTAAAGTTTCAAAAATTTCCAGTCCTTCACACCCCAAACAATGCATAAGAAGAGAAACTTTTCTTTCATTTGATAGCGATGAACTACATACTCTTGTATAGTGCAAAAATGACTTTTTCCATTTTGACCAAATAATAGGTGCTTCTCCAGGTACTGTTAAAAAAAACGGAGGTGGAGGTATATTTTGCATTATGGTTATTTTTTAGAGAAGAATTGAATCACAATAAAAATTAAATCTTCTAAAGATATAATCTTATAGTAATTCCTTTATGTTTTTCCTTTGAATTACTATTTTGTAGAATATCAAAGTCATTAGTATGTCATTCAAACATGAAGACCATTTTCTACAGGCAATTCACCTTGTACTGTGTGAAGAAAACTTTAAGCTGTGGGCTGTTGGCTGTGTCGGGGCTGCCAAATACTGTTGTAGACTATTTCAAGCTGTTTCACGATGGCACCGTAGCTGCAGGTGAGTTAATTCTTCCTTACTCTAAATGTTTGATTTTCACCATTTAAAGATAACCCGTTCGTTGTTAAATGACCACCACAAGCGTTATCTATGGAGCCTTTTCTGAAAGTGCCGCAACAAGCGCGCGATCGTCATCTGCCCTGTTCTTCTGAAACGGAGCGCGCAACTAAACAGACACACGGCGCCCGAATGCAGCGCTCTGCTGGAGCGTGACAGCGCTCGCGGAAACCATTCGGTATTTTAAATATAAACCCAAGCGTCGAGTTACTTGCGACAATTACAGAAAAGTCTTTTTCTCGGTGAAAAAAACAAAAAAACGTAATGGTTCCCACCTTCACCATACCATTAGAGTAAAACTTTTCCTCAAGCAGGCAGTTTATTACTAGGATCTTTGGATGTTTTCCTTCCTTCCTTTGTATTTTCTTTTTTCTCTTCTGTACTTTTCCTTCAATATTCTCACTCTTAAATAAAGAAACCAATCCATAAAATTAGAACTGAAAACAAATAAAACTCACCAACTGTACCTCCTGAAAACAGTACAATAGGTTCCAACTGTCCAACGAAAATCATAAATCCAACTGCTGTGTTGAGATATTCCATTGAACACATCCCATCCTCGTCGCCAGTGTAATAATGATGTCCATATGCAATGTGCTCTAGTTTCTTTTATTGAATCCTGGATAAATATCTCATCCACAGGTAAACAGCCCACAGCTCTCCTCACATCATTTTCCTCCTTCCCCAAGCCTTGACTAACCACCCACAGAATCTCCATCCCCACATTCCATGTCCCAAGAAGTATTCCATGAAAAGATATGGATGGGCTACATAAACTACAGGTGAGAATACCACACCCATCATAAAGGCCCAGTACATGGTTTATCTCCTTAAGAGCTCATCATCACTGAGAGCTGGAATTACTTTGATTGAGTGATACAAACTGGAGAGAAAATGTGCCACTAAGCCCTTAAAATGACTTTCCCAGATTCTTGGAGCTTGCCAATGATTGTTTGAGGATGTTCTTGCCGTTCTAGTGTCTTTGTGAATGAAGTAGGTTTTTGCACTTGAACAGCTTATGCAAATCGCAGGTGAATTGTGATGTATGAGAGGTAGAGTGCATATTCTGATGTGTGAGAGTAGGGAAGTCGACGAACTTCATGCGTGTGGCGCTTTGTGCTCAGAAATTGTACATGTGGTTGTTAGTATACGGGCCCTGCATGGTCTAAGGCTCCGGAGTATATTGAAAAAGAGTATGAGACACTTGGTTTTTGTTGTCATTTGTCTGGTTTAATAAGTGGGTCGGGCGTGGTCAATGAGTCAGAGTGTGAGTCTAAGTGAGCGGAAGAGTTTTTTTGACTGAGATCTGGCGAGTCCTATGTGCACCAGGACAGACCCACTGATCATTTGAGAGTGAAATTTGCAGGTCGAATTTTGCTTGCGAATCAGGGAAACTGAGAACGAAGGAGTAATTGGTAGAGCGAAACGCCATCAGTGAAAAGTCCGTAAAGTGATTGTGTTACCCTACCTGTAGTAAATGAACAATATTTTGATTTTGGTAAGTGCTCACAATAAATTGCATCAGCTTTGTGTGAATTTGAGTTTGAGAGGACAAGTCGCAAGACTTTGTCAGCCGCAGTATGTGTGAGTGTGATGTTTTAGGAGCTGCGCTGGGATAGGATGGTTAGTGAGAAAGGTCGCACACAGATTGGCAGCCATCCGTGAAGTGCAATTGGTGAAGAAGGTGAGTGAAAAGAATTCTGGGAATAAAGGTCACTTCCTGATCTGAAATAGAAAAGCATAAAGGTCGAAAAGATGCATTTTTTCAAAGCTTTGAAGAGTGCTTTAAGGGGAGATGTGTACATCTCAACGTGCATAGGGGATGTTACACCACCTGCAGGTACACCAGCTTACATTGTAATCGAAGAAAAGGGCGTTGCAGACTTTGTCTTTGGTTGAGACAGTGGTGCAAAGTGACAGAGAAAGATGGAAGTTTAGCATTTCCTGTCCATGGAACATTTAATTTGAGGAGCTTAGAGAATCTGAGGAGGGTGCTGTATGATCTGAAACCCCCTCCAAGACTAGCACAGTTTGAGGCATTGGCACTTTGGGAATTAGTAGCTAGACAGCAACAGCAACAGAAATTTGAGAGGAGGTTGAGAAAGGCAGAGAAGACACTAGCGGAGGCTAGATGGGATGTTGGTCAGAAATTATGGACAACCGAGAATTTACAGGGGATTAAGATGTTTCGAGCAATTACACAGGACAATGAGAGAGAAGGAAGGAAAGCTACTAGAAAGACAAACAGAAGCCTCTCTGAGAGTAGAGAGTGGAAATCAGGGGAGACTAGGAGATCTTTGACGTATGAGGAAGAGTCAGACAACGATGAATTTATCATGCAGTTATTGAGAAATCCTGCCCCACTTTATGAAGCACAAGAGAGTGGTCTGAGCACCAGTGTAAATCCTTCAGCTCCAACACAGGTTAATGGGACTGCGAGTCCAGTGCAAATTAGTCTTGATATTACACAGAGTCCGATGCAGAGCAGTCTTAACGCACCTATTGGTTCGGTAGCACAAACGCAGGTGCCACAGTCAAATGTCCCGAGAATTAACCCTGATGTGCCTATAGTGGAAACCTCCACAAATCTAATTGTGCCTACAGGACAGGTTTTCCCGAACCAACATTGGTTCAGACTGAGCCAACTCCACTTTTACTCCCTCAAGTGCAGTCACAAACAATGCCGAAGTACACTCCAATAACAGGGATACAGTCAGATATGTCTGTACTAATGAAGCAGAATGCAGGAATTACACTCCCACAAAACCTGAATGTTAGACCAAGCCCAGACGCTGTACCTGTACCTGTCACCATTGGTCCAATTGTACCTTTGTTTGCCCAGGAGAATAAGAAAGTAGGTAGACAGGGAGTTCTAAGTCAGAATTCAATGAGGGGAGGACTCAATGAGAATACCAGAGTAGTCTTTCCTACGGGACAAAAGTTTGAAGAAATGAGATCATTGTTAGACCTTAGTCCGCTTGGAGTTCCTCCGGATACTGTGATAGGGACGAATGTTGCTCATAGTCCGAAATTGCTGACACCGCAGTCTCCAAATGCAGTCGTAAAACTGTTGCCTAATGTTCAGGTCAACAACATTTTGCTGCAAGGTTTGACTGCCCAGCAACTGACTGAATGGTTAGACAAGCTGAATAACCTGCAGCATGCCCCTAAGGGAGAGGAATACTTGAACTACACAAGACTGGGAATGGAAGCGGGTGAGCTAATTGAAGGGACTATGGGTGTAAACAGATTAGAGTCCTATACCGAAGCAGAGTTGAGATATCTGTGCCAGAAAGCTACAAGGGAAGTGAGCAATGTGCATCCAAAAATTGCTGATCTGGCAGAAATGTACAGCATAGAAATAGAGAAAACTAAACACTTGAAAAGAAGTTACAGGTTAGATTTTAACACAAAGGATTTTGAACACATGAGATCTGCAGAAATGAAGGCACACCTTAGGGAGTTAGTCCAGAGTGTACAGACATGGGGATCATTAGACAAATGGGAAGGCAGATGGGTAAAGAAAAGAAATAAAAGGATAAGAGATTCTGGGGAACTGACTGCAAATGTGCAGCAGAGTAAGTATCCTGTGAAGTTCTTACCTATGAGAGAGATTCCAGGAGAGAATTTTGTTCATGTCCCTTGGAGAAGAAGTGACAATCTGTCCTTTACAAATGATTATCCTAGGTTGAGAGAGAAGCCAGTAAAATGTTACCAGCAGAGAGACAGGGTTGTGAAACTTGCCAAATGCCTGTGGGAGGACTTGAACACTCTTTTGCAGATTAAAGATGCACAAACAGGGGTGCAGGAACATTTTCCACAGCAGCAACAACAGCAGCAGGGAAATATGGTATTTTAAAATCAGATGAGAAGAAGAGGTCGCAGAGGAATTGGTAATGTAAATTGTGGTCCAGACTTGGATGCTGCAGTGGTTCAAAATGATGTGCAGGGAAGAAGAGATTGTTTCCTTGAAACGCTTGTGGAGTGGTCAGACAATTGGAAGCGGGAGTGTCCGATGTTGGCACAGAAAGGTGTTGTTCAGCAAACAGGTGACGTCAATTTGTTCCAAAACATGAGAGAACCAAGAATGAGAGGTCATAATCCAAATTTTCAGAATAATTCAAATCAAATGCAAGGTTTTCAACCCATGCAACAGGTGTAAATGCCACGTGTACAAATGACACAGTTACAGACAATGCAGCAGCAGGATCCCATGGTACCCAGACAGCAAATTTAAATACCTCAAGCCCCAATGGAACAGCAGCAGGTGATGCTTCCTCAATAGGTCACAGGTCAGAGGCTTAACCAAAGTAATAACACAGTTCACCAATTCCCGTTACACAGTGAGATTGGAATAAAAGATGATTGGGTGAGTTAGAGTTTGGATGAAGAGGGGTGTGTGCTTGCAGCTTCCTTAGAAGTAGATCAGAAAGGCCCCTATGTGAAGGAAAAAGTTATGGGTCACAGAGTTTCATTCTTGGTAGACACAGGAGGTACACACTCAACAGTGAGAACTGCAGAGGTTCAGAACTTGCCCCTTTCAGGAAAGACAGTCCAGATTGTAGGAGTAGCGAATCAGTTTTTGACCAATCCGATCACAGAACCAGTCCAAGTTAAAATTGGCAACATTGAAGGATTGAGTAAATTCATAGTCTGTGACTCAAGTCCAGTCTCCCTACTGGGAAGAGACTTGCTGTGTAAAACCAGATGCTCGATTGCTTGTTCAAATGATGAAATCGAGATACAGACAAATAGTGATTGTTGGAAATGGGGTCCTTGGTTGGCAGCCAGGTTACCCCCTGTCCAAGCAAGGACCCTCTCTTTTGTCAGGGTAAGTCACACACAATCCAAATTTCGTGGGTCCACCCTCTGGTAGCTTGGCACTGAGCAGTCAGGCTTAACTTAGAGGCAATGTGTAAAGTATTTGTGCAATAAATCATGCAATAACACAGTATAAACACCACAAAAATACACCACACAGGTTTAGAAAAACACAGAATATTTATCTGGATAAAATAAGGTCAAAACAATCAAGATTTGATAAGTACACGTTAAAATATCACTTTAGAAAATGATAAAAAAGAGTATCAAGTTCTTAAAAGCAATCAGTGTCTCTTGCAAGCACAAAGTACCTGGTTTGTGTCTAAATTATCCGCAAGGGACCTCAGAGGAGGAGATGTGTAGAAAGCTGGGAGGTGTGCATCGGTTTCTCCGGGCGCACAAAGATGATGCATCGATATTTTCCGCGCAGCAAGGGCCTCGCGTTGATTTCCAGCACGCAGGCTTGGATCCTCTTCAGGTTGCGGGTATTTGGGTGCCCCGGGGACGATGCAGAGAAATCCTGGCCATGAAGGACAAAGTCACACGAGCTGCGTTGATCCGGTGGGCGATGCAGGGAAATTTCTGTCGCACAGCAGGCGCTGAATCGATTCCTCTTTGCAGGTAGTTGGGCTGCATCGTTCCAGCTCAGCAATGCATCGATCCAGCGGGCCGTGCGTCGAAGTTCCAGTTGCAACGCTGGGGGTGCGTCAATCTCCACTCGGGGAGCCGGGCTGCATCATTCCTGTTCAGTGTGCTGTGATTTTCTCACCAAGGTGCAGGCTGTGCATTGATTTTCGCTGCACAAGGAGTTCTTTGCAGAGATGAAGTCTTTTTGGCCCTGAGATTTCAGGAAACAGGAGACAAACTCAATCCAAGCCCTTGGAGAGCACTTTTCAGCAGAGCCAGAGGGCAGCAAGGCAGCAGGGCAACAGCCAGGCAGCAGTACTTCTCAGAAAAGCAGTCCATTTGAGTCCTTTGGGAAGCCAGGAATTTCCTCTTGGCAGGTTGCAGGTTCTGGAGCAGAGTGTCTGTCCCAAGGAGTATCTTGTCCAGAAGTGTCCGAGTTGGTAGGGTTGGAAGCCCTGTGTAAATACCCAAATGTGCCTTTGAAGTAGGGGAGACTTCAAAGAGTGGCTTAGAAGTGCACAAGGTCCCATTTCAGTTCTATCCTGTCTGTCAGGGTCTCAGTAGGGGGTTTGGCATTCCACTGTGTGAGGACAGGCCACTGTCCTTTGACATGTAAGTGTTAGGCCCTCCACCCTCCCAGCCCAGGAAGATGCATTCAGTATGCAGATGTGTGCAGGTGTGACTGAGCATCCTGTGTTTGGGGTTGTCTGAGTGAAATGCACAGGGGGCCTGTCAACTAACCCAGCCAGACATGGATTGTAAGGCACAGAAGGATTTAAGTGCAGAGAAATGCTCATTTTCTAAAAGTGGCATTTCAAAAATAGTAATATTAAATTCAACTTCACCAGTCAGCAGGATGTTATATTACCATTCTGACCATACTAAATATGACCTTGGTTACTCCCTTCAGATCAGAATCTACCACTCAACCAGTATAGGAGCAGGCCTCACAGCAGTGTAAAACGAATTTAGGAGATTTACACTACCAGGGCATATAAACTACACATTCCTGCCTTTTACCTACACAGCACCCTGCCCTATGGGTTAGCTGGGGCCTCCCTTAGGGTGACTTATATGGAGGAAAAGGGGAGTTTAAAGCTTGGCAAGAACCTTTAAATGCCAAGTAGAATTGGTAGTGAAACTGCAATGGCAGGCCTGAGATGGTTAAGGGGCTACTTATATGGGTGGCACGACCAGTGATGCAGGCCCACTAGTAGCATTTAATCTACAGGCCCTGGGCATATGTAGTGTACTTTACTAGGGACTTATAAGTAAATTAAAAAAGCCAATTGGGTATGAGACAATGTCACCATGTTTTAAGGGAGAGAGCATATGCACATTATCACTGGTTAGCAGTGGTAAAGTGTGCAGAGTCCTAAAACCAGCAAAAACAGTGTCCAAAAAGTGGAGGGAGGCAGGCAAAAAGTTAGGGGTGACCACCCTATGGCTGTCAGGTCTAACAGTGATGATGAAGATGACCCAGCTCCAGAGACAGAGTGTGAAACACAAATGAGGAATACCCCCTGATTGATTTCTTTACAGCATTCACAGTGAAGGAACTTCCTCCTGATTTACAGGGAACTGTTAAGGAGAGAGTATGGGATTTGACAGGTGAAGGAGATTGGCCTGAGAAAAGGAGTTGATCCAGTTAAAGTTCCTGTGAAGCCAAACACAATTTTTCCTCAGATTCCCCAGTATCACATGCCACAGGATATCCTTATAAAGGTTGCTCAAATAATTGCGGAATTTGTAAACCAAGGGGTCTTGAAAGAAGTATTGAGCAGTCCATGCAATTCACAGATAATGGGATTAAAAAAGCTCTGTGGGAAAGTTCGAATTATCCAGGATCTGAGAAAAATAAATGACATTGTGATCAAATGTTGCCCCGTGGTACCAAATCCAGCTGTGATAATGTTTCAGATTCCATGCGATGCTGAATGGTTCACTGTCATAGACTTGTCACAAGCCTTCTTTTCTGTGCCTCTTCATTAGGACAGACAATTTATTTTTTGTTTCAACTTTTTAGATCAAGATTATTGCTGGTGTCGACTTCCTCAAGGGTTTTCAGAGTCACCTTCCATATTCAATCAGATCTTGAAAAAGAATTTGGAGTCGTTGGAATTGCCTTTCCAATCGACATTGGTACAGTAGATTGACGATTTACTGATTGCATCCAAAATGAAGGAAGAGTGCAAGTATGACACAATTGCCCTACTGAACCATTTAGGAAAAAATGATCATAAAGTGTGCACGCTTAAAATGCAAGACTTTCAGAAAGAGGTAAAATATTTGAGTCACCAGATTGAGAAGGGGTTAAGGAAATAATCCAGAGGAAGGGTCACAGCCATACTGCAGATGAGTCCCCCATCCACCCAGAGGAATGTCAGGATGTTTTTAGGGATGGTAGGCTACCGTTGCCAATGGATTCCAAAATTTTCAGTCATTTGCAGACCATTACAGAAGCTGACCCACAAGGAAGGTCACTGATCCCTTATTGTTAGACCAGGCCTGCATGAAAGTATTTTCTGATTTGAGAGAGAATCTGTGCAAAGCTCTGGCTTTGGGTATGCCTGACTATACAAAGTCCTTCACGTTGTTTTATCATGTTCTTTGTCTGTCTTGACACAGGTCCATGGAGGTGTAAACCGCTCAGTAGCATATTTTTAAGCTACTTTGGACTCAGTTGCAGCAGCCTTACCAGGCTGTCAGTGTGGAGTTGCAGCGGTTGGACAGAGCCTCACACAGTGTGAAGGTATTGTGATGGGACATCCGTTAACAATAATGGTCCCTCACTCTATTGAAGTTTTACTCACAAGAACCAAAAGCCAGTACCTAACAAGTGCCAGATTGACCTATTACGAGACAAGTATTTTGGGATCACCAAATGTGTCATTGAAAAGATGTACAGTGCTTAACCCGACAACCTTACGACCTGATGAAAATGTTGAAATTGAAAATGTGGAAAACATTGATCATGATTGTCTTGAAGTAACTGTTTTGTGCACAAAATCAAGACCTGATATTAGAGACACCTGATTGGAAGAAAATGACCATATTATCTCTTTGCCGATGGTTTCTGCCTAAGAGACAATACGGGAACACGGAGAGCAGGATATGCTGTATGCACAATTTCTGTATACTGGCAGCGTCTTGGCTTCGAGGAGTATACTCTGCACAAGTAGCGGAACTGGTAGCCCTTATTAGAGCGTGCCATGTTTCTGCCCAACTTAAAGTTATCATCTATACGGATAGCCAGTATGGATTTAGAATAGTCCATGCCTTTGGCCAGTTGTGGTCACAGAGAGGATTCATGACCTTTTCTGGTCTACCAGTGAGAAATGGTGAGAGAATTCAAGAATTGTTGCAAGCTATCCAAATGCCTGAAAAGATTGCTGTGATGAAATACAGTGCACATCTGAAATCACAAGATTTTGTGTCCATGGGAAAAGGATATGCGGATCAAGTTGCAAGGTTTTGCGCATTGAACTGTACATCGTTCAAAGGTAAGTAGGAATTGTTACCTGAAGAAGATGAAACATGTCCAAGTTTTGCATTACATGTAATAGATACCCTGGAAGAATTGAGAACACTGCAGAATAATGTTGACAGGGAGGAAAAACGAACATGGAGCAAAATGAAATGTATACAGCGACAGGATGAATTGAGGTTTTCAGAAGAGGGTCTATTGGTTTTGCCAAATAGCTTGTTGACCCAAATGGCTAGATTTTATCATTGTCAGGCACATGTTGGGAGGGACACCATGATTTGTCTTTTTAAGCAAAATTGGTTCAACACAAGGTTTAGACAAGTTGATGAAGCAGTTTGCCATTGTTGCGTCATTTGTCAACAAATGAATGCGGGGAAAGGGACAGAGGTCAATTTGAGCCACATTGGAAGAGCAGGAGGTCCATTCACCATTATATAAATGAATTGTATTGAGATGCTTGTGTGTGAAGGCTTGAAATATGGTGACTGTCTGCATCTTTAGTCACTGGATTGAAGCGTACCTTACACGAAGGAATGACAGCCTCACAGTAGCAAAGCTGCTGCTTAGGGAACTGATACCACATTTTGGGTTTCCGAACTCTTTAGAATCAGATAGAGGAAGTCACTTCAGCAACAAAGTAATTCAATTACTATGTGCAGCCTTAAACATTGAGCAGAAGTTGCATTGTAATTACCGTCCTGAAGTATCAGGACTACTATGAGAAATGAATGGTACCTTGAAATCAAGAATAGCGAAAATGTGTGCGTCAACGAATCTGAAATGGCCCGACGCACTGCCTTTAGTTCTGATGACAATGAGAAACACACCCGACAGGAAGACAGGATTTTCACTGTACAAAGTCATCATGGGCAGAGCAATAAGGTTCTCATTGGTTCCGGCAAATGCTCTTGTAAACATAACAGATAATATGGTGTTGGACTACTGCAAAGGCCTGGCTGATGTGGTTCGCTCTTTCTCTCAGCAGGTGGAAGCCACCACATTGCCACTGATCCATGACCCAGGGCACAGCCTGAGAGCCAGTGACTGGGTTGTGATCCGGAAACACGTTAGGAAACGTGTTTGGAACCTCAGTGGAAAGGCCCATTCCAGGTCGTTTTGACCACTACCACAGCTGTGAAGTGTGCAGGAGTTCTGAACTGGATACATGCCAGCCACACGAGGAAAGTGGCATGTCCTCTGGATGATGAAAATAAATTGTTGAGAATACCAACAACAAGACAAGCCTCAGAGCCAGAAAGAGAAGAAAGAGTAACTGAGCACGTTGAGGACAGTTCAGTCACTCCTGTGAGAGACGAAGGAAAAGATCTCCAGGAGGGTGTCAGTGGGCCAATCTCAATTGAGGCAGCAGGAGAGTCTAGTCAGAGGGGGGATCTCCCAGAAGTAGATGATTTTGAGAGACAAACAGAGCAAACACCAGACCCCGAGGAATTGAGGTGGATCAAAGCCAATGTGATCTGACTCCTCCTGAACCAGTCACAGGTCCGTCAAGAGAAAATCCTGCAGAACAAGAAGAAGTTTCTAGTTCAGCACTGAAAAGAGCATTGACAAGGGGTCCACTGAAAGGAGATAAGTGGCCGGAGTCACAAGCAAAAAGAAAGGAAGCAGTTGTCGTGACAATAATCGAGGAAGAAGTAGATACAAGGAGAGAAGATCTGAGTGAAGGAGAGTTGCAGGGAGTTCGAAAGTTGAAAAGAAAGAGAATAGCAAGTCGAAGGTATGCAGGTCCTGAATGGGCGTCTGCAACTACAAGTGAACGGCAAAGAGAATGTTTGTCTTTTTATCTTTTTGTTTTGATCGAAACATTCCTGGTCAATATTTTGGCACTTGAAGGAAATCACTGAACTGAACTAATGAAAAAAAATTGAGCAAATAAAAAAGAAAAGAGACTGTTGAAAATAACCTGAAGAGACTTTGATAACCTGATTTGATTTTTTTGGGAAACCTGATTCTTGTCAAGCTGCTTAACCGATTTTTGACAAACTTACCGATTTTGAGAAAAGGATCCTGGAAGTGAGACTGAAAGCTGTAAACAAATCCTGAACGAAGATTTTTGTTTTTGATTTTTGCTGCATAGTTTCTAAATTTTCTCTTCTACTTTCTGATTCTTTACAGATCATGAGTAACATTAGCCAGCAGAATAGGAAGAACAGGTGCTGTAAATACATGAGTATTGGTTTGACAATTGTGTGTGTGATATTGTGTGTGGCATTAATTGTGGGAATGACTGTTCTTGATAAGAGCAAAGACAACCATACAGCTTTAGAGACAACTACTGCATTTACTGCAATAGAGACGTTTAGGTAAGAAATACACGAGGGAAACTTTCTTCTAATGTTTTCTGTCATTTATTGAGTGAGCATGTTGAGACGTTGGATGCAAAGAATTGTTTTGTATGTATGGAGATTCCTTCATCAGTCAAAGAAGGAGTTATCTATAATAGTTTGCCTCATACTTATGGGATAAGTTGTAGTCTGTTACTAACAAGATTCTATAACCAGGAGTACATTCAATATTTCTATTCCAACCACGATGTGGTGTTTTTGTTTGTCCCCATAATTAGGTACCTGAGTAGAGTAGCTAAGGATAAAGACATAGTATTAGTTAAGGGTGTCTTTGAACCTACCTTAACTTTTGGCACAGCTGATGCTCACAGGAACAACCTGACATGCTTGCTTTCACCATTAGAAAATATATTTTAAGATCAGACAGATGACAGGAGAAAGGCATTAAAGGAAATGTTATAAAAAGGCTTAGAGAAAAGGAATTTTAGAAATGATTATGCTTTAGTGCAATAAAAAGCACCACATGCGCAGAACATAGGAATGCTTTGTGTATATAGACCTAAATCTCGCACTGACACTTTATTTGTGGGAACAAGTGAATGTAGACATGTGTTTTTGCTTCAGAGTAAATGGACATTTATTTTGAATGGACATGATCCAGAGATTCCCGGCACATATTACATCTGTGGGCCTAATGCTTATTACCGTCTTCCAAAAGGATGGTAAAGTACATGTTACATGGGGATAGTTTTCCCAAAGATATTTCAACTTGACGACTTAAAGAAATTTCCAAAAATGACTGAGTTACATCACATTAGACAAAGGAGAGTCTCCTTCTGGTATCGTGGGAGATATATTTGGAGCAATGATACCTTCAGTAGGAGTTGTTCTGAATTCGATAAAGATTCAAAAGTTGCCTACTATTGTGGATAACATGCTGACAACTTTGTCATGAGCCATGCTCCTGCTAGATACTGAATTAGCTGCGGAAAGAGCTATGACTATTCAGAACAACCTTGTGTTAGACATTCTTTTAGCAAAAGATGGCAGAGTTTGTAAAATTCTTAAAATTCTAGGCATTGCTGTTCATATATTCCTGATAATAGTAAGGAAATTAGAAGCTTATTTACTAATCTGACTAATGAAAGTGCTGATTTAAAAGAGTTAAAAGAACCAGGTGTTTGGGAAAATGTTGGCAAAGAATTTGCTTATGTGGGAAATTGGCTCAGCAACATTGGGAAAGGGATAATATTGAAGATAATACAAGGGATATTGATAGTTGTGATTTGCTTAATTGGAGTATGGGGAATATGCAAATTGTGTAAAAAGATCAAATTAAAGAAGGCGAGTAATAATCAGAGGGGGGAAGAAAAGAAAAGGGAAAATTTGTTCAGGGAAAATTAGAAAAGAGAATGAAAATATCAGGGGATAGAGAAGACAGAATTTTAGCTGAAGCAAAAAATTGTGTGGGAAGATTAAGGGGCATATTTATACTTTTTGATGTAAAACTGCACTAATGCAGTTTTGCATGAAAAGGTTTAGTGCCGGCTTGCGCCATTTCTGAGCGCCAGCTGGGTGCCATATTTATGGAATGGCCCAAGCCGGTGCAAAGGATGGGCTAGCGTAATTTTTTTTTACGTTAGCCGGGTGGGGGTGGCAGTATGGGAAAAGGGGATTTTGCACCAAAAAATGACATCAGGTTGGTTAGAGGCAAAATAAAAAAATGCCTCTAACCAGCTTAGCGTCATTTTCTGATGCAAAACCATCCATTCCACATGACTCCTGACTCAGAACAGACAGGAGTGATGTCCACCACCCCAATGGCCAGCACAGGGGACCAGTGTCCCCTGGCCAAGGCCATTGCAACCTGTGCGAGGCAGGGGGGCCCAAGATGGGTCCCCAATGGCATTTTGATTGAAAAAAAAATACTTACCTACACTTACCCTACTTATCTGGGATAGGGTCCTTCATCCTCCAGTGTCTCTCTGGTGTGGGTGGGGGTCTTCCTGGGGCTTGAGGAGGGAACCTGTGGGCCCATTCCATGGTATTTAACCATGGAAATGGGTCCACAGGTCCCCTAAAGCCTGGTCTGACCAAGACGCTAAATAATGGTGCAAAGCAAGCTTTTCACCATTATTTAGCCCCTCCTCCCACCCGTGCGCCATTTTAACATAGGGGATAAATATGGGGCTATGGGATTAGCATCATTTTTTAGATGAGAATGCCTACCTTGCATTTCATTGACGCAAGGTCGGTTCAGGCACCTAAAAAATGGTGCAAACTCCAATAGTTTGATGTTAGACGTGTCTAATGTCAAAATGTAAATAGTGAGTTAGTTTTGCGCTGAATTTGCATTCAAAAAATTACGCAAATTTGGTGCAAATGGAGTATAAATATGCCCCTTAGTGTGATGAGACATTCGGTCATCAGAGGAGGGATTGTTAACGCTGATGTTTATAATGAATTTACTAATGATTATTCATGTATTTTGAGTGTTGAATTTGCATAGAAAATGTATTAACGTAAAGAAAAAGAATGCAAGCATTCGAAGGTGAGACCAGTTAAGTGTACTTATCAATGGCTTGTTAATATGAATGTTGAGCAAGTGTTTGATAAATGTAATAATATGTCATATTGAGGGTTATGCATTATGTATTAGCTTTATTAAACGTAGGCCTTAACTTAGCAAGGTCTTAGCCTAGTTGCACTGGCTCATGTCATGCTGTATTTCCTAATTTATAAAATGGATGATTTGAGAGTTAAATTGTGAGTTTACACTGTGCTGACCAAATGCTTGTGACTGAAATCTTTTCTCATGAGAACTGTTTGATAGGAGATGATGTACTTGTAAGTCAAACAATGTTTAATGTAGTATGTGTGAGACTGACTTTCCCAGGAGAAGACAATGAATTCACTGACTGGAGTATAAACTTCAACAATATCGATACCTAAAAAGCGCAATGACGAGAACGTAAGAAAAGGAGCCAATCATCGACATGTGAACCATGTACTAGCAGAGACTTTAGATTTGGGGTTTGAGTTTTCATTGGATTAGCTGCAAACATGCAATTCTTCAAACAATAGGGACATGGGAAGTAGTTTTAGGAAATCTAACTTAGCCGGACTACACTGAGAAGAGATCACCAACTTAATCCAACTTTTTCTGAGAAGAGACGTGCTTAACTTTGTTGCTTAAAGAGATTTTGCTTTTTTGAACTTTGATGCTGAATCCTGATGCCTTGCTGACCAGACTGATGCCCTGATGACGAAGACTGTCCTAGCTTGCTGATCTAATTGAGGAGAGGTATACCGATAATGTTATCGTTTGCTATATATATTTGCTTTTGTTTCTAGGTACCAATCGCTACTTTTGATAGAGCCCTAGTTAGATGTTTTTCAAAATTTATGTTGACTAAATTGTTTTGCATGAAGCACAAACATGCTATTCTAATCTGATGTTAGTTAGGATTCTCACTAATGAAGTTCACTACATATAATAACAGTTGATGTTTCCCTTTGCTGAATTCTAAATGCATGTGATTTCTTTGCACAGTTATTCTTGCTATTAATTTGTAGTGTACCCTTAGAATGTGTAGTAGCTCAAGCTTTGATTAGATTGCGATTCTTTCGCCGCTTTGGTCAGCAAGTGTTGTTTCTGTATGTTTATCATTTGATTTTGAGATTAAGTTATGTTACATTAGCATTGTTAATATAGGGAAATAAACATTTTATCTTTTACATAAAGGTGTGGTTATTAATGGCAGAAAGGTCATGGTGAGTGGAAATTACTGAATCCTATTGAATATTAATGCTAATGATTGATTATTTGTTATTGATCTGCATTGGTTCGGGGTGACATGTTTGGAAAAACATGAAGCGCAGTAAAAAGGTACATCTACCTATTCACATCTCCTTGGCGCTAACACCAGCATATCCTGTATGTATACAGTACACAAGTACTGTACAGTTCTCTCTTCTTCCAACATTCCATGCATCATATAAATACCTAGATCATACATAATTATAATTCTACATTCTATATGGCATATAAACTTTCTCTAACTTAACTCATTGCTACAGATCGCTATAGAAATCACATCGACTTGAAGACAATTGCTTGTGTGAAAGAGAAATTTGTGGAATTGACTATATTGATTGCTTCCCAAAGAAACTTTCGATCAGATCTTGGCTCACATATGTATGATTATAACACATTTTGTAAAAGTGTGAGGCACTTACCTTAGGTTAAAGAGCTTACTATTGAGCAGAAAAGGTAAAATTGAGGAAAGACTGGTGCGCACGTTGGACTAGCGTAGTTTGGTTCTTAATGAAGTGGGTGTATGTAACTGAAACTTCTTAACAGTCTGCTACATGGTGGCACCCTTTGTGTAATTTGAAGATGAACAGAACACCAGTTGTTTATTAATTCAATATACATTAAAACGACTAATATCTGCCACCAAAACCATTCTTATAGCTTTGGGGGCCTGAAATAGTCTGAAGTACCACACTTGCAGAAGTTTCACAAGTGCAGTAGTATAATGGTTAGTATTTGTGTAGGTACTGTCAGCAGCACTGGAATGGGCAATGGGTGTTGCAAGCTACAGTGGCCCCCTGACGAGGGCCCTGGCACTTTACAAATTGAGCACTGGGAGCAAATACAAACATTTCAGAGAACCTACATTCACAGAAGCAGATTTCCTTTAAAAAGAAAAGTGCACAAATACCATTTTCTACTTTTTGGCTCTTTAGCATCACTAGTTCATAATATATTTGTGATGTACCCCGGATACTAGAAGCACTGGATGCTGGATATTTTGCCACTACATTCAAAGAATGCATCATGCCACACTTTCTTAGGATGCAAATATGGCTCACTGATCCTATTATTTTATAGTCAAATGTTATTGTCTTTTTAAATAATGCAACATAACGTGCAGGCCAATCACGGAATACTCGTGTGTGGTTAGAAGCTGAATATGCACACAACGTTTCTACTGAAATGTGCATGCTTATATGAGCCTACTGATTTACCATCTATGGGCATTTATACCACTGAAACCTGTCAGGCATTCAAGCAGGAGTGTACGTTTATCAGTTAAATTAAGGTGGGATTACTCTAGTTTTAGCTTAATGTCTTAACAAAACCTAAATAACTATGGCTAAACAAAGATAATGGTGCAAAAGCTAAATGGGGATAAAAATAGATTGAAATGTCAAACATTAAGTACCCTAAAAGGAGGAGTTCTAATTATTTAACAGAGTGTACATGGGTACCATAAAAAGTTCGTTTTGTGTTATCCTCCTTCACTGTTTTTTCGGAGCTGGGAGTGGGTATATTTTTTCCATTTTCAGGTTTCCAAGGCACACCTACATGTTGGTATTAAGAGATGCTCAATGACCAGTGACCACAAACTCACTGGGAAGCAACAATGTATGCATCAGAGAGATGTTGGAGAAAGCTCTTTAGGCCTAGAGAGCAATCGTGCCCTCTGGCTACAGATAATCACTACTGATTATGGGTCAATTGATCAGTTTAATAACTCTCCCTCCTTCATTATTTAAAGGACACTATAATGAAGTAGGGCACCCTTCCTCCAGCAGACTGCCTCACATGCCCTTCATGTGCTGAATGCAAGGGTTGAAAGACATGCTGCTTGTTTAAGAGCTGTCTTCTGGCTTCTTCCTGTAAGTATACCTTTTTTGCAAGCTTGATAATCCGAGGCTCCATGAATTACCACAGAGCATATAGCTTCACTGTCACCCTGCCTTTGATCAACTCTCCATTGGATGCTAATCCCCAGGGCCAAAGGAGCTGTAAATAACCTGGATCATTTTAAGATTGAAAATGTTTCTTTTTAGAATAGCTATGTGACAGAGCTGCCAAAGATTACTTACCGCTAAACTTCATTATTACTAGTTCTCTTCATAGCTCATCCCGAGGAGGCAAAACACTTCCACGGCAGAAACTAGTAGCTGTTTATTTAAGGGAAGGTAATACTGTCCATCTTCCTCATCAAATCCCTTACCTATGAGGAAAGCCAAAGCAGGACAATTAAGCTTGACAGAACATGGCATAAATTACACCCTTTGCCACAATATCTGTGATTTGTTTGCAGATAAAGTAATATTCACTTTGACAGAGCAAGAGGCACTTGTGCCCCTAACCTGCTAGATGCTGCTTTCAGAATCCACAAGCTATAATGATTAACGAAGGTGTGGAGGAGAAGTCTGTGTCAATGTTTTTGCATCTGTTCACCAAAGGGACAACCTGAGCTTTTGCACAACCCTATTCTCAGCACCTATTGCAGCATCTATCATTTTGTGTGTCCTTTTTATTTATTTCTCTTCAACAGTTCCCATAATGCGTTTTATTATTGTTCTTCTCCACATACCATGAACCAGTATTTTATTCTGATTCCATTTGCATCTGCAATACATGCAATAGCAACATTAGTCAGTGCTTAATTTGTAAGTAAAAACGTGCCGGTGCCCTAAGCTCTCCTCTTAAACATGCCTCTGCTGCAATTCAATGTGTGAGCACGGAATACTGAGGCAGCGTAATCCTAAAGCCATCTCTGGCCTCTTAACCAATATACGGCCACTCCCTGCCCCTTCAACTTACTCCTGCAGCTACCTGCTCTCTCCTTTTGTGACGCTTTTTTGTCTTTCTCTTCCTCCGTCTTTCCCATATGCATCTTTTGCTCACAGTAAATGCCTGATACAAAAAAATAATTGCTGATAAAGAAATAATTGCCGGCCTTCAAAAATAAGTGCCAGTGCCCTGCACCGGAAACCACTGGCTACAATTAAGCCCTGCATTAGGTCTATGAGGTGTAGCACTGAATTTATCACGTATTGGAGAGCCATCTTCTCCACTCCATGACAATCACCAATATTTAGTGTTTTAGTTTAATGCAATTGACCAGAGTGGGCAATAACATTAGAAATCACAAGTACAAGGTGAACCTCATCAATCCATGAGGTGTTTAATAGCTCTGGGGGTGATCTAATGGATACCAACAATTACTTCACGTACTCCTTTCACTTGATGCTGTAAACACTTCCTCAATATTGTAGTTTCTGTTGAATTTAAGGTACTAAGGGAAGCTTTAAGAACCCCCAGTGCCTTCTTGCACCACATTAGCATCATTTTTATTGGCACTAATGTGGCCCAACAAGGCTAAAATTGCCATGCCAAATTTACAAAGTGGCGCAATGCATGCATTGCACCACTTTGTAATCCTTTGTGCAACATTATGCCTGCGCCAAGCATATTGTATACAAAGGGGGGGCTGAAAAAATGGCGGAAAGAAATCTAAGAGATTTCTTTGCATCATTTGTTTGGGGCACTTTTAACGCCTGCTTCTAGCAGGCGTTAAAAGGAGGCACACCATTGATTACAATGGGCATCAATGGGCTTTGCAGGATTAGTTTCAAAATGTTTTACTCTTATCCTGCACAGCTTCAAACTAGCGTCAAAAATGTTAACGCTAGTTCCCCTAACTACCACCATGGTGCCCCGTATCTTAGATACAGCGCACACATGGTGGCGTTAGGGGGGCGCTAAAGGGTGCCAGAAAGATGGTGCAGCACTGGATGCAGCGTTACTTTTCTGAAATCAGGCCCTAAATCTGGAGTTGAAAGCAGTGTAGAGCCACCAGCTGCCAAACTAAGTAGCAATCTTTCTTTATTACTTACTAAGTCAATAGTCCTCTTAGTGTCTCAAATGCTTCTTTTTCTCCAGTTGCTTTCACATCCTGTATTTCTTCTTCATGCCCGCCTGTAGCACAGTCACTCCATTTTTTACTTTGGAGACTTTGGAAAGGCGACCGACTACCTTCTGTTCCAATAAGGGCTTCTGTAAAAATGTGCGGGGTTTATTTCTCATTTCCTTACTTGATTTTAATGTTTTTTCCAGTGATAAAAGATGACAAAATAGCAATGTTGTCATTTATGTACAATGAATCACTGACTAAGATTGTTGTGCTTTATTACAATTTTCAAATTTACGAGAGTACATAATTTATTCTAGTTTGCTGCTAAAAGGCAAAGCATTCAGTCTTTTTTGCAAACTCCACAAGCTTCAGGCAAGCTATAGAGCCACTCAACTATTTGTACCTCTGATGGGGTTCTTTCATCTTGATCATATCTACGAACTACACAGAAACCCTTTTTTCTGCCCTTCATTGAACTGCTCTCCACTGAGTATCACTCTACCTCCAAGTTAGTTTACGAGGCAAGTGGCCTCAGAATCAATGCTCCATAAAAGTAGGATTTCTCTTTCCCCCGCTCATCAATCATCATTCTTTCTGAAATGTTTTCTATCTGAATCTTAATTCCCTCGAGGATGAGCAATAACTCTATTTTATGCAATGCCGAAGTCTCTGTGATCCTCTGCCTCATACGCAGGTGCTCTGCAGGGCAGCCCCACTCCAAAGAGTTCTGCTCAAGTGAGGAGCCCTATCCAGGCAGCACCCCTACTCCAGGTACCACCCAGGTCAGCACATCCTGTTCGATCACCTGGGCTCCATGCAGCCTTCGCCGAGGTCACCTGTGGTCGCTTACAGTTGGGTGATGAGTACTCCTATTGGCAACTTCAAAGTCAAATAAGGCCCACAAACTCACAAAACGTCAATGCTGTCAGTCTTTTTGTTCACTAATTCCATGACTGATCATTTAGAAAGCGAATAGCTTTAATGCACAATGGAACCTGTACCATTCTCTATTCCTCCCTAGAAGCATTTGAAACAGGCATTCACCATGTTTGAAGCCGGGACATAGATTCAGTAATCCTAATTTTGTTAGCCAAAGACTTGTTTTGTGAATTGTTGACAGATTATAAATATATTGCTACGAACATAAAAGGTAGTCAGTGTCCCCAACAATGATTTATGTATATAAATATACATATAAACATATAGACATGTGTGTGTGTGTGTGTATATATATATGTACATACAGATGCATATGTATAAATATATATACACACACTCACACACAATTCTGATTGCACCAAATTATCCTATTTTGGGATCGAACATGTTCCTCCACATCATAGAGGAGGGAACAGAGAATTAGT
The DNA here is from genome assembly GCF_031143425.1 of Pleurodeles waltl. Lineage (NCBI taxonomy): Eukaryota > Metazoa > Chordata > Amphibia > Caudata > Salamandridae > Pleurodeles > Pleurodeles waltl. Next base: position 419,901,130 of record NC_090442.1, read on the forward strand.
ACTAAGAAAAAAAGAGTCAGTCTATATTTTAGAATTAGAGACTAAGACCCCGATAGGTTTGAATATGGGGGAGGAACTAAATACCCATCTGTATGATAACCATTAATTCATCTTGATGTGACTCTATTATCTGCCCTTCTACCGTTTGAGGAAAGTTTTTATCAGCATTTGTAACGAGTTAACATCTTATTGTGTATAAAATTAATTTATGAGATTTAGGTCCTGCACTTTAGTTGATTATATGCTAAGAGTGTTAATATTGTATTCTAATACTATTTGATGTCTAAGCTTCCAGTTACTGATTTAACTATTTATTTACTTTGGATATTCCTTTTAGATATTCTGGGTCGGATGGAGAGCTACCAATCTCTACTTGTTTTCTTCTATGTTTTCTTCTATTCATTCTTCACAATTTTCACGTTACTACTGGTTGATCAACTTTGCAGATTTTCAGATAAGATCATTGAAATTAGTAATGTAGACAGTTTTTAGCCCTGAATAAGCTTATGATGATATATTTACAGTGTATATTTTTACTATCTGGTTAATTCTTTATTTTTGATTGAAATTGATAATATTTTTACAGATATTGCAGGCTGGAAGTCAAAATTATGAATTTTAATAGATAGAGCACTGTTACTTGATGTGGTCGTTTCCTTTTAAATTTAATGGTGAATTTTCACAAAAAACTGTAAGCAAGATTTTATTAATGAATTTGGGGAAATGATTTGAAATATTATATCTAAATATTATATCTAAATTATATCTAGCAATACTTAGGGGCGTGAACTGTTTTTAATAATGATATTATTATTCCGCTAATATTTGCAGAGAACTTTGTAGTGTGGTTTCTATTTGTTGCACATGTCAATTGTCTTATTTCTATGTTTATGCTAAGAGGGTATTTAAAGGGTAATTTATTGGTGATACATATCACGTGACCAAGGCTGCTGTGTCAGTCGAAACGCGTTGTGTGTGGATTAAACTGAATTTTTCTTGTTCCTGAAACCTGAGTGGGCGAGTATTATATTTTTCTCTTTGATTAATTAATTACCGGTTTGCTCGTACCGGTTCTCGCACCACCCCTTTGGGCTGATTGTGATCTCATTCCGAGCATTGTTTGATTTAATATATATATATATATCTACAAACAAGAAAATGCACACAGTTGTGCTGTGCCAGAAAATGTATTGTCCCAATACTCAATGTGGTTTGACTGCACAGAGTCCTGTTCACGATCATGGCTGACAAAAAATTCCTTCTTTGATAATCTGCACTGTAAATTTGAGATTATATTCATAGTTATTCAAACCTTCAACAAACGCCTCCGCTTGTTCCTTGCCAGATAATAAAAAGACTGTCAATGTCAAGGAGCCATAACACAACATGCTCAAATCATTCCTGTGTTTCCTCTGCGATGCACACATGACCTTCCCACCATCCCATCATGAGCCCTGCGTAAATTGGAGCAAAACAAATGCCATTATTCTAAAAAAAATATCTCGCTATGTCCAATAACTTGTTGGTATGTGACAAAAGGCATATTGGTCCAAACCATCCTTATGTATGATACTGTTATATAAGGATGCAACATCTAATGTCAGGAGCCAATAATCATGTTCCCAGATTACACCCTCAGTTTTCTTTAAAACATCCGTAGTGTCCCTGACAAAAGAAGGTAAGCATGTTACATAAGGTTTGATTAAATGATCTACAAACTTGTAAGTGTTCTCAAGAAGACAGCCTTTTAAAGACACAACCGGTCTACTTGGTGGGTTAGTGGTGTTTTTATGTATTTTGGGTAAAAGTTAAAATACAGGAATGCATGGAAAGCTACATTTGAGATATTCATGTTCTTCCTGCTTAAATAAGCCTTGTTCCTTCCAATTAAAAAGGTTTCTCTCAAAATGTCTCTATTATGGAATGGTATTCTTCTTTGGTAATCATTTCACAATAATCCTGTGTAGTAAGCGGTCTCATAGCTTCTGTCTTGTATATCTCAAAAGGCAGTATCATCACATTTCCTCAGTTGCCACCAGGGCGAATTACTATGTACTTATTCACTGCCAATGCTTTTATTGCTTTCATCTGTGAGCATGTTAGATTATTCCTACACATGTATCTTGTTTTTCTCAGTTTCTTCATTTCCTATCATGTGATTTCATGAAGCAGTTCTATCATATCATATGTTGAGTGGGGTGTAAATGTTGATTTTGGTGTAAAGTGACTCTGGAAATATCAATCAAATATATAAGAAACATTTCTATGTTCTCCTCCTATATTGTACTGCCATGTTTCCAGTTCCTTTAATGTTATGAGAATCACCTATTTTAAGATTATATTCACCTGGTAATGCTGCATTTCCACCATCATGTGTAGTTTTCACTTTAGACAAAGTGCTTTTTTTCAATTTTAATTTCAATATTTCTATTCTTATTTGTAGATATTCAAATGTTGTTGTAGGGCAAAACTCAGCCTCAAAATATTTTCCTCTGGAGTCAAGGTACTAGTACATAAATTAATAATTGTTTTGTTTACAAGATCCATCATTGTTTGTGTGACGTGCCCCTCTTGTTTGTTCCCACTGGGGTAGCCCTCAATTTTCCTCTTCCTATTCCTAAACTGGTTCTTCTTCCTCTTCCTATGTTTCCACCTCCTTGTTTAAAAAGGTTGGTTTTGTTGCTGGTTCTCCTCCAGATAGACTACTTTGCCCAAGTTCTGAAACATTCACTCTCCTCTGTGAGCTCTGTCTCCTTCTCCACTATTGTGGCATCTACTTGGGCCCGATTTTGTGTTTGTTTTTCTTCCTAATACAGGGAATCATAAGTCCTATTGAATGCCAATGTATGGCTTCTCTCATAATCCTGAACATCCCTCAGAATTTCCCCAATTTTATCAACTCCAGTTTATCAAGTCTCTCATTCATTTCCTTGAGAAATCCGTCACTGTTCCCTTTTTCATTTTCCAGGCTTTTCATGAGCCAATAAATGTCCTGTTCCCTTGGGATTTTTTTAATGATCTAAGCATGCATATTTGATCAGAAATTTCAACATGGTTTCAGAGCATTGTGTTGACTTGTCCACCCATGTCTGTAATATTTAGGGATCAGAGTTTGAGGTTGATGGAATTGTATGATTACAAAGACCACAAGGATTTTTTTTATTTTCCAAACAGTTCTGAAATGAGGTAGCTTTCCAACCATTTGTCAAGCTCCCTCTTAGATAATCTTTTTTATGTCCTTAATTGATCTGTAAGGGCTAATTCATTCATACCATCTCCACTGCTGTTTTGTTCTTGGGAGACTTAAATGTTAACCCAGTCAATAAAACCTTTGCTGCTTGTATCCGTAAAATCTCCTTTCCAGTGGCCATTTTTAAGTTAGGGGGCTAACACTTCAAAAATCAAACATAATCATAGCACAGCACCCGTACCAGCTGAGTTCCCACTGCCTGTGATCCTCAATGATGATAATCTGGTCAAAGTCCTCGTCTCCAATATATGCATTATTCTTTGCATAATTGTTTCAAAATTTCTCTGATCAGAATAGCAACAGAGTGTTACAATTTATGACATTTTATGGTGGAAGGAGCTGCGTAATTGTGGATTGCCATATTGACCATACCAAATTGCCCATAAGAGCTCAATGTTGGTGAAATAAGTGGAAATTCTAATATAGACATTTTTACTGATCAAAGACCCAAATCAAAGAATTTGCAATCTTGAAATGTTAAGATATTGTTGAAAAGGATTTTGATATGTTATTTACATGATCACATATTTGAGGATATGCATGATGTGAACACAGTATCACAGCATGGCATTTATATTTGGGATCCCTCAGCTGTAGTGATGAGGAAGCATCTATAGTGGACACTTCTAAGTATAATAAGATGAACTAGAGACTGTTATAATTTTGTATTGTTATGAGTAGTTTTGAGATTATGAATTTGGCTTTGGATTAAGAAAAACAGAAATTATAAGCAAAATACATTACTATATGGTCCACCAGCGCTTTACTATATGGTGCCTGTGATAGTGAATTAATTGTGGTCCTTCTTTTATTTTCAAGTTGTGGACACTGTACGTATTGAGCAAGTTATGTTTTGTGTGCAATGATTGTGAACAAGACCTTGTGCATTGGAAAAGCACTAAGGCCCATAGTTATGCTTTTTTTGCGCTGCATTTACGTCATTTTTTGATGCAAAAGCGGCGCAAACGTACAAAATACTATTGTATTTTGTAAGTTTGCGCTGCTTTTGCATCAAAAGGCGGCGCAAATGCGGCGCTAAAAAAGTATAAATATGGGCCTATGTATTGGAGCACTAAGGCCCTCATTTACAAGAAACTGGTGAATCGTGATTGATGCACCAGTTTTCTTGTGCTGGTCTGTGCCCCCTAATGACGCCTTTGGAGGGCTGTATTTACAGTACAGTGCTCCAGGGCACACAGTAGTAGCACTAAACTGTAGCATTGCTGGACTAGTGTCACAATTTTGATGCTAGTCCAGCAATGCTTTGGGGGCCCCATTGAAAACACTATTGTGTCACTTTAACGCCTGCCCTGACCAGGCGTTAAAAAATGATTCTGTGACGGCACAGAATGGCATGGTGAAATCTTCACTGTGCTATTTCTGCAGCCCTTTTTGTGTGGGAACGCCTACCTTACATACTTTTGATCTGGTGCAGGAATAATGTGGCGCAAGGCTTTACAAACTGGCACAATTGTACGATTGCACCAGTTTGTAAATGTCGTGCTGTGTGTGGGACTGTTTGCGCTGCAGTAGCTTAAATTAAAATGATGCTACAGTGTCACAAGGGGTTGTAAATGAGCCCCTTAGTGTTCTAGCACAGTACACCTGAGTGCATGTTTTTCTCATTTGTGAGTCTTTAGATTTGTTGATCTGCTCCCCCCACAAATTTGCCACCCCCTTGAGGGCACCGAAGTCAGGAGCAGTTAAAAAAAAGTATGGTTACAGGGAAGTTAAAGTTAGGCCCACATTTTAAATGTACAAAACCATAGAAATTCAGCAGTGATAGTTAGAGTTCTTTCAAGTAACTATAATTTGTCAGTCAATTTCTATGTTTTATTTTAATGTAAAATAATTTTAATTACTATACGTTAATCCAACCACTGCTGAGCATGGCCTTCGCCCGTGAGCAGCGGGGGTTGGCAGCAGAGGCGAACCCCCTATAATCACCCAATCCCATTCCACGCATATCCTTCGGCCATGTGTGGCGGGGATTGGCCTTAGGGTGTGGCCACCCCACCTACAACTACCCAACCTTATGCCATTTAGAATGAGAAATGTTCTGACAAATTGAACAAAAAGTTTAATTTAAAAGTACAAAGAGTGAGATCACCTTTCTGTATGTACCTTAAATTTTTGAATTTGAAAATAATTTAAAGCTGAGAAATGACAACTCACACACCTAGACTGGAACCCTCAACCTTCTGTGTGAAGGTCTTAGAATTTAACTAGTAGGCTGCAGGTGACTCCTTACTATGCACTGTCCAGACATTTCTTTACCAAAGACGGTGATAGGAAAGAGACGCAATTTAACTAGTAGGCTGCAGGTGACTCCTTACTATGCACTGTCCAGACATTTCTTTACCAAAGATGGTGATAGGAAAGAGACGCAAACGTTCCAGCACTAGGAATGTTTAACATTCAAAACACAAGTAAATAAACAGACACACTGCCATGAGTTACAAGGATTTGAACCTTAAACCTACTGACAGTTCAAGAGCTTTAGCAGTAGGCCAGAGGTGACTCTGTTCTGCTGTGCATCAAAACATAACTACAACATTTGTAGCAAACATCTTGCTAGTGTGACGCTTTGAAGCCATTGTATGGAGAGACATTGAAATAAGAATCTCTCTCTCTTTTTCTCTCTCGAAAGTGACAGGTCTGTGGGGGGAACCTCAAGGCCCAAGGTCCCAGCCAGCTCCTGTCTAATGTGAGAGCTAGCATTGCTCCCGCAAGCAGGGAGCTACTTTAAATTGTAAATAGAAGCTCCCCGATTGCAGCAGCAATGTTTTCATCTCTTTCCCTGCACACATGTTTGTGTGTGTGCAGGTAAAGCGATGAAAACTCCACTGTTTGACAGCTCCTGCTTGCTGAAAGCAGAGTTATGTTTGTTTTTTCTTGGTGGGAGCTGTCAGCTCCTGCCAAGCAAAAGCAAACAGCTACCTTCCAATGGTGGGCACCTCAGAAGGTACCAGGAGCTGTCCCTGGGGGTGGTGGTCCACAGGGCCACGTATGGCTCTAAGAACGGGGCCGCATAGCCCCCCTTCATCTATTGAAATTGGCCTCCAGGAGGTTTTGGTCCCTTGGGCCCGTGACAGACCCCCTCCTAATTTCATTTAGTAGCCCGGGAGGTAGTGGTACCCGAGGCCCAGGGGTTCCTCAGGTCTACCCAGTTTTTATAAAGTATTTTGCCCTGGGAAGGTGGTGGTCCCCGGGGTGTGGGATTTCGCAGGACTCTCCCCTATTTTTATAAAAGTATTTTGCCCCAGGGAGGTGGTGGCCTCCCTGCAGACTATTAAATTTAAGTCCTGGTTAGGTGTTGATCCCCAGGGCCTGGGGGGGTCCATAGGGCCCCCCTATTTTTCTAAAAGTATTTTGCCCTGGGGAGGTGGTGGTTCCTGTGGCACAGGGGGCCATACAGCCCCCGCACACTATTAAGTTTAAGCTCTCAGTAGGTGGCGGTCCTCACTCATATTTTATAAACATAGCCCTGGGGAGGTGTTCGACTCTGGGCCTTCTGAAAGCCCAAGGGGGGGCGTTCCGTGTGCCCCCTCCTTTGCTTTCCCCCAAAATGCCCCTGGGACCTGTCCCACCAGGGGGCAACAAAAGAGAGAAATGCGGGAGCCCACATTTTTTCTAAAATCATGATGAAATTCAGCAGTGGTAATCCTTGCAGTGGTAATCTCAGCTGTATTAATCACAGTAGTGGCAATCACAGTAGTGGTAATCTCAGCAGTGGTAATCCCGGCAGTGGTAATCTCAGAGGTAGTAATCCTAGTTGTGGTAATCTCAGCAGTGGTAATCCCTGCAGTGATAACTTCAATGGTGGTAATCTCAGCAGAGGTAATACCTGCATTGATAATCCTGGAGGTAGCTGTCACAGTAGTGGTAACCTCAGCAGTGGTAACCCCTGCAGGGGTAATCTCAGAGGTAGTAATCACAGTAGTGGAAATTCAGCAGTGGTAATCCTTGCAGTGATAATTTCAATTGTGGTAACCTCAGCAGTGGTAACCCCTGCAGGGATAATCTCAGAGGTAGTTATCACAGTAGTGGTAATATCAGCAGAGGTAATCCCTGCAGTGGGAATCTCAGCGTTAGCAATCACAGTAGTGGTAATCACAGTAGTGGTAATCTCAGCAGTGATAATCCCTGCAGTGGTAATCTCAGAGGTAGTAATCACACTTGTGGTAATTCAACAGTGGTAATCCCTGCAGTGGTAATCTCAGAGGTAGTAATCACAGTAGTGGTGTTTCAGCAGTGGTAATCCCTGCAGTGGTAATTCCTGCAGTGGTAATCACAGGGTGGTAATCACAATAGTGGTAATCACAGTAGTGGTAATCTCAGCAGTGGTAATTCCTGCAGTGGTAATCTCAGAGGTAGTAATCACAATAGTGATAATATCAGTAGTGGTAATTTCAGTGGTAGTAATCACATCAGTGGTAATCTCAGCAGTGGTAATCCCTTCTGTGATAATATCAGTAGTGGTAATTTCAGTGGTAGTAATCACATCAGTGGTAATCTCAGCAGTGGTAATCCCTTCTGTGATAATTTCAACAGTGGTAATCTCAGCAGGGGTGATCCCTGCACTGGTAATATCTGAGGTAGTAATCACAGTAGTGGTAATCTCAGCAATGGTAACCCCTGCAGGGGTAATCTCAGAGGTAGTAATCACAGTAATTGTAATCTCAGCAATGGTAATCTCAGAGTTAGTAATCACAGTTGTGGTAATTTCATCAATGGTAATCCCTGCAATGGTAATCTCTGCAGTAGTAATTACAGTAGTGGTGTTTCAGCAGTGGTAATCCCTGCAGTGGTAAATCCTGCAGTGACAATCTCAGTGGTAGTAATCACAATAGTGGTAATCACAGTAGTGGTAATCTCAGCAGTGGTAATCCCTGCAGTGGTAATCTCAGAGGTAGTAATCACAATAGTGGTAATATCAACAATGGTAATTTCAGTGGTAATAATCACATCAGTGGTAATCTCAGCAGTGGCAATCCCTTCAGTTATAATTTCAACAGTGGTAATCTCAGCAGAGGTGATCCCTGCACTGGTAATCTCTGAGGTAGCATCACAGTAGTGCTAACCTCAGCAATGGTAACCCCTGCAGGGGTAATCTCAGAGGTAGTAATCACAGTAATGGTAATCTCAGCAATGGTAATCTCAGAGTTAGTAATCACAGTAATGGTAATCTTAGCAATGGTAATCTCAGAGTTAGCAATCACAGTTGTGGTAATCTCAGCAGTGGTAATCCCTGCAGTGGTAATTTCAGTGGTAGTAATAACAGTAGTGGTAATCACAGTAGTGGTACTCTCAGCAGTGGCAATCCCTGCAGTGGTAATCTCAGTGGTAGTGATCACAGTAGTGGTAATTCAGCAGTGGTAATACCCGCAGTTTAATCTCAGAGGCAGTAATCAAAGTAGTGGTAATCTCAGCAGTGGTAATCTCAGAGGTAGTAATCACAATAGTGGTAATATCAGTAGTGATAATCTCAGTGGTAGTAATCACAGTAGTGGTAATCTCAGCAGTGGTAATCCCTGCAGTGGCAGTCTCAGAGACAGTAATCCCAGTAGTGGTAATCTCAGCTGTGGTAATCCCTGCAGTGATAATTTCAACGGTGGAAATCTCAGCAGAGATGATCCCTGCAGTGGTACTCACATAGCTAGAAATCACAGTATTTGTAATTCAGCATTGATAATCCCTGCAGTGGGAATCCCTGCAGTGGGAATCTCAGAGGTTATAATCACAGCAGAGGTAATCTCTGCAGTGCTAATCCCAGCAGGGGTAATTTCAGAGGTAATATTCAAAGAAGTGGTAATTTCAGCAGTGGTAATCCTTGCAGTGGTGCTCTCAGAGGTAGTAATCACAATAGTGGTAATTCAGCAGTGGTAATCCCTGCAGTGTTAATCTCAGAGATAGTAATCACAGTAGTGGTAATCTCAGCAGTGGTAATAGCTCCATTGGTAATTTCAAAGGTTGTACTCTCAGCAGAGGTAACCTTTGCGCTGGTAATCTCATAGGTAGTGATCACATTAGTGGTAATCTCAGTAGTGGTAATCCCTGCAGGGGTAATCTCAGAGGTTGTAATCACAATAGTGGTAATCCAGCAGTGGTAATCCCTGCAGGGGTAATCTCAGAGGTAGTAATCACAGCAGTGGTAATCTCAGCAGTGGTAATCCCTGCAGTGGTAATCTCAGAAGTAGTAATCACAATAGTGGTCATTCAGCAGTGATAATCCCTGCAGTGGTAACCTCAGAGATAGCAAAGTAGTGATAATCTCAGCAGTGGTAATCGCTGCAGTGGTAATTTCAAAGGTGGTAATCTCAGCATAGGTAATCTTTGCACTGGTATTCTCAGAGGTAGTAATCACAGTAGTGGTAACCTCTGAAGTGGTAATACTTGCAGTGGTAATCTCAGAGGGACTCATTTCAATGTAGTAGATTCTATGTAGCAACATGCGGACTCCATTGTATTTTAGGTGGTGATATACAACCCTTCGTGCTGGGTCCTCGGTCTGATATGTTCATTGCATTTGCCTGTGAATAACGCTCAAACATGTTCTGTTTATAACGCGCTTCCCTGAAGAACATGTTTTAAACCACTTCCTCCTCAGTGAGAAAGAGGACCTCTGAACTGAATACAGCATAGCACCTTCCTGAGGGGCATTATCCTCATCTAAAGGTAAACATCTTCATTTGTTTAGGTTTTACTCGGCAGACTAGGGCCTTATAAAACAAAGGGACTCGGATAGAATCTGTTTCACAAGCATTTACATTGCAATGGGTCTTGTGTTTACTCAAGTTAAAGCTATTAGCGTTGTAAACTCCTAACTGGACTTTTCTTGCTACATACATTGAAAAGTAAAACAGTTTCACAGAAGCGAGCCGGCGGCCACCATGAGTGCAAAGCAAACACACAAAAGGGAACAGAAGTACGCTTGCAGTGAAATTTATCGGCAAAAGTGCAATTATCCATGTAACCGCAAAAGTGCAATTACCCATGTAACTGGCAAAAGTGCAAATATCTATGTAACAGGGTCAATGTCATGCAAAGCGCTTGACTTCTGCCCAGCAAGATCACGCTATCTATGAAAAAAAGAGAAAAAGTAGTCCAGAAACTATATGGAAAACATAGAGCCTCATACGTTTTCAGTAGTTGGCCGGTGTGCTCAAGGCGGGCTAAACACCGGAAGAGGCATGACGTATGCACGCCTTCCACTAATGAACTCAAGCTAATTTTGATAAGCAAGCTGATGAACCAACCAAACGGATGGGCTTGACATGAGCGTGGTTAAAATCCCACACCAGGGATGGAGTGCTTGACCCTAAAAAGGAGTAGATTTACAGATTTGGCAAAAGTATGCTACCCATCTTGTAGGAAGTGATACACAAGAACGCTTAGGTTTAGATTGACAACATGTAGGAGAGCTATGTATATATCGACCTCAGCCAAAGACTGACACAAAATTTGTAGGGACTAGTGAATGTAGATGTGTTTTTTTTTAAGAGTGTTTGGGATTTTATGTTAAATGAACAAGACCCTGCTGTACCAGGTGTTTATTGCATGTGTGGAAAAAATACCTATTACAAACTGTAGAAAGGCTGGTATGGTACATGTTACTTAGGGGTCGTTTTTGCGAAAATCTACATTGTGGACAATTTTGACAATCCAGTCTGGAAGGAGAAACAGAAATCCAGAGCAAGGAGAGGAGCTAGTATAGCAAAAATGACAGGTGATATATTTGGTGCCATCATTCCATCAGTTGTCGTGATCTTGAATGATATCAAGATTAGAACATTGTCGACTATAGTGGACAACATGTCTACTGTATGTGCTGGAGCAATGCTATTAATGGATACAGAGATGGTTGTTGTGAGATCAAAGGTTTGCTAAAATCATCTTGTTTTAAGACATATTATTGGTGAAGGAAGGCAGAGTCTGTAAAGGTTTACAGGCGCAACATTGTTATTCTTTCATACTTGACACTAGTAAGGAATCAGGAAGTTTTTCTCTAACGTGACAATCTGAAAAATGACCTGAAAGACTTGAAGGAGACAAATGCCTGGGAGGCAATAGCTAAAGGATTTTCGAGCATTGGATCATGATTTGGAGACTTGGGAAAGGGAATAGTAAGGATGATCTTAAGGCCTTTTTTCATTGTGGCTTTGTATGCTTTGATTTCAGTCTGACTGTTCAAGCCATACAAATTGTGGAAGGTGCAAAGAGCTACTAGTAAACATAGGAGGGAAGAGATTGAAATGGAGTACATGAGGAATGCTTATTACAAGAACCTGAAGAGAGTTGAAAGTTTCAGTAGACCAAGACCAATACATTATTAGACCACAAGGATTGAGTTGTCTCATTGAAATGAGACTGTCCTTTTTGTGACGGCATAGATTGCCGTCAGAGGAGGGACTGTTGGAGCATAAAATTTAGTAATGCTTTTAGTGACCCAGACGTCAGTTTAGGTGACTTTTATTTTCATATTTTTTTAAAGCTCATGTTTTATTTTGTGGTGGATACCATGGTACCTACCAGAATTGACAACGTGCTAACTAGATTAAAGTAATGTTGAAGTATATTTTATACATTAGAGTAAATGTTAGTAGTGAAACAAATTTGATTTATAATGTTTAATGTGATTTATTATTATAAAGTTATGTGTGCAGAAAAATAAATGCACTTATCTGTCATATCTAATGTGATGCTTTTACAAAGATTGCAATTATTAGAGACATGTTTTTACATATTTTGATGATATATAATTCATGCTGAATTTATGAGTTTGCATTTTATGTGTGTTTTATTAACAAAGATTAATACATTATGGCCCTCATTCCGACATTGGCCGGCGGCGGTCGCTGCCGGCCTGTCGGGGGCAGCCAGAATACCGTTCCGAGGTCGAAAGACCGCGGCGGTAATTCTGATTTTCCCGCTGGGCTGGCGGGCAGCCGCCTTCAGGCCGCCCGCCAGCCCAGCGGGAAAGAGGCTTCCACGATGAAGCCGGCTCGGAATCGAGCCGGCGGAGTGGAAGCTGTGCGACGGGTGCAGTTGCACCCGTCGCGTATTTCACTGTCTGCTCAGCAGACAGTGAAATACATTTAGGGGCCCACTGACGGGGGCCCCTGCAGTGCCCATGCCAGTGGCATGGGCACTGCAGGGGCCCCCAGGGGCCCCGCGACCCCCCCCTACCGCCATCCGGTTCCCGGCGGGAGAACCGCCGGGAACTGGATGGCGGTAGGGGGGTCGGAATCCCCTCGGCGGCGCAGCTAGCTGCGCCGCCTTGGAGGATTCCAATGGGCGGCGGTACACTGGCGGGAGACCGCCAGTGTTGCCGGTCCGACCGCGGCTTTACCGCCGCGGTCGGAATGCCCATTGGAGCACCGCCGGCCTGTCGGCGGTGCTCCCGCGGTCCTCCGCCCTGGCGGTCTATGACCGCCAGGGTTGGAATGACCGCCTATATTCCTTGTATCAGCATAACTAGGCCTGCAGACTTCATATTTGCAGTCATGTAAAAGTGATGAATCATTCTCCTTTCTCCAACATGAATTTTTCCATTAGGTTATTTCCTATGAATAATGAAGGGTCCCATTGTTCAAAGTACAAGACTTATTTCCCAATGACCTTGATTCTAGAACATTTAGGCCTGTGGAATAAACGTTAAAGCAGCTGCTACTATTAACATGAACATTCACATGGGAGCTGTTGAAATTGCCTTACACCCTGGGAAGAATTTGTATTGTATCAAGTAATGTAGAAAATTGTTATTGACTATTGGATTCACATGGGAGCAGGAGATGACTTCAGACCAAACCTGAGAAAACATAGCAATGTTTCAAGTTTGATTTGTGCTCAAAAACTGATTGGATGTTGCCCCTTTTGCGTGATGTGGATCCACTGAACTGTTGAATCAGAGACATTTGTGAACTTTATTATGGGGACAGACTTAATAAATTTCAGTTAGTTCTCCTCTTGCCTGTTGGATGTTCCTTTCAGTTGTTTCCCTGTGCAACCCGTGTTCTGCATTTTCACTGATTGTGTTCCTAATGGACATTGCTGATGATCTACATGCTTTGTTGACGAAACTGAATTCAATGCTGACCCTAGAAGAGGTATATTCATTCTATAGCAAATGTTATTTTGCCCTGACCTGCATTTTTTTAGTAGGTTAGGATGCTGACACAGGTCCATTTTATTATTTTTAGTTGGTCTAACTTAGCCCGAGATAGATTATTTTCCAAAGTATTTTTTCTCTCTTTTTGACTATTGCCTGCATCTGTTAGCCCATTCCCACACATGCTTGTCCTAATTTTGCTAAAAGTAGTGACAACCTATTTCTAAATCCTGATTTGGAAATCGTAATTTGATTTGGCTAATGTCTCCAGTGTCTGATTTAAAGAATATTTCTGTTTCTCAAATCATTTCATCATTAATATGTATTATTCTTCCTGAATGTCTAATGGTGTTGATTTTGAGTAGATTAAACTTGATTAGTCAATTTGTCCAACCCATGGTTTTAATTTATCTGTGCAATTTGATTTTATGCACAGTGTATATGACTTTAGCTTTCAGATTATAGATTAAAGCTTTGCATCTTTTATTGATTGGAGTTTTCTTCGGTGGCCACATTGTTCATAGTGATTAAATTTGTTGTTGGGTTTGAAATGATTGTGTATGGTTAACCACACTCCTCAATGTGTTTGAAACATGTGTTAACAAGAGATGATGCTGCTTTGGTCTATTTCAGTAGAGCAGTCTGAAAGAGCATAGGCTGCAATTCCAGAAGAACCAGGAGTGCACAAGGCAGGACTTGACAAAAAACAAACGTCATAGACACCATCACCAGCTTCTGTATGTTTCGCCTCTTTATCTGCGTTGCAGGATGGTAAATAGTAAGCAGAACCGAGACCAGCAGGATACACCTGTGCAGTCAGATAAAAGCTTGTTACAAAAAAAGTCAATATGTGTGTAAAATGAGGCGTTACCAGTACGACACTTACATTTGTGCAGAACAATCTAAGTGTTAAACAATTACAAATATTGTCCTGTACAAAGGCGCACTTTCTACGTCTGTGTATTTGCGTATATTTAAAGTTTTAAAGGCTAAAGCAGCTAATCAGTGGCATAACAAATTTCTCTAAATAGCTTCAGTGGCGTAACGAAACTTGAGGTCCCATCCCTTGCAAAGTGCATGCAAGGGTCCCCTTCAGAGCTCACTCAGGGAGCTTGCAGGCGAGGTTACTGCAGGGACCTTTGTTACGTCTCACTATAGGATTCAAGAACTCCGCTGCGTTCTGTAAATATGTCGCACTTGTCTGCTCGTATCGAGCTGTCATGAAACGTTTCTCTTTCTCTAAGGTTAAGTAATATTGTTAAGTAATATTTTTCAAGGTCGTTTTACCTTAAAACTGGTTCAGTCGCGCCTCTCCCTGTCAGAGGTTGTTGAAGAACCTATTGTCCATAGCAACCGTGTCGCAGTGTATAAGAAATATGTGCAAAATGGATAAAAAAAAATAGAAAAAATCAAACAGCACCGCAGATCCGAGCAAGACATCGAGCCTTTGAAATACCAGGCCTGTGAGCAGGATCTCAGCGTTCTTTCAGAGGTGATGAAGAGTTTCAATATTCAGAGGACTGCTCTGGAGGTAATGTTCTTATCACCATAATTCCAAGCATATTTGTCATTAGACTTTAATATATCCAGGCTCACTAAAACAATAACAGCATTGCACTTGTCATGCAACCACATTCAAAAGGATTTATGCACATTTTCTAATAAAGCGCCGTTTATTTCTAACATTAGTTTCCCAGCATGCTTTTCTGCAAGTGTCAATAAATCTAGAAGGAGAGAATACTGAACATAATTGCCCCAAAGAAGCACAAATGCATAAAGAATGCGAATTTTACAGTGCAGGTTTTGCACAAGGCCATTTCGCCCCAGCACCCTCTAGCATATTTGTTGAGTCAGCAGCATAGGTCATTTCCCTTCCATGAATAAATATTTCTTTTACATGATTCCGAACTCACAGCCCACCATCCAGCCTCCAGTGCTGACTCCTAGATCCAGAATGATTATTCCACTGAAAAAATGCTTGCTTCTTGAAATGTAATGTGCCCACTCCCTTGAGTAATTTCAGTATCATATTCTTCTTCGTTTTCCTCTACTTGAAGCCTCATCTTTACACATAGCAGAAAATGCTATCAAAAGGTTGGCTGCAAGGTCAAGAATGTGCGAAAAAAGCTCTAGGTTCGTTGATAAGAAGAAGCACTCGAAGCCAATAGATCCGACCTAGCAAGCTTGCTATGTTTTATTTATGTCTGTGGCAAACACATGAAATATGCAGAAAAATACAGAAAATAAGAGTAGCCCCTTAGCTCCGGCATATCAGCCCTGACACTGAAATGCATTCCGTTCTGCATATGTGATCAGGAAAAAAGCTGCCAATAGAGGGCAAGATTAACCATTGGATAAGAAGTGACCCATTACCCTATGACAGCGGTTCCCAACCTGTGGTCTGGGGACCCCTGGGGGTCTGCTAAGCCTCCTCAGGGGGTCAACGGCTGCTTAGAAAATTAAATAATATTAACAGTTTAGGTCCCCAGCTTTCAGTAATGACTCAGTGGGGGGGGTGGGGGTTACCGGATTCCAATAATGATTCAGTGGGGGTCCCCGGGTTCCAGTAATGATAAAGTGGGGGTCCACAGAAGTCAAAAGGTTGGGAACCACTGCCCTTTGACATATGCCTCTATATATACACCTAGATTTGTATGTATTTTATTAGGAATTTTTGGGAAAACATAAGAAGGATCAGACAGCCAAAGCTGTCTCTAGGCCCAACGTAAAAACGTTTCTACATATTTAGATTGTTGGGATTTACCTCACAGAGCCTAAGGATTGAACCAAACCTTTACCCACATTTCCCTCAACTGCATTCAATCTACCTTTAGGTTTTGGCCCTTGAACTGCACACAATACACGTACAAAGGTATCAGCAATGATTTGTGCCTTAGTAAGAAACTCTTTTCAAATCTTTGTCCTATTAAATGTAACATTCTCCTCAGTTCAAAACACTGCCTTGCGACACGTTTACTTTGTGACCATTCAATGCAGTACCCATGTGTTCATTCTCTAGAGGAGCAGGATTCCAAACCTCCTGGCATTAATTTAAACTATTTATGACCATTACTGTTGCCATGGGTGTAGGTGAGCAGAGGCAGTGGGGCCAGGCCAGCCCTTATCTTTGTTTGCCCACCCTGCCAAATTCTCAGGCCATAGTAGTTTTTAGGTCTCTGCTCTAGACGGCGCTCATGCCCTGTCTCAAACCGAGACATGCTGTACCTACTTTGTGGGCTAGAGCCCGCCCATAGGCTTCCTATTGGCTGCCACCACAGTTGCTCCATTTTTCATTATCACCATTTGACAAGGCCATGCACACATCATGCCTCTTCCTGTGATTAAACCTCCCCAAAAGCACCGGTCAAGTACTGTAAATCTACGCAGCAGCCATTTTTTAACTTTTGTTTTGGGACTACTTTATTCTTTTTATAAAAATAGGTGAGCAGTTCTGCCAAACATTAGGAGTGCTATTGTTTTAATCAGTGGTGAGCGCTGAGTTACTAATTCTTTTTAAACACGTGCCTAGCTTCTGTTTTCCCTGTTCATTGGTAATGCCTAAACGCCTCTTGTTTTCTGTCTACCACATTGTTAGCAATGTAGCATTTTGTTTGCGGATACTGCTCTGCAGTTTCAAGCCTTTAATCATGCGCAAATTGGCTTTGCAGCATTATTCAACAATAGGTGCTATCTCCATGCTCAAAAACGCTTGTTCAATTGATAGAAAAAGAATGATCCTGCCTGCCCAGTCAGCAGCCAGGTCGCAAGCTACAGGTACGTTAAACCCCTGCTCTGTCTTGCCAGCATACATCAATCACACGACTCTGGTGGGGTGAGAGTGCTCCTCTTGTGGATAGACACAGCCACCTGCCTGACCCATGAGAGCTGCGCCCACAGGTGGCGATGCGTGCACTAACCTCTCAGTACATAAGAGAGATACACTGATACGCTTAATTACCTGGCAAATTGTTTCCAAGTTTTTCAGTGGACATACTATTTTTTTCAAATGTTACCCTGAACCTCTTACCGACATTTTGCAATTTTTAATGGCATGCTGTATTTTTGACAATGTGCTAATACATTCCATACTAGCACGCAGTAATAGGATTAATTATAAGCTGACCATTAACATGCCACTTGCTTTGCACTTCCAAAACGTCTCCTGCACTCCAACACGTTTCACAAAATTGGCATACCATATTTAAAGCCCATGTACATTTAATGACCTGATTGTGTGTTTAGTACCATGTCGATATTACCATTGAGAAGCCGACATTGTACACAACACAATGAGTTTAGGTAGATACGTTTTAATATCATGATGATCCTTTTAACGGTTATGGTGCCATACAGTTTGAACTGCATGCTGAAACTTTCAAACTGGTCGCACTTTTCAAGACTGCCTGCTTATTTTTATGGCCTCATGATACATTGAGGGCCTGGTGTGTGTGTGTGTGTGTGTGTGTGTGTGAGAGAGAGAGAGAGAGAGAGAGAGAGAGAGAGAGAGAGAGAGAGAGAGAGAGTATTTGTAGTGACATGCTGATGCATTTGATCATATGTTAATCATTAGAGGTATGCAGAAACATTTAATCACATGCTGCTACTGGTACCAACATACCAATAGCCTTATTGAAAAGCTGACATTTTAAATAACATGCTTAGAAGATTAACAGTATGCTAATGCACTCAGCGATATGCAAATGCTCTTTATGCCAAAATATGTATAAAGTAAAGTAAGCTCGTTCTTTTTAACTCTCATATAACCTGAATTATGAGTGTATAAGCTGTGCTAATAACTGGTATTGATGGGCAAGAAACAACTTCCACAACGTTTCCTTTCCTTTGCTATCCTGGTGGCTGAAGCGGTGACATGAGAGCCGAAGTTGCTAAAATTCTAGGTTTGGTTTCAGAAATAGTACACTTAAGGCAGGTGCCCCTGTTGTACTGTGTGATGCTGTGCCTGAAAGTTAGGTGCTGGCAAAGTAAATGCATTTGTGTATGGCTCTGTGGCTGTTTTGACTGATTTACACAAATGCATTAAGATTGCCAATGCCTATATCTCTCGGATTGCCTCGAAATTCTGGCTGGGGCCCATAGGCCTTGCCTGCTCAAGGGCCTATGTAACACTTACTATGCCACCGGAGTGTTCTGATATAGATACTTTTCACCAACCCAGGCAGGACTAGTGATTGGAAAGGGGTTGGTAGTATAACGTCTAAGGTCCATATTTATACTTTTTTTGCACCTCATTTGCGTCACTTTTCGACGCAAAAGCACTGCAAATGTACAAAATACAAGTATATTTTTTAAGTTTGTTCTGCTTTTGCGTCACAAAGGCCCTGATTTATGCTTTTTTTTTGCCGCATTTGCGTCATTTTTTGCTGCAAAAGCAGTGCAAACTTACAAAATACAATTGCGTTTTATAAGTTTACGCCACCTTTGTGTCAAAAAATGACGCAAATGCTGCACAAAAAAAGTATAAATCAGGCCCAAAATGACCCAAATGAGGCGCAAAAAAAGTACAAATATTGGCCTAAGTGTTTAGGTGTTACTTTTCTTCTGTTTGGGGATCCTCAAGTTTGCCTGCTGTTGAACTATTTATGCCTGTTCATGATCCTTGCAAGGCAAACGTTTGTGTGTGTCATACAAAATCTTATTCTTGAACTGACACGTTAGAGGCACTAACATAGGAATATTAGGTACGCTGGAGGACCTTGTTAGAAATATGTGAGAGCATCGTGCTGGGAGGCTCTAATTTGAGCTAACTCAGGCCCTGATTTATGCTTTTTATTGCACTGCATTACCGTCATTTTGTGATGCAAAAGCAGCGCAAACTTACAAAATACAATTGTATTTTGTAAGTTTGCGCCGCTTTTGTGTCAATAAATGATGATAATGCGGCACAAAAAACGTATTAATCAGGGCCTCAATGTTTCCCAGACTTATTAGAATCTTCACCCACTTTTTCAAACAGCCTGTCGTGACCCACCTACCTTTAATGGACGGGATGTAGGACTTTCATATAACTAAAGCATCAGGTGACGGTGCACTAGCATTTAGAGAGATCACATTTTACATTGATATGGCCATTAACTTTGAACAGGCATACGGTATCCAAACATATATTGCACACAAATGATAATGTGTGGGAATCTGGTTTCAGTGAAAATCATTTGTACACCACCTACTGTCTTGACTTGTTTTGATCCTATTAAAACCTATGCATCCATCACACCTCAGAATTAAAAAAAAGTGCTTAATTTTTTCTTTCCTGTCGAATGTATACAGTAAATTTACAGATATTTACTTTTTGTTGTGTTACAAAAAATTACATCCTACAGCCGTTGCTTTCACACACTCTCTGTGCCACAGAAACATTGTCACATATTTAATTTCACTTTTCTTTCTCTGCCAAGTGAGAGGAGCTTGTAAACTCCCAGCTCCCTGTTGAAAAGGAGCAATTTGTGAGAAGACAAAAATGACTCTTGACCTATGTCTTTGAAGTACAGGGAATGTGACAAGATTAATGACGAAATTAAAGGCATCTTCATTTATTGCTTGGACTTCCACAAGCCACCAATAATCGGCTCCGTCAACAATTTGGGAAAAACTGGTCTAACTCATTCCTCGTTCAATACTGCTGTCCGTGAGTGGTAGGTAGGCGTCTCAAGTCGGTCCTGGGGCCTGCTGACAAGGCGTTCACTGAAAACAGGTCCGTGAGTCATAGCTTTCAACTTTCTTGTTCAGTGTATGAGTTGCTCATTTAGGTCCATGAATTTCTTTGCATTCTGGCATTTATAGGCCTTTTTATCCCATTCTAAATTCGGGACCACAAGCACAAAAAGCAAGGAAACAAGTGCTCTGCTCATGTATTGTCCTGGGCAACATGATGGTCCTAATGGATAGAGAGCTTCCCTTGCATCTCTGAAATGCAGAATCAGTATTTTTGCAAGCTGTGTACTAATTGAGCCAGCCTTCTTTTGTTTTATAAATATATTCCTGATTTACAAGTAAGCGAGGAAGGAGTTGTTTACCAGTATTTAAAAGAAAGGTTTTATTCTGGGTGAAATGGTTGGTGTACACAGTCAGTGGTTCTCCTGGGTGCACCTGTTTTTCTAATTGGCACATGCTCTGTGCATAGGGCACAATCTACTACTAAGGTGGCTTTGTAACATTATAATATTTATAATATTGTAACATTACCTGAACTTATTCAGAAGCGCAAACAGATGTATTGGGACTAGTTAGCTCTACTTAGTGACACGTGTAGGCTGGGGAACTCGAAACAAATCTGCCACCTTCCCCGAGGATCTGGTCTCACTCGCTATGTTTGCTGGAATAACCTGAAAAATCTAAATAAACCATCACAGAGTGGACGTTTTTCCCCGGTTGGCGGGTATGGTAAGATGTTCCATTGCCTTCAGCCTAATTTAATGACCCCTTCGCTCTGCTTCAGCTTCAGAGATTCACCTCTGCTTTGTGCTTCATTTTAGCTCTCTACTGCCTTTCGTCTAGTTGCGTGGTCCCCTCCTGCCCTTCACTTACATCACAGTCCTTATTCTTTGGTTTGCAAAGCAGGGTGGGTCACAATAGCAGCCGTGCTGCGTTAGGGATCAGGCTGCACTTTTACAACCTCTTAAAGACTAGCGAGGGGGACAGCAAACTAGGGTAGGTCAAGTGAAAGAGTAACAAGCGGCAAAGAACTTGGCAAGCTCTCTGGAGATGCGAACATGAGGGATGCAGCTATAAAAGTGATTGAGAGTGAAAGAAAGCCATAGACAAATGAGAGGGAAATGGCTAGAGAGGCAGGCTTAGAGATAATTTATAATCAATGGAGACTGAGTCAGTGCCAGGATGTTTGAATTGCCAGACTGTATTTGAGCAGATAATGCCTGATGCAGCCATTCCTTCTTCAATGGTAATGATAGCACCTGCTATTTTCAACCTTGACAAAATGCAAAACTGTGGACTTAAACTCTCTATAGAAGTAAACACGTTATTATTAGAAGGCCTAGAGATGGATCATCCTACATGATAAGGATTTTTACTTTGTTTATTTATCCGAGAGACTTACTAATGCAGGACCCTCTGTCAGAACATGTAGTCACAGGATTCAGAGACTCCAAATATGTCAACCACTCACCCCGTACCTTATGGTGCTTCGCTGGGCACCCCCTGGATTTGTAAACACATTTTTCTGATGCAGCAGCAAAATTCACCCCAGGGCCCACTCCAGAAATGGCAGGGCCAGTATCGAGCGCCAGTGTGGGACAATCTCCCTTTTTGAATGATGAGATCCAGCCCAATCAGTCATCTGGTATGGCCCTCTCCCTCCACCCCTCATGCGTCCAGCAGGACGAAGAGAGCTAACTTTTCTGCTTAAGATCTTGGAAAAGGTAGTACAAATGTGTTTCCAGTATGTTTAGATAACCTGGCATTCCCAAACAATGTGGAAGAAGGATCCAGCAGTAGCGTTGCAGTGGCAGGGCGCCTCTCATCTCGTGTAGCTGTGAAGCACTGTAGGATACACAGTGCAAGTATTTTAACTGGATGAGGGGGAGTTTCATCGATACTGCCAAAGACCCAGGGGCCATTTTGACCTCCACTCAGTTATCATATCCCAAGGGACCCAAATATCCCTCCCATCCATCCCTCACAGTAGTCATGGGGTCTGGAGTGTTATTTACTAATGAGTGATGGAGGCAAGAGGTGACCTTTCTAACTTGTCGTGACCCCAGCTGGTGCGTGTCCAGGGGGTTATATTGGCTGAGGGGTTCTGAGGAGTCGAGGCAGGCTTCGTGGGCATGTTGCAACTACAGAAAGTGATAAAACGGCATCTTGTGCATAGTGTATGTGTTCACAAGGTGTTGAAAAGCGCACATAGACATGTTTGTAATAATGTGAATCCACACCAGATGAAGATATGTGGTAGGAGGTATTTATTACAGCCTCAACCAACAGCCAGCATATCAACTGTCATGCAGAGAACCCTGCATCACAGAACCTCAGAACAAGCTGGTTCCATGCCCAGTGTTCTGGCATGGAGCCATGTTACATCATTACACTTCTTCCTCTTTACATTAGAACAGAAGTAACATGAGAACAAAAACACATTTGAACAGAAAGAAAAAGAGGGTAGAAAGAACTACACAAAATCACGCAAATGTAAAGGAAACCTGCGTGTTCTGACACTCCTACGAGTATGATCAGACCTTAAATCAATGTCAGAGGGAAAACGATAAGAAGTATCATCTCTCCTGTCGGCCACACCACACCCCCCAAAATGTGCTACACGACTATGATTCCAGATGCGACCATCATCCGTCTTGACAGCATTTTTAAACAGCTTAATGATAGTTTTTGGAGAGGTATATTTTGACCAATTTTGACACCCAACAGGAGCTTTGACCTTTACTTTATCTCCAACCTCAAAATTTGTAACTTTCGCATTATTCCTTTTATCAACATAAATCTTCCTTTTGCTTTGCAGAGACACTTCTTTGTCTCTCCATTCCCCAATACCATTGTTTTTCAAACCCTTCCCAGCAACCATCCAGCCAGGACACAAACAAGTATTTGGAGACCTTCCCCTGAGCAGTTCAAAAGGAGTCTTCCCCGTTGACGCATGAGGAGTGTACCTGTAAGCTGTTATACGACCCTGCAGTTCTTTTCTCCAATCTAAACAGTTTACCTTTGCTAATTGTATACTCTCTTTTAAAGTCCTGTTAAATCTCTCCAAAGCACCATTCGCCTCTGGATGATATAACGCAATTTTTTTATGTACAATTCCACATTTTACAAAATACTCCTCCATCTGAGCAGAACAGAACTGCGGACCATTGTCAGAAAGAATAGAGTTAGGAAAACTCTCGCGTTTGAACACAGATTCTAAAAAACTGATCACAGATTGAGAAGTGATCTCTCTCACCAAACTCACCTCCACCCATCGTGAATACAAATCCAGCAACACCAACAGGTAAGGAGTCTGATGTTCTCCATGCAATGGGCCCACAATATCGATAGCTAATTCATCCCATGGACTTTTTGGTAAACTTCTACAAACCATAGGTGAACATCTTGGTTTGAGCACCTTATCACTAGCTTGACAAGGTGTACACTCCCTAACAGTACGTTCCACCATCAAATCTAATCCAGGCCACCAGAAATCCTGACAAATGTGCTCTTTGGTTTTAGAAATGCCCATATGCCCTTCATGAGCCATGTTCACGATGACTTCTCTCAAACTCAATGGGGGAATCATTCTTGTGCCCCTCATTAGAATACCATCAACAACGGCTAACTCATTCGCAACTAACGACCAAGGTTTAACCAGACCTCGAGACTTATGCTGTTCCAAAAGAGACATCACAGAACACAATTCACTATCCTTTTGCAACTCATCCCTCCATTCATCTTCCTTTACAGCCCCCAGCGTAACATCACAAACTCTTATGCCACACTCAGCATCACATTGATCATTTTCATCCTGAGATTTATCATTCCCTACCACCTCCACCAATCTCGACAGACAGTCTGCCGTTACATTTGTCCTTCCCGGAATGTATTCAAACATGAAGTTATACTCCTGTAAGGAAATGACCCATCTCCGGATCCTCGAGGAAATTGAGTCCAAACCCTTCTTCTCAAAAATTTCTTTCAGGGGTTTATGATCAGACCAGACTACGAAAGAAGATCCCCACACAAATTTTCTGAACTTGTTTATGGCCCAGAAAATTGCCAACGCTTCCTTCTCTATAACAGAATACCCTATCTCTGCCCCTTTCAAGCATCTTGAAGCACAAGCTATTAGCACCTCTTGGCCCTTCCTGATCTGAAAAAGAAGAGCACCCAGCCCCTTTATACTCGCATCAGTAACAATGAAAGTGGGATTCCCAGGTACAAAAGCTTGTAAGTTTGGTGCATTCCTGAGATCATTTTTTACTTGTTTAAATTCTGTACCACACTCTTCCGTCCAAACAAACTCTGCATTCTTACACATCAACTTCCTTAGATTTACTGTCTTATCTGCAAAATTTCGTATAAATTTGTTATAAAATTCTGCCATACCTAAGAATGAAGAAACTTCATCTTTTGTACACGGTTCTTTTAACATTTCGATAGTGTTCACCAAATCCTTTTTAGGACTCACCCCATGCCGTGAAATATGATGACCCAAATAGTCCAGTTCAGTGACTCCAAATTTACATTTGCTTCGCCTAAGAGATAACCCAGCATCAAGCATCCTTTTAAGCACAGCATGCACCCTCTCATCATGTTCTCTCACGTCTCTCCCACATATTAATACATCGTCCTGGTAGCACTTTACGCCTGAAATGCCTTTAAAAAGATCTTCCATAATCCTCTGGAATACTGAGGCCGCAGAGACCAGCCCAAACGGCATACGCAAAAACTTGAAGGCCCCCATTGGCGTAATAAAAGCGGTTAATTCTTGACACTCTTTACTCAACGGAACCTGATGGTATGCTGATGCCATATCCAGAGTGGTAAAATAACAAGCACCATCCAACGATGATACTAATTCCTCAATATTGGGAAGTGGGAACTTGTCAACCACCACTTCTTTATTTAAGGCACGAAGATCCACACATAGATGGATTTCATTATTTGGTTTACGTGCCACAACAATGGGAGCTAACCACTCCGTTGCCTCTACAGGCTGTATAACACCAGTGGACAACAATTTATCTATCTCTTTTTGTACAGCGTCTTGGACACAAATGGGAATGCGTCTAACTTTTGCCACAACTGGTACTACGTCCTGTTTCAACTTAATATGGTGATTGTACCCCTATAAACACCCCAAGGTGTCACTGAACAATTCACCAAAAGCTCTCACAAACTTGTTTTCGTCACCCTCTATAGATTGTACCTGAACAGATGGATGTGCATTAGGATTGAGAATGACACCCAAACGTGCTTGATGACTCCAGCTCAACAAATTATCACCCCTCTCAGCAACATAAATCCTAGCATCAGTGAACCTACCATTGTACTCAATGCAGTCATCAAAATAACCTAATAACTTAATTGGCAACCCACCATAACCCGTAGGTTTAATATTAGGTTTGAACAGTTTCTTCCTTCCTTGAAAATTCTTCATAAAAAGATCCTTTGAGAGAAACGTGATGTGAGAGCACGAATCAAATTTCATTTTGACTCTAACATCCCCCACCAAAACCCATTCAGAGGGGTGTTCCACCTCACTCTCACTAACTTGAAAACTGACTTCCTTTATTTCTGATCTAGAATCTCTCCTATTCCTCATCCTACAATTTTTTCCAAAATGTCCTCTTTTTCCGCAAACATTACAAGTAATCCTATTAGCAGGACACTCACTTGCATTAGCCATGTGTCCAAATCTTCCACATCTGTAGCAATTTCCTTGAAAAGGTGTTGCAAACCTCCTATTCCCCTGTGTCTTTTCTACGCTATTTTCAATTACAACACCTTTCTCACGGACACCCTCATACTTTTTTTTCTTCTCATCTTTTTGTATGACTTGACACTCCACTTCTTGTGCTTTTACACTGACCTTGTCTTCTTTATGTGCTTTACTTAGTTCTCCAACACACTTTAACATATGCTCTACCCTTTTTGCAATACTAACAACCTCATCCAACGGTGGCTCGTCCTTTAGCCAGAGTTCTTCCCTCACTTTATCACTGCAACACCTCAGCACAAACTGATCTCTAATCCTTTCTTCTACCAACGCCCCAAATTTACAACTTGAAGCCAACTTCCGTAACGCCGTAATATATTCTTCAACACTCTCCTCTTTCCCTTGCTCCCGTAAACCAAAATGGTACCTTTCCATAATAGTACTAATGTTTGGCAAGTAATGTAAATCTAGTTGTCTTGCACATATTTCATATTCATTCAACCCCCTCTGATCAGCTTGCGACAATGGAGGTAGATTTTCCAACACCTCCTGTCCTTCACCCCCTAAACAATGTAACAAAAGTGCCTGCTTCCTTTCACCACTCAAATTCGTACCACACACCCTGGCATAATTCTCAAAAATCTTTTTCCATTTCTTCCACTTAATAACCGGTTCTCCTGGATCTGACAAGAAAAACGGCGGCGCCGTAACATTCTGCATACTCACACGAGGTGTAAAACACTTCTTCCCCACAATATATTCCAAACCCTACTAGTTGCTAAAAGTACTTAAAGCCCAAAAGGTTTCCCAGTCGCCGTATGTCCCAGCACGATGCCGCTATATCAAACACGGGTCTTCAGGTGTGTTTGTCACCGCAGAGACGACCTTTTCAGTTTACTTCATTTTACAACGCCCAATACTTGTATTCCACAAGTGCAATAAAGTTTCCAAAGAAATGTATATTCCCGTGACCACAAACCAATATAGTGATCCTTATCCAGTCTCCGTCTAAGTTTCAACCTCCAATAGACCGTCGATGTTCTTCTTCGATGTCCTCCAACAATTGCGCTGTAAAAAAAAAAATTTTTTTAAAAAATAAAAACAAATTCCTTCTTCCTCATCTAAGATGGCCGCCACGAAACATTTAGTCCGTTTTCTTCAGGCAGTTGGGCTTGCTTTCTCTTTGAGCAATCTCGGATCGTTTTCCTCACTCAAAATGGCCGCAACCAAACATCCAGTCTATTTTCTTCAGTCAATCTGGCTTGTTTTTCTCCTTCCAGTCCTTTTTCAATTGCTCACTGACCTTCTGACGTCGTGAAGCATCCAGAGACCACTTTGATCCTTAGTAAATGCTCAAACAGCTTTCCACAAAGCCCCTACAACCGCAATTTCACACTTTTCTCCGCTAGAACATGCTGCAAGACGCTCGATCCTCTCCCAGCACGTCTCTGTAAGTTATCTCCGTTTTTCTCTTAAATAATCCAAGCTCTTCCTTCTTTGTTGTTGTTGAGGCTGTCTCTTCCTCTGGGTTCCTTTTTATCCCATCCTCGTCGCCAGTGTAATAATGTGAATCCACACCAGATGAAGATATGTGGTAGGAGGTATTTATTACAGCCTCAACCAACAGCCAGCATATCAACTGTCATG
Source organism: Pleurodeles waltl (assembly GCF_031143425.1). NCBI lineage: Eukaryota > Metazoa > Chordata > Amphibia > Caudata > Salamandridae > Pleurodeles > Pleurodeles waltl. The sequence continues at coordinate 419,928,538 of NC_090442.1, forward strand.
CAGAGAACCCTGCATCACAGGACCTCAGAACAAGCTGGTTCCATGCCCAGTGTTCTGGCATGGAGCCATGTTACATCATTACAATGTTCATCTAGACGTCCCAGGCAGTCGAGATGCTCAGGCAGTCCCATGCCCGTAAGCATTCCAAGGCAACTGTTTGGCTAAGCCAGGACGCAACCCAAAGTAGCGTCATCAATGTTGGCACCCAGGCCACCCGATCCATTGCAGAGACTAAGTCAAGCGGGTTTTTTGCTGTAGTTTTGCAGGGATGGTGCACCCATAAAGAAGACTGGGTGTACTGTGACGTCCCAAATCACTGAGTTCTGCCGCTATGGAGGGGTCGTCACGACCCACAAAATACAGCCAGTGATGGGTAGAGGTGGCTGGCCTAGTAGTATTACTGGAGGTCTGAAAACCCCAATGCCGTATGGATGCAGCAAGCATTTATAGAATGAGATTTTTGTAGGCCTCTGGCCCAAATAAAGCATACCATGTCAGATTGTAGTGTGCAGAAGAAGGAAGATGGAATGAGATAAGGGTAGCTCTGCAAGGTGTTGAGAAAGCTCAGTAGCGTAACCATTTTGAACATCGTTCCCCTGCCTTCCACATTAAGCAGGAGTGTCACCCAGTGGGCCATGTCTCTCTTGACCCTGCTAACGAGAGGCTTTACATTGAGGTCCCAGGCCTGTTGTTGGGAGAAGGCGACATGCATCCCTAAGTATCTGAAAAGGCAGGAGGACCACTGGAGCGGGCTTGTGGCCCTAATGTTCTCGTGAGAGCCTCAGAGGGGAATGTAGGAGGATTTGAGCAAGTTCACAGTGAGGCTCGAGGCCTCAGCATTCATCTGTAACATGTGTAAGAGGCATGGGACTGAGGTTTCTGGATCTCCTATATTGACCATCAGGTCACCCACGTAGAGCAAGACTCAATCCTCCGTTCTTCTGGCCAGCAGAAGTTTCAGAGTTGCGTGTCCTGTGGATTCATTGTGCCAGAGGCTTAATGGCAAGCGCAAATAAAAGGAGTGAAAGGCAGCAGCCCTGCCTTGTGTCTCATGCCACTGAGATGATCTGGGGGTTATCCCATTTACACCAACCCTTGCCCAGGGCCCGGAGTAGAGCGTTCAGACCCAGTGGCAAAAGAGGGGGCCACATTTCATGCATTCAATTGGGCAGAACAAGAACTGCAAAAGAACCAAGTTGAAGACCTTGTCGAAGTCAATCGAGATGAGAGCTTGATGGTCTGTGCTCTCCTCAGGTACCCGTTGGAGGCAATGGTGCGTGCTGCGTTCCAGTATGAATCTGTTCAGATCTGGGTGGATTAGGGTGGTGATGACTTTCAGCAGCCATTTTGCTTGTAATTTAGCTAGAATTTTAGATTACATGTTTAGGATTGAAATAGGATTGTATGACCCACAGTCTCTTTGGGGATTCTGTGGTTTAAGAATAACAGAGATAGTGGCTGCCCAGAGGTCATAGGGAGTTTGCCCCCCCTCAAAGATTCCTCGTACATTGCGAGCAAGGGATCACTTAAGAGGGAGACATATCTTTACAGACTTCCAGTGGGAAGCTTTTGGAACCAGCGATTTCTCAGTGGAGAGTGCCCCGATGGCTGTCGCAAGTTTGGCCACCATAATGGGTTCCTCCAGACCCTGTCTGTTGGTGTTAGATAGGGTGGGAAGGAGAAAGTCCTCCACTATGGGATTGAGGTGCTTGGCCTTGGCCATCAGGCGACTTTGCGTAGAGGTGAGAAAAGTAGTGTGCAAATTCATCAACGATCAGTTGAGGGTCTGACACCTCCCGGCCCACTGGAAACAGGCACAGGACTGAGTTCCCTGCTTGCCAGCCAGCGCTGGAGCTTTCCTGATCTGTCCCCCATCTCATAGGCCCTGCCTTGTGAGGCAAGGTCTGCTAGGATTGCAGTGTTCAGCTGCTTCTGGTGAAGCCCCAGCCTCTTCAGGTCCGCCATGTGTCTCAGCTGGGAGCAGGATTTGCAGCATGGGCCTCCTCCACTGAGTGCAGTTTGTGTTTGTGGGACCGAACTTCCTTGAATCTGAGGGTGTGGACAGCTGCCTTGTAAGATATTATCTGGCCATGAAGGGTTGCCTTCATGACTTCCCATAGCATGGTAGGGAATCGATTGAGTGTGTGTTGGTGTTTCAGCCCGACACTCTTTAACATTTACACGGCCCGCTCACTAAAATCATTCATACAACACTGCCTAAACATCGTCTCTTATGCGACGATACTCAAATGATCCTCTCCCTGACCGACGACCCAGCAAAGGCCAAGAGAAATTTCCACAATGGAATGAGAACAGTTGCCGCCTGGAGAGAAGCCAGCTGCCTCAAACTCAACTTGGACAAGACGGAGATCCTCGTACTCGGCACCACCCCCTTCACCTGGAATGACTTCTGGTGGCATACCGCCATGGGAAATGCCCCCGCTCCCACCGACCACGCATGCAATCTGGGCATCATCTTGGACTCCTCTCTGTCAATGACCCGTCAAGTCAACACTGTCTCGTCATCATGCTTCCACAACCTTTGACTCCTTCAAAAGATCTTCAAGAGGATCCCCACCGAGAGGAGGAGGACAGTCATGCATGCCCTCGTCAGTAGCAAAGTGGACTACGGCAATGCACTCTATGCCAACATCACAAAGAACCTGCAATCAAGACTACAAAGAATCCAGAATGCAGGATCCAGGCTCTTCCTGGACATCCCCTGACACAGCAACATCTCCTTCCACCTCAAAGACCTATGCTGGCTCCTGGTCAACATACGCATCACTGACAAGCTTCTGACACACACCTACAAGGCACTACACAACATAGCACCCAACAGAGAACTCTGTTCTTTGCAGCTTGCCCTCGCAGCCATTCCCAGAATTCGAAAAAGCACAGCAGGGGGAAGATCCTTCTCCTACCTCACAACCTGGACATGGAACATGCTACTACTCAAACTCAGACAGACCGCATCACTGAAACAGTTCAGGAAGGACCTCAAGACCTGGCAATTCGAGTCAGCAGCATGACCACATCAGTGCCTTGATACCCTATGGGTGATAAGCCACGATAAGGAAGTATTGATTGATTGATTGGTGTTAAGAAAGTCTGAGATTTCTGCAAAGGCAGCATCTGTCAGCTACCATGCAGTAAGGTGCCAGTAGCAGATTTAGTGATGCTTAGAGGACCTGAGGGCCAGGGTGATTGGAGCATGGACTGTCAGTGAGCACAGGCGGATGCGGGCGTCTATCAACTCAGTCACACCCATTGAGGTCATAAAAAGATACTGAAGCCAGGCAGAGGAGTTATGAGAGTAGAAAGTATATTCTTTTCCCAGGGGGTGGAGCAGGACCCACATGTCGGACAGGGCCAAGGAGGTGGCCCTTGCCGTTCAGTCATATGTGTGGCATGTGATTCCTGGAGTCTATCTGGGGGTCCAACACAGAGCTGGAGTCTCCCACAGGAAAGGTGGGGCCATGGAGGGACTAAAGGAGTAAGGGTGGAAGTGCCTGAAATGTAGGGGACACAAAAGCAGGGGGCGTGGACCGAGACAATCGTCAATTGGAGGCTCTCAATATCACCCTCACAATGAGGAAATGGGGCAGGGCATCGCAATGGTATCTCGTGACAAGCAGGGAGAGTATTCTGTGCAGGAGGATGGCAGTGCCCCAAGAGGTTGCACTATAGCCGGTATGGTAAACCCGGGTGTAACCTCTTGTTGTAGGAGGAGTCAAGTGGGTCTCCTGTAGAACCACCACAAGAGGGGAATGATGTTTAAGTTCCTGGAACACAGTCCATGTTTGATTTTGTAATTGAGGCAGTTAACATTCCAGGAGAGGGTGGTGAGCAATTCAACAGTCTTCCATGAGGGATAAGCTCTAAAGGAGCAGGTGAGGGGGATTGGGTGGGAAGTGCAGTGAGCAACTGGAAGAAAAAGCCAAACAGAAAACAAAACCACTGGAACAGTAGAACACCCCAACATAGTTCCCCCACCCCACACTTCCACCTCAGAAGCATTAGTCACCCTGTTACACAACAACTAGTAAATAAGTGGGAAAAAAGTTAAAAGAAAACCAAAGTCCCAATCCAACCGTACCAGAGCTCATAAGAGAATGTAGTGGTGCTGGTGGTGACAATGAGAAAAGGAGACAGTCAAAGTCACTAGGTCAGATCAGGCAACAGCTGGAAGGTCTTGATCATCCAGGGAGCCAATAGCTGAGGAAGGCCACATACACCAAAGGAAGGGAGAGGGTGTGCCCACATGTCCCCCTCTCCCAGGGCCACGAGAGGGGCACCTCCGGGAGTTCTGGTGGCCCCAACCCATTGATCTTGTGCCCTTTCTGGAGGAAGGAGTGCGGACCACCCCCCCCATCAGTGGAGTGTTGCATTTAGGGGGAAGTTGTTCGTAGCCCAGGTGAGGGCCTCCTCTGGGATCTCGAAGAACCAGGACTTAGAATCATAGAGCACCTTGAGTCGCACCAGAAAAAGGAGCATGTAACAAATCTCCCTGGACTGTAGCTGTTGGTTGGTACCATCATAGGTTCTGCTCCTCTGCTGCACCACATGGGTGTAGTTCAGGAAGATCATCACACAGCTTCCCTGAAAGATGAGTTCTCCCACTCCTCAGGCCTCTCGAAGTGTAGTGTCCTGAACACGGTAGTGTAGGAATTTGACTATCATAGGACGCGGTAGGGCCCTGGGAGGAGGCTGCTGTGCAAGGGAGTGATGTGCCCTCTTTACCACAAAGCAAGTTGACAAGGAAGAGGCAGGCAGCCAAGAGGTCAACCAAGTTTCTATGAGCTGCTTGGGAGATTATCCTTCTGCTCTCTCAGAGAATCCCAAAAAACACAAGTTGCAATGTAGGGCCTGACCCTTGGCATTCTTAGCCTGGGCTTTCAATGCCACCAACATTGTCAAAAATTTATGGATCATCAACCTGAGCTCCCTCACGATGTCCTCCAATTCAGGGATCTGCCCCCCTCGTTTCTGTGAATCTGTCGGACACTCCCCTAAGGTCTTGGCATAAAAGGAGACTTCCACTCCCACCTCCCTAATCTTGGTTTCTAGGGTGGAAAGGGAAGTGAAGATGACCTGTAAGATGATGTTGGTGTTGTCAGGGTTTGGGGGCAAGGCAGAATGGTCCGGCGCATTTGAGGTTCCCTAGGTGGTCGTAGTGGGGGCTGTGTAGCGCTCAATCTTGGTCTGTGATTGGAAGGTCGAGTCTATCAGGATATGTGGGCACACGCTGCCCCACTTCCCACAGGCTGTTGTTCCTCTATATGCCCCCGAGCCACCTCTATCCATGTTCTTCTGCAGCCCGGTCCCCTGAAGGAATCTCCCACAGCCCTAGGGAAGGAGGTTAGATGGGGGTGGTCACCACCACCGCAGCCAGCATCAATGAAGAATGCAGGGGAGCGGGCTGTCATGTAGCACTGTACCTGTGGCCGCTGCTAATTGAGCGGGCTGAAATGCCCTGCTCTATCTGGCCCAGCAGGCCATATCTGCTACTGTGCAAATCTCCCAGGGTCCGACACAGTTGACTGCTCCTGCAGCCCTGGGCAGTGAGGGGGAGCCCAAAGGCCAACCTTGATGTCCCTGCGGTGCGGCCTTATCTGGATTCCCCCGTGGCCCTCCTCAGCTGTGCATTTTTGTCGTGAGCAATCATGTGGAGGGGCTCCGAGGCCCGTCCTCTGCATTGCATTTGTGTGGCCTCTTGCACCAGGCCCGATGGAGGCCTCTGATGCAGGCCGCTGCTGTAGGCCTGTTCTTGCCAGGAATCAGGCATTAGGTGCTCCCTCTGGCATGGGGGGAGTAATAGGAAGAACGCAGCCTGAAATTCCTGCCAGCACTGAGGATTCCAGCCAATTCAGTGACATGGTCAGGAGCTCAGCAAAGAGCATCCACCATCTTGGCCCAGTTGCCATGCCCCCTTTTTATGCCAACAGTTTCCGTCATGATTCTCCTCACTGTGCTTGTTGAAATAACTCAGCTATGGCTTGTGTGTGTGTGGAGGGAGGAGGGGGGTTGGTGATATGCAGAACAGTCCATGAAACACAGCTTCAGATGCTTGTAGTAAAAGCTGTGCATGTCTAAAGGGTCAGCGATCCATATTCATCCCATCCCAACAAAAGAGCTTGTTTTGTTAAGAATGTGGATGCACTAACACTCTGTTAGAGAGACGGATCCTGACACCTGGCATGTAGGTCTCCAGAAATGAATGTCATTGCTTGAAAAATAGGTCATGTGTTACTATTCCACACGTGGTGTGTGACTGAGCAGCAGCACCTCTAATAAAGTCAAACACTATACCATGCAGTTCTATGTGGCAGTACAACGTGTGAGTAATGGTTAAAATGAAGGCCTAAGATGTATATCTGAGCACATGTGAGTACCTGATGACAACGTGGAGCTGATGAAGGGGTACCAAACATGCATTTAGTATAAATGAAAGACTGACATTTCGGCATAAAATGCTTTGTTTTGGGAAATTCTGTACATTTGTCCAAAATAAACAGCATCCATTTAACAAAATGTGAGCATGCATTGAAAATGCGGTGTTTGGTTTCAAAATCTTTGCATTTCCAAATAAATATATATGGAAAGATGATATTAATATGAAACTCGCAGCTACTGCCTGAGATCGATGGATGTGTCTGAACCTGTAAGGTCTCTGTAACCTGAGCGATATCACTGGTGTATGAGCCTTACAAATATGTACCTTTGCTGATTATTGCCAGAGTTTTGGGTAGGTATACATTTTTCATCCCTCCACCTTTGAGGATATTATCAGACTGAATACGTTATTGAGAATCTCCCTGAAACGTGCTGGAATGAAAAGGTAAGAGAGTGTATGGCAAAGGTGAAAAAAGATTCAATTAAACATTACGTCAAGTGAAATCTCATTTTCTAAACTTGCACATGATCTATGACTTTAAAGAACTGCAATCCCACCATCAACTCACAATTTTCTTGGGGCAGGTGAACCCCTTTCTTGGGGCGAATGAACACCCAAAACCCGTAGCACCATGGAGGTAATGGAATATGTCACAAGTGTATCTACAATTACCTATTTATTTTAAACGATTTTTTTTTAGATGCGGCATAAAACACACCATTCGCCTCATATTTCCAAAATATTCTCAGTGGGAAATTCCTCAGAACCTGGATAAAGTGAGGCGTTACTTTGACGGAGGTATTATTGTCCCTGCGCTTTCAAGAATACAGTCACCACTGCTCCTATTTTGAGTTCACCCGTTTGCTGTTTTCACTGCTGTCCTAAAGACTATCGCCCTCTCTTCCATGCTCGTCATGCCATTATACCCCGCGCTAGTGGGAGCTTAGTTTAGGAGGCTGGGATGAATGGGACCTGTGGTAATGGCGGCGCTGAACTGTAATTGTTGAGGCAGCTTAGAAATCATAAGTCTATCAGTTGTGTACCCATTTTGGTCCAGTCTTTGCCAACATTTTTGTTAATAAAAAAATTAGGGGGTGACTCCATACCGACTGCAAATTTGTGATTTAATTCTATTCCATTTCGATTTGAGAAGTTGGATTTGGCCCGCCTGGAAAAATACTGTAGGACAGCACCTATGAACCCCCTATAAAGTTGTTCTTAAATATTACCCATTTTTGTTTAAAGATTTGTCTAGACACATTTTGTTTCAAATATTCCTCGGGCTGACACCCAGTTTTGAGTGATATGAGTTAGAATGCAGTTAATTCAATCCTCGCGGAAAATACCACAATTAACAAATCCAAAACAAAATATATTGACACAAAATACTACAATAGTTTTATCAAGACTATGTGGAGATAGAAGCTTCCATCACCCAAAGGCCTCATCTTCATCACGGGGGTGGGGGAAACCCCCCCACACACCCCCACCCCACCACACACACACAAAATATATATATATGTTCCTGGCTACGATCTGTTCATGATCCAGTTTTTGGTTTCCACCCCATTGACTATCTCGCAACAGCTTTCTTCATTTCGTTCAGTCCTTAATGTTTGTTATATTTATAAAGCACGCATTTTACCCAAAACTAGAGCATCCTGGTGCACAGGGATGAAAGTCAATGAAAAAACAAAATAGGAGAACGAGTTATGCAGAAGACCCAATTCTTTATTGCCTTCTAGAAAGAAAGAAAGGAAACTCTGTACCAGGACCGAAAGTGCCCCATAGCCTAGGGTAATGCTTGCTTTTGACTGTACAACATAAAGTATTATGGGGCACATCGATAACCCTGGGAACCTGGGCAACTTCATAGCCTGTCTGGCATGAACAGCTAGATCAGTGGTTCTCAACCTTTTGACTTCTGTGGACCCCCACTTTATCATTACTGAAACCCGGGCCCCCCCACTGAATCATTATTGTAATCCGGGGACCCCCCCCAGTGAGTCATCACTGAAAGCTGGGGATCTAATCTGTTAATATTATTTAATTTTCTAGGGAGTCCCGGGCCCCTGAGGAGGCTTTGCAGACACCCAGGGGTCCCCGGACCACAGGTTGGGAACCACTGAGCTAGATAGTAAAGCCCCAGGCACTGATCTTTAGAGGGTGCCCTGCATTTATCAGAGGTGTCTATTTTCCCCTGATGATTGTACCACGTTGCTTTGCTTTATCCTTCTCATCTTGGGATTGTTTCCCCCTCAATTAGTTGCTCCCTTTATGTTGTTGCCCTGTGGATGCCCCTGACAAACTGCTCTTCACAGGTTCAAAATGTCAACACATGTAATAGTGGAGTGATATGATTGATCACAAGAATTATTATGTAATCATACTGAGAGTCTTGTTAAGATTTATTTACTATATCAGCCCCTGTATTTTGTGTGTGCATCACTAACGCACATCTATTTTACCGTTGTCACCTTCCACTTTCACTATGTCGTATTTGGAGCACAAGTATCTGATACGTTATACTGAATTAAGTTCACTGTTCAATTCACACTGATTGATTCCGGATCAGTGTATTTCATTTTGTCTAGGAGATTTAGGTTGAAACCTCTCCTGCAGGGAGCCATTGTTTTATATTTGTATGCTTTGGACAGTAAGCAGCGATCTGTTTCAGGAGAGAGAGAGACAGAGCCTGTACCCCATAGGCAGGACCGGCTTTAGCACTGGTGGCACCCTGTGCAACAGTCTTTTTTTGGTGCTCCCCTCACCCCATGACTACCTCTTTGGATTCCCTCACTACCACCCAGCAAATGTGCCACTCATCTCTCCATAGCCCCCCTTTCACATACATTTATTTGTTTTAAAGCACTTGTAAAGGCTGGCTTTACTAATCCACTCTGCTATCCACATAAAATATGGTTCTGTTCTTTGCAGCAGGCATTTTAACCCTCTACCTACTTCATGGCGAGACAAGGCTGCCAACAGACAAAACTCCGATCTCTCTCCCTAACAGGAAGATTAATCACAAGAGGTATCTGGACATTTTAATTGCTTCTTGAAGGCTGGACGCACAAGGAACTTTTCAGCAGGTGCTTTTCAATCACAGGTTTCAAATGTTTTTGCTAAACACAGCGCCCCTTGAGGTTAGCGTCCCCCAATCCAGGTCAGCACCTGGTGCGGCCGCACTGCTCATACCGCCATGAAGCCACCCCTGCCTGTAGGACATGGCAGTTGTAGTAGCCTTAAAACAGAGGGGCATATTTACTAAGGATTTGCTTTGTTCTTATGAGACTCAAGTCGCAGCAAGGCTACGCAACTTCTTAAATGTGCTTTGCTATTGACTATTTGCGCTGCCTTGTGTGTCTTTGTAAAGAAACGTAACACAATGCTGTGTTGCAATATATTTCATTCTGGTAGGCATTTAATGGGTGGCACATGGGCTTCCAGTACCTTCACCAATGGAATTTGACACAGTTCCAGATTTACTAAACGCAGGAAACCTGGGATTCCACCATAATGGTGCACCTATTGGCAGAGAGCATAACAAGGAGAAATATGTATATTTATATTTCTCCTTGTTACTTCTTTCTATGGGTGATGAATCCTTCATCAGGCATAGAAAAAGGAAATTGACGCTTAGGATTGCTTTTATGCAGCAAGGTATTCCTTCTGCACAAAACAATCCTACCTATAACGCAGGCACCCTTGCCATATGGCGCAGGGGTGTGTGCGTTGGTGCTAGGCAGCACACAGTGCGCCCGAGCTAGGCGAAAGTAGAAGTCCGCCATATCTTGGTAGATGTGGCACAATTCTGCTCTCCCCCTCTCACTCAAAGCAATGCGCAAGTTTCCTTGCTCAGTTGCGTGAAATATTAGTAAATCTTCGCCAGAATATTTGGCTATTGGGAGTGGCAGGAGAAAGGCCAAGTAGTGTCCTTGAAGCATTGTTCTGGATAAGTTGAAGGCAAGTTAGAGAGTTTTTAGTCAGACCAAGATTTGGGAAATTACAGTAGTTCAGGCTCTGGATTGTGTTTGGCTTGGGTGACTGCTTTATGGTGCTTCATTGGGAGTGCAGGAAGAATCTTATTAAGAAGTCTTAAATAGAAAAAACAAGCAGAGGATACTTTGATAACCTAATCTGAGAAAGTGAGATGACAATCAAATAGTACACCAAGGTTCTTAGCTGATGGAATAGGAGTTGTTGCCTGATTTAACCCAATTGCTCACTGTCTGGTGCGCCAAATGGAATGAGGTCCACCAAATATCAGAACTTCAGTTTCCCCTTCATTGAATTTGAGCGCACTGGTGCATCTCCAAAAGTCAATAGATGACATAAAGGTTAGGAAATTATCAGCAATTGAATGGAAATTATGCTTGAAAGAGATGATGATGTGGGTGTCATCATTATAAGACATAAGTTCGACCCCTAAAGAGCAAATATGATTAGCCAAAGGTGCACAAAAAAATTTAAAAATGTGTGTCTGAAGAAGGAACCCTTTGGTACTCCACACTTTAGAGCTAGAGGGACTGAAGGGAAGGACAAAACACAGAAGAAAGAGAGTGAAGAGCAGTGCCCTTTATACCAAAATCACTGAGTTGCTGGATAAATTTAGAGTGGGGAGGGTGTCAAGGGCAGCACTAAGATCTAAAAGAATTAATGTAGCCTTCCTGCTTTGAACCAATGTGGCATAAAGCACTTCAGAGACCATGAGTGTAAAGGATTTAGTGTCATGGCACGTATAAGATCCAGATGGACAAAAGATCTGCAGATTTTATAAAGGTGGATATTTGTCTATTGATCTCTTTTTCTAAAATTTTAATTAGAAGATGAAGGTACAAGACAGACCTAAAGTTACTAAGATTGGGAGGATATGCAGAGTAACTTTTAAGAGGGGAACAACTAACGCTTGCTTCCTAGCAAAGGGGACAATAGTAGGTGTTAGGGGGTCATGAAAAGCTTGCACAGAGATGTTCACAAGTGACTTTCGAAGAGTTCAAAGGGGGCAGGGGTTTGGAGGTTAGCCAGACTTGGTGCACAGAAATAACTATTTGGTGCATTCTGTAGCTGAAGGATCAAAGTGAGTGAGAAGATAGATCTGAAGGAGGGACTCAGATAGGGTGAAACTGAATCCTCAGTGATGGGAAGGTCTTTAAAGGTAGCAAAGATAGTATGAATTTTATCATCAAAAAGGGCAAGAAGCTCATTCCAGAGAGCCCAATTAAGCTTAATGGGAGAGGCAAGACAATCTGGATTGAACCAATTGTGAACAATGCAAAACATCTCTCTAGAGGAGTTACTGGCTAAAGCAATTTTTGATTAAAGGTAAGCAATTCAGGAATATTTAACCAAATTATTATATTGTTTAAGAGCAGCCTGATAGGAAGATTTAGTGACGGATCAATCATTTTTTCCTCAAGCTTTCTTAAGATGTTTAAAGCAGTGCTTACATTCAGGACCTAGCCATCTAAGTAGAAAAGCAGATCTTAGGGAGAGGAGCAGGATCAATCATTTTTTCCTCAAGCTTTCTTAAGATGTTTAAAGCAGTGCTTACATTCAGGACCTAGCCATCTAAGTAGAAAAGCAGATCTTAGGGAGAGGAGCAGGGTCAAACCCAAAGTCAAGGGAAATCATGTTAGAGCTAGAGGAGGAAATCAGGAAAGAGGAAAGATTGGTCCATCCTAGCCTAATTGGAGGGAAGGGGAAGATTAGGGGTGGAGTAACAAAGTGTTGATCAGTAGTGAATATAGATTCAAGAGGATGACCAGCTGAGTGTGTGGGAAACATAACACGTAGCTTAAAACCAAGGATCTATAGAGACTACATAGGAAGAGAAAAGACTTTGGGACGACTGAAAACATCCAGCTGAGTTTAAGTTTGCCTAGTGGCATGAACATAGAGTACTTCAGAAGACAAGGAGAGGCAGAATTAGTTAGAGCAGGTCCGAAGGAGGCAGAGGGATCAGGTGTACGATAGAGGAGAATGTCAGAGAAGAAATTCAAGGCAAAGCAAATAACAGAAAAGCAGAGGGATTTGAAAAAAGCAAATCGTTAGATTGAAATGTGGAGATGTTGAGGATATTCTTAAGTATAAATGTAATATTGTTGCTAATCTTATGGATGCAGTCTCGGCGGGTGAATAGAAAAGCCAGAAGGGATATCTACAAAAATGTTGAGACAAGAGGCTTCATAGAGCCACGTCTTAGTATTTCACATGATATCAAATACTGGGATGTAATGAGAGTGGAAGCTTGGTCTGTTGGACTGGGATTGAGTAAGCATTGAAAAGGTATCATTTAAAATATGAGAGGATAATGGACTTGGGGGGTGGGAAAATGCTACAGCCTTGAAGGATGATTCTGTGGGGGAAAGAGTGTCTTAAAACTCATCAATAATATTACCTATCTTAATGTCAATGTTAAGTACTGGTTTCAACTCCTTCTATGGTTTGACATTTTTCTTGACAAAAGAATGAAAAGAGTGACCTTCCATAAACCTTTGAAGGTCCAAGAGATATACTAGGGATCATTGAAGGAGGATGATCATGGCGCTCAAGTCTAGATGTTGAAGGAAAAAGGCTATAAAAACACTGACACCCCACATCAGAGTGATCCCAAGAAGTCCAGGGCATAAAAATACCTCACAGAATAAAGCAAAAGGCAACATGATACCACTAGCAATCATATCTCAATATAAATAGCATAGCAAATGACAACCTAGACTGAGCCAAAAGAAACTAGATACAGAATGACAGGGTTAGGAAAACCTTAAAGACAAAATATCCCCATTATGTTGCAACTCAGTAAACAAAATGACTCACCTTTTATAGGAATCAATTATTGACCCTTCCTTTCTTGCCTCAGGAGAACATATTCTCCATCTTACAATGGGGTGAGCTAATTTCAAATAAGGGTCTCTTTCTTGTTAAGAGGCAAACACAAACAGTCCTCTCAGCGGTTCCACCATGTCTCTGTCTTGAATATCCGACAGCCAGCTTCCTTCTTCCATGTTTTCCAAAACACATTGGCCCATTTAATGACCCTGGAATACTGTTGAAACTGTACAAAGATGCTGAAGATGGGAAGTGCATCCATGCTGCCTATCGACTGTGCAAGCAAATGTAGAATGTTCATAAAGACAGCGGTAATCAAAGCAGGCCATGACAGAGGTGCAGTCTGGAGGTGCAGACATGCATCTGGGTGAGAAAGTGTTGTTTTTGGGGGGCGTAACTGTCATGTTTACATTAACTTATATTCTGTTCAGACACTATGGCCCTCATTCTGACCTTGGCGGGCGGCGGAGGCCGCCCGCCAAAGTCCCGCCGTCAGATTACCGTTCCGCGGTCGAAAGACCGCGGCGGTAATTCTGACTTTCCCGCTGGGCTGGCGGGCGGTCGCCTTCAGACCGCCCGCCAGCCCAGCGGGAAAGAGGCTTCCACGATGAAGCCGGCTCGGAATCGAGCCGGCGGAGTGGAAGCTGTGCGACGGGTGCAGTTGCACCCGTCGCGTATTTCACTGTCTGCACAGCAGACAGTGAAATACATGTAGGGGCCCTCTTACGGGGGCCCCTGCAATGCCCATGCCAGTGGCATGGGCACTGCAGGGGCCCCCAGGGGCCCCGCGACCCCCCCTACCGCCATCCGGATCCCGGCGGTCCGACCGCCGGGATCTGGATGGCGGTAGGGGGGGTCGGAATCCCCGCGGCGGTGCAGCAAGCTGCGCCGCCGCGGAGGATTCAATGGGGCGGCGGTACACTGGCGGGACCCCGCCAGTGGTGCCGGTCCGACCGCGGCTTTACCGCCGCGGTCGGAATCCCCATTGGAGCACCGCCGGCCTGTCGGCGGTGCTCCCGCGGTCCTCCGCCCTGGCGGTCAAAGACCGCCAGGGTCAGAATGACCACCTATGGCCCATATTTATGAAAAATTATGCAAAACTGTGCTAGCACAGCTGTGCATTAAAAAATTTAGAGTCATCTGTGCACCATATCTATAAAATGTCACACAATGGCACTAAGGAATGGCTAACGTCATGAAAAAGTACGCTAGCCGGGGCTGGACGGCTGTAGAAAAAATGGCGCTAGGCAGATTAGTGGCAAAATATCTGCGGCGAGTCAGCCTAGCTTCATTTTTTCACACACAGGAAGCCAAAAAATGGCTTCTGTCTAAGTATAGTCATTACCACAACACCAATGCCCATTTCTGGGGACTAGTGTCCCCAGGACAATCCCAACATACCCAGTGCCAGCTAGGGGGCCACATGTAAGTGGCTCCCAGTGGCACATAATAGTAAAAAATACATACTTACCTAAACTTACCTGGGATGGGCTCCCTCCGCCTAGTGTCCCTGTGGTATGGGTGGGGTGATGCATCTATGTGCCCAAAATAGGGACGCCATGGTGGAATCAATGTGTTCCCCTAAGGAAATGGGCCTACTTGCACATTAACTCCGGGTTTGATCAGGAGTTAAACAATGGGGCTAAGCGGGTTTAGCGCTATTATTTAGGTCTGCCTCCTTCTTGCGTGTCGTTTCAGCATTGGGAGTTAAATATAGTGTTGGAGGGATAGCATCTTTTTTAGGACAGAATGCCCACCTTGCATCTCACTGAGGAAGGTGGTTTGGCGCTTCCAAGAAATAGTGCTAACTTAAATATTTTGACGCTAGACGGGTCTAGCATCAAAATATAAATATGGAGTTAAGTTAACACCGCTTTAGCATCAAAAGTAATGAAGCTAAGGCGACGCTACGCTTCCATACATATGGGCCAATATGACTTTGTTCAAAGCCTAACTGTATAATGTCAGCCTTCAATTGTTGTATCTTATTTGACACCAGCTTCAGCCCAAAGTGTCTCTTGTTTACGAACCCACTGTCCAACTCACTGATACAGTTATTGATAATTTAGGGTTTCCTGTAGAGCGAACCACCCTCTTAATATTATTAAAACACCTAAGGCTACTTTTCAGGTTGATATTCTATTGAATGCAGAAGAACTTGAACCCCTTGGGTGCCGTTGACTTAGCGGTTAGGTCCTCGACAGTACTGCTCGGTCCTGCACCCGTGGCATGGGGGGAGCACTAGCGCTCCCCTGTGGGCCTCCCACCCCCCTCCCATGGGCAGGGATGGATGGAGAATTGCTTCCTCTTCCACCCAACCCCCACCAGTGACGCCTGATGACATCAGTGTGCCATTGTGCGCTGACCGCATCAGAGGCTGCCCCCACTGCGCTGGAAGCATCAGAGGCTGCCCCCACTGCGCTGGAAGCTCAGCTTCCAGCGTGGAGCAGAAGAGAAATGCAAAACAATTCTCTTCTGATGGGGGGCGAGGGGGCGTGGGGGCAGGCAGAGGCATGAAAGGAAAGGCCTTTCCTTTCATGTCTCTTTGATCATTTCTGCAGCCCGACCGTGAAGCGATCGGGCTGCAGAAATGGCCACTAGACACCAGGGATGTTTGATTTTTCTTTATTTATGTATAAGGGGAGCGACCCCTTTGGCAAGGGCCGCTACACAGGGGGGCAATTTATTATTAGGCCTTTTCTGCCCCCTCTGGGGGCAGATCGGCCCATTGTAATTAGGCCGATCGGCTCCCAGGGGGGCAGAAACCTATAGACACCAAGGATTATTATTATTTTTTTGTTTTGTAATCGTTTACACATGGGGAGCGAATTTGATGTGTCCATGTTTTGTTTTGGGGCATTTCCTGTTGCGGGCAGTAGGCCTATCCACACAAGTGAGGTACTGTTTTTATCAGGAGACTTATGGAAATGCTGGGGGGAGGCACATTTGTGGCTCCTCTCAGATTCCAGAACTTTCTGTCACTGAAATGTGAGGAAAAAGTGTTTTTTCCCCAAAATTTTGAGGTTTGCAAAGGATCCTGGGTAACAGTACCTGGTGAGAGCCCTACACGCCACCCCATCCTGGATTTCCCTATATGTGTAGTTTTAAAAAAATGCACAGGCTTGGTAGGTTTCCCTAGGTGCTAAAGGCCAAAATATACAGCTAGGCACTTTCCAAAACACAGATTTCAATGTAAAAATGTGATGTGTCTATGTTGCCTTTTCTGCTGTGGGCATTAGGCCTACCCATGCAAGTGAGGTACCATTTTTATCGGGAGACTTCGGGAAACACAGAATAGAAGAACAAGTGTTATTTCCCCTTGTCTTTCTCTACATTTGTTCCTTCCAAATGTAAAACAGTGTGTAAAAAAGAAAACTTTTTGAAAAATGCTCTGTAATTCACATGCTAGTATGGGGACCCCCAGAATTCAGAGATGTGCAAATAACCACTGCTTCTCAGTGTCTTATCTTGTGCCCATTTTGGAAAAACAAAGGTTTCCTTGATACCTATTTTTCACTCTTTATATTTCACCAAATGAATTGCTCTATACCCAGTATACAATGAAAATCAATCCTTTGCAAGGTGTAGGTCCTTTATTGGCTCTGGGTGCCTAGGTTTCTTGATGAACCTCCAAGCCCTAAATATCCCCACAACCAGAAGGTTCCAGCATACGTAAGGGTTTATTGCTTTAAAAAATCTGACATCGCAAGAAAAAGTTACAGAGTAAAACGTGGAGAGAAATGGCTGGTTTTTTATTGGAATTTCAATATTTTTTTATTTCTGTTATTTTCTGTAGGAAAGCCTTGTAGGATCTACTTAAATGACCCCTTGCTGAATTG
Organism: Pleurodeles waltl; assembly: GCF_031143425.1. NCBI lineage: Eukaryota > Metazoa > Chordata > Amphibia > Caudata > Salamandridae > Pleurodeles > Pleurodeles waltl. Next base: position 419,945,605 of record NC_090442.1, read on the forward strand.
AGAATTTCATCTACTTTTCAGAAATGTTTGGCTGTCTGGGATCCTGCATTGGTTTCACACCCATGTCTGGCACTAACTGGAAGGAGGCTGAAAGCACAAAAAATAGTAAAAATGGGGTATGTGCCAGTAGAAAGCCAAAATTGTGTTGAAAAATGTGGTTTTCTGATTGAAGTCATCCTGTTCCTGAAAGCTGGGAAGATGGTGATTTTAGCAGCACAAACCCTTTGCTGATGCCATTTTCAGGGGAAAAACACCAGCTTTCTTTTGCAGCCCTTTTTTCCCATTTTTCTTTTTTAAAATAAATTCTAGCTGTATTTTGGCTAATTTCTTGGTCCACTCGAGGGGAACCCACAAACTCTGGGTACCTCTAGAATCCCTAGGTTGTTAGAAAAAAAGGACACAAATTTGGCGTGGGTAGCTTACGTGGACAAAAAGGTATGAGGGCCTAAGCGCGAACTGCCCCAAATAGCCAAAAAAAAGGCCTGGCACCTGAGGGGGAAAAGGCCTGGCAGCGTAGAGGTTAAGTGTGTGTTCGGACACAGGTACCCTCCAGTAAGATTACCATTTAAAATCTGAATGAGATTTTGAGTGGCAGCTGCATTGGCCTGTAATATGACAAGATTGCCCAAGCAACTAAATGTGTCTAAAGTACGTGTTGATAAATAAGCCTTCCTTTCTCCAAACTTGGCTGGCACTTCTCAGGGCCAATGAGCTGCATAACTAGAGTTATTGTTTGTGCCAATGTAAAACTTAGTTGCAAAATTTAGGAAATACCATCAGCATATACTCTTTGCAACATGGAGTTTCTGCACAAGCCTTTAAATAAAGCTCAAAATGTTTCCATCGTAATGCTTAAAAAGAAATTGGGCAGTTCTGTCTTCCAGAGTATAATTTAGGAGTACATCATCTCAAAATAAAGCTGTAGGCAGCAATGAAGTAGCAAAGGCTCCTGTAGTGCAGGGAGGAGAGGGGGCTAAGCTCCAAGGGCCCCCCTTAGTAGAGTTGGGGGCCCCCTTAGCACAGTATCTGGGCCTAAGAGCTTCTGAATAAGTCCGGAGGGGGACCCTGCCATTTACTTTGCTGATGGGCCCTCTCCAGTTTGGGTACACCAGTGGTAGGCAGGGGCTTTTCTTAGTGTTTGAGACTGGAGAACACTGATTTCAAAACAACCACTGTAGTGTACCTGACCAAAATAGTTGGTGCTGCTAGTGAGAGAGCGTAGCTTATATAATCTATATTAACATGAAATGTTTATGAATTAATGTGTGATAAGGCCGCATAGAGACTGTAATAGTAATTTTGCTTAAATGTGCACCTGGAATGTGACCACGGGGAGTGGCCGCCAATGTATACGTGGACTAATAATGATGACTAAAATGTTTTATGTATTGTCATATTGAATAAGTTTATACTAATTTTTAATAATTGTATTATTAAATTTGTACTGAAATCCTTGTAGGCCTTAAGTTAGCATGAGCCGAAGCTTAGCCGCTTGGCTCTCATATTAAATGTATTTTTCTATCTTGCAGTGTGCTGACTCACAAGAGGACACAACCTTTATTTTTATTTTTTCTTCCCTGGTCAAACTAGAAGACGAATGTAACCATGCTAGATCCGTTCCCATGAATTGTAGAATGATATTAAAACAAAATGAAACAGTGTAGATTAATGTAATGTACAAGGTCATTCAAACCGGTGAAGACAAAGGAGCCACTGACCAAAAGATGTGCAAAGAATTACAGAAAGATGAAATCATACCGGACGTGCCACCTCTGAAGTCATCGAATAAGGGGAACCAATCAAAGACTTGTAAAATAATATGGGGTGAAAGTTAGGTGACATAGGTGGTCATTCCGACCTCGGCGGTCTTTTCTCCAGACCGCCGAGGCCGGGGGAGACAGAATACCGCCATTGCCGGCGGTATTCATGCCTCCCTATTCCGACATTTCCGCTGGGCCAGCGGACGGTAACAGCTTTACCGTCCGCTGGCCCAGCGGAAATGGCACATCAACATTGCCGCCAGCTCGTAATAGAGCCGGCGGCAATGTTGATGTGCAGCGGGTGCAGTAGCACCCGTCGCGCATTTCACTGCCCGAAATTCGGGCAGTGAATGCGCGATGGGGCTATGCCTGGGCACCCCCAGTCCCCTTACCGCCAGCCTTTCAATGGCGGTGTTTACCGCCACGGACAGGCTGGCGGTCGGGGAATCATAATCCCCAGGGCAGCGGTGCTTGCACCGCTGCCCTGGGGATTATGCCCGCCAGGCAGAAGCCTGGCGGGAAAGTGGGGGCCGGCGGTATGACCGTGGCTTTTCCGCCACGGTCAGAATTGCTGGTGGAACACCGCCAGCCTGTTGGCGGTATTACCGCCAACATACCGCCGGCTGCCAGGGTCGGAATGACCCCCATAATGTGTTTCCTGATAGGTTAAAGATAGTGGGGTATAACAAATGTCCAATAGAATTTTGGGGGAATGTACAGCAACAAAGGGATAAAAACCCATGACACAGGAGCCATATAGATGGGTTAGGGAATGCTATTGATTTTATCCAGAAACTCTGTCACTCTGTTTGGTGACTTGTTGGTTTACTTAAAACCATCCTCGCCCTTAGATTTGTCCAATCTTACACTTTATCTCCTTATGAGGGAAGTGCCCTTCTGCCCCGGAGCTGAGTTCTGACAGATGGCAATTTGACCGATGTCCTGAAGACGAAGACTGAACCTGTGCGCTGACCTAAACTTTGGAGGGTAATTATGACAATGCATTTGTGATTTGTCTATTTGCTTTTCCTTTCTAGGTACCAACTGCTTACTTTTTACAGGGACCATAGTTAGATGTTTTCCAAATTGGTGTTCTAAATTGTTTTGCATGAAGCCCAACATGCCAATGCTAATCAGTGGTTAGGACAGGGGTTCACTAACTGAGGCAAATAGACAAATGACTGAATCTATGCTTTGTTGAACTGACGTGTTACTGATACTCTGCTAAATTAATCTATGTTCACACCGTGTTATATTCTGATGTTTGTGATTTTTGCCTTAATGAAATCTTACCAAAGTTGCCATATCGTGACTATGCTATTATGTTTCCTGGTTTTGAGATTAACGCATCTGCTCTTAGATTTGTAATTAATTAATTAATAGGGAATAAAACTTATAAAATTCTACTAAACTGGTGTGGTTATTCATGGCTGCAAGGTCATGGTAGAGTTTTGAATTGATTAATGACTTAGAAATGTATTGTTATGATAAATATTGATGACATTATTGACGTATTGATTGACATATTGATTAGCTATCTCGTCCTAAGGTGTCTCTCAACTGGGTCAAAAGATTCATTGGCCTAAAACAAGTCCTGATGTGTAATAAATTATCATAAAGGGACGCGTTATCAGTTCTGGTACCAGAGCGACGGTTTGGCCCTTTGGGACCCTAGGACGGAGAATTATTGTTTAAATTTGTTTTTCTGAGATAATGAAAATTGGAGGTATGATGTGTTTCTAAATTCACCATGACTTTCCAGGGATCTCGGAGCCTGCCTAAGTGAATTGGGAATGTGCTCGGCGTCATAGCATGTGTGGTGTAGGATTTGCGCTTGCTCAGCTTATGCATTTTGCAGGTGATTTGTGAGGTTTGTGTGTATTTAGGCCAGGTAATGTTGTTTTAGTAGGAGTGGGCGTACTCCGCAGTATGAGAGTAGGAAAGTCGGCGTACTTCATTTGAGTGTGGCGCTTTGTGCTAAAAAATTATCCACGTGGTTGGTTGTTCATGTACGGACCCGTCGTGGTCTAAGACTTCGGAGCATATTCACAAGTGTAGGAGACACTTGGGTATATGTTGTAATTTGTGCGGTTTAATTAGGTCAATCAAGCGTGGTTGACAAGTCAAGTTTGAGTCAAATTGTATGTGTGAAACCTTCGATGGAGATTTGGCAAGTTCTGAAGTGCACTAGAGCAAACCATTGACAAGTCGAGAGTAGGATTTGCGGGTCGAATTCTGCTTGCGGGTGCGGGAACTGAGAAGGACAGAGTAGCGGCAGAGGCTTCAAGTGAAATCTCTGTAAAGTTCTGAAGCGAATGTGTTACCCTTCCTGTAGTAAACCTGCAAATTTGTGTTGTTGTTGTTGTTAAGGTGCTCGCAGTAATTTTGCATTAGTTTGGTGTGAATCCAGTAGGGGGCGGACGAGCTGCAAGACTTTGTCATCTGCAGTGTGTAAGTGTGACGTCAGTGGTGCCGCGCTGAGATAGGTCAGTTGTTGAGAGGGGTTGCGCACAGATTGGCTGCCGTCTGTGAGAGGCAATAGGTTGAGAAAGGTGGATGAAGAGTGTCCTGGTAATTAAAGTCACTTTCTTGATTAAATACAAACAAAGGAAAAGACGTAAAGATGAACTTATCCAGAAACTCTGTCACTCTGTTTGGTGACTTATTGGTTTACTTAAAACCATCCTCGCCCTTAGATTTGTCCAATCTAACACTTTACCTCCTTATGAGGGAAGTGCCCTTCTGCCCCGGAGCTGAGTTCTGACTGATGACGATTTGACCGATGTCCTGAAGACGAAGACTGAACCTGTTCGCTGACCTAAACTTTGGAGGGTAATTATGACAATGCATTTGTGATTTGTCTATTTGCTTTTCCTTTCTGGGTACAAACTGGTTACTTTTGACAGGGACCATAGTTAGATGTTTTCCAAATTGGTGTTCTAAATTGTTTTGCATGAAGCCCAACATGCCAATGCTAATCAGTGATTAGGACAGGGGCTCACTAACTGACGCAAATAGACAAATGACTGAATCTATGCTTTGTTGAACTGACGCGTTATTGACACTCTGCTAAATTTATCTATGTTCATGCCGTGTTATATTCTGATGTTTGTGATTTTTGCCTTAATGAAATCTTACCAAAGTTGCCATATCATGACTATGCTATTATGTTTCCTGGTTTTGAGATTAACGCATCTGCTCTTAGAGTTGTAATTAATAGGGAATAGAACTTATAAAATTCTACTAAACTGGTGTGGTTATTCATGGCTGCAAGGTCATGGTAGAGTTTCAAATTGATTAATGACTTAGAAATGTATTGTTATGATAAATATTGATGACATTATTGAGGTATTGATTGACATATTGATTAGCTATCTTGTCCTAAGGTGTCTCTTAACTGGGTCAAAAGATTCAGTGGCCTAAAACGAGTCCTGATGTGTAATACATTATCATAAAGGGACGCATTATCACTAGTTTGGTTTGGGCGTTGTGGTGAAGAATATTAGAAAGGTAGAGGGTATCCGATGAGCTAATGGGGGAGGGAGAACCGTATTATGCAAAATGAACAACATTTTTGTAGCCAAGGTACACAAGTAAAGAGATTTCTGTGTTGTACCGAAACTGTTTGGAAAAGGGCAATAGCTTGAGTGGTATAGAGTTATGGACCTGATTTAGAACTTGCCAGTCGCTTACTGCGTCACAAACGTTAAGGGCATCCCGTCTGCCTTAATACGATTGCGTTATATCCTGATGCATTTGTAATGAGGCTGACAGGATAGTGCCGTGTTAGTGACGCCCAAAACGTAATCTGGTCCTTTGTCACCGGAAGGTCACAGGGTCCAATCCCAAAGAACCAGCACCAGTGCTTGAATGGCCCCTGAAGTAGTATGTGCACAAAATGCAGATGAAAGATTGCAGTACCAGTTAGGTAGCTTGGCGGGTTAATGAATCTTGTGTACAAGTGTGTCTGCATATACATATGTACAGCCTCAACAGTACTTTTTTGTGTGGTATTAGCAAAAGTATAAACTAAACTTCAGGACACAGCAGACTGCTTTATACAGAACATTTTATGTCAACAGGTTGATTCCAAAAATAATATGATGTCCATTCAACAGCACTATGTACGTATGATCCAATGAGTGTGTGGGGGAGTTGTGTTTTTGAAGAAGGAGTGGAACTCCAATTTGGCCGTCTAACTCCTCGCACTCTACAGGAAGATTTTACATTACACTTTTTTACATTACATTACAGTGACAATTTAAGGTAACGTGAAATATAGCAGTTTGTCTATAACCACACCATTTTTGTCCTTTATTCGAGCCACATTTAGAACACAGGCCAAGTTTTCAGTGTAAAAATTTGTGATTTTCAGTATGGTAATAATGAAAGCTGTTTCTTAAATCGAGTGGTAGGATGTGGGAGGTTGAGGGAAATTAACATGCTACTGTTTCATGCCTCCACCCTTCACCAAAAGAAAAAGATACCTTTGAACATCGGGAACAAAAGTTTTATAAGACCATAAAAGACAGGGCATTACATAGAGTTTGGCAGACGGGTTACTCAGTCACAACGTGCCTTTTTACAAGTACCACAGGATATAATACACTTGTAATATGGTGAATGGGATATTTCTCACATTTGAGACAAAATAACCCATCTGCCAAACTCTAAATCAGGTCACTAAAATATATACACACCTGCCAAACATACAGCTTAACATCAGTTCATCTTGTTTGCAAGCAACATCTTTGAAGTATGAACAGATATGCTGAAGGCACTTACATGTTTCCTATGTCCACTAATGAAAGCAAACATGAAAGAAAAGGTGTTGTGTACTTTTGTCCTTATGTCATAGTCCTCCTTTTTCTCCCCTAAAAAATAAATGAACAAAAACAGAAAAAACTGGCAACAGGGGGACTTTGGTCTTAAACTCTTCCATCTTACCTTGATTTAATTTTATAATGTTTAATAGACATATTGGTGCCTATTTATAAAGGTAAATAAATGCATGTTTATTTACTCATGTGTATATGTACCAGTACCCTCAGGTGTAACCCTACACTTTTTTTTAAATTCACCATTTCTGAATGTAGAGTTAGACTTAGGTGTACGTTAGCTTGTATCCAGACCCTCAAATCAGGAGGTGGAGCTTCCTAGAACAGGATTAACAAGTGTAATGGTACTGGTAATAATATTGGACATGTAGGCAGAGTCCTCTGCCACTGTGGTAGAGATCTCTGTAGGACACTATATGGGAAATGTTTGAAGTTAAATGTTCTTTTAAAAAATGACATTGATTATAAATATGTTTAACAGCGCTCATAAAATAAAATGTTGCAACACATTAGCTCTTAAAAGTAAATGTGTAATAAACAAATCATTAATTTTAATATCTAAATGTAATGTATAAATAATATTTAAAAAAATACTTTTTTAATTTTACGTGTTGAATATGGTAAGCTTATGTTTATTCTAAAGTATTATTTTTTTAATAATATTAAAGTTATTTTCTTAAATTAATTATTGAGATTTAAAATAATAAAATAATCATTATATTTCATGTTCATAACATACATATATTTGTATGTAAATATACATATATACAGATGATTTATTTTCCTGCATCTATTGTTGGTTTTCGAGTGTGTTGCAGTTCTTATGAATGGCCATGTGTGGTGCTTTACTCACTCCAGAGCTGAGATGGAGTACATTTACACCTGCTTTGACACATTTAGGGCTGTAGTACCTTTAGAAGCGTAGTTTTTGACAAGCAATGGTTTTATGTGTATGTTTCTATTAGTATGTCTCTCTCTAAACTCCTTCTGTAACTGTGGAGTACATTTGGTTTTACAAGCATGGAATGGATGGGAAAAATATTCTTATATTTTTATTTTATAGGACGTTCTCAGTTGTTGCTTTCTCAAGATTCAAAAAATGTAAACTCTTAGGCACATATTTATAATTTTTTAGCGCCACATTTGCGCTGCTTTTTTACTCAAAAGCGGCGCAAACTTACAAAATACAATTGTATTTTGTAAGTTTGCGCCAATTTTGCGTCAAAAAATTACACAAATGCGGCGCTAACAAAGTGTAAATATGGGCCCTAGTTTCATAGAATGTGCCTTTTCTTTTCCCTTTCCAGGTCGACTCTTAATTTCAGATTTTGCTACTCCAGCCCCTCATGGGTGTCCTAGCTTCTCCCTCTCCTGTTTTCACACTTGGAATGTAGCCAGGTATGTTTTAGGGCATGGGAATAACAAAAAATAAAAAATAATGAACCAAAATCTCAATGTTATTGTCTTTCTTTTCTCTCTACTTCGAAAAACATAGGTTAATCCCTAAATATTTTTTTCTTTCTCTTCTTTTAGTTCTTTTCTATGTTCCTATTACGCGCCGGGAATCGTCTCAAGAATTCTTTTCTCTTCTTTATTTTCTCTTTTCACTTTGTCTTGCACCTTTAAGCTTTGGTCTTTTGCCACCTACCTCCTGGGAATTTCATTCCTATTATGCCCAGGTTCCCCAAGTTTAAATGAAAATTAAGAAAAGGAAACAAAATAACAAAATAAAGGAAAAATAGCCTTAGCTGCTTTAAGGAAGTCTGATCCAGCAAGCTCCCTCTTTATGGAAAGTTCTTTTCTTCTCCCAGTATATTCAGCATGGACCTTGCCTAACTATGTTCATGGTCCTTCCCAGGACTGTGTCAGAGAGTAAACTCACTGATGCGAGGTTGGACAGCACCAATCCTCAAACCAGAGTTTAGTGGAGTCCACAGTTCCACAGATTGTTGTCGGACCTCTCCATGGAAGCTGCTCTCCATTATCTTGGCTGGTGTTCCTGAAGTTGATATAGATCCTCATGGCCTTGGGCTGACGTTGCACTCCTTTGCCTTGGCGCTACCTCCTTTTCTTCCGACACATGGTTCTCCTCTGATCATCCATCTTTCTTCTGTCCCTTGCGTTGAGGAACTAATGTTAGCATTCACTTCCTGTTTATATACTTTATTTCCCACCTCTGTCTGTCTTCCTAGTCTTTCTATTCCTTCTTCTTTTTCTTGATTTAGTTGGTCTTCCTTCTCTAAGGCCTTTTTATCTAAGGCCTTTTTCTTGCTGTTTTCTACACGCGAGTTAGTGTGGAAAAAGAAAGAGGCCGTCATTGTGACTTCCGTGGTCTTTTCAGATGACCGCCGAAGCCACAGGCACCAGAAGACTGCCAGTCTTCCCACCACCATATTACAAGTACTGAAGGATTTCCACCTCACTTTGGGTGGAAATCCTCCAGTAGTCGTGCTGGCGGTTGCAGGCACATGTGCGGTTCCACCAACTGCCACTCCAAAACGATGCCGCCAGCAGTATTACGACCTGTAATACGGCCTGGCGGTGTCCTGATGGTGGGGCTCTGCCAGTGGTGGAAGTGCCTGTTCCCGTTCCCTGCCGGACGACCTCCTCGCCAGACAAGGTAAGTCAATCGTCTGACAGGGGAGGGGTTACGAGGGTGGGGGGTGTTGTGTGTGCAAGTGTGAGTGGGTGTTTTGTCTGCGTGTGTGAATGTATGTATGCGTGTGGGAACAGGTATTTGAATGGGTGTTAGAATGCATGTTTCAATGCGTGTGTGTATGCGTGTGTGAATGGGTGTTTGAATGAGTGTATGATTGTTGAAGTGAGTGCGTGTTGGAATGTTTGTGTGAATGCAAGTATGGATGTGTGTGACTAAATGCGAGTGCGGATGTGTGCGAGTGAATGCGAGTATGGATGTGTGTGAGTTAATGCGTGTATGGATGCATGTGAGTGAATGCGTGTATGTAAGTGTAGGTGAATAAGTGTATGTGGGTCTGTGTGTGTGGGGAGGGGGTGTTCTGGAAGGGGGGTGAGAGGAGGGGGTGTTGTTCTGGAATGGGGGTGGGGAGGGGTGTTCTTTTCTGGAAAGGGGGGTGTGGGGGTGCTGGTGTAGAAGGGGGTGTGTAGGGGTACTGGCTTTGCTGAGGGTTTGGGGGAGTCCTCTGCCAGGTACAGGAAATAAGTTTCCTGTCGCCAGTAGCCTTTCTGCGAGGGTTTTTGTGGTAGTGCTACTGCCACGGAAACCCTGGCGGAAAGCCGACTCGTTATACCGCTGGCGGTCTTCAGTGGACTGCCGGGTCGGAAATGCTTATCTCCAGCCCGGCTGTCCTACCACCCTGGCGGTATAAGCGGGGATGTGACAGGTGGGCAGAGGCTAACCCGCCACACTCCTAATGTGGCGGTCTTCACGGCCGGCCTGTCGGTGGTCAGACTGCCACCGCGGCCGTGGCGGTCTTCAGACCGCTAGGGTCAAAATGAGGGCCAGAGTCTTCACAACTCTGATCCGGCAAGTATTCTATCTTTCCACACTTCTCACTTAGGATTGTTTTCCATTTTCTAGCTACAGTGCTGGTCCCATCCACATTTACCACTATGTGAGAGGAGATCTCCACAAAGAAAGAATAGAAAAGGTGGAGGTAGAGGTCTCTAAAGGTGGAGGTAGAGGTCTCCACCCGTAGGTTTGTGAATGTCATTTAGTGGTGTGTCAGTGGTACTGCTTTATGTACTACAAAATGCAGTTTGTGAATAGGTCTCTTTTTCTCAATTAGCAATTCACTTATTTAACGGGAACATTGATATTGCTCATGCTCACCAGTTCCCCATAAAAGCAAAGCTATTTTGACATTGGGTCAGTGAGACACAAAGTATCTGACAGAAAAAAAGTAAGTGAAAATTTCTATTCTCAGAGCAGTACAGTGAAAAAAATAGTTTTCAATGTGAAAGGTTTCTCTAGACCAGAGAATTACATAGCCATGAGGCCTGAATGCACATCACACACTTTATTTCCTCTCGTTTGTGACCTTTGGGAGGGTGAAGATGGGTTGGTTAGACCCAATACCTCAGAGGGCTAGGGGAGAACATAAATGTGCCTCTGCCATGAGTGCTCCTGAAACTCAACAGTAACTGACTATTGACCTGTAAATGCATATATTAGGTGAGTGTAATGCTTCCTCCCCAAATATATGCTACTGCTGTGGGTCCAAATGAAACAAGCATTGAAAAAGCCCACAACATGGCTGTAATGTGGTAATGTATGCAAACAGCTTTTATGTATGCCTGTGCTTGCATGCATTATCACTTCAGAGCTAGATTTATTGACTTTGACTTTACCACTGCTTAGTCTTAATTGTGAAGGGGAAACAGAAGGAGACAATGATGAAACCAGAAGTTAAAGAAGTGACATTGAAGTAAATTATTTAACAAGGTGGAAAGAATATAAAAAAAACAGGAGTCATACTGACAATGAAATCAGTCTGGCATACTGAGGGGGAAAATTAAGTATGAGAGAGAGCTAAGGTGTGGGGAATTATTCAGTTGTACAGGGCAATCAATGCCACAGTATCTGTGTGTCCTTGTTTGTGAAGTTCCTTCACCTCAGGCAGTACCTGCAAGTGTCACTGATTACTGGATGCAGCACTGTACCAAGTGGTGTGTGTCCTAATGGCCCATCAGGCACAGTTGTCACAGCCCTGGCCCAAGCCACTTTACGATGTGGGAACCAGTGCTTGCAACCTCAAGTCAGTTTCACCTGCGCCAGCACCAGTCAAGGTTGTGGCCAGTCGAGGTTGTGTTTGCTGGGGTTGTGGCACTTGTGGTACTAGGGATCTTTCTGCTTAGGCCTTCCTCCTTTCACAAACCCTCCACTCAAACAAGGTAAGTGCCTATCCCGCAGTGGTGAGCACTCCATTCAAGTGCAGTCTCCTCTGTTGATGTTAATCTTAGGTTATTTGTATTCCCAACAACAGGTGGTGATCTAAAGCTGTCTAGCACTTTGAATGCTTCTTGGCAATAGATGACGTGAGGAATTCATGTTCTGTTGCGTTCCAGTCTCAGGTGTCACTCCTATTGCCTATGCTATGAGGACACCTCAGGCTCTCAGACCTCATCCTAAGCATAGCCCTGTGTTGCAGTATAGGCATCAATTAATTTTACCTCCAAATCTTTGCATCCCCTTCTCTTCAGAGCAATGTCTTTTTTGTGCAAGTGCCCCTGAGCAGTCAGTCAGCCCCACCTAGCACACTAATCAAGTTTTGGTCCAGAAACTGGCAAGGGGTTTGCCATAGTTCCCCCAATCTTGGAGGCCAAAGGAATTTCCTACCTACTCCGTTGCACCAGCTGCATCCTGCAGCCGACGCAGCACACTCCAATTGCAATGATTAGCACTCCATTGCCATCTTGACGGCGGCATCCCACCAAGCTTATTTAGATCATACAGTTGTGCTGGTGGTGTGCTTTTCTGTGTCATTCTCCCTATGTATTTTTAAAAAATATATATTTAGTTGATTCTCCCTCATCTTTTTGGACACTAGTTTAGTTTGTCCCAGTAATTCACTTTGGCAGGGAGGAGAAATCCCTGTTTTTCAGAGGGAGAGTTGTCATGGTGGTTGAAATCATTAGAGTAGAGCCACAATTGTTTGGAGCACAAGTCCAAAATACTACCATTTCCCAGAAAAGGCTAATGTGGGCCAGAATAGTTGACAGAGTGAATGCTGTAGCTACCTGCACACACAGGAGGAGATTATGAAAAGGTGGAACGACATGTGAGGGAAAGTTCACTCAGTGGCCTCCAAGTGCCACCTGGAGGCCCAGAGGACTGGTGGTGGTTCTTCCAGTCCCCCATTACAAATCTTTCCCTGGGAGGAGAAGGTCTTGCAAATACTCCATCCTGAAGGCTTGATTGGAATCCTCGGTGGAGTGCAGACTGGTAGGTTAGACCTAGGCATGTCTCCCTAATCAGTAATGGAGTCTTGCCCTTAAGTTAGATGTTTACAATGCTGTAACAAACTTAGCAAAACAGATAAAGCTAATATTGATTAAACAAAATATGTTGTGTCGTACAAATTACTAGCTGCATTGTTGTAGCTCTCCTTCTAACATAATGCAATATGTATAGTCAGATTGTGTTTAGTTTCCCATGGATCATCCCTTGCATGGGTTCTGCCCATTACTGTTTATTAATGTATGTTGTTATGCTTACAAAAACAGGTCCAAAACTACATCCATTTTCACAGGGAAGTATGGTGTTTCTAAGTGGTACTTTCACCTAACCACATCATATCCATATGTGTGTACAAGTTGCAAATGTGTGTTTATCTCCAATATAGTCACTTAAAGTGATATGTGTAACTTACTATTCAAACAAGTATAATCTATAGTGTCAACAGATGGCTACAACTACCATGATGCTCTGCTTTTGGATCTGAAAAACAATAGTGCAATGTAATGTTGTTCCACCATCCTTTACTTCCATATGTACACACATATTTAGAAAGTAGTGCATTTGACAGTCACCATGTCATGCTATAGATTAAAAATATGACACCTGCTCATAGCTAGTATGAATTGACAAAAATGTTTAATCATTGTCTTTTGAATCCAAGATACCCAAAATGTGTTGTGACATGCTGAATAGAATTAGTAGCCACACACAAGTTAAATGTCACTGTCCATATGATGACCAATCACAGTTTCATGTGCATTATGAACCACTTTGCTTCCAATGTATTGTAGCCTGCTAGGCTTTGAAATGGTCCAATACTCAAATCTGCTCACCACTGTGTTGGGTTCAATGTCTGTCACATGTAACCTACAAATCTGAAATAACACTTTGACATTTCAGGACATCTCTACAAGGTCAGCACTGGAGTTGTCATCTGTGTAAATCAAACTGCATGGGTAAAATAATGAAAATAACACAAGTACCTAATCATTCTATGACTCTCTTTCTAGTTTTTAGGTTGACCCTTTTGTAGACAAAGACACCCGAAATGCACAAACTATATTTTAATTACATATCCTCTGTAACCTTCACAGGTCCAAACACCTGGCCTAGTACGCCACCGTCTGCCAGCAAAGACACCTCCACTCCAGCCCAGGAGCAAGCCTTCAATGAGGACTCCAGTTCTGCAACTCAGGATGACCACGAGCCAGCTGGTCATCTGGTCTGTCTGGTTAGACAGCTCCAGTAAGTCAAACTCGACCTTACACCTCCCACCACAGCTGCAACAACATCTCAGTGTGAGGACACCTCCACTTTCTGTGCACCAAGGACATACACACAAATCCTGTGCCCCCCAGTCATGGCTCCCGTTGAGACACCATCAACACAGCCTCCACTTCTGCTAGGATTCAATGGTTTGGGGCACACTTTCTCAAGGGCACAGGCTAGCAGGGTTAGGGCTCGTGGAAGGGAATCTATGGGCAAGCCAAAGGAGGCCACTGGAGTTTTTGTTAGCCAGACCTCCATTGACCAAGTCTTGAGACGAGATCAGTCCAATAGTCCCAAGACATGATGGGCCAGGTTATATTTGAGCTCCGGGAAATCAAGGAGGTACAGAGGGAGCACATCCAGGAACTACCGACCCACAATGAAAAAATGAGCTATCTGACTGGGGTGCTATTTGACATTTACTACCATTTGTGCAGAGCTTTTCCTGTACCATCTGCCCCTGTCTGTGATCCCTTCACATCTGGGCAAACTACACCACTGCCAGCCACAGACAGGGAGGCCCTGCCACACGAGGATCCTGCTCCTACCACCCCAGTCCCTGCACCTCTGCCCCCCCTCCCCAGAGGGGACAGTCATTTGGACCAGCAGGAGAGGATGGCAAGACCGACACCATCACCTCCAAGAAATGCAGAACCTAATTTCCTCCTTGTGTGTCTACCATTCACTCTGTGGACCATTTCATGGGCACATTAACCTTTTCTAAGGACAGTTGTATTTTGGATATTGGACTTCAAACTGTTTTTGGATCTACTACCATGTTTCAGTTCACCATGATAGACTCTTTTTTGTTTATTTTATCTTTTTTATGAAACACCACACTCTTGTTTTGTGTTATGTTAATAAATGTAATCGACACAATGTACAAGACATGTTGGATTATTTGTGGCATTTTCTTTGTCATTTCCATCTTCCACCATCATATCGCCAGATCTCTAGAACATTCAGTTGGGAAACAAATGTTGCAATTACAAAGAGGTAAACTGTTGACCAATTGATTCAACTCAGAATGTATTTGAAACATACAAATGTTGGCAACAGGTCCTTGTAGAGATGGAATCTGGGTTACAGAAACCAGTCCTAACCACAATAGTCCACTATTAAGAGTTATTTGACCTTGAAATCATGGAGGAAAGGGAATATGAAATGGAAACAAATTAAATAGGCAAACTATCACTGATGCATGACCTCAGTTGGAGCCATACACCTTGCCCTCACAATAGGACTCCTTGATCAATAAAACCAACAGCCTACAACATGGCAGTGACAACCTTTGAGGCCACATAACCAATACAGGACACTGTGGCAGTATATGGTGCAAAGACACATTCACCATTTAGTGGTGTGCTAACAAAAAGTTCTATCACATATGATGAAGCACATTACCAGCTACCTCCACTGTACACAAATTGAAGATTTAGCCAATGTGAAGGAAGAACAGTATGCTTGGGATTTACATATACCTGCGATTTGAGCAACTCAAGTGGCACATTGCCTTGATGACAGCATCACACAGGAAACAGGTCAGATGCAATCTTCTGAACTTCTATACTATCGGAGTGCAAGTTGTCTCTGGAAAAGATTTGCCCATCCCAAGTGAGTGTCTATCTCAAGATGAACACATGTTCACTTTGTATTTCCAAACAGAAACATATCACTGGAAATGTCGCAACGCTGAAATGTCCAAATGAAGATGACATGGTTAAGGACCTTGAAACGGAATAACAAGGGAAAAATGATTTTAGCACATATTAAATTGAACTCAATTGACAAGTCATGAGGATACACAGTCATAGCACAAGCACATTTCCTTTATGTTAATGACCACATTACTCAATGTAGGGAAACTCTGATCCACTAACATCTTTCTCTTGAACTTTCCTGCACTGACCATTCCAAGTAAATTACTAAAGCAGACAGATATAGGCGGTCATTACAACATTGGTGGTAAAAGCCGTGTACCGCCGTGCAGAAGACCGCCAACACACCGCCGCGGCAGCGGAAAACCGCCACAGCTATTATGACCCACAGCTCGGAATCCGCCAAAATTCAGACACCCACACAAGTCCACCACACCAAAGGTCAGTGATAAACTGGCGAAAACAAAACCTCCACCGTCACACCAACAGAAATACGCCCACACTATCACGACACACAACTCCACGTGGCGGTCATTCAACCGCGGTATTCCGTTGGCGGTACACACCGCTGCGCTCAAAATACACACACATCTACAAAACACAGCCACATTGGACAATTCGAAATACACACACCTGATACACATACACACACCACTCCCACACACCCAATACTATATAAAACACACACCCACATCACCCACAAACCCTTACGACTACAATTACAGAGAGAAGGCCAGAGAGAGACACCACCATCAACAATACTAGCATCCACAAGCACACAACACCATCACCCACATAACTTCCACGCACCTCACACAACACACCACTACATGTCAGCACATTTATCACCACACACACCACCCCAGACATCACCCACACCACCCCTTGGCATGGCAACGACACCCTAGGTTCTCGGAGGAGGAGCTCAGGGTCATGGTGGAGGAAATCGTCCGGGTAGAGCCACAGCTATTCGGATCATAGGTGCAGCACACCTCAATTGCAAGGAAGATGGAGCTATGGCGAAGAATAGTGGACAAGGGCAACGCAGTGGGACAGCACCCAAGAAATCGGGAGGACATCAGGAAGAGGTGGAACGACCTAAGGGGGGAAGGTGCGTTCTGTGGTCTCAAGACACCACCTGGCGGTTCAGCGGACTGGCGGCGGACCCCCATCTCCTCCCCCACAACTAACAACATGGGAGGAGTAGATCTTCGCGATTCTGCATCCTGAGGGCCTCGCAGGAGTAGGTGGAGGAATGGACTCTGGTAAGTCAAATCTTAACTATTACATCCCCCACCCTACCTGCATGCCAGCACATACCCCCACCCCCACCCTCACCCTCACCCCCATCACTCTAACTCCTCACAAATGTCCCAACATCACAAACCACACATCCTAACCCCAAGCCCTGCATGCAACAACAAAGCATGGAGACCCATGACTAAAGCATGCCCACTGCACATACTCATACACCCCCCTAAACCATCATCACACAAGGTCCCACACAGGAATGCAAGCACTGGGGTACACGGTCACCCACCCATTGCACACCATGCCACACACAGATGTAATAACCATCCTTTTATACCCCTGCAGGACCTGTACCCAACGTCACCGGACAGGAGGGTCCACACATGTCCACACCACCAACCGAAGAGGCCCACAGTGATGACAGCACCTCTGTCCAACTGGATCTAGATGACCAGCCCGGCCCATCGGGGACCTCGGGACAGTCGGTTCCCCTCACCCGGTCACAGGCCATCACAGAGCTTCCCCCCTCTGGAAACACCAGCACAGCACCCACCCAGCGGGCCCATACCTCCGTCCCCAGGACACGTCAATCAGCAGTGTGTCCACCACTACAGGGAGCCCAGGCTAACCCACCACCCCAACAACAACAGGGACCTGGGGTCAGTGGTAGTGGGCACATGGTCCAGGGGACGGAGGCCCAGGAACACAGGGGAACTGGGCGGGCTGCTGTGCGACAGGGAATGGACAGGCCCAGGGAACCCACTCTCCACGAGGCCCTCTCCTCCTTCATGGGAGCCTACCACCACTCCCAGGAGATGATGGCAACGGTACTGGCCAAGTTTCAGGAGACCCAGCGCCTGCAGGAAGAACAGTATATGGGCTTCAGGGAGGAACTCAGAACCATCAATCCCACCCTGGGCACCATCGTAGGGGTGCTGAAGGAAGTACTCAACACCAGGAGGGACACTGTGGCACTACAAGGGGCCCCTGACACTAGCCTGGATGATGAACTGCCCACCACCTCCGCCGGCGCTAGTGGACAGGAGGCACCGCCACAGGACAACCACACCAGCACCCCACCCCCTGCAGAGGGAGAACCACCTCGCAAACAGTCCCTGAGATCCAGGAACAAGACAGAGAATGATGCCAAGACCCCGCCAAGAAATTAGACCACCCTGATTGTTATCCTCCTGTCCCACTTTGTCACCCTGTCCATACTTAAACTGCCCCAGCTCCACTTCCTATGCCCATTTGGGCAATGCACCTGTGAGACTAATAGACTGGACTCTGCCATGGACATTCCTCCGCCATCACCCCTCACCATTTTATAACCCCCTCCAATATTGAGCACTTAAATAAACACCCTTAAAGCACAAAACAATCTGGAGTCAGTCTGTGATTTCGGAATACTGTATTAGCAATTACTGTGGCAAAAAGCTCTTTCATTTGCAATGTCAACATACCTATGTCACACAGCTCTAGTCCATGAGGAATCAAAGGAGATGTCACACTGTGGGACCAAGATCTGTGAAACCGTAAGGGAAAGTGACAACTCAGTGACCATACAGTGGGTGAAAACGACAGACAGTAGAGAGGCAGTAGTGTTTAAGTACATGTAGTAGGCAGGTCTGTATTCTTACCTGTGCTTCACTGGAAATATTGCTGGATCACTGAGTCCCTGTTGTCCATGTCTTCTTCCTCTGCTTCCTCTTCTTCACTGTCCACAGGCTCCACAGCTGCCACAACACCACCATCTGGACCATCCTCCTGCAGAAAAGGCACCTGTCGTCGCAAAGTCAAGTTGTGAAGCATACAGCAGGCCACGATGATCTGGCACACCTTCTTTGGTGAGTAGAATAGGGATCCACCTGTCATATGGAGGCACCTGAACCTGGCCTTCAGGAGGTCGAAAGTCCGCTCGATCACCCTCCTAGTTCGCCCATGGGCCTCATTGTAGTGTTCCTCTGCCCTTGTCCCGGGATTCCTCACTGGGGTCAGTAGCCATGACAGGTTGGGGTAACCAGAGTCACCTGCAAATGGCGAGGGACAACTGTTAGACACACACTAACCTGGAGAGATATCCCCAGACCCAGACAACCATTCCCACTGACTAGCTTCCAGGTGCTCAACTACTAGCCACACACGATGCCTCTGGAGTTGACCCATCACATAAGGGATGCTGCTACTCCGCAGGATGTAGGCGTCATGCACTGAGCCAGGGAACATGGCATTCACATGGGAGATGTACTGGTCTGCCAAACATACCATCTGTACATTCTTCGAATGATAGCTCTTCCGGTTTCTGTACACCTGTTCACTCCTGTGGGGGGGTACCACAGCCACATGTGTCCCATCAATGGCACCTATGATGTTGGGGATATGTCCCAGGGCATAGAAATCACCTTTCACTGTAGGCAAATCCTCCACCTGAGGGAAAACGATGTAGCTCTGCATGTGTTTCAGCCGGGCAGACAACACTCTGGACAACATGTTGGAAAACATAGGGTGGGGCATCCCTGATGCTATGGCCACTGTTGTTTGAAATGACCCACTTGCAAGGAAATGGAGCACTGACAGCACCTGCACTTGAGGGGGGATTCCTGTGGGATGGCGGATAGCTGACATCAGGTCTGGCTCCAACTGGGTACACAGTTCCTGGATTGTGGCACGGTCAAGCCTGTATGTGCTTATCACATGTCTTTCCTCCATTGTCGACAGGTCCACCAATGGTCGGTACACCGGAGGATGCCGCCATCTCCTCACATGTCCCAGCGGACGGTGCCTATGAAGGACAACAGTGAGCACAGAGTCAAACAACTCAGAGGTACGTACCCACAGCTTACACAAAACACCATTCATAATCTAAAATGTGGCCTGTATGTGTGTTGAGTCTAGGCCTAGGTATGTGTGACGCAGTTGAAAATGAAGGCATGTGGGCCCCTGAAATGGCGGCTGCCTGACCTGTAAAGTGGGACAATGGGATGTGAGGTAACTGCGCTGGCGTTGTACACCATTGGGGTAGGCGGTCGAAGACCGCGGCGCAATGCTGCATTGGTTAACATTGGACCCTATGGGTCCCAGGAGCCAATGACGATGTACGCCGGCGGTGACGGTACGCACTGCTGCAGAGGTGACCGCCATTTTCTATCTGTTCAATCACTCGATACCTGATCTTCAACAGGAGAGGACCTACACTGCAAGTGCTGCTGTGACCTTGGTCTGGAAGAGACAATGGCTCGAGTGTCTGGGGAAAGGGCCCCTGCCTTCACATCGGAGGAGTTGGAGAAACTCATGGATGGGGTCCTCCCCCAGTACACGCTGATCTACGGTCCTGCAGACAAACAGGTAAATACACTGGGAGCATTCTGTATGGGCTATGCCTGTGTGGAGAGGGGTGGATGTAAGAAGGAAGGGGGAGAGTGCGGCGTGCATAAAACGATGGTGAGTGCATGTGCCACATGGCAAGGGTAGGGATGGGGGCCAATCACTTTGACGGTGCAGTTGGTAATAACTTTCTCTTCCCCCTGTACAAATCATGTAGATCAGCGCCCACCAGAAAAAATATATTTGGCGTGCCAATGCCAAGGACGTCCGGACCCTGGGGGTCTACCACAGATGGAGCACCCACTTCCGGAAAAGATGGGAGGACATTCGCCGCTGGAGCAAGAAGACTGCGGAGGCTCAGCTGGGGATGGCCTCCCAACGTGGGAGGGGTGCCCGTTGCACCATGACCTACCTGATGTTCAGGATCCTGGCGATGGCGTACCTGGAGTTGGATGTGCGCTTGAGGACATCACAGCAGCCACAAGGGGGTGAGTACACTCGCATTCTGCTGATTTTGCGTGCAGTGGAGGTGTCTGGGTGGGGGAGGTGGGCTGTGGGTTTCCCTAGGCCAGGGCGAGTTCCGTAGGCAAGGTCCCTCCGTAAGGCAGGCCATGTGGCACCCCACCGCACCTCTGTAGAGTGCCAAGTACACCTAGTCATGCCCCTGTGTCATCCATGTGTGCAGATGTTGTCCATAGCCTAGTAGGCCATTTCCCAGGAATTGAACAGTGGAGGCCAAGAGCGTGGCGTAGTGCAGGGGGCTTGTGTGTCTGTCGTGTCCGCCAACGGTAGCGGTAATGCATGCACTCAACATATCTTTCTTCTGTCGTTCCCTCTCCTTTTTGTGGCATCCCTGTTCTTGTGTGCATTAGCATCATCAGGTGGAGGAGCAGTGGCACCGGAGCACGAGGGGGCTGCATCCCACATGGCCAAAGAAGGGCCACACTACGGAATCGGACTTCACCAGTGGGACGGAGGCAAGGGGAGCTCCACAGCGGGATAGGAGCTGAGACCAGTGACACGGACTCATCCTCTGATGGGAGCTCCCTTGTGGTGGCAGCAACATCTGTGCCCCCCCCATCTATAGGTACAGCCACCACCCCACCTTCCAGCACCACTTTCCCAGCAGCCCCTCAGCCGTCGCCCCGTGCCCGCTCACCCGGGAGGGTGGGCATCACCTTCGCCCCAGGCACCTCAGGCCCTGCCCCAGTCACCCCTGCTGCCCTCAGTGAGAAGGCCATTGACCTCCTCAGGTCCCTCACTGTTGGGCAGTCTACCATTTTGAATGCCATCCAAGGTGTAGAACGGCAGTTGCAACAAACAAATGCATTCCTGGAGGGCATTCATTCTGGTCAGGCGGTCAGCTTTTCAGACTCTGGCCTCAGCACTGATGGCAGCCATTGTCCCTGTGTCTAGCCTCCCCCTCCCACTTCCTCCACCCAGACCCAATCCCGGGTACCCCAGCCTATCCCAAGCACACCTACAGACCAGCATGCACACACGTCAACACACAAGGGAAGCTCAGGCAAACATAAGCACCACACATCCCACAGGCACTCACGCAAGCATCACACACATGCAGACACACCAACATCCACTGCCTCCACTGTGTCCCCCTCCTCCTCGTCTCCCTCCTCCCTCCCAGTCTCGTCTACACTCACACCTGCATGCACTACCTCTACAGCCACTACTACCATCACCAGCACACCCGCCACCACACCCCGCTCATGTGCAGTCACCACCCCCACTACCATTCACACGTCCCCTGTGTCCTCTCCCAGTGTGTCTGTGACACCCCCTCTCAAGATACACAAACGCAGGCACACACCCACCCAACAGCCATCCACCTCACGACAGCCTCCAGCGCATGCACCTTCACCCAAAGCCAGCAAACGAACACCTCCTACAACCACAACCTATTCCTCCACTCCCAAACCCCCTCCAGCTACCCGTCCCAGTGTCTCCCAAAAACTTTTCCTGTCCAACCTTGACCTTTTTCCCACACCTCCCCCACCCCGTCCGTCTCCTAGGTCCCAAACTAGCACCTCAGCCACAACATCTCCGGGACCAGTGGTGCCTGTAGTCACCCGAATCTGGAGTGCACCGGCCACCAGGGCAGCCAGTGTGGCACGGAGCCACAGCACAGACAGTCCCCCACTTGTGAAGCATCAGAAGTTGGCCAGTGCCCGGCGGGAGAGGGGGAAGACTCCAGCCACCAAAGCCACTCCCAGGGGTACAGGTGGGAGTGTGGAGTCAGCTGCGACACCTTCCAAGGTGGGTAAGGGGCACAAGAAAGTCAGCAAGTCTGGGAAGAGCAGCATGGCGGAGAAGACCGCCATCATCCCCGATGCCCAGGAGGCCACCGCCACCAGCCCAGCTGCCCAGGAGGCCACTGCCAGCACCAGCCCAGCTGCTCAGGAGGCCACCGCCAGCACCAGCCCAGCTGCCCAGGAGGCCACTGCCAGCACCAGCCCAGCTGCCCAGGAGGCCACCGCCAGCACAAGCCCCGCTGGGCCATGAAGGACCGCCAGCAAAAGCCCCGCTGGGCCATGAAGGACCGCCAGCACAAGCCCCGGTGGGACAGAGAGGACCGCCAGCACAAGCCCCGCTGGGCCATGAAGGACCGCCAGCAAAAGCCCCGCTGGGCCATGAAGGACCGCCCAGCAGCTGAGTCACTGCAAAGGAGACCGCCGCTCCAAGCACCGCTGAACAGGGCACCACCGCCTCAAGCACCGCTGAACAGGGCCCCGCCGTCTCAAACACCACTGAACAGGGCCCCGCCGTCTCAAGCACCGCTGAACAGGGCACCGCCGCCTCAAGCACCGCTGAACAGGGCACTGCCGTCTCATGCACCGCTGAACAGGGCACCACCGTCTCAAGCACCGCTGAACAGGGTACCGCCGTCTCAAGCAACGCTGGCCCATGAGCGCCAAGGGCACTGACGCTACTGAGTCCGTCATGGGCAGAATGAAGCACTCTGGGCACCATGCCCCCTCCAGAACCAGTGGAGAGATCCGTCCACTACCTCTGTCCTTAGCAGGATGAAGCACTCTGGGCACCATGCCCCCTCCAGAACCAGTGGAGAGATCCATCCACTACCTCTGTCCTTAGCAGGATGAAGCACTCTGGGCACCATGCCCCCTCCAGAACCAGTGGAGACTGTCATCCACTACCTCTGTCCTTAGCAGGATGAAGCACTCTGGGCACCATGCCCCCTCCAGAACCAGTGGAGTAAGGCATCCACTACCTCTGTCCTTAGCAGGATGAAGCACTCTGGGCACCATGCACCCTCCAGAACCAGTGGAGACTGTTATCCACTTGAGAGACTGTGGCTTTGCACTCCCCAGGATTGCACAGTGGGCAAACCACCCACTGTAGAGACTTGAGAGACTGACGCTTTGCACTCCCCAGGATTGAACAGTGGGCAACCCACCCACTGTGAGGACTTGAGAGACTGTGGCTTTGAACTCCCCAGGATTGCACAGTGGGCAAACCAACCACTGTAGAGACTTGAGACTGTGGCTTTGCACTCCGCAGGATTGCACAGTGGGCAAACCACCCACTGTAGAGACTTGAGAGACTGTGGCTTTGCACTCCCCAGGATTGCACAGTGGGCAAACCACCCACTGGAGAGACTTGAGAGACTGTGGCTTTGCACTCCCCAGGATTGAACAGTGGGCAAACCACCCACTGTAGAGACTTGAGAGACTGTGGCTTTGCACTACCCAGGACTGCACAGTGGGCAAACCACCCACTGTAGAGACTTGAGAGACTGTGGTTTTGCACTCCCCAGGATTGAACAGTGGGCAACCCACCCACTGTAGAGACTTGAGAGACTGTGGCTTTGCACTCCCCAGGATTGCACAGTGGGCAAACCATCCACTGTAGATACTTGAGAGACTGTGGCTTTGCACTCCCCAGGATTGAACAGTGGGCAACCCACCCACTGTAGAGACTTGAGAGACTGTGGCTTTGCACTCCCCAGGATGTAACAGAGGGCATGTGGCCCTCTAGTGGATTTGGCGTCGTGCACTCAAGTGGCTGAGGTGCCCCCCCTTTCCCTCCCCCTGAGGTGCCTGTTTTGTTGCTCTGATGCCCCTGCAGTGTTCTCTCCATCATGGTCGGAGATCGTGTGTGGGCCTTGCCCATACCGTGTGGGCCCAGTGTTCCATGGACTTAATTGGAGCACTACCTGGACTACTATGCTTGGTATGTATTTTGTACATGGTGTATATATATATTTTTGCCTACTGGATTTTAATATATTACAATGGTTACACTCATTTTCTATTGTCTTTGCATTCTTCCAGGAGGGCTGGGGGGTGTGACTATCTGTGTTAATATGTATTAGTGTGTGTGTTGTAGTGGGTGAGGGTGGGGGTGTTGCGTGTGTGTGTCCCTGTTTTTTCCCTCCTCCCTCCCCCGTGTCGTAGGTGCAGTACTCACCGTGGTCTTTGCTGCCGGCGTTCGTGCTCCTGGTAGAGGAGCAGGAAGACTATCGCAGGGAGAATTTGGAGTTCCGGGTCCATGGTGTCCTCGTTCCTCTTGGGGTGTGTAGAGGTGAGCGTTTTCCCTTCAGAATCCTGTTTCCGCCGTGTTTTTATCCGCGGTGAATCCGCCCCGGTAAAGGTGGCGGATTGGTAGGTTGTGATACTGTGGGCGGTACTTTGTCCTCCGCCTGTCTGTTGGCGGTGACCGCCACGCTGTTTGTTTGTACCGCGGTGGCGGTCGGAGTGTTAAAGTGGCTGTCTTTGTTGGCGGTTTCCGCCACGGTCGTAATTGCAAAATTTTTACCGCCGGCCTGTTGGCGGTCTTACCGCCGCTTTAACACCGTCCGCCAGGGTTGTAATGACCACCATAGTGCCTAGGTCACATGTTGTACTGACACTGGAGATTAAAATTTGTAGAGGTAAACTTACACTCAGGTGAAGAAGTCGGCAATCACATCTTGGTGTAAGTCAACTCCTTCTTCTTTACCACTGTCATCTTCATTGGGCATTTCAACAACCTCACCCGGGGGCTCATAATGGTCTTTCTCCTCCTGCAATTATAGGGATGTCTTTCCTCAGTGCGATGTTATGAAGAATGTAGGTGGCAACTGTGATTTAGCACACCTTTTCAAGTGAGTAGAGGAAGGCTCAGCTGGTCTTGTCCAGGCACCTAAACCTAGCTTTCAGGAGCCCAAAAACACGCTCCACTGACCTCTGTGTTCTTCCATGGACCTCAATGAAGTGGACTTCCCCTGATGTTGTTGGATTCCTCAGTGGTGCCAATAACCACGGTTGGTTAGGATACACTGAGTCTCATACACAATAGCAACACATCAACAGATTACTCACATATCAAGCTATTGTCCCTTTGTATTTTAGGGTTCAGGCAAAAGATCAACACGTCATATTGTACATACCAACAAGCCAGGCCCTCTCTGGTCCAAGCTGTGACATCTGCATAGGTATACAGTATTGCTATTCCGTAGCATGACTGAATCAAGTGTTGACCCAGGGAAGAGGGCACACACACTTGAGTTACACAAGTCTGGTAAGCACATTAATGAAATGGAAGTTCTTCCGATTGCAGTAGAACTGTTCTCTATTGTGTGGCGGCACCAAAGCAATATGCGTGCCATCGATTGTTCCAACCACATGTGGTAGCCGACCCAAAGCATAAAATTCTCCCTTCATGATGGCCAAATCCTGTGGACGTGGGAAATAGATGTAGCTGTTGATGTTTTTCATCAAGGAAGCAAGGACGTCTTGTAGTACACCACTGAAAGTTGGCTGGGACTTGCCCCCATATACTGCCACAGTGTATTGAAAGGTGCCAGTGGCTACAAAATGCAGTACTGCCATGAGTTTTACTAATGGCTGTTGGATTCATATTGTGAGGCAGGAGATCAGGCTGTAACTGCTGACACAAATCAATGATAGTTTGCCTATTTAGAAAATATTGCTTGATGATGTGGCAAAGTCCGGAAAGGGCCAGAACACCTGAGGTTGTCACCTCCTACCCATGGCTGGGTTCAAACTTCTGTATGTGTGGAAAAGAAAAAAATATGATGAAATGGTCACACCATACTGTTAAAAAAAAAAACACATCTGACTATTTGATAACAGTAGAAATGTCAGTGGGTAATACATGTACACACATTAGCATCAAATATTTGGACTGCAAACATTTGAAAAAAAGCTTTAAAAAATGTTTTTTGTTATTATTTGCAAATAATACATTTGAACTACATTATTTGCACATAATATATATATATATATACATATATATATATATATATATATATATATATATATATATATATATATATATATATATATCCGTCAACAGAGGTAGCACTTTCCCCACTTCCCCACTGCACTTTTGTTGTCAAACACAGTCAAGGGTCCACAATTCACTGTGTCATATCTGTCCTAGAAAAGTGTCATTCGTATCTGACATTTAGAAATGCACTAGTCTCCTTTTAGAGTACTGGTGATGCACCAAAAATTGAAAAATGTGCAGCTTCACACCCTAAAATGGTGGCTGCCTGACCTTGGCCTCAGGACATTGGCTACGGGACGTCTGTCAGTGGAAGTTGACTGAGTAGTAGATAGTAGCCTTCACAACAGGCCGTGCCATAGGCTAACATGTGTGATGGCTATGCATGAAAGCCTATGGCTGTGTCCGTTTCCATCACGTTTACGTCCGCCATGTACTTGTATGCCGCTTTGTGAAAAAATACTCACTTGCCTCCTAACACTGCAGCCATTAAGACCTCCTCATTCTGTCCTGCTGTTACCAACCTCTGGGAGCCAGGATGACGGTTAAAGCAGGTGACACGGTCCCTGCCTTCTCTGTTACAGCCAACTCTCCAGTAGAAGCTGTAATGTGTGTAACACACAAATCCTATTTCATTACACAAACTGCAGGCCACTGGCTACCAGTGGCCATTAAACAGTGTACCAGTAGTATGACTGGCAACATACAGAAAATGTTGAAATAAAAGGGATGTGGATGGAAAAATGTAGAGGGTCTGGAGTTGTCATTTGGGGTTCCAGCACATATTGTGTATTAGGTTGCTCTGTATGGTTTAAACCTGTCATGGAGCCAAATATATGTAAACTTATTTTAGGTGCAGCAAGTGCAGATGACACTGGCTCAGCATCATCCATCACAGTCTGTCCCATTCCAAAACATACTTGTTCAAACAACCCACAAATCCCTGCTCTCACTGACACATAGCAGCCCTTCTATCTTGCCAACAGTTACTGTATGTGATGCAGACCATGGGCTCTGACTCTTAGCATTTTAGGCAGGAAGCCAATGTATCTATGAGTATGATTGTGCGTAAGTATTGTACAGATGGGTTGGCCTTTAGTAGCTCACAATGATTGTGAGTAATCAGGGGTGGCTCTCAAAACAGGATTCGTTCCAAAGGTCTAGGCAAGATGATGTTGTCAGCCTGATTAGTTAACCGGAGAATCTAGCAAGTATTGATGATGGACATGAGATCACTGCAAATCAGTATTTCCGCTTTCTACCTGTAACAATTTGCTGGTAAAAAAAAATCTAGTAACTGTTTGGTGAACGTATGTGTGAATTTTGAAAATGTACTGTCACAGCAGGACTGACCAATAGTTACACTGAATTTTCTCTTCCTGTCGTTTTATGCCATCTATATACGTGAACACCCATCAGAAGTGGGGAATCTGGAAGGCCATCACAAAGAAGGTACAGACCCTAGGGTTCCACAAGCGGCATAGCCAGGACTGTCCGAAGAGGTGGGAGGACATCTGTCGGGCCACAAGGAAGTCATCCGAGAGCCAAGCCGGGCAGTCTTCCCAGCAATCCAGGTGGATGTGCTGCACTCAGACCCCCCTAATGGCCTGCATCCTTGTAGTGGCTTACCCAGAGCTTGATGGGCAGTTGAGGGCACAACAGCAGCAACAAGGGGGTAAGTCATTGCCTGTAGCTATAAATATTGTTGTGGTTTAACCAATTTACTTTCCAGCTTTGCTACATGCCATCAACTTTGAGGTTGACACACATCCAAAGCCCATGATCATTTCAGGTGATATCAGTTGATCAGGCACTGTCTGATGCTGTGTGTGCTGTATTGCTTTATGCTGATGGATGCCACTAGATTCCCCCTGACAAGGCAAGTACTGCTGTGGGCAGACACATGGCTGCATGCAAACAAAGGGATTGCCAGCATTTTCACAATGACATAAGGGACAGTTTCACAAAACATGCACCATGTCATGATTGAGTATTGTGTGATGTTATGTTACAAATGTGTGTAGAGAATGTAGGCATCATTACTGGCAACTGTGGCAAACTGTGCAATCTGCAGTTATGAAGCAACTGTAATATCCGACTTGACAATGCTAAGTTGGTGCTATAACAATGTGAGAATGTGCATCTGCACCAAAAGTATTGGTATTTTGTGTACAGTGGCATACTTCCTTATCTGACACATTTAAAGTAGTTTGTCCAGCAAACTTCAAGTAGGTTAATGGGGGCAGTAGCAGGTGGACCTGAGTCCTTCACAAATGTGCATGTAAGCCAGTCTGTGATTGCCAACATGAATTTCATTGCCAAATGTTATTGTTAGCAACAGACCGGAATGTGTCCACATTGGTGAGAGAGTTGTGTGTCCCACAGGCAACATTTTGGTGTCCTTAGTCCTGCCCAGAGGAGAAATCGATTATGGAGAGCAATGTAATACTGAAAGGGACATTTGTGTATGAAAGGTAACATCACATAGATGTTGTATTGTCCCATTTTGAGCAGACAATTTCCATCCAAAACGTTTACCCTTTGGGAGGAGTGAACCAATTTTAGCTCTGTACTGCAGTGGTTCCGAGATATAGCCAGGCCTAAGTTTTTACTTATGCTGTTGAAACCCTTTGTTATGGAGTGAACTACAAGTGTACAAGTAACAAAGGCATGCATGATATGAGAGCTGAGATAGGGATTTCTGAACTTGTTGCAAATGTTGTGTGATGTACATTTGTGATGCTATTAATTGTGTTTGACCAATGACTTTGTGTTTCACCACTTGCTCAATGTTCACCAGTAGCACATTATGGGGGTCATTCCAACCCTGGCGGTCGGTGTTAAAGCGGCGGCCAACCCGCCAACAGGCAGGCGGTGTAAAAAATGGAATTCTGACCCTGGCGGAAACCGCCAACAGAGACCGCCACTTTAACACTCCGACCGCCACGGCGGGACAAACAAACAACGCTGCGGTCACCGCCAACAGACAGGCGGGAGACAATGTACCGCCCACCCTATCACAACCCACCAATCCGCCACCTTTTCCGGGGCGGTAGCCCCGCCGATAAAAACACGGCGGAAACAGACATTACGAACGGAAAACGCTCACCTCTACACACTCCACGAGGAATCTGGACAGCATGGAACCCGAACTACACATCGTACCAGCTATTGTCTTCCTGCTCCTCTACCAGGAGCACGAACGCCGGCGCAGAAGACACCGGTGAGTACTGCACCTACGACACAGGGGAGGGGGGAGGCAAAACATTACGGGCACACACATACGCGACACACCCACCCTCACCCACAACTACATACACATCAATGCAGAGCAACAACTCAGAGTGACACCCCCAAACCCCCCGGAAGAATGCAAAGACAAAATAAAATCTTCATGAATCTTGAAGTATATTGAACGGCTAAGTTAAAAAATATATCCAACATCCATAACTATATATACAAATGTAAATTGTCCTGTGCAAATTGGGTATCAGCCATTGTTCGTGGGCCAATGGGCCTAAACACATGGGCAAAGCCCACACACGATACCCGAATCCATTGGAGAGAACACTGCAGGGGCATCAGATAGCAAAACTACAGGCACCTCAGGGGGAAGGGAAGGGGGAGCACCTCAGCCAGATGAGTCCACGACGCCAGATCCACGAGGGGCCTCCATGCCCACTGTTCAATCCTGGGGAGGGCAAAGCCACAGTCAATCAAGTGGATTACAGACTCCACTGGTTCTGGAGGAGGCATGGTGCCCAGAGTGCTTCGTGCAGCCCTGGCCGACACAGATCCTGCCCTGCGCCTTCTGCCAATGGGCCAGCGGTGCATGAGACTGCGGTGCCCTGTCCAGCGGTGCTTGACTTGAAGGGCCCAGCGGAGCGGTGCAGAGACGGCGGGGCCCAGCGGAGCGGTGCTTGACCTGAAGGGCCCAGCGGAGCGGTGCAGAGACGGCGGTGCCCAGCGGAGCGGTGCTTGACTTGAAGGGCCCAGCGGAGCGGTGCAGAGACGGCGGGGCCCAGCGGAGCGGTGCTTGACATGAAGGGCGGAGCGGTGCTTGACTTGAAGGGCCCAGCGGAGCGGTGCTTGACTTGAAGGGCCCTGTTCAGCGGTTCTTGAGACGGCGGTGCCCTGTTCAGCGGTGCTTGTCTTGAAGGGCCCTGTTCAGCAGTTCTTGAGACGGCGGTGCCCTGTTCAGCGGTGCTTGTCTTGAAGGGCCCTGTTCAGCGGTTCTTGAGACGGCGGTGCCCTGTTCAGCGGTGCTTGTCTTGAAGGGCCCTGTTCAGCGGTTCTTGAGACGGCGGTGCCCTGTTCAGCGGTGCTTGACTTGAAGGGCCCTGTTCAGCAGTGCTTGTCCTGAAGGGCCCTGTTCAGCGGTTCTTGAGACAGCGGTGCCCTGTTCAGCGGTGCTTGTCTTGAAGGGCCCTGTTCAGCGGTTCTTGAGACGGCGGTGCCCTGTTCAGCGGTGCTTGTCTTGAAGGGCCCTGTTCAGCGGTTCTTGAGACGGCGGTGCCCTGTTCAGCGGTTCTTGAGACGGCGGTGCCCTGTTCAGCGGTGCTTGTCTTGAAGGGCCCTGTTCAGCGGTTCTTGAGACGGCGGTGCCCTGTTCAGCGGTGCTTGTCTTGAAGGGCCCTGTTCAGCGGTTCTTGAGACGGCGGTGCCCTGTTCAGCGGTGCTTGTCTTGAAGGGCCCTGTTCAGCGGTTCTGGAGACGGCGGTGCCCTGTTCAGCGGTGCTTGACATGTGTCTCCAGGGCACCAGATCCGGCCATGACATGGATCTCACTCGCCACCCGACATGTGGCTGCCGTGCCCTTCGTGCACATCCGTCTTCTCGCTTGCGGGGCCCTCCTGTGCTGCCGTCCCGGGCCCGTGGGTGTCCTCCTTCACCCCTGGAATGGGGCTGGTGGGGCCCTCCTGGGCAGCTCGTCTGCTGCCGGACTTGTCGGGCGTGCTGCCCTTGCCACCCTTCCCTGCTCCTCTGTGGCCCTTTCCTCCCTTTGTCGGTGTGCCAGGTGACACCCCACTTCCTGACGGTGCCAGGGTAGTGTCCTTGGAGCCTGCTGTCTCTGGCCTCTCACGCCGGGCACTGGCTTTTTTGGTTTTCTTTCCAGGGGGTGGGCTGGCTGTATCTTTACTGCTAGCCGAAGTAGCTGGCCTTGAAGGTGTTGGACTCCAAAATCCTTGGACTATTGTCCTTGTAGGTCCAGGTTTTGTGGTGGCTGAGGTGCTGTTTGGAGTCTTATGAGATGGAGGGGGTGGGTCAGGTGATGGAAAGAGGTTAATTTTGGACAGGAAAAACTTTTTAGGAGCAGTGGGAAGGATAGGTGTAGTGGGTATGGGAGTGGAGGAAGAGGATGTGGTTGTAGGTGAGTCAAGTCTGGTGTCTTTGGGTGCAGGTGCTTGTGCTGGAGGCTGTCGTGAGGTGGATGGCTGTTGGGTGGGTGGCTGCCTGCGTTTGTGTGGTTTGGAAGAGGGGGTGACAGACACACTGGGAGAGGACACAGGGGACGTGTAAATGGTAGTGGGGTGGTGACTGCACGTGTGCGGAGTGTTCTGGTGGGTGTGCTGGTGATGGACGTAGTGGCTGATGATGTTGTGCATGCAAGTGTGAGTGGAGACGTCACAAGGAGGGAGGAGGGTGACGAGGAGGAGGGGGACACAGAGGAGGCCGTAGCTGTTGGTATGTCTGCATGTGGCTGTTGCTTGGGTGAATGCTTGTGTGATGTGTGGTGCTTATGTCTGGATGAGCTTCCCTTGGGTGTTGAGGTGTGTGTTGGCTGGTCTGTAGGTGTGTCTGGGATAGGCAGAGTTACAGGGGAGTGGGACTGGGTTGAGGAAGTTGGAGGAGGGAGGCAGGAGACAGGGACAATGGCTGCCATCAGTGCTGAGGCCAGAGCGTTGAACGATCGCTGATGGGCAGCCTGACCCGAATGAATGCCCTCCAGGTATGCATTACTCCGGTGCACCTCCCTTTCTACACCCTGGATGGCATTCAAAAGGGTAGACTGCCCAACAATGAGTGTCCGCAGGAGGTCAATGACCTCCTCACTGAGGGCAGCAGGGGTAACTGGGGCAGGGCCTGAGGTGCCTGGGGCGAAGGAGATGCCCACCTTCCTGGGTGAGCGGGCACGGGGCGAAGGCTGAGGGGCTGCTGGGAGGGCGGAGCTGGTGCGCTGGGTGGCGGCTGTACCTGTTGTTGTGGTGGGCACGGATGTTGCCGCCACCACAAGGGAGCTCCCTTCCGAGGACGTGTCTGTGTCGCTGGTGTCACCACGTGTCCCCGCTGTGGAGCTCCCCTCGCCCTCCGTCTCACTGGTGAACTCCGAGTCGGTTGCATGGCCCTCCATGGCCATGTGAGATGCAGCTCCCTCGTGCTCCGATGCCCCTTCTCCTCCGCCTGATGATGCTAATGCACACATGAACAGGAAGACCACCAAAAAAAGGGGGGGGGGGAGAAATAAAGACCTGTTGAGTGCATGCATTGGCGGCACAGTTGGCGGAGAGGACAGACACAGAAGCCCCCTGCACTATGCCGCGCACTTGGGGTACACTACTCAATCCGTGGGACATGGCCTACAAGCCTATGGACGACAAATCCACACATAGGTGACACAGGGCCATGATTAGCTGTACTAGGCAACCTACAGAGGTGGGGGGCGGGGGCACAGGGCCATGCCTAACGGAGGGGCCTAGCCTATGGAAATCGCCCTGGCCTAGGGTTAGCCACAGCCCTCCTCCCCCACCCAGACACCTCCACTGCACGCAAAGTCAGCAGAATGTATTTGTACTCACCCCCTTGTGTCTGCTGTGATGTCCTCACGTGCCCATCCAAATCGGGGTAGGCCACCGCCAGGATCCGGGACATCAGGGGGGTCAATTGACAAGTGCCACCCCTCCTATGTTGGGAGGCCATCCCCAGCAGAGCCTCCGCGGTCTTCCTGCTCCCGCGGCGGATGTCCTCCCACTTCTTGCGGCAGTGGGTGCCCCATCTGTTGTGGACCCCCAGGGTCCGGACGTCCTTGGCGATGGCACGCCAAATGTCGATTTTCTGATGGGCGCTGACCTATGTGACATGTACAGGGGGAGAAAAATAAACATCATTTTCTGCTTGCTCGATGTGAGTGGCCCCCCATCCCCACCCTTGCCATGTGGCACATGCTCTCTGTCATTTGATGCATGCCTCATTCGCTCCCCTCCCCACCATAGTTCATTCACCCCACTCAACCCAGGCATTGGTCACAAAGCATGCTCCCAGTGTACTTACCTGTTGGTCTGGAGGACCGTAGAGTAGCGCATACTGGGGGAGGACCCCATCCACGAGTTTCTCCAATTCTTCAGAAGTGAAGGCAGGGGCCCTTTCCCCAGTCGCAGCAGCCATTGTCTCTTCCAGACCGAGGTCACAGCAGCACTTGCAGTATAGGTCCTCTCCTGTGGATGATCAGGTATCGAGTGATTAAGCAGTTAGAAAATGGCGGTCACGCCCGCGGCGGTGCGTACCGCGGCGGTGCGTACCGCGCCCGCTGGCGCACATCGTCATTGGCTCCTGAGACCCATAGAGTTCAATGTTAACCAATGCGGCTTTGCGCCGCGGTCTTCGACCGCCTCCCGCCACGGTGTGCCACGCCAGCGCATTGACCTCACATCCCACTGTCGCACTTCACAGGTCAGGCAGCCGCCATTTCAAGGGCCCACATGGCTTAAAATCTACTGCGTCACACATACCTAGGCCTTGCATCAACACTCATATAAGCCATTCAATGCATTGAGAATCGTGTACTGTGCAAGCTGTGGGAACGTACCTGTGGGTAGATTGACTCTGTGCTCCATGTTGTCCTTACTAGGCACCGTCCGCTGGGACTTGCGAGGAGATGGAGGAATCTTCCTGTCTACAGACCGCTGGTGGACCTATCGACAATGGAAGAAAGACATGTCATACTGACATACAGGCTTGACAGAGCCACTATACAGGAACTGTGTGCCCAACTGGAGCCAGACCTGATGTCACCCATCCGCCAACCCACAGGGATTCCCCCTCTAGTGCAGGTTCTGTCAGTACTCCATTTCTTGGCAAGTGGGCCATTCCAAACTACAGTGGCTATTTCATCAGGGATGTCACAGCCTATGTTTTCCAAGGTGTTGTCCAGAGTGTTGTCTGCCCTGTTGAAATACATGCAGAGCTACATTGTTTTCCCTGAGGTGGGCGATTTGGCTACGGTGAAGGGTGATTTCTATGCGCTTGGACATATTCCCAACATCATTGGTGCAATTGATGGTACACATGTTGCTTTGGTCCCTCCCAGCACGAGTGAACAGGTGTACAGGAACAGAAAAAGTTATCATTCCATGAATGTCCAGGTGGTCTGTTTGGCTGATCAGTACATCTCCCATGTAAATGCCAAGTTCCCTGGGTCAGTGCATGACGCGTACATCATGCGAAATAGCAGCATCCCTTACCTGATGGAACTACTTCAGAGACACCTTGTGTGGCTAATTGGTGACTCTGGTTACCCTAACCTGTCATGGCTACTGACCCCAGTGAGGAATCCCAGGACAAGGGCAGAGGAACGGTACAATGAGGCCCATGGGTGGACTAGGAGGGTGATCGAGCGGACCTTCGGCCTCCTGAAGGCCAGGTTTAGGTGCCTCCATATGACAGGTGGATCCCTAATGTACTCACCAAAGAAGGTGTGCCATATCATCGTGGCCTGCTGTATGCTTCACAACCTGGCTTTGCGCCGCCAGGTGCCTTTCCTGCAGGAGGATGGTCCAGATGGTGAAGTTGTGGCAGCTGTGGAGCCTGCGGAGAGTGAAGAGGAGGAAGACGAAGAGGACGACACAGACAACAGGGACAGAGTAATACAGCAGTATTTTCAATAACATACAGGTAAGAATCAACACCGGAATTTACATTTACTTGAAGTCTCCTGCCTCTCTACTGTCTGAGTTTCCACCCAGTGTATGTTCACTGAGTTGTGTCTTTCCCTTCCAATTTCAGAGATGTGGGCCCCACTCCGTGACCTCTGCTTTGTTTCCCCATGGACTACAGCTGTGTGACAGTGGTATGTTGTCATCACAATGTAACTGGACATTTTGGCACGGTTCTGTGTAATACATTTGTTCAAAAATAGAGGCAGACTCCAGATTATTTTTGTGCAATAAGTGTGTTTATTAAAGTGTAAATTTAGGGAAATGGTTGCAATTCGGTGATGGGTGATGGTGGAGGAATGTCCATGGCAGAGTCCAGATTTTCAGTCTCACAGGTGCATTGTCCATATGCCTGTGGAAGGTGGAGCAGGGGCAGTTTAAGGTTGGACAGGGTGACAATGTGGGACAGTGGGACGACAATCAGGGGGTATCCTTTCCTGGCGGGGGTCTTGGCATCCTACTCTGTCTTCTTCCTAGATCTCAGGCACCGCTTGCGGGGTGGTTCTCCTTCTGCAGGGGGTGGGGTTCTGGTGGCCTGTTCTTGTGTCGGGGCCTCCTGTCCACTAGCGCCGGCGGAGGTGGTAGCCTGTTCTTGGTCCATGCTAGTGACAGGGGCCCTTTGTGGTGCCACATGGTCCCGCAATGTGCTGACAAT
This sequence comes from Pleurodeles waltl, assembly GCF_031143425.1. Lineage (NCBI taxonomy): Eukaryota > Metazoa > Chordata > Amphibia > Caudata > Salamandridae > Pleurodeles > Pleurodeles waltl. The sequence goes on from NC_090442.1 coordinate 419,981,494, forward strand.
CTGATTGAGAGCCAGAACGATGGTGCCCATTGCGGAACTGATGCTTCTGAGTTCTTCCCGGAACCCAATAAACTGTTCCTCCTGCAGTACCTGGAGCTCCTGGAACCTGGCCAGGACCGTCGCCATCGTTTCCTGGGAGCGGTGGTATGCTCCCATGATGGAGGAGAGGGCCTCGTGGAGAGTGGGTTCCCTGGGCCTGTCCCCCCCTGTCGCACAGCAGCCCTCCCAGTTCCCCTGTTTCCCTGGGCCTCTGTCCCCTGGACCGTGTGCCCACTACCACTGCCCCCAGGTCCCTGTTGTTGTTGGGGTGGTGGGTTAACCTGGGTGCCCTGTAGTGGTGGACACACCGCTGATTGACATATCCTGGAGACAGAGGCATGGGCCCGCTGGGTGGGTGCTGTGCTGGTGTTCCCAGAGGGGGGTAGGTCTGCTGTGGCCTGTGGCTGTCTGAGGGGAACCGACTGTCCCGAGGTCCCCGATGGGCCGGGCTGGTCATCTGGGTCCAGGGAGACAGAGCTGCTGTCATCACTGTGGGCCTCTTCTGGGGGTGGAATGGACATTTCTGGACCCTCCTGGGCGGTGTTGTGGCGTTCGGGTCCTGCAGGGGTATAAGAGTATGGTTATTGCTTCTGTGTGTGCCATAGCGTGCAATGGGTGGGTGCCCGTGTACCCCAGTGCTGGCATTCCCTTGTGGGGGCTGTTGTGACGGTGGTTTGGGGGGGTGGGGTATGTGCAGTGGGCATGCTTAGGTGATGGGTGTCCATGGTTTGTGGTCGCATGCAGGGCTTGGTGTTGGGATGGGTGGGTTGTGATGGTGAGACATTAGCAAGGAGGATGTGTGATGGGGTGGGGGGGAGGGTGGGGGTATGATTTGGCATGCCGGTGGGTGGGGGGGGATGAAGTAGTTGAGATTCGACGTACTAGAGTCCATTCCTCCGCCTACTCCTGCGAGGCCCTCAGGATGCAGGATCGCCAAGACCTGGTCCTCCCATGTTGTAAATTCTGGGGGTTGAGGTGGGGGTCCGCCGCCAGTCCGCTGCACCACGATGTTGTGCCTTGATACCATGGAACGCACCTTCCCCCGTAGGTCGTTCCACCGCTTCCTGATGTCGTCCCGATTTCGTGGATGCTGTCCCACAGCGTTGACCCTGTCCACTATTCTTTGCCATATCTCCATCTTCCTGGCAATGGTGGTGTGCTGCACCTGTGCCCGAAGAGCTGGGGCTCTACCCTAACTATTTCCTCCACCATAACCCTGAGTTCAGCGTCTGAAAACCTGGGGTGTCTTTGGGGTGCCATGGGGTGGTGTGGATGAGGTGTGGGGTGGCGTTTGTGGTGATGAGTGTGGTGCGTGTGGTGGTGTGTGGTGTTTTGTGCGTGGATGTTGTGTGGGTGATGGTGTTGTGTGCCTCTGTGTTGTGGGATTGTCTATTCTGTGCTCTCTCTCTGGCCTTCGTCAATAATTTTGGGTCGTAGCGGTTTGTGGGTGATGTGGGTGTGTGTTTTATATTGTGTTGGGTGTGTGGGAGTGGTGTTAGTATGTGTATCAGGTGTGTGTGTTTCAAAATGACCAATGTGGCGGTGTTTTGGAGCTGTGTGTGTATTTTGACCCGCGGCGGTGTGTACCGCCAATGGAATACCGCGGTTGAAAGACCGCTGCGTGGATTCGTGGGTCGGAATGGCATGGGCGTATTTCTGTTGGCGTGACGGTGGAGGTTTGGTCATGGCCAGTTTTTCGCTGCCCGTTGGTGTGGCGGACTTTTGTGGATGTCGGGTTTTTGGCGGTTTGCCTGTTGCGGGTCAGAATGACTGTGGCGGCTTCCTGCGGCAGCGGCGGTGTTATGGCGGTCTTTTGACCGGCGGTAAGCGCCTTTTACCGCTGAGGTCAGAATGACCACCTATATGTTTTGTTCAGTTTAGCCGCCTATTGGCTTTGACATGGCATTAGCCATTACGTTTTGTATTCAGTTCAGCTGCCTATTGGCTTTGACATGGCATTAGCCATTACATTCTGTATTCAGTTTAGCTGCCTGTTGGCTTTGACATGGCATTAGACATTACATTCTGTATTCAGCTTAGCTGCCTATTGGCTTTGACATGACATTAGACATTACATTTGATATTTAGGTTAGCTGCCTATTGGCTTTAACGTGGAGTTAGACATTGCAGTTGAGACATTACAGAGGAGCTGTGTTTTTTCCAAGCTGTGTTTTTCCACAAGATGGACCAAGCTGTTTTCTTCACACCAGACCTTAGCTGATAAGAGCACGCAGATTTTGTGTTTACCTCGCAATCCAGTCTGAGAGTGAATTTGCTCAGGAGAACTGGCCCCTCTCCAAGGTTATTCGGCTCTCACACTGAGTTTGCTTTTAAGGATGACTCTGGGCTACAGTGAGTTAGATTTGAATCTGCTTGACTTCAGACTGGAACTAGACGTCAGTTGCCAGTCTCCCGTTTGGGTAGAGAATCTCTTTCTCGCAGTTAACCGGAGTCATCAACTTGCAGACCCCAGAAAGATTAAGCTGAGTATAGGCCCTACCGCCTTGCCCATACGGTGATGAATTTGACTTTTATGCTTTGCTTTGAAGTTATGCACCTATATTTGCTGTGTACATTGCAACTGAGAAGTACTTTGATATATTTTGCTTTCATTGCTGCGACTACTTTTAAACGTGTGCTTCCAATCTACTAATTTTGTCTCTCAGGAACTTGTGGGTGGGGAATTAATAACAATAAATGTCTTCTTTAAACTCAGAAGTGCATTCCAGAGAGGTTCTGTAAGTTCGGTTATGAGATAAGTGGGAAAGCAGAACAACATTGATCTCCAATTGTATTCTCACAGATACACAGTAGCTGTTTTATCTGTGTTTTCAGCAACAACTGGGCAAGGCAAAAGGTGAGAGCAGCCACATTTGGCGGGGATAAAGCTGGCCACTGGGGATCCGGTGTGGACACCACAGACACTGAGGGACCCTGTGGCATGAAGGGTGAGGGGGCTGGCACGGAGGCCACCAGTGACTCTATATCTTCCTTGGAGGTCTCTGATGAAGACCAGTCCCTATTGTGGGTGGACCCCCGAGAGACTGTGACACCTGCGTCTTCATTTACTCCCCATTCCAATCTCTGCCCTCCTTCTTGCTTTGCTCCCAGTTGGCCACAGCTGCCCCCTTAAAAGGGGTGGCATCACCTTTGCTGCAGGCACCTCTGCCCCTCCCGGTGCTCCAGGCTGCCCTCACTGAGGAGGATGTTGATCTTTTAAGAATGATCGCTGTAGGCCAGACTTCACTATTGAATGCCATCCAGCAGGTGGCCGGCCAGAACACCCATATGCTGGCTTACCTGGATGGCATTCACGGTGCCCTGTCTGGCATACCGCAGTCATTCCAGGGTCTGGCCTCCTTATTGGCTGCAGCCTCCCACCCACCCAGGCTCGTGATCAGACTCCCACCCCTTCCTCATCCCATATCCCTCAACCCAGCCCTGTCCAAAGTACACACAAACATACACATGCACCCACAACAATAACCCCAAGCAGCACATCCCAACACCAACACAGCAAAAAACACAAGCACAGACAAACACATGCAGACACCACACAGACCACCACCCCAATCACACCCCAGTCAGTGCACCCACCACTACAGAACCACACACCCCTACCATCAGCACACCTACAGACACAATACCCACCACTCCAGCAACACCCACACACACCACAGCACACCCACAGTTAGTGCACCCACCATGATACAACCACACACACCCAGCACTGGCACTCCCGCAGATACAACACCTACCACTACAGCAACACCCACACACACCACAAGCATACCTCCAGTCAGTGCACCTACCATAACACAACCATACACCCCCCACCACCACACCCACAGACACAACACCCACCACTACAGCAACATCCACAGACACCACAAGCACACACCCAGTCAGCATACTCATAACCACACATGCACAAGTACACCCACAGACACTACACCAACACATGCCACATCCACTACATACACATCCACACACACATACTAGACACAAACACCCACACTCATCTACCCAACACACACCTAGTAAGAAACACAAATCTAAAGATACAGCACGTACACCAGACATTCAAGCACACACCTTCAACACACGCACAACATACAAAGCCACTCCCTAGACCTCTAAAATCCAACTACCTCACAAACAGCCTACCCATTTTTCCAAGGAGAGCCTACTTTTTTTCCCTGATCCTGACCCCTTCCACATCCCACCCCACCTGTTTCAAACGTAAATCCACCCCTTCCAAATCCCAAACCACCCATACCAAACCCACCCCTCCTATATCCAAATCCACCACTCCCAAACCCAGACCCTCCCCTTCAAACCCATCTGCTTCCAAAACCAATGACCCCCCTAACTAAGATCATTGAGGTGCCTGCTCTCTGCCCCATAGATACCCCTTCCTGAGAAGGTTTATTTTGGCAGTGTAAATGGGAGGCAAGTTATGGGCCTGTCAGTCATTATGACCTACATGGATTAATGCCTTTGTGTATATGTTTTCACTTTGTCCAGCTGGACTTTTCTCATTTCTCACTGAGAGACCTATCTCATCCTTATATATATACATTTATTTTTAGAATACCTTTGTCCTGGCCTTATTTTTTGATTGTTACTAATTGTTTGCTGATGATGTTATTTCTGCTGATGTGTGTGCCATGCACTTACTCTCATTTGTGACAGTGACAAACACACCTTGCATATTTTAGGTTTTTTATGCATACATTAGTGTTGTATATTAGTGATGGACATATTCATTTTGGTGCAAGCATTCATGTTGTTACTGGACACTTACACCAAAATGATATGTGTTTCTGTTTTTATGAGGGAAGAATGCATGCATGTTTGTTTTGACATGATGTGTCAATAATATGCACATATGCATTACACAGATGACCTGACACTTTACAGTTGGATGGGTTCTTATGTTTGTGATATATTGCACACAACAAGGGGACATGTGACCTTCATGCCTCTCCTCCATGTTTGCAGTTGACCAGTTTAAATTGTATTACATTCTGTGTACATTCACCTGTAGCATGTTCAAGGGTAAGTGCCAGATTATTATGGGATTGTTTAGTTATAACTGGGGACACTGTTTATGTTGACACTTAAGATATTTTGGGGACATTATTGCACACAACTTTACAGACACATTTCTATTTGTGATTGGTGAGTCTTTTTGTGTAGGTGTCCATTGCAATGAAGGCAGTCCGTCCCAGATTGGGGGTTGCTACTTATATCTCGAGGTCAATCTAATACATTTTCAGAAATCAACATTACACACTTCTGCATTGTGCAACATTATGGTGGTGTTCACACATATTAATGAGCCATGCACAAGTCCATTAGTACTGTGAAGCTACAAATCTGAGGGTAACAGGAATGCCCATGACTTATCTTCTATTCCGGGGACGATGGAGTTGACTTCCATCTTGCACCTGGCCCAGGAGTAATGGGAGGGCTGGTAGCAGTGGGTTCATGGTGGCATGATACATGGAAAGTGATAAAAAGGTGAGTTTCATGTTTATATAGCTCCCAAACGGCCAGCTTAGGTGTGGAGGTTTAGCTGCCACAGTTGCGTCCGTGAGACTGCATATCATGAATGGCTTGGTGGTAAAAGTGGCTGTGGTCCCGCCGCCAGTCACTTTAGCCTGTGGTGCCGCCTACATGGGTGAAGATTTTTTGAGGTGCTGGAGGGCCATTGGCAGTCTTTCGCTTATGCTTCCCTGGAACTCTAAATACGGAAGGCGAACTGTCACTATGTTGGCCAGGTTTCCTGTCGAAAAGTCGATGGTAGGGCTATTACTGACAGCATCTAAGTCAAGCCCTTAATCTCTCCATGCCTACAAAACATGAATGTGTCCTTGCATAATGTAACTGGTGCTCATGTAAAGTGCTTCAATACCTTCAGGATGAGTTTTCGCTATATAAAACCTCAAAAAAAATTAATAAAAATAACAAATTAAAAAAATGACGGAGGTTAATTACAGGGTGGCAAAGGCATGTCTGCATTTCAGGCTGCTTGGCATACCGGCAGAGCGAGGTGCAGTGATTTGCCAAAGCCACCAGATTTCTCACGATGCAGTAATCACCTTGTAATGCATGCTCCAGCACTTGGATGCAAGGCGGATGGTATAGTGGAATGCGGCTTCTCCCTGGAGAGCAATGCGTGAATCACTCCCAGCCAAGCACAGAGCCATAAAATCAAAACCTAGGCATGCAAATGAATACTCACAACTCAACATCCAAAACCTAACCTAACCCTAGTGAATGTCAAGTAAAGTAAAAAATCTTCATTTGGCCAAAGTGTATGACGATAAAAGCACAAATTAAATCCATATTTCATAAACACATTAAGAATTAAATAAAACATCATGGCAAACTCATCCGGCTAAAAGTGCATAGGTTCACCTTTGTACAATAGCGGCAACATTTAAATTTGGAATGTTAGCCCTTTTCTCGAAATATGTCAAACAATTATCGATAATCGGTTAAGGTGCATAAGTTCTTCTTAAGGCAAAAGCAGCAACAATTTAGCTAAGAACGGCAGTACAAATTTCAACAGAAGAATGGTTTTGCAGGAGAACCAGCCTCTCTTTATAAGATGTAAGATGGTTATTTAATAAAATAGGGCACAAAAAATGCAGTCTGAAGGAGTCATACATTAGGCAAAAAAGTATAAAGTGCGGGGTAGATGGGCAGTAACAGGGTCACAAGGGCAACATGGTAAAGATGTATGCCAGGAACCGCTTGACGGAAAAGCCAGAAAATGATGGACTGTATTCAATTTTAACCTGGTAAAATAGAATCTATACTCCGACTTAGGGCCCGATTACAATCTTGGCAGGTGGAATACTCTGTCACAAACATGATGGATATCCCATTTGCCATAGTACAAGTTCCATAGGATATAATGGAACTTCTAATATGGCAGACGGGATATTCGTCAAGTTTGTGACAGAGTTTCCCATCCGCCAAGATCGTAATCAGGCCCTCAGTTATCCATGGCAAGTATGGTTCCATACCTGAGGTTGTAGAGGTTTGCATCTATCTTATAACTGAAGGCATGTCCAAGGTACTCTCAAGTCTGGTTTCTTCCCCAGTGCAGTGGTTCCCAACCTGTGGTCCGGGCCCCGTGGGGTCCATAAAGCCTCTATAGGGGGTCTGCAGCTGCTTAGATAATTAAATAATATTAATAGATTAGGTTCCCAGCTTTCAGTAATGACTTAGTAGGTGGTCCCCAGATTCCAATAATGATTCAGTGGGGGTCCCAGGTTCCAGTAATGAGAAAGCGGGGGTCCACAAAAGTCAAAAGGTTGGAACCACTGCTCTAGTGGCTTTGTAGACCTCTTTTAGTATCATTTTGGATTTAGGGACAATGCTAAAAAAATGTCTGTAACCCAGGCTGCAAAGAGTATTTTTTATGTATGCCAGACATGGGATTGCAGCCATATTATTCAGGCTTAAACAGTCAAACAATGCCCTTCTTGAAACTTGGGCCTTGGGGTACTACATGTCTTTAACCATAGAAGGAGTTGTGCCAACTTAATATGATCTTCTAGAAAACCTAATCCAAGGTCAGTGTATACAACAAAGCTTGCAGTAGCTCTGGGGATAGCTATGAGTCTACACAAAAAAACTATTTTCAGCTGCCTGAAGTTTCCCAGATGTGGCAAAGCCCCAAACTCCCGCTCTGTAGGTGCCTACTGCTAGACATTTACTTTTATAAACTAAATCAACTCCAGAACCAGCTTTGTCCTAGCCTTCTGGCAAATCTAAATATAGCATCACCATAGCATCATGATCTCATCCTATTTTTTGTGCTCTGTGGGTCGGTAGCCTGAGGTGTAAAATTAATGTGTTACATTACTTTGCAAAGGAACAGTATTACAGTGGAACACCGTGTGAAGTTTGTTCTGGAGAGACAGCGACAGTTAAGTGTTGGCTTTAAATTTGGGCAGTTGGTTGGGATGATGTTCCTGTAATTCTTCCTATGACGAATAAATCCGCTTACGCAATTCAGACTTGGGAGCTTGTTATTGAGAAGTCTGTTTTACTACACTGGCAACAAGAGTGGGATAGAAAACCCTTCAATTAAGGCCTATCATATATATATATATTTTGTTAAGGGGGCAGAGTGTAATGCTTTCTGTATTTAACCCCGGGCTCCATTTTGACCATTGACTTCATTTTGTGCTTAGCTTAGTTTCAGACACTGGCACATTGGTGGCACAAGTATTTTTTTGCGCACAGCTTGTTAACGTGTTTTTTGCTCTTTTCTCACCAAGGACGGGAACATAACATGGAGGAGTAGTAGATATGAGGATGTACCAGGCTGAGAATGTTATGGTAGAGCAGGGTACAGCTCAGTCTTGGAAGTACACCCTGGGATCTGGCCAGTCTCCAGCGTGTTCTTTCAAGACTGACCTAATACGGCCAGCCTTTGCACAACTTACTTAATGGGAGGGGGGGTTCGAGAACCTTCTTCTTACATTTGTGTAAAGTATATAAGGTGAGGAAGTTTGGCAACTAGAGGAAGAAGGAACTTCTCTGGGAAGGGGCGCCTTGCCCAGAAAATAAACTCCATTGTGGTTTAGTCTGACTTCTGTTTCGGTTTTCTAGGGTTCCATGACCTGAAGTTGGTAGCCAAAGGGATGAAGTCGGTGTCAAGCCCCATGATGATGCATTTTTAATTATTATTTTTTTCTTTGTGGTGTGCATGCATGAATATGTAGTCTATATATACACATATATTTTATATTAATTGTTGGAGTATTGCATTTTCAACTGCTGTGATTATTTTTAGAATTGCATGTGTGTTGCTGCATTTGAAATAAAAGCTCACGTTATTCTTTTTGTTCATGAAACTTGGGAAGTGCCTTAATAAATTCATTACTCAGACTAAGAGTGCTGCATTCTTTGCATTCCTTTCATTTCGTTTACTCTCAGTCTGAAGCAGAGCAGAACAGAGAGGAACATCATCTCAACATCAGAAGCGTTTTGACTTGTATAAGTTTTATTGTGCAGAGAGAGAGAGATTTAAATTGTGGATTTATGTGCATGCTCTAATCGGAATAGACAAGTCAATCTTGGGTGTAAATTTATTTAAAACTTTTACTATTGGAGGTACAAGTGAGCCTTTGGCAGTGCTGAAATGGACTAGGTACGCTATTCTGTTTGGTTAAGCCCGGCAGTATCGCTAAGTTGGGTCCTGTAGATAAAGTGGATAAGTTACTGCAGTTGCTGCACGTGAAACTTACTGTGTGCGGATGGGGCCTTTTCTGCATTTCCCTGTATTTCCATCATGTGCTTTCCCCTTGCTTCATATTGGACTTCACGAGTTGTGCATTAATTTGTGCAGGAATTGTTGGATGTCAGAGTACATCATAGTCTCTGCACGCATCCAGAAGGTGGCCAACTCATCTGTGGATAACCAAATAAAGTCACGGTCATGCGGCCATCTTGGATAGTGTTTTTTTAAGGAGATTGCATTACATCCATATAGTGACAGGCACTCCACTATAACATCTTAGCCTGTCTACACTTTCGTCAATAGGCATGCCCACAACCCAGTTGTCAGAAAAACAGTGTTTTGTAATCCCAGTGGCGACAAGCACACCTTGAACAATTAAAGCTTTTCAGCAACAAAGCCGCAATCTGCTATAATGCCTTAGCCTGTCTCCACTTTTGGCGATAGGCACACCCACAACCCGGTTGTCAGAACAACAGTGCTTTGTTATCCCAATGGTGACAGACACACTTTGATCAATTAAAACTTGTCAGCAATAAAGCAGTAATCTGCGGTGATTGGCACACCGTTTCTAAAGAACAGTATCTTGTATTTGAACGGAAGGTATGCCTTAAAGAAGTACAGCTTGTCAGTGAATGCAGTTATCCTCATCGACAGGCACGTCTTGCTTTCATGCAACTGATTTCTGTAAAGAGTGTATGCGTTTGGCGTAACTTCATGTTTGCATTAACTCTGTTGAATCTTTGTGATATTTCTGGGACAATTGTGACCATCTTAAGTGTACATGTTCATAACGTAACTGCACATATTTCCCAAGTTATGTCAGCATGAATGTTGGAGACTTTCATGGAATTATATATGTAGCTTAACATCGAATATTTGGTTGTCATGTGACTGGGTTTATAGAACGCCATCTTTCATATCATGCAGAATATTACTGTGCCGCCTTTTCTCCTGCCAATGCCAGGTGTACCACACATAAAATGGGTTAAGTGGAAAAAAGGTTTTTGAGCTTTATGCTAAGGTCTGTGGGGCCAAGATGAGTGCTGAGCATAAGGCTGACTTATTTTTGCATTGTCTAGGATCTGAGGGTCAAGAAGTGTTTAATCATCTCCCTGAACTTAGTGATAGTGAAGCAGAAAATCTTAATGAATATGAACTGTGCATAAAAAAACTTGATAATCACTATTTGCCGAAAATTAGCACAGTACTTGAAAGGTACCATTTTAGCAAAAGATTACAAACAAATAGTGAGTCTATAGAAGGTTACGTCATGGATTTAAGAAAACTGGCATCATCTTGTAAGTTTAAAGATGGTGTGGAGGAACATATCCAAGATCAATTTATGTTGGGTTGTATCATCGAGGAGGTGAGAGAGGAACTGTGGCAAAGAGATGATCCATCTTTAGATGAGGTGATAGTAATAGCTAAACAAATTGAACACTCAATGAAATATGTGGATGTTATAAAGAAAGAAGCTTCACTGGATGTAAATGTAGTTAAGGTGAAACAAGAACAAATGGGCAAGAGAGTAAGCAATGACAAATAAATAGAACAAAAGAAGTGTTATAGGTGTGGGAATAAGGCCCATCTAGCATATTTCAAGGATTGCCCTGCAATGAGAACTGTATGTAGGAGTTGTGGCAAGAAAGGACACTTTCAGAGTGAGTGTAGGAGTCAGAGTAAAGAAAGAGTAAAAGTTAAAGAGGTGAAGGTGGCAGAGATTATTTCAGATTTTGAGTGTTATTGTACAAGTAGACAACAAGAGAAGAATGGGTCCAATTGATGAAATTTTGGTTGAAGGTGAAAAAATTTAAGTTTTGTTTGACTCAGGGGCAAAAATAACTTAAGTGTCAAGAACATTTTTTGAAAAACAACTCTCTGGGAGAATAAAACTATTGAAACCTGATATTAAACCGTTTGCTTACAGGGTGAAGCCTATCAAACTTAAATCGTTTTTCATGGGATCGGTTCAGTATGGGATAAGATTGGTATCAGGAAAAATCTATGTTTTTGAATGGGAGACAACAATTTATGCTGGTTTTACCTACAAGATCTTGGTGTGATCCTAGATTCCAACAATAATTCACCAATTATTTTGAAAGATAATGTTCAAGTTACACATCAGTAGAACAATGAAGGCAGTGATTGTGCAAGAGTAATGATGAAAGAGTTTCCTATAGTATTCAGAGCAGAACTTGGATGGCGTATTGGGTATGTCCACTCCATCAAATTGAAGGAGGGAGTACGTCCTGTGTGTGGTAAGGTATGCAATGTACCATTTGGTGTGAGGACAAACATGAAAGCTGAATTAGAAAGATTGATGGATGAGGATGTAATTGAAGAGGTAGAAAGGGTGGAGTGGCTAGCGCCGGTTATAGTAGCCAGAAAGAGTAATTGGGAAGTCAGATTATTTACTGATTTGAGAGAATTGAACAAAGGGAATGTCATTGACAGATATACGATACCTAATATCACTGACATTTTAACATCTTTGAATGACTTGAAATTGGCATATCATCAAATTTTATTGGATGACAGTTCTAAAGACCTTACTGCTTTCATAACCCTGTTTTGAATTTTCAGATTCAAGAGGAATGCTTTTGTGTTGGTGTCTGGAGCATCAGCTTTTCAAAGAGCAATGGAACGTGTACTAAAAGGAATTTAAGGAATTAGAGTGTACCAAGACGAACTACTTATCAGTGGCTCTAATATAAATGAGCATGACGGTAGAGTAATAAAAGTATTGAAGAGATTACAAGATGCTAATTTAACCATAAAAGGACAGAAATGTAAGTTCAGACAGTGTCAAATACAATATTTAGGGCATGAAATCTCTCAAGTGTGAATTAAACCGAAAACAAGTCTTGTGAGTGCGATAGGTAAATTAAGTTCACCTAAAAACAAAGAAGACTTATTACGTTTTTGGGGATGGTCGAATACTATTGTAAATTTGTTCCAAACTTCTCAGCAAAGTGTGTCAACGTGAGGAGTTCACTTAAGAAGGATGTGGAATTCTGTTGGGACACTGAGTGTGAAAAAAAATCAGGATAATAAATAGTGAACTAGCAATGGCACAGGAAATACATAATTTTTATACCACTAAGAAGTCTAAGTTAGCCACAGACGCAAGCACAAACGCCTTGGGCGCAGCTTTAGTTCAGGGTGAAGGGAATGATTCTAGGGCCATTATGTTTGATTCTCAAAGCCTTAAATTTCCAGAGTTATGGTACTCAATCATTGAGAGAGAGGCTCTGGAGATATTCTGTGCTATCAGTCAGTTGTACACATTTCTGAGGGGAGTCCAATTTAGAGTGAGGACTGATCATAAACCGTTAAAAGAAGTTTTTCTGAAGAAGGGTATAGGTGCAGTGTCTAGAAGAAATACCAAGTACATTGTGGCTTTACAAGAATATGATTTTAGGTGTCAAGAATGCAGTTGCAGACACATTGTCACACTCAGTTTGTGATGATGACAAGGAAGAAGAAGATGCAGAGGGTGAGATGGTTGGAGACGATAAAAAAGTGTGTGTCATTGAGGGCAACATCATCCTGGAGAGTAAGTGGAGAGAAGCAATGGAATTGGATAGGGAGTTGCATGATGTATGTACTTTGTTAAGGACAGGTTGGAACAGGAAGGTGTGTGAAGAACTGGGTTGTTCAAAATTCTGGAATATATGAGAGGAACTGGCAGAAAGTCAAGGTCTGCTGTATAGAGGAACCCAGATTAGTTCCTCCGGTGTTGATAACACATTCTTTAATGAAGTTAGCTCATGAGATGCACCAAGGAATTTCTAGGACTAAAGAATGGTTGAGGCTGCGTATTGGTGGCCAGGAATGGACATTGGAACTGAAAGAGTAGTAAGAGAGTGCATTCAATGCCTGACAAGTGACAAGAGTTTGAATCCCAGAGTACCACCCATGGTGGTATGGGAATCGCCAGAAGATCTATGGCAAGAAGTTGCTCTGGACATTTTGGGGCCTATACACTCCAATGATAGTTGCATGTTTGTTATAGTGCTTATTGATTTGTCTTCACGGTGGCCTGAAATGACATTTACCCATGGAACAGAGACTAAACAAGTGATAGAATTTCTCAAGGAATTACTTGGCAGAGAGGGGATCCCCAACATGATGCTCACAACGGGGTTCAGTTGGTTTAGAAAGAAATGGAAGAGTTTTTAGCAAGGAAAGGGATTTAACATAAAAAAGTTTCCTTTGTATCACCCTGAGAGCAATGGTATTGTAGAAAGTTTCAATAGCGTGTTAAAGGAAACAATCAGAATAGCGAAAGAGAGTAGATTGGATAGGAAGAGAGAAGTGTTGGGGAAAGTAAATGTTTATCATCTTACCCCCATGCCATAACAGGGAACTCACCTTTTGAACTGTGGTCAATGAGAAATGTTTGAGGAATGATAATGATAGTTAGGTCTAAGAGATGGAGAAACGTGTGAAAGAATGGGAAATGAGGAAATTTTGTGAAAGGAAAATTTGGTACGATGAGAGGAAAGAGTAAAATGTACACAAGTACAGGTGGGGAAATGGGTAAGAATCAAGTTTCCTGGGAGGAACATGGAATCCTTGGAACCCATCCAAGTAGTTAAACTGTTAAAAAATGCTGTGAGAACCGCTGACCATAGAGTATGGAATTTCAACAGAGTCATAGTAGTAAAATTGATGGGGAAAGAGAAACAAAGGATGCCATTGCAAATAGGAAAGGATGAGCGAGCAAGAAGGAGTTCAAGATTGAAAAAATCACCTAGGTATTTGGGAGATTATGTGAGGGGTTAAACGCTTGGGTGTTCAAGTGATCTGTAATGTAACATACGTATGCATGTTGTTTAGGAATATTTATATGAACCTAGGTTAGTTTTTTTTTTTGTATTGTTGTGTATTGTGTAAGAGAGGGAAGGTGTGTGGTGACTTGCCATACATTGAGGTGTAAAAGGAATGTGTTACATCACTTTGCAAAGGAACACTGTTTACATCATATTGTTGTGGAGCACTGGGTGAAGTTTGTCTGGAGGGACAGCAACAGTTAAGCGTTGGCTCAGAACCTGGGCATTTGGCTGGGATGATGTTCCTGTAGTTCTTCATATGACAAATAAATCCTCTTACACAATTCAGACGTGCAAGCTTCTTACTGAGAAGTCTGTATTACTACAAATACCTAAATAGTTAAAAGTGGATACTTTTTCAATTGGTCTCCCCCTATAAAAAATGTTTCAGATTTGATATTTTTGGGACAACATGACATAATAAAAGACTTTTGCTGGTTTACCTTAAGTCTAAGTCTGGACAAAAAAATCATTAAAACCATTCAAAATATTTTGAAGGTCATTTGTTGTCCGAGCTAAAAGGACCACATCATCTGCTTAAAGAAATACTGGTACTGTCTGGGTACCAATTCTGGGGACGTCTTTGCTGCACATACTTAATGCTGTGTCTAAAGAGTTGATATAAAATAAAAAGAGGAAGGGAGCTAGTATGCAGCCCTGCCTAACTCCTCTGGTTACCCTTATCGAAGCTGTACAATCCCCATTCCGTGAGTAACACATTCTAGTTGTAGAGTCCTGATGAAGTCGCCTTATGAGATCTAATAATGGGGTATCAGTGCCAGCCTGCTCCATCAGATACCACTACAGTTCCCTATCTACCAGGTCAAAGGCACAGGAGAGGTCCATAAAGGCCATATGAAAAAAACCTTCTCCTGGCCTTGACATACTTACCCAGGATAAGTGTGAGATTTTGGGCTTGCTCTACAGTCTCCAATCCTGGTCAGAAATCATATTGGGCTGGACTGAAAAAAGAGTTTGTCTCTGCTCAGGACTCTAATTCCCCCAAAATGACATGCCCTAAAATATCCACCATTGAGTCGTCCAGCGAGATTGGGCGGTAACATGCAGGCAGGTTCCCATTGACTTTTTTATAAATAGGAAGTATTATTGATTCTTTCCAAGAAGCAATCAGGCCCCACTTCACTGCAGCCCTCAGCTTGTTTGTCAAAGGAGCCCAAAAGCCTATGTTTGATTTAAACAAATCAAATGGTACCACATGTGGCCCGGGGGCCTTTCTGTTTGTGGCGCTCATTATAGCATCAGTTACTGAGGCTAGGTCTACAAGGTCAGCTATCCAATTTTCTTCAATAGAATGGAAAACAAGCCCATTTTCTTTATCATCCATGCCCTCCCTATCATCTGGGTTGAAGACTGATGAGGAATGGTCAACCCGATCTTTTCGCATAATGTCGCACATAGGCCCTCATTTTAAGTTTGGTGGTAAAAGCCGCCTACCGCCGCTGTGACGGCAGCCAAAAGACTGTCGCCATGGCTACCAGCCATCCGTCATATTATGACCATAGCCGGATTTGCTGTGGCCATGCCGGCGGATGGCGTTAAGGTAGCGCTGCTGCTACCAGCAGCACCACTCCAGTAGACCGCCACCAGCCATATTATGACCAATAATACGGCCTAGCGGTGTTCTGCTGGCGGTAACAGAGTCCCGTCCCGTCTTCTGCCAGAGGACCCCATGGATCCAGGTAAGTCGGGTCTCCGACATGGGAGGGGGTGGGAGGATGTTGTGTGTGTGTGGGGGGGGTGAATGTGTGTGCGGGGATGCGGGTGTGGGTTGCGTGTTGAATGCGTGTGTGCATGTATGGAAGTGTGAGTGTGCGTCTGTTGTGTTATGTGAATGTGTGCCTGCGTATATGTTTGAAAGTGTTTGCGGATGTGTGTGTGAATGGATGTATGCATGCGTGTAAGCATGTGGGAATGGGTTTGTGTATGCCTGTGTGTGTGAAGGGGGTGTGACTGTAAGGGGGTGAGGGGTGTTTGGTGAGGTAGGCGGGGTGGGGGGGTAACTGGAGAGGTGGCAGGAGACCCCTATCAGTGACATGGAAGGGATTCCCTGTCACTGATATGTCCTACTGCCATGGTTTTCATGGTGTTACGAATGCCACGGAAATCATGGCAGTAGGCGGGTTCATAATCCTGAAGCCGGAACAATGGCGGCTGCTGGGCTGGAGATGGATGTCTCCAGCCTGGCGGCTGTTACCGCTGTGGCGGTCGGAGTGGTACATTGGCTGGTTGGCTTGAGCCAACCCGCCAATGTCATAATATGGCGGTAAGTACCACCAGCCTGTTGGCGGTACTTACCGCCACATTAATGCCGACCGCCAGGGTTCTAATGATCCCCATAATTTCTACAGAAGAGCTGTCTGAGAAGAAAGGCTGGTTGACTATATCCCAAAATAATCTAGGACCTTAAAGCTGTGCAGCTTAATGTAGATCCACCCATGCACTTATCCTGATGTCAGGTTTATTTTGCTGAAGAGCTTGCTTATATTTAAGCCTTGCCTTTCTAATATCCATAATATTTTGTGGGGTGTGTTGGTAGCCATGTTAAGGGCTTTGAGTGTTGCAGTGCGCTTGTGGGAAAACCATGAGTGACCCATGCACTCTTTAGATGGTTTGTTAGAAACAAGCCCGCATGATATAGCTCTACAAAGTCTCATAAAACTGCCCAAGATGATTACCGGCCGTCCAAGATCTCATTACAATTTACAGTAACCAGATTATCAAAAAACATTATTGGGCAATAGAACCCCACTGTAGAGGGACACACCCATTCACTGAATAGCTACCTGGTGCTATGACCTTTATAGACATACTATCCAGGTAATAAGATTTACATTTTAAAATTACAGGATTATGTTCACTAAATTTGTCAAGCTGCAAAATTACACCTACTTGTGAGAAACTATTTGTTATTTCCTGGTGCCGCAGAAGGATAGATGTCTTTGTCCTATTTTAGATCTTTGCCCTTTAATTTTTTCATGAAAAAAGACAAACTCTGGATGCTCACGTTGGCCTAAGTCCTGTCTGGCCTAGATTCGAAGGACTAAATAGTAGCATTGGAGCAGCAGGACACCTATTTTTGCATTCCAAATGTATGTTTTACTTACGGTTAACTGTATACATGTATACGTGTATGTGTAGATTTATGTAAGCGTGTATATCTATCTACACAGATATATATATATATATATATATATATATATATATATATATATATATATATGTATCTATATATCTCTCTATATAAAATGTATATCTGTAAGTATGTATATATACAGGGAGTGCAGAATTATTAGGCAAATGAGTATTTTGACCACATCATTCTCTTTATGCATGTTGTCTTACTCCAAGCTGTATAGGCTCGAAAGCCTACTACCAATTAAGCATATTAGGTGATGTGCATCTCTGTAATGAGAAGGGGTGTGGTCTAATGACATCAACACCCTATATCAGGTGTGCATAATTATTAGGCAACTTCCTTTCCTTTGGCAAAATGGGTCAAAAGAAGGACTTGACAGGCTCAGAAAAGTCAAAAATAGTGAGATATCTTGCAGAGGGACGCAGCACTCTTAAAATTGCAAAGCTTCTGAAGCGTGATCATCGAACAATCAAGCGTTTCATTCAAAATAGTCAACAGGGTCGCAAGAAGCGTGTGGAAATACCAAGGCGCAAAATAACTGCCCATGAACTGAGAAAAGTCAAGCGTGCAGCTGCCACGATGCCACTTGCCACCAGTTTGGCCATATTTCAGAGCTGCAACATCACTGGAGTGCCCAAAAGCACAAGGTGTGCAATACTCAGAGACATTGCCAAGGTAAGAAAGGCTGAAAGACGACCACCACTGAACAAGACACACAAGCTGAAACGTCAAGACTGGGACAAGAAATATCTCAAGACTGATTTTTCTAAGGTTTTATGGACTGATGAAATGAGAGTGAGTCTTGATGGGCCAGATGGATGGGCCCGTGGCTGGATTGGTAAAGGGCAGAGAGCTCCAGTCCGACTCAGACGCCAGCAAGGTGGAGGTGGAGTACTGGTTTGGGCTGGTATCATCAAAGATGAGCTTGTGGGGCCTTTTCGGGTTGAGGATGGAGTCAAGCTCAACTCCCAGTCCTACTGCCAGTTCCTGGAAGACACCTTCTTCAAGCAGTGGTACAGGAAGAAGTCTGCATCCTTCAAGAAAAACATGATTTTCATGCAGGACAATGCTCCATCACACGCGTCCAAGTACTCCACAGCGTGGCTGGGAAGAAAGGGTATAAAAGAAGGAAATCTAACGACATGGCCTCCTTGTTCACCTGATCTGAACCCCATTGAGAACCTGTGGTCCATCATCAAATGTGAGATTTACAAGGAGGGAAAACAGTACACCTCTCTGAACAGTGTCTGGGAGGCTGTGGTTGCTGCTGCACGCAATGTTGATGGTGAACAGATCAAAACACTGACAGAATCCATGGATGGCAGGCTTTTGAGTGTCCTTGCAAAGACAGGTGGCTATATTGGTCACTGATTTGTTTTTGTTTTGTTTTTGAATGTCAGAAATGTATATTTGTGAATGTTGAGATGTTATATTGGTTTCACTGGTAATAATAAATAATCGAAATGGGTATATATTTTTTTTTGTTAAGTTGCCTAATAATTATGCACAGTAATAGTCACCTGCACACACAGATATCCCCCTAACATAGCTAAAACTAAAAACAAACTAAAAACTACTTCCAAATATATTCAGCTTTGATATTAATGAGTTTTTTGGTTTCATTGAGAACATGGTTGTTGTTCAATAATAAAATTAATCCTCAAAAATACAACTTGCCTAATAATTCTGCACTCCCTGTATATGTGTATACTATGCTATGCTTAACATGTTCATTGGTCATTGCATACTTTCTATAGAAGTTGTTTGATTAAATGCTTAAGAATCTCTGTTTTTATTTTATTGCAATAGGCAAATATCTTAACTATTTATGCGCAAGCATTTCACTATTGAAATATTGAGGAAAGATAAAATACTGCTATAAAAGTACACAAATAAATTAACTTCAAATACTGCACCTCTTAAAAGTCTGTGTTTATATGATACAACTTAAATCTCAATATATTATATTCCTTACACGTTTATTTGCTTACTATGTAATCATGTATCTATATATTTATCAGTTTAGCCGTAGTGTATAAAAGGAAAAAAAATACTATCTCACCATCACCCTATACCCCTATCAATCTATCCTCCATCTCCACTCTCTGATTCCAAACCCTTTATACTACTATGATCTTCAACCCTTCCTAGACTCTTCCCTCCTCTACCCTCCTGGCTCACCCAAACCTCAGTTTACTACGAGGCTATCCCAAACAACCCTACTAAATTCTCCCTCATCTATCTCTCCTTTAACTCATCCCAAACCCCATTTTATTACCATGATCTCCCAAATTCCTTTCTACAGACTCTTCCCTCTTCCCTCCTCCATCTCTCCTTTACTCATCCCAAACCTCATCTTGCTACTCTGATCTACCAATTAACACTTCTGGATTCTTCCCTCTTCTATCCCTCCATTATTCTATTCAATCCAACTAATAGACTCACGTTCTCTGCTCAAACTAAATCTCACCTCCTACACTAATACTAATATTGTAATCGTATTCCCCTATGCTAATCCACCACTAATCCTTTGTGTCTTGGAGTAGCTTGCCACTCACTGAAAAGCGATTCAATGCCTCATCAGGGGTAGTAAGCACTATATAAATACAACTACAATTACAAATGGGAGTAGCCCAAACGATGCAGAACCAGGTCCCTCGAAAGGAAAACAAAATCTATAATGGTGCCCTTGCTCCTTCCTATAAATGTGGATGAATTTTCTGTGCCACAGCCTTTGGCATCAGATGAGGAGGTTACATTTAAAGATAAAATCAATTGATTTAAAGCTTCACCATAAGTCATATATGTAAAGTGATTTATATCACCACCTTGAACGTTGTTGAATACACATATGTGATCCCCATCATGAGGGCGTTTAGAAATATTAAAGCCGCCTGCACAAAACAATCGATGCTCGGGTTTTTCCCTTGTCAACACACTCTGCTACTAACTTGCCCAGCTCTTCTATAATACTTATGGGGTGTGCTGAAAAAATGTTTTAAAAAAATTAATTAAGAGAATATAGAACTGATTAGGCAAATAAAGATGTATCATTTGGCAACAAGGTCTTAACTCACTGTTTTAACTTCCAAATTCCAATTTCCTAATGAAACACCCACAAAAATGGCTACGGCACCCTTTCCTCTCCCAGCAGTGGATAACACTGCAACAATACAGTAAGGTTTAAATCTATTAATAGCAATATTGCGAAAGCACAAGTTTCCTGACAGCAGATTCAATGCCCCGTTGTTCTCCCCTGGATGGAGCCAATCATTATCCTCTATACCAGATAAGACTGTAAACCGGTTCCCAAACGGTAAGAAGAAATTTGGTTGTAATCTGTTGTGAGGATGATTTAGACCCCTGACTTGGTTGTCCCACAGGGTAGATGGTTCTTAATGCATATAGAAAAAAACAAGTAGCAATATCTTCATGGGACTGGATCTTACCAAGCCAGCTCTTACTTGGGCCAGGATGTCCCCAGCGGTCATGAGTTTACGGAATTTACAATTACAGTATCACCTGGATAATTCTAACGGTCTGATACAACACACTTGTCATACAAAAAGGATCTCATTATTTAGATCCAAGTGGCAGTTTACTATACAGTTTGACGAAGGCAGGACCTTCTTTCTGAGAGACAATGGCAATTCCAAGGAGCCCTCAGGCAGCAGGGTATGTTAGCCAAAATTATAACGTAGGGGCAGGATGTTGGAAGGAAGTCAATTACAGCTAGGGCATCGAGTTTAATGACACTGCTGTCTCTCTGACTTCCCGAATGTGGTAAAGGGGTTGGGGTGAAGTTTGAGAGAAGCGTAGGGATCTGGCTGAGTATGTACCCTGATTTGAGATGCCAGAACTATCACAAGCACCTATGTCACTTGTGTCAGTGGGGGGGCGTGTCTGATGCATTGGTGGTTGTGGAGCCGGGATTGCAAGAGACTGTAAGGAGGGCGAGATAATGGATTTCGATGGTTGAACCTATCCTTCATTGCTACCATGACCTTCCCCAGACTTTGCTAATTGATTTAAGCTGGCTTCAATAGTAGAAAGACACTAGTAGACAGGACACAGTTTAACATCAAGGAGGTCGCTTATGTGGTTCTTCAAAGACTCCCAAAAATCAGCTGATGGAAAAGAAATGGGTGATGGGACCGGTGTCCCACCTGAATCCAACACTTGCTCTGATTTATTCAATTTTGGGTTAAACACTCTTTTCCTTCACTTAGGCAATGGATCCGCCTTCAGGGGACGCAAAACAGAATTCATTAACTGAATGATGTCCCTCTGGTAGGACTGAAATAGGCAACCCCAAGCCACTAGTGCTAGCCCCCCAAGCCCATTGAATGGATTAGTAACCTGTGTAGGGGCTGTTATAGCTTTAGCTATTGGTGCTCCATCCACCACAGGTGAGACTGCCTGAGATGAGGTGGTACTAGGAAATCATGTGTTGTCAATGAGAGGTGCTGCTCTGCAAGCTTTATTTCATTTGTCACAAGATCCTCTACCCTCACCAAGAAGTTATCCAACGTTGTGCACAGATGTTTTTGTTGTGAGTCTGTGCTGCTTGCCGGGTTTGCCTTTCTTTCCCCAAATTGCCACGGGTTAAAATTAGATTTACATATGGTATATTTAGAATTTACTGTACCAGAAATAGCTGGTAACTAGCAGAACCACAGTCAAACAGTAAGGTTTGTCCCGGAAATGGTGGATGACCAGCAGTCAATGAATCAGCCAATCAGGAAAGGTCGACAGAACTGAAATCCAAAAAGCAAGAGTGAGGGCCTGGACCTGCCTCTGTCGGGCTATGACAGGCTAAGATGGGCCTGTCCTGGCCCGGACTTTGCCTGGGCAGAAGTCTGGGTACATCCTGTGTTGCGGGAAAGTGGTTGCGCTTTTCTAGCACATCAGGGGCCCGCCCTCTGCAGATTGAAGGCAGGGGGATGAAGTCCTACCCCAGCCCATGCAGGCCAAGCAAAGTCTCCTGCATAGTCTGGTGCAAGTGCAATCCACGCTGCCTCCTGCACTGCAGGGAAGCGGCAACATTTTTATAGTGCGTCAGGGGCCCACCCTTTGCAGATGGAAGACTGAGGGACGAAGTTCCACCCTAGCCGGTGCGGACCAGGCAAAGTGTCCCACAGAGTCTGGGACAAGTACAATCTACACTGCCAAGTGAATGTCACCAGCACAGTCTCAAACCCTGCTTGAATGCTATCCCTCGCAATTATTTGTCCAAGCCCATGCCTTAGTTGTTTCTTTTCAAATAAATGAATAAATAATAAGGTACTGTACTGTAAAGATGCAGATACTCCTGCTTACTGCTAATTGTAGCATTTTATTACACAGAGTAGCCACACAAAGGCTAAAGGGACGAGGAGGGCACAAGAACACAAGGGTGGCTTGTTGGTATGGAAAGGGGGACTTCACAATATAAGACGTACCAAGACACAGTGACAGATCCAGTCCACACAGGGAAACCAAGAGAGGACAGCGAGGGGGCCGAACAGATTAATTCATGCACAGGTGCTGCAGGGGTTCACCAACACAAGAGGGGGCAGCAAGAGGACCAGACAGATTCATTCATACACAGGCACTGCAGGGGTCCACAGAAACACCCAGGATGAGAGAAACTAAAATCACCCACCTTCTCCCTCTGATGGACCTTGTCCACTCAGCTGTGCTGGATGATCTTTGCAATGTACACTTTCTTCATCGTAAGGTCAGTCGGCTCATAGCACCTAGCTAGTCCACCCTGCAGGGGGAGAACTGGCAGCAGCAGGTTACTCATATGGAAGGGTTTTGGGGGTGCAGATCAGGTTAACTAGCAGGGACATTATAGTTAGGAAATAGAGTATAAAAAAACTTTTAAGAATTCACTAAAAACAAAAGTTACAGGGACATTATAGTTAGGAAATAGAATAAAACAATCTTAGAAATTCACTGAAAATAACAAAGGTCACAGAGACTTTTTAATTAGTCTCAAATTTTGCTTGTGCAAAACCATAGAAATTCAGCAGTTATAGTCACCTGAGCTACCTATAATTTACGTCCCCGCAATGCACTGCTCATGACCTCACATATTAGATCACTCATGACATGGTCAGTGACAACACTGATGACATCTCATATGACATCACTGATGACATCATCTACTGAGTGTAAGTGTTTCAAAAATGTTTCTGAGAATTAAAGATAGATATTAAGCTACTGCATAAGATAAATTACTGTTCTTTATGATGAGTGATAGTATTTCTAACATCTGTGATCTGAGTGGCTGTGTGAGTGCCAGAATCTGTGTGTGAGTGCTTGTGTGAGTTGCTGTTAGGGTGGGTGAGTGGCTGTGTAAGTACCTGTTTGATGAGTGATTGGGTATGTGAGTGTTTGTATGTGTGAGCTACTGGCTGTGTCAGTAGCTGTTTTGGTGAGTGTGTGTGTGTGTGGCTGTATGGTCGATTAATTGGGTGTGTGAGTGGCTGGATGGGTGAATAAGTGGTTGTGTGAGTAGCTCTATGGATAGCTGTAGTGGTGAGTGAGTGAGTGGGTATGTGAGTGATTGTATGGTTGAGGTGAGAGAGTGGGTGTGTGAGTGGTTGTATGGGTGAGTGAGTGGGTGTGTGACTGGCTGTATGGGTGAGTGAAAGGCTGTGTGAGTCTCTGTATGGATGCAAGAGTGGTGTGTCAGTGACTGTGGGTGAGTGAGTGAGTGTGTGAGTGGCTGTACAGGTGAGTATGCTCTTGTGTCAGTGACTGTATAGGTTAGTGAGTACATGTGTTAGTATCTTTATGACTAAGTGAGTGGATGTATAGGTATCTGTTTGGTTGAGTTAGGGGTTGTGTTGGTTGTTGTATGGGTGAGTGAGTGGGTGTGTAAGTAGCTGTGTGGGTGAGTAGCTCAGTGTCTGAGTGTCTGTGTATCTGTATGACTTGCTTGATTTGCTGTATTGCTGAGTGAGTGTGTGTATGAGTGGGTGTATGGGTGTCTGAGTGGCTCTGTCGGTGGCTGTTTAGGAGAATAGTGAGGGTAAAATTATCTGTATGGGTGATTGTGTATTTGTGTGAATGCTTCTATGGGTGTATAGGTCTGTCTGTGAGTAATTGTGTGGGTGAATGAGTGATTGTGTGAGTGGCTGAGTGAGGGAATGGATATATGAATGCCTGTAAGAATCAGTGATTGGGTGTGTGAGTACTTGTGTGGGTCTGAGAATGGGTATACGAGTAGCTGTGTGGGTGTATGAGAGTTTGTATGGGGTGTGAATAAGGGTATGATTTGTTGTATGGATGATGTCCTCAGAAATGTCACCAGTGATTTCATCAGTCATATCACTGACCATGTCATGAGTGATGTAATTGGGGGGCCACAAGCAGTGTTTCGAAGGGGCGTAAGTTGCATCTAGCTCAGGTAACTATAACTGCTGAATTTCTATGGTTTTGTAGAAGTGAAATTTGAGCCGAACTATAACATCCCTGTAACCTTTGGTTACGGTTTTCTGACCGCACGGCTTCTGCAGACTGGCGTTTCCACAAGACGTAATGAGGGCCTCTGAGAGTGGGTGTGTGAGTGTCTGTGTGGGTGTGTCAGTAGCTTTGTGAGTGACTTGGCCACAGAGTATCCTTACCTGCATTTTTATTCAACAAATGTCTGCAGATTTGGACAAAATAACTACCCAAGTGTAGTTCTTTCTGCCTCCTTGGGTAAATATCCAATATGTATTGTACACTATAGCTGTGTAATGCTACAGTTGTGTAGTGTAGCACAAGGAAATGTCTTTGTGTGCATTTCAGCATGATTGTTCCTCTTGCGCCTTTCTCTAGAATTCAGTGATAACTTCAATTCTCCTATAGAGAGGCCAATGAGATTACAAAGACATAAATCTCCACCAAACCTCTTATCTATATGACGTAAATGCTTCTTTGTTTTTGTCAAGAAGTCCTCTGCACCAAGAATGCACCAACAAAATTGACACGAAACGCACTGAGGGGGCCTCTTGGTAAACTGCACATCATCCCGGTAAAAGGTAGGAAGACCTTTGCATACTACTAAAGTGGACAGTGGGGGGGGGACAAATGGGTGCAACTTCCAGGTGATGTGTACGCTTGTATACTTCTAGCAATTTAAAGGGAGGAACCATGGCTCCCACGGTCCCAGCTGGCCCCTTTCTCCTACGGGAGCTGAAATTGCTATTGCAGACAGGAAGCTGTTAAACATGCAAAAGAGCAATGGTTTCATCTCTTTCCCTGCCCGCATGTCTGCGGGCAGGGAAAGAGATTAATCATTTGCTTCCAGCAGGCAAAAGCACTTTGATAGCTCTCGCCTGCTGGAAGTAGAGTGTTTGCTCTAACTTGACAAAGGCTGTCAAAGCTCCCGCCAAGTCAAAGCAAAGAACTGTGTCCCTAGGGCTGGAACACTGGGACATAACAGGAGCTGTTCCTTGGGGGTGGTGGTCTCCAGGGCTATTATTGACTCCAAGAGGAGTACCGCGCGGCTCCCTCCAATGTTTACTTTAGGCCCGGGACCGAGGGTCTGCGATGGATCCCCTTAATTTTTTTTATATTAGCCCCAGGGTTTTGGGTGGGCATTTGAATAAATTGCCCCGGGGCGCCCCCACATAAATTTCATATATGCAACACTGTAACCTATGTTTTTTCAAGTTAAAAAAATAAATAAATATATATATATTTATATATATATATCATCACTAAAAAATTCAGTAATTTTACTGCAGATGTTACAGTGATATTATCAATGATGTCAAAGAAGAAGTCATGAGTGACGTAATGTCTCAGGTAATTAGAGTGCATGGGGAGGGCATGCGTTACAGTTACCGTAGGCACAAGTTGTAGTTACTTGAAATAACTCTAACTACAACAGCGGTATTTCTGTGGTTTTGTGCGTGTAGAATCTGAACCTAACTATAATGTTCCTGTAACCTTTGTTTTTTTAGTGAATTTCTAGGTTTTTTATTAAATTCTATTTCCTAACTTTAACATCCCTGTAACCTTTAGTTTTTTTTTGTGAATTTCTAGGGTTTTGTAATATTAAGTAAGATGCCCATTGCAATGCATGGTGGGGGGTTGGTTGCAGGGCCTTGCTCCCTAAGTTGCCTAATTACTGTAGTATCCTAAGCAGAAAATGCTTTAGGTTGTCCACTTCCATTCCATCAAGATGGCATTCAGATATGCCACTCTTTTGGCATAAATTCCAAAGGCTAGCACGCTTGTTGCTCATTAGAATACTGTAAGCTGCTGATCACCAGGGAGTTAACTGACAGTCTGCTGCTGGTGTTGAAAGTATATGTTTCAGTCTGCATGTCAGAATGTTTTAATGAAATAGAAGAGAAAGATATTTGAGAACTCACTTAAAACATGTGCTAATGTTTCTTTTTACAGCGATAACTAAAATTTCAATGACAAAATAAACCTACTCATTTTGTTCCTTTCTAAATTAAATGTTTTAAGGTTTACCAGTTTTACCAGTTTGATTCAATCAATATGCCTTCAGGTGTGCCACACTTTTGTCCTAAGTAAGGCTGGTAGCTCCCTCGTTGTTCTTTAGAATACTCTGAGAGGCTGCAGAAGAAGAACACAGGGGAATCAACTGACAGGCTGCTCCTGTTAGAAGTACATGTTTTACTGAGAATGTCAGACTTCATTCTCATATGGCTGAGAAAGATAGTGTCAATTCACAGAAAACATGCTCTCATTTGAGCTTCTAGGGCACCTTCCACTTCTTCTATGGGAAAAACATGAGAAAACAGTTTTCTCTCAAACATGATCAGGTGGATTCACAGAGGGTTCTCAGGCCAGATGTGCGAAATTGCAGGTTTATGATTTCCTAATAGCGAATTTTAGAAATTCGCTATTAGTAAATTGCAAAATGTGATGTACAACAGTGTGTTTCACCTTTAGCAATTTGGAGTA
The DNA here is from genome assembly GCF_031143425.1 of Pleurodeles waltl. Classification (NCBI taxonomy): domain Eukaryota; kingdom Metazoa; phylum Chordata; class Amphibia; order Caudata; family Salamandridae; genus Pleurodeles; species Pleurodeles waltl. The sequence goes on from NC_090442.1 coordinate 420,008,711, forward strand.
GGTCTCAATATTCATGAGGCAGGTCGCAATTTGCAATACACTGTGAATGGCTACAATCACTGGAATGGTGGTCTGCTTGGGTCAGCAGACTACCATGTCTGTGATTGCTTTTTCAATAAAGCATTTCTTTTTATAATGCAGCCCGTTTTTCTTAAAGGAAAAGGGGATGCATTACAAAAAGAAAACTGGAAAGTTTTCTTTTCTTTTTTCAAGAGAAGGCAATGGTCAGTGGAACCACTGCCTGCTCTTAAAAAATGTTTGCACCCCCATTCGAAAAGTGAAAGGGGTCCTTTCGGGACCCCTTTTTCTTTGCGAATTGTTACCACCAACTTGAAGTTGGTGGTAACTGCAAATGTTTTGCCACTGCATTCCCGGTCACAAAACATTCCTACATCTCCCTGTGACTCGCTATTAGGAAAGGATCTCCTTTACACTCCCGTTCCTAATATCGACTCGCAAACCTGATTTGCGATTCGGTAATAGATTACTGAACTGCAAAATAGCATTTATACTTCCCAAAATGCTTTGTTCTGTTTGCAAATGGCACGATTCTGAAAAAAAGCTTAGTACATCTGGTCCTACAGCCCTAGTTATACAAATGTGTTTTTCTTTTAATATCTAAAAAACTACTGAACAGATTTACACCAAATCACAAAAATTGTGCTTTCTTGACCAAGAGCTACCTTCCTGCCAAATTTGGTGTAATTCCCTTCCAGCAGTTTGGGCTGCAGTCACGTTTTGAAACCCTCCCTTTTTGTTAGCCCCCGTTTGACGACCCACCCTGAAACTTTCAAGGCAGTAGCTAAACTGACTGTTGTATTAGTTTTGAAAATTTTGTTAAGATTCATCAAATGGCACCAAAGGTATTGGCAAAACAAAAAGCACAGTTCCTATGGAAACTAAGGACCAGATCTACAAAGGCATTTATAGATTGCAAATGGCCTATCGGGCTGTTTGCGACCGGTAAAATGCCTTTTGGATTTGCCAAATATATATATATATATATATATATATATATATTTATACATATATACACACATGCATACTTACCTGTGAAAATACTTACATTTTCATGGTAAAGGCATGCGTTGTAAAGGCATATGACTGGTAAAACAATATTTGTGGTAACAACATTCGTGGTAAAGATTCATTTGTTGTTTTGGAGTCCTTGTAAAGGCATGCATGGTTCCATCTTACAACCGTCCAGCCATGGTCTTTATCATATGTGGCAATGGAAAGGCAGGGGAGCTAGGAGTCTCCAGGAAGGCGCAATAAAAAATCAAACAAATGTAAGGGAAGCTGCTCTACTGCAGGGTGTAGCCATTCCAGAGAACAACAGACAGGGAAGGGCAGGAGAAAACTCCTAAGCTTGAAGGGGAACTTGTCTCCTTTCTTTTCCTTAATACTACTGTCACTGCAAAGAAACAATGGAATGTCCTGGCAGAGTCTTTAATTGACATCTGTTGTCTAGACTCTATCTAACCCACTATCTCAGATATTGATAGACTATAGCAGCACAAAATAGAACCAAGTGTGACCAAATCCATATATGTCTCATCTACCCAACATGCTACTTCTACACACTGAAGTAATGTACAAACGTGACATCTATGTTCCAAATAGATGAGTTACGGAGCTGTTTGCAGGGAAGTGGCAGAACATGTTGAAAACACTGGAGAGGTTGGTAAGCCATTCTCCGTAGAATGTGGCAGCTAAAAAGAGCTGTCCTGCTAATAGAATCAGTTTGCTGACAGTAGTCACCCTCTCCCAATGGGGCTTTGGGGGGTAGCCGACCGGGGGGAAGTCTTCCCTGGGATTATTGGGGGGATGGAGCAGTCCATGACTGCTCGGGCTGTTTTTTGGCTATCTTGGGCTACGTTCAGGGTGTCGGGTATTTAGCCACTATTTTGTCCAAGTGACACAGAGGCTGGCTGGCAGTCAAAGGTCAGATTTTTTTTTTTGTCAAAAGATTGTCAGTGAGTTAGTAAATAGTTAACTATTTTTTGGGTGGATTGTGCAGGTGTTAGCCCTGTGATTATAGTTTTCTCAGCATTGTCTGCTTTGTAGTAATATTTTCCAATTACTGGAAAATGGAAGAGGAGAAGGTGCGTCAGGCCTTGCTTTTACTAGAGGAAGCGGGCAGATTGGATTTGCTCATGCCGGCTGTGCTGCCTCAAGCGCGACCGGTGAGGCGAGCTGCGGCGGGGGTAGGGGCGGCGGTGTTAGCTTGCTCGCTGCTGCATCCTGTAAGTGGCTCTGGAGGGCAGGTGAGATTTAAGGGCAGCTTGCGTACATGGCCTCCAGTGATAAGGGTGGGGATCGCAGCCTGTGCTGGTAAGCCTCATTGCGGCAAGTAGAACTGTTGTATTGGGTTTGGAAGCTGTGGAGGGTGGCTGGACTTCTGAAAGTATTCCCCCCTTCCAGCATGGGGGAAGGAAAAGGGGTGGAGCTTCTTGCAAAGCTTGGGCTGCGGCAATGACTGGGAGGAGGGATGGGTGGGAGGTGAAGAGGGAGGGGGACAGGGTCTTTTGGAAGTCTGGTCACAGCAAAAAGGAAGCTTAGTGACCAGGATGAAAGCTCAGAGGCAGCTTCTGTTTCTCCTTATGAGCCACAAGTGTTTAGGCTGTATGAAGGGTCAATAGATTTGACTGGGGAGGTGAGAGGTGATGAGGAAGAGGGGTGACAAATTGGGGTTTATTGGGAGGGAGTGGAACAGCGTAGACAGTGTATTGACCTTAGTAAGGACATCATGGGGGGCCAGGAGGTGGGGCCTGGTATGGTGGTGGGGAAGCAGGAGCCAGAAGCTCACAGTTTGGAGGTTGGGAAGGGCCCCACATCAGCGCTCGTGGCGGCCCTTCTGGAGTGGAGTGAGTAGCAAGAAGAGGAAGATGGTGAGGGTGCATGTGATGTAGGCCCTCACTAAGGTATATGGCAGATGGGGTGGCTTAGGACAGGGTGCCAGCTAGGTTCAAGGGAAGAAGCGGAGGGCATGGGGTGAGAGAGTGAGGATTTCCGTGACTGGAGGATTCAGCGGGTGTGACCAGGATTGGGAAGGTGAAGTGGTGGAGGTAAGTTGGGAGGGAAGGGAAGCTTCTGGGAAGGATAGGTCCAGCATACCAGGCCTCATTTCTTCCTTTCTTTAGCATACGGTGAGCGGCACATTGAGGAACTCAGGGGAGCTTGGGGTGGCTCAGCATCCTTAAGGAGAAGAGAAGGTGTGGTCCAGAAGGGCCAACCGGATCGGCGAGGGATCGGAGAGGGTAGCAGTGCTGAAACGCAATGTTGTTTGAATGGTGCACTGGGATGGCAGGTCTCGTGCACCCGCCGGCCTCCCAGGGCATCCGGCGAAAGCAGGAATGGTGGCAAGGTGGGAGAGCGGGTTTGCTTTAGCTCCTCAATGCCCACCAGCAGCCACCCAACATTTGCACTCAGAATGCTATGGAAATGTGTGGGAACAACCAGGTCTGTCCTGCCTAGCTTCACTTGAGTTAAGTTGTCACACGGTGCTTAATTATGATGAGGGGAGCTTGGAGGAAGGAGAGGTGCGGGAAGAGTATGGGTCACATGAGAGAGAGGAGGAATGGCAGCAGAAGGAAAAGGGGACTGAGAAAAAGGAGAAGAGTGTGGAGGGGGGACAGATGATGCTGTTTATCGTGTATTATAGGTATCAAGTGCTTTGAGACATTAGGTGCGGCAAAAAAGGATGAACTGGCAAGGCAGAAGAGTCAAGAGTGGCCACCGACCTTAAATCCAGGTAAGAGGATGCAGAAGCTCAATGCAATGGTATCAGTAGCAGTGGAGGCCACTGAATTGGGTGGCAGTGAGGCCCGTCTGTGGAAAGGAGTATACATAACTGATACGGGTGTGGGCACGGAAGTGGACATAGGGTCAGAGGTGGGCTTAGGTGCTACAAAAGGGGTAAAAGGGCAGGTGGCAGAGGGAATGACAGTGACTGCTGCAGAGGTAGTTGGGGAGCAGGTGGTCAAGGGCAAGACTGAAAAAGGAAAGGAGGGTCCAGAGAGCAAGAAGCCTCCAAGCCGCTGGGAGCACATTTAATGCTAGCCACAAAAGAGAAGATATGGAAAGGGGAGTATGTCGAAATGTTGAAACTCCTTCATATGGCAGTGCAGGCTACAGAATGTTCAAAGGCGGAGGAGGCTGAATTGGCCAAGCACCCTAAGGTCCCTGTAACGATTGAGAATTGGATCACAGCTTTTTTGATATTCACCAGTGTGTACTGCAAAAAGTATCCAGAGCGCTCAGTAGCTCTTCTTAAGTACCTGGACATGATTAGGAAGGTACAGTTGAACTACAGTGGTTATGCCTGGGTGCAATACCGAGACGAGGAGTTCCGGACCCGTATGTCGGTAGACCCGGATGTTCAATGGGGCAAGATAGATGCCAATCTGTGGCAGCATACATTGGCTCCAGCTAAATTTGGGAAGACAGTAGTTACAGCTGGTGGACTTTCCATTACTTATCGCCCCTTTCAGGAACGTCCAACCCACAGCCAGGTGGGGTCCTCAAAAGGGCAATCTAGTGGGCTTAGCGGTAGACAAGTTGGGGCATGCTGGGACTTCAATAAAGGCCTCTGTACAAGAGAGTATTACAGTTTCTGGCATGAGTGTTCCAGATGTTCAGGAAGACATGCACTAGGCAACTGTTACGGGGGACAGGCATCCCATTGGTCAGGGGGGCAGCGGCAATCACCAGAAGGGAGTGGGGGGTCTCAGCAGTTCAATGCGAATACATTAAGGGGAGGACGAGGCACGCATAGCACTGGGGGAAGGAGCTCCTAATCCAGTTAATCTGGAGAAGTTTGTGTTCTGGTTACTGGCAGGATGAAGCTATTCCACTATCGGAGGGTTTCACTTGGGGGTTTTGACTGGGACACTCAAGTCTTAGCGGGCGACGGTGGGTGGAAAATTTGAAATCATTTGGGGCGCACAAACAGGTGGTATGAGAGAAGCTACAGAAGGAGATTGCAGGAGGTCGCATGGCAGACCCTTTTCTTGATTGGCCAATCCAGAACCTGATGATTTCACCCATTAGCGTAGTCCCAAAGAAAGTGGCAGGGCACATTTGTTTGATTCAATATTTGCCATGGTTGGAGGGTTCTATGGTAAATTACTTCATTCCTGGACAACAAGTATCTGTGTCATATGCTTCAGTGGATGTGGCTTTTGCTTTAGTGGGGCAGGTTGGACAGGGGACTTTGTTGGCTAAGAGCGACATCAAGTCAGATTTTCGTCTACTGCCGGTACACCCTGATGACTCTGAATTCTTGGGGATCCAGTTTGAAGGCTGTTCGTATGTTGATAAAGCGCTGCCAATGGGATGTTCCATCTCGTGTGCTCTTTTTGAATGTTTCAGCACATTCCTGCAATAGGTTTTTGAACAGAGTACAGGAGATGCATGTATAGCGCACTACCTAGATTACTTATTAGTAGGGAAATCTGCTTCAAACCAGTGCATGGACATGTTGGAGGCTTTTCAGGAGGTAAGGAGGGAGCTGGGGGTGCCTTTGGCATCTGAAAAGACAGCAGGGCCTGTCACATCATTGTCTTTTCTGGGAATTGGGATAGATTAATTGAACATGGAGGCTTGTCTCCCGATGGACAAGAAGGTTGCCATGGCCCAATTGTTAGGTCACATACTGAATTAGGAGAAAGTTGCAGTCAGAGAGATCCAAGTGCTTTTGGGCCACTTAAATGCCATGTGTAAAGTGGTCAGGGCAGGGAGGACCTTTTGTAGGCACTTGGGGTTGTCCTTCACAGGCGGCCGTTTGCCTCATCACCATGTCCGCTTGTCTGTGGGAGTGAAAGAAGATTTAAGGATGTGGCTCAAGTTTTTGGAAGAATTCAATGGAGTACCTTTGAGACGATGGCAGGGTGTGGAGTGGGATGCCCACCTTTTTTCACATGCAGCAGGAGGAATTGGGTTTTGTGTTTATTGGAAGGGTAAGTGGTACGCGGAGGAGTGGCCTCAGCAGTGGAAAGGAGGAGGCAGAAGCATTGCCTTTTTGGAATTTTTTCTGTTGATGGTAGCAGTGACCTTATGGGGAAAAGAGCTGGTGCACAAAAAAGGTTTTGTTAGAGTAGACAATATGGCAGTAGTACATGTTGTTAACCGAAAATCTGCAAGGGATGTTCAGGTGGCTAAGTTGCTGTGCGCCTTTGTACTGCTTTGTTGGAGGCATGATATTGCTTTTAGAGCAAGGCATGTTCCTGGTGTGGACAATGGTACTGCGGATACTTTGTCTCGTTCACAGTGGGAGAGGTTCCTTGCTATGGCCACGGATGCAGAACTCAGGAAAGTGCAGATGCCTCTGGAGTTATGGACATTAGGAGACAGGGGATGCTCCAGCTGGTTCTGAATCCTCTAGCACTCTCCACGTATCAAGCGTACTTGCAGGCCTGGAGGGAATTTGAGCTGAGCGGGGCTCAAAGGCGACGGGAACAGTGGGAGGGATTTGAGGATGTAGTTCAGTTTATACCAGAGCTCATTCGGAGGGGATAGTCCAGGGTTACCATATTGGGCATGCTCGCGGGGATTGCGTTCATGGGAAAGTTATTGTGGGGTTATGCTCCTTCGACCGGGGAACTGGGGAAACGTATGCTAGAAGGTTGGGCTAGGGAGGTTGGGTCGAGAGGGACTGACAGGAGACCGGTGATGATAGCAATGGTGATGGCTTTGCTGCCCAATCTCCCGAAGATTTGTTTTGACGGTAGCAAGGTGGTGCTATTTAATACGATTATGGTTTGGGTGTTTTTTGGGGCCTTTCGGGTGTCTGAGCTCCTGGGTGGTCGGAGGCAATCAGGGATTCTGTGGAGAGATGTCCAACAGTGGAGAATACTGTATGGATTAGGCTTGGTAAGTCAAAAACGTATCAAAGAGGCCAGGGGAGCATTGTACTGCTGAATTCTTATCCAGACAGGTGCATTTGCCCTTTAGTATGGGGCCGTGGGCTGCAAGCAGGGCGGGAACCTCCTAGTAAGCCAGTCTTTTTACACAAGGACAAACGGCCTGTGACAGCATTCCAATTGCTATCTGTCCTAAGAAAAGCTGCTATTTCATTGGGCTTGGCCCCAGTGGAATTTGGTACTCATTCCTTTAGAATAAGTGTAGCAACTGAGGCAGGCAGGTGAGGGTGGAGTAGAGAATGCATTATGAAGTTGGGGAGATGGGGCTCTGATGCATTTAAAATAGGAAGGAAATATGTTGATTGCTTGTTTTAAGTGTTGTTGTGTTTGTTTTCTTTCAGGTTTGGTAGCTGGTCCAGTGAGAGAGTTTTTGGCGATTTGGCAGGTGGGCCAATCAGATATAAAATGGGCATGCCTGTGACTTCAACGGGGCATTCATAAAGTGAATCTGGGGCTTGACTCAGCTGCAGTCGATTTACAGTGGCACGGAAAGGGGGGGGTGAAGTGGCCGGAATTGTTACCATGATTGAACAGAGAGGTGGTGAGAGGACAGTGTCTGGATGTATTGTTAATCCTCCTGGGCGAGAATGATTCGGTTGAGGCGAAGGGGTCACATGTATTGAAAAGTATCAAGAGAGATCTCAAGAAGATTCAGAAGCAATGGGCAGGTTGCTATGTAGTTTGCACAGTTTTAGGCTTGACAGCGGCAGCCCAGGTGGGAAAGGAGAGGGGAGACTGGACTTTGCATGGTCGAGCCATTTTGTTAAAATGTTCACCAGGAAGTTATAGTTGTTATAGTTGCAGAGTAATAGCATCTTCAAAGGAGTTTTAAATAGCAATTGCAAAGATAAAAGGAAGAGGACAGGATTGCAGTACTGAATGTGGGGAGGGAGAGAGTAGGGTAGAGGCAGGGTTTGTGATGTAGTTAACGTATATGTATGGTGAGGCAGTTAGTTTGTGAGGCAAAGGTCAGGTTTGTATTGTTAGGGGCACCCTTTTCCACCCAGTACGGTGTCAGTCTTGGTTATGCTCCGATTTTCCCCAGTGGAGTTTTGGGGGGGGTAACCAAAAGGGAGGAGGTCTTCCCCCTGGGATTACTGGGGGAATGGAGCAGTCCACGACTACTTGGGCTATTTTTAGGGCTATCTTGAGCTACGTTCGAGGCGTCAGGTATTCAGGCTGGCTGGCAGTCAGGGGTCAGAACATTTTTCCCTCCCACCCTCCGATTTAGTTTCGTGGTTTTTGGGGGTGTGTGGTGTTAGTTTTTGTTAGCCATTTAGGAAGCGTGGTACGTCTTCCTGAGGAAAGGTGCTCTAGGGTTAATGTTTGTATGTTTGCTTCGTTGTCGCTTGGAGGCAGGAGCTATAGCGGGGGAAGGGCCAGTTGGCACAGTTTGCACAGTTTTAGGCTTGAAAGCTGCAGCCCAGGTGGGAAAGTAGAGAGGAGACTGGACTTCGCATGGTTGAGCCACATTGTTGAAACGTGCGGCAGGAAGTTATAATTGTTATAGTTGCAGAGTAATAGCATCTTGAAAGGAGTTTTAAGTAGCACTAATAAAAGGAAGAGAACAGGATTGTGATACTGAATGTGGGGAGGGGGAGGCGGGGGATGTGGTGTAGTTAAAGTATATGTATAGTGATGCGGTTAGTTTGTGAGGCAAAGTTTAGGTTTGTATTGTTAGGGGCACCTGTCTTCAATAAAGCGGCCTTTTTCACACAGTACGGTGTTAGTCTTGGTTATGCTCCCATTTTCCCCAAAGAATGGTGCACAAACCATGCCCTTTTACTACAAAGACCAACTCTGGTGCTCAGTTGGTGTCACAAGAGTACATCCCATGGACATACAAGATCATCAGGTGTGCCGACGTGGGGTACGTGTGAGCTTGCTGTGGCAAATTAGAGGCCGGGGCACATGTTCTCCAAAGTCATTCAGCACTGAATGCCACAGGGACAAAGAACAGATAGCAGCATTCTTACTTTTTCAATTTTGAGTGCCGTCTCAGCAGTACCCTGACGGCTTGGGAGACCTTGAGCAATCCGATAGACTGTCATGCTTGAGCAACATATCTTTATGTTAAGTTTTACTGTGCCACAACATGCCAACCATCATATGAGAACAATAAACATATAAGTAAAGGAGAGGGAAGCAGTATTGAGTGGGCAGGGAGGACCAGAAACAGATGACCTGGAGCCAGATAGATGGTGGCATGGAGCTGCCACAGGAAAACCAGGACCCAACACGCAGATGCTGTCACATTCTGAAAATTAGCTTTGAACGTAAAATGTTTCCACTTAAGCAGCTGCATTTAAGACCAACAAAGATACATCACTCCAGCATGGACGCCAAATGCAGTTTTCAAAGTTGTGTGGTGTTTCACTTTGAGATTGTGACAAAGCAGTCCACAACTTGGTGTGTGAAGCTTCGTGGATAAGTAAAAACAAAAGCTGATGAGGCAGCCATCTTAGATTTAGGTTTGTACTCGAGTTCTGCAACATCCAAATAAATACACAATCTGTAGTGATATGAACCAAAATTGCTTAACAATAAATGTGTACTTAATTTCTTACTTGAACAAAATGTGTGTGGTGTTTATGCACACAAGAAGGATTGTCTTGAAAATGAATTCCAGACATATTATAATGCATTTATGTACTAATCCAGATGATACTTTAAATAACCGTTTAATGGGGGAAGCCTTTTTTCCAAGATGGCTTTGACATTCACCTCATCATCCCTAGATGTTGAACCTGCACTGAAAAACATGGTGCTTTATCGACTCCAGTGGAATCACTGGCGTTCATGATGGTCACAAACCATTGATCAAAACTATAGACCTGATATGATTAACATAAAAAGTTAGGACAAAGGCAGTAAAGCTGACTTATTTATTGTAAACATCATTTGTGAAAGCCACAGAGTTTTAAGGGTGGATTGCTGTTACACTATGTTAAACCTTGTAGACAATTGTATGTTACAGGAAATCTCACATATTACCATAGTAGGCAAAGACGTTGGTGTAGGTTTCTCCCAGTGCCAATCCAAAGGGGTAGAAGAGGTACACTTTCAGAATCCATTTTATACCATTTTAGGAATGGTTGTATATTGTTTTGTCAATTTTAATTTTGTACACATTTGTAATTTTATGATTACTGAAAAGAGAGGCTTGGCTCCATCCAAATTTTGATTACCTAGATTACATAATTTGATTGGGCAGGTGATGTGTGTTGAGGTTGGAAAAGAGTGCTTGTATTCTACTTTTTACCTCGTGGAAAAGCTTATGACTAATACAGCAAGACTGAGTTGGTTATAGTGAAGAGCCTTTGAATAAGGCTATAGGCCTGAGCTAATTATTATGTCAGTAGGCATAACTTATTTATTGTGAAATTCATATGTAAAGCCAATAGGTCTTCAAGGATGGATGTCACTGCACTGTGTTAAAGTTTGTAAATCAGTGTTTTGCTACAAGGGTTCTAAAAGAGTACTGTAGGATGCAGGTTTTGGTGTTGTTTACCCCATTGACAAACCCTAGCAGTAGAAGGTTCTCACTTGAGAATCCTTGTTATGTTGTTTTATGAAGGTTTGCATGTTGCTGTCATTTTGTACATGGTTATAATATTACCACTGTTTACTGATAGTTGTTTTGTGGGAAAGCTTACGCAGAATATGGTTGGCCTCTTTTGGGTATGGTCACAAGCCACTGATAAAGACTACAGGCCTGGTTGGTTCATTAAAAAAAAACATTATGCCAGAGGCCATGGATCTCATTTGTTTATTAAGAACTTTTGTGGCCTATATTGTAGAAACTATTGTGAAACTATTGTGTTAAATCAATTTGGACTTTAAGTGTGCATTGTTAGTACACAGTCCTAAAGCCTGTAGAAATATATTGCATTTCATGGGTTCTCACCAATCACTGTAGGAAGCAAGGGGTTTAGTGTTGGTTTCCCCTTCTGGTTTTTCTCCCTGACAAACCCTGTGGGTAGTGGAGTTGCATTTAATATAATAATAATATGTGTTAACCCACTTAGGAAGCGTTGGATTTTTTTTGCAAAATGTTTTTTGTGTATATTTATATAACTTTATGACTGTATGCCTTGGGGTTGCCTTGTGGAAAAGCAGCTGGAGGATGTAGTAGTCCTGATTTGGCTAGGTTGACAATGATAAAGGCTTTAGGCCTAATTGTTTCTTTGTTAAAATTTAAGTCAGGTGCCATAGATCTGAAATGCTTATTATGGAATGCTATGAGAAAGGCTGTAGGCCTGACTTATTAACAGTGAAAAATATGTGTAAACACTAATATGATTGTAAGGGTAGTTTGCCATTACACTGTTTTAAACTCTGTAGACAAATTTTGTGTAACATTGAATCTCACAGTTTACTGTTTTGGTGTTGGTCTTCTTACAAATACTTGGAATTGAAGATCTGCAATATGATTATCTATGTTAGACCCTTTTCACGTCTGTTGTATAGTGTTTTGCCAGCTGTAAATGTGTCTTTATTTGTAATTTAATGACTGTTCCCTATGGTTGTCAACATATGTGCAGTATAGGAGGCATTGGTTTGTCGTGGCGACAGGCCAATGAAGACTAGAGGTTGCATTGCGTCTTCAGGAAAAGCTGTGTCAGATGCCACACGTCTAATTTGTTAATTATGGGGAAAAAAATCCTATTTTTTTTAGTGTCCTACAAATCCCTAGACAGTGCTACTGGACTATTCACTTGCCCATACTTTCATCCGCTGTGTGTGACATCCTATGCAGCCACTAGTTCTATAATGGACACCCATCTGGGAATGATATCGTCCATAGAGCATCATTGTTTTACCATTCCAAGATGGTTATCGTATTTGGAAGCATTATGTTGGCCACCTTTGGTTAGTACAACAATGATGCACTATACACTTTACCATTTGAAGATGGCTGTCCAGTGCATTGTTTACTAAGCCACTACCTTAGAATGTTATTGTGCATGGTGTATCATTGTTTTTACAGCTCCAAGATGGCCAATATGTTGCATCTAAATATGGCAGCTACATTGGAACTTTAATACAATGAAACACTATGCACAATACCACTGCAAGATGGTCAGCTGCTACTATGTTCAGCTTTATTTTTGTATTGCAAGCATGTGCTTCCAGAGATTAGGTGACTGAGGGCCAGATGTATGAAGAAATGTCATTGCGAATCGCAAATAGCGATTTTTAAGAAATCGCTATTTCTGAGTCGCAATAGGCCATGTACCATAATTGCGATTCGGAATTAGCGATTTCTTAAAAATCGCTATTTGTGGTTTGCGAGGCCCAATTACCGTATCCCAAATTGCATTTTCGCAAATTGCAATTTGGTAATTGAAAATCACAAATTGCGAGACATTTTGAGAAAGCACACCTGGAGGAGCCTGATGACATCACAAGCAGGAAGTGAGTCATCCCAGGCAGTTTCAGGTGCCACACCTAAACCAGCATCCAGAGAGAGCAGCCCAGCCACACTGAGCAACACTCTGAAGGAGGCAGCACACCCGAGCAACCATGGACACCTCAGCCCAAGGAAAGGAGAAGGGAGAAAGAAAGCGGAAGCTCAAATTTAGTGAGCAAGAGCTGGAGGTGCTGACAGAGGAGGTGGTCAGGAGCATGAGCAAAGGTAAGTGCAATATTGAATTGTAACCCCATATGTGTATGCACAAAACCCCCTTAGGAATTAGCAAGTAATGTAAAACATTGTGAGAAGTAGTCCATTCCACATCTTAGAAGCAGCACAACAATGCATTTTGGGAGTGGCAGTCCACAACCCAGAGCTGAAAGTAGCACATACAATGTATGTAAGTAGAGCAACACCCAGAGGAACACAACACCCACAACACAGTGAAGAGAAGTACCTGTACCTTTATTACCATTGTGTGACCTTAATTGTTACAAACATAACTGACATGCTGCATATTGTCGTTGCAGGTGGGCCAGGCCTAGCAGCCACAGCATGTGCCAGCTTAGGGGAGACTGACACCCATCCAGCCTCAGACTCAAACACGAGGGGGTCTCTCACCTTTGCGCCACTCTGACGCAGGCCCAGGGCACTGCCACTGCCAGAGCTCAGTCAGGACACGGATGAGCAGCAGGAAGGGCCACATACACCATCCCCAACTGGCAGACGCACCCAGATGCAGGAGGCCAGTTTTCAGCAGATCACAGCACCCCGCATGATGGCGATAAATGCCGGTGCACAGGCGTATGAGGCAGGTGAGGGAACCTCCTTCTTTGGTGGGCTGGAAGCAGCTATGTGACAGCAGCAGCGACTACAGAACAAAAAGATCACTGGTTTACAGAAACAAATGCAGCAACATAATGCCAACATGGGGGGCCTGCATGGCCAGCTGGAGTGCCTGAATGCGAATATAGAACAGCTGCATGAGGGACAGGTGCAGGCATCGCAAGACACAAAGGAGCTCACTCCTGCTGTGCGGGAACTATGCCAGGAGCTGTGCCATGACAGGGTGAGCCACCGCAGGCAGGAGCGACGATTCATGAACATGTTCGGGGGATTCTGTCACTCTGTCAATAGGCTAGCTAATTCAACCTCACTGATTGCATGTTGTGCAGTGGCTGCACAGGTGGAGGCAGCACACAGCAGCAGGGATGTGGCTCACGGACTTGTCCAAATCACAAATGTGATAGACAACATCATGGGACAGAGGTCAGCCACACCTAGTGAGCTTGGACTGGGGGACACGGAGGACACTTCCAGCCTCAGCAGCCTAGCTGTACCCGCAATGGACACCAGACGGCGCAGTGCCAGGCACAGCACTGCCACTGAGGCAGACAATCGAGGTGCCAGTGAGGCAACTGGGCACCCGAGTGGTGTGCGTGGCTGCAAGGAGTAACTGTAGCGGCCAGAGGGGTAATGAGTACACTATGAAGTAATAGTGCATTACTCTGAACTTCTATTGTTTCTATTTTTTAACACACATTTTTGTTGCTATTCGTTGGACTAACATTACCTGACATTAAGGTAATACATTTACTTCACTACAGGTACATTTGTCAGTGCATTTGTCTTACTCATACTTACATCTGAAATAGTTGTGTGTGATGTCAGCATGCCTTTGCCTTCCCTCTGCTGCACTGGTCCTGTCTGCTGGCTGTAGGGGCGGTACGGGATCATCATCCTCATCAGATTCAGTATCACATATTTCTACAGGTATGCCCCTGGTGGTAGCTATATTGTGCAAGATTGCACAAGTAGCCACTATTCTACCTGTGGTCTCTGGGCTGTACTGTAGTGGCCCTCCACTTTTGTGGAGGCACCGGAAGCGACTCTTCAGCAGTCCAAAGGTGCACTCCACCACGTTGCGGGTCGCCCTGTGTGCTGCATTGTATCTCCGTTCAGCAGGTGTTGCAGGATTGAGGTAGGGCGTCATCATGTAGGTGCGCACTGCGTAGGCACTGTCTCCTGGAAGGGACAGAGGGTATATTGAGTAAGTGAGCCATCTGACATCAGCACGCCATCAATGCGCCATTGTACAGAGGGACAGTACCTAGTAGATATCCTTCTCCAAACTCCCCAGCTAGCAGTCTTGTGTGAATGCCGCTATGGCGAAAGATGTACGAATCATGTGTGCTCCCTGAGTACCTGGCCACGAGATCAGTAATGATGTATGAGGCACTGCAAATCACCTGTATATTCAGTGAATGTTGGTGTTTACGGTTGCGGTACACATACTCTGTGGCTGATGGTGAACAGATTGCAACATGTGTCCCATCTATGGCACCTAGGACGTGGGGGAACTGTGCTATCTGGTAAAAATCTATTTTTGTCTGCTGTATATCCTGTGGTGTGTGGGGGAATCTGATGTACTGGTGTATCCTGCTCAGCATGGCGTTGATAAATGCACTGAAAAATCTAGAGAGGGTACTCTGTGAGACCCCTCCAGCTGCTGCTATGACCCCTTGATAGCTCCCTGAGGCGAGTAGGTGGAGGGAGCATAATACCTGCACATGGGTGGGTATGCTGTGAGTCCTTTGTGTTCTGCGCTACAGTATGGGTTGTAGCTCAGCTATCAGATCAAGTATCATGGCTGAGTTCAACCTATACCTTTCAAATATTTCCTCCTCTGTCTGGTTAAAAAGTGTAATGCGCACTCTGAAAATGCGATCCTGTCTCCTCCTCCCTCTCCTCAAACCTGCCAAGATCCTCATCCTCCTCGCCATGAAGTAGAGTGCAGCCATTGTGGAAAAGAGTCTGAGGCATTCTGGGCCTTTTTATATAGGTTGCACCTGGTTACCACTTGGTTTCACTTAGTGGTATTTTGCATGTGCAAAATGCCATTCTGCGAAAAATCGCAATTTGCGATTTTTTGATACATCGAATTGCGACTTGGATTTTGCAAATCGCATTTTGCCCCTCGCAATTTCCTACTGGAAATACCGAATCGCTAAATGCGACTCGCAAAACCAGGTCGCAACGTAAAAAATCGCAATTTTTGCGATTTCTTATTTTTGATCTGCGAATGCCTCTCATGCATCGCAGACCATGTTTTTTGCATTCGCAAACGGCCAAATTTTGCGATTCGCACCGTTTGCGAATGCAAAAACTTTTGATACATCTGGCCCTGAATGCTTTCTTTTTTTCTACTTTTACGCTTTTAATATTTCTTCCTTGTGTTTGTTGCAGTTTGTGTGACTGTGATATTGCTGTAGCAGGTGTTTTAATATAAATAATAATGAGTATTCATGTATTATGAGTAATGGATTTGCGTAGAAAATGTAATAACATAGAATTATAATGCACACATTTGAAAATGTGATCATGATGAGTGGCTGTCAATGTTCACGAAGTGTACTTATTAATGGCTTATTAATATGAAATATGAATCTTATGTTTGATTAATGTAGTAGTACATCATATTGAGGGTTATGCATTATGTATTAGCTTTATTAATTATAGGCCTTAACTTAGCGGAGGACTTGGCCTAGTTGAAGAGCCTCAGGTCAAACTGTATTTCTAAACCGATCAATAAAATGGCTGTTCAGAGAATTACACTGTGATTTTCCACTGTACTGTACAAATGTGCTTGTAGCTAAAAGTCTTTCTTATGAGAACCGATTGCTGAGACTGACTTTCTCAGGAGAAGAACAATGGAGACACTGACTGGAGTATAAGCTGCAACAATATTGTTACCTGACGAGCCGGATGATGAGTACATTACAAGGGAAGCCAATCAGCGACATGTAAACGGGGGTACTGGTAAAATCGATAGATTTTAAGTTTTAGTTTTATTGGACAAAGTGTGAACATGGGATCCCTTGACCAATAGGGACTTGGGAAGTAGTTTTAGAGAATCTAACTTAGCTGGATTGCACCAAGGGAAAACAAGTTTTTGGCCATTTTCTTTCTGGGCGAAAGGTCGCTATTATCTTGAGCAGAGACGTTCTTAACTTTACTGCTTAAAGACTTTGCGTTTCTGTACTTTGATGCTGAATCCTGATGCCCTGCTGACCGAACTGATGTCCTGATGACGAAGGCTATCTTAGCTTGCCGATCCAATTGAGGAGAGGTATGTGAATTACTAAATGTGACTTACAATGTATGTTTGCTTTTTTCTAGGTACCAACCACACTATTTTAATAGAGCCATAGATAGATTTTTTCCAAATTTGTGTTTGCTAAATTGTTTTGCATGAAGCCCAAAATGCTGATGCTAATCTGGTGTCAGTAAAGGATTTCTTACTAATGAAAGTCTGCTATAGGGAATAATGTTTGATGTCTTTTCTTTGCTGAATCTAAATCTATGTGATTTTGTTTGCGCAATTATTATTATTATTAATTTGCACTGTAACTTTAGAATGTGTAGTGGTTCAAGCTTTGATTAGATTATGGGCCTGATTCTAACTCTGGAGGACGGTGTTAAACCGTCCCAAAAGTGGCGGATATACCACCTACCGTATTACGAGTTCCATAGGATATAATGGACTCGTAATACGGTAGGTGGTATATCCGCCACTTTTGGGACGGTTTAACACCGTCCTCCAGAGTTAGAATCAGGCCCTATGTTTCTTTCGTCGCTTTGGACAGCCAGTGTTGTTTCTGTATGTTTATCATTTGATTTTGAGATTATTTTACGTGATATTAGCATTGTTGGTATAGGGAACTAAACATTCTAACTTTTACTAAAGGTGTGGTTATTCATGACTCAAAGGTCATGGTGTGTGACAATTACTGACTTAAATTGATTACTCATGTCACTGATTATCATTGATTACTGATGTTATTAATTTATTATTGATTATTGATCTGCATGTACTGGAGTTATGGTGTGAACAGCTTAATTGCGAGTCAAAAAGTTCATCGACCTATTTGCGTCCCCTTGTAAGTTTACTTATTAAGGTCACACACACCAACAGTATTCTAGAAGGATTAATGGGTAAATTCAAGAATGAGTCAGTGGGCAGATGATTGGATGTTTGATTGACAGAGTGCTTAAGGGATGAATTACTGAGTGCTCAATAGTGACTGAAGAGACACTTTAAGTTATGGGCCAGACCTATTGGCATTGCCAATGCTTGCTTATCACTTTAGTTCCCTCTCCAGCGACTGATTCTATTTGAAGAAGGGCATATCTGGATGCAAAGGACCCCTCTTTTCTGTGTGTTCTGCCAGGGAATATTCTGTTAGATCACAATTCTATTCACAGCCGGAATCTCCTAAAAAGTACCAGTCTTTTGCTAGTCTTATTTTGGGTGATGTTAGTTGAAATTACTGATGCAATTGTGTGACAATCGACGTAATTTGGGCAGAGCAGAGAGGATTCCACTGCCCCTTTAGAATGGGGCATAACACCAGTGGAGTAACGAAACTTGAAGGGGTCCCTCTGCAGAGTCCCTGAATGCCCCCCTTCCCTCTGGACCCAGTCAGGGGCCTGCAACCCGTGCACAGTGTACTGTGCTGGGGGGGGTGGGGAGGGGGGGAGGGCTCTGGATCTTGCCCCTCCACTGCTTCCGCACCCGCGGGGGTCTGAGTTACGCCACTGCATAACACCACACAAGGCAGTTCAAGTCAAGCCAGTGGTCTTCCAGAGCTCTCACAGTAGAACCACGGGGCCAAGCGCTCGTCAGTACCCATCTCAAAGAGGAGGGACGTCTTTATGTAATCTCTCGTCGCCACAACATTTTGCCAGGGTGGAAGAATATTCTTCCCGCTCTAGCGGGCATTTTATGTGTACAGTGCATGCCCATGTGGCTTACTGAGTAAATAAATCAGTTACGTAATGCAAACCTGTGCTCACGTCAGTGGCTGCTCCACAGGGTGGAATGCAGATATATTTGCACGTTAATTCAATAAACCATGGCCAGTGCAGTTCCTGTGCTGCGTATGAGAGCCCAGCAGCCTGATTAAAGATCAAGCAGATGGTCTGTAAGGGCGGCGTCACCTAAACCTGACTCATCTGCCCCCCAGGCTGGAGAAAGGCAGCGATGGGAGGAAGGTACAGCTGCGTGCATCACAGCTGTGTCAGTCAGGAAGCCTTCAAAGACGAGGTGTCGAGCCCAGAGCATAATGCCTTTCAGATTGCTCAGTGGGAAGATGGACAATGAAGGAAAGAAAAGCCACAGATTACTGCCTGACGTTTGCAATGGTTCTGCTATTCTGCTGCAATCAGGGACTGCCACAGGTTATCAGTAAATCACCTAACGCCTCATATAAAGGAATTGTACAACAGCTTCTTTTATTGCATATTGGTAGAATAGAAGAACATATTTTTTTGTAATAATCAGATTTTTTTTGTTTTCATTATTTTTTCCAGTTATGTTTATGGTAATTTTCAGTACTTTGCCAGTATGTAAGATTTGTTGTTCTCTTTTGTCGGGGCTAAATACAGAAATGACCAGGCAAACGCTTTGTAGAACATATACGTCTCTAAGACAGACATTTGAGTCCAGCTCCTCAAAGGGTCTTATGGTAAAACAAAACAAAGACTTTGATGAGGCCATCCTTCTCCAAAACAGCGAAAATGTTGAAAGCTCATGTAAGACTGCGAATCAGTGGCTTAACCTGTTGTATTATTAAAAGAATGCTGCCAAACCAAATACACGATTCCTCATATTCTTAACTCTGCTTATCTGGCTCCATAGCGAGAGAGCATAACATTGATTGGCTCTTAAGCACTCATTCCCACACAATCAGCCCTAATTTATTTGGAAGTTAGATATTCCTAAAGTGAATTGTTAATGTAAATAGCTCTTGCAGTTTGGCCAGCGCTGATGCCTGCCATCATAAATGTCAATCAATAGAAAACTTTATTCTATTTCATATTAAAATCATAAAAGCCAGCGATCACACAGACACAGGCCAATACAAGTTAAACATACATTATAATTAAAATAATTGTCAAGTAATTCCTACGTTTAAACCCTGCCCACCAAATCTTTGCCATACAATAGCAGATATGAATATTTAATACAAACGGTAGAAATAAATAGGTGGGTCGACACTGTTTAAAACTGTAAAACTTCAAAACTGCTAAAATCCAAAGCTTCCTTAGATCCTATATAATTACAAAATAAAACACAATGAATAGTACTGTTTTATGAGATGTGATCACAGGGATATTTAATTAAATTCCTGGACCAGTCATTAATTACCGGGAAGCTAACTAGGTGATGAAATATATCTAGCCTGAAGCATGTTAGAATGAATCTGTGTTGGTCGTTATAAAGGTGTTTTAAATAAGGTTGTAATTCAAATGTGACCAAGGTCACGCCTGCCAACAGTGTGCTTCAACACCTCACAAGCCAACCTTTGGTCTTCACACAAGGCCAAGCAATCTGCTCAAAGCTGCTTCCTGCTTGTGGATGACAGGAGCTCTGGTTGGTCAAAATATTCCTGATGCCTCAGGTCATATAGGAAGATTTTGACATACTTCAGCCAAGAAAGCTAGAAGGCCGCTTCTAGCTTTAGGCAATCCGTAACAATGTCTTGATTTAGGGAGAATTGTTCAGTAGTCCAGATCGTGTGCCATAAGCAAACGGGTTGAATTTTTATTAAATCACTAAGTAACGGGAGCCCCAGTTCAGTGTGGCACTTGTAGATAGGGCAACGGTGAGGCATTGCAAGGACAAATTGCAAAAAAGCGTTCTCAACTGCTTGTAACTGCTGACAAGCAGCGTGCCCTCATACACCAGCCCCATAAATGACTGTGGAGACACACTTTGCGTTATAAGTAGCTAATAGCTCCTTCGCAGGTTTCCACCACAGTTTTCTAGAAAAATTACATAATGCCATAATGGATTTACTGTAGTGAAGCTTCCTGGTGTTAACAACTGGCTTCCAACTACCCTTCTGATCAAACATTATACCTAAGTATGCAAAGGTTTTTGTAATCTCAAAACGGGTAACTGCATTTTACTGGACTTCTGCCACACTTCATGGCAAAAGATTTCCCCTTGTTAATAGAAAGACCCAAATTCTGTGTAAAATTCACAGAGGTATTCACCAAGTGTGGTTAGACAATAGCTGTACAAGCCATTAGTATGGTATTGTCTGCATAGATTAGGGCTGTGTTTGTGTGATGACCAACATGGGGGTGGTTGATACAATGCTCAGTCAAGGCCTGCCCTAAGTTATTAATATATTATGTAAATACAAAGGGTGCTAATACGCATCCTTGCCTGACTCCTCTCTCCATGCGGAACGTACGAGTGCCCTCTCCCTTAATCCCACATCTAACCATGGCTGTGCTATCTGCATACAGGTACCTCAAAAAATCAACTATCACTAATCACTCCAATATCAATATTATACACCATAACTTGTCATGAGCCACACAATCAAAAGCAGCTGATAAATCTACGAAGGCCAGGTATTGATTTTGCTGTTTTTAATCTGCTTCTGTTTCCCTACAATTAACTACATATTAAGACCCTGTTCAATCGTGCTGGTACCGGATCGAAATGAGTAATGAGGATCTAATAATATCCCCTTTGAATCAGCCCAATCCTCTAATCTGTTCAGCAACACACGCCCCACTACCTTCACCAGTGAATCCAATAAGGATATTGGGTGGTACCAAGCAGGATTAAGACGGTTGCCTTCTTATATACTGGGACTATGAGGGATTCTGACAAGGTAGTTAAAAAACTGGCACTAGCACATGCTTGCAAAACTAGAGTTAGCACAGTGCTTACAGAGGAATATTGACCTTATAGAGGTCCACAGTGGTTGAATTTGGACCAGGGGCTTTTCCACCTTTACTAGCTACTAATGCCAAAGTAACCTCCTTCACTGTGAATGGGATCTCTATTAGGCTTGGAGGTGGACTAAAACAAATAGGCTTATCAGTGGCCAATTGGGGGGATGACCCCACAGGATTCTCATAAATGTCTGAAAAGTAATCAACACACTCAGATTCCTTACTAGCAATCCCCATCCTAGGGGAATCATCAGCTCTCAAAAAAGGGGCATTTACTGCTCGCCAGAACGCCCTGTTATCATTTGTGAGACTGGCTTCATAAAGAGACTCCGAGGCCTCATCTCTCAAATTTCTCTTCATCTGCATCAAAGCTTTTTTTGTACTCCCTTCTGAGGATCTGTACCTCAGATCTACACCTGGGAACATTTTCCAATGCAGATTTTAGCCTCTTATGGGCCTGCAAGCACAGTGATTTGAACCAACCTCCTATTTTCTTGGCGGGGTTTTTAGTATATATAAGTAGACTATTTTTACTCCCTCTGTAATTTTTATAAATGCCTCAATAATATCATCTTGGCCAGCTGTGTCATCTAGGCAGGTGGTAAATGCATCTCTCTGGTTAACCATCTATTGTTTTAAGAATTTTGCTGAGTCCATCTGAGACTACCGTTAAGAACATCTGTTAGTACCAATGATTTCAATTGTATCCACAATGTGTGGTTTACAACTCAGTACCCAAATTACTCTGTTATCCCACTCAACAGATACACTCTAAGGGTGATGATCACTCATTGCGTTGCTATGAGTGACAAAGTCCTTTATCATCCCGGAGTAATGCGCCAAAAATAGCGCATAGTCTATAACGGTATTAGTCCCCCTTCCATTAAAAGTACTTTTAAACGGGACATGTGGGAAACAAAGTTCATTGCAAAAGCCTAAATCATACTGGCATGATAAGTTGTTAAGAAGATCACCATACCTGGAGTGAATAAAGTGTGATAATGCCCCATCTTCATAGTTAGATAAACCACAGATTCCAGCTGATTGAAATTGACACAAATTAAAATTAAAATCACCGCCCCACAGAATGATCAAATCCCCAATAAGGTGGTCATTAGGACATTGGCGGTAAATCCAGCTTACCGCTGCGGTGATGGCCACCAACATACCATTGCGGAGGCGAAGATCTGTCTGCCATATTATGATACACACACACACTATACTGCCACAAACACATATCTGCCAGATCAAAGGTAAGTGTTAAACTGTCGGTACGAACACCTACACCGTCACACCAACAAAACAACACCCTCCACATTATGACCCACGAATCACCACAGCGGACATTCAACTGAGGTAAACCATAGGCGGTACACACCGGCACAGTCAGAATGGCCACCCAAATACAAAACAACACAACATTGGCCAATACCAAAAACACACACCTGACACCAACACACACACCACACCCACCCACCAACAGCACTATAAAACACACACCCACATTACCCACAACCCTTTACGAACACAAAAAATAGCCACAAGACAGACACGCAAATCACAGACAAAACTACACACACACTACTAAAACCCAGCTATCTGTCATGCACACCACACTCCACCACATTATTCAACACACACTGCACAACACACACCGCACAACACCCATGTCCCCACAAAGGTATCCCCATTTCACAGATGAGGAGTTGTGGGTCTGTAACTGTTGGAGTACAGGTACAGCAAATATCCTTGCCAGGAAGATGAAGCTATGGCGGAGAATCGTGGACAGGCTGAACACCGTGGGACAGCATCCAAGAACAAGGGACGACATCAGGAAGAGGTGGAATGACCTACGGGGGAAGGTACGTTCCATGGCAGCAAGGCACCAGCTCGCGATCCAGAGAACTGGCGGTGAACCCAGACCTCCTCCCCCACAGCTGACAGCATGGGAGGAACAAGTCTTGGCAATACTGCATCCTGAAGGACTCACTGGAGTAGCCAGAGGACTGGACACTGGTGAGTCAATATTTACTGCCTATCACCCCCCCCATTCCTACATTCCATCTCACCCCCTCACCTTGACTTCCATCACTCCACTCTATCCCACACGGTGCACCTACACATATGACTAACCCAATGCCAAGCCCTGCATGCCATACCCACTGCATGTCCAGCCCTCCCAGCCCTGCATGTACACCCACCACCTATGCATGCACAGCTTGGAACAATCCCACAATACATCACCACACACAAACAAAGGTGGTAGGGCAAGAACAACAAAAGAGGGGAAGCTAGGGATGTACAATATGTCACAAACATGAAGCATAATACATCACCTACATCCCCACAGGTGCCCCAGCCACTCTCGGCGGCGAGGAGGTGCCACGACTATCCAGTCCCCCAACAGAAGATGCCCCCATTGATGACAGTAACTCTGAACTTCAGGATCTGGATGAACTACCTGGCCCATCAGGGACCACTGGTCAGTCAGCCACCCCAGCCCACTTACAGTCCACCACAGAGCCTCCCCCATCAGTACCCAACACCACAGCACCCATCCAACATCCCCACACCTCTGTCCCCAGGACACAACAATCAGCAGTGTGCCCACCTGTACAGGGACCCCAGTCCACACCTCACCCCCAAGACAATCAGGGACCTGGGGTCAGTGGCAGTGGGCACACCGTTCAGGAGACAAACAATCCCAGGACAAGATGGGCCAGGTCCTTACCAACATGCAGGAGAACAAGCGGCTACAGGAGGAACACCATCAGGAGATCAGGGAGGATTTGCAGGCCCTCAACACCACCATGGTCTCCATAGCATGGGTGCTGGCAGATATGGCGAACATGAGGAAATGGACAGCACACCAGCAGGCCCCTACCACTAGCCAGTCTAGTGACCAGCCAACACTTCTGCTGCAGCTAGTGGGCAGGAGGCCCTGAAACAGGACCCACTGGCTACCAGCCCCCTCCCCCTGCAGAAGGCGAACCACCCCGAAAATGTTCCCTGCAACCCAGACAGAAGCCAGAGACACTTGCCAAGACCAAGACCACTGCCAGGAAATTAGACCCTCCTCAATATCCCACCCTGTCACCTTTTCTACTTTGAACTGCCATTGCTCCCCTTCCTACGGCACCTTGAACACTGGACCTGTGCTACAAACAGACTAGAACAATATCCTGGACTTTTCTCAACCATCACCCCATTCCATTGCACTTTTCGATCAATTATTTTCCACATTAAACACCCTTGAACACAACTTGAGTGATAATCTTTTAGGTGATGAAAATGTGCATTTATGGGAACAGTCACATGTGCAAATGATCTGAAGTAATGGCCTATGGCTGTCTGTAGTCATCATATCAGTACACAGTTGTTATATCACCAACATCTGCAAAATCAGAAGCCATAGGTGACAGTAAGTAGAGATGCAAAGGAAGCGAATGCCATCCTGCTACAGCCGCACAGAAAACATCTATAATCAGAGGAATGGTCAGTTCTACTGT
Organism: Pleurodeles waltl; assembly: GCF_031143425.1. Lineage (NCBI taxonomy): Eukaryota > Metazoa > Chordata > Amphibia > Caudata > Salamandridae > Pleurodeles > Pleurodeles waltl. The sequence goes on from NC_090442.1 coordinate 420,033,316, forward strand.
ATCACCTGTTTGTCAGTTGAAGTATTGACATTTAACTGAATTACTGTTGTCCACATCCTCTGCCTCCTCATCATCACTGTCCTCAGGGTCCGCTGCTATCACAGGGGCATTTCCAGTCTCCTCCTCCTGCAGATAAGGCACATGTCATCTGAGGGTCAGGTTGTGCAACATGCAGCATGCCACTACTGTCTGGCAGACCTTCTCAGGTGAGTAGCACACTTGTTAGATGGAGGCATCTGAACCTACCCTTCAGGAGGCCGAAGGTCCTTTCGATAATTCTTCTGGTTCGCCCATGTGCATCATTATTACAATTCTCAGCCCTTGTCCTAGCATTCCTCACAGGGGTCAGGAGCCATGATAGGTTTGGGTAGCCAGAGTCACCTGCAAGTATTGAGGGACAAACATTAGCCTTACTCAATGGTATTAGGGTGAACACCAGGAGGAATACACTGACATTGGGTGGGGAGTCAGGCTTTCCAATTAGCCACACCCTGTGCCTCAGCAGGTGTGCCATCACATTTGGGATGCTGCTATTCCTCAGGACGAAGGCGTCATGCACCGACCCAGGATACTTGGCAATGACGTGGGAGATATGCTGGTCCTCCAGGCACACCATTTGCACATTGAGTGAGTGGAAACCCTTCCAATTCCTGAACACCTGTTTATTCTGGCGCGGGGGACAAACGGAACATGTGTACCATCAATCGTCCCAATAATATTGGATATATGTCCCATTGCATTGAATCCTGACTTCACCGTGGCCAAATCTTGCACCTGGGGGAAAGCAATGTAGATGCACATGTGTTTGACCAAGGCAGACAAAACCCTTGCCAGCACAATTGAGAACATTGGCTGTGACATTCCTTCTGCCAAGCCCACTGTCACTTGGAAAGAACCATTTGCCAGGAAATGGAACACTGATAGAACCTGCACAAGAGGGGAGGGATCCCAGTGGGATGACGGATAGCTGATATCAGATCAGGCTCCAATTGACCACACCGCTCTATGATTGTGGCCCTGTCCATTCTATAGGTCAGTATTATGTGCCTGTCCTCCAGTGTAGCCAAGTCCACAAGGGGTCTGTACACAGGGTCTTGTCTCCTCCTCCTATTCATCTGCAGTGGTAGGTATCTAAAGGACACAAGAGTGAGTAGGGTGTCACAATTTGAACAATGGAACCACCTCCTCAGTTTACACTGAGCATTGACGTGATGGGACAATAAGAATGTCAATGTGTGTGCACATTGTTGGAATGACGCAGTTATGGATTATCTGAATGCAGTCCACCACCATGAAGTGAGGGAACTCCGCCGACGTTGGGTGTCATGGCGGAAGGCGGTCTTGCACCGCAGTGCAATTCCTCATTGGCTAATATGGGGCTCTATGGAGTACAGTGGCCAATGGGGATCAGTGGCGGCGGTGACGGTGTACACCACGGCGGACGTGACCGCCATTTTCTATCTAAATCTTCACTTGATTCCTGACTTTCCACAGGCCAACACCTAATCTGCGTGTGCTGCTGTGACCTGTGTCTAATCCTGCCATGGCCTATGTGACCAGGGAAAGGGCCCCTGCCTTCACTTCGAAGGAGTTGCAGCGCTTGGTGGATGGGGTCCTACCCCGGTATGGACAGCTGTATCGGCCTCCAGACCAACAGGTGAGTACACCTTAGGCATGATGCATGTGACAAGGTTGCATGGAGATGTGTGTGCAAGCATCATGTCATTTGGGGGGGGTGGTATGTCTGGTGGTAGTGTGCATGGTGGCTCTGGCCTCCTCTCTGATGGCAGCCATTGTCCCTGTTCCTACAGTCCCCCCTCCAACTACCACTTCCCAGTCCCAATCTCCTCAACCCCAACCCATCCCATGCACACATACAAACAAGCATGCACACAAAACATCACACAAGAGTGGCATAGACAAACACAGGCAACACACTTCAGGCCACAAGCACTCACACAAACAACAGACAGTTGCACACACAACAACATCCACTGCCTCCACTGTCTCCCCCTTCTCCTCCTCCTCCTCCTCCTCCTCCTCCTCCCTCACTGTCACATCCTCACTCACACCTGCATGCACTCCATCAACAGCCACCACCACCACCACCATCACCACACCAAGCAGCATACACACCTCACTTGCAGACACCTCCACAACATCCATCCACGCGTCCCCTGTGTCCTTTCCCACCCTGTCTGCCCCCTCCTAAGAGACACAAACACATGCACTCAGACTCCCAACAGCCATCCACCTCAAATTAGCACACTGCCCATGCACCTGCACCCAAGTCCAGCAGACATATACCTCCAACAACCACTCCCTGAACCTCCACTCCCATCCCTACTCCCTCATCCCGCCCCACCATCCCTAAGAGGCTTTTCCTTGCTCAACTTGACCTCTTCTCTCCCACTCCACCCCCCGACCTGCCCATAAGAGCAGAGTCACAATGACCCAGCCCAGCACCTCAACCAAACTGTCCACTGGGACAGTGGAGGCACCTCCTAGTCATGGAAGCAGGAAAGGGAAGGATCCTACATCAACACAGAAGAGAGGGAAGGATCCCACTCCACCACCCAAGAGAGGGAAGGATCCCACTCCATCACCCAAGAGAGGGAAGCATCCCACTCCACCACTCAAGAGAGGGAAGGATCCCACTCCACCACCCAAGAAAGGGGATGTTCCCACTACACCAACTAAGAGAGACAGACAAGAGGCCCCCTCTAACAGCAGTGGGCAAGGAGCCCTGACCTCCAGCAGAGGCTGTCAGGGTTTTCCCTCCAACAGCAGTGGGCAAGGAGCCCTCACCTCCAGCAGAGGCTGGCAGGGTTTCCCCTATAACAGCAGTGGGCAAGGGGCCCTCACCACCAGCAGAGGCTGGCAGGGTTTCCCCTCCAACAGCAGTGGGCAAGGAGCCCTCACCTCCATCTGGGACACAGCAGCCCTCACCTCCAGCTGGGACAAAGCAGTCCTCACCTCCAGCAGAGGGCATGTAGGCCATCCTCCAGGGACTGTTGTACAAGAAGCCCCCTCCAGAACCAGTGGGCAAGTCCCCCACCTCGGAGACTGTGACCTTGCGCTCCCAGCAAAGACAAATGGGCATGGAGGCCCCTCCAGAACCAGTGGGCAAGTTTCCCACCTCGGAGACTGTGACCTTGCACTCCCAGCAAAGACAAATGGGCATAGAGCCCCCTCCAGAACCAGTGGGCAAGTTCCCCACCTCGGGGACTGTAACCTTGCACTCCCCAGCAAAGGGAAATTGGCATAGAGCCCCCTCCATAACCAGTGGGCAAGTTCCCCACCTCGGAGACTGTGACCTTGCACTCCCCAGCAAAGGGAATTGGGCATGGAGCCCCCTCCAGAACCAGTGGGCAAGTTCCCCACCTCGGAGACTGTGACCTTGCACTCCCCAGCAAAGACAAATGGACATGGAGCCCCCTCCAGAACAAGTGGGAAAGTTCCCCACCTTGGAGAATGTGACCTTGCACCCCCCAGCAAAGACAAATGGGCATGGATCCCCCTCCAGAACCAGTGGGAAAGTTCCCCACCTCAGAGACTGTGACCTTGCACTCCCCAGCAAAGGGAAATGGGCATGGAGCCTCCTCCAGAACCAGTGGGCAAGTTCCCCACTTCAGCTGAGGTGCCCCCAGCCCCACTTCCCCCTGAGGTGCCTAGCTATTTCCAACATGATGCCCCTGCACAGTGTAGTGCGGCTTTCGCCAGGGAACAAGTTGGGGCTTGGACTGTGCCCTGTGGCTATGTGGGCTTTTTGTACTTTAGACTGGCCATTGGCGCTTTCTGAACATTTACTCAAAGTTCTCTTATCACATGGGCAATATGGTGGCTGTTGGCATCACATTACACTATCATTTCTGGCTAAATGTTGTCCTTGCATTATTATGACGTGTGTCCTGTGAGATTGGTTTTCCTCTGCAGCAGGTTGTGTGTATGGTGCGTGTGTGTATGGTGTGTGTTGTGCGTGTTACTCTCCTTTTCCTCCCTCCCTCCCTTGTGTTCTAGGCGGCTGTACTCACCATCTTCGTCTTCGTCAGTGTTGGTGTTTCAGATAGAGCATGGCGTAGAGGAGCATCGAGAAGACTTCCATGGTGGTGTTGATCTTCTCTGTGTCTCTGATGGTGAGTCTTTCATCTTCTGTGTTCTGTTTCCGCCAGGCTTTTGATGGCATTGGTACCGCCCCAGAAATCGTGGCAGTTTGCAACGTCATAATATGGTGGGCAGTACCTTGTCTTCCGCATGGCTGTTGATGGCTGCCGCCGTGGTCAGTGGTGTTAACACCTGGCGGTTGGTGTGGTAAATTGTCTGTCTATGGGAGGTATCACTGCCATGGTCATAATTTGGCGGTAATTACCTCCAGCCCGTTGGCAGTGTTACTGCACTTAAACAGTCACTGCCATTATCATAAAGACCACCTAAGTCACATTTGTGTCCCGAAACAGATTATAAAAAGGGGTGTTTGGAAACTCAGCTGTACATCAGCCTGAAGAAGCTCAGCACAACTTCTGCTGATTGTGATGAGGAGTGGGGACTGAGGGTCTGCCAATTGAGGGGACATCACTGAGAAGAATCATAAACACTTACCTAGAGAACCAGCGCCTGTCTGACTGGAGACCAGAGGACTCTGTGAGGAGAAAGAGACTGCCAGAAGAGAGCGAGTGTCAGTGGAAACCCTACAGAGTGGATCCAGGTAGTAGAGTGGGAGATTTTAGTCCATCTAAACTGTTGCACCAATTGGGCTGCCCTCCCATGTGCATGGAACATAATCCCCCACATGACAGGTGGGGGTCACAATGAAACTTAAGGGCCATTGCCCTGGTGTATCACTGTGGTAAAGATAGGCCCATTGCTCTAGGCAGAGGTGTGACTCAAAGAGGAACGCTTATTAAGTGTGTAGCTCATGACCTCCGCATGCCAACTCGGGCCATGAGGAATCTTAAGGGCCGTCGCCCTAGTGCAGCACAGTGGTGAAACAGGTGCGTCCCCTTGAGTGAGCGAAGCCCGACACCCATTTGTGACAGCAGAGGAAGCTAAGGGCCATTACTGATGAACAGTGTACAACTTTGAACTCAAAGCTGCGGCATTGTCATCAGAACTTAAGGAGCAATCCCAGGTCTGCCATTGGTGACAGACTATACTTACTGTGATAATGGAGGAGTGCCAGGGAGGCCAAGGCTCTGTGCTGGCTGTAATAAGTCTACTGCTCATCCTCAGCACCAGCTAAAGTCAACATCCACATATGACCGCTTTTGGGCTTACAGAAACATCTAATTGGCTGCAAACTCAACAAAAGGGTTTCTGGCGATGTCATAAATGTAAAGCATGCAAGTTTGCATGAGACATGAATGAATTCAGACCATCATGTGGTAAAAGGTTTAAAATCCACCAATGGATTAAACGTGAAACATCATATGTAGTTTATGTATTAGAGTGTTGATGTGGAAAACAATATGTAGGGAGCACCATTAACAAATTGAAACTATGGATTTTACAACACTTAAGAGCGATACAGAATAAGGATGTGACGTATGCAATTGCTAAACTCATTTGGGAGAGACATAATGGGGACTCATCAGGTCTCGCATATAATGGCATTCAACACATTAGGAGTAAACCTAGAGGAGGAAATCGTGAACGTTTCTTAAGACAATCAGAATCTAGGTGGATTATCCTACTTAACACTGAGCATCCCTGGGGTTTAAACCAAGATGTAGAACTTCATGTATTTTTATGATTATGAACATCTTACATCTAGTCTATTGAAATAAATTCAGGGACAGTGTTTTGGGATGTGATATGGCCATATCAAAGAAGAAAAAAACCTTTCAAAAGATAAAAAATCTTGTCTTAGATTGCTGTTAGATGTGAAATGTATATGGTTCTAATGCTTTAATCTGTGCAGCAGATGGTCTTTGATATAATACTAGGCTCCTTAACTATGAGAACTTATGGAATGTTCAAATTAATACCACTCAGGAAAGATAATGGACTGATCAAAGTAGAGACATATAGGGGGAACTGTGCGGAAGAGTGTACATGTGTGGAGACTTTACTGGGTATAGGACGTTGAGTTTAACAGTACTTTACTGTGATGTAGTTTGGGTTAAGCTTGCCCAGCATTTTATTTAAAATGCATTTTGTTGTGAACAGTACACCCTCATACATGTTCTCCTCAAAAAATTGGAAGGCACAGTGTTCGGAGGAAATGCCATGTTCTTCTCTCCCCCTCTTAATGTATATATTTTATGTTTATAGTTATACTTATATTTTCATATATGTCTCCTTTAAAATTGAAAAAAAACGATGGAGGAGTGGCTAGATCCTCTCCCTTTAAATGTATGTGCACTGTTTTTGTTTCTATGGCCAGTTGAAGGCTTCGGCCGAAACGCGGCACCAGCTTCTTTATGAATATCACGATTTTGCACAGAATATAAAATATAACTTGCAGTATAGGAACAGAGCGTGCTCCCATCTTTCGCGTGTACCTGTGAGCCGATAGATGTACGTGACGAAAAAGGACTTTGCATAGCCCGCGTTGACTCTAATTTCATATATATATATTTGGTTTTTAGGCTTTAGAACAAGTACTGGGTTGTGGGTGAGAAGGGCATTTTTAGGTTTTAGGGTTGGTATGGGTTTTGCGGTGGTAAGGGGGTTTTAGGTTTTAGGGTGGGCATGGGTTTTTGGGTGGTAAGGGCATTTTTAGGTTTTAGGATGGGTATGGGTTTTTAGGTAGTAAGGGGATTTTTGTAGGCTTGAGGGTTGGTATGGGTTTTTGGGTGGTAAGGGTGTATGTAGGTTTTAGGGTGGGTATAGGGTTTTGGGTGGCAAGGGACCTTTTAGGTTTTATAGTGGGTATGGGTTTTTGGGTCGTTAGGGCATTTTCAGGTGTTAGGGTGAGTATGTGTTTTTGGGTGGTAAGGGGGTTTTAGGTGTTAGGGTGGGTGTGGATTTTTGGGTGGTAAGGGGTGTTTAGGTTTTAGGGTGGCATGGTTTTTGTTTGTGGTAAGGGCATTTTGAGGTTTTAGGGTGGGTATGGGGTTTTGTGTGGTAAGGGCATTTTTAGGTTTTAGGTTTTGGGTGATTTTTCTTTTAGAGTGGGTATGGATGTTTGGGTGGTAAGGGGTTTTTAGGTTTTAGGGTGGGTATGGGTTTTTGGGTGGTAAGGGGTTTTTAGGGTTTAGGGTGGGTATGGGTTTTTGGGTGGTAAGGGTTTTTAGGGAGGGTACGGGATTTTGGGTGATAAGAGTATATTTAGGGTTTTGGGTGGGTATGGGGTTTTGAATGTTAAGGTTTTTTTAGGTTTTAGGGGGTATGGGTTTTTGGGTGGCAGGGGTTTTTTGGGGTTTAGGGTGGGTATGGGTTTAGGGTGGGTATGGGTTTTTAGGTCTCAAGGTGATTTTATATATATATATATATATATATATATATATATATATATATATATTCACATACCTCCAAGAACTCCAAGAAGGGGATCGGCACTCCGAGAGCACTGTCAAATGGATTTTATTGACGAACTACGGGACGCGTCTCAGCGTGAAAACGCCTTTGCCAACCTCACAACGCCATTTTAACATTTACATTTATACCTCATGTTACATCATGTGATTCACAAGCATAATATCTACACTCCTGACAAACTGCATATTTCATCTACTACATGCCACAAATATCTGTCATCCTTATATCTTCTATCATAAATATAAAAATTAAACAATATAAAAATATAAAAATGTAAAAATATAATAAATAAAAATATGAAAATATATGATAGAAGATATAAGGATGACTTAGATATTTGTTTGACAGTGCTCTCGGAGTGCCGATCCCCTTCTTGGAGGCATGTGAATATTTTAGACGCGGTGGCGCGCGTCAGTTCTGGCAGCCCCGGCGATCAGGTGCAGCTGAGCACGGCGCTTCGAGTGTGACTATATATGTATATATATATATATATATATATGTAAATATATAGACACCCATATATATATATATATATATATATATACACATACATATCTATCTATATATATATATATATATATATATATACATATATATATATATATATGTATATATGCATATATATATATATATATGTATATATATATATATCCGAGAAAGAAGTGACTCAAACAGATGATCTCACCAAAGAACAAAAATATATTTTTACTACAACGTTTCAGCTTCCGCCTTCCAAAGGTAGTATAAGATGGTTTGCTCAGTGGCTGCACAGCTGACACTGCTGGATTTTCAAATGAGTGAAGATTCCAATTGGAATGTGGAATCAATGCAGTCCTGAGAACTCTTCAGATATGCAGAAATCAAGTGGTATTGTCAGTGATGATCAGTCCATCGGGATGCAGTGATTTTAAACGGTACATCCAGAAGTTTTCTCTGATGTCCAGTAGTTCTTCCTTTAGAACATGTTCCACAGGGAAAATCTTCAAATCTGATAGTAAATGGTCCACAAAGTTAAAATGATTGGCTACAGGCTGGTCAAGTTTCTTGTTAATTATTGCTGATTTGTGGTTTCTGAATTGTGTAGATTGAATCTCAGCCACCTTTTAAACTAAGTAACTGTGAATGGTCTGCTTCATGGACTATTTTACTGCATAACTCATCAGTGGCCCTACTATCAGTATATATTAAAGTAACTATTAAAAAAATGCAGATGCTTAAAACCAAGCTACAAAAAGAATTGGAACTTTTAAAGAACACAAAAAGTGACTCTGAAGTGGCACACATACTGCAGAGGATTGCAGAAGTAAAAAAGATCACAGCAAGGAATGCTTTTAAAATTAAGTCTGCAAAACTGAAAAGAGACATGTTAAGATTTCATGTACCTCCTCTCCCAAATCACCACTTTATAAATTATTCTGTTTTTGGAGATTCACTTGTCAGTGTATGTCCCGTGGGTAAACAGCATAAAAACCCAGAAGATTTCTAAGACAAAAAAGACTGCATAGCATCAGTCAGCTACAACCCTTTCAGACATCAGATACAGTTATTGACTTAACTGGAGGGCTGCTATCACCAGGTGAATTAAACCTCTTGAACAAAGGCCTCTATTTCTGTCCTGTACCTAAGGAGCATAATACAGCCAACATGAAAAGATACCTAAAAACCTTTGAGAGAAGATACAGACTTACAGTATACTTTAACAATAATTCTAATGTTGATCTGCCAAGCTACCTTCCAGATCCATTTAAGAAGTTTCACCATCCCAAATCATGGACTCCTCAATGTGGTAGAACTCCTGTTCTTGATACATACATTTTATCCATTAACAAACTCATCAAAGAATCAACACCTAAAAGGATTTTTGATAGCATTACCAGAGAGGAAAGAAAACTCTCCACCACCTTCAACAGAGAACAGATGTCATTATAAAACCGACAGACAAAGGTGGTGCAGAGGTTGCCATGAAAGTATGTGATTATATTGAGGAGGGAATGAGACAACTGATGGATACCAACACTTACAAACCTTTAAAAACCGATCCCACAGAAGACTTGAACAAAGAAATCAAGAACATGGTTGCAGAGTACAGGAGCTTAAATCTCATTGATGAAACAACAGCAGAAATACTTGTTCACCCCAAACCAAGGCCTGGGAGATTTTATATGCTTCCCAAAATTCACAAAATGAACAATCCTGGCTGCCCCATCATCTCTGGCAATGACACAGCCACTGAGAGACTATCTTTATTTGTCGACCTGCACCTCCAACCCATTGTCCAAGAACTTCCATCATTTGTTAAGGACACCAGTCACTTTCTTCATATTATTGAAAAATTAAATCAAACCAACACATTTGATGATGACACTCTTCTGGCTACATTTGATGTTACATCATTATACACTAATATACGACATGATGATGGGCTTATGGCATTATCTGAAGCTCTTAATAAAAGAACTGTGAAAAAAACATCAACAAATGTGCTTACCAACTTTGCAAGAGTTATCCTTAAATCCAACAATTTCACCTTCAATGGTAAACACTATCTGCAGATACAAGGGACATCCATGGGCACTTGGATGGCTCCTTCCTATGCAAATATCTTCATGGGCAAACTGGAGGAGTATATACTTGCGAGTACTAACAACAAACCACTGGTGTGGCTATGATACATTGATGACATATTTATAATATGGAATGCAGGAAGCAGAACACTGGAGCAATTTATAGCTTTTATCAGCAGTATCCATCCTACCATCAAATTCACTGGCAGCAATACTAAACAGAAGAGCCATCTCCCTTTTCTGGATGTGTTACTCACCTTCATGACAAAAAATTAAAACTAATCTGTACCACAAGCCTACAGATGCTCATTTGTATGTAAACTGGACTTCATGTCACCCACGCCACACTAAACTAAGCATCATCTACAGCCAAGCACTCAGAATAAGACGCATCTGCAGCAATGAAGACACTTGTAAAGACCATCTACAGGAGTTTTTTACATTATTTAAAAAGCGAGGCTATTCTCTGCATATCATTCTGCAACAAATTGACAAGTCTTTGCAGTTACCCAGGGAAGCACTTATTTGGAATACCAACAGAAGAAACAAAAGTGACAGAATACCACTTGTGGTTGACTATCATCCATCAGCTCCCAACTACAGAAATATAATACAAACAACTTTTCCCTTACTATCCACTTGTAAAAAATTGCAAAAGCTTTTTCCAAAACTGGCAGTCATTGCTTACCGCAGAGCTCCCAATTTACGATCGCTGATTGTGAGAGCTGAACTTAAGCAAGCTGTAACAAATGTAGGACTACATTGCTGTGATTCTAAAAGGTGCATCACATGTGAATACCTCTTACAAACATCATCAGTAACTAGCTCTGTTACAAGAAGGACTTATGGAATAAGACAGCATCTTACATGTCGATCAACATGCATTATTTATGTGATTCAGTGCCAACGCCAAAGCTGTAAAAAACAATATGTAGGCCAAACAGTGAATGACCGCCGTACACGATTCAGGAACCACAAATCAGCAATAATTAACAAGAAACTTGACCAGCCTGTAGCCAATCATTTTAACCTTGTGGACCATTTACTATCAGATTTGAAGATTTTCCCTGTGGAACATGTTCTAAAGGAAGAACTACTGGACATCAGAAAAAACTTCTGGATGTACCGTTTAAAATCACTGCATCCTGATGGACTGAACATCACTGACAATACCACTTGATTTCTGCATATCTGAAGAGTTCTCAGGACTGCATTGATTCCACATTCCGATTGGAATCGTCACTCATGATGCTTTTTGAAAATCCAGCAGTGTCAGCTGTGCAGCCACTGAGAAAACCATTTTATACTACCTGAGGAAGGCGGAAGCTGAAACGTTGTAGTAGAAATATATTTTTGTTCTTTGGTGAGATCATCTGTTTGAGTCACTTCTTTCTTGGATATTACATTTTCTTGTGACTCATTGCATCCTTTGGGATCCAAATTTTTGCCCTGGCTGGCTGTTGTTTTCTTATGATCCTTCATCTTCTAGTGTACCTTTTTTGGGATTACAAACCTATCTCCTCCATGGATCTGACACTCAAGCCAGAAGCAACCACCATGTCAAGAACAAATCTACATCCTAGATATGCACTGTTCATCCAGGAGAAAATCAGTAAGTGCCAATTTACAATAGCACATTTACAAATCTATAAGAAACTTAACATCTATCCCATGGGGTTGGAGATTAAATCTCAGCCACCTTTTAAACTAAGTAACTGTGAATGGTCTGCTTCATGGAATATTTTACTGCATAACTCATCAATGGCCCTACTATCAGTATATGTTAAAGTAACTATTCAAAAAATGCAGATGCTTAAAACCAAGCTACAAAAAGAATTGGAACTTTTAAAGAACACAAAAAGTGACTCTGAAGTGGCACACATACTGCAGAGAATTGCAAAAGTAAAAAAGATCACAGCAAGGAATGCTTTTAAAATGAAATCTGCAAAACTGAAAAGAGAAATGTTAAGATTTCATATACCTCCTCTCCCAAATCACCACTTTATAAATCATTCTGTTTTTGGAGATTCACTTGTCAGTGTATGTCCTGTGGGTAAACAGCATTAAAAAACAGAAGATTTCTAAGACAAAAAAAAACTGCATAGCATCAGTCAGCTACAACCCTTCCAGACATCAGATACAGTTATTGACTTAACTGGAGGGCTGTTATCACCAGGTGAATTAAACCTCTTGAGCAAAGGCCTCTATTTCTCTCCTGTGCCTAAGGAGCATAATACAGCCAACATGAAAAGAGACCTAAAAACCTTTGAGAGAAGATGCAGGCTTACAGAATACTTTAACAATAATTCTAATGTTGATCTGCCAAGCTACCTTCCAGATCCATTTAAGAAGTTTCGCCATCCCAAATCATGGACTCCTCAATGTGGTAGAAATCCTGTTCTTGATCCATGCATTTTATCCATTAACAAACTCATCAAAGAATCAGCGCCTAAAAGGAGTTTTGATAACATTACCAGAGAGGAAAGAAAAGCTCTCCACCACCTTCAACAGAGAACACATGTCATTATAAAACCGGCAGACAAAGGTGGTGCAGTGGTTGCCATGAAAGTATGTGATTATATTGAGGAGGGAATAAGACAACTGATGGATACCAACACTTACAAACCTTTAGAAACTGATCCCACAGAAGACTTGAACAAAGAAATCAAGAACTTGGTTGCAGAGTACAGGAGCTTAAACCTCATTGATGAAACGCCAGCAGATATACTTGTTCATCCCAAACCAAGGCCTGGGAGATTTTATATGCTTCCCAAAATTAATAAAATGAACAATCCTGGCTGCCCCATCATCTCTGGCAATGACACAGCTAATGAGTGACTATCTTTATTTGTCGACCTGCACCTCCAACCCATTGTCCAAGAACTTCCATCATTTGTTAAGGACACCAGCCACTTTCTTCATATTATTGAAAAATTAAATCAAACCAACACATTTGATGATGACACTCTTCTGGCTACATTTGATGTTACATCATTATACACCAATATACCACATGATGATGGGCTTATGGCATTATCTGATGCTGTTAATAAAAGAATTGTGAAAAAACCATCAACAAATGTGCTTACCAACTTTGCAAGAGTTATCCTTAAATCCAACAATTTCACCTTCAATGGTAAACACTATCTGCAGATACAAGGGACATCTATGGGCACTTGGATGGCTCCTTCCTATGCAAATATCTTCATGGGCAAACTGGAGGACTATATACTTGCGAGTACTAACAACAAACCACTGCTATGGCTACGATACATTGATGACATATTTATAATATGGAATGCAGGAAGCAGAACACTGGAGCAATTTACAGCTTTTATCAACAGTATCCATCCAACCATCAAATTCACTGGCAGCAATACTAAACAGAAGAGTCATCTCCCTTTTCTGTATGTGTTACTCACCATTCATGAACAAAAAAGTATAACTGACCTGTACCACAAGCCTACAGATGCTCATTTGTATCTAAACTGGACTTCATGTCTCCCTCGCCACACTAAACTCAGCATCATCTACAGCCAAGCACTCAGAATAAGACGCATCTGCAGCAATGAAGACACTTGTAAAGACCTTCTACAGGAGCTTGTTACATTATTTAAAAAGCAAGGCTATCCTCTGCATATTATTCTGCAACAAATTGACAAGTCTTTGCAGTTACCCAGGGAAGCACTTATTTGGACTACCAACAGAAGAAACAAAAGTGACAGAATACCATTTGTGGTTGACTATCATCCATGAGCTCCCAACTACAGAAATATAATACAAACAACTTTTCCCTTACTATCCACTTGTGAAAAATTGCAAAAGCTATTTCCCAAACCACCAGTCATTGCTTACAGCGGAGCTCCAATTTAAGATTGCTGATTGTGAGAGCTGAACTTAAGCAAGCTGTAACAAATGCAGGAGTTCATTGCTGTGATTCTAAAAGGTGCATCACATGTGAATACCTTTTAAAACATCATCAGTAACTAGCTCTGTTACAAGAAGGGCCTATGGAATAAGACAGCATCTTACATGTCGATCAACATGCATTATTTATGTGATTCAGTGCCAATGCCAAAGCTGTACAAAACAATATGTAGGTCAAACATTGAATGACCTCTGTACACGATTCAGGAACCACAAATCAGCAATAATTAACAAGAAACTTGACCAGCCTGTAGCCACTCATTTTAACCTTGTGGGCCATTTACTATCAGATTTGAAGATTTTCCCTGTGGAACATGTTCTAAAGGAAGAACTACTGGACATCAGAGAAAACTTCTGGATGTACCGTTTAAAATCACTGCATCCAGATGGACTGAACATCACTGACAATACCACTTGATTTCTGCATATCTGAAGAGTTCTCAGGACTGCATTGATTCCATATTCCAATTGGAATCTTCACTCATGATGCTTTTTGAAAATCCATCAGTGTCAGCTGTGCAGCCACTGAGCAAACCATCTTATACTACCTGAGGAAGGCGGAAGCTGAAACGTTATAGTAGAAATATATTTTTGTTCTTTGGTGAGATCATCTGTTTGAGTCACTTCTTTCTTGGATATTACATTTTCTTGTGACTCATTGCATCCTTTGGGATCCAGATTTTTGCCCTGGCTGGCTGTTGTTTTCTTGTGATCCTTCATCTTCTAGTGTATATATATATACATGAGTTATAATTACAACTTTAGTTTTTACCATAAATATTCCTTTACCAATCATGCATTTACAACGAAATTTTAAAGGCATGTGTGGTAAAGGTATATGTGTGGTAAAAACTTTCTTTGTAAATGCATGTATGGTAATGACACATATGTTGTAGTGCCCGTCATTGTGAAGGCATGCATGATAAACGCATGCATGGTTCCATCATACATCCCTTTGAGATTAAGTGTTTTAACCTCTATATTTGTATTTTTCCCTGCAGGGTGTGATGAGAACTTGAACAAGATGACATAGTTCATGCATGGGAGCTGCTTAGGTAAGTATATACACACACAAAGAAAACTAACTGGTCTGTCAGTACAATAACAGGAAGACCGCCTTGTGCAGCTGTGTCAGTGAAATCAGCGAATACAGGATTTCCCTAATCCAGACACCTTAAGCTTTTTATACATGCACCTTGTATGTCCCCCTCTGTGCAGGCCATCCCTTCCCCTGTAAAGGCTCACCCACTCTGCCCCTTGCCCTCATGGTCTGTGGCGGGTTGTAGCGGCATCTCTGGCAGCGTCTCTGCATCAAACCAGACTGCAGCTGCCTTGTCCAGCTTCCTGAGGCTGATGTACCTCTCCCTGTCTCCTTCCTCTGGTTGTGGGTCATCCCTGTCTGTCCTCATTCCTTCTGGCTTCAATTCACTGAGATCTGTGTTGGTTTTCCTACTTTCCTCCTTCCGCTCCTCGGAAATTGTGTCTGCTTGTTCTTCCACATCGTCCCCAAACTCCTCGTCAGTTCCTTATGCCACCGCACAACACCCTATCAGTGGGTCTTTTCAGTGGGTTAGACCTGTCCCTTTCATCCTGATGAGGAAAGTCCTTCGCAATTGTTGTGAGTTTTGCAGTCCCCTTCCACCATTGACTTGTGTTATTTGGTTTCTAGGACGCCTTCTTCTTCTGGTGATCCCGCGGATTCTGTGAATTGGGAAAAAGCTACATACATCTGGCCCTTAGTGTCATCATGGAAGACCAGTGCCCCATTCTGTTTCCACTGAATTTTTGGTCACCATGGCTTCGATATGCCTTAAAAACAACCTTTCTTCATATAAGGATGATTTATATCTTCAAATTGAGGGAGTTGTGATGGAGTGCAGCTTTTCTTCCAAAGTGTTGAGCTTCTTCATGTCCTTCTTTGAAAGGAGGTGGCTCTCTGGCAATGAGAAGTCCTTCAGAACAAATATAAAAAATTGGTTCTGCTATATTGACAATGTGTTTATGAGCTGACTGTCAGGAATCCCCAGGGTCCCTTCTGTGTTATTTGTCAGCACCCCTAGGGATTAGGGTTAAATCACATCTCTGTTCTTGGTTAAACCTTCATGTTTCTAAGTAAACATAATGTGCTGTGTTACACAATTGGTTTTATCAATGCTTGTTTTACCAATGCTTGTTTGCTAATGTGAGCAGGTGTAGACATGTGCTTCTAATTGGGTGTGGTAACTCAGCCACATGTGGAAACTCAACTACTTTCCTGATTGGCTATAAATAGCAGAGAGAAGTAAGCCTCCCTGCTTAGCTTTGTTTTGCTTCCTGATCTCAGCATCTAATTTGGCAGTCCAGCCCATGCTGTCATCCTTGTATTCAGGCAGGACTTTTGAGGCAATTAGTTTCTTCGTTCCGCTGACACCAGGCAGTCCTCCAGCACTCCGGAAAAGACTACAGCTAAGTGACTAGTATTCTCCAGGGAGTTTGTTCTTTGAGTGCCGTGCTTTCCTAGAACAGCTGGTGTATTTCAGACCTTGTATTTTGGCAGAGTGCTTATCTTGAAGAGACAAATGCATTTCTGAACATTCTACATTATTATTGTAGTTTCTTGCCTAAATGTGCTTCAGGAAATCTGCTTGAGCTCAAGTACTACAAAAAGTGACAGTGCAATTTTAAAAAGAGCATCTACGTGAATTTTCTTTCTCTAATAGCATAACTCTTGGATTTCAATTGTGTCATTCATGCTTGTGTTTCAGGTTTGAGGAATTTGCTTTTGAAGGGTTTTTCACACACACAGTGAAACCAAACCAAACTGTGCCACCCTAACTGTTTAAACCCAGAGTGGACATTTGTTGTTCTTGGATTGTTTTTGTTCCTTTTAGTTTGACCCTATGCATGCAGGAAAGTTATATGTGATATAATTAATGCCCTTGTTTGTCTTTCTTGTACATGATAAGTGCAACCACAGTTCTAAATGTAGTGTGCAACAGTGAATCTCTGTGAAGCCAGCCCCAGTGTTGCAGTACTCATTGTTATGGTACTCAGTTTGGGTTTTTGGTAATGCAGTGTTATTAATTGTGCCAACAGTTATTATTATCCAAGAAAAGTGCTGGAGCATCCCGGTGTTCTTCTACCGCTCCTGTGCCCATATCAGAAAGAGAGATTCACTTTCAAGAAAGTTGAGTGCACTAACTCTACTATCACTCTGTCAACAACGACCTGCCCCCGAAGATACAGGGTGCCTGGCTGGACCGGCAAGATGTGGCAGTGTTTTGTCTCTTTCTCTTCCACTCCCCCTTTCCTTTTGCAACACCTGCTGGGATTTCTGTGTCCACCAGGAAGTGCTGAGAGATGTTCCAGGAGGACAGGGGTGATACCATTGCCCCTGCAGATATCCTGCTTTTCAGGTGAGTGACCCCATCATGACAGGTGACACAAAACAGATATTAGTTATATTTCACCAATGGTTGAATCATAGAACGGCAGAACCTAAATTTACCATGTTCCTATGACAAATTAATTGTGAATTTTCTGGACCCTTGGGTTGAAGGCAGGGAAGGTAAAATAGAAGTGGCTCTCCATATCAAGCCCACGGACCACAATACTCTATTACACTTTACAAGCAGTCACCCACGCTCCCTAAAGAAGAGTTTACTATACGGGCAATTACTCAGCATTAGGAGGAATTGTACTAATACATAGTAATTCTTCTAAAATGCTAATACTTTGTTGAGCAAACTTATCAATTGGCAGGACCCCACAAATTGACGAAAGCTGCTTCCAAAAGACCATGTTACACACAAAGTAAGTTATTGCTTGTTTTGAAAAGCAGAAAGGATGGTAATTCTCTCACAAGTGTTGTTACTCATAATTCAAAATCTAATAAAGTCAAAAAGATCATTGAGAAGAAGTGGAAGATTGTGCCTAATTTGATTATTCCCAAACCCCTATTTCCATTCAGGAAAGGGACATTTATACACCAACAGCTAGTCAGAGCAGCTAGGCCAGGCAAAAAGAAAAAAGAACTCTTGGAAATGTTTGATCTACACCCTGACAGGACATTTTCGATGCAATAACTGTTTAGTCTGCCAATTTATAGGCAATACCAAGACTGTTACAATAAATTAGTTGTATATAAACAAACTAGGAGCCTGGTTTAGGAATTGGACAGGTTACTCCATCACAACGGTGACGGATAGCCCATTCGCCAAAATCTCAATCCCACAGGATATAATGGTAATTGGGTTTCAACGTTGTGATGGAGTAACTCATCCGCCAATATCTAAATCAGGCCTAAGGCCCTCATTACAACCTTGGCGGTAAATGGCGCCTACTGCCGTGCTGATGGTCACCAACATACCGTGACCGTGGTGGTATACCGCTACGGGTATTATGACCCACACAGAGAAATCCACCACTATACAGACACACACACAAGTCCGCCAGACCAAAGGTCAGTGATAAAATGGCAGTACCAAAGGTCTTTCAACTGCGGTAAACCATTGGCGGTACACACCGCCGCCCTCAAAATACACACACACTTACAAAACTATACCACAATGGCAATTCAAACTACACACACCTGATACACATACACAGACCACACCCACACCACTATAAAACACACACCCACATTACCCACAACCCTTTCAACGAAAAAAAAGATTGTGATCAGAGAGAGAGACAAGCTAGGAGCACCCACTCAATCTGAGCCACAGAACACCATCACCCATACCCCATCCACGCACCTCACAGCACACACCACAATACATCATCCCACACATCCTCACACATACCACTCACACCACATCCATGGCAGCCCAAAGACACCCCAGGTTTTCAGAGGAGGAGCTAAGGGTCATGGTGGAGGAAATCATCCGGTTAGAGCCACAGCTATTCGGATCCAGGTGCAGCTGACGTCCATTGCAAGGAAGATGGAGCTATGGTGGAGAATAGTGGACAGGGTCAACGCCGTGGGACAGCACCCAAGAACAAGGGATTACATCAGGAAGAGGTGGAACGACCTATGGGGGAAGGTGCGTTCCGTGGTAGCAAGACACCAGATAGCTGTACAGAGCACTGGCGGTGGACCCCCACCTCCTCCCCCACAACTAACAACATGGGAGGAGCAAGTCTTGGCAATAATGCATCGTTAGGGCCTCGCAGGAGTAGCAGGAGGACTGGACTCTGGTAAGTCAAATCTTTACTACTATATCCCCCACACTACCTGCATGCCATCACAAACAACAACCCCTACCCTCACCCCATCACTCCACCACCTCACACATACCCCACTATCACAACCCATCCATCCCAATGCCAAGCCCTGCATACAACACCAATGCATGGACACCCATCACAGACCTGCATGGACACCCATCACTAAAGCATGTCCATTAGAGAGAATCACCTAGCCCACAAAATCACCACACACACAAGGCAAAGCTGACAGGGCTATCACAACCATACAGGGAAACACACCCATGCACAAGATGGCACACGTAGGTACAATAGCACTGCATTTTAATCCCCACAGGACCCCACTCAACGTCACCGGAAAGGAGGTGCCACCAACATCCAGTCCCCCCACAGAAGAGGCCCACAGTGATGACAGCAGCTTTGCACGCCTGGATCATGATGACCAACATGGCCCATCCGGGACCTCTGGACAGTTGGATACCCTGCTACAGTCCCATGCCACCACAGAGCCTCCCCCCTCAGGAAACACCACCACAGCACCAACCCAGCGGGCCCATACTTCTGTCCCCAGGACACGTCAATCAGCAGTGTGTCCACCAGTACAGGGACCCCCAGGACACCCCACAAACCCAAGAAAATCAGGGACTTGGGGTCAGTGGCAGTAAGCACACAGTTCAGGGGACAGAGGCACAGGACAACAGGGAAACTGGGAGGACTGCTGTGCTACGGGGGAGGACAGGCCCAGGGAGCCCACTCTCCACAAGGCACTCGCCAACATCCTGGGAGCATACCACCATTCCCATGGGCCAGACACAGGCCAAGTTGCAGGAGACCCAGCGGCTGCAGGAGGGACAGAACTGGGGATCAGGTCGGACCTCAAAGACATCCACACCATCCTGGTCACCATTGCAGGGGTGCTGGCTGACATAGCCAACACCATGAGAGAGGCAGTGGCACAACAACCGGCCCCACCACTGGAACAACAGGCCACCAGCACCCCACCCCCTGCAGAAGGAGAACCACCCCGCAAACGGTCCCTGCGATCCAGGCAGAAGCCAGAGAACATTGCCAAGACCCCGCCATGAAATAAGACTCTCCTGATTGTCACCCTTCTGTCGCACTCTGTCACCCTGTCCACCTTGAACTGCCATTGCTTCCCTTCCTATGCCCCATTGGACAATGCACCTGTGATACCAAGAGACTTGACCCTACCCTGGACTTTCCTCCACCATCAGCCCAGCCCATTGCACACCCCCCTTTACAAGTTAGCACTTAAATAAACACCCTTGGAACAAATACAATTCTGGAGTCTGTCAATTGATTGACATATGTATTAGTACAACATTCTGAAAACATTGCAAATCTTATGTACACTAATTTATACATTGGTATGACCTGCAGTGGGCAGCAGTAAACATACCAGGAGCCAGAGTGGGGCACAGAGATCTGAAAAGAGAGATACCAAAGGGTACAGTAAGTGGCCATAGACATAGGGAAACCATGCTGCCATGTACAATGTCCAACCGAAAACTGAAAAGAAAAGTGAAGTTACAGTGTCTTACCTGTGTGTCACTGGAAGTACTGTTGTATGATATTACTTCTGTTGTCCACATCTTCTTCCTCTACCTCCTCTTCCTCACTGTCCACAGGCTCCACCGCTGCTACAAGACCATCTCCAGGGTCATCTTCCTGCAGAAAAGGCACCTGGCATCTCAAGGCCAGGTTGTGCAACATGCAGCATGCAACGATGATCTGGCACACCTTCTTAGGTGAGTAGTACAGGGATCCACCTGTCAGATGGAGGCACCGGAACCTGGCCTTCAGGAGGCCGAAGTTTCTCTCAATAATCCTCCTTGTTCACCCATGTGCCTCATTGTAACGTTCCTCTGCCCTTGTCCTGGGATTTCTCATTGGGGTCAGTAGCCATGAGAGGTTGGGGTAACAAGAGTCACCTGCAAATATTGAGGGACAACTGTTAGACACACAATAACCCTTAGGGACAACCCCATACCCAGACACCAAGATATACTGGGTGGTGACCTTGGGCTCACCTTTTAGCCACACCCGGTGTCTCTGGAGTTGAGCCATCACATATGGGATGCTGCTATTCCTCAAGATAAAGGTGTCATGCACAGAGCTAGGATACTTGGCGTTTACATGGAAGATGTATTGGTCAGCCAAACACACCATCTGCACATTCATAGAGTGATAGCTTTTTCTATTCCCGAATACCTGTTCATTTCTCAGAGGGGGGACAAATGCTACATGTGTACCATCAACGGCACCAATGATGTTGGGGATATGTCCCAGGGCATAAAAGTCAGCTTTCACTGTGGCCAAATCCTCTACCTGGGGGAATACGATGTAGCTGCACATGTGTTTCAGCTGGGCAGACAACACTCTGGTCAACACGTTGGAGAACATTGGCTGAGACATCCCTGATGCCATGGCCACTATTGTTTGGAAGGAACCACTTGCCAGGAAATGGTGCACTGACAGGACCTGCACTAGAGGGGGATACCTGTGGGCTGGTGGATAGCTGACATCAGGTCTGGCTCCAATTGGGCACACAGTTCTTGGATTGTGGCCCGATCAAGTTTGTATGTTAGGATAATATGTCTGTCCGCCATTGTCTCAAGGTCCACCATGCGTCTGTACACTGGAGGATGTTTCCATCTCATATTCTTCCTCAGCGGTTGAAGCCTGGGGAGGAAAACGGTGAGCAGAGGGTCATATTCACACATCAATTGCAATAATGATGCATCTTTTTAATTACAGAACCACTATGTGAATCCGAGAGTCAGTTGATGTGCCAATGTCTGCTGTGATGCAGTTAGATGCCATCACCTGTGCCCCCTTGAAATGGTGGCTGCTCAACCTGTGAGGAGAGACAAGTGGAAATGAGTTAATTCCACTGGTGTTGTGTGCCGTTGAGGTAGGCAGTCGACGACAGCCGCACAACTTCGAATTGGTTATCATTGGGCCCTATGGGTTCCAGGAGCCAATGGCGATGTATGCTGGAGGTGACAGTACGCACCGCCGCGGATGCGACTGCCATTTTCTTTCTGTTCACTCACTTGCTACCTGACCTTCAACAGGAGAGGACCTATACTGCAAGTGCTGCTGTGACCTGTGTCTGGAAGCGACAATGGCTCATGTGTCTGGGGAAAGGGCCCCTGCCTTCACAGCGGAGGAGTTGGAGAAACTGGTGAATGGGGTCCTACCCCAGTATCGTTTAACTTATGGTCCTCCAGACCAACAGGTGAGTACACTGTGAGCATGATGCATGGGGCATGAATGCATGGAATGCTGTGTGTGTAAGCCTTGTGTAAGGGGAGGGTGGGTGAGGGGTCCTGGGCAGAGTGCCCCATGTATGGTGGTCAATGTATGTGTGTTAGTGGATGGGAGGGATATGGTGGGCCATGAGTGTGGCGGTCCGGATGGTATTAGTAATCCCTTTTCTGCTGTATTTTTCCTGCAGGTCAGTGCCCATCAGAAAAAGGGTATTTGGCGTACCATCGCCAAGGAGGTGTGGACCCTGGGGGTCTTTGACAGGCGGAGCACCCACTGCTGCAAACGGTGGGCGGACCTATGCCGCTGGGCAAGGAAGATGGTGGAGGCCCAGATGGGGCTGGTCTCCCACCGAGGAAGGGGTGCCCGTCGTACCCTGACCCCACTGATGTTCCGCATCCTGGCGGTGGCCTATCCGGAGTTGAATGGGCACTTGAGGGCATCACAGCAGCCACAAGGGGGTGAGTACAAATTCTGATTCATGAGTTGGCACGCATTAGGGTTTTACCTAGGTGGGGGATGTGGACTGTGGGTGCCCCTAGGCCAAGGCGAACATGGCAGGGTAGGTCCCTGACAGGCTCTGAAGCACTCCAAACCCAATGGTGTTAGTGGGCATCTACTACTGGGCAGGGTCCTGTGGGTTTCAGGTGTGCAGCTGATGGCGTTATGCCATGTCCCACATGGGCTGGTGACTAGCATTGTGACTGGTAGTGCATGGCCTAGTGCATAGGGCAGCTCCTTGTCTGCTGTGTATGTCAACAGTAGTGTTGTTGCTGGCATTGACCAAGTGTATCCTCTGTCTATCCCCCCACTTTTTTGTTTTGTCACCCTGTCCTTGTGTGCATTAGCATCATCTGGTGGAGGAGCAGAGGCACTGGCGACGGAGGGAGCTGCATCCCACATGGGCCTGGAGGACGAGGGGAGCACCACGACGGAGACGAGAGGGGACACTACAGACAGCAACTCCTCCTCCGATGGAAGCTCCCTGGCGGTGGCGGACACCTCTGTGACCACCCCATCAACAGGTACAGCCATCACGCCCCTATGAGCACCGCCCTCCCAGCAGTCCCTCAGCGTGTTTCCTGTGCCCTCTCACCCAGGAGGGTAGGCATCTCCTTCGCCCCAGGCACCTCAGGCCCTGCCCCAGCCAGCCCTGCTGCCCTCAGTGAGGAGGCTATTTACCTCCTGAGATCCCTCACTGTTGGGCAGTCAACCAATGCCATCTAGGGTGTCAAGAGGCATTTGCAACAAACAAATGCATACCTGGAGGGCATTCACTCTGGTGTGGCGGCCCAACAGAGAGCATTTTAGGCTCTGGCCTCCACACTGATGGCAGCCATTGTCCCTGTCTCTAGCCTCCCCCTCCAACCTCCTCTACTCTGTCCCAATCCCCTCAACCCCAGCCTATCCCAAGCACACCTTCAGACCAGCAGTCACCCAAATCAACACACAAAAATGGGTCAGGCAAACACAAGCACCACACTTAATCTCACAGGTACTCACACAAGCACCATCCCCATGCAGACACACCAACATCCACTGCCTCCACTGTGTCCCCCTCCTCCTCATCGTCCACCTCCCTCCCAGTAGCGTCTCCACTTACACCTCCATGCACTACATCCTCATCCACTACCTCCAGCACGCCCATCACTACACACCCCTCACTGGCAGTCAACACCCCCACATCCATGCACACGTCCCCTGTGTCCTCTCCCACTGTGTCTGTGACCCCTCCTCCCAAAGTACACAAACACTAGCACACACCCTACCAACAGCCATCCACCTCACAACAGCATCCAGCTCATGCACCCAAACACAGCAGACTGACACCTCCTACAACCACTCCCTGAAGCTTTTCCTAGCTAATATTGACCTGTTTCGTAACCTTCCCCCTGTCCTTCCCCTCGGGCCAGGGGGGCCAAGACCCAGCCCAGCACCTCATCCACCAAGTCCACGTCCGCTGTGGTTCCTGCAGCTGTCAGAGGCTCAAAGGGGGCACCCGTCAGGCCAGCCAGTGTGCCACCAACCCCTGCCAAGGCAAAGAACATTCCGCCACCTGGCAAGGTGAAGAAGGGGACAGCATCCAGTAAGGGGAAGGAGCCACAACCACCCAGCAAGCCCCCCTCAAAGACTCCAGCTGCCAGACCCAAGGTGACATCACCATCTGCCAAGGGCAGGAAGGGGCACAAAACACCAGGCAAGGCACTTCAGCCGTCTGAGCCTGCAGGTGAAAGCCTGGTGGCTACCAGCACAACCGCCAGCACCACCACCTGCACCGCGGACAGCACCGCCACCTGCACCGCCGCAAGCACCGCTGAAAGTGGCACCACTGCCAGCAGCAGCAGCCCCAGTGGGCAGCCGTCCAAGGCTGCAGGAGAAGGGCTGAAGCCTCCCCCATGACTGGCAGCACCAGCACCTCCACTGCGGCCAGCACCGCCACCTGCACCGCTGCAAGCACCGCCTCAAGCACCGCCGCAAGCACCGCCACCTGCACCGCTGAAAGTGGCACCACTGCCAGCAGCAGCAGCCCCAGTGGGCAACCGTCCGAGGCTGCAGGGGAAGGGCTGGAGCCTCCCACCACCACTGGCAGCACCCCCACCAGCACAGCACCGCCACTACCACCACTGTGCAGCCGTAGCCACCGGCGGGTGGACTGTAGCCCTGCCTCCATGGACTATCATGTATCCTGGCCACTTCAAATCTCGTGGGTCTGACACCCAAGTGAGGGACTATGACCTGGTACCCCCACGTGCGGCATCACTGGGCACAAAGCCCCCTCCAGAACCAGAGGAGAAAGGCATCCACTCACTGCATCCTTCCCAGGATGAAGCACACTGGGCACCATGCCCCCTCCAGAACCAGTGGAGAAAGGCATCCACTTGAGAGACAGTGGCCTTGCACTCCCCAGGACCAAGCAGTGGGCATACCACCCACTTGAGAAACTGAGGCCTTGCACTCCCCAGGAGCAGGCAGAGGGTAAACCACCCACTAGAGAGACTTGAAAGACTATGGCTTTGCACTGCCCAGGATCAAGCAGTGGGCAAACCACCCACTAGAGAGACTTGAGAGACTGTGGCTTTGCACTCCCCAGGACCAAGCAGTGGGCAAACCACACACTTGAGAGACTGTAGCCTTGCACTCCCCAGGAGCAGGCAGAGGGCAAACCACCCACTAGAGAGACTTGAGAGACTATGGCTTTGTACTCCCCAGGATCAAGCAGTGGGCAAACCACGCACTAGAGAGACTTGAGAGACTGTAGCCTTGCACTCCCCAGGAGCAGGCAGAGGGCAAACCACCCACTAGAGAGACTTGAGAGACTATGGCTTTGTACTCCCCAGGATCAAGCAGTGGGCAAACCACGCACTAGAGAGACTTGAGAGACTGTGGCTTTGCACTCCACATGACCAAGCAGTGGGCAAACCACCCACTAGAGAGACTTGAGAGACTGTGGCTATGCACTCCCCAGGATCAAGCAGTGAGAAAACCACCCACTAGAGAGACTGTGGCCTTGCACTCCCCAGGACATCGCAGTGGACATGGATCCCCTCCAGGAGCAGTGGTGTTGCACCATCTTCCGGCTGAGGTGCCCTCCCCTTCCCCGTCCCCCTGAGGTGCCTGTGTGTTTTCGACCTGATGCCCCTGCAGTGTTCTCCCCATTTTGAGGCAGGAGTCAAGTGTGAGTTTGGCCTATGTGTTATGGCCCAGTGGGCCACAGACTATTTTTGTGTGGTCATTGTGCATTATTTTGTATATATTGTATATTTTGTACATACTGTTTATTTATTTATGAATGTATTTCTCTTGAATTCTAATATATCACTAATTGGACTCAATTCATTTTGTCCTTGCGTTATTCCAGAGGGGAATGGGGTGTATATGTAATGTTGTTGCATGTGTTTGTGTGTATGGTGTTGGGGGTGGGTGTGGGGATGTTGCGTGTTGCATGTGTGTGTCATCCTCTTTTTCCTCCCCTGTCTACTAGGTGCTGTACTCACTGTGGTCGTCATCGTCACCGTTGGTGCTCTTGATATATGAGAAGATACACCAGCATGGGCAGAACGTGCAGCTCAGGCTCCATGGCGTCCTGGTTCTTCGTTGAGTGTCGAGAGGTGAGTGGTTTCCCTTCCAAATAGTGTTTCTGTCGTGCTTTTGATGGTGTTGGTACCACCCCCGAAAAGCTGGCAGATGGGCGGGTTGTAATGGGGTGGACGGTACATTGTCTTCTGCCCGGCTGTTGGCTGTTGACGCTGCTGTGTTTGTTGCTAACGCCCTGGCGGTCTGAGTATTAAAGTGGCAGTATGTGTTGGCGGTTTCCGCCGTGGTCATGATCCCATTTTTTTTACCGCCGGCCTGTTGGCTGTATTACCGCCGCTTTAACACTGACCACCAGGGTTGTAATGAGGGCCTACGTTTTCAAATTGCTAAGCCAACAATGTGGTATGCTGTGGAAAGTGTCAGTGTGAGTTGATGTACATAGGACAAACCACTTATACAGTCAGCACGTATTGTACAACACAGATCAAGAAGTAAATGTTCTGGTCAATGGGCTCCATTGGTAGAACATCACAAGAACATGAACCATTCAGAAAGTGACTTGTATTGGGCAATCATTTTTGTGACGCACACTAATCCAATCGGTTGACCAGTTTTGTCTGTTTTGGCCAGTTTTGAAATATGCAGGAGGGTCAGCAGATTCTGCACTTTTGAATCTGAAGTGAAGAGATAGTCAATCGTGTATCTCCCCTGTTAGTGTTACATATAATAATGGGACAGTCCAATATGATGCACCCCAAGCTGATGCCTCCCACCTTGCCTACTGACTACATGACCCAACTCTCCTGTGGGTTGGAGGCAGCACAGGTTTTCATCTGAAGTGAGCGGGACTAGACTTTTAATTAATATATGGTAGGTGAGGCAGTATCTATTCACATGGTCACAAGCATAATACATAGCTTTACACAAGTTCCACTTTGTAAAACAGTAGAAGAGTACATTTGAATATGGCGACTCCTATGTTTGGCTGTAGACCATGTGGCCCTATTTCAGAGTGGCTCTGGGACAGCACAAGTTTGCCTGCACATGCGCTTGCTGCGGTGTTCACTCCACGACAGAGGTGGAAGTTTTTCACATCCTCCTCTTTTTCATTTGTAGGAAGGTGACTTGAGTTTAGATTGTGCCTTGTTGGGAGAACTATTTGATTTGAGCTGTTGTCCTAGATATTGAGGTAACTGTGTTACTGGGTTAGATGCCTCGTTTCTTTCACTTGGTGGTCTTCGATACACAAGTAGTACAAGCAATGTGGTGCTGGTTTAGGTGCCTCATGTTTCTATTACTTGGTGGTCTTCTAGGCGAGAGTAGTATAAGCACAGAGGCCATTGGTTAGCAATGAGCACCACACCATAATCATGATTTAAAGTGGAGGTAGAAATGATGAGGTGTGTTCACCCTATATGAGCTTTTTAGTGCATGAATGGCATGAGGTAGTTGGTTTAGGTTTTATCCTCTTTTAGTAACATTTGGTTCAACATGGGCAACAAAAAGAGTCTCCCAAGTCCTGGTTGTGCACAACGGGTGTGAAGTATTACAGTACAATATGATGTATGAAAATGTAATTTGTGTATGGTGTGTTTAATTATCAGGTACTCTGGTCTTCCCAATCCTGAAGAGTCCTTCAAACTTATGTGTGCAGAAGTGTGTTAATAGTATCAACTGGACTAGTTGTTTGCAAAACAAAGGAAACAGTGGAATAATATGGACTTATAAATATTGATAGGACATGGTTGTCAAAGACTTTGGTTTTGATGACTACCCCCGTGGGGAACGCATGTTAAATGGATTTTACAACCACGATTTGGAACATAAGAATGAAGCAAGGAGACATTCTTAAACAAATTTTGTTGTAATTTTGTTTTAGTGATATATATGTGAAAGGTGAAGGGATTTGCAGCAACCTTGTAACTGTTTTCAGTTTAAGGGCCTGATTTAGAGTTTGGCGAATGGGTTACTCCATCGCAAACGTGACTCATCGCATCCTGTCCAGTGTAGTACCATTCCCATACGATATTATGGGATCGTAATATGGTGGATGGGATATCCATCACATTTGTAACTGAGTAAACCCATCCCCCAAACTGTAAATCAAGCCCTAGGTTCTGCTCCAGGGACTCAAACACTGAGCAGGAACACAATATAGACAACTATTTATAAATGTTTGATTAAAAGTCTTTGCATGATTGAATCAAAGGTCCCAGTGTTAAAATTAATGATTTCACTGTGGCAAAAGCCAGTAATGTGATTTATCCATGCAGGATACCAGTTTGTTGTTTCAGTATTTGCAGCCCCAGGTATTCTGGAGTCATTTGGGTATATCCCTAATAGTCCTTTTTGTTCTACTATTGACTCTGAGCAACTGGGCCAAGTATCCTTTCTGCACTTGACTCTCAGTGGTAGCGCGAGCTGAAAAGTCCAAGGCTTCTAGGGCTGGAAATAGGTGTAGGGCAAACACAGGCTCACCACTCAAAGCATGTTCAGCAACCCCAGTAAACTAATGTCCAGCCAAATACTTGCTTTCATAAAAATTTTTATTTATATACACACAAAGCGATTTATGATACACTCTAAATAATACCATTCTCTTCATAAGAGCTGTATTTTAGCACTGTACGTGTGGGCAGCAGCTGCATGCTCTCCTTGCTACGGAGGGGTTAATTTCCCATTCATTTAAGACAATAAGCAGCTTAGGCCCCGCCAGGGAATACAAACATTAGGGCCCATATTTATACTTTTTGACGCAAAAAGGTGCCGGCGCAGTTTTGTGTCAAAAATATTACCGCCGGCTACAGCCATTTCGGTGTGCTGTGCGGGCGTCAAATTTATACTTTGAAGCCCGGTGGCGCAAACCACAGGTGTAAGTCTTTTTTTTTTAACGCACACCGCAGCGTCAAGTCGTAAAGCAAAATGATGTTAACGCGGCGGAAATGACTGTGGGTCGATTTACGACCCCGTGTAGGAGGCTGGACTGGCTTGTAGTGAGTACCAAGGGGTACTTGCACCTTGCACCAGGCCCAGTTATCCCTTATTAGTGTATAGGGTGTCTAGCAGCTTAGGCTGATAGATAATGGTAGCTTAGCAGAGCAGCTTAGGCTGAACTAGGAGACGTGTGAAGCTACTACAGTACCACTTAGTGTCATATGCACAATATCATAAGAAAACACAATACACAGTCATACTAAAAATAAAGGTACTTTATTTTTATGACAATATGCCAAAGTATCTTAGAGTGTACCCTCAGTGAGAGGATAGGAAATATACACAAGATATATATACACAATAGCAAAAATATGCAGTATAGTCTTAGAAAACAGTGCAAACAATGTATAGTTACAATAGGATGCAATGGGGAAACATAGGGATAGGGGCAACACAAACCATATACTCCAAAAGTGGAATGCGAACCACGAATGGACCCCAAACCTATGTGACCTTGTAGAGGGTCGCTGGGACTATTAGAAAATAGTGAGAGTTAGAAAAATAACCCTCCCCAAGACCCTGAAAAGTGAGTGCAAAGTGCACTAAAGTTCCCCTAAGGACAAAGTAGTCGTGTTAGAGGAATAATGCAGGAAAGACACAAACCAGCAATGCAACAACTGTGGATTTCCAATCTAGGGTACCTGTGGAACAAGGGGACCAAGTCCAAAAGTCACAAGCAAGTCGGAGATGGGCAGATGCCCAGGAAATGCCAGCTGCGGGTGCAAAGAAGCTTCTACTGGACAGAAGAAGCTGAGGTTTCTGTAGGAACGAAAAGGGCTAGAGACTTCCCCTTTGGTGGACGGATCCCTCTCGCCTTGGAGAGTCGTGCAGAAGTATTTTCCCGCCGGAAGGACGCCAACAAGCCTTGCTAGTCGCAAATCGTGCGTGTGGCGTTTTTGGACGCTGCTGGAGCCTAGGAGGGACCAGGAGGTCGCAAATTGGACCTGAAGAGAGAGGGGACGTCGAGCAAGACAAAGAGCCCTCACTGAAGCAGGTAGCACCCAGAGAAATGCCAGAAACAGGCACTACAAGGATGCGTGAAATGGTGCTCGCCGAAGTTGCACAAAGGAGTCCCACGTCGCCGGAGACCAACTTAGAAAGTCGTGCAATGCAGGTTAGAGTGCCGTGGACCCAGGCTTGGCTGTGCACAAAGGATTTCCGCCGGAAGTGCACAGGGGCCGGAGTAGCTGCAAAGTCGCGGTTCCCAGCAATGCAGCCCAGCGAGGTGAGGCAAGGACTTACCTCCACCAAACTTGGACTGAAGAGTCACTGGACTGTGGGGGTCACTTGGACAGAGTTGCTGGATTCGAGGGACCTCGCTCGTTGTGCTGAGAGGAGACCCAAGGGACCGGTAATGCAGCTTTTTGGTGCCTGCGGTTGCAGGGGGAAGATTCCGTCGACCCACGGGAGATTTCTTCGGAGCTTCTGGTGCAGAGAGGAGGCAGGCTACCCCCACAGCACGCACAAGCAGGAAAACAGTCGAGAAGGCGGCAGGATCAGCGTTACAGAGTTGCAGTAGTCGTCTTTGCTACTATGTTGCAGGTTTGCAGGCTTCCAGCGCGGTCAGCAGTCGATTCCTTATCAGAAGGTGAAGAGAGAGATGCAGAGGAACTCGGATGAGCTCTTGCATTCGTTATCTAAAGTTTCCCCAGAGACAGAGACCCTAAATAGCCAGAAAAGAGGGTTTGGCTACCTAGGAGAGAGGATAGGCTACTAACACCTGAAGGAGCCTATCAGAAGGAGTCTCTGACGTCACCTGGTGGCACTGGCCACTCAGAGCAGTCCAGTGTGCCAGCAGCACCTCTGTTTCCAAGATGGCAGAGGTCTGGAGCACACTGGAGGAGCTCTGGACACCTCCCAGGGGAGGTGCAGGTCAGGGGAGTGGTCACTCCCCTTTCCTTTGTCCAGTTTCGCGCCAGAGCAGGGCTAAGGGGTCCCCTGAACCGGTGTAGACTGGCTTATGCAGAATTGGGCACATCTGTGCCCAACAAAGCATTTCCAGAGGCTGGGGGAGGCTACTCCTCCCCTGCCTTCACACCATTTTCCAAAGGGAGAGGGTGTCACACCCTCTCTCAGAGGAAGTTCTTTGTTCTGCCATCCTGGGCCAGGCCTGGCTGGACCCCAGGAGGGCAGATGCCTGTCTGAGGGGTTGGCAGCAGCAGCAGCTGCAGTGAAACCCCAGGAAGGGCAGTTTGGCAGTACCAGGGTCTGTGCTACAGACCACTGGGATCATGGGATTGTGCCAACTATGCTAGGATGGCATAGAGGGGGCAATTCCATGATCATAGACATGTTACATGGCCATATTCGGAGTTACCATTGTGAAGCTACATATAGGTAGTGACCTATATGTAGTGCACGTGTGTAATGGTGTCCCCGCACTCACAAAGTTCAGGGAATTGGCTCTGAACAATGTGGGGGCACCTTGGCTAGTGCCAGGGTGCCCTCACACTAAGTAACTTTGCACCTAACCTTTACCAGGTAAAGGTTAGACATATAGGTGACTTATAAGTTACTTAAGTGCAGTGTAAAATGGCTGTGAAATAACGTGGACGTTATTTCACTCAGGCTGCAGTGGCAGGCCTGTGTAAGAATTGTCAGAGCTCCCTATGGGTGGCAAAAGAAATGCTGCAGCCCATAGGGATCTCCTGGAACCCCAATACCCTGGGTACCTCAGTACCATATACTAGGGAATTATAAGGGTGTTCCAGTAAGCCAATGTAAATTGGTAACAATGGTCACTAGCCTGTTAGTGACAATTTGGAAAGAAATGAGAGAGCATAACCACTGAGGTTCTGATTAGCAGAGCCTCAGTGAGACAGTTAGTCACTACACAGGTAACACATTCAGGCACACGTATGAGCACTGGGGCCCTGGGTTACCAGGGTCCCAGTGACACATACAACTAAAACAACATATATACAGTGAAAAATGGGGGTAACATGCCAGGCAAGATGGTACTTTCCTACACAACCCCCCCCCAAACGAAGGACAATAAGACTAGCCATGACCTGATGAGTCTTCATTGTCTAAGTGGAAATATCTGGAGAGTCCATCTGCATTGGAGTGGCTACTCCCAGGTCTATGTTCCACTGTATAGTCCATTCCCTGTAGGGATATGGACCACCTCAACAATTTAGGATTTTCACCTTTCATTTGTTTTAGCCAAAGTAGAGGTTTGTGGTCTGTCTGAACAATGAAGTGAGTGCCAAACAGGTATGGCCTCAACTTCTTCAGAGCCCAGACCACAGCAAAGGCCTCCCTCTCTATGGCTGACCAACGCTTTTCTCTAGGGGTCAACCTTCTACTAATAAAAGCAACAGGTTGATCCTGGCCCTCAGAATTAAGTTGTGATAGGACTGCCCCTACTCCTAATTCAGATGCATCAGTTTGGACATAGAATTTTTTAGAGTAACAAGGGCTTTTCAGGACAGGTGCAGAGCACATGGCCTGCTTCAGCTCCTCAAAAGCTTTCTGACAGTTTGCTCTCCATAATACCTTTTTAGGCATTTTCTTGGATGTGAGGTCATTAAGAGGGGCTGCAATGGAGCCATAGTTCTTAATGAACCTCCTGTAATACCCAGTGAGGCCTAGGAAGGCTCTCACCTGAGTCTGAGTGGTAGGGGGAACCCAATCAATAATAGTTTGGATTTTCCCCTGAAGTTGTGCAATCTGTTCCCCACCAACAAGGTGTCCCAGATAAACCACCTTACCCTGCCCTATCTGGCACTTTGAAGCCTTGATAGTGAGGCCTGCCTTTTGCAGGGCCTCCAAAACTTTCCATAGGTGGACCAGGTGATCATCCCAGCTGGAGCTAAAGACAGCTATATCGTCCAAATATGCTGCACTGAAAGCTTCCAGCCCTTGGAGGACTGTGTTCACCAACCTCTGAAAAGTGGCAGGTGCATTTTTCAAACCAAAAGGCATTACAGTAAACTGGTAATGTCCTCCAATGGTAGAAAATGCAGTCTTAGGTTTAGCATCTTCTGACAATTTGATCTGCCAATACCCTGCAGTCAAATCAAAAGTGCTTAGATACTTGGCAGATGCCAGTGTATCTATAAGCTCATCTGCCCTGGGTATAGGGTGAGCATCAGTTTTGGTTACCAAGTTGAGACCTCTATAGTCTACACAAAACCGCATTTCCTTCTTTCCATCTTTAGAATTGGGTTTTGGTACCAGTACCACAGGAGAAGCCCATGGACTGTCAGAGTGCTCAACCACTCCTAGTTCCAACATTTTCTGAATTTCTTGCTTTATGCAGTCCCTGACATGGTCAGGCTGCCTATAGATCTTACTTTTGACAGGTAAACTGTCTCCAGTATCTATAGTGTGCTCACACCAAGAAGTGGTGCCTGGCACAGTAGAGAAGAGTTCTGAAAATTGTCCTAGGAGATTTATGCAATGGTCTTTCTGCTCAGCAGTAAGACAATCTGCCAAAACTACACCTTCCACAAGAGCATCTTGTTCTGTGGAAGAGAAGAGATCAGGTAGAGGATCACTGTCTTCTTCCTGTCCCTCATCAGTTGCCATGAGCAGGGTGAGATCAGCCCTGTCATAGTAGGGTTTCAGGCGGTTGACATGGAGCACCCTAAGGGGACTCCTGGCAGTGCCTAAGTCAACTAAATAGGTGACTTCTCCCTTCTTTTCAACAATTGTGTGGGGACCACTCCATTTATCTTAGAGTGCTCTTGGGGCCACAGGCTCCAAGACCCACACTTTCTGCCCTGGTTGGTACTGAACCAAAACAGCCTTCTGATCATGCCATTGCTTCTGGAGCTCTTGGCTGGCCTGAAGGTTTTTACTGGCCTTTTTCATGTACTCAGCCATCCTTGATCTGAGGCCAAGTACATAATCCACAATATCCTGCTTAGGAGCTTTTAAAGGTTGTTCCCAACCCTCCTTTACAAGTGTGAGTAGACCCCTAACAGGGTGTCCAAAAAGAAGTTCAAAGGGGCTGAAGCCCACTCCTTTCTGGGGTACCTCCCTGTAG
This sequence comes from Pleurodeles waltl, assembly GCF_031143425.1. NCBI lineage: Eukaryota > Metazoa > Chordata > Amphibia > Caudata > Salamandridae > Pleurodeles > Pleurodeles waltl. Next base: position 420,067,786 of record NC_090442.1, read on the forward strand.
GCAAAAAGGAGGCATGGTAGGAGGATATCCCATCTCCTGCGGAGTTTTTCAGGGAGACCCATAATCATGCCTTTGAGAGTTTTATTAAATCTCTCCACCAGTCCATTTGTTTGTGGATGATAGGGTGTTGTGAACTTGTACGTTACACCACACTCCTTCCACATGGCCTTTAAGTATGCAGACATGAAATTGCTTCCTCTGTCTGATACTACTTCCTTTGGGAAGCCCACCCTGGAAAATATTCCCAGGAGGGCCTTTGCCACTGCAGGTGCTGTAGTGGTCCTTAAAGGAATAGCTTCAGGATATCTTGTGGCATGGTCCACTACCACTAAGATAAACCTATTGCCTGAAGCAGTAGGAGGGTCAAGGGGGCCAACTATGTCAACCCCTACCCTTTCAAAGGGAACCCCAACCACAGGCAGTGGGATAAGGGGTGCCTTTGGTGTGCCACCTGTCTTGCCACTGGCTTGACAGGTTTCACAGGACTTACAAAATTCCTTTGTGTCCTCAGACATCCTAGGCCAATGAAACAGGGGAACAAGCCTGTCCCAAGTTTTCATTTGTCCTAGATGCCCAGCTAAGGGAATGTCATGTGCCAGTGTTAGGAGGAACTTTCTGTACTCCTGAGGAATCACTAATAATCCTGGCAGATCCAGGTTTAGGATCCCTATGTTCAGTGTACAAGAGGTTGTCCTCCCAGTAAACTCTGTGAGAGTCACTGACATCCCCATTAGCCTGTTTGACAGCTTGCTGTCTGAGACCCTCTAATGTGGGACAGGTTTGCTGTGCCACACTCAGCTCCTCTCCGGCAGGCCCCCCTTCACCCAAAAGCTCAGCAGTGTCTGCTTCCAGCTCCTCTGGTGTAGGTTCTGCACAGGGAGGGAATTCTTCTTCCTCAGAAGTAGAATCCACTGTAGAGGGAGGGATAGTAGGAAGTGGTTTGCTTCTACTAGCCCTTGCTTTAGGGAGCACTTGGTCCATTGTTCCAGGATCCAAGCTTCCCTGTCCTTTTTGCTTTTTGGCCTGAGCCCTTGTCAAAGCAAAAATATGCCCTGGAATGCCCAGCATTGCTGCATGGGCCTCCAACTCCACATCTGACCAAGCTGATGTCTCCAAATCATTCCCTAGTAGACAGTCTACAGGTAATTCTGAAGCTACCACAACTTTCTTTGGACCAGTTACCCCCCTCCAGTTGAGATTTACAACAGCCATGGGGTGGCTTTGTGTTATGTTGTGAGCATCGGTTACTTGGTACTGGTGTCCAAGTATGTGTTGTTCAGGGTGCACCAGTTTCTCAATCACCATTGTGACACTGGCACCTGTGTCCCTGTAGGCCTGGACCTCAACACCATTTATTAGGGGTAGCTGCTTGTACTTATCCATATTAAGGGGACAAGCAACTAAGGTGGCTAAATCAATAGCCCCCTCAGAGACTAACACAGCCTCTGTGGCCTCCCTAACAAGGCCAACCCCAACTAAATTACCAAAAGTGAGCCCAGCTACTCCCTTGGATTGGCTATTAGTAGGTTTGCTCCCACCACCACTGCTATTAGTAGGGACACTAGGTGTAGCAGTAGGGGTTGTAGTGGTAGGAGCAGTGGTGCCTTTCTTTGGACAACTGGGATCTGTTGTCCAATGGCCTTTTATTTTACATAAATAGCACCATGGTTTCTTTTCCTTGTTCTGATTAAAGGAGGATTTGGACCCACCACCCCCACCAGAGTGTTTTTGTGGGCCTGATGAAGACTCATTTTTAGATTTGTCCCCACCCTTGTCAGAAGACTTACCATCCTTCTTTTTGTTGCCATCTTTGTCACCCCCTGTATGAACTTTTCTGTTCACTCTTGTTCTGACCCATTTGTCTGCCTTCTTTCCCAATTCTTGGGGAGAGGTCAGATCAGAGTCCACCAAGTACTGGTGCAACAAATCAGACACACAATTATTAAGAATATGCTCTCTCAGGATTAAGTTATACAGGCTGTCATAATCAGTAACTTTACTGCCATGTAACCACCCCTCCAAGGCCTTCACTGAATGGTCAATGAAATCAACCCAGTCTTGTGAAGACTCCTTTTTGGTCTCTCTGAACTTTATCCTGTACTGTTCAGTGGTTAAGCCATAACCATCCAGGAGTGCATTCTTAAGAACTTGGAAATTATTAGCATCATTTTCTTTCACAGTAAGGAGCCTATCCCTACCTTTTCCACTAAATGATAGCCATAGGATAGCAGCCCACTGCCTTTGAGGGACATCCTGTACAACACAGGCCCTCTCAAGTGCAGCAAACCACTTGTTAATGTCATCCCTCTCCTTATAAGGGGGAACTATCTTGTGCAGATTCCTGGAATCATGCTCTTTTGCAGGATGACTATGGGGAATACTGCTGCTGCCACCATGGGTATCTAAACCCAACTTCTGTCTTTCCTTCTCTAATTCAAAAGACTGTCTATCCAAATCCAGCTGTTGCTTTTTAAGCTTCAGTCTGGTTTGTTCCACCCTCAACTTATTGAGTTCCCTCTCTAACATTCTGTCATCAGGGTTGGTGGGAGGGACATTCCTAGAAAAAGAGCTATGATGGGAATGAACAGAAGGAGACCTGTCCCTTACAGAAGCCACCCTAACAGCTTGGTTAACAGAAACATTACTACCAGTATGGTGAGAATAAATGCTTTTGCTATGATGTGAGACAACACTATTTATATGGTGTGGCTCATCATCATTACCATCTATGCTAGATTGTCTAGTAATGGGCAGGCTAGGAAGTTTCTTTCCTGAATCTTTTCCTGGGGGAGTCCCTGAATCAGATTGAGAACTATTAGGCACTTTTTCAACAGATGAGGCACCTATGGTCTTATCCTGTTCTCTAAGCATGTTAAGTAACAGTTCCAAGGAAGGATTCTTCCCTACACTCAAACCTCTCTCTATACAGAGACTCCTTGCTCTTTTCCAGCTAAGGTTGTCATATGCAAGTTTGGACAGATCCACATTTTGGCCTGTGCCAGACATTTTTTTGAGAGAGTTAAAGTGATAGAAAAAGAGAAAAAAGTTTTCAGAACTTTTTGGAAAGACAGAAAAAAAACTTTTTAAACTTTTAAGAACTTTTTGAAAGTTTAGAGGTACTTTTCAGCACTTAGAAAAGAGTGAAAAGAGGAAATGCAAAACTTTTTGGCTATGTGTATATACACTGACCTTGTTTTGTATATTTTTCTCTTATGAAAAGTACAATGACAAGAGTGGTAAGTAGTCTCAAGCACTTATCCCACCACTGCACAACCAATGTAGGAGGCTGGACTGGCTTGTAGTGAGTACCAAGGGGTACTTGCACCTTGCACCAGGCCCAGTTATCCCTTATTAGTGTATAGGGTGTCTAGCAGCTTAGGCTGATAGATAATGGTAGCTTAGCAGAGCAGCTTAGGCTGAACTAGGAGACGTGTGAAGCTACTACAGTACCACTTAGTGTCATATGCACAATATCATAAGAAAACACAATACACAGTTATACTAAAAATAAAGGTACTTTATTTTTATGACAATATGCCAAAGTATCTTAGAGTGTACCCTCAGTGAGAGGATAGGAAATATACACAAGATATATATACACAATAGCAAAAATATGCAGTATAGTCTTAGAAAACAGTGCAAACAATGTATAGTTACAATAGGATGCAATGGGGAAACATAGGGATAGGGGCAACACAAACCATATACTCCAAAAGTGGAATGCGAACCACGAATGGACCCCAAACCTATGTGACCTTGTAGAGGGTCGCTGGGACTATTAGAAAATAGTGAGAGTTAGAAAAATAACCCTCCCCAAGACCCTGAAAAGTGAGTGCAAAGTGCACTAAAGTTCCCCTAAGGACAAAGTAGTCGTGTTAGAGGAATAATGCAGGAAAGACACAAACCAGCAATGCAACAACTGTGGATTTCCAATCTAGGGTACCTGTGGAACAAGGGGACCAAGTCCAAAAGTCACAAGCAAGTCGGAGATGGGCAGATGCCCAGGAAATGCCAGCTGCGGGTGCAAAGAAGCTTCTACTGGACAGAAGAAGCTGAGGTTTCTGCAAGAACGAAAAGGGCTAGAGACTTCCCCTTTGGTGGACGGATCCCTCTCGCCTTGGAAAGTTGTGCAGAAGTATTTTCCCGCCGGAAGGATGCCAACAAGCCTTGCTAGTTGCAAATTGTGCGTTTGGCGTTATTGGACGCTGCTGGGGCCCAGGAGGGACTAGGAGGTCGCAAATTGGACCTGAAGAGAGAAGGGACGTCGAGCAAGACAAAGAGCCCTCACTGAAGCAGGTAGCACCCAGAGAAGTGCCAGAAACAGGCACTACAAGGATGCGTGAAACAGTGCTCGCCGAAGTTGCACAAAGGAGTCCCACGTCGCCGGAGACCAACTTAGAAAGTCGTGCAATGCAGGTTAGAGTGCCGTGGACCCAGGCTTGGCTGTGCACAAAGGATTTCCGCCGGAAGTGCACAGGGGCCGGAGTAGCTGCAAAGTCACGGTTCCCAGCAATGCAGCCCAGCGAGGTGAGGCAAGGACTTACCTCCACCAAACTTGGACTGAAGAGTCACTGGACTGTGGGGGTCACTTGGACAGAGTTGCTGGATTTGAGGGACCTCGCTCGTTGTGCTGAGAGGAGACCCAAGGGACCGGTAATGCAGCTTTTTGGTGCCTGCGGTTGCAGGGGGAAGATTCCGTCGACCCACAGGAGATTTCTTCGGAGCTTCTGGTGCAGAGAGGAGGCAGGCTACCCCCACAGCACGCACAAGCAGGAAAACAGTCGAGAAGGCGGCAGGATCAGCGTTACAGAGTTGCAGTAGTCGTCTTTGCTACTATGTTGCAGGTTTGCAGGCTTCCAGCACGGTCAGCAGTCGATTCCTTATCAGAAGGTGAAGAGAGAGATGCAGAGGAACTCGGATGAGCTCTTGCATTCGTTATCTGAAGTTTCCCCAGAGACAGAGACCCTAAATAGCCAGAAAAGAGGGTTTGGCTACCTAGGAGAGAGGATAGGCTACTAACACCTGAAGGAGCCTATCAGAAGGAGTCTCTGACGTCACCTGGTGGCACTGGCCACTCAGAGCAGTCCAGTGTGCCAGCAGCACCTCTGTTTCCAAGATGGCAGAGGTCTGGAGCACACTGGAGGAGCTCTGGACACCTCCCAGGGGAAGTGCAGGTCAGGGGAGTGGTCACTCCCCTTTCCTTTGTCCAGTTTCGCGCCAGAGCAGGGCTAAGGGGTCCCCTGAACCGGTGTAGACTGGCTTATGCAGAATTGGGCACATCTGTGCCCAACAAAGCATTTCCAGAGGCTGGGGGAGGCTACTCCTCCCCTGCCTTCACACCATTTTCCAAAGGGAGAGGGTGTCACACCCTCTCTCAGAGGAAGTTCTTTGTTCTGCCATCCTGGGCCAGGCCTGGCTGGACCCCAGGAGGGCAGATGCCTGTCTGAGGGGTTGGCAGCAGCAGCAGCTGCAGTGAAACCCCAGGAAGGGCAGTTTGGCAGTACCAGGGTCTGTGCTACAGACCACTGGGATCATGGGATTGTGCCAACTATGCTAGGATGGCATAGAGGGGGCAATTCCATGATCATAGACATGTTACATGGCCATATTCGGAGTTACCATTGTGAAGCTACATATAGGTAGTGACCTATATGTAGTGCACGCGTGTAATGGTGTCCCCGCACTCACAAAGTTCAGGGAATTGGCTCTGAACAATGTGGGGGCACCTTGGCTAGTGCCAGGGTGCCCTCACACTAAGTAACTTTGCACCTAACCTTTACCAGGTAAAGGTTAGACATATAGGTGACTTATAAGTTACTTAAGTGCAGTGTAAAATGGCTGTGAAATAACGTGGACGTTATTTCAGTCAGGCTGCAGTGGCAGGCCTGTGTAAGAATTGTCAGAGCTCCCTATGGGTGGCAAAAGAAATGCTGCAGCCCATAGGGATCTCCTGGAACCCCAATACCCTGGGTACCTCAGTACCATATACTAGGGAATTATAAGGGTGTTCCAGTAAGCCAATGTAAATTGGTAAAAATGGTCACTAGCCTGTTAGTGACAATTTGGAAAGAAATGAGAGAGCATAACCACTGAGGTTCTGATTAGCAGAGCCTCAGTGAGACAGTTAGTCACTACACAGGTAACACATTCAGGCACACTTATGAGCACTGGGGCCCTGGGTTACCAGGGTCCCAGTGACACATACAACTAAAACAACATATATACAGTGAAAAATGGGGGTAACATGCCAGGCAAGATGGTACTTTTCTACACCCCGCACACCGGATATGCAGTGTTTTTTGATGCAATAGCGTCAAAATTCCCCGCAAACACAGCCATTTCAATAAAGGAGAGCCAAAATGGATCCCAGATGCCTGTACAGACCCCAGGAAGATGACAACAGACCAGGAACCAGTTAGGAGGACCCACACAAGACCCAGGACAGTTTTAAGAAGAAAATAAAGTGTTGCTTCAGTGCAGAGGAACACCAGCACCAATTGTTTGTCACCTCAAAGTTGCCAATCAGTAGGAGAGAGGCAATATGGCAACAAATTGTTGACAAGATTAACAGTGTGGCAGAAGTACGCAGAACAGTCATTGAGTGCAAGAAACACTGGCATGACTGCAAGCACAGGACCAAGGAAAAGATGGCCAGGAACAGGAAGGCAGTACTGCAGACTGGAGGTGGGAGTCCAGCACACCAGGAGGCCCTGGACCACATGGAGGAGACGGTCGCAGCCGTCATCCCTGAGGCGATCGTCACAGGGATTCAAGGACAGGACAGCGCAGACTACCAGGAGACAACGCACATGCAGGGTAAGTCGCATGGGGAATTATAATGCACTAATGATAAATATAAGCGGGGGGATACCGACCACAAAATGCATGGAAGTCATCATATACATGGAGTGGCATGGGTAAAGGGGTATGGCATGGGGGCATGGCCTGCACAGAGAGAAGCTGGGGCACACCATTACACTACACCAACAACAGTCCCATGGGGGCATGCTGCCATGCCAACAATGGAGCTAAGGTAAAGGCACGCCAGGAGGGAAGGGCAAAACGTCAAACTGACATCCTGGCACACATCAGCCACTATACCCCCTACATTAACTAGGGCCCAATTAACAACCTCTACCCATACCGACAACTGGAATGTAACAGTGACACACAGTTGCCACTACCACCTCCGCTCTGTGTGCAGCTCAAGTTGCCAATGGCAGTAACGTCCCCATGGATCATACACACCTAAATTAGTGGGTTGAGGATGACTACTTTAACAATCCCCTGAAACAAGACAAAGGCTCCAGTCCTGTCAAATGTGAATGCCCATAGTTGCCGCAAACATCAGCCAATGTCATCAACAGTAGGAGCTACACAGCACTAAGGACACACCCATGCTGCAGATGCCAGGGTCCATCCTGTGCCTGGGTCACAATGCAACATCCCAAATGTCATACTGCTCAGACAACAGCATTGAGGGGGGAGGACACATGTAACTGGTCACTGACATACACCTGCACAGTCAGAGGAGGAAATAGGACACTGCTACGACTATCAGGGCAATCCAATGTACACATTCCCCAACATCAGCTGTACACATTACCAATGCTAACATCCATATCGTGCCTTAACAGTGCTATGCATAGAATACGCTACATGCCAACTACATATAAGTGGATGTGAAAGATCAGAGACTGGGGCAGGTCCAGATTAGTAAGTGTGCTGCTAGTTCCCTCAGAGCACCCACAGCCAGTGAAAGGCCTCACCATTAGAATGGATGTAGACGGAGGCTTGAGTAGGACAAGAAGGTGACAATTCACTATTTGGCCTAAAACAACACTAGAGGAGATAATGCCGACAAGTCTAATAACTTAATACAATACATGTGACATGCAGGTGGGCCATAGGCCTTGGAGACTGCCCATCTGAAAGACTGGAGCAATGAACAGGAAACAAGATCACAATGTGAAATCATCACAAGGCAGGCATGTCACATCACCAATGCCACAACACAGACACACTAATTGTACTCTATTTCATTGTAGAGGATGATGGATCTCCTGCGGATATGCCTGTCCAGGACTATCCTGATGACATGGATGATGAGCTGACAAGCATCAGCCACCAGACCCTCCAAGATGTCCTTGGAACCCTCCAGATCCCACCTTCTGTCACAAGGAGGAGCTCAGAACAAGCAGCCATCACAGAGGACCCACCAACAACACCAATTGTAAGACCTGCCAGCTCCAATACAGCTAAGGACTCAGACGACAAAGGCACCAGCTTTGAGAGAACTGTAGTCGGAGTACAGCAGGAGCTGGCCAAGGAGGTGCGGGTGGGGATGCAGACTATGGCAGCCAGCCTAGAGGGGGTGCGTTCGTGCATGATGTCATCTGCAGATCAGGCAGCAGCCATGCAAGCCCTAACATCCATCCTGCAAGGACTACAACAAACTGTCAAGGAATTCACCACTGCAGTAAGGGAGGTGCCACAACACCTCGCACCCCAAACCTTCCACTGCATGCATGAATGCAATCATGACCCCCTCAGGGCCAATCTGGCTGCCTACCATTGTGATGTGGCTGCTATTCTTAAGAATCAGCAGATCCTCCTTGCAGCAGTACTGCCCTTAAGACCTTCACAGGTAGCAGTGACCGGGATGTCTGACTCCACGTCTTCTAACACTGAGGTGTGTGTTGCCCCTTCACAACCACCACCACCAAGGACAGAGGTGGCAACACACACATCAGAAGAAGAAGACATGGAACAGATCACCTTCACACGGAAAAGTACCCAGAAGCACTAGTCCCTGCCACATGGCCAACTATTACCAATGTCCAGTGTTTTGTAACATGCCAGTCTTACAACAACTGTACTCAATGACTGTTCTGCAAACCACTGTTTATCTTGTCATCCTGCCCAGTGATTGTCTCTCACTTACTCGTTGGCAAATCCTGTCCCTCTGCACTGACTGACACATCACCCCAGCATGTCAAATGCATTTTCCTTTACCACTTGTGTAGGACCACAATGGAAGATGTCACTATAATGGACTCACAATCATGGATAATGTACATATACCACTACAGCACTTTTGAATAAATAGCACTTACACAACCACTTTGGGGGTTATTACAACTTTGGAGGTGGTGTTAATCCGTCCCAAAAGTGACGGTAAAGTGACGGATATACCACCAGCCGTATTACGAGTCCATTATATCCTATGGAACTCGTAATACGGCTGGTGGTATATCCGTCACTTTACTGTCACTTTTGGGACGGATTAACACCTCCTCCAAAGTTGTAATAACCCCCTTTGTCTCTGTGTAGTGTGACACATCAAATGTGCAGTAGATAACTGAAATGTGCCTCCTGTCAAATTACGTAGCTTGTCAATACAACTGTCATGAAATTATGTAGTCTGATAACTTTGCACAGTGGCCTGGATTGCATCATACTCTGCCCTTCCTGAGGGTAATATCTGATGAAAAGAGAAACCATACACCATCATGCTGTGTTGGACAGAATAATGCTTCCTCAAGGGATATCTAAGCCATCAAATAGTGGCAGCAAAATGTTGTCACCATGCAATACTAACACACATAACAGTGCCCACAAATCTAAGCAAACACTAAAAAAACTGCAGGAATTAAGGTGTCTGAGTTTACATCCGAATAAGTAATCATGCTCTGCTTATATGGAACTCTAGTCACAGATAGTCCTTGCAAAGATCAGTGTAGTTGGACTTACTGCTGTCAAGGGTCTGGTCATACATTCCTGTTACCAATGAAATAGCACATCCACTGCCTCATGTATAAGGCTTGTTTTCCCCTTATTGAGTGATGGTGTCTTAGTTGTGTGCCATATGCTGTGATGAACCATGTTGCCAACACGTATGTGTAAAATAGGTGTGGTCCTCTGCTATTGCCCTTCAAAGGTGAAATATACAGGATATATGTAATTTACAGTGTGTGTGTATGTGACTGTTGTATGATACGCATCACAATTGCTCAGGAAATTTCTGTGTCCTGATCGGTATATCAGCAATGCTCCATGAGGCTACACTCTTATTCTGATAGTTAGAGATAAGTTTATTTACATTAGTTAATACAGTGGTGATGGTGATTAGTTGTAAAAGAAATTGTTCACTATATGTTGGTGCCTATGCAATCCAGCAGCCGTGTTTTGTTGTTCCTCCTCATGTTGCATGCCAGCATCCTCCTCTTCCTCCTCTTCAGGCATGTGTGGCTCTGGTTCTAAGAGGGGAATGTTCCTTCGTATACAAATGTTGTGCATGATGGCCGTTTCCATTTCTGGGGAATATAGAAGGCTGCCACCAGTGATGTTGAGGCACCTGAATCTCGACTTGAGGATGCCGAAGGTCCTCTCGTCTATGCTGCGTGTCCTCCTATGTGCGTCGTTGTAGGCATGCTCTGCTGCAGTGCTTGGGTTGCCAAATGGTGTTATTATCCATGGCTGGATCCCATACCCCTGATCAGCTGAAAAAGAAAATGAATGGGATCAGGTTGATGTAGCTTGCTCCATTGAAATCACCTTGCATGGCAGTAGTTGTCTTGTGTTGTCTGTGACTCTTTTGTATTATTGTGTTCCTTCCTAGGCTTGTAGGATGTACCATCTGCATTGGGTTGTTTCCTTGGCTGAACGAGTGTTTGCCTGTTGACCGGTTGTCAGCAGTATGTTTTGGGATTTGCAGTACAGTGTGCACTCCCTAGCATTGTGACTTGTGATTACAGGTGTCCCTGTGTCTTCACTGGGGGTGAGATGATATTTCCATACACAGATTCATTTTGACAGTGGTGGTAACACGTTAGCATCAATGTACCCTGGACATCCCAATCCTTTAGACTTATGCAATGTATTAATTTAAACATCAGTGAGACGCTTACATTTTTGCAAGGTGACAGTTAGGCAAACCTCTCCAAAAGTTGTGATCATTGACGTCTTTACATTAGACTGTACACTAATTTCAGATGTGTGACAGGTTCAATGCTGACCTATGAAACATGGCTAGCGATGTCACGACCTCAGTGTGTTCCTGTCCACATGTTGCTGTTGTGGTGTATGTGTTGTGTGTCCTAGAGGGTTGCTGTGCAGTGTGTATAAAAGTAGGTTTTTGTACTTACCAACAAGTAGTCCATTACCATACCGTCCATCCTGGAAGTGCTGATTGATGGTAGAGTGACAGAAGATGAATGAGTCATGGACACTCCCAGGATATTTTGCCACAATGTTGGTGATCAATCCTTGGTGATCGACAATGGCCTGCACATTGATGGAATGTGTGTGCTTCCTGTTCCGGTAGAGGTGTTCAGTTGCAGCAGGTGGCACAAGGCGTACATGTGTGCAGTCGATGGCACCAAGGACGTGTGGGAAGCCACTAATGAGGTAAAACCCCTGTTTTGTCTCCTGCTGCTTCTGCAGTGTGTTTGGGAAGCAGATGTGGCTGGTTGTGAGTCCAATGATGGCATCCAGTACTTTGGGCAAGAAGGCAGAGAATGATGGCTGTGATATTCCAGCAACTAGGGCACCAGTTGTTTGAAAAGAGCCACTTGCCAACATGTGTAGTACAGCTAGCAGCTTGGTTTCTATTGGGATGGTGCGGGGTGTCAGCAAGGAGGGTGCCAACTGTGGCTCTATGTTTCGCAGCAGCTGCTGAATGGCCTGACAGTTCAACCTGTACCTCTGCCTTGTGGTCCGTGCTGGTGTTGTGGTAGCTGCTGTTGTTGTTGCTGGGCTCTGCGTCTGCGTGCACGCTGGATGAGAAGCACCTCCATGTCTCCCTTTTGCTGCTGTGCTGTTGCTTCTGTGTGTTCTGATTAAATACAGGTGTGTTTGCCCCATTTTAACACCTGCCCTGACCCAGGCGTTAATTTTTTATGCAAATCGGGCTGTGCGTCATTTTCAGTCTCCGCCCCCCGGCTGTGCGTCATTTTTGCCCAGAAGCATAAATACGACGCACGGCCGTTTAAGTCATTTTTTGGACATGAACGCCTACCTTGCACATGATTAACGCAAGGCAGGTTCCTGCATCCCAAAAATGACGCACACAGCGGGATTTTGACATCTGCATGCTCGGGCGTCAAAGTTTAAATATGGGGCAAGGTTTGCGATGAATGTGCGTCAAAGTTTTTGACGCACATTCGGCGCAGACAGAGTATAAATAAATATGCCCCTTAATCTTTTTCTTTCCCATTACTTTTCAATTTTTTTGGAATAAGAAGCTCATCTCTTTTATGTGCCCAAGCTCTTTCCCTGGCATTTTCTACAACACTCCATGAATAACCACGTTCCATAAATCTTGAGCAAATTGCCTTCGCTTCATGATGAAATAATTCATCCTCTGTGCAATTCCTTCGTGCCCTGATTAATTCCCCATATGATATACTTCATTTGAGGGTTAATTGGATGACCACTATTGGCATGCAATAAATTGTTGCAACTTGTTGGTTTCCTGTATAATTTGCTACAGACTTTATCATCTTGTATATATATCATTAAATCCAGATATGTTAATCTACTGGCATTGATGTCAAATGTAAATTTCAATTTGTATGTATTAATCTCCCATGATTTATTAGATCTTACCAATTCATGTTCTTCACCATTCCAAATGATAAAAATTCCATCTATGAACCTGACCCATAATATTATTTTTTTGTGATAGGTCTCGATTGTCATCAGTCCACAATACTTCTGATTCCTATTGTCCCATCAAAAGATTTGCATACGTTGGGGCAAAAGAAGTCCCCATCGCAGTCCTGCGTATTTGTAGATAGCATTTGTTATTAAAAATAAAAGTATTATGTGTCAGGCAGTTTTCCAACTTTTCCAATATTTCCATTAACGCATTGGTATGTTCTACAAAACTGGTGGACCGTACTCGTAAGTATTGCTTACATGCTCTTATCCAATCCACATGTTCAATGGAGGTGTAAAGTGAGACTACATCCACAGTGGTCATCAAATAATTATGTTTCCATGGGATAGTGTTAATATGACTGAGGGATCCATTGAATCTCTAATATAAGAGGGTAGTTTTGGTACAGAAGGGAACAAACAGATGTCAATGAATTTGAACGTATTCTCCAGTAAGGATCCAATTGCACTTACTATGGTCTGCCCAGGAGGATTTGTTTGACTTTTATGTATTTTAGGTAAAAAATAAATAATAGGCATAACTGGATGATCATTTTTCAAATATTTGTACTCTTGTTCATCCAAAAGACCATTCTCAAACTATCCCTTTAATTTTAGATGATACACCATTTTATCTTGGGGTGTAAGGTCCCGTTCCAGAAGTTCGTAACTTGTCCCTATTATCTGTTTGTCTCATTGCCTCTTTTATGTAATTTCCTTGAACCATGATGACAATATTACCACCTTTATCTGATGGTTTAATTATTATCTGTTCATCCTGTAATTCCTTCGGAGCCTTCCAATCGTCTTGTGTCAGGTTGCCCTTATGTGATTGACCCTTTGCTTTATGTTCTTCATCTTTATGGATTCTCTCTAGTTCCTGTACCATGATTTCTTGAAATATATCAATTTTATTACCAACCGGTAATTGTGGACAAAAGGTGGATTTCGGTTTGCACCCACTATCTGGTACTTCATCTGTTTGTAAGTCCATTAAATCACAAAATTCAAGGTCAGAGAGAGTATTTTCCGGCAATGATTGAGATATATTTGATTCTCCTTCCAAGTCATATAAATCACAAAGTGCATCCATCTCATTAATCGTTAATGGTGACAAAGTTTGACAATCAGATTTCCTATGCCGGGGCCATAAATTATCTTTCTTTATTGAAAAGTATTTATGTAATTTAAGGTTTTGACAACATTTATACAAATTGATTCTGGCATTTTGAAGATTCATATTAGCTAGGGGAACATAAGTTAAACCTTTCTGCAGAAGTTTCAATTGATGTTGTTCTAGTTGTTTAGAGGAAAGGTTAACTATTATCTGTCTTTCTTGGTTCTCTAGTATTTGTTGAAGTTCCTCCTTCCCTCTCTGCTTTTGACTCTTCCTCTTTGATCTTCTGGTACGTCGACATTTGGGATTCTTTGTTGAGTCCACTTCATGTCTGTCTTCTCATTCAACTTATTTCTCCTGAAAAATCTAGTCGAGATGTTCCCATTTGGGGATTTTCATCCCCCGAGCTTGCTCTTGAGCTCTCAATACTCGACTGTGTCACATCTTTATCAACAGTTGTATTCATAACATATTCTTGTGAACCATATCAAATTTTCTTGCAAATCTATAAACTCTGCCAGTCTCATAATCAATTTTGTCACGTATACATTGTTTGGCTTTATGTACCTGCACTTCATCATGATGTTTGTCTAATCTTGAATCAATCTCATTCAGTTGTTTTTTAAATTCATCTTTCTTCAGTATATTTCCCAAAGTTTTTTCAATTTCTTCAATCAGTTTAACTGTTGATTGTAAATCGCGCTCAGCTTGATTTATCAATGTTCTCATCAACTTAACTGAACATTCCGTTGTGTCAGCATTTAATAAGTCATAATCCATGTTACTTAATGTTGGGATATATATATATATATATACATATAAACACTTAGGCCCTAATTATAACTATGGTGGTAATAACCGCCTGCCGCCGCGGTGACTGCTTCCAACATACCACCGTGGCAGGGACCATCCGTCTGCCAGATCATGAGCACTGCCTGACTTCCGCCACAATAAAGGCAGAAATCCGGCAGTGTTCATAGTGGCGGATGGTGCTGACCTGTCACTGCTAACACCAGCACCGCCCGCCAGTTGAACGCCGCCAGCCGTATTCTGAGCAGAAATACGGGCTGGCGGTGTTCTGCTGGAGGGGCACTGCTGGCGGTAGCAGTGCCCCTTCCCGTTTCCTGCCGGACGACCTCCTCGCTGGACAAGGTAAGTTGGGTGTCCGACAGGGGAGAGGGGTGGGAGAGTGGGGGGTGTTGTGTGTGTGTGTCTGAGTGTGTGGGTGCATGTGTGAATGCGTCTGTGTGTGTTGTATTGTAAGCATGTCTGTGAATGCGTGTAAGAATGGTGAAGTGAGTGCGTGTCTGCATGTCAGTGTGTAAGAATGTGTGTGAGTATGTCTGGACAAATGCGAATGTGAATGCGTGTATGCCAGTGAATGAGTGAATGCGTGTGTGCTAGTGTACATGAATAGGTGTATGCGTGATGCATGTGGGTGTATGTGTGCGTGTATGCAGGGAGGGGGGTGAGGGGTGCTGTGGCTGAAGTGGGGGAGGGGGACTTATGTGTGCAAGTTTATGTGAGGGTGGGGGTGAATGCATGTATTGGAGGGGATGGGGGTGTTTGAATCGAGTGGGGTGTTTGGATTGAGGGGGGTGGGGGGGTGTCAGGTGAGTGTTGGTGGGGTGGGGGAGCCGCCTACCAGTGACAGGGAAGGAGTTCCCTGTCACCTGTAGGGCCTATCGCCATGGTTTTCGTGGCATTGCTAACGCTACAGAAACTATGGCGGTAGGCCGGCTCATAATGCCGCAGGCAGTACTCTGTGGGCCGACGGGTCGGAGATTGACATCTCCAGCCTGGTGGCTCATATCGCCATGGTGGTATCAGTGGAGAAGTGGCGGGTTGGCTGCAACCAACCCACCACACTCGTAATGTGGAGTTATGTAGTGCCAGCCGGTTGGCAGTAATACTGCCACATTAACCCTGGCGGTCAGAAGACTGCCAGGGTTAAAATGAGGGCCTTAGACCTGTAATAGAGCCGGCGGCAATTCTGTAGTGCATAGGGTGCACCTGCACCCATCACAATGCTCCCTGTCTGCAAAGCAGGCAGTGAACAATGTGACGGGGCTGGCCAGGTGAGCCCATGCCAAGTGCATGGGCAGTGCAGAGGCCACCCAGGGGGCCCCCTGCACCGCATCTCTGCCAGCCTTGTAATGGCAGTGCTACAGACATCAAACCGGTTGGCAGAGAAGAGGGTTGTAATCCCCAGCAGCGCTGCCTGGCAGATAAGGATCACCAGCACCGCCAGGCTGTCGTGTAGTCGAAATCTGGTGGTAGTGCTGCGATCGTAATATGGCACTCGGACCGCCACATTGGCGGCAGTCCGACCGCCACCGCAACCCTGCCAGGGTCGTAATGAGGCTCTTAATACTTACCTGTACTTACCTGTTAAACCTGTACCAAGCATACACCTTTATCATTCATTCCTTAACAAAATAAACAAAAATATTACTTACCTGTAAAACCTTCGCAACTCATATGCCTTTACCCTTCATGTCATTATAACAAAATTTGTTGTAAAGGCATGTTCGTAGTAAAGGAATGTGAGGTAAAGGCATATGCGTGGTAATGGTTTCGTAGTAGTGGTCATAAATGGTAATGACCACGTTGTAATGGCTGTTTCCCATCTCACAGGTGAACTGGTGACGGGACCTTAGTATAGTGAGGGAAGGAAACAGTACATTTACACACTTGTTTTCCCCTCTTGGTCATTCGCCCGGAGAACTCTGGCAGCTGTCCTTTATAATCCTACCTGTGGGGGAAGAAAACACAGACTATCACTTTCTACTCCTGTCACCCTCCTCTTCAAGGGACTATGTAGACAATCACAAACATTTCTTTTGAGTGAACCAGGCACTTTTTTCCTTTTCTTGTATTGCATAAATAACCAAACAAATGACACCATTCATTGCAATACCAAGCCTCCAAAGCCATATTTCCATCCTTCTCTCCCACAGAAGGTTTTGAGAAGCATCTGATGGAGGAATCGTAATACCTCGGTCTTTCTATCAACTTGATCCTGAATGGCTAGGGGTACAAATGAGAGACCTTTATTCAATACTGAAATTTCACTTGCTGACAGTTGATGATTAGATAAATTATAAATTGGTATTGTTTCATTATCCCTCATTACTGTATTGCTTATCTTCTGTGTACCCTTCTCCTGGTTCGGAAATCACCTGATTCTATAGTTGAACCCCTCCTGCTTCCATCTCTTCCTCTTGTGCTTCCTCTGCTGAAAAAAAGGTTTGGCACTCGGATAAGGCAAATTTGAGCTGGAAGGGACTACTTTTTCTTGTCCTGAGTCGGATGAGGTATCAGAAAATATGATAAAACGTATTTGTGAGCTCCCTTGCTGTGTGTTCCAGCTAGGTGTAGTGAAGGTAGTGACCCGGTCCTACTCTAAAAGCCTCCTATGCCTTTTCAAAAGTGAGGAAAACTTCTCCAAGATACAAGTCACCCACCACTTGACAGTCACCCACCCTCCATTGTTCCATGGACATATCCACATAGGTCGCCCAGAATGGTGCAAGATCCCAAAGTTGTAGTTCTCTGCCAAAGGGGGCCCTGACCATAGCCATCTGCTGGACCAGGTATGGTTCCATATCTGGTACCAAGCGCCCCACATCAATCAGCGTACTATGGTATCTTCACCAAGCATGCCCATGAACAACCTTTTCTCCTAATTGTCAGGTTCTGGAAACCACCCAGCAGTGTATAGTAAATTTGCTGCATATTAGTAGAAATGCATTTCTGTGAGAGTCAGACACCCATCCTCCATATCTCACTTAAGAACCGACAGTGCCACTCTACTAGGTTGTCTGGCCCATACTAAGGAGATCAATAGAGGAGATCAATGGACCATCTAATTTGCAAAATTGTGGCCTGAGTGGGACATCTCATTTTGAATAAGTATGAGGCACCGGGAAAGGAAGGCCATTTTTGCCACAGCAGCCCTGCCTATCACTGACAGGCAGAGCCTGTTTCAGAGGAATATAAAGACTTTCAGCCCCGCCACAGCTCTATCCAAATTCAGCCGCTTATGCACCGCCTCTGTGTGTGTGTACCTGTATGCCCAAATATCTAAATCCCATCATAGACCTAACACAGGTAGCCAGTCAGTCAGTATTCCAGTCAGGCTCCCAAGGTGGAATAGGAGTGACTTCCAGAGACTGACTTGGAGCCTTGGTACCTTACCAGATTTGTTTATTAGTCCCATTAAGACTGGTACTGACCTACTGGGGGAATGGACATAAATCAGTGCACCATCCATACATAAAGAGATGACATGAGTGAAACCACCTCCTCAAATCCCCAAAGGCTCCAGCTATTTGTGAAACAATAAAGAAAGTGTCTCAATCCCAAGGGCAAAGAGGAGTTGTCAGAGGGGACAGCCCTGTCTAGTTCCCCTCCCAATGGAGCACTGGACCACGAATCCAAGAGGTCACCCCGATCCTGACACAGACATGGGGTTAGTATACAGGAGCTGCACCCAATTTCAAAAGACGGGCCCGAAACCCATCCCCTCCAAGACTGCCATCACATAAGCCCATTCCACAGTATCAAAGGCTTTCTCTAGATCTAGAGAGACCAGAGCTAGCTCACGATCATCATCCATGGTTTCATGCATCACAGGCATGAGTCTCTGTAGATTGAATGCTGTGCAACGAGCCAGCATAAAGCATCAGGTCACGACTTTCCCCTCACAACCTTGTTGGAAAGAGTTTACACAGTATTTTCATGTCTGAATTAAGCACTGTAAGGGGTGTATATGAAGAAGGATCTGCGGCGTCATCCCTGGGTTTCAACACAAGACAGATAATACCTTCCCTCTTAGTATGTGGAAGAATCCTGTTCATTTGCGCTCACGGAGAACTTCCAATAACTTTTCTTTAAGTGTAGTGGAGTAAGTCTAGTAGAACTCCACAGGAAATACATCCCACCAGGAGCCTTGGACCTGTTAAGGGCACTTATGACCTCACTGAGTTCCTCCAAAGTGATCTCTTTCTCCAGTTCCTGCATACAGTCTGACAACAGGGTTAGGCAACCCTACTCCCAGTACAAAACCCTCCTTTATTCCAGTGAGTCCCACCCCTTCGGTGTGGTACACTTCCTTGAAGTGTTCTACAAAAACTCTCAGGATAGCCTGATGGTTGGTCACCAGGGGCACAAATATGAAGTATAGGATACCTCCTGTTCCCGCCATAATATCCACACCAGAAACCTGCCAGATTTATCCCCATCCCTGAGCAAATGCAGGTGGTATGTTCAAAGCATGCATTTATCTATGGTGTCCCAAATCCTTTGTACATCCCATCAAGCCTGAGGCACCCCGGCTCACGCCGCCCCAGAAGATGCCTCCGATCCTTGACGGTTCACCAGGCGATGCTCCTGCATCTCTAGCCCAGCCTCCAATTGACACCATACATCATAGGTTGTTGTGATACATAGTCCCCTTATGACCACCTTAAGGGCCTCCCCATCCATGGCTCTGGAGGTCGCAGTTCCCCAATTAATATCTATGTAGTTGGTAAAGGAAGTAGCCAGTGCATCTCTACACACCGTGTCCATTAAGAGTTTGGAGGGTATGTGCCAACGGCGTGCACAGTCGTGTCCCATTGTAGTCGAAGAAGCACTGGTGCATGGTTAGAAAGGAACTTCTACAAAAAGGCCCAGTCTAAAGGAAATTCCACAGGGAGAAAAATGTTTTTTTATATGAAAAACCCTCACCCACCAGGGTTACCCCTTGGTGACATGCTTCATCATTGGGTTTCCTCCCGTTCTGCTACCGAACGAGGCGTGCTGCGACCAACGGAATACATGGGAGCACTGTTGGTTTCAACAATGTGAATGGTAAAAGGGATAGGAGTGGTGGGGTCTTGGTGAGTTAAAATACCACCCTCTGGATGATATTACTAATTTAATATGTCTCACAGGGGTGGTATGGTTAAAAAGGGGTGTTGGGAAGGTGGGGCATGTTATGTACGTTACCTCCTAAATGGACCCAATGATGAAGCATGCCACCAAGGGGTAATCCTGGTGGGTGAGGGTTTTTCATACAAAAAAAATGTTTTTTCTCCATGTGGAAGTTCCCTCTTGACTGGGCCTTTTTGTACAATTACCAAAGCCTTAAGAAGGATAGACCCAGTCCCATCAAACCCTCCTTCTCCCCTTTAGTTAGCAGAAAGGAACTTCCCCAAGTGTCACCTATTCCAATCTTTGAGGCACCACTCCAGCTACCAGAATGCCACTCCAGCTACCAGAATGTGGTCCAGATGGCTATATGCATTTTGAGTAAGTGAATGACAGGTATACTCTTGACCTTTAGGATGTATCACAGATCAGCTATCACAGAAACCCAAGTTGTGCTTAACCGCAGCAAGAGAGGAGGTCATCAGGGGTTTGGTACCTTGCTAGGTCAGATAGCGATCACCATCACTATCCAGAATACAATTGCAATCTCCAGCCCAGACCACTGGGGACCAAACACTGTCCCCAAAGAGGTCTTGAATTCTCTCAAAAAAGCTTTTATAATCAGAACTGGGCACGTAAATATTCAGAATTGTAATGTCCCTGCCATCTAGTGTCCCCTGGAGCAGGAGATAAAGACATTCTATCTCAGCCTCACTAAAGGTGTGCCAAAATGGAGCCCCAGATGAGATCCAAATAGCCACACCCCATAGCATAAGAAGAGTATGTAGCTGAAAACAACTGATCCCTCCTTTTCTTTCCCAACGTCGGGGACTCTCCTCCATTTCATGTGTTTCCTGAAAACAGGCTATCTGCACCTCATGACGCAGAATCAATGAGTGGACACTATGAGGGTCATTATGACCCCGGCGGTGAGTGTTAATGTGGGGGTAATACTGCCAATGGGCTGGCGGTACATACTGCCACAATGTGAGAATGGCGGGTTGGCTGCAACCCCCAACACACACCTGCATGCTCGCACACATTCTTACATACAATCCCACTGACATGCAGACACGCACTCACTTCACCATTCTTACATGCATTCACTCATATGCATACACCCACGCAAACACACACACAGGCGCATTCACACACACACTCACACATTCATGCACACACTCAGACACACACACACGACACCCCCCCGCCCTCTCACCCTATTCCCCCGTCATCACACATACTCCATATCCATCAATGTCCACGCTGTCAGGACCCACAGCCTATCCCCATCACCCACAACCATGGAATACCACAAATTGTGGAAAACGCGCCCTCCAACCATGTAACCATTACAGTACCATACCCAGCAGACAGCACATATCCACTCAACACATGGGCAGCCCAACAACTATGCAGAGTCTCAGCATCACCCCAGATCCATCATCCTGCACCCCTTAGAAAAAGGGTAGAGAGAGAGGAAAGACACAAGATTAGCATGGAAAAAGAATAAATGACAAATTTAAGAGCAACATCTCAAACAACTGAGTGTCCCAAGCCCATAGTAGGCTCCCAGCTGGACAAAGCCCCTCCAGTATCTGACACAGTATCCAGTGACTGCATCACCATGGTGACAGCTCCCTGAATCACAAACCTCGTAGTGCTCTCTCCTCCCTGTGGAGGAGAGTCTCCCATTACAGATTCTCCTCATGACCTCCACTCCAGGCTGCGAGTCTCACGGACAGTGCCTGGCCCGGCCCACCATGGTCCCACCTTTTCTCTGGGAACCTTATGCCACACCTTCAGCCACTTTCAAACATCTTCTGGAGTATCAAAGAAGTGAGACTTGTCCACGGATACGACCCTCAATTGAGCCAGCTACAGGAGCATGTAGTGAGGCCCATTGATCATAGTGTTGTGTAGCCATTTTAGTTATAGCGCCATGCACGTTATTTTCACACACTAGGCTGCTGTGCACTTTAACCTATATATATTTTTTTCAGTTTCATCTTATTATTGTTACAATAATCATTTTTATGGTCTTGTTTTATTTTCTGTTTATCTAACTTTTTTTGCCTAGGCCAGCACTCTGGCAGTCATTATGAACACGGCTGGTAAACCTGCCGACCGCCGTGTCGGCGGTGAACAGAATGCCGCAGTTGGCGGTGAATAAAAACCCACCATATAATGAAAAAAAATCCCAACCCTGCCAAAAATCACCAGATCACCACTCCCCGCCATGACCTCGACGGCGGGAATCCCGGACCTCCCCACCCCGTCACCGCCAAACACACCCACATCCTGCCCTCCAAATAATGATGCACAAATCACCTTGGCGGACAGTGGAGGCCAAACGACCACTGGCGGCTCCAACCGCCACGGGCGGCAAGTGGACTTAACAGCAAGAAGTGCACACATTGGATAAGCATGTAACCCACACACCTGACACACATCCATAACCCCATAAAACACCCCCAGACATACCCCACAATCCTTTGCAATGAAACCAGGCCAAGAAGACGGAGAACACCAGAGGCAGGCATCGAAAGCCAGCATACAGGAAACGGACACCGACCCACAGAAGAGCACCCTCACCACGTTCCCAGCCCGACACCATTCACAACACTCACCATGTCACCCCTAAACATCCACGCTTCACCGAAAGGGAGTTAAGGACCGTGGTGGACGAGATCCTGAAGGTGGAGCCACAAATATTCATGGCCGAGGTGCAGCACACACCCATCGCAAGGAAGATGGAGCTATGTCAGACCATTGTGAACAGGGTCAATGCAGTGGGACACCATCCATGCACCAGGGACAACATCCGGAAGAGATGGAACGACCTGCGGGGGAAGGTCAGGGGCATGGCATCAAGGCACCACATCCTAGTCCAGAAGACTGGGGGAGGACTGCCACCAACACCACCAGAATACACAGACTGGGAGGAAAAGGTACTGGCCATCCTGCACCCTGAGGGACTCACTGGAGGAATGGACTCAGGTAAGTCATCAACATATACCCCATATACACCATACCTGTAATGCATGCACCACCCCAATCCACCCACACCCATCAGCACCAGCACCCCACCCAGGCATCAGCCACTAAATCCACCCCCCCGGCATGACCACAAACTCACTAACAGGCCCACATCCCTCCCCCTGTGCACAGTCACCTACCCCTGCAAGTACCCACAATGGAACGACACCCCCACCACAATGCAACCCCACAGTCAACGCTAAATGCAGTGTCACCCTCACAAAGGCACCCCGTAAGGCCACTGAAAGTAGCCCCAGCACAAAATAGCCCAGTCCTGTTCACCTCAAACGTTCATGCAGCTGTAACAGACATGTCTATGTCCCTCAACAGGCACCACCACCCATGCAACCCTAACGGACGGGACAAGGAGTACTACTGCCCCTCAGGGAGACAGAGGCACCTCACAGGACACTGGTGAAGGATCCCTGGACACTGATGAGCAGGCAGGCCCCTCACACAGTTCTGGACTCTCACCATGCAGCAGCCCCACCCAGGAAACCACTGTCACCCCTACCACCCAGTCAAGACCAGCAGCCCAGGGCAAGCGTCCCCACACCAGTGTATCCAGGCCACAGACTGGTGAAACACAGGTACAGAGGCCACAGTCTCCCACTCCCAACATGCAGGAAGGCGAGGGCCCCAGTACAAGTGGTACTGCCGGACCTGTGCAGGGGACACAGGCACAGGGGGCTAGGGCAAGTGCAAGGGTGGCAGTGGGCCAGGGGGGAGGCCACAGGATGGATGGAGCAGCCCAGGACGTAATATCTGAGGTATTGGGGGCCTACCAGCATACCCATGACAGGTTGGCACAGATTGTGTCCACCCTGGAGCACAGTCAGAGGATGCAGCAAGAACACCACCAACAGGCCATGGAGCAGTGGAAACAGCACAACGCCACAATGGCCACCATAGCAGAAGCACTGCTGCAGTTGGTCCAAAACCAGTCTGACACCCACACAGGACAAGAGGCCCTCACAACAGCACCGGACACCCACCATGAGATTACACTATCAGCAGAAACATCCCAGGAACTACCCTCACAGGAAACCCAAGGGCCTACCATGTCATCCCCTGAGGATCAACAGCAGGCGCCCAAACGGACCCTTAGGCCAAGATATGGCAATGGAACCCCAGCAAAGAACAAAGCCCCCGTCAAGAAGTAACTCAGCAATAATCTGCAAAGGAACCATCCCACTCAGTCAGCCACCGCACATTGCTAAGAGGCAATATAAACTAATGTAAAAAAAGATGGACCCATCATTAGTACCAACAAGGCTGCCGCCATGTTGGTCTTGAGGACACCCACCCCTTACGACTTGCCATCACTGTAAATAGCACTATTCACTCACTTCAACCAATAAAACACATATCATACATGTAACACTGTCCCCTGTGTTAAATTGTGAATAAAGTAAAGTATGGATGCAACTGGCTGATAACTACTTTATTGTCAAATCTGTGCATGAAGGGAGTCCTGTGTGCCTAAATGTTGGCAATAAGTAAATGCAGAAAGTTTCAATCTGTACCATGCAGAAGTGGACCATGTTTCAGCTATTATTACCAACCCCCCCATATGACTGAGCACACTCACAGTATGTGTCACAAACCCCAATGTCAGGCCCAAGTCCCACAGTTCCTGGAAGTAGAGTTGTATCATTTGGGTCATCATCATCACTCTCCTCACCTTTCTGTGGTAGCTGGTCAAGACATACAGCCCCCTCCACCTCCAAGAGGGGGATAGAATGTCTCACTGCCACATTGTGCAGCATACAGCAGGCCACCACTATTCTACACACCTTTTCAGGCCCACAGGCCAGGGAACCCCCAGAGGTATATAGACAACGAAATCTAGCCTTCAGGAGACCTATAGTTTGTTCTATCACCCTCCTAGTACGTCCATGGGCCTCATTGTAATTACTCTCTGCACCCGTCCTGGGATTCCTCACTGGTGTCAGGAGCCAACGCAAGTTTGGATAGCCAGAATCACCTAGAAAAAGGTGCAATACAGAGTCGTCATTGTTATGCCCCTTAGTCAGACAGCCTGGCTGTCTGCTATGTGTCAGTTAGTGACAGGCACACTTACCTATGATCTACCCTCTGTCCTCTTGGAGTTGTTCCATCCTGTGTGGCACACTACTGTTCCTCAACCCAAAGGAATCATGGACTGAACCTCGAAGCATGGCATTCACATGTGAGATGTACTGGTCTGTAGTACATACCAATTGGATGTTCATGGAGTGAAAGTTCTTTCTGTTTCTGTACACCTGTTCACTCACTCTTGGGGGGATGATCGGTATGTGGGTGCCATCAATGGCACCTATAATATGGGGTATGTTGGCAAAGGCATAGAATTCAGACTTGATGGCAGGGAGGTCAGTACCTTGGGGAAACCTCACATAGGACTGCAGGTGTCGTACAAATGCATTCAGAAATCTTGGCAGTACCATGCTGAACATTGCCTGTGAAAATCCAGCACCCATGCCCACTGTCACTTGAAATGAGCCCGTGGCCAGGAAATGGAGTCCGGAGAGCACCTGCACTTCAGTAGGGACGGCATGCTGATTACGATTTCCCGGAGTTAGTGCAGGATCCAGTAAATCACAAAGTTCCTGAATTGTTGCACGTGTGAGTTGGTAATTGATTATGATCTGATGCTCCACCATGGTCCACATATCCACAAGAGGTCTGTACACCTGTCACATAGGCTCTCATTATTCTAATGAGACTACTGTATTTTGAGCAGCAAGATCCTCCACAGTGTGGGGTACTGAGTCTGACCCACGGTGGGTGACACCTGTTGCTCCAAATCCAGGCTTTGCTCTGGCTAACTAGCAGTGCCTCATCTCTCCCGAATGGTAGAGATGATTGGGCAGCCAAGCGCATGACATATCATACTTCTCAGGGAAGTCGTGGTCACTCAGGTCGCATCCGGTTCTCTCATTCACAATTTGGTCTCATATATAAATGACAATAAAAGCAGTAGAAGTTTTAAAGATTGGTTTAATAAAACAACTGCATTTTGGATAGCAAAGCGTGGGCTGCAATAACCATAAGGAAACAACACAACAACATTAAAATGGTGACAATGAGATTGAAGCATAAGAATAATGCTATCATATTGCCACTAGAATCGATGGGCGATTTCCTATCTAAATCATATTTTGAGCACGGCATGTTAAGCTCTAATCCTGCCTTTCAGGTTCCCTTGGGAGGACATCAACCCTCATATCTGAGCAAAAGCCTGTAATCTGCGTCAGCATCTGCAGCGAAGCATTCCGCATACAGTTGTGGTTCCCTGGCTGGAATCTCCCTCTTGAAGTGTAATGGGACTAGAAAGTGTTTTTATAATTAACACAGCAGATGTTTTAAGAAAATGTCCCTACGTAAGATGTGTGTTTTCTACGAATGTTGGAGACTAAACTTCTACCACGTTTACCGGCAATATACCAGACCGTAGCCTTGACTGAAGCACAGAGTGATCAAGAATGTGTTGTTTGAGAACACAATGCTGAACTAAGCAAAACAGTTAGATAGAAGAAATTAAAATAAGACCGTAAAACTGGTTATTTTAAAAATAACAATGTGAAGCTGAATAAAATATATCTAGGTCAAGGTGCACAGCGGCCTAGTGTATTAAACTAACGTGCATGGAGCTATAACTAAAATGGCTACACAACACACCGATGGTGCCCTTCTTTGCCACAGGGGTCGGTACCTACGAGGGGTTTCAAAAAGGTGTGAGGAAGACACATACATAGGCACACATTTCATCATTTGTGCACTGTATAGTTTATTGTAGTGACTCTACATTAACTGCTTCCTGACAGATCTACATCTACATCACAATGAGGGAACAGAGTATTTCATGTGTGATATATTACGGAATGGACACATGCTTAGGTGCTTCATGTGGCTAGCAGGGCCTGCATTGTGCAGAGTTTTGTTTATAGATGCGTAGTTACTGCCAAAATGTCTGCCCACTGTAATCCAGGCTTTTCGTTGTGGAAGTGACCTCATACCGCTAGCGGTTGACGTCACAGGGTAAGGCAGTGTTTATCGCCGTTCGCACAGTCACTGGTTAACATGGATGTCAATGGGGAATCCTGGCGTATCATGATCGCCGCAGGCGGTGACGGTGCACACCGCCACGGAACGTACACGAGTTCATCATCGATTATTCACTTGATTCCCTGATCTCGTGCGGACAGGTACTCCACTGTGTCCACTGCTGTGGCCTGCCTCTGGCAATGGATGTGGCTCATGTTGCAGGGGAAAGGGCCCTGGCCTTCACCCAGGAGGAACTGGAGAGGCTAGTGGACGGGGTCCTGCCTCTGTACGCAAAACTGTACGGACGCCCAGAGGTACAGGTGAGTCTGGCTTTGGGGGGCACTGTTTGGGTGTAATAGATGGTGTTGAATGGACATATGTGTGCACCTCTGAGCCTGCATGGGCCGTGGTGCATGGCATGCTGCATGCGTATGGCCTGTAAGTCTGAGATTACTGTCCGTCCCATAGTGGACAATTAGCCAGCTGTACCTATCTTGCAAGTGCCTCACCTCTGTGTTCCATATCTGTGTCACCCTTTTGGGTCAGCGCCCACCAGAAGAGAGCACTTTGGCATGCCATTGCCAAGGAGGTGCAGACCCTGGGGGTCTACAACTGGTGGAGGACCCACTGCAGAAAGAGGTGGGAGGACCTGCGGCGCTGGGCACATAACATCTGCGAATCCCAGCTGGGGAAGTCCTCCCAATGTGGAAGGGGTGCCCACCGGGCACTGACCTCCCTCATGTGACGTATCCTGGCAGTGGCGTACCCAGACATGGATGGGCGCTTGAAGGCTGCACAGCAGTCACAAGGGGGTGAGTACTCATTTCACAAACTTCAGTCTGGAAGGATCTCTGTGTGTACATTAGGGTTCATGCTGCTTGGAGGCAGGGACTCCGACTGGTGTCCATCTACTTTATGGTCCCCAAAGGGTGTAGGGGTGTCTTTGTCAGGTCTCCCACACGTCGCCTCCTTAGGTAGTCCAGGGGATGGGTGTAGAGCAGTATTCTGGTCAGTAGTCAGGGGCATGGCCATGGGCATAGTGAACGGTGCTGCCTGTTGGGTGTGTCTTCTGGGTAGGTGTATGTCTGGCCATTCTGTACCTCCATTCAGCTATTTACAATTGTCTCTCCTGTTTTGCCTCCCCATCCCTGTTCTCTTGTGTTGGTTTGGTACAGCAGCAACATCTGGCAAGGGAGCTGAGGCACAGGCAAGTGGGGAAGCAGCGGCCCACGGATCCTCGGAGGCAGAGACATCCGACGCACAGGGGACCAGTGGGTGGGAGGGCGAGGGGAGTTCCACGGGGGAGGCAACTACCACTGGAGGTAGTGACTCTGATGCCTTCTCCGATGGGGGCTCCCCGGCAGTACCCACACCACTACAGTGACATTTTCCGCCACCCCCCATTCCATCACCGCCCTCCCTTCTGCTCCCCACTGAGTTGCCCATGCCCGCTCACCCAGAAAGGTGGGCGTCTCCTTCGCCCCAGGAACCTTCTCCCCTGCCCCAGTCAGCCCTGCTGCCCTCATAGAGGAGGCTATTGACCTCCTGAGAACCATCTCTGTAGGGCAGACAACCATTGTCAATGCCATCCAGGGGCTAGCATCAGAGGTGCAGCAGACAAATGCCTATCTGGATTGCATTCACGGTGCCGTGTCTGCCCTACAGAGATCTTTTCAGCCTCTGGCCTCCTCTTGGACGGCAGCCAGTTTCCCTGGTCATTCCGTCCCCCCTCCAACCTCCTCTACCCCTTCCAGCACCCCACTCCCTTCACCCGTCCAAGGCACACATTCAGACATGCAGTCAAGCACATCAACACACAAGAAACACACTTCTAAACACAAGCACCACACCTCCCGCCACAAGCATTCACACAGCCAACAGACACATGCACACACAACATCCACTTCCCTAGTGTGCCCACCTCTTCCGCCTCCCTCTCTGTCCCCTCTACATCCACACCCTCATGCACTGCACCTTCAGTCACTGTTGCTGCTCCTCTTCCTGCACTCACAATATCAGACATCCATACATGTACCCCATGCACCACACCTGCACTCACCACAACTACTGTAGTTGACACATGCAGCACACTCACCAGACTTGCAGACACACACACAACATACACCCATACTAGCTGCCTGTCTTCTCCCACTGTGTCCACCCCCCTCCAGAAACACACAAACACACCAAGACACCCACCCATCACACATCCAACACACCACAGCATACTGTCCAGTCACCTGCACTCACTACACACTCCCCAACACCACATACATCCACTGCCTCTGCCTCCACTCCCACGCCCTCACCCAGGACCACGCCAATTGCTCCGAAGAAACTTTTCCTCTCCCATGCTGACCTCTTCCAACCCACTGGCCCACCCCGTCTTGTCCCCAAGCATGCTCACCTTTTTGCCCATTCCACTCCTTCTACTTCACAGCCCACGCCTGTCCGCCCTTCACATTCCTGTGCCCCTTCCCCAGAGACCAAAAAGGCCCGGGCTGAGCCTAGTCCTTCTGGCTCCACCTGCTCAAACACACAACTTTCAAAGGACAAGCCCACCCCCCTCCACCTTCCAAACAAAAGTCCAAGGCCCACCCCCATCGCAAATCCCCACTCCCACCACTCCCTGCCCCTGTTCCGTGAGGTGCCTGGATGCCACGTCACACATCCATCTTTCCACAAACGTCTAAATTGCATTCCCCTCCGCTCATTCTGGAAATCCAAGGTACTGGACGTTGTTGCGACGGGACCTGTCCCCTAGATCCTCCATTTGAGCCTCCAGAGTCCCAGTTATAGAGTTAACTACTGCCATCTGTTTCCTCAATGCAGCCATCTTGGACTGGAGCTCAGAGATAGAGCCTATTGCGAACTGTGCCTTGTCCATCATGTTGTGGAGGTCTACTCAGAGGAGGTTCACCTCAAATGCCACCATTTCTATCTTCCCTTTGAGAGCTACTCTGGGGCCATGCATTGCAGTGAGCAGCTCTGCCCCAGAGGGCTCCTCACAGAGGGTCCTGGAACCTGAAGCTCCTTATGACCATCCTGTTATGTCTGGTGGTGCGAACGGGGAAGTGGCATGATGTACTGTTGCTGGTGTTCTACTGCAAGGGGGCTAACTGTTTATTTCTCCCCATGAGGGGTTGTCAGGGCACCCAAAAGCCCCTCCACAGCAGCACATGGACCACCAGCGCTGTCATCTCCTGGAACACAGAGAGACACCCACTCCTCACAAACCTCCTTATCAATGGTTGAGGAGGCCTCTGCCAGCACCCCCAGGCTCAAGAGGGCACAGGTTTATCTACTGGACGGCATGGATATGCAGGAGTCTGAGTACTCTCCCTTAATGTTGTCAAAAAGGCACCACCACAGCCCCTGTCTTCACTTTATTCACAGAGGGAAGTCACAAAGGGAAGAAACTAGGGGGCTCATATGTTCATGATAGGCCCCAGAGCACACGGTCCCCCTCTGATCATCTGGACTTCACGTCTAGACCCGTGACCTCAGTTCTGATCCCTCACGTGTAGGCCAACTTCAGTCCCTCCATGCACCGTTGAGGTCAAGCGGTCTGCGAGGGGCCAACCCTC
Organism: Pleurodeles waltl; assembly: GCF_031143425.1. Classification (NCBI taxonomy): domain Eukaryota; kingdom Metazoa; phylum Chordata; class Amphibia; order Caudata; family Salamandridae; genus Pleurodeles; species Pleurodeles waltl. The sequence goes on from NC_090442.1 coordinate 420,098,149, forward strand.
TGGGCCAGTCGGAAGCAGCAAAGTTTATAGGCACTTGGGCTTTAGGTATTCAGTCAGGCCTGAAATTACATAATGAGACCCCAGCAGCATAGGCCCCCCATGTCAGGGAAGCCACCTATGCAGCATCCACCTACAGAGCGATGTGCAATCCTTAAGGGAGGCCCCCATAGGCGCAATAACTGCTGCTATCATCCTGCGGCCCAGGATAATGCCAACATGGTCACTCACCAGAGGGCGGCCTCCACATAACACAGCTAGTAGAGAGGAGACAGGTCCTCCAGAGCTGCTGCTCTGCCATGGGACGGATGTCCAGGGGCCCGTCCCACACCCAGTAGGCAACACAGGCGATGTCCACCTGCAGATCCGCCCCGAAGTGATGGGATCCATGTTGCGGGTCCCGATGTCTTCCATCTCAGGGGAATAACAACCCTCATGACAACAGCGCACCTCGGGCCAGGCCACACCCTAGCCCACAGTGCTGTGCCCCACCTCCAACACTCTGCTCAGACACTGCCAAGCTCAGCGAGGCCATCAACAATAGCCTCCAAGGGCTCCACGAACGCAGGGGGACCCCTTTCTGCTCTCATCTGCCACAGGGGAACACACCAGGGATGTCAGTGCAGTGCAGAACAAGCAACTCTAGCAACCCATAGATTTTAAACACCGGGTAGGGCAAGATTCTGCAGGATGTTGCCAGGGCCCCGAAGAGCCCTTCAGAAGCATGTCCTGTCAGCCATCATGTATGGGCACGTCCCATGGCGTTATTTTTTAAATGTTCTAGCTAAGTCCTAATATTCTTATTTTTGAGTTTCTTAATCTTTCTTTTTTTATCCACATTAGTAGAGGCAACTTTACCTCCACTGGGTAGAGAGGTATTTTCTAACATCTTTTTAATTTGGTCATCCTTATAGCTAACTACATGTGGTTTGGTAATTTCTAACACACTTTTTGCAGACACCAGACTAAGGCCTTCCTATCATTCATATATGACCATGCAGTGTATTTTTCGAAGAAAACCCACACACCTGACTCGGGGCAATACATCATAAAAAGGACTGCTCAAATGACCCCACAATATCTAGGATGCACATACTGAAAAAACAAAATGGTATCCTGTCAGGATAAATCACATTCATGACTTTTGCGGCAGTGAAATCATTAATTTTAACACTAGGACCTTTGAGTCATTCATGACTAGACTTTGAACCAAAATATTTTTAATTGTTTCTGTATTGTGTCTCTGCTCAGTGTTCGAGTCCCGGAGTGGAACTTAGACTAAAAACAGTTACACAGTGGTGCAAATCCCATACCTCTCACATATATATCACCAAAACAAAATTTGTTTAAGAATGTCCCCTTGCTATCTTCCTATATTCCAAATAGTGGTTGCTCAATCCATTTCACAGGTGTATAGTAGGCCGGGCCCTGACATCAGGAGTAAAAGGCCTCAACTACCAGGTTTGGGCACAGTAACTCCTATTTCATCTGTGACCCTCTGAAAGGGATTCTAATAGCCTCTGTAGTGTGGTCAGATTTACGTGTCCTTTGCGCATTAGCTTCAGGCTTTAGGCCTTTGTGCATTTTGCCCTGGATGTATTTTATTCCTTTGCTTGCAGCTTAGAGCCTCTGTGCACTTTGCTCTAAATGCTTTTATTCGGCTTCGTACTGTTATTTTTAGAATAGCCAGTTCTACGGTCTTGTTTTATATTTCATATCACACTGTTTAGCCTACTTCAGCACTGAAGTTCTCCATAACACATTCCTGTTCACTCTATGCTTCAGTCAAGGATACAGTCTGGTACATTGCCGATAGACGTGGTAGGAGTTTAGTCTTTGGCATTCCTGCGTAGGGACATTTTGTGATCACGCTGACATGTTAGTTATAAAAACACTTCCTTGTCCCAATACACACAAGAGGGAGATTCCGACCAGGGAACCACAACTAGACGCTGACTGCCTCGTAGCAGATGCTGAACCAGATCACAGGCCTTTGCTCAGGTATGAGGGCTTATGTCTCCCCAGGGATTCAGAAAGGCAAGTTAGAAGCTTAACATGCTGTGCTCGAAATAGAACTAGCTAAGGGAGAGTAGAAATTGTTAAACACCATGATAGCGTTGTTCTTATGTTTCACTCTCCTCATGACTATTTCAATCCTACTGTGTTGTATGGTTCTGGTAATTGCGGCTCACGCCTTAATATCTAAAATGCAGTTGTTTTATTAAAACATTATATAAAACTTACACTGCCTTTGTCATTTGTATATGAGATCATACCCTAAATGAGAGAGTTGGTTTGGATCTGTGTGACCACGACTTCCCTGAGAAGTTCCAAAGATGTCATGCGCTCGGCTGCCTAATCATCTCTTCCCTTTTGGAGAAATGAGGCACTGCTAGTTAGCCGGAGCAAAACCGGATTTAGGGTGACAGAGGTCCTTCCAAGTGGGTCCGACTCAGTCCCCCACACCGTGAACGATCCTGCTGCCTAGAAATCCAATAGTCTCATTTAGGATAATGAGAGCCCACGCGACATGGCGCCGCCAACGATTGGTCTGGCTCTAATTTTTGGGTCTGGCTGACTCTCTCGGTCTCATATATATATTGACTCCTCGGTTCCGTAAGCGGAGACGTCCGTGGGGCTGAGGATTTCCGCCGCCACGGGATAGGTGCATCCTATTACTTAGTGGTCGGTTGTTCAAGCTTGAACTTTGAAAGGAAAACCCCGTTATTGGTGTGCCTTCTCTGCCCTGGTGCTATTTTTTCCTAATGGCGAATCCTCAAGTAGTGAACATAGCGCTTAATATGCGCCAACCGCTCACAGGACATCTGATAGCACATGGTTTGACGAACCAGGGGGGTCCGGTCACTTTTGTGGTGGACGCACATGCAGCCTATAGAACAGAACTTTTTTATTATTGGGTGGTATTTCCAGCAGTTGATGGGGGTACCAACACTTTTCACGATTACACTGTTGCGAATGTCCATGGACAGTACAGGGCTTATGCATACTTAGAAATACCTTTATCTTATCAAGAACACCATAATTGGCTTGATGGCGTCCTCCCACACACAGTAGCACAAGTTAGGTTAGGTCCACTGAGTAATGATGGTCCAACCTGGCCTTTATTGGCTACAAATACACCATATCCTGCGGTTGCTAACTTGGCAGTGGCTGACGTTCGTCGTTTATATATAGACTTAGCAACTACATACAGAAGACTGGTTCAGTTTGTAATGCAGACCTTAAATACTAATGCAGCGTGAGCTGCTCCGGCGCACCCACAGGCTGTGGTTCCGGTTATCAATCCGGCCACTGTATACTCAATTATGGGTAAAATACCGGCTAAACGTGAGGAAACTCCATTTTGGCTGGCGCAAAAAATTAATACGCTGGAAGCAGTGTTTCCCCATACGGGACCTCAGGATAAACATAGAATATTGACGATGTGTTTGCCGTATGGAATGGTTCCCACTGTGGACCATTGTAATACCTAGGGCACGGTGTTTGCCGCGCTCTACACTACAGCACACGGTACACCAACATTGGCTAATCTACCGGAAGTGCTTAAACAAATTCAAGATGAATATGGTGCTGCCCCAGCCTTAGATTTAGGCATGCAGCTGATGGGCAATTTTGCCGCAGTTTCTTCTATTATTTTGAGTAATCTCAAGGGAGAGGCAGTGGCATTGGCCGTGCGTATGCGTCTTCGAGACGTTCCGCAACTTGATCAGGAGCGGGAACTCCCGAGAATAATAGCAGAAACATATTCCAGTATTGGTCGTGATAGCCTAAGGGCTAGACCACAAAAACCCCAATTACAGGGTAAAAATAGTAAAGATAATGCTAAACAACAGCAGCCTGAGGGTACTAAGAAGCGCTGGGAGAAAAAACAACAGACACCTAAGAAAGATGGGGGGCAGTCTCCGCAACCGGAGACACCGCAGAATAGGTATAATCTCAGGAATAGGGATAATTTGAAAACGCCTGATAGATATCAATATACTGATACACGCCAATCTTGTTCTTTTCAGGACTCCTCGGACAAAAGAAGTGAGAGAGGTGGGCGGTCAGAGCGGAGAACTGAGTACGTGAAACCGAGACAGGAATCGCAACGCTCAACGGAGGTTTCTGTTAAACAGGAAGAGAAACCGCTCCAACAAAAGCAACAATTTAAAAAGAAGAAAGTGGCAGCAGTCTCAGTTAGACATGCTGCTCAAGAAGAGAGTTCTCTTGGAGAACAAGACATGGGCGTTAGCACTGTTAGACAGCGCGGCAGAGGTCACAATAGTTCGCCGGAGTGTTCTAGAGCATCTGGAGGTGACAGCAACTGATGACTTCATACAAGTCGAAACAGCAGATATGCGTGTCTCTGATCCCAATAGAGTATATACAGTAACTTTGCAATTAGAAGGGGACATTGACCGCATTGTACAGGCCATCTTTTGGGACCATATGGTACAATTGTATGACGTTCTGCTGGCCGAACAAGATTGGCCGCCTGACTTTGTTCGCGACTGTCCAGTTGGGGAGGAGGTTATTATTCCTTCATTCTCACCACTTGTTCCAAGAGAACTAGCGGAATCCTATAGTACATTATGGGCTCTGGCACAGGCCCCCGACCTATATAGAAATCACGTGGGGTGGGATAGACAATCACCTTGTCATGTAATTCCAATAAAGGGCAGACCTCAGCCGCAGCCGCAGTAACCTATCAAATTTGAGGCAAGGGCATCGGTTAGGAAAATTATTACACAATTGGAGTACCAGGGTGTAATTGAACCCTGTGTCTCGCCGATGAATAATCCCTTATTTCCAGTTGCTAAACCGGACCATTCATGTAGGATAGTGGTGGATTACAGACACTTAAATGGACATACACGCACATATGCAATACAGAATTCACACAGCGCAGCGCTTATGAATAATATTGTGCGTAAAAAATACAAAACAACATTAGATATCTTGAATGGATTTTTCTGCCAAAATATAGCGCCCGAAAGTCGGGACTATACCAGTTTCAGTGCGTTTGGCTCTCAGAAAACGTTTTGTTGTTTGCCTCAGGGGTATAAGAATAGCCCAGGACTATTTTCGGCTCGTGTAACTGAAATTCTGCACGAGTTGGACCCTGAAGCGTTATCATATGTTGATGACATATATTTGACAGACGATGAGATTCTGCAACATCTAAGGCGTGTAGCACGCATTTTTGTGGGGTTTTCTGAAATTGGCTATAAGTTTAATTTTAAGAAATCGAAAATTGCCTTCCTCAGCGTCATGTTCCTGGGATATGAGTTGTCCAATGAGGGCAAGAGCTTAGCGCCACATTTTTTGGAGAAATGTGCTCAATTGCAGCCTCCTAGTACGGTTCGGAAGCTCCAGTCTTTGTTGGGGTTTCTGAATTTTGGCAGAACTTACATTCCTGATTATGCTACGCGTATAAAACCCTTATACGAGTTGATTCGCCCAAATTTTTCGAGTAGATTTTGGACAATTGAGCATACACATATTCTTCGAGATCTACAAACTGATCTCTTAGCAGTTCAACATTTACACACTAGGGAGAATAAAACACATCTGGTCATCAGGGTAATACCTGGTGCCGTTGGGTTTACATATGTCACCTTTAATGAGGGTGAGACAGTCATGATAGCATACAAGTCCCACTTGTATTCAGCTGCAGAACGATTTGCACAAACTGAGAAAATACTTACTGCTGTACAGATGGCTGTGATTAAAGAAAGACCTCTGGCCCAGGGCCAACGCATCATTGGCGTTTCCCCGATTCCGGCCTTAGAGGCTGTTACTAAAGCGAGTGTTCCTAATTCGAAAGCTTTACACCCGCGATGGATACAATGGGCTACGTCTTTGACAGCCACTGATGTAGACTATATCTTTGACCCTAAACTGCAGACTCAAGAATTTCTTCAGTATGAAATGGAGTACCCAGTTCCCGCTGGCACATTGCCTATTGATCAATATCAGGTGGTCATGTGCACCGATGGCTTTGCGCAACCAGCGATTGGGACTAAACAACAGTATTCTGCTGCATGTGCGGTGGTGAGCGGCACTATGGAGGGGGAAGTGTTCTGCCCCCGACATACTTATACGCAGACCTTGGGAGATTGTACAGCACAGTTGGCTGAGCTCAAAGCTCTATTGTTAGCCTTGGAACACGCGGATCCGGCGATACTAACCTTGCTGGTCTGTGACTTCTACTACTGTGTTCAGTCTTTCAATGAATATTTACACTACTGGAGGTTGAATGGGTTCAGAGATTCTAAAGGCAACACCATTAAACACAAATTGCTGTGGGGGAAGGTTGCGAATCTGAAAGAAACGCTTCCTAAAGTCCATGTTGTACATATACTTGGACACCAGCGCGTTGGAATACACGTTGCTGGAAATACTTTGGCTGATGAAGCCGCGAAATCGGCAGTGGTGGTTGCCACTGTGGCCGCAGTGACTCGTTCGAGTTCCAAACCAGACACAGAGATTTCGGCTGCCATAAAAGCTACGGCTGATGGCACGCCATTTCCTAAAGGATTCCCTTCTAAATATAGTTACTGCATGGGTGGTATGCTAAACGCTGTAGTTAAAATCCCAGGCGTTGGTGTACGTGAAGTGCCCAATAAAGTTGAGAGACCTCGATTAATATCTGCAGCACATGAGGGGGCGGCATCTGCACATGCTGGTGTGGCTGCCACGATTTCGCTCTTACAGTCTCGTTACTGGTGGCCTGGTCTCTATAAAGAGACAAAGCAGTATTTCCTTTGTTGTGACGTCTGTCAACAAATTAAAGTTTCAACGGCTAGACGCCCGCAGCAGACGCCCCTTCTGATTTCAAATAAACCTTTGCAGTGTGTGTACTTGGATCATTGTGGTCCACTGACGCCAGATAGTGCATACAAATATATATTGGTTGCTGTAGATTCGTGCTCCAGATTTGTGTGGGTCTGGCCACAGCGCTCGGCTGACGCTCGGACTGTTATTAAAGATTTGCGCATCTTTGTCGATACATTTGCAGTTGCGGCTTTTCATTCATTTTCATTCGGAGGCCCGGATCAGGAACATTTAATTCAGGCTTTGTCTGTTGTGGATAATGGGATGCATACCCTTTCAGACCGTGTTTATACAATTGACAACATCGTTTCCTCTGCTATAGACATTATTAAATCGGATATGTCTTCTTTATATCATGGGCAGAGTCAGACGCGGCCCATCATGCAGCTGGGTTGGACTCTACAGACCTTGAAGGCAGGTCGCGTTCCATGGCAGCACATTCGTGACAGGGAGATTTTTATTTCCTTTAATTTGACTCGTCAACAACAGCTGATGGCTAAAAAGGAAGCAACATATGTTATGTTAAATATTGAAAAATTGGAGAAACTGCCTTTTACGGTTGCTGAGATTCCGTCAGCTGAGTGGTTGATTCATGGGGTTATTAATTTGCCTATCTCCACTCTGCAATTTACTTCTTGTTTAAAGCACGTTCCGGTGGGTAGATATGAACGGTTGGGAGACAGTTACATACACGAGGTGTGGGAGCTTCCCTTTCGATAGAGATGTATTAATGGTTTGAGGGAGGATTTTCTTAGCGGTAGCGAATGAGAAACTTCTGTCAGCCATTCGATGGTTTGTAAACAGCTGTCCTTGCACGGGCATGTAATGCCTCGATTGCTAACTTAGCTTGTTATCTGAAGGGAGTTCCAGTAATTAAAAACACTTTCCAGGTGCTTTCAAACGGCAGTTACGTCCTTCATAACAGTGAACCCTGTTGTGGCATGCGTGCCGGAATAGTTTATGTAGTCGTTGTCACCAAGGCCGTTACGTGCTGCGGGAATGTGTTGTTTCCCCCCACACAAATTAGGGAGGTAGCAGACATCTGGCCTCATATTGCTACTTCCAAGGTAAATTTTGACAAGTTGAGTCGACTAAAGGCTCTATTGTTTCAAAAGCATGTGGCCCTTACATCTGCTAGCGAGACCTACGCACTTCAGGTGGCAAGGTCATCGGCGGAAATACAGTCCCTTTTGAATACTAACTTTCCGAGTCACTTTGGTGAACTCGTGGGACGTATATTTAAAGCGTCCAGCACTGCTGGAATTGCACATTTTTTCAGAACCGTTGGTGTTTTGCTGTTGCTACTGTTCTTCCACAATGGCTGTCCCGCCGCGACGAGATCCTATATTGGCGCTCCCGTCAGCGCAGCTGTGTCGTGAACGCATGATGCAGCATTTTGGAGCGACACTCCTGGGACAATTGGAGTGTGACTGGTCTCTGACATTCCGTCCGGTTTTGGATTGTGTGCAACCTGTGTTTCGGTGCCTCTGGTGCTCGTTTGAACATGCACTGGCTCTTTGTCTCTCACTGCAGCGCCCCACAGTGGTTGATGCTGATCTGTTGATGTTCCCGATTAGGGCTCATTCCCAGACTTGTGCACTGCGGTTGCGTTTGCTTCGTGAGGCAGTTTATGAGATTCCCTTCCTGGAGGAAGATGGTATTGTCTCATTCATAGGCCCTGCACGGGGTGCCGCCCTGAATGGTTTTGGGGCTTTGCAACACACCTGCTCCATGGTACTTTTTTGGCGTGGATCTTCCGGTATTTACATATATTGAAGTGGAGGAACTCCTGCTTTCTGTTGCTTCTGTCTGACAATTGGATTTTTTTTTTTTTAATAAAAAACAAAAATTGACATTATATTGAATTTGGCTTTATCGTCACATGCTTCCCAAATTTATGACTTTGTTGTCCTCTGACCTTGTTGAAATGTATATTTTATGTCTTGTTTATATCTGGGGCATACTTTTATATTATTAGAACCACTTGCTACCGACAAGGGGAGGGTGTAGTGTGGTCAGTTTTACGTATCCTTTGCGCATTAGCTTCAGGCTTTAGGCCTTTGTGCATTTTGCCCTGGATGTATTTTATTCCTTTGCTCGCAGCTTAGAGCCTCTGTGCACTTTGCTCTAAATGCTTTTATTCGGCTTCGTACTGTTATTTTTAGAATAGCCAGTTCTACGGTCTTGTTTTATATTTCATATCACACTGTTTAGCCTACTTCAGCACTGAAGTTCTCCATAACACATTCCTGTTCACTCTGTGCTTCAGTCAAGGATACAGTCTGGTACATTGCCGATAGACGTGGTAGGAGCTTAGTCTTTGGCATTCCTGCGTAGGGACATTTTGTGATCACGCTGACATGTTAGTTATAAAAACACTTCCTGGTCCCAATACACGCAAGAGGGAGATTCCGACCAGGGAACCACAACTAGACGCTGACTGCCTCGTAGCAGATGCTGAACCAGATCACAGGCCTTTGCTCAGGTATGAGGGCTGATGTCTCCCCAGGGATTCAGAAAGGCAAGTTAGAAGCTTAACATGCTGTGCTCGAAATAGAACTAGCTAAGGGAGAGTAGAAATTGTTAAACACCATGATAGCGTTGTTCTTATGTTTCACTCTCCTCGTGACTATTTCAATCCTACTGTGTTGTATGGTTCTGGTAATTGCGGCTCACGCCTTAATATCTAAAATGCAGTTGTTTTATTAAAACATTATATAAAACTTACACTGCCTTTGTCATTTGTATATGAGATCATACCCTAAATGAGAGAGTTGGTTTGGATCTGAGTGACCATGACTTCCCTGAGAAGTTCCAAAGATGTCATGCGCTCGGCTGCCTAATCATCTCTTCCCTTTTGGAGAAATGAGGCACTGCTAGTTAGCCGGAGCAAAACCGGATTTAGGGTGACAGAGGTCCTTCCAAGTGGGTCCGACTCAGTCCCCCACACCGTGAACGATCCTGCTGCCTAGAAATCCAGTAGTCTCATTTAGGATAATGAGAGCCCACACGACACCTCTAAGTTAGTTAAGGGCCTACTTCCCATCTCCATGATGTAAGACACATGCCAGAATGTAAACTGGCAATGTATATATGATAAAGGTATAGCTTAGCTGGGCTAGTGCTTAGGTTAAGTTAGGCTTCCAATAAACCAGACCAGATAAATGGAGTTGAAGGTTTAGTCTGGTAAAGTGACTTTAGTGGTCATTATTGGCAGTCAAATCCAGTTATTGTGGCACAGGTTTTAACCCCTTCGCTGCCAGGCCTTTTCCCCTCCTGTGCAGAGCCTTTTTTTGGCTATTTTGGGCAGTTTACGCTCAAGCCCTCATGACCTTTTGTCCACATAATCTATCCATGGCAAATTTGTGTCCTTTTTTTTCAACATTCTAGGGATTCCAAAGGTAGCCAGAGTTTGTGGGTTCCCCTGGAGGAGACCAAGAAATTAGCCAAAATAGAGCTAAAATTTCATTTTTTTTAAAAAGAAATGGGAAAAAAGGGCTGCAGAAGAAAGCATGTGTTTTTTTCCTGAAAATGGCATCAGCAAAGGGTTTGCAGTGCTTAAAATCACCATCTTCCCAGCTTTCAGTAACAGGCAGACTTGAATTAGAAAACCACATTTTTTAACACAATATTGGCATTTTACTGGGTCGTACCCCATTTTTACAATTTTTTGTGCTTTCAGCCTCCTTCCAGTTAGTGACAGAAATAAGTGTGAAACCAATGCTGGATCCTGGACAGCTAAACATTTCTGAAAAGTAGACAAAATTCTGAATTCAGCAAAGGGTCATTTGTGTAGATCCTTCAAGATTTTCCTGCATAAAGTAACAGCTAAAATAAAGAAATATTGAAATTGAGGTGAAAAAAAGAGTCATTTCTGTCCACGTTTTCTTTTATAACTTTTTCCAGATCTTTGAAAGCAATATACTGTTACATCTGCTGGATTCTTCTGGTTGCGGGGATATACAGGGCTTGTAGGTTCATCATGAATCCTAGGTACCCAGAGCCAATAAATGAACTGCACCTTGCAATGGGTTTTCATTGTATACTGAGTATACAACAATTAATTTGGTGAAATATAAAGAGTGAAAAATAGGTATCAAGGAAACCTTTGTATTTCCAAAATGGGCACAAGATATGGGGGGTCATTCCGACCCTGGCGGTCATAGACCGCCAGGGCCGGGGACCGCGGATGCACTGCCAACAGGCTGGCGGTGCATCCAGGCCAATTCTGACCGCGGCGGTAAAGCCGCGGTCAGAAAAGGGAAACCGTTGGTTTCCCGCCGGTTTTCCCCTGGCCTGAGGAATCCTCCATGGCGGCGCTGCAGGCAGCGCCGCCATGGGGATTCTGACCCCCGGATGGCGGGAACGGGTGTTGTGGGGCCCCTGGGGGCACCTGCAGTGCCCATGCCACTGGCATGGGCACTGCAGGGGCCCCCTAATCGCGACGGGTGCAACTGCACCCGTCGCACCCTTTCCACTCCGCCGGCTCCATTCGGAGCCGGCATCCTCGTGGAAGGGGGTTTCCCGCTGGGCGGGCGGGCGGCCTTCTGGCGATCGCCCGCCAGCCCAGCGGGAAACTCAGAATGTCCACCGCGGTCATTTGACCGCGGTGCGAACATTCGGCGGCTCCCGCCGGCCCTGCGGTTACCGCGGCCGGCGGGAGTCGGAATGACCCCCATGGTGTTGAGAAGTGTGGTTATTTGCACATCTCTGAATTCCGGGGTCCCCATGCTAGCATGTGAATTACAGGATGTTTCTCAAATAGACTTGTTTTTACACACTGACTTACATTTAGAAATAAAAAATGTAGAGAACAACATTTCTGTATTCTGTGTTTCCCCAAGTCTCCCGATAAAAATGGTACCTCACTTGTGTGGGTAGGCCTAGTGCCCGCAAAGAGAAACGCAACATGGACACATCACATTTTTACATTGAAATCTGATGTGTTTTTGGAAAGTGCCTAGCTAGGAAAACCTACCAAACATGTGAATTTTTTAAAACTAGACATCTATGGGAATCAAGGATGGGGTGATTTGTGGGGCTCTCACCATGTTCTGCTACCCAGAATCCTTTGCAAACCTAAAAATTTGACAAAAATAAAAGTTCTGAAATCTGAAGGGAGCCACAAACTTCCTCCCACCAAGCGTTCCCCCAAGTCTCTCTATAAAAATGGTACCTCACTTGTGTGGGTAGGCCTAGTGCCTGCGACAGGAAATGCCCCAAAACACAATGTTGACAAATGACATTTTCCCAAAGAAAACTGACCTGTTTTATGCAAAGTGCCTAGCTGTGGATTTTGGCCTCTAGCTCAGCCAGCACCTAGGAAAACCTAGCAAACCTATACATTTTTTAAAACTAGACACCTAGGGAAATTCAGAATGGGGTGACTTGTGGGGCTTTCATAAGGTTCTGCTACCCAGAATCCTTTGCAAACCTCAAAATTTGGCAAAAAACACTTTTTGCTCACATTTCGGTGATGGAAAGTTCTGGAATCTGATAGGAGCCACAACTTTCCTTCCACCCAACATTTCCTCCCGATAAAAATGGTACCTCACTTGTGTTGGTAGGCCTAGTGCCTGTGAGAGGAAACCCCAAAACACAACATGGACACATCAAATTTTTACATTGAAAACTGATTTGTTTTTGGGAAACTGCCTAGATGTGGATTTTGGTTTCTAGCTCAGCCGACAGCTACAAAAATCTACCAAACCTGTGCATTTTTTTAAACTAGACACCTAGGGGAACCCAGGATGGGGTAACTTGTGGTGCTCTCACCAGGTTCTTTTACCCAGAATCCTAGTGGAACCCAGGATGGGGTAACTTGTGGTGCTCTCACCAGGTTCTGTTACCCAGAATCCTTTGCAAACCTCAAAATTTGGCAAAAAAAACACCTTTTCCTCACATTTGGGTGATAGAAAGTTCTGGAATCTGAAAGGAGCCACAAATTTCCTCCACCCAGCATTCCCCCAAGTCTTCCGATAAAAATGGTGTAGTGAATCCTAGTTTGTTTTAATGGGATAACAGGAGTTAGCTTAGCCGTAGGCTTGTAAACTCGTGCCCCCGTCACCTAGTGACTTTTAACCTACTTAGCTTGCTCTGTCTGAGCTCATTTAATTATTTATTTCCTCTAAGATGGCTGCCTTGTTTATAGTTAAGCCACTTGTTATGAGTTTTATTATCAGTGTCACTGCGCCAAGGCGTCAAGATCAAGCGCGAAAGACAAACAAACAGTAGTTGTTCACACTTAGGGATTTTCCCTCTCTATACTTTTGAGGGATTGTTGATATTAATTGCCGTCCCAAGCATGCCTGTTATCTATTGTTTTGGAATACACCTACGTCAGGGGACCTTGTAGATCTGTAGAAATACATCACACTTTTAGACAGATAATCAGAGGGATTCCGACCAGAGGGCATCGCCACCATCGCTGATACCGATGCTGCAGTCATCTTGACGCTGACCCAGTCTTCGTGTCCCTACGGAGTCTGAGATAAAGACCTCATTCCAAGGTAACGAGGGTTGGGGGCTCCTCTCATGGACACGGCTTTGGCAGATTAGGTTTAGCAAACCCAGCTCTCCTTTAGGTAGGAGGTTAGGCCTATTCTCATTAGGGTATTAGGGCATATTCCATCTTATATATATATATATATTTCTTTCATATGTTGCAAAAATGGTGGGCGTCTTTATAACCATGACTCTCTTCTTCACAATACTGTTGCTTGGTATATTCATTATCCTAATCATTGCAGTTCATGCAACTTATCGCAAATTGCAGTTATGTTAAATAAAAACTATTATAACTTCACTGCATCTGTGTTATTTCCTTTCTTTGTATGAGACATAATATATCTGTGAGAAAAGGGTAATCTCCTTTTAACCACGACAACCCTGAGATATCTTATTCTGATTCCATGCGTAAGCGACTGCCACAAATCACCTTTTACTATTGTGTTTCTGGTGAGATGCTGCTAGTGAGCCGGTGAGGTTGGGACAACAGTTGCGACTTGTTGTAGGAAAGACTCAGTCACCTACAAACAAAAGTACTGTTATATTTAAACCAGCAGTCTTGCTCAGAGCAAGAGTCCAAACTACAATAATGGTACCTCACTTGTGTTGGTAAGCCTAGTGCCCGCGACAGGAAATGCCCTAAAGCGCAACATGGACACATCAAATTTTTCTTATGAAAACTGGCCTGTTTTTTGCAAAGTGTCTAGCTGGGGATTTTGGCCTCTAGCTCATTCTGCACCTAGAAAAACATAGCAAACATGTACATTTCTGAAAACTAGACACCTAGGGGAACCCAAGATGGGGTAACTTGTTGTGCTCTCACCAGGTTCTGTTACCCAGAATCCTTTGCAAACCTCAGAATTTGTCAAAAACACTTTTTCCTCACATTTTGGTGTTGCAAAGTTCTGGAATATGAGAGGAGCCACAACTTCCTTCTACCCAGCATTTCCCCACATCTCTCGATATAAATGGTACCTCACTTGTGTGGGTAGGCCTAGTACCCACAACAGGAAATGCCCCAAAACACTACATGGACACATCAAAATTATAAATTACAAAACTACCTGTTGTTGCGGGGGGGGGGCACCTGCCTTTTTTGGTCCTGGGCTCAGCAGCCATCTAGGGAAACCTACCAAACCCAGACATTTCTGCAAACTAGACACCCAAGGGAGTCCAGGTAGGTGTGACTTGCGTGGATCCCCCATTGATTTCTTACCCAGTATCTTCAGCAAACCTCAAATTTAACTAAAAATCACATTTTCCCCACATTTCTGTGTGGGATCACCACACCGACACAAATTTCTTCTGATATTCTCCTCAGTATACTGATAAAAATGATACCTCACTTGTGTAAGGGGACCAAGTGTGTGTGATAGGGAAAAGCCAAAAACATGTTGAAATTGAGAGGGAACCAAAGCGGCTCCAAAAGGGCAGTTTAAAAAAAAGAAATTTTTAGGCCGACAAGTATAGATGCGGCAATGCTTAGTGGTAGAAAGTTTGTGGATTCCTGCAGATTCCGGAAGGTTCCATCACAAAAATGTGGAGAAAATGTGTTATTTCAAGAAAAGTTGGAGGTGTGCAGGGCATTGTGGGTAAGAAAATGGTGCAGGGTGCGTTTGAAGCACACCACCCTGGACTCACCCAGATGTTTAGTTTTCAGATGTGTCTAGGTCTCGTAGATTTTTCTACATGGCAGGCTCCCAAAGTCCAAAAAGTGCAGCCCTCACTTTTCCAAGTGGGACAATTTTGAGAGTTAGCCAAGCTCTCATGGCCCAAATGCAAAATCAATACCCAAAATAATAAAATGTCCTCTTGCTTGCTATTGGGATAAGATATTTTAGTGTGCCGCAGGTGAGCTGAAAGACTGTTACCCCCTTCAGTTGGGGTGGGGGCATAAGCATGCCCATACTGGTTGGTAGCCTCCACCCCACTATTTTTTTTTAATTCCTTGGCATCTAGTAGGTAATTGCCCCGTCTGCCCACCAGTGGCAGAACAACTTTGTCCTCATTTATTTGGGGTGGGGGTATGACCATACCCCCACCCTCTTTTTTTGAAAAAAATATTCTCTGGTGTCTAGTGGGCTTTCTGCCCCCCTTGAGGGCATATGGACCTTAAAAAAAATAGGCTGATCTGCCCCCGAGGGGGGCAGAAATGGCCAACAGTAATGTTCCACGATGGGGAGCAACCCTTGCCCAAGGGACTGCCCCCCCAAACACACACACACCAATCCCTGGTGCCTAAGGGTTTTTTGCCCCCCTTGGGGGCAGATGGGCCTGATAGAAATAGGCTGATTTGTCCTCAAGGGGGGAAGAAATGGCATAAAATAAATTTGACCCCCAGGGCAGCGACCCTTGTTTAAGGGGTCGCTCCCCATCTGTAACAAATAAAACCCTGGTGCTTCGTGGTTTATGCCCCCCTTGGGGGCAGATCGGCCTAACTAAAATAGGCCGATCTGCCTCCAAGGGGGCCAGAAATGGCCTAAAATAAATTTGTCCCCAGGAGAGCGACCCTTGCCTAAGGGGCCTCTCCCCTTGCGTGAAATTGGCACAAAAAAAATCCTTGGTGTCTAGTGGTTTTTAAGAACAATAGGCTGATCTGCCCTCAAGGTGGGCAGAAATGGCCTAAAATAAAATTGCCCACCAGGGGAGCAACCCTTGCCTAAGGGGTTACTCCTCATCTGTAAAAAATAAAAAATCCCTGGTGCCTTGTGGTTTCTTCCCCCTTGGTAGCAGATCGGCCTAATTAAAATAGGCCAATCTGCCCCCAAGGGGGGCATAAATGGCCTAAAATAAATTTTCCCCCCAAGAGAGTGACCCTTGCCTAAGCGGTTGTTCCCCTCCTGTAAATAATTAAAAAAAATATATATCCCTGGTAACTAGTGGCTTCTGCCGCCCTTGGGGGCAGATCGGCCTAATTAAAATAGTCCGATCTGCAAGTGGCCTTATAAACAAATGCTCCCCAGGGGAGCAACCCTGGCCCAAGGTGTTGCTCTCCTTTAATGTTTATATATTTTTTTTTTAACTCTCTGGTGTCTAGTGGGCATTTCTGCAGCACGATCGCTATGCAATCGCGCTGCAGAAATGCTCAGAGGGACAACAGAGGAAAGGAAAAGCCTTTCCTTTTTTTCCGATGCCTCTCCGACCTGCCCCTTCCCCCATTCGGAAGAGAAACGTTTTTGTTTCTCTTCCGATTGCGCTGGAAGCACTGCTGGGGGTGACCTCTGATCACGTGCTGACATCATGAGACGTCACTGGGGGAGGTCATGGGTAGAAGGGTAGCGATTCCTCTTCCATCCCTGCCCAGGGGAGGCCCACGGGCCAGGTGTAGTTCAAGCTGGTAACATCCTCGGCACATGAGCGCCATGGCCGAGGAGGTTGCCAGCTCGTCCCCGGCACCCAAGGGATTAAGGAAGGCATGGATGCAGAATGTGTAATTTGACAAAGCCATTAGTACTAAGGCAAGGCCATGATGCAGACCAACTACTAAATATTGACTAGCAAACAATTATTTTTGTCATTTCAATGTAATTCTTTGAGAATAAGATTAGTTTTAGTGGGTATCATAATTACTTCAGTCATATTTTTCTTATGTTGTTGAGTACTGTTTTCCTCTTGCTGTATAATGCTTTATACAAAGCCTAAGTGATAGCGTATATTGCCTTTAAAATTATTTGCAATAAAATGATGATTATGGTATTTGGAGCAAAAATAGTATCCTACTTCAAGGTCGCTGATAATTGCAGGAACAACCTTGTGGTAAGACTACATTTCATAAATGCTACCTTTGAAAAACTCAAATGCTTGTGTTTTTTTTTGGTTCTAACCCAAACCCTTTAATGTGCAACTTGGCCTCATTATGTGCATGCTGGGTCCTCTTGTTTACTGTAGAATGCACTGCTCTGTATGTGTCTGGACTCGAGAAAGATTAATGGCTGGTTGCATGACTTGACTATTGTAACGACGCTGAAAGTCACAATAAGAATTCTACAAGTCTAAGTGCACCCTGCATGAAATACAGGTCTCCCTCCAGGCATATTAGTTTAATTTGGAAGCTTGGGGAATACATTGTTGCCAGTTGTTAGCACTGGATGCGTTGCTGACCTTTGATATCACGCTGGTCTTTTATATTGCTTAATGTACGATTCCTTTACCTTGCTTAATGTTTGACTTTCATGATGCATGCCTTCTTTGTGTTAGAGTTTCAGTATGTTGTTGATGTAGTCATTACTTGAAAGAAAGGAATTAAAAAACAAAGGATATCCACTGGTATCTATTTTAACTCTTTAGTTTAGAATATCTTGTACATTTCTAAAATTGTGTTAAACGGAATAACATCCCACATGTCACATGAGTGAGGTTCCAGTCCCCATTAGTATGTAATTGGCATAGCTCTGACGTTTCTTTGAAATCTGTGATTTACAGTCATCTTGATTGCATTATAAGCTTAGAGCTATATTCCCATTTTGTGAGCTCTGAATTGGCAACACTGAGAACTTGGGCTCACACACCATAATATTTATACAAAGGTCTTGCACCAAAATGGCTGCCTATTGACTGTCAGTGTTCCGTGCTGCAGAGGCGCAAACTTATCCCTTGATTTTTTAGGTCTGGCTTACAGAAAGCTTTCAGATGTCTGTTTTGTTGTCAAAGATCTATTAACTTCAGTTTGATAGAGTAAGTCAGCCTTTGATCTTGATGGGCTGCTTTTTGCCCATCTCAATTCCATGTTCCTAATTTAATAGCTTTACTCATAAATCTTTTTTGTCCCACCCCTGGAGCATTTCTTCTTTACCATTCTTTTGATAGGATGACTTCTGTCCACTGTAGAGATCAATAAAAAATAAAAAATAAATCTCTTAGGCACTCCATGGGAGCGCATTGTGTTATTACCTCTGTGCTCTCCACTCTCTCCTCTTCCCATTTCATTTTTCTTATTATTATTACATTTTGAGTGGGCCTGCTACCATCACATCGATGCCAGGTTGCTCATGCCTCACCTTTGCTCCCTCGCCCTCTCTTCCCACTTCCATTATTTGTCTTCGTGAGGGCCCAGCAGCTGCACTCTGCTGATGGGCTGCATGCTTAACTCCGTTGCTCCTCCTGCACTTCTGCATTAGTTGTTAGCTTTCACCTGCACAGTACTTGCGCTGTGCTTGTGAAGTCTCTTATGTTACTAAAACAGTTCTTTAAAGGGACTTAGAACCCGTTTCTACTTTGCCCCTTACTTTCTTGGACTTTTGTTTGTTTATTTAAATGTCGCGCCAACATCACTTGAATTTACTTTCTTTTCACTAGCCAGCAGGTCAATTCCTGCTCTTCTGTTCTGCTTTCTGTTCTGATT
This sequence comes from Pleurodeles waltl, assembly GCF_031143425.1. Taxonomy (NCBI): domain Eukaryota; kingdom Metazoa; phylum Chordata; class Amphibia; order Caudata; family Salamandridae; genus Pleurodeles; species Pleurodeles waltl. Next base: position 420,116,834 of record NC_090442.1, read on the forward strand.
TTGCCATCGCGTGGCCAAAGTACACCTTCCGTTTTTTGTGATTGATTACTTATTAGTGTTTGTATGCGAAAAGATGAACTGAATGCAAGTCCATTTGCGTTGAAATATGTGTAAACATGTCGGCCATCTTGCAATGGAGTATTGAGTGCAGATGTAAAGCAAGCAGCGAGTGAGCTCATTATGGTGTGTTTTTCATTACTTAATATTTACATTTCTGATGAAATATTAAAATTATTTGTGTGTTCATTTCTTAAATTACCACTCACTCATTTTTAAAGAGAAGTCATTTGTATAATTGGGTGATATTTTATTTCCAATTGTTATTCTCTCAATAACTCATTAACCAGACAGTCACAAGCACAGTTATCTTTCAGGCACTAGGGTCACACCAGAAATTGTTATATGTTACTGCTAAACAAGCAGTCGCAAGTGCCGTTACCTTGCAGGCATTAGGGTCATGATTTGAATGTTGCAGCAGGTGCCTGGGCACTGGGGCCACCGGGTGTCAGAACCCCTCTAAACACAGATTATTGCTACATTTTACTACTAAACAGGCTGACACAGGTGCAGTTATCTAGCCAATACCAGGGTCATGATTTCAATGATGCAGCAGGTGCAGTGGCAGACACCGGGAACAAAAGCTCTAGGCCCCCTACTAAACACTTAATGTTGCGTTTTACAAATAAACCAGCAGTCACAAGTCCAGTTATCTTGCAGGCACTAGGGTCATGACTTGAATGGTACACCAGGTGCAGAGGCACTGGGGCCAAATTTGGCATAACTCTTCTAAACACCAAATATTGCCATATTTTACTTGTAAATAGGCAGTCACAAGTGCAGTTATCTTGCAGGCACTAGTGTCATGGTTTTGACAGTGCAACAGGTGCAGTGGCACCGGTGCCATAATGTGTCAGACCCCCTCTAAACACAAATTATTGCTAAATGTTACCACTAAACATGCAGTCACAAGTGCAGTTACCTTGCAGGCACTAGGGTCATGATTTTAGTGGTGCAGCGGGTTCAGTGATACTGGGGCCAAGAGCTCTAGGAACCCCTCTAAACACCAAATATTTCCTTATTTTACTAATAAACAGACAGTCACAAGTCTAGCTACCTTGAAGGCTATAGGGTCCTGATTGAATGGTGCAGCAGGTGCAGTGGCACCAGAGCCAAAAGTTGCCATAACTCCTCTAGGCACCAAATATTGTAATATTTTACTACTAAACAAGCAGTCACAAGTGCTGTTATTTTGCAGGCACTAGGGTCATGATTTGAATGGTGCAGCAGGTGCAGGCTCACCGGGGCCAAAAGTTGTCAGAACTCTTCTAAACACAAATTACTGCTAACTTTTTCTTCTCAACAGGCAGTCACAAGTGTAGTTATCTTGCAGGCATTAAGGTCATGATTTGAATGGTGCAGCAGGTGCAGTGGCACCGGGGCCAGATGTTGTATATTTTTTACTCAAAATTTCTTTGCTGAATTTTCCAACCAAAGAAGTAGGTACAAAACAATTGGACCATGTACCATTTTAGAGACTGATCAAACAATCACATAAGCCAGTAACCAATTCAGCATCATACAAAGTTGGTCTCCATACACTCTTGCAAAAAGGGTTAAAGAAGAGCACTGATAGTACCATTATGCTTTCAGCTCCGTACATTGCTTATGACATATAGTGAGTACAAACATTAACAGGATGAATATAGAAACCGTTATGTAAATGGTGTAGCCAGATGTAATTATGTCAGAGGGTCGTACTTTCTAGACCATAAGTAGGGTGTTGATTATGGAGATGAGTAGCTCGATGTCTCCATGAGGGGTATATAAGTTAAGTCAAGAAGCAAAGCTCTAACGCGGGTAGGGCTAGAGAAAAGGGTAGCCCCTGTGAAAAGAATTGAACCAAGGGTCCCCAAATATAATCAAAGCTTTTCCTAGTGTCATTGAGTATATCGGACATGCATTCCATGGAGAGACCTTGCCAAAGATGTGCATGCACTGAGACAGTAAGAGAGAGCCATAGGCCTCTTCCATGTCAACGCCAAAGTTGTTTTGACTGCACCCACGCAGAGCCACAAGATAAAACTGTCCCCAGGAGTCTGTTATTTTGAGAGATTTGCCCCTGAGACCCAAGAGGATACAGTCAGGGGTGGCTGGAATGGGATATCCCAAGATGTCCTTTATTTGCGCTAAAATCTCGGCCCAATAAGACCGTATCATTGGGCAAGCTTACCAAATATGTTTAAAGTCACCTAAAAGCCCATAGCCCCACCAACAGCGATCAGAAGTAGTTGGAAAACATTATCCTAAGTTTTTCTGTACGTAAATGCCAATCATAAAGTATCTTATAATGGGCTTCTCGCATCCCAGTGGACCTGTTAAACTTGGGTATTTCAGACAATAATGTGTGCCATTATTTACTATTGATAGGAGATCCCAATATTCATTCCCAGTGAGACATGTAGGGTAAGGTATGCATGTCAGTAGTGGAGGTCAAGAGGGAGTACAGAAATTAAATACGACCCCAGTGTTCCCTGGTTTCTGCACAAATGTCTCAATGGGAAGTAGATTCCTAGTGGCAGCAAATTTCATATTTGGTTGTGATATCCAATGTTTAAGTTGGTTATAATGGAAAATTTCTGAGGTGGGAAGGCAAAAGTCACGGCAACAGTGCTCTAAAGTGAGTATGCCCCACCCCTGAAATAAGTCAGATATGATAAGACATCCCCCTTATTGCCATCGATTTAAAGGGCCTGGCTCAAGGGCCAGAGGAAACGCTGCATTGGACTGTATTTGAGTATAGGGAGAAGGGTGTGTTGCCAAAGCTTGGGATTTTTTAACATTATCCCACACTTTTAAGGTGGTACCAGTCGGGGTGCTTAAATAGGCATTGCGGGGCCTATCTTATTTCGATTTCCACAAGACATCCCATAAAGTCCAGCCAACCACTGCTCTTCCCATGTGAATTCAATGTTTATCCGGCTCTCTAAGAGAACAATCTGGAAGAATCCGAAGTTGTGCTGCTTCATAGTAAAGATTAAGATTGGGAAGGGTGAGTCCTCCCACACCTCTAGGTAGTGTTAAAAGCTTGTGTGGTAATCATGCCCTGCGGTTCTGCCAGATGAATTTCGTAATCACAAATCTGGCCAGAGAGAAGAAATCTCTGTCTATGGTTCTGGCAATCCCTGGAAGAGATATAGGATGTGTGGGAGGATCGTCATTTTCACTGCATTTATACGTCCCAACCAGGACAGGTACTGCAGACCCCATCTGTTGAAGTCTGTTTTTAATTGCCTAAGTAGAGGAGGAAAATTAGCTTTGTAGCGATCTGCCATTGGGAGTCGTTTTGATCTCCAGGAACAATATTTCTTTCCTTTTTAACTTGTGTAAGCTGACTCGGAACCCCACAACTGTCTTAAAGTGCTTCAGCTCCAGTTGAAGGGTTGGTAGTGATGTCTGTGGGGAGGTCAAGGCAAGAAGGATGTTGCCTGCAAGTGCAAGCGTATGTTCCTCTGAGTTGAAGGATAGGCTCTGAACAGCTGGGGTTGCCCATATCTTGGCAGCCAAAGACTCGATGCTCAGGGCAAAGAGTAGGGGGGATAAGGGACATCCCTGTTGTGTACCACATGCCAGAGAACAAAAGTCAGATAATGTCCCATTCACCATCACCCTAGCTCAGGGGCAATGGTAGTTTGCTGTTATCATAAATATGAATATATCCCCAAAGCCAAATCTGCAGAGAGTATGGAGTAAGAAAGGCCACTCCACCCAGTCGAAGGCCTTCTCAGCATCCAACGCCTACAGGACTGCTGGTATGATATTTTTGGTTGTCTTTTCGACCAAATGTATAACTTGTTGTATATTATTGTGGGTTTGTCTACCTTTAATATCCCCCAGCCTATTGTCTAGAGTCTTAGTGTATAATTTGGCATCTAAATTAAACAATGCAATTGGCCTGTAAGATTCACATAGCAAAGGGTTCTTTCCTGGTTTCAGTAGAACAGTAATCAGTGCTTCGCCCATGGATGGAGTCACTACTAGCATGTCCCAGATGTGATTAAAGACAGCTGTCAGGTGGGGCGTCAACTCAGCACTAAAGATTTTATAAAATTGTGCCCTGAGTCCATACGGGCCGAATGATTTGTGGAGATTGAGAGAGTCTATGGCAGCTTGCTCCTCTTCCGTTGGGATGGGCGATTCCAGGGAATCTAAGATGGATGTAGGGATCCACGAAAATGAAACCCCATCCAAATATGCCTGTTGCTCACTGTCAAGGTTCGGACCTGAGGAGTAAAGAAGTTTTTAAAATTCTCCGTATGCCTGTGCCTCCCCCTCATCCATTTTCTGGATCTCCCTCATAGCCCCCTTAATTTGCAAAATGTATTCCTTTTCTTGTTTGGCTCACAATTGCCTTGCGAGAACTGCGCCTACTTTGTTCCCCTGCTCGTACGTAACTTTCCGGAGGCGTAGCAGCTGCAGTTCTGCCCTAATAGCGTATATGGCTTTAATGTTCCCCTTAAGTGCTGTGACCTTCCTTTGAAGAGTTAAACTTGGAGAAGCTTTATGTGCACCCTCTTGGAGGAGGCCAGCCTCCAGGGCCTGGCATTCCTGCGATTTTCGTGGGTAAAGAGTAGCTATCAGGAAAATACATTTCCCCCTTATTACTGCTTTGAACACTTCCCATGTTGTCTTGGGATTAGTGTCTTGAGGAAGTATTCTCTGATGGATTTACATAATTCATCTCTAGATAAATGACGTCGAGTGAGAGCTGTAGGAAAAAGAACTGCCTAAATGATGGTTTCGGAACATCCCATTCCAAAACCACTTTTATGGGGAGTGTGATCTGAAATGGTAGTAGGGTGGAAGTAGGTCTCTGCAAATGCTTGATGTAGTGTTTGGCTAACAAAGAGATGGTCCAGTCTAAGAAAAGTACGGTGGGAGTGTGAAAAAAAGGTGTAGTCTTTAGTTGTTGGGCATAGGGCCCTCCAAGCATCTAATAGACCTAGTTGGTGCAATACAGTCTTTATGGTCTTATGGAAGATGCCTGCCTGTGATCTATGAGTGCAGGTGGTGTCTAAGGTGGGGTCCCAAATAAGGTTAAAGTCTTCCCTCAAGATAACTTCTCCCTCCGCAAACTTGCTTAATGATCTGAGGGAGGCAGATACAAATTCAGATTGCCCGGTGTTAGGGGCATAGATGGTAGCTATAGTACAGCTGCACCCCTTTATGCATCCTTTAACTATTAGTAGTCTCCCCTCTTTATCTGATTTAGTGCCCTCCATTTGGAACCCCATGGAGGAGTGAAATAGGAGTGTAACCCCATTGTGTTTGGTGGCAGCCGAAGATTGATAAATTAGAGGGTATGATTTATATTTCAGCCTATGATTTTCTCTTTACATTAGGTGTGTTTCCTGTAGAGCTACTACATCATAGCGCCTGTCTAAAATAGATTTCCAAATTTGTTGGCGTTTGTGTGGGGAGTTTCAGCCTTTGGTATTCCATGATATTGTGTTAAGAACTTTTCACAACATTAGAAATTATTATGCCTGAGGATTCGCCTCCGCAGGCCTGTGAGAGGGCTCCCTCCTTTCCTGTCCAATTCTCCTTTGTGCCCCTGTTCACCACCCTTGGTGAGTTCCCTATTGTAATGACATTAGAAGCATACCATTCATCTAAGCAACGAAAAAACATTGAACAGTTAAAACTAAACATGAAAAATTCCCAGGTCCATAGAGATGGTACTAACATCATGCTAGGTGAGATGCAGTGGACTCACTTCTGCTAGGAAACCATACAAAATGATCTACCCATAGCAATATTGTCTGGCTTTCCACCTTCTAGTCCCCCAACTTGGGAGCCATTGTCCATGAAGAAATCAGCCCTCGGAGATGGAGCCGGCCCTTCAGTCGGCGAGCTGTGAAGTCCCAGTAAGCACCAGTCTGTAGGGATTTTGGTTCAGCCTTGGTCTAGTGGATCATAGGAATCCTATAAGCCCCCAGATCCCTCTGCAAGACCCCGGGGACAATATATGTCGGGCTCAGGATCATTTTGGAATATGCCGCTTCCCATTTTTCTGCTTTTGCCAAGTTCCAGTCTCAGGCCCGACTGCACCAGGTCCCTTGCCCCCCTTTCCGATAACGTAGATGGCGCTCATCTGCAATGGACAGGCCCAGCAGGGAGGCTGCCTCAAGCTCCGTAAAGTGGGGTATTTTGTTGTGGAACTCAAATGTGATGCCAAATTGGTGGGTCCAACTGTATTTAATATGATCTTTTTGCAGGTCATCCATTACAGGTCGGAATTGTAGGCTTCTCACCAGGTATACTGGTGCAATGTCCTTGAACAGGGAGCAAGTTGTAACCTGAAAAGGCACAGGATCTTTCTTTCTCACCACCTGGAGTATTAACTCCTCAGTTTTAAACAAGTGTAGCTTCGCAAGTATGTCTCTAGATCACTTACCGCCCCCAGATCTGCGGCCCCACTCTGTGCACCCTCTCGATCCACACTTTTCAATGATCCACGCCCAGGAGCTCCGTGAAGAGGCCCTTCACAAATGCTTCCATATCTGGACCCTTGCAGCCCTCCTCCAGCCCACTTATTCGTATGTTATCTCATCGAGATCAATTCTCCAAGTCCTTCCATTTCAATAGGGCTGAGTGGAGCTGGGGTTGGAGAAGCGACGTGGTCTGTTTAAGTGGGCTTATGCAGTGCTCCATATCTTGTTGTTTGTTATCTAAGTCCAGCATTTGAGTGCCAACAGAGTCTATGTCCGATTGGAGTGAGGCCAAGCGGTCTCCCATATCAGCTTTAAAGTTCTCAAGTGAGGCGGCCATGTCTGCTTTGAGTTCCTCCCTTAGCTTCTTCTTAAAGTCCCACAAAGAGGCACAGAAGTCATCCTTAGTGAAAGCCATGGTCACCTCCAACTGTGATGCAGTGGTCTGGTCATGGGGGTCTGCCGGGACAAAGTAGTTGGACACTGTATTAGTTTAGGACCCCTTAGGTGGTGTATATGCTATGGTGGTATATTGGCGTCAGGCAGAGAGCACAACATCCAATGACGGTGTCACAGAGTCTGGATGGTATCTGTAAAGTCAGTGCCCGCTGCCCAGGGTCTAGGCTGCACCCAGTGAGCCCACTGTGTTATAGTAGGTCGCCCCATTCTGTATCCATGCCTTAATCACTTTCGGCACTTCAGCCCTCTCTGCCGCGCAAAGGGGGGCTCTGAACTGGCTCAGTGTGTCATCTCCGGTTTTCACCACAGCACCAGGCCTGTTAGCTACAATGTCCTGTCTCCCGGTGGGGACAAGGCCCATCCCCCTGGGGGATCGTGATGTGGGGTGCCTCGCAGCGCCACCCACTTGCCAGGCCAGGCAACGTAGAATTTGTTGTCCTCATGGGTCGCCCAGCAAGAAACTGGGCAACCTAGGCCGGGTCCCTCCTGACCCGAGTAGACAAATCAGGTCAAGAGGCTAGGCCAGGCATATTGCGGTCGCTATCTTAAAGTCAGGCTCTCTGGGCCCGACCGCCAGAGAACCAATGCTTGACCACACAGGCCCCAAGCACCGTCACCAACCCTTTTCAAGTGGCAATCGTCCTCCGGACACTGTCCCTCATGACTTCAGTGGGGGGCTTGCAGACCATCACCAAACAGCTGTGCTGTTGCGGCCCTCCGGTGTGCCTCTTGAGTGCCACGCTCACCTTCCCCGACCTCTCACCATCTGGTCCCCGTCCTGTTTAGTTTTTCGGTTCTTTTGACCCCCAGTGGGCCGCCGTGCTGTCATCATCGGCCCGGTTTCTGCTGCTCGCCACTCCGATTTCCCAGGCCGCGCCCCCAGCCGGCAGTCCGCGACTCACCTCAGGAAAAGTTCTCTTTTAGCCCCATAAGAGACTCCTCAGTTCTCGTGAGGGGAGCTTCTTCCTGTGGCCCCACCTTGCTAGCAGGCAGGATACCCTTAGGAAGCGCCAGACAGTGGTGCAGGATTTTGTTTCCATGCGGAGCCTCAGTGGATCACATTCATTCAGCCATATTGGTTGGCCACGCTACCCATATTGATATATATATTGTTCTACTATACAGACAGTCACAATTGTGGTTACCTTGCAGTTAAAAGGGGCATGATTTAAATGGTACAGCAGGTGCAGTGGCACTTTACTAACTACACATTGCTATACTTTAATACAATGCCATATTAAATAAGGTACAAATTCCGAGTTTGGAACCCTGGGATATTAATTCAACGTACATTACAACATAAACAACTATTAAGTGTTTATCGAATTTAAAACAAACATTATTATAACTTTTTTCTAATATTTATAATCCAGTTAGTAGATAGAATGCAAAAGAAAAAAGAAAGGCGAAAAATATAGACTTTGCCAATGCTTTTGTTTGGGGGGAACAAGAGCTACTGGTGTGATTGCTTATTTATTTTGGCACTAATGTGCGTTCTTTTTTGGTAAAAAAATGTAACATTCAAAAGCGGCCATTGACCCTCTTCGAATCGTACATTAAAATTAAAAAGCAAATTGCAGATCGGCCACCAGTGTGCCACGATGCAGATCCACACGTAAGTGGCCTTGTAGTGGAGTGCGTTTCCTCACAAAACGCCATTCCAAGTTGGTCGCCGTGGTGCTCACGTGCGTGTGTCACAGACTCATGTGGATGATATTTCGGCCATCTGAAAATTGGATTCTGGTCTGGGACTGTAAGTCGCGATGCCCTGGTTCCTAGATTCAATTTTTGTTGTTACTTTAACAGCGCAAATAAGCATTGATAAAGCAGATTGGCTTGCTATACATTTCAAAGACGTGATTAATTGGTTTTAATATTTACATATTATTTGTAGATAGCATTAAAGCAAAAGCACTATTCCCCTATCACTGTAATCCGAACACAGCAAAGGATGATAGCGCTAGGTCTGTTTCTGCGTCCGTGAGGCGAACAAAAATCGTAAAGCGCTACGAGAACAGCATAGACGGAGAATTGGATCTCAGTTTGTTGGTGCTGGAAGATGAATCTACTATGGGCGCGGACGATGCTGCTGCAGTTTCAGCTACACTGAGTTTGGGATTAATCAGGGATGCCGTCTCGGAAATGACGGAGTAAATTGCATTCTCGGTGGATTTCTAGAAACAGTTTCCCCTTCATACTGTTGAGAATGACAGTCTTTACAAATCTTTCCTGGCTGACATTCAAAGGAAAATACAAAGAAGAAAGCGGACTTCCTTCAGCTGCTACAGTATGCCTTCCGCTGACTTCGCCTGGTTCTTAACATACTTTTATAACTCTTCGACTTTGATGTGAAGGGATAGTTTGTTTCCTAAGTAAAGGATGTTAGGGTTTGATCATGTCCTTTCTTCCAGGTCACACCCCAAACACAGGGAAAAAATGGCATGTCTGAAAGCAGACGGAAGGAAAGTGAGAGGAATTTATACATGAAAGCAGGCACACTATAGGACAAGTATGTATACTTTTAGTAGAACGCACATAACTAGTCAGTAATCCTGGCGACCTTTCATCTGTCCCTTCCTGTTTGAAAGCCGTTGCTATTCGACGCACCTACTGCACGTAAACGTGGACATCACTGCCTCGGATCCGTGACCTCCAGTGCCAACCTCTTGAGTTTGCAACGTTCTTGTTTGACAGTAGTGATTTTAAGGGGTGTTTTGCAGTGGGGAAGGAATGTAGAAAGTGTGGGCGTAAAGGTCATTATGCGCGTGTGTGCGTTGAGTGGTCAAAATCAAAAGTCTTCAATTAAATTTCTCGCCATCTCTCACGTAGTCATTCAGATACGCAGGAGGTCTTCTCACTCTACCACTTCCCTTCGTATATTCTGTCTTACTTTCTTCATTCTCCACACTAGTTTGTCCCTCCAAACCCTCCATGCTATTCTCATCCTCACGTGAAGTGTCAGCATCCGGTGAATCCGCTTTCTCACCACCTCCCCCAGATAACATAAACCCACTGCAACCTCCATCTCCATTAGTAACGATAATATTTCCTGCACTTCCTGCAAAACACCCCTTAAAATCACTACTGTGTAAACTACTGCCACATCTGTTACATTTCTTCTTATTCGCATACATTTTCTGGGTTTTCAGAACATCTTGTGTTTTCTTCTCTACCAAAGCCACACTGTTACTTTTGTTTCCCACATCTCCCACAATCTCCTGGAAGACTTGTTGCTCCCTACCCCCATTGCCATATCTTCCCATCTCCTTCATGCAAAGTTCAGACTCTTCCACAACTTTTGCCATGTCAACAGCATCTTTTAAAGAAGGATTCTTAGCAGCCCACAACCTTTCTTGAATCTTTCTGCTCTTACATTGAACCATTAATTGATCCCTAATCATCTCGTCGCACATCTCCCCAAAATGACATTTAACTGACAACTCCCTTAATCTGGATACAAATTCTTCAATAGACTCTCCCACTCTCTGTGGTTGTGTATAAAACTTGTATCTTGACAAAACCACATTGGTTTCTTTAGCAAACCTATTGCTCAATCTTAATCTAGCCTCCCTAAATTCATCTGGAATACGTGCCCCATTGTCTGTAGCCATTGGCATAAATTTGAACAACCTTTGCGCCTCTGACCCTATACAGTTCAATAAAATCGCTTTTTTACGTGCAGGAGAAAATTCTTCACTCTCCAACGCCAACAAATAGTTGTCAAACATGTCTATCCAGTCCTCCCACTGGATTGTTGGCGTACCTGGATGTGTAAGAAAACAAGGTGGTGCAGTAATTGAGACGTGCTCCATTGCTGACAAAAACAAAAAAAAACAAAAAATGAGCCCAGACGAGATCTTTGCAATACTGTGAAGCGTAAGACACTTATCCACGTCGATGACTCCAACAATCCACCGCTAAAATCAAGTCACATAACAAAAAATACACGGAAATTCTCACCGCCAACAATAACAGTTTTAAAGATGACTTCTTCCTTAAATTTAAGGAAACCAGCAGGAAAAACTACCAATTTCTAGGGTGGCTTCCCCCTAAACTTCTTGCTGGTAACTGGTCACTTTTCCTTTAAAATCACCAGCAGCCACTCGTAGTTCCAGGAGTGCCTTCACCTTTAAAACACTCCCCTTTAATAAATCCACAGCAGCTCTTTCCAGGAGTAACTTCACCTTTAAAACACTCCCCTTTAAGCAGCTCTTTACAAAACGCCACGCCTCTTTCTCCTGAAAGAGGGCGTTGTTCCTGAAAGGCATTCGTCAGACATCAGCCTGCCTGAAAAACGTCGCTCGGTAGGTCGATAACTTCGTCATCCTCGTCGCCAAAAGAATGTGGTAAATAGCCCACATTAACACAGAAGCTTTCTTCACAAAGTGTAGTTTATTCGACCTACACAAGCGGTGCGGTGCCCACAGCTTTGTCTTTTTTTCAACCGTCTTTTTTTCCGTTCGCGAGCGCGTTCGGAACTCGAGTAACGCTCGAGCTCCCTTCACGCGCCCGCACTTATATCACATTTGCCTTAGGAGGCCACACGCAAACCCGACAATTAGAAGAAGTACCTCTGTTATCTAGTTAGCCCTGGAGAGCCCTTGCTGGTACCCATCAAAGACTTGCCAACACTACTATCCGAGGAAGTAAACTAATAGGCCCCAGTGCGTGGAAATGTTGAAATGGCAGTATGAAGAGGGCTGCAGAAATTTAGATTTTCCTGCTCCCAAAGGTGTATGCAACATATACTTTCAGTTATTTTACATGTTCTATTAGGAGGAAGGTTTGACCTCCTATGAGGTATGAATCAGGTGGTCTGTGTTTTTTTTTTTATCTTCAATGCAGGGTATCAACTTCAGGTTCGTTGGTGGCAACTACTTAAGCCAGGACTACCCATTTATTCCACCGGGCATTTCCCTGGTGGGGTGGAGCCTTTGGGGGTCTGTTTTTAGGGAGGAGGGTCACTGCTGCCACCTCTGTCACTTTCTTCAGATAATTAAGCAGGCACGTGGCAGGGGCAAGCCTCCAGAAGAGGAGAGGGAGTGACAGAAGGAAGTAGAGATTAACCAGGACGAAGGGAGCAAGGCTGGTTTGAACATTTTTGGAAGGGCTGTTTTTGGTTCCCAGGCCGGCCATTAAGCCACCTATTCTAAGGATCATATCCTAGAAAATGGAGGTTCTTCAGCCAAAAGTAGTCTTTCAATTGCCGTTTCTGGGCCTCATGTCATTTGCCAAATGAACAGATTTCACTGTGCTACGGCAGGTGAGGGGCGGAAAATGGTGCTCCTGTGTCAGGACCCAGGACCCAGAGAGGTACCTTGCACCTCATGGAGTCTCAATTTAGTGGCCACCCAAGATTCCCTTCTACCTTTCCAGAGAAGGGGTTGGGAATAGGTGCTCTTCTACCCTGATAACTTCTGGCCTCCACCTGTCTTCTACCTCTAAAGGTGTGACCTGCTCACACAGTGGGTCTCTTCTATATGAGAAGAATGGATGCATTCTTTGGGTAGTCAGTCAGGAGTACTGCACTTGACATCATAACTCTGCTGAAACAGGATTGTTTACCGAAGATCTGATTGCCTAAATGACAACTCAAGAGAAAGACTGTAAACAAATGATTACTCTGATGTTCCCACTCAAACTGGTGGTTCTACCACCACAGAGAGGCAAGGGGATGCACTCAATAACATTCCTGGTTCAGAAATAAACTGGGAAATTTTCTTTAGTTCTGTGATTGATATCTGTTAACAATTGAGTTCCGGGCTCTTCGAGAGTTCGAAGCAGTTATGTTTGTTCTGGGCTCTTTTACCTTTGCTAGTGATAACACTATAGAAGCATTTCAATACACTCATCTCTGACTTTCTTGAAGACCGTGAGTTACTAGGCTCGGCTCAATATGGGCTCCGCCCAGCTCATAGCACTGAGTCTGCATTGGTTGCTGTCTTGGACGATTTTAGAATGGCAGCAGATAAGGCTCTTTTATTGCTTGACTTATCTTCTGTCTTCTATATGGAAAACCACAACATCCTGATTTTCAGGCTACAGGATATTAGAATCCATGGCACAACGCTTTATTGGTGTAGGTCTTACTTCAAATACAGAACACAAGTACTTCATCTTCCACCATGTTAGTCCAAAGCCAAGGGGTTCCACCAGTTTCCTCTTTAAGCCCAACACCGTTTAACATCTATCTGAGGCCCCTGGCACACCTGATACATAGTTATGGAATTATTTTCATAAGCTATGCTGATGATATGCAAATCATCCCGTCAGTGGAAGAAGCCACCCCTTGCCTCTTTAAGCGTTCTATAGGACTCTGTGTTAAATCTCCTCACAGCTGAGCTGTAACTCTGAAAAACCTAACAGTGAGAAAACAGATATATTCGGCTGATCTATAGGTAATCCACCTACTCTTCTACCAGCTAATTTGTGGCCATTCTCTAGTAATTTGGCTCCCACTGTCTCTTGTGCAGTGCAAAACCTCGGGTTACGTATTGATGCAAATTCTTTGCTCGCCACTTAACTAAAAAAGCATTCCTCTATCTGCTTTGCTTTAATGCTGCTCCTTTAGAAAATTCCTATCTGACTTTCGTCCTTTAATCATCCAAACCTCTATTCTAAACCATTCGGATTATTGCAATATTTTGTTTCCATGTGCACCTGAATATTTGACTAAACAAACAGCTTTGTCATAGTTAAACAGCTGCTACCAGGTGAGCACTGGCCCGCCCTCATCACTCTTCATCTGCTGATGCTCTTAACTCCCTGCACTGGCTCCCATTGCCTAAAGGAGTGAAATTCAAATCCTCATGTATAGTGCCCAATAGCCACACATCAGACTGGCCACATTTGACCTGGAGGAAGTTTTAACTTTACATGCCTAACCACTTGTTACAGTTTGACGGTGCCAACCTTCTCATTGTTCCTAAATTTAGAAGGATGCAGGTCGGCCGATGAGCATTTTCATTTCAAGCAGCTGCGAAAGCTTTCCTTAAAAATACAATTTAATATGTTCAATTAATCTGAATGAGTGAAGCTAGGCCTAAAAAAAGCTGATTTTTCAAAATCGTACACTTGTTTGAAACTCTGCATGACCTATGTTGCCTAACTTTTTCAACTGCTAAGCTTAACAATTTTTTAAAGCTTAACTGACATAAACGTTTTGGTTCTAACCTTTGTATGGCCTATGCATAGTACAAAACGTCTTTTTTTCTAACAAAGGAGGCTATATTATTCTTTTTGATATGAAGAAGACATAGGGGGTCATTAATCCGCCAGGGCCAACGACCGCGGGAGCACCGCCAACAGGCTGGCGGTGCTCCCATGGGCATTCTGACCGCGGCGGTACAGCCGCGGTCAGAAACGGAAAACCGGCGGTGTACCGCCGGTTTCCCGCTGCCCTGGGGAATCCTCCATGGCGGCGCAGCTTGCTGCGCCGCCATGGGGATTCCGACCCCCATACCGCCATCCTGTTCCTGGCGGTTTTGGCCGCCAGGAACAGAATGGCGGTATGGGGTATCGTGGGACCCCTGGGGGCCCCTGCAGTGCCCATGCCAATGGCATGGGCACTGCAGGGGCCCCCGTAACAGAGCCCCACAAAGATTTTCAGTGTCTGCCATGCAGACATTGAAAATCGCGACGGGTGCAACTGCACCCGTCGCACCCCTTCCTCTCCGCCGGCTCCATTCGGAGCCGGCATCCTCATGGAAGGGTGTTTCCCGCTGGGCTGGCGGGCGGCCTTCTGGCAGTCGCCCGCCAGCTCAGCAGGAAACCCAGAATACCCGCGGCGGTCTTTTGACCGCGCAGCGGTATTCTGGCGGTCCCAGCCAGGCCGGCGGCTTCCGCCGCCGGCCGGGGTCAGAATGATCCCCATAATATTGTATAAGAATCACACTGTTCTTTATTCACGCCTCCTCTCGCCACTCTCAGCTTTCTTTCCCCACAGCTTAGAACCTTCCCCACAACATTCTAAGGCCGAATCCCCAACTGAAAGAATGCACCAATATGGGGCAAAAAAAGGGGAGAACTATATGGTAGGATAAAAAGGAGAATAACTATGGCCCTCATCATGACACTGGCAGTAATACCTCCTACCACCGTGGTGACGGCCGCCAAAAGACTGTCGCCGCGGCTACCAGCCGTCAGCCGGATTATGACCATGGCCGGATTTCCGCCAGAAGGGTGGGGGAAATCCGGCTGTGGTCAAGCCGGCGGACGGGGGTAAGGTGATGCTGTTGCCAGCAGCAGCGGCACGCCAGAAGACCGCTGCAGACCGCATCATGACCAATGATACGGCCTGGCGGTGTTCTGCTGGTGGATACTGCTGCTGGCAGTAGCGCCCCGTCCCATCTCCTGCCAGAGGACCCCCTCACAACAGGTAAGTCGGGGCTCCGACAGGGGAGGAGGTGTTGTGTGTGTGTGGGGGTGTGTGTGTATGTCTGTGCATGCGTGCATGTGCATGTGTGATGCATGTTGTCTGTGTGTGCGTGTATGGATGTGTGATTGCGTGTACGTTGTGTTGTGTGCATGCATGTGTGTGTGGATGTGTGTGTGAATGGATGTATGCATGCGTGAATGTATGTGGGCATGAGTGTGTGTATGCATGTGTATGTTGGTGAGTGAAGGTGCATGTATGTCGTGGGAGGGGTCTGGAGTGGGAGGGAGGGAAACATGGGAATGGGAACGGGGCGGGAAAGACCCCCATCAGTGACAGGGAAGGAAGTACCTGACACTGATGGTGCCTACCGCCATGGTTTTCGTGGCGGTAAGGATGCCACGAAAACAATGGTGGTAGGAGGGGTCATAATCCCGTGGGCAGGCTAGTGACGGCCGCCTGGCTGGAGACTGAAGTCTCCAGCCTGGCGGTCGTTACCTCCGTGGCAGATGGTGTGGTACATTGGCAGTTTGGCTTGAGCCAAACCGTCAATGGCATAATATGGGTAAAAGTACTGCCAGCCTGTTGGCAGTACTTTTCTCCATTTTCCCGCCATCCGCCGGGGTCATAATTACCCCCTAATGTTTTATAAATATAACAATATAACACTATTCTGCCTTACTGACCTACTTTTGAATCCTGCTGAAAGATAATGTTGGGGTCCTGCAAAAAGAGATAGCGCCATACCTGCCATAATTTGTTAAGTACATTTAAGCCCTGCATGTTGAGGGATAGCAATTTGGTGGGTGAAGTTTTAGCCGTAGTGGAGGGGAACACGTATAGCCGATGTGAAGAGACAAAGGAGGCATGTGGAGGCATTCTGGGAGGCGGGGCCCATAGTATATGCGAAAGTTGTAGCTGTGATACGGGTATGAAGTTGTGAGCGAGGTAAGGGTGGGCACGGAGCTGGGTGAGGGAGGTGAAGGAAGAGGCTAGTCCAGATGCCAAATGTCAAATCGTTTTGAAGTGAGAGCTTAGCATGTGTAGTAAGGTAATGGATGAAAGACTCCCCAGGGCATCGGTTGACCTAAAGAGGAGAAAAAAGAAGTTAGAAACACAAACAATTGGAGGCCAACAAGGCCTAACTACTCCATTCAGGTCCTGGTATGGCCAACACAATGTACACAAACTATTGTAGAGAAGTCACTCTCTTGAGGGTTGACTCGAGGGGGAAACATGCGTTGATAATAAATCCCATGACTCCGCGACCCCCTTGGTCAGCAAGAGCCAAGGTGGAGAACAGTTCAGAAATGTTCATGAGCAGCTTAGGGGCCCAAAGTGATCAATTTCAGCCACGTCATCCAGTGAAAGGCCAGCAGGGAATGACACAGTGAGGGTCATAGAAAGGGGATCTGGTGGCCTTAGGTCCCAGTTGATGGGGCAATTACAGTAGGACTCATGTGCCCTTTGGATTGCCCAAGTACTGTGGCTCTGGTGCGGTATATACAGGAGGAGAGGGTCTGTCAGATACAGAGTCAGAGGCTGAAGGAGCGGGTGAGGGGCCCCTCTCCAAGTTGCAGAGGTGTTCAAGGATGTCCTTTTTGTTTCCACAGACTAAAAGCTCTTTGCTGTGTTTGTTGGAGTGCTGGGGTTTCACTGTGGTCCACACAGGATGCAGGGATTCATGACTGGGAGATTGGGGAGGGGACAGGCTTCCCACTGCCATCCTGTGAGTCTATCTTCAAGTTCAAAAGCTGCTCGGCCCTCTTCAATGAGCAGATGACCTGGCGCTTGCCCTCCCATATAAAGATGGTGAAGGGTTTGCCCCATTGGTAGCGAATGTTAAGTACCAGCACATTATTGGTGACTGGTCTGAAGTCCCTGCGATGTCACTGAGTGACAGGTGTAAGGTCTTGAAAATGTTGAACAGTGTGTGGCCCCAGAAGACCAAAGCGGCCTTGTTCTGTGATGCCTGTAGGATAGTTTCCATTTCGGGGGATTTTGGGGAGGTATCAGAAGAATCCATAGTAGAGGAGGGTGCTTTCTGCCACAAGGAAGTGACCAGGTCGTCCCTTCGCGGATTTGCCGCGTAGCATGACAGGACATAGGAGAGGTTCTAGGAAGGTGTTGGGGCAAAGCACAGGTGATTATCACAGAGGGGCTGCTAAAAGTTATCTCTGGTGTAGCAATGAGTTTGCACTTGGTGGCATGCAGTAGTATGCATGCCAGAGAATAGGGACAATTCCCATGATATAGGTCAAGCTCCAGGGCTAAGATGTTCGTAGCACATGATGGTGTTAGAAGATTACCCATTAAATCAAGCTTCCACAGGAGCAGATGCCTTTTACCCAACTCCCTCCAACAAGTGCGTGCTCAGACTTTACTGATTATCTGAAACCTGCATCCGCTAGGGAGAAAGTGGAATGGGAATAGAAAAGGCGAGACCGGCTCCGGATCCAGTTCCAGCCTGTGTTTCCCACTTGAAGATAGGATTTTCAGTGTGTGTCTCTGAAAACCTTCACCTTTCTTCTTATTGGGATTTCTTTAAAGGAAGGACCTGCAGTCGGGTGATAAGGGCATAGATAAGTACATTCCTACTGCGCATTCAACTGTTCACCCATTCACATTCACCCAATTCTATCGCTCTCCTAACCTGGATCTTTTGAGAGACTGGCCTCTCTCTAAGAGAACAATGTTAACTTAATATCTTCTTTTCTCCAGGAGTCAGAGGTTTCCAAGGTTCGCTGGAGAACAGTCCAAACGTTCACAAATATAGAAACTACTAATGTCTTTTATGGGAAATGAAAACTCTTTCACAAAGTTCAGTTTTCTCATTCAGTTTCTAGGAATCAGTCTGAGCACTGAGGTTTGTCTCTAAGACTGACAAGTCTGAAAAGCAAAGAGTTCTTGAATATATATGTACATATATATATCAGTAAGTCTGGAATCATACAAGAGGATTCCTTACTGCAGTTGCTTGAAGTTCTGTTAAGCCAAAACAAATTCTCCTCAGAAAGCCAAAAGCCAGTTGTTGGAAGAAGGAAAAAATTCAGCTTCTTCAAAAGGGAAAAAAAGCTGGTGTGCATAATTAATTACTCAAAACTGGAAGAATTCTCTATGAAACAAAGCGCCTCCGGAACACTGCTCATTCTCCTCAGGATGACAGTTGAAGTGAAGGGCTACCAGAGAGAAACAGCTGGAGGGAAGCTTCAGCACTAGACTAAGGTAGAAACACTAGAGCACAGACCTCACAAAGATTTACGGCCATCATCTTGAGTGGCAGTTAAACCTGAAGAAGCTAGTTTTAAGAACAGCCTCTGCAAGAGCCACCGGGAGTGAGGACGCCGCTGCAACCACCGTGGGTACAAGGAAAAGGGGAATCGTTTTTGCTGAGGGAAGAAATTAACAACGCTAGCAATAGTTTTCCTGGCAGATGGTGTGAACGCTGAATTTATTACTAATTAATTTTATATACTATGAGTTATGAATTTGCATAGAATTAGGCTAACAGAGAAGTAATGTGGGACTTGGAAAATGTACCCACTTGAGTGGCCGCCATTAAGTATGTGCTGCTTTTAGAGAATGCATATTAATCTAATCATTATTCAAAGTGTATGTGTAGAGAAAATTGTAGTAGAATGCCACATTAAAGATTTTGTGCTATGTATTTAATTATAGGCCTTAAGTTAGTGAGGTTTGGGCCTAGTCTGCACAGCCTCATATTAAGCTGCAATGTTTAATAAAATTGTGGCAATGTATATCCAGAGAAATCAATGCATTTATTGGTCACACTGTGTTGACCAAACATTTAGCAGATGTCATCAACTTACTCATGAGAACTGCTTGCTAGAGTGTCTTGTACTAGAAGTCGCTACTTTGTAAAGTTTGATGTGTGAGATAGCGATGTTCCCAGGAACCAACAATTAATGCACTGACTGGAGCACGGATTGCTACAAGACGAGTCTGACGAAGGGAACAGGAGAAGAGGAGCCAATCATCGAGGTCTGAAAGACAGTTTAGTTATATCTTAGATATGGGTTTTTATTTCTATTGGGCTAATTGTAAACATACGATTTTCTGACCACTGACAGTGTGGGAAATTCTTTAAGACATTCTAACTTAGCCCGATTGCACAGAGGAGAGAGGGGCTCGTTCCATTCTGATTTTCCACATAGTGGTTCTGTTTTAGGAGCTGAACAGTTCCTGATGACTTTATTTCTAACTTTACATTTACTGCTAAATTGTTAATGGTGGATGCTGACCCCTTATAGATTGCTTCTTAAATGTTCAGACAGCTTAGAGTCCTCGTCTGTGAGCCATTCCCTTTCACTGCCTGTTGCTGAAGCTGACCGAACAAATGTCCAATTGATGAAGAGAAATCTCAGCTTGCTGATCCATACGAGGAGAGTTATAACAAAATACTATTGTTCTTGTTGCAGGTTATGTTCTTTGTTTTAGGTACCAGCCTCAATTTTGTTAGAGGCATAGATAGATGTTTTCTGAATTAACTTTTTACTAAAATTATTAAGCATGAAGCCCAAACATTCTATTCTAATCAGACGATTAGTTAGGGAGACCCATCAAATGTTAACTAATTGTTATTAATGAAGAGTTTAAATTGTTCATTTGCTGAATCTAGATGCATGTTATTTCTATTCTGCAGTTATTCTTCCTCTTAATTTGTACTGTGACTCTTGAATTCTTAAACGTCAATGCATTAGCTATATTAAGATTCTTTAGAAGATTTGGTCAATGGGTGTTGTTTATGTATATCTACCGTTTGGTTTTGAGACTAATTTATGTGACATTAGCATTGTTATTATAGGGAAATAAACTTTCTAACGTTTACATAAAGGTGTGGCTATTCATGGCCAAATGGGTCATGGTGCCTGACAATCATTGAGTCCAGAGATATACCTGCTGATGTTTTTGATTATGATGTTGTATTTGCATTTAATAAGGACTTGTGGTGGAATCACTCTAAGCGTGGTGAAAAGGTCTATCAAAGCCTCTAACGGATCCCCTTATAAATTAACAATAAAGACCAAATAAGGTTGGACGCGCTAACAATGGTAAGGTGGGGAACGCCAAGCTACAGTCAGTGCAGGTCCAAAGTGAGTGAGGGCGCTTGTCACAATAATTAGGATGGGGGAGAACTTGTGTCTGGAAGGGGCCACAGCGGTGGGATCCAATTTAAGTGAGTCTCAAGTGCTGTGCAGTTCACAATACGTCAGCCATACATTTTCACCAGGCAGACATAGGTCACAGGGAGGCCTTTTCATGGTGGCACATGTCTGTGGGGCAAGGCGAGGAAGGAGCCATCCAGGGTGCAAGGCATAACGTGGTGACAATCAGGGGGCAGGAGAGAAGGGGGGAGGAGGCCTGCTATTAACGTCTAAGGCTTGCCCTCTACCCAACGACCCTTCAGTCCATGTGCTCCATACAATGGTGCAGCTAGTTCCCCTAAAGCAATGTAAAGTGGCTCCATTAGTATCCTCAGACTGGTTGGGAGCAGAGAAAGAGAAGCTTGCTGGCATTGCAGAGTCCATCTTCCAGGGCTGATGCAGAGAGCTTCCGGGGCTCATGCCGGCACCACTGCCTCAGGTGCTGGGGAAAGCAGAGCGTGAATCCATAAGATGGCAGCTCCATAAGGACGGGGGATCACAAGGGCCGCTGGGGGCTCGGAGGTCAAAGTCAATCGCTCCTCTTGGGTGTCCCGAGGTGCTGTAGGGTTGGTACCCCGCTAGTGACTTGCAATCTCGCATTTGGTGCTAACTAAATGCTCCAAAGGCCAATGGGGTTCTGGAAACTCAGAGTGAAGTGTCTCACTCAATTGTTGGCAACGCCACCATTAAAACACCTTTTAAAGCTTACCTGACATAAACATTTCGGTTCTAGCTTTGTATGGCACATGCATATTACAAAACCTCTCCTTTTCTAACGAAGGAGGCTGTACCATATTATTCTTTTCTGCCTTACTGACCTGCATTGGAATGCACAAATTTGCAAAATTAATCTATAAAATTGCATCTTTTATGAATGGGTTTAAAGTGAGAAAGCTGTGTGAAAGTGTATGTTGACCATAATTTCCTACAAATGTTTTATTTTACAGAAGCAAAGCATGCATGGGAACAACTGCATATGTACTGCTGCAGTATTGAATTTGAGCTGTTATTGTTTGAGAAAAAGCTACAAAGCATTGATTCCCTGCGTTTCCAGGAGATTGTGCTACACTTTATTAAACACTGTGTTAAAATTGTATTGTATTGTAAAAGTGCATCCTGAATCTTAGCAGCGCTAGAGAGAGAGAGAAGAGCATTAGAGAATCTGGTACGATAGAGCGCTCCCATTGCTAGAGAGAGAATGAGCGAGAGAAGCATCAGGACGGACTGTTTTAGGGTAAACAATCTGACAGGATATAACTTAGTAGTTGTGATAGAAGCTTATGTGCTGATACTCTGTGAGGTGGATAGAGAGGAAGATAGTAAAATAATGACTTTTGTTATTAGTTTGAGCAACAGCATTCTTCACACTTTCTTTGGCTAGCTGGACTAATTCTTACAAAACTGTTACTGTATTCTTTACGAGTACTGAAATGCCTAGTTGACCAGAATGAAGCGATTAGAGAAGGGACAGATTTCAGGACAAGTTTTATGCAATGTTCTTTGAATTGATTGACTAATAAAATCATTTCAATTATATTTTGAATAAACAATTTACACTATTTTAAACTTTCATTATTTACTCTTAAAGAACCAATGTATGATGAATAATGTTTTATATTGTAGTACCATTCCCAAGGTTAATTACCCTATAGAGCCCAAGCAGCATAAAGTATTTATGAAATTAGTATTGTTGTGCAGCCCACAGCTTCGTTTTGGAACTCTTTTCCACTCAAACTGCGCTCCATTGATAACCTAATGGCCTTGGCTTTAAACCCGTTAATTATTGATTTCTTGATCCTTATTCTGTTTTTCAGGGCAGAAGTTCTCACAGTGCCAAAACAGCTGTGACAGTAGCAATGCACTCTACAAGTTAAATACTAGTAGTAATAATAATAATAATAATGATAATTTGAAAGCATTCTTTCACCGATTAAGGTCATGGATTTTCTTTACTTATTGAGATTAAGAAATAATATTTTCATAATCCTTCCACATGGCATTCCCCATTTCCTGTGATTTGCAGTGAATTTTGTATATTACCAGTTCGCTATTCTTTCTGTTGGCTTGGGATGGGGACATGAAGGTTCACATTGAGTAGTTATTCAAAGGTATACAAGGTTTGACATATGTATTTGCCCCTTTTTGGTAGGAATTCTTCATGAGGATGGGGCACGCATCTTGCAATATTTACATTATTAATATCTGCTCTTTCTGATTCTAAGGCAGAGTGCAGTTTTCAATTGGTTAAGGGTGGGACCTATCTGGTGAATTATCGTATTTAACTCGTGCTGCGAGGATTAAAATGTTAATGGCCCTTCAAGCTCACTTGATATTGATAGACAAATGCCAATCAGGAGGGGTGAGGATTGATGTTAAGGGGATCAGGTTACCCACCGCATGTGGAACAGGGAGGTACTAGATCACTCCTTAAATGACAATTAGGAGATGATCACACTTTTATGCACTCTTCTCTTTATTGCTCCTTTTCTCCAGAGTCATGTGATCTTGGTTTCCATCAACAACAAGGTTGCCACAGACTCACTGAAGCTACTAGGTTGGGAAAAGAGTAATATAGCCCCCAGCCAGGGTTTTTCCAGATTATATATCTGGTTAGAATACAGTTTTGGATCCTTAACTGCAGCCTGCCTTACCAAAGACAGAGAATAGTGTGTAGATTAACTAATTCAATTCAATTCAGAAGTTCAATGCATGCCTACCAAATGGCCTCCCAGCACTAAAAAGACATTGCAGGTTACCAGCCAAACCAAAATGACCAGGTCCTAACCAGCCAGGTTTTCAAGACCTTGCAGAAGGACAGATCCTCCCCACTAGGAACTATGAATGTTAGGAAAATTCAACAAGTAGGCCCTAGAGGTCTATAAGACCCATGACGGATGTAAAGAGAAATCAAAGATCTTAATAAAGAAGGGATCCTATTGCGAAGTACCCTATGCAAAGTGTAAAGGGCCTTAAATTGCACTTGTTGCTCCACCGGAACCAGAGTAGTGCTGTCTTAGATTTTTTGGCAGACTGATGTCTCTGGATATTCATAAGGAGGCGGGCAGCTGCATTCTGGAAAACCTATTCACCGCGTACTGGGTGAGCCAAGATATAAGGCATTGCCATAATCAAGGTGCAAGATTACAAAGACCTAGACAAACTAAGTCAGGTTTTCCCTCATCAGGCCTCTTCTGTCTACTTTCTCTGGTTTTCTAAATGTTGATGCTACCTATTGCTGAATTTTGTTCCGAGGATAGGGCTCTTCTGTCTGCATTTTGTGCAGCACCACTTTCCCTTCTGGTCTCAGGGGTAGATGATCTATTATTTTGATGGCCGTAGTGTCTACTTTCCTGGGAGCTCAAAAGGATCAGGAACTAGAAAGATGCAGTAATCCTGGCTGATTTGGTTGTAGTTTTACTTACTGAAATAATTAGTTCTGAAATTTCACTGTTTGTTCCTGGTTTGGCCATTTCTTTTCTCCATCAGCCACTTAGATGGATTATCTTGGTCTCTTGATGGTTGAGAGACTAGAACTGCCGCTGAACGACCGTTCTAGTGAACTGCTTCTTAGGATTCAGCAATCATGATATCCTGCTACCTTTGCACTATCTGTTTAGCACTGTTCCCATTCTTTCTCATGCTGT
Organism: Pleurodeles waltl; assembly: GCF_031143425.1. Classification (NCBI taxonomy): domain Eukaryota; kingdom Metazoa; phylum Chordata; class Amphibia; order Caudata; family Salamandridae; genus Pleurodeles; species Pleurodeles waltl. Next base: position 420,140,964 of record NC_090442.1, read on the forward strand.
ACAACTAGGATCTACATCCACAATTCAGGGGCAGGTTTAAGGAAAGTGGCGCTGCACTGGGTGCAGCGCCACTTTCCTTGCGCCCCTTAGCACTCCCCTACCACCACCGTGTGTGCACAGTATCTAAGATACGGCGCACCATGGAGCAGGGTAGGGGGCAATAGTGTCAAGGTTTTTTACACTAGAGATGTACTGTTCTTGGCGATAACCCTGAACGGTACAAAGGGGCCCACTGTAAACAATGGCGTGCCTCCTTTTAACGCCTGCTCTGAGCAGGTGTTAAAAGTGTAAAAATAAATGACGCAAAGAAATCTCTTTGATTTTTTTTGGCCCCCCTTAATGGGGGAATGCGCCCTTTGTATACATTATGCATGGTGCATGCATGATGTAGTGTAAACAGTTACAAAGTGGCACAATGCATGCATTGCGCCACTTTGTAAATATGGCACGGCGTCTTTGGCCATCTAATCCCACATTAACATAAAACATTATGCTAAGGTGTCATTAGATGGCGCAAGGGGCTCTTAAATCTGCCCCTCAGTGTTGTTTCCCCAGCTTGACTTTTTTTTTTTTACCACAATGCAAAAATTGGTGCATGGTCTTTCTCAGTCAACCTTAACAAATACTTTGCTAAGTAATGTAGACTGTGGATAAAAGGAGTGAGCAGCATATACAGTTACCCTTGGACACTCAAACTGGCAATGCCAGAAAAACAAACATCTATGGCACAGCAGGATTCCGGACACACTTGGACACTTGGTTGCATTCTTGTACATGTAGTGGCCTCATATAGACAGGAACAAGTGTGCTGAAACCCTTAAATGAAGCACATGCTGTGTGATGTGGATCTGTGTATAGTGAACAGCTGTGTTGGGTTCTCTGGACAAAACCACAATATCACAATCCTGAAGAGAAGCTATATTAATCATACTGTAGGAACACATCATCCTTAAGGTTTTGAGTAGAAAATCAACCCTTCATCATCAAGATTACAATCTATTATGATTATTGTAGTCCAGTCTCAATACATGTCATCAGTACCATTACAGAGTTGTTATTCTTTATGACTCACGTTCATGGATCAGTGTGTAGCAAATTACATTGGTCACCCTTTACAATGATGATGATGCTCAACCAAGTCAGCCACAACTTTCATGTCTCTTTCCTTGGATTCTTCCGACTTTGAGACCTTCTTCCATGGCAGATATGTTAAGGGTGGTCATAATTTTTTCTTCCCAAAGCTTGAGGTAGAGCTGAGGTGGAGAACTATATACCAGTTGGCATGCTTTAGTGCTTGTGCTTGCCATCTAGTATTTCAAGGTTTGGAACCTGTTTTTATCAACATCATGTGGTTATGTCAATTCAATACTGATTTTGTCCATTATCTCAGCCATGTTTTGGTGGAATATTCAGCACGAGATGGCACATCGGTCATGGTGTCTTACCACTTCCTTGGCCAGCACCTCCGGATCAGGATCCATTAACTTAAACTTCTTTCCCTGCCAGGGTCCATAATGGAATAGTCTGGCAGGTTTCTGCTAGTGATGTCTGAATGACATCATAGGTTGGCTGTGGATTCTCTTTTACTTATTTCACGGTGATTTGTCCACGCAAAATTGATGACTGCTCACTCCCACATAGAAAGTTGATGGTGTGCTCTTGGGGTGTCCTAAGGTTCTTTTGTGTTTTGCTCTGACTGTTTCTGTTTTCTAGGGATTAATTTCTTCACTCCAGGTACTTCTAATGTGTGGAAATGGGAAATTCATGTTATTTAATGCATGTGCTATGTATCAGTCAGATGTGGTATTTACCACACGCACTAAATAACACACATTTGGTATTTAACACATTCATTAAATAACGAATCCTCTGTACAAGGTAAAAACTTATAATCTGTGTTATTTAACACAAGTATTATTTACTAAACCCCATGGAATCAGTATTTAGTGTATGTGCAAGTTTGGCGATTTTTTACCTCTAAACTCGTAATCAAGACTTTAGCTGTAAGCACATAACAAAACATTGAACAACCTCTGACATCGGATGTTCGAGAGCACAGTGATGCTTTTACTGTGCATAGCAATGCATGACATGATTTGCATTAAATAGGATGTAATGCCAGCGGCACCAGATATGTAAGAACAGTATAGAATATAGCATACCTTCCAGACAACACAATTAAAAAGTAAAAAAGTCCTCCAAAGTCCTAACTCTTCAACAAAGGCCAACAAACACTCTGTTCAAATGCTGCAGTACAAATTATAATGTCCAAGCCTATTGAGCAAACCAACGGTCAACGGTTTCAATGAAGGAACTCTTTGCACTCACTATGTGCATCATGCAGCAAATGTATACCCTAGAACAACACAGGAAGTTTGAGCAGTTTAAAAGAAGGGCCTGCACCAGATGTGAAGCATGAACTCCCTGCTGGTACTGAACTAGGGACGGAAACTTCTCTCAAACCCCTGCCCACTTCAAACCGTTTTTCTTGTTCCCTTTGCAGTCTGTGATACAATTATTCTATTTGAAATAGACAGGAATAGCTAACTGGTACTGGCCCATCCCCTCTGAAATTAGTTTTTGTGACAACCCCTGCGCCAGCTCCTGTGCTTCTTGTCCTGCTATGTATCTACCACCATTCTCTGACAAGCTACCCATGGGGCCTCGCCCCCAGGCCTCCATTTTCTTGATAAACAGAGCCCATTTGAAGACTTGTCTGATTTACATGGTATCCATTATAAGCTCTTTATTATTTCCTAAAATTCTTTAAAATTCAAACCATTCTCTCCTCACTTGCAAACAGCATGGACCAACCAGTCTCATTCACAAGTTCTTCTCAATCAATCAGTACTTGTAGAGTGTGGCTTATCACCTGTGGGGTCTCAAGGCGCTGTTGTGGGCATGCTGATCACTCAAAGAGCCAGGTCTTGAGATACTCAGGCCCACTGGCACTCTCTTTTGGGAACAAGGACTTATTTTTCATCACAAGACTTTCACCCAGAAAAAGAGATAGAAAGAAAGAAACAGGGGAAAGAAAGAGAAAGACAGAAAAACAATGACAAAGAGAGAAAAAAGGGACGAAAATAAATAATAAGAGTTTGGTAAATGGTCAGGGAGTATCAGGAGCCTCAGTGTGTCTCCTTCATTACACTCCACACCAATCAGTTGATAAAGTAAGGTTGATCTGGAAGAAGAAACTGCTGCTTAGAGAGTCTGCCTGTATGCATCTTCTCTCAATTAGTTTGCTTCCTTCTGAAGTTTGGCCTTTACCATTGCTGCTAGGCTACAGCTCCCATGCCTTGGATGTTTTTAAGTACATCAACCATCTGCTTTTCAATTATTGCCAGTATGCTTACGTGAGTTGCACACTCCACAGAAGCTCCATGCAAAATAAGGTGTTTCTTTTTTCTAGATAGCAATTAGTTACAAGTAATTGGTACAGAGAGTTGCCCTATGGACAAAGGCCTGCACTGGCAATAGTGGTGATCTGGCAGTGGCATACAGACAAAGAAGCCTATTCACAAAGTACTTTTTGTTGTATATTTATAGTACTACAACAGTAGTACAAATGTACTACAAAATGCTATCCACAAACTATGGGCAGAGGCCTGTATTTTCACCTGTCCGATCTTTTTCCTTGCAAAGCCTAGATTTTCCTATGTTAAAGTGTAGGGTAAAGTAAAAAATGTTTAGTAAACTTGAAACAAATTAAACACATGTTTATGTTCAATATTTTGGAAGTTAATAACCTCTATTTATTCTAAACATAGAACAAAAGAAAAATGCTACAGAATTAAAAACATTTTGAATTTTAAAATTATTATTATTTTTTTTAAATCTGTTTTATGAAATTTTGTTCGAAAGAACAACAGATGAAGCAAAACACAGTGTAGTGCATGTCAGTGCGAGACATCATAGCGTGTACACCACCCCAGAGGCAAAGAAGAGGCGTGAAATATACAACAACCTGAGCAAAGCCAAGCAGTACAACATTGGATACCCCCAACCTCCCTTGCAAAGAATTCGCTGAGTAACCAATTCCTAATAATACCATAGATTCAACATCATAATTATACCACAGTTGGTTGTCACATCTTCCGAAACACACAACAACCCAAGCATCAGCCTCATCTTCAGTGCTGCGATCAGAACTGGACTCCTCCGATCCCAAGAAGCGTTCCATTAATGTCCCCCAAGTCATTATGTCTCTTAGGGCACCCTCCTCCCTATATGTCATTCTCATATTCTGCTCTTCAGCAGCTCCCCACACCAGTACAACTCGGTCCAGAGAGGAATAGTGACACCGAACACTCATCCAGCCTATAGCCATTCTCCGTCTAGCTAATACCAATGCAAGCTGTGCGAGTCTATGTGGGATACGCTTGCCTTTTGATCTATGCATCACACCTAAAAGAGAGGTCAGTGGTGTCACCTCGAGCCCCAATCCCGTGACCCTATCTGTTATACGGACCACCTCCAGCTAGAAGTGTTGCACCTCCATACAGGACCAAGCCATGTGGAGAAAGGTCGCACCCATCTCCCCACATCTAGGACACCCAACCACCTTTGTTGGGTCAATCTTATTAAGACAGGCAGGCGTGAGATACACACGGTGAACAAAGTTAAAATGTAAGAGCTTGAATCTGTTATTACAGGAGACCATGCACACCAATGATAGAGCCATATCCCATTGCGCATCCTCCAAAGGGTCCTCCAGTTTTCGATCCCATGCCCTACGCGCCACACGCTCCAAACCTGGCTGATCACCCCGAGCGCTTTATAAAACCGGGCAATCAAGTGAGATTCCTCCCCCCAGTTTATCAATCCGTTCAACACCTGTGATGCAGGAGAAGCCATCGGAAATCTAGACCAAATCTCTCGAGCCACACTTTCCACCTTAGCATAGTGCAGAAACTGCCCATGGCTCAGTCCAAATGTATCTCTCCCCTCCTGAAAGGAGATAAACTCCCCATTGGGATATAAATCACCCGCTAATAAGCAACCTCCCACTCTCCAAGAATCCGTTGACATTACAGTATTCATATTCCTAAAAGGGGCTAAATCCCAAACCTTCAACTCCCTGTCAAATGGAGCACGGCAAATCACTTTCTTGACTGCCTGCTCCCAGATCCATACAGTGGTTTTAACCGGGTAAGGGACAGCAGCCTCCAAACAACCTCCCGTCATCAAGGCATGCACCAATTCCTCTCCTCCCATTATACCCGACAAAAGTTGTTTCTCCCATTTATCAGACGGAGACATCCACTTTGCAGCATGTTGCAGGTGTGCTACATAATAATAGTGTCTGATATTCGGAATAGCCAACCATCCGTCCACCATCTTCCTCTGCAGTGTGGACAAGGACACTGTACTATGACGCCCGGCCCAGACCAATGAGATCAACAAGCTATCCAGCCATTTGAATAGTGGAGCCGCCAAAGGAAATAAAGAGTTCTGCACAAGATAGAGGCACTGCAGCGAAAACACCATCTTGGCCACTGCTGCCCTCCACATAACCGAAAGAGACAGCCTTTTCCAAAACAAGACAGAGCGCTCCAGCCTGGTCACAACCCGCTCAACATTGTGCTTCAAATGCGCCTCCACCATATGAGTGACGCAGATACCCAGGTACCTAAAACTTTCGATCTCCCACCTGAGCCGCACCCCTGGCAAATCCTCCAATGGAGCACCACTTAAGGACCCCAAGGGAAACAGAAGTGAATTTCTCTTGTTTACCCGAAGCCCAGACATAACCCCGAATTCTTCCAGTAATCGCAACAACAGAGGCACCAAAACTCACGGCTCCTGTAGATATAACAACGCATCATCAGCATGCAGAGAGACAATGTGAGTGACCTATTCCACCTGCACGCCCCAAGGTGCCAGTTCCCCATGAATCCAAACCGCCAGTGGCTCCACCGCCAAGGCCTAAAAAGAAGCGGGGAGAGAGGTCAGCCCTGCCTGGTACCCCTCCCGATTATCCAGAAGTCAGAGACCTCCCCACCCACCCGGACACACGCAGTAGGTACAGTATACAGCAAATGAACCCAAGAGCAGAAATGAGGGCCAAATCTCATTCCTCGCAGCACTGCCAGTAAGTAGACCCACTCAACCGTGTCAAACGCCTTCTCTAGGTCCACCGACACCAGCGATAAGTCTTCCCCAACACCCATAGTTTCATGCAGGATATGCGTTAAATGACATAAATTATGAGTCGTGCTACATCCAGGTATGAAACCACATTGATCTTCGTGCACCAGTCCCTGAATCACTCCACGTAGCTGAGTAACCAGTATTTAACATAGAATCTTTATATCGCTATTCAGCATGGTAAGCGGGCGATAAGAAGAAGGGTCACAAGGGTCCCGCCAGGCTCAAGCATTAGACAGACGACACCCTGACTCATGGATTCCGGAAGTATACCCCGCACCCAAGCCTCCTCAAACATCTCCAACAACTTCTCTCTCAGCTGAGAGGAAAGCGTTTGGTACAGCTCTATTGGGAATCCATCCCCACCTGGAGATTTAGCCTTTGAGAGTGCCTCCACAGCCGCCGTCACTTCCTACACCATTATCTCGGCATCTAGACTCTCCATATGCTTCCATTCCAGCCGGGGCAAACACATCCAGCACAGAAACCCTCCTAAATCAGAATCCGATACTGGTACTCCGGTGCAGGACACGCTCCACAAGTGCGCCACCAAAACTCGAAAGATGTCACCCAGATTAGTGACCTGCACACCGTCAGCATCCCTGATGTGCAAAATGGGAGGAGATTCAACCTCCCGCTTAAGGATCCATAGTAGTAATTTACCAGACTTATCACCCTCCCCATGAAGGCGCTGTCTATATGATCTGAGTGTGACCTTATCTAAAGTCTCCCAGCAGCTACTAACCTTCTTATACAAGATGAGCTGCACGGGGTCTATCTCCCCAGTTAATTCTACACGATGTTACATTTCCTCCAGCTCCTTCTCAGAACTGGAAAGCTCCTGCTCCATCTGCTGGCGTACACCACAGACCGTGCCTATACAGACCCCTCTCAACACAGCCTTCAGGGCCTCCCATTCCACTCCCCAGGAGTCTGTCACCCCCCAATTGTGATCCATATAATCTTCAAGGGCCACAGCTATTTTCTCACGACAGCACGCATCCATCAGAAAATTCGTAGGCATGCGCCAACTGCGTCTCACCTCCATATCAGATTCCCACTGCATTTGCAGCAAGACTGATCAGGTAATAACCTCGCCAGATGCCTGACATCACCCACCTGTGAATGAGTGAGACCACCCAAGAGGAAACCGTCCAGACAACTATATGTATTATGCATCTTAGAGTGACAAGTGTATTCCCTGCTCGCCGGATGTAGTTCCTTCCATCCATCCCAGAGCCCCAAATTGTGCATGACCTCCGTGAGAGACCTCACCAACAAAGGATTGGTACCCAATTTAGACGGATAACAATCCCTTTCCCCATCCAAAATACAATTATAATCTCCTGCCCATATCAGGGATTCTCCAACACACTCTCCCAGGACCTCAGGAATATTATCAAAGAACACTCGGTCATCCATTTTAGGCGCATAGGTATTGAGAACAGTAAGAGGCAACCCGTCCAGCGTGCCCTGCACAAGTATATATCTCCCATCTACATCTGCTTCACTGTAGGTATGCACAAATGGGACACCCAGCGCAATTCAGACCATCACACCCCTGGCATAGGAGGAATAGGATGAGGAGAATATCTGCCACCGCCACTTCTTAGCCAATTTCTGCGACTTCTCCTCCGTCAAATGTGTCTCCTGGAGACAGGCTATATGAATCTTATGCCGCCTTAGGAAAGAGCGCACCCTGTAACGCATGGTATATGTTTTCAACCCCCTGACATTCCATGTCAGTATGTTAAGCTGTTTCCCCTTGTAAATGGTGCAAAAACCCTACCCCTTGTACTTCTCCTCCCCCTCCAGAGTAGAGAAAGCATTGTAAGTCCACACAACTTGTCCCACACTCATCCACGCACTGCTGATACAACCCACAACCACATGCACAAATGCACTAACTAACAAACCCCAACCCCCAGAACCCACCCCGGATAAACAGTAAAACAGCAACCTCAAAACATACTGTAGATCCATGTGTATGTATGCTGCCAGGACAACAGCCTAATCCCCAACAACCCACTCCCTACCACAACAGTGGAAGTGAACACCCCCCATCCTGTTAACAGAAATCAATGTGCCCAGGAATCTTATCAGTTATAGACAAGGACAAGAACATTCCCCCCCTCATTTTATTAATCAGCACCATGCAATGCCCCCTGACATCCATGCCCCTTACAGTGCCCGAGACCCCAGACCGCCCAGAGCGCGCCCCTCGGACACAAGCCCAAACCCCCAGTGCTCCCATTTAGACAGCACTAACAAGGAGCAAATAGTATCAAGTATGAACAGAAAACGATTCCATTTGTGCCTTCGATGGCTGAGTACTCTCATCAGTTATCTCAGGATCCACAACAGCCATGGTATCGTCCTGTTGAATTTCGACTCTGCCATTGGAACCGGCAGTTCCCTAAGCAGAGATCTGAGTCTGACTCTCCCCACGCTTCCTCCAGTCCATATCATCCAGACCAGAAGTACGAGCAGCCCCCCCCGGTGGGCCTCACAGAGTGTCCCGTGCTTGCCTTGTCCCATATCTCCAACCATCTCCAGACTTCCTCAGGATGTTCAAAGAAGTGCGACTTGCCCCCAGAAAGCACCTTCAGCCACGCCGGGTATAGCAACATATATCTGACATTCATGGCGCGTAGCTTCACCTTCACCTCCAGAAATCCTTTCCTGGAGGTCTGGACTTTGTTTGTGTAGTCCGGGTAGATAGAGATCTTGCTATTTTCAAAGACAGCCCTATCAGTCTCTCAGGCAGCCCGCAGGATACTGTCCTTATCTTTATAATTCATGAGGCGCGCGATGATGGCCCTCGGATGCGCCCCAGGCCTAATAGGGGCCTAATAGGGGCGACCAAAGCCCTGTGCGCTCGCTCCACCACAAACACCCTAGACAGACCCTCAGGCTTCAGCACATCCGTGATCCATCGTTCCACAAAGCCCTCCGTCGAGGAACCCTCCGCCCGCTCTGGAAATCCCAGGAGGCGCACGTTGTTCTTATGTTCCTATGGGATCTGCCTTCCGAGTCCTCCAGCCTAGCCTCCAACATCCCGACCGTGGAAGTGACCTGTGCCATCTGCTTGGGTAGAGTGGTTACCTCCACCTGCAGGTCCACAATAGACCCCTCTGCCACCTTGAACTTATCAAAAACCTTACTGCGGTCCTCCTGAAGAAGGGTCACCTCCACAGCCTCGATCTTCCCCTCAAGGACTACACAGGAGCCCTGTATTGCAGCCAGTAGCTCAGCGCGAGAGGGCTCCTCTGCTGGGGCGGGCGCCCCCTCATATGAGTCTGGCGCAGTGACTCCGGGCGTAGTATATTGCTCCATAGTATTCCCCTGTGGACTGCCGATGCCTCCCCATCTCACCGACCAGTCAATAACAGTAAATACAGTTCCACAGTACCTTATTCCCAGGATGGCAATAGTATACAGTCCAGAGCCACACTCTCAAACAGGGCAGCTCAGGGGTCAGGTCCCCAAGTGCCCAGAGCAAATAATCATATAGTCACAGCACACAGGGCGTCCCAGGTCCAGGGGCCCAAAAAGGCCCAGCAGAGGCTCCCCAAAGCAGGGCGGTCACCCTACACTCCAATGGGTTCCACAGACAGGGCCGAAAGTGCACCCCTCCAGACAGCTCACCAGCAGGGCATCCCGGCCATCCTCACCAGGGCCGCAGTCCAATCCACCAGAGAGAGCACCCAGGCCACACCCCAAAACTGCCCTGCAAGCACCCCCTCAGCACCTCCAAATTGCACCCATCCATCACCGATCCAAGCCCCAGCAGGATCAAGGCCCAAGCAGCAGGAACCTCCCCTGCTCTGCGCACAACAGGCCGCCGCCCGCGAGATGTAAAACGGCATCCGCCCAAAAGGACAGATACAAATGCAGGCCCCCGTATCACTATCGGGGGGCCCGCAGAACAGCCGTCGTCCCCAGGAATGAGGCAAAAAGTCCACCAAGGGTGGGGCGCGGTATATGCCCCATCCAGCTGCGATCCTCATGGCCCAGTACGGGCCGACCACAAGTGCAGGATCTGGGATCCGGGGGGGGGGAAGCCCCAAATGCCATCAAACAGGAGCCGCTGCCCTCACGTCACCAAACCGTGCCAACGGGGGGGCTCCAAATCCCCCGAGCACAACAGGATCACTTGCAGGATCGGCCGGGACAGCGGAGCTCACTCGGAGCGTGTCCCGTCGGCCATCTTGCCAGGCCCCACCCCCGAAAAATTATTTATTTTAATATATTAATTACAATTATATTTATGAAGACCATATTAAAAAACACATAAATTAAATTAAAAGTGATGTAAAGAATACTTTAAAACGTATTTAATTATATTATAATTATGATAATGTTGCTTTAATTTATACATTAAAGAGACTATTCAACTATATTAAAATAAAATAGAAATGTTTTATTTTTGACAATTTTTACATTAAAGCATTTTTTCCATTCTGAACTATTTTAAATAATTTTATTTAATTTAACATTATTTATATATTTCCCTCCCAGTAGATCTTTGGCCCTTCCTTTTCCCTTTAACTACAATATTCTTTTAAGTTAATTTAACAGAGCTTCAAAACACAACTCCACATCTCTCCTTAAACATGTTTGTCAGTTCCAAGACAACACTCCATTAAAAGCTAAAACCTATACCAAAGCTGCTGCCCACCCACACACTCAAAACACTTATACCAACAAAATTGTACCTGCCTGTCCCTCATGCAGCAAAATATACCATACATGAACTCATACTCAACCTTGTCCAATAATCAGTCTCAAATACGTAGTGTCAAAATTATTTCATGCCCACTGCCACACCATTGTGAGTCTTGCAAAAAGCAAAGTTGGAGGACAGAAACATATAGACCCATATGGTGAGCAGGGAGCAGGTGAGCAGGGAGGGGTAAAAATGAAAGAAATATTTTGCATTCCCTAGCCCAGTGCCACCTCCCTCTCTCTTTACTCCTCAAACACATATGATACTCAGTGAACCTATGACCTTTGAGAATCCGGTTATCAAGGACATTGATAAACTGAGCCATCTGCAACACTACATTCCATTTAACATCATTAAAGTGGATAGAAACCATCTAATTGTCAAGAAAACATCAACATAACTATAGCATCAGCAGCCAAAGGGAGTAATATTGCAATACATGCTACTAAAAACTATGATACAGACGTTTTGCGACAGCTGTACCAGAACAGTAGACTAAACTTGGCAGACGATGATAACCACATCCTGGCATTTATGTATAACCTCCTTATCATCACTAAATAGGGAGAGAAATTTGCTTTCCAAAAGTCTTGGGAAAAAGAGCTGCAAATAGGGGATAGGAAGCACGTACATCTAGTGGCTGAGTTGCACAATCTGAAACCAGAGTACCTGGGATGAATCCTGGCTTTCCCACTTGACCACACTGTGTGATCCTAGGCAATTGTCTTATTTCACTTTGCCACTTTTCTTCATTATCACATATTAGAGCACTTCAAAATACATGACTTCAGAATGTGTACTGTACAAAACCTTCTCTTGTCTTTGATGTCTATTGTGTTGTCCATGTATAACAGCAACCCTGGCAACTTAGAAGGTACACGTAACTGACTTGGCTCTTACTTCACCATTGGCATTGTTTTCAGGATAGGGTAGGGGAGCATCAATGTTTCAAAATTCATGTTCGAAAACAATCCCTTCTCAATACAATGATATAATCTTATGTACTACTGTGAAGCTCTTTGTATGCCAATGAAATACCCTTTTTGAATTTTGAAAATACTTTATCACATTTTTACACTTTTGTTGCAAGATTTATTTAAAAATGAAAGTGTTTCTCAAGCTAAGTGGTGCAGTTCATTTTTGTTGCTTCCTTTCTTTAATTTCAGTTAAGCAGTAAACAAATCTTTGAGCGTTTATCTAACATCTGTCTGAATATTAGCCATTTAAGTAAGCAGCAGCCCGGTGCTGCTGTTGATCGGGGAGCTGCATGTAAAGGTCAGGAGGGCAGCAAGTGCCCCTGGACCATACTTTGACTATCATTGTTCTAGAGGAATAACAGCTGCTGCAATGGTATGGGGTGGTTCAGGACCTTACAAACACTGAAACCTCAAAGTGAGAGATTGATGGAGCAGCACCAAGACCACTCTGAGCACAATTGAGCTGGCAACTGGCTTAGATAGTGGCTGGGTTGTAGGGTGATTTATAATGGAAACTGTTTAGGGCAGAAAGTGGGGGGTCGGGTTTTTGTTGAGCAATGCCATGTTTATGATTTTTATTTTTAGTTTGCATATGGTGAAATTCTTAATCAAGATGTATTCAAACTAACCTTGTCACAGACTCTCAGCCATATATTCAGACTAAAATTAATCAGCTTACTTGGGATGCTTTGGAAGCAGAAATGCTGAGTGACCATGTGTATGTGTTTCTGAACAAAATCCATCACTGCATCCCAGCTATGCACAAGCCAACTGGAACTAGATGGCAGGGGAGGACCAAATTATGCAGCAAGGTTGACTCAATTATGCGTCAAGAAAAGGCTAATTATGCATCATAATGTGGCACATTTTGTGATAATATTACTTCACTACCAGTTTAACATCCAAATACAGCAATAAGAAATTGAAAAGTGACAAGTCAACGTTTGCATAGGGCCTTCCATTGTGCAGCAGCATGTTCTGCCTCAATGTTAATAACTTTTGATCCATTTGAGCTAGAAACATTTTTTGGGGTAAAATCTGCAGAATATGCAGCAGATGATTGATTATGTTACAAAAGTGGCAAATCCAAAGAGTATATTAAGGTTAAAATGTATCTGATAACAAGCATCTTAACTTAATCACCCGATAGTGATTATCCACTTTTTGGACAATTTCTTCACCTAAGAATATATTTTTAAACAGAACGAAGCAAGATCATTTAATCTTTTTAATCATGTACAGCAGCCAGCAACCAAGTCAGAAAGAATGTAAAGAAACTTTCATTTGTCTTGTCAACTAACTTAAACAGATTTAATTTGCTTTTAAAAGAGCTAAAGACAGGAGAGACCACACCAACATGGCATGCCTAGCCAAGAAGCATCTGCCTCTCTGACCTCATCATGGGGACTACCACCCGATGGTCATTACAGATTCAGGGAAAGTGCTGTTTGCCCATTGACCCACAACAATCGAACATTCCACTATCAAGACATTAGCATAACACTCAAAAATCATGCAAACCTTAAATCCAAAAATTTTGTCTAGTTTTGTGCCTGGGCAGTATTTTCTATATTGGGCATACCACAAAAAAAGCCAAATAAAAGACCTAACTTAGAAAAGGATTAGATGCAAAACACCATACGCATCCGATGTCCAACATGTCAGTAAATTTAACCTTACGGTAAACTATTTGAGGTGTCAAGTAACTGAAAAGTTTATACTTTTCCCAAGGGTGAGCGACATCTCAAAAATTCAAAACTTGGTAGAATGTAGGATGTCCATGTCCAGCCTAGACTTAATGAAACCAGACATGGACCTCCATAGTCATCCCATATACAGTGCTGGGACAGTTGTTAGACACTGGTACCTAATTCTTGCTTTTAACATGCAGCCTGAGCACATGAAGCTGTTTATAAATCAGTCAAAAAGCATGTCTCGCCCACTAAATACAATGGAACGTCAGAACGACCATTATTTATATGTTTTAATTAATGAGCTCAAGCACATGCTTGCTCATGTGATGTGTATGAAAACGTAAACATCTGTAGACTCAGTCATTTGTATCCCAATACTAAGATGCATATACTCCATTACCATTGCTTCAATGTCGCTTCCATGTAAGTATGGGCCAGATGTAGGTAGCCTTTTGCACGTTGCAAACTGCGAAAAACGCAGTTTGCGACGCGCAAAAGGCCAAACGCGATGCACAACCTCAAATTGCGAGTCGGTACCAACTCGCAATTTGAGGCTGCGACTCGCAAATAGGAAGGGGTGTTCCCTTCCTATTTGCGACCGCATCGCCATGCTGAGTTGCTTTGTGACCGCGAATGCGGTCGCAAACCAACTCGCAGTTACCATCCACTTGAAGTGGGTGGTAACTCATTCCCCATAGGACCTCTTCCCCTTTGTGAATGTCGAAAAAAATGTTTTTTCAGTACTCTGAAAAAAACGAAACCAAATGGTTTCGGAAGTTTTTCGTTTTGCAGCACGTTTTCCTTTAAGGAAAACGGGCTGCAAAATGAAAAAAAAAACTGCTTTATTAAAAAAGCAGTCACAGACATGGAGGTCTGCTGTCTCCAGCAGGCCACCATCCCTGTGAGTGCATGGACTCGCTATGGGGTCGCAAACCGCGACCCACCTCATTAATATTCATGAGGTGGGTCTTTGCAGCCCCATAGCGAGTAGCAGAAGGTGTCTGAGACACCTTTCTGCATTTGGTTTTGCGAGTTGCAATTTGCGAGTCGCTGTGACTCGCAAATTGCAAGTCGCAAAATTATACCTACCTACATCTGGCCCTAAGATACTAGCCAAAATGCTAAAAACATAAATGAGCTGTTGGCCTTTCTCAGGGTTAATATTCATGATATATCTTGCACATATGGCATGTCCTGGTCATTGGAAATATAACTACTTGTGTATTACTGTCAAATATAATGCATACATCATTCCTTGTAGTTTTTACACTTTTTTTAAAAAAATTGCATTTTTGTCTACTAATACTTTTTTCAAGTGAATACATTGACCAGTAAATGGAAATTTTCACAACAAAAAGCCCCTTGCCCTTGATTGCTTGACTTTCTTGCCTGTCTCACTTCCCTGTGTTAGGCAGCGACTTTCTTTCATATTCATTCTTTGTCCTGCACTTGAAACGTTTCTTCTTTAATGTACTCTGACTGGATGACGGCATTCCACTGCTTGCATTCACTGATTTTTTTTTCGCTCAGCGCTCCATGCGAGTGCATGTGTTTTCTTACTTTTTCCCTGGTGTGCTGCTTCCTACTCAAATAACTGCCCCAAGCGCACTTTCTGTTGCTTCCTCCCCTTACCCTCCCTTGTTCATCTGTTGCTTCCCTCACTCCTGCTGGCTTTTCTTTAATGTTTCCTTATCTTTCTACTCCCTCCCAGACTCAAAGTCCTTTGTTGCTCTTTTTCCCTCACTCCATGTTGCTCCCTCAGGTGTGGATTTCTTTCCCCACCCCCTTCTCCAGTGCTCTCCTGCCACTTCTTCTGGTTTTCACATTCTTTTTTTTTCGGTGGGAGGGGATGGTGGCAGCTGTATTTTGTTGCTAGCTTCTCCTGTTTCAAAATGTGCTTTTAAGTACATATTTGTTTTATATTTACTGCTCCAAGATTGGTCTCTGTTACCTTGTAACAGTAAATAAGGAAAAAGCTAAATTGTGGCCATGCTATTTGCATGCACATGTGTAGGGACATGCAAGCATATATGTTGTTGCGTTGGATCGCTGTAGCATCATGACACAAGCGCACATTCACATCCACATTTTGCCAATGCTGAACAACGTGAACAAAAATCAATGGCCAAATCAATAGGTTTTCTAATTCATGCTTGTTTTCAAAATCACTAACAGAACGCAGTGTGATTTTTCTGCTAACTAGTAGTTAAGCACAGGTCTTATTTTGAATTTCCATCCATTCTGCGTATCTGTGTTCTCCATATGGATACTAAGAACATGATAATACATCTTTTTTTCTGTGAGCCCAAGCCTCTTTTTAGGGTAGATCCTGCGAGTGCATGCGCTAGCCCATGCATCTCGCTTGTGAGACTCTGCTGTGTTCAGTGCAGGGCTTGGAGCCTGCCTGCCCCTCACCATTTGTTGTTTTGCATGGCACTCTTCTTTACAGCCTCATAATTCATCAAGGCACGCGTTGCAACACTTTCGTTTCTCTGTGTGGAGCAAGGATCAAGCACAAATTGATGCAACCTAAAAAGCGCCCATCTGCTGATCCTGATGTGATCGAGGTACTATTTGTTGTTTTTAACTTCGAGTGCCCTGCAAACAGAAGGCTTGTGACTGCCAAAAAGGTGCCCAGTAGGCACAATATTTTATTTTTTAAAGCTAACTTTATTTTATTTTGCCAAGTCGGCTTTTCTCAGTTTCCTCTGGTGTTTTCTTTTGTTTTTGCTCATGGGTGTTGTTGTCAAAAGATGACAATTAACTTCTTCAAAATATGCAAGACCTATTGCATTGCAAACGCTTGTTTTGAAACTACTGATAAATGTATCAGCTTTCCATTGTCTACTTCGTAGGCAATCTAAGCCTGCCATGACTAATGAAAGCAAATGCCTCCTCTTTTATCGCATGACCTCTCAGAGATATTTCAGACTACAAATCTCTAAAAATCACCCTTTTTATTTCTTTTAATGTTTAGGGTGTTAGCCAGATTACTACTGTGCCTTGGCTCGATGATGATCCCCTTAATTCAGTGCATTAAGTATAGAAATGTTGAGATGTTTATGGCCCCTATTCCTCTTGAATTCTTTGTAACGAGAACACCATTGCTTTCTTATTCTTGATGTTTCAAAAACATTCAAATCTATCCTTTTTACTAATGTGTGGCACAAATAGATGTATAGTTTGAAGCACGGTTTCACCTTGTGTGGTACCTTTTGTATATAATTTGTAAAAGATTATTTGCAATAATAACACATCGGTCAAGCAAAGAAAATGTACAGGTATATTTTTCTATAGTAAACAATTTGTGTGGTTAATAACCTATGATACCTTACAAGTAAATCTCAAGAAAACATTATTGTCATTGCAAGGTAACTACCCAGGCTTTCTAGGAATACAGGCTTACTATTTGAGTTATATATATTTTCCATGTATAGCATCTCATGTTTGAAGTGCTCCTGCTACTGCAACAGTGTGCTTTGTTAGTAATTTAGCTGTGCCTTGTAACTAGATTCAGGCTATGTCAAATACCTCAAATAAAATAGAGTAAGATAAAAAGGATGGAAATTTAAACGTCACTTACCATAGTATAACCAATATTTCAAGATGTCTGTCATGTTGCTTGTAAACATGGTGACCATCTTGGAATGATATTGTATATAATAGATTGTTGTTTTAACATTCCAAGATGGTCATCAATGATGTCATTTGAGATAGCATCTGTGATATCATAATTGATGTCATAGAAGACCTCATGAATGATGTACTATGTGAGGCCATAATAAGTGTATGCCAGGGCTGCAACTTATAGTTAGCTCTGCTATCTACAACTGGTTAACTTCTGTGTTTTTTTCAATTCAAAATGTTATTGTTGTCACTGACCTATTCACTTAGCTATAACATTACTTTAACCTTTGTTTTTTCAGTGAACTTCTAAGGGTTTTCGTTAAACAAAAACACATAACTATAATGTTACTTTAACCTTTGTTTTTGTTCAGTGAATTTCTAGGTTTTTTCATGTAAAGTAATATTTTGTTACCATTAGCATACTCATCCCCCTGCTGTGCACAGCAGGGTGTTGGCCACAGGGCTTGGCCCTTAGCCAGGCTCTGCGGCCAAAGTCGCAGCAGATGGCCAACCCCATGTTGCGCACAGCCTTTGCCATATGCAGCATAAGGTTGGCCTTTGGGCCTTGGGGACCCCATCCAGGGCCAAATACAAGAAAAAAGGAGAGGAAGCCGCATGGTCCCCCTTCCCAAGCCTTATTAGTCCCAGGGATCCCATCCCCTGGATGGGATACCAATAAAAAGGTGAGAAGGGCTATGTGGCCCCCTTTCCCGAACTGCATTAGGCCCTTGGGACCCCATCCCCCAGAGACTTATGTATTTGAAAGGAGAGATGGGCCACAGGGCCCCCCTCCCTGAGACCCATTAGGCCATGCGGACCTCTGCCCCCAGAACCCTATGTATTTTAAAGGAGGGAGGCCACAGGACCCACCTCCGAAAACCTCATTAGCCCCTTGGGACCCCATCTCCCAGGACCTTTTTTTTAAACGTGAGGGTGGCTACATGGCCCCCCTTTCCATGCCTCATTAGCCCTGGGGACCACATCTCCTAGGGTTCCATGGGGCATATTTATACTCTGTTTGCGCCGGAATTGCTTTTTTTTTTGTTATGTAAATCCGACGCAAAGCTAACTCCATATTTATACTTTGGCGTTAGACCCGTCTAGCGACAAAAATCTTGGAGTTTGCGTAATTTTTTAGCATGGACACCTACCTTACGTTAATGATATGCAAGGTAGGCGTTCCCGTCTAAAAAATGACTCCAAGGCATGTGCGCCTTATTTAAACTCCCGTGCAAAAATGACGCTCAGGAGTAGGCGGGTCAAAAAAAATGACATCCAGCCGCTTTTGCGTAATTTTTTAACGCCTGGTCAGGGCAGGCGTTAAGGGACCTGTGGGCTCGGAAGGAGCCCAGAGGTGCCCTCCCATGCCCCCAGGGACACCCCCTGCCACCCTTGCCCACCCCAGGAGGACGCCCAAGGATGGAGGGACCCATCCCAGGGAACTTAAGGTAAGTTCAGGTAAGTATATATATATTTTTTTTTGTGGCATAGGGGGGCCTGATTTGTGCCCCCCTACATGCCACTATGCCCAATGACCATGCCCAGGGGACATAAGTCCCCTGGGCATGGCCATTGGGCAAGGGGGCATGACTCCTGTCTGTGCTAAGACAGGAGTCATTTCAATGGGGGTTGGGAGTAAAAAAAAATGGCGCAAATCGGGTTGAGGCCAATATTTTGCCTCATACCTGACTTGCCCCATTTTTTGACGCCCAAGCTCCATTTTCCCCTACGCCGGCGCAGCCTGGTGTGGGTAATTTTTTTTGACGCACACCAGTCAGCTGCGCCGGCTAACGTCATTCCATAAATAAGGCGCCCGCATGGCGCTTTGGAATGGCGTTAGCCGGCGTTAAAATTTTTGACGCACAACTGCGTTGGCGCAGTTGTGCGTCAAAAAGTATAAATATGGCCCTATGTATTTCCCCAAATCTTAGTACGCCCATAGGACCCCATCCTCCAGGGTCTTTTTTGAAGGGGAGAGAGTCTGTGGGCCTTTCTCCTGAACCACTATATGCTCAAAGAGCTTACCCCCAGGCCGAAACTTACAGAAAAAGAAAGGGGATGTGCCTCTCCTCTCCAAGCCTTAAAATAGCCCTGGGGACCAGGGAACCCATTCCCCCAGGGCCAAGGTTTTTTTTTAAAGGGAGCAGGGCCAAGGGGCCAATCCTCACTGAGCCTCATAAGGCCCTGGGGACCCCATTCCCCAGGGCCCTATGTATTTTAAAGGGGCAGTAGGCCCATATTGCTATTTCTATAGTACTCTATCTACATACATTTAAATTGACCATAACAATGAATCACTTATTTTGATCCTATCTGTCTATTGTACTGTGATCATTATTAAAGTGACATGTTCTATAAACCTGAAGTGATTGTATATTAATATGTTTTTTATATTGCAAACTCCAGTAAAGTGACATGTATTTGAAATTACCATATTTGTGAATCTTCTATGATATTCACTGACCTGATGTAGCTTATCATCACTTGCTTATATTGTGGGACCAACTAATCATTTAGACAGGGACACGCAATTGCATATTTTTCCTCTATCAACCTATTTTGTGCTATTAGCTCCACAATGAAGAATATTTCTGTCTTACCAAGATATCACCATATGGCCTTTTCAACATGAACACTCATGTTTACACCTATTATAGGTATAGTTGGCTGCTAACAATGTAGGCCAACCGATTTCCTTCAACCAACAATAGTAGTGATTCCTTCATTTACCCTCATTCCTTATATCTTTTGTCTTTGTGTCACATTTTAAAGTGCTAGTGGATATGGGACTCCCTTATCATTAGAACTGGATGCCCATGGGTTAGTCAATTGTGCTTACTGGGGCCCTTGAGTTATCCATCTGTTGAGATTACTATAGTGCCAGTGTGTTATGCAACCCACTTATTGTTACCCTATAGCATACTTGTATTCTTAAACAAATGAAAGCTATTCAATTTATACAGGCATTCTGTTATTACTGCAGTGGCTTGTAGTTATAGTGCATCCATTGTAATCCACATACTCTATGAGTTACATGTATATATAGAAAAACTTTGGAAAGTCCAACATTTAATTGATTTTATTTTACCCTTGTTACATCAAAGGTTTGTACTGTACTGTTCAATCTCACTGTATTCTCCAACGTAGTTCATTTTGTGACAACATTAAACCATTTGTCCATCCATCACACATGACATCAATTCACCATAGTTTTTAATGTGCAATGTTGGCTGTCTTTGGAAGACTTTTATGGAATGCAATATATCATCCTGTCATTATCTGTATCACAATAGTCTCAATAATCAGGGATTCCATGAATTCATCTGGTACTCCAACTGTTCCTTATGCTGTTCTGTCGTAAGTTATAAATAGACATGGAGTTCGATGTCTGAATTATGGGCCTCATTACGACTTTGGCAGTCCTTTGACTCGACCGCCGACGCTGCTGCAGGCAAAAGACCACCAGTACTGGAGGTCTTTTGTCCACCATATTAGGAGTGTTCTGCTGGGCCAGCGGGCAGCCCAGCGGAACATTCACCACAACATTGACGCCGGCTTGTAATTGAGCCAGCGGCAATGTTGTGGTCTGTCGGGTGCGACAGCACCCATCACGCATTTCACTGCCCATAATTCAGGCAGTGAAATGTGTGATGGGGCTGTGCATGGGGGCCCCTGCACTGCCCATGCTAGCGCCAAGTGCATGGGCAGTGCAGGGGGCCCCACGATGCCCTCATTCCGCCAGCCTTTCCAAGGCAGTGTTAACCACCATGCAAAGGTTGGAGGATGGGGACAGCTGTCGGCGGTTTGACCGTGGTGGCCACGGTCATGATGGGGCGGTCGATCCGCCCTGTCTACGTCAGTCCGACTGCCTTCACAAGGCTGGTGGTCTTAAGACCGCCAGCCTCATAATAATGCTCTATGTCCTTAAGAATGGCTCTTGTCATGCTTTTAAATCACTCTTAGAAAACGTTTTAGTGGTCCTGCCAATGTATTGCTTTTTACAGCTATTCTAGAACATCCACAACATATTTAGGGCTACAGGTGATTGTTTCTTTATTTGGTATTCTTCTACCTTCAAATGTTTCATATTCATTTGTATTCCATCCAAATTTGCAAGCTTTGCACATTTTACATTTTCAAAGAACCATCACTTTCTTTGTTTCTCAACAGTAAATATCCAAGTTTCATAGTTCTCTCATAAGTTACAATGGGATGAATTTCAACAAAATGTTTAAGGTGTTCATTATGCATCAGCAAATTCCAATTCTTTGTTATTTTTTTGTACTCTGCTGTTCCATGTTATATTCCTTTACAAACCTGAATATCACTTGAGAATTCTGGAGTGGGATCACCTCAGATGTTATGTCTGAATTTGACTGTCAAGTAGTTCTCCCTTTTCCTTATTTTTGCTCTTTCATATGCATTTTCCAATACACTCTTAGATATACATATAATATATAATACAATAGATCTACATACCTATATGTAGTATGTGTATTCTCCAATAAAGCACCTGTGCAACTCACCATGAATCTTGTTGGTGGCTTTTTAAAGGATGTGTGTATCTCTGGGAGGATATAAATAATGGATGTCCTGTCCTTGCCTAAGTTGCTTTCTGGTTGTTATTTTCCCCCATTTCCCCACTCCAGCAGACCATCGTTTCTCCACACATCATTTGATGATATTTTATTTCAATATCTTTAAGTGGATAAATTTGTAAACCTCATAAGGCTCCAAGTTCTTCAATTGTCTACTAGCTTCCATTAGATATAAGGACTTGTCAATTATTACAATATTTTCTGATTTATTCGAGGCATTTATGTTATTGGAGTAATTCATTTAAACTAATATATATCAGTTTATGTAAGTGAAAAAAGTGACACTAACAATCCTAAGTATATGCATCATATAATTACAAGTACATTCAGAGGGTTGGACAAGCCAAGCAAGACTCGAGCTTGGCTCTGACTCTTCCTTTGTCCCCTGAGGATGGGTAAACCAAAATAGAGCTGAGACGACCATCCCAGGCCCTAATTCTTCCCTCCCTACTGCAGGCTTAAAAGATTAAAAGCCCTAGAAGCAAGAAAGCTGAGTGCATGAAATCTGAAAAGGGTGCTTTATGCTGAGTTGTGTCTGAAGCCAAGTGAGCTTCAGTGCCTCAGTGAAGACCAGTGGGAAAGCCTCTTTGTGTTCTTAATCAATATATTTTTTGTTATTGAGGGACTGACCCTCTTTTTATATGTCTATTGAGTTAGGTTAAATTAAGCTGTGATACTTGAACATATTGAACATAAGGCATTATGTGCTCATCGGATTTGCAGTCACAAACCCTACAATTCCCCAAATCATAGGGGTTGTGAACAATTCCCCAGATCACAGGGGTTGTGACCCAAAAATGGCAGAAAATTGATGTTTACATTTTGTGAGACAGAACAGCATTTCCGACCCCCAAAATAAGTTCACCGATCCATACCGAATTACAGTTACAATTACGAAGGGACGTGAAAGGGGTGTTCCCTCCTATTTGCAATTTAGTATGGTATATATCAATGATTTGCCACCACAATTGCCATAAAAACCCATTGAACAATTACCGACTCCTCAGAGGAGGTGGTAATTGCATTACAAATAAGAAGCTGTTCCTATTGGTAGCTTCTCCTCTGAGAATCCTGGGTTTGAAGACAATAATAGGTGGTGCAGAAAACAGCATGCCTGATTAATATACATTAGGCAGATAGTTCTGTGACCCCCTGCTACTGGGGATTGTATAACACAATCTATTATTAGTTTAGCTTACACGGTTTACACAGGACGGGTCTCCTTTGTACAGAAGTCCGAAGCCGGGCCCACAGAAAAGAATAGATCATTCAGTGAGGACCCATTTGGGTGGGTCCGGCGTTTCTGGCATCATGTCTGACAGTTGTGGCAGATGAAGGACAAGGGCTTAGTGTTCCACTGAAGAGAGTCCTAGGCCCCTGTATGAGCGACGTGCTAGAAGTTTGGCATGGGCCAAGCATGGGCGTGAGGAGCCTCAGACAGGTTTGTATCCATGCATCAATGTGACATAGCATCGATAAGAGAACATGGAGAGGAATCATGCTCAAAACATACCTAAAGCGTTGAAGTGTGACCATTTTGGCTGCTTGTATCCCAACCCACATAAAGAGCCCCAGATGCAACCATTTGTCAAAGTCCATTGCCATGCAGACAATGAGGGGATCTAGATTGTCAGGTATCATACACTCTAATCACTGGTTGGCTAGGATTACTAAATATTTGACTTGCGACTGTACCCACCGGTTTGGGTAGTCTTCAATAGTAGCTTGTGCGTTGATACGGGATAGGGTAGAGCTTCACACTTGACCCAGTTCACCTTGTAGCCAGGAAGGACTGCAAAGTTATCAATAATCTCCATTAGGGCTGGTAGGAAGTGGGTTAGGTCTGCTTGGACTCACCTCTTCCAAGGGGTATCCCTGTTAAATAGGTGAATGGCAGTTTATTGCCGCTAGGTATTCCAACTCTAATAGTAATAGGAGGGGTGAGAGTGGACAACCCTGCTGTGTCTCCCTTTGAATTTGAAAGTGATCGGAAAGGAAGCCTCCACAGTTGACCTGAGATGTGGGGTTATTGTAAAGCAAGCGGAGCAGACCTTGGCATTGAACTGTTCACCCAGTCCAAATCTCCGGAATGCGACGAAGAGATAGCCCCAGTCAATGCAGTCACATGCCTTTTTGGCACCAAGGGACAGAGCTAAGGCTTCATCTGGCATATCCTTGGCCTTCCATAGGGGGTGGGACAGAGTACAGAGGTAATTCCTAGAGGTGCGAACTGGTGCAAATACCACTTGGATATGGAGTATCAGGAAGGGGATGACTTTATGAAGACAGACCTCCAGTACACAGGCAAGGATCTTAATTCCCACATTAAGGAGCAAGATTGGTCTGTAATTACCACACTGGAGGGGGTACCGCCCCAGTTTTGGGATGATCGCAATTACCGCTCTGTTGGAAATAGAGCCTAAGGTGCCTGACTGTTCGGTCTCTTGGAAAGTAGCATGAAGGAAGTCCACTTTCTCCTCCCCCGTCCATTTATAAAACTCCACAGGGAAGCCATCCTTCTGCGGAGCTTCGTGGTATGAGAGTGTAGAGATCGCCTGTGCTATTTTGGTCATGATAATTTCACCATCCAGGAGGGAATGTCCCTCATCCATCAAAGGTGGGCATTGTACACCATTCAAAAAGAAAAAGAATCGCAAATTCATTGACTGTGTCTTGTGGTCTAGTGAGGATGTGCTGTCCGAAGAATGGTCACTGTTGCGCTGCCAGTAGATGCCTGGCTTTCTCACCCTTCTCATAATGGTGCCATTCGAGGCATTGCAGGGCATATTCCGCCTTGAACGTATATGAAGTGTTAAGAGCCATGCACGCTCATTCAAGTCTACATCTTATCAGGGTATAGGACATGCCGTATATTAACAGATGAGGGATGTGATGTCCTTCTCTGGTCCTTTTTGGGGGTCTGCAGCTTGCTTGTTGCAGAGCACTGTGTCACGCATCATCTGCCCCTGGACGGCAGCCTTCGCAGCTGCCCAGAGTACTCTTTGGGATGCCACTTAGCCCCTGTTATCCTCCATATTATTGGGGACATGGGAGTGCAGGAGCAATTTACCTTGAAGGGGAACGCTACCGGTGTATGGCTAGGCGCTATGGTTTGCAGCTCAGGGAGACAAGGTCCACCTCCATGGTCAGTAGGACATGGGCAGTCTCCAGTATTCTGGAACTCCGAACCTGTTCCACTGACCACTGGGATACCAGAAAGTAGTCTAACTGTGATTGGGTGCCATGAACTAGTGAGAGAAAGGTGTTCTCTCTGTCTGTGGAGTGGGCAAGTCTCCAGTGATCCACCAGTCCGTGGTCCTCCATCATATCTCCTAGTGGGGCCCAGTCTGGGTTGTTGCCCATGTCTTGGGGTCCGGTCCTGTCCAGTACCTCGTCGCAGGTGAGGTTCTAGTCGCCCCCTATGAAATAGTGTGATGCTCCTATCTCTGTTATGAGTGGTTAAGACGGAAGAGGAAGGTGCCTATACATAGTGTGTGATCCCCGATCCGCAGTTTTGAGAAGACATTTCTGCCATCTGGTTCCAACCATGTTTTAACTATGGCGTCGGAATGGGTTTCACATGTCAGAATCACCACACCACGTTCACGGGGTGGTCCACCGCCTGCCTCAGGTTGGTCCGGGTAGCTAATGTGTATTATCTTACCCACCCAGTCCCGATGTAGCTTGTATGATTCAGGCTTATCAGGGTGGGTCTCCTGTAGTAATGCCATATCCGCCCTGCAGAAAGGAGAGTATTTTCTTGCACTTCATATAGTGTGTGAGTCCATTTACATTTCACAAGAGTATGCGTAGGGGGTGGAGGTTGGAAGGAGGTGGGCTGGTCATTATCATGTCTCTATGTTGTATGTGGGGGTGTTACTTGTTCTCCTCGGGGTAAGGAAAAGCTAGAGGGGGGAGGTAGCAGTGGTGTGGGACCATCAGGTCCAGTCTAGGTTGGACTGTATGTAGGTCAGTGAAGAAGCAAGAATGTGAGAAAGACAGAGAGAGGTAGGACAGCGGTGGGGCGGGAAGGTAAAAAAGAAAACAGAACGAAATAAGATGAGGGAAGGGAGGTCAAATTAAACAGTATATGAAGAAGAAGAATGTGAGGTAGACTAGGTGGGGGAGAAAAACAGCCTAGGCTAGAACAGACCTCTTGGGTCTAGATCTGTAGCCTGCAGGTCTAAACCTGTGGGTCCAGTGCGCTAAAGGGGCCCTTTCAGAGCAACAGGGCAGGCATCAGAGGTAATCTGATCGTGTGTGTACTGGTACCGAGATGGGGGGGAGGAAGTGGGGGAGGCCAGTCATAGCGGTCTGCATGGTCTCCCGAGTAAACCTGATCATGTTTGTGCTAGCGTCTGCCCTATAGGTCCGGGGAGGTGAGAAGGGGGATACAGGGGAATTACTCTGTTGTGAGGGAAGAGTCACAAACAGTGTGACATCATGTCCTAGAGACAACATATCAAAGGCAACTAGCAAAGCTAACATGTAGTGCACAGCAGGCAAACCAACAAAGCAGAACCATGTATCGTTAAACATTGGTAAATGAGATGGGGAGGGTGCCACAGGAGTAGAGGAAGGGCAGGCCTCTTTTTTTTAACTCTGTTTATTATCTCTTAAGATAGGTCTTTGAACAGAGCGAGTTAGTACTGTGTTCAGCAGTCAACTAGCAAAGTAATTTTAGGTATGCAAACAAGTACTCAACCGTCCGATGAGCTAAGGTCTCCACCCACTAGCTAAAATGATAGTGCATTCAGAGGGGACCTAGATTTGACCCTGTCTTGGAGTTGAGTGAGTTGAGCCTCTGCCTGTAACACTTGGTCTCTGTCTTCTGTTGATCTTGTTGTTCTTTTGTGATTCCTCCTTCTGTGGTGTGACCTTGCCTTTCTGGACCACCTGCCACCTTGACTGGGGAAGGGGTTGTGCTGCTGGAGGGGACGCGGAGAGCTCTACTGTTGCCACTTCCATGATCTGGGTTACGAGTTCATTTAAGAAAAGGCATAGATCCTCCTGGATCGAGGAAGTCCTTAGGTTTACCGTCTTTGATTATCCACATCCTCACCTGTATGAAAAGTCCATACTTAATATCCAGTTGTCGGCACAGAGGGATAAGAATGCCTTTCGACGATTGTTGGTTTCCTTGGAGAAATCCGCGGAAATGCATATATAGTGTCTCTCATGAGTATGTGGACCGTGGGGGCAAACTGCTGACAGATGTTGCCACATCTGTTTGTGTCACAGGAAACAAACAATAATGGGGTGAGGTCATGGCACCTGGTCATGGCACACTGGGCCTATACGATGTGCCCGCTGCAGTTCCAGTGGGGGATCGAAGGTGAGGCCTGTGAGAGTCAGGAGGATATCCTTGAGGAAGCGCTTAATGTCACTTCCTTCGAGGCATTCCGGGAAGCCAAAAAGACTGATATTCCTGCAGCTCCTGTCTTCTAGGTCAATAACCTTGCTGCATAGATAGAGGAGTTCTTGGTCCCTGTCTGGAAGGTAATTAAAATGGTCGGCCATCAATGGCATGCGTGTTTTGAAACTCGCCGCAAGGTTCTGGAATCCCGCTATGTCCGAGCAAATGGATTTGGGTTCGGCTGTTAGCTCTGAAATGTTAGAGTCCATTCCTTCTAACCTGTGGCTCATTGCTGTGATTTCATAGAGGATCTGTTCTATGATGCTGGGTCGGGCATGTTCTCCGAATGTCCTGTTAGCTGGGGTATCCGAGATTTGGCTGAAGGTCAGTGTTGAAGTAGGGCTTTCAAAAAGAGAAGTTGTCTTGCTAGTTTACCAGTGGGCTTACCAGGATGTTTGCCAGGAGACATTTCCAGATAGGACACATACGTTCTGAGCTGTGTCTTAGCCTCCCCCAATATGTGTTGACCGTTATCTCCTCTGTGTTACTCAGATGCCCCAGTGTGACCTTTAAGCTCAGGCACCAGCAGAACATCGGTCTTGAAAAACACTAGATGTGATCCGCAGATAGGTTGCAATTGCAGAACCAGGCAAATGAAGCAATCAAGTCAATCAACCATACCCTCTGCTTTGCAGGCATCAGAGAGGTCAGGATGCATGGTCTCCATTGTAGTGGCGGGGATGACTCCACAGAACCTGGCAATTCTTCGACAAGAGCAGGAGGGGGATGATAGGTTGCATCACAGATTGTCATACTTCTGAGCCGACTGGTCACATTAAAGGTGAAGAGTGGCAAAGAGTGGCGCTACCTGCTCAAGGGTTCCCAGGATTTCCTGTTGATTACTTAGCCGGAGTAGGGACGGGGTAGGTGCGGGCCAAGTCATTGGGCTGTGACAGGCTGCATGCACTCGTGCGTACCAAAGTTGTTATCAGTAGAAAACGATGCTTTGTCCGCTGGTGGACCGGTCACGACTTCCGGTCATTAGGCATAAATTTCTCCTCTGTGTTGCGTGTTCTGTCACATGCCTATGTGCAGGCATTATTCTATGCATATGGGTTGTTGCGCCATACCTGTGAGTCTGTTCGTTGTGCATACTTAGTAGACAGTACGAATGGTGTGTGGATGCGCGCTCTTGGTTTTATTCTCAGGAGTTAGGCACACGCAGGCAGTGAAGTGTCCCCTGCTGCAAAGCACACATAGTCAGAAGAGTACCTCCTGTTGCAAATCCAAGTCCGAGTTATCCAAAATCAGAATGATCGGCAAGCAGATCATCTGCGTTGGTGCTGGATGTATGATTTTTCATTTGAGGCAGATATCAGCATTGTGTGTTGCACGTTTTGTTTCAATTTTTAAGGGAAGCACCATTTTCGTGTGCCGGTGGTGCACGTGATGCATGCAGGACTTGTTTATATTATTAGAAGGGCAAAAGTGTAAAGTCAATGAATCACTGGGTGGCCCTCCGAAGCACTAATTACGTTTGTTCTCCGTGCACCGCCGTTCGTTGTGACAGACTCAGCAGTGCTCAGGTTCTAGTCCCGCCATTTGTCCCCGGATGTCTTTGGGCTGCTCGCAGCGACACACTCACTTCTATGGGTCCATAATGGAGGGTCACAACGGTGGCCAGGCAGGCATTGGCTTGTGGCTTGATATGGAGACAAGGCAGGGAGTGATGCAATGTTGCCAGTGTCCCATCTGGAGACTTGGGTCGCAATGAATGTCTCTCTGTTCCATTCAGCTGTGTGTGGTTTTCAGTGCCAGGCCGGCCTGGCTGTCAGAAACCTGTGCAGCTAGGGGGAAGGAGGCTGTGGGTCGCTGATCAGCTTGTTGATGATGGCCCCAATTAGCAGGCAGTCCCCTGTGTCGTAATGGGTGCCCCCTGCTGGGTGGAGGAGGCCAATACCACTGTTCAGTGCCCCTTGGTGCGCAGATCTCCGATTCAGGCGTCCATCTTCATCAGTGGCCACACCACGCCCCAGGTATCGAAGCTTGTGAGACATACATCATTGGGGTTTGTGACTGATTTGGACTGAGCATTCTCTGGAGTAGGACATTCTGCATTTGGACAGGATTAACATTTTGCATTTGGCCATCACTCACTACTAATTTGGGGTTTTGACTGCATTATCATTTCCAATGGTCTAATTTATTACAATAAAGAAATGGAGTTGGTCTTTTGAATGTTGCAATATCTACTCCTGAATTCGGATCAACCGGAACATCCCATCCACTACCAAGTGAAACACCACTTCCACCTTGCACCATTTGATCTTCACTCTGTAATCCTACTCCTTGCATTCGCCAACATTTCCCACATACAGCTGATTCTGAAATCCTTCCTGTGCTATCTTTGTCTGTGCCAGCTTGAACTTTTCTTTTGAACTTTCTTTAAGTCTTCTCTGTTTAATTTCCTGCTCATCACTACAGTACTTGAGACACTTCAGAATCTCCTCAAAAGGCTTAGATTCCAATGAATCACATTCTGTTGGATATGCACGCTAATCTCTGGTTGCAATCAAAGAATGAATTGTGCACAAAACTCCCCATATCTCCCTTTTTAGGGTTCTCCTGACTGCTATGTTGTTTAATCACCTCCAACAACCATTCATAGTAGGCATGTGCTGGTTATTTAGCTTCCTGGGTTGTTCTATTTATTTTAAACCAAACAATTTATCTTGCTGGGACATTCTCCTTCAGAGATTCAATTTTCTCATCATACTTTGTCTTTATTCTTGGAGATGGTGCATGAGTGGAGTTTCCTTTGAGGCCATTGTATAGCTATCCTACATGCCCTTAAATCAATTTCTGCCACTATATAAAAAAAGGTAATCAAATCTATCCACAAAACTTTTGGCATCTTAATACATCTATCAGCCTAGTTGTTCCATGTACCATTGGGAAGCATCCTCTCTCTATTTGGGAAAATTGTTGTAAATAATGTAAGATCACCTTGACTCCATGACACATGAACATATCCCCCATCTGGTACCTCCCTCATAGGGAACATCTGAATCATATTTACATCTGTGGGTGTTTGAGGCTGATTTCCTTCCACACCTACACTGTCTGTTTGCTTATTTTAATTTTCTTGTTTCTTCACTGACTTGCTCTCAAATTTGTCAAAGTCACTCCATTTCTGAATTCATTAACTAATTCAAAGATATGTACCCCCATCGTTGAAGATTGCATCTTGATAATTGCATCATCATCTAGTTGTGCTCTAAAACTCTTCTGTAAGGAAAAACAACTAGAAAGGTCTGCATCATATTTGCCTGACAAGTTTGATAACTTTTCATGTGTCATAGCTGTACGCCTAGTGATCTCTTTACTCAGATATATCAGCTTGTATTCTTGGTACTTGGTGCATGCACATCAGAGTAATGTGTTTTGAAGCTCCTTATGACCTGTCTGATGGTTATACTAAGACCCTTATCAAGCAACCCCAACCCCACCAATACCCCATTGAGCAACTAAAATTATATAACATCACATGCCGAAAGTCAGGTGAAGTACTGATTGATCAGATATGCTCTGATGTCTCCAGCTTCAACACCATCATTCTCATCCTCACTTGGCACATCTGCATTCTCACCCACTGGAACTGCTGGCTCTCCCTCATCTGGCATTTATGGAATTTGACATCTCAGGGCGAGGTTGTGGAGAATGCAGCAGGCAACAATAACTTGACATACTTTGATGGATGAGTAGAGGAGCGCTCCACGAGACTTATCAATGCTTGTCCTTCCATGGGCCTCATTGAAGCAGACATCCCCTGGCATGGTTTGGTACCTCAATGGTGTCAACAACCAGGGACAGTTTGAGTGCCCAGAGTCCCCTGTAAGGAAGAGTTTAGAAAGGCAAACCTACGTAACGGGCATCCACATATTAGTTAGCAGATAAACTTTACAGACACACATGACATATGTGACTTACCAACCACCCAGGCCCTCTCTGTGTAGTATTATGTCATCATCAGTGGTATATTGCTGTTCCTCATGATGAAGGAATTATGGACTGACCCCGGGTACCTTGCACAAGCTGCGTCGATTCGGTGGGCGTTGCATTGAGTTTTCTACTGCATGGCAGGTGCTGCGTCGATTCTTCTCTGGAAGTCGGGCTGCGTTGTTCCGGCTCGGCTGTGCGTCGATCGGGTTGGCCGTCCGTTGAATTTTCGGTCACTACACTGGCGCTGCATCGATCTTCTTGATGCGAAGTCGGGCTGCATCATTCCGGTTAAGCGTGTGGTGAATTTTTCACTGCGGTGCAGGCTGTGCATCATTTCTGGCAGGCTGTCAGTCGAATTTCGCTGCACCAGGTGTCCTTCTTGTAGAGATTAAGGTGGTCATTACAACCTCGGCGGTCTTTTTGCAAGACCGCCGAGGGACCGCCGTGCTGAAGACCGCCAGTGCAGGCGGTTTTCCGCTCGGCGAATTATGACTGCTGGCAGCCCTCTGTCCTGTTCCGGATGGAAAGCCACCACAGCCATACTGGCGGTCGGCGGGGAAGTGGAGGTTACTCCACCTCCACCGCCCAAGTCAACAGAACGCCGCCCACCGAATCACGTTCTGTGATTCGGCGTGGCGGTGTTCTGTTGAAGGGGTGCTGGCAGCGGAGAAGCCCCCATGGATCCCGTCCCCTCCCGGAGGATCAATGGTCCAGGTAAGTTGATCGTCCATTAGGGGAGGGGGGTGGGATGTGTTGGGATATCACTGTAAAAGTGATATAAAGTGTCTTAAAGTTTTATAAAAGCAATCAAAGTCTCTTTCACGCACAAAGTAACTGGTTTGCGTGCAAAATCTCTGCAAAGAACCGCAGAGGAGGAGATGCGTGGAAACAAAGGGGGTGTGCGTTGATTTCTTGGGGCGCACACGACGATGCGTCATTTAGTTTTCACGCAGGGATGGCTGTGCGTCAATTTCCAGTGCTGCGTCGTGGATCCTCTTCGGGTTGCAGGGTTTTTGGATGCACCGGGGACGATGCGTGGATTTCCTGCACAGGCAGGATGAAGTCACAGGAGCTGCGTCGATTCGGTGGGCATTGCGTGAAATTTTCTACTGCACGGCAGGTGCTGTGTCGATTCCTCTCTGGAAGTCGGGCTGCGTTGTTCCGGCTCGGCTGCGCATTGATCCGGTGGGCTGTGCGTTGAATTTCCGGTCGTTACGCTGGTGCTGCATCGATCTTCTTGATGCGAAGTCGGGCTGCGTCGTTCCGGTTCGGCACAGTGCAGGCTGTGCTTCGTTTCTGGCAGGCTGTGCATTGAAGTTCGCCGCACAAGGAGTCCTTCTTATAGAGATGAAGTCTTTTTGATCCAGAGACTTCAGGGAACAGGAGGCAAGCTCTATCCAAGCCCTTGGAGAGCACTTCTTCACCACAGCCAGAGAGCAACAAGACAGCAGGGCAACAGCAAAGGCAGCAGTCCTTCACAGCAAAGCAAACAGTTGAGTCCTTTGGGCAGCCAGGCAGTTCTTCTTGGCAGGATGCAGGTTCTGGTTCAAGTTTCTTCTCCAGGAAGTGCCTGAGTTGGTAGGAGCAGGGGCCCTGTTTAAATACCCAAATGTGCCTTGAAGTGGGGGAGAAGTGCACAAGGTCCCCTTTCAGTTGAATCCTGTCTGCCAGGGTCCCAGTAGGGGGTGTGGCAGTCATTTGTGTGAGGGTAGGCTGCTGTACTTTGACATGCAAGTGTCAGACCCTCCACCCTCCCAGCCCAGGAAGATCCATTCAAAATGCAGATGTATGCAAGTGAGGCTGAGTATCCTGTGTTTAGGGAGTGTCTGAGTGAATGCACAAGGGAGCTGTCAACTAAACCTAGCCAGAAGTGGATTGCAAGGCACAGAAAGATTTAAGTGCAGAGAAATGCTCACTTTCTAAAAGTGACATTTCTAAAATAGTAATATGAAATCCA
This sequence comes from Pleurodeles waltl, assembly GCF_031143425.1. Classification (NCBI taxonomy): domain Eukaryota; kingdom Metazoa; phylum Chordata; class Amphibia; order Caudata; family Salamandridae; genus Pleurodeles; species Pleurodeles waltl. Next base: position 420,174,054 of record NC_090442.1, read on the forward strand.
ACTTCACCAGTCAGCAGGATTTTGTATCACCATTCTGGCCATACTAAATATGACCTTCCTACTCCTTTCAGATCAGCAGCTACCACTCAAACAATGTATGAGGGCAGAACCAATGTTAGCCTATGAAGGGAGCAGGCCTCACAGCAGTGTAAAAATGGATTTAGGGGTTTTACACTACCAGGACATGTAAACTACACAGGTACATGTCCTGCCTTTTGCCTACACAGCATCCCTGCAGTTAGGGCCACTGTATTTTGAAAGGAGCCTGTGGCCAGGAAGTGCAGCGCTGACATAACTTGTACAATGGGTGGTATGCTGTGGGCATTACGAATGGGAGGCATCAGATCTGACTCCAACTGATGACAGAGATCCATGATTGTATGCCTATCCAGGCGGTAGATCTAAATCACATGTCGCTCCTCCATGGTCTGCATGTCTGCTCGTGGACGGTACACTGGGGGTTCTCTCACTCTTCTCACGCCAGGGTTACTATGTAGGAGAAAACCAGAATGTTTGTGTATCACTCATACTGTACATCTTAAGTATGATCATATCTATGTCTGAAATGCCTCATGAAACTGTTGCAAAGTTGTACACTGAACATACCTAGCTACATAATGGCTTATTACTGCATTCACATCCCCTTTCCTCTATCATGTGTTAGAAATGGGAAAGCGTGACAGTCTATGTGACATTTACAATAGTAACATGTAGCACATATATGGGACACATATACCACATATCAGATTGTAATTGCTCTGCTGACTATGCCACAACAGTTACAAATCTTTAAACACATCAATTTGACATCCTGCACATAATTTATGCACATTGTCACATGTTTGCTTAAAGCCAGCAGTGAGCACAATGTCGTAGATAAGTTTCACAGCTTGTGACACAACTTTAAAATAAACTTTTTGTTCATATATGAGCCCTAAAATGGCGGCTGCCTTACCTACTGTACTGGAAAATAGGAAGTGACCTAAGTCCACCGGCAGAAGTCATCATGGCGGTAGGCAGATACAGCCACGGTAGACATCTGCCTTTGGTGGTCTTGGGTCAATGGCAATGTCTGCCGGCAGTGACACTGTTTTACATGGCGAACGTGACCGCCATCCCATACTTCATCTCTCACCTGACTCCTGACTCTGCCAGCAATACCTCCACAACCTGAACTGCTGTGTACTGCCTCTGGGAGCAATCATGCAATGTCCTACAGGTAATAGGGCCCCTGACTTCTCCCCCAAGGAGCTTGAAAAGCTTATGGAGGGGGTCCTACCCCTGTATGAACAGCTCTATGGTGCACCAGAGGAATTGGTAATTGTAATGCAAGTGCAATGTTTTAAGGGTTAAGTGTATGATAATGTCCAGGGAATATGGTGGAATGAAAAATTGTGGTAAAATGTGTAGGTAGATGGGCATATGTGTACAGATAGATTTTGAGTCCTGAGACATAGTAGAGTGTGTGTGATGTTTGTACCCTGACCCAGCTGCTGGCTGTAATACATGATCAGTGAATGTGATGCAAAAAGAAAATTGGAAAGATATACCATGTTTACAGATATGCTGGTGGTCTGGTCACATGTTTCAAGCTGAGACCTGGTGCTGGATATCCAAGTTATATGCCTGTCTCATCTTCACACATGGCCTGACTGCAGATGGTCATCCCTCATTGAAGGTGATGTTCAAGGCAATCTGTATATGGCTAGTTACACTAACTTGTATTTTCACCCTGCTTGTTTTGATATTGTGTCTGTGGACATGACATTCTCTTCTTGTCTGTATCATCCATGCAGGTCAATGCCCATCAGGAAAAAGGTGTCACGGTGTAGGTACTCCTCAGACTCGGTGTGATGCAAACAAGGTCCACCTCCTGACACCACCAAGTCACTGATAAAAAACCACAGTGCATTGGAGTAATCAAGCGAGGGAAGGAAGGGGAAGGATCAGCAGGGACGGGATAACTGTAAAGAAAAATACACAGTGTTAATCATCACATTGTCTGTCTATTCTCATAAGGTCTCACTAAAACCAAAATGACCTGGCCTGCCCATAACTCATAAGGGCAGAACTAGTCCAAAGCCTGACTATGTTCCATCAGTATCACCAATGGATGACCCAAGCCAACTACGGCCACTAATAATCACCTAAGGGTCTCACCGCCCTTCCTCCTAAACAATACTACAGTACGTATAACGAAACAAACATGAGGAGAAAGAATAAGGTGAAGAAAATCTATTTTGTACTTCTTCCTATGATTCAGTTAACCCACTAAGCCTTTCGTTAATGTCACGTATATTTGAAGAAGTAACTCGTTCATATCTCAGTGAATGTTGACAAGAATTATTTGTCCCGGCTGTTTGGAATCCTGCAAACAGTAAATCTCATTCTGAATTGCCGCCAACTAAAAGCCAAAAGATTATGTCTCATAAGATCGCCGTTCCTTTATTATGGTACCTCAAAAAGTAAAGTGCTCCAATATATGACAGTCACCCACAACCTGGCCGTAAGGAATGCAGAAATAAAGAAAGGCGATAGCCTCCAGCAAGTAGCAAGCTTGCCGCTTACCACCTTCTTAGTACTTGGAATTCGAAAGGAGGAGCAGCTAGGAACTCCTTCTGCCGGTAAAAAGTCAGTTTCCAGGAGGGGGCCCTGATGAATCTCATTCCTCCTTTCCGGCCGCCGATGAATTCCCCCCTGGGGAACGCCGTCCGCTCCTACTTCGTTGAGGCTCCGACCTGCCTCATTAGCACAAATAACGCACACCCTTTCCAGGGTGCGCCGACTTTTACGCGATCTCTACCGCGCTGGGCTTCATGGGAGGTGTAGTCCCTAATGACTACAATCTCCCGATCGGCCCTGTAGGCGCCGGCTAGCACCTGACAGTACGCCCACCTCCAAAGCGCCTCCTAGGGCCAGGTTTAGTGGGATGACAAGCATGAAACCGTTGCACCGCCCTAGGGGCATGAACATTGCCTTCCGGCTCCCATGAATCCTCCTCGGCCTCATACCCTTTCCACGACACCAAGTACCATAACTTACCCCCCGTAGTTTGGAATCCAACACCTTGCGCACCTCATACTCCAGCTGCCCGTCTCTAACCACCGGAGGCACCGCCCGCCGGGTCGCGGACAGAGCTGGCTTCAAAAGGCTGCAATGAAACACCGGATGGATTCTTAAGGAAGCAGGTAAGTTGAGACGGTAAGCCACAGGGTTTATCTTGCGTACCACCTCATAAGGACCAATGTAACGAGGATGAAAGATGCTACGCATCTTAAAACGTATATACTTGGTGGAAAGCCACACTCGGTCCCCTGGCTGATACACCGGCCCCTCACGCCGATGTACATCACCCCATTTCTTATACTGTTCCTTGGCTTTATCCAAATTAAGTCGTATTTTTTTTTGCATGGATTGTAGGTTCTTAACCATAGCATGGACAGTAGGTTGATCCGTGACATCCCGAGGTATGATTATGGGCAACATCTCCGCGTGGAACCCTGTGTTAGCACGAAAAGGAGACTCCCTTATCGAGCTATGCCAAGCATTGTTGTACGATAGTTCGGCCAGCCATAGCAATGACACCCACGATTCCTGCGCGTCTTTTGCATAGCACCTCAGATATTTCTTCAGGGTTTGGTTGAGACGCTCCGTCTGGCCATCGGTTTGTGGGTGAAAACTGGTGGATAGGGCGGATTCAATGCGCAGAACCTTGCACCACATGCGCCAAAACCTAGCAACGAACTGGGGGCCTCTGTCTGAAATAATGGTTCTTGGTAAACCATGTAACCGCACCACTTGAGACAGAATTAGATGGGCGGTCTGACTTGCTGTAGGTAGGTTTCTACAAGGGAGAAAGTGACCCATCTTGGTAAGACTATCGATTACCACCATGATAGCATTGTACCCCTGATCCATTGGCAATCCTACCACAAAATCCACGCTGATGGTTTGCCATGGTTTTTCCGGAGTGGGCAAAGGCATCAGCTTGCCCTGGCTCTTCGCGTTTTCTCCCTTGGATCGAGCACATATCTCACACCGAGCTACCCATGTCGCAACGTCCTTAGCCCAACCTTTCCACCTGAAATGTCGTTGAACTATTTGCGCAGTTTTGGTGTACCCCGGATGACCAGCTGTTACCGCATCATGACACCAATTGAAGGCTTGCATTCGAAGTTCAGGTGTTGGTAAATACAAACGATTTTCTTGCAACGGTATTCCATGCTTAAGGGTACGGTCCTGACTTACTTCGGCCCACTCCTTCCACTGAGCAGCAGACTTATGCTTAGAGACCTTTTCTAGGAAGTGAGATATATGAAGGGCACAAAGCACTTTTTCCGGTTGGATGATTGCTTCATCAGGTCTTGAAGTGATGTTCCTCGCGTCCCTTTGTCTAGACAGTGAATCTGCCTTGCGATTGTCGACCCCAGGACGGAAGGTTACTACAAACTCATATTCTGAAAAGAACAGCATCCACCTCATTTGCCGCTGGGTAAGCTGTCTAGCCTCCTTCATATACTGCAGGTTTCGGTGATCACTATATATCGTGACCGGGTGTTGGGCCCCCCAGAGATAGTGTCTCCATTCCTGAAATGCCTTCTTGATGGCTAGTAGTTCTTTTTCTGCCACCGTATAGTTGAGTTCCGTAGCAGATAGCTTCTTAGATAAAAACGCCACCGGATGAAGCTGTCCCGAGGTCTTGTTTCTTTGGGATAACACAGCCCCAATGGCTATATCCGAGGCATCTGCTTCGACTATAAAAGGTACTTCTGGCTGTGGATGCTGAAGTATAGGCGCTGAGCAGAAGGCCTGTTTTAAGAAGCAAAAGGCCTCCTCTGCCTCCTCTGACCAAACAAAAGACACTCCCTTTCTTAGCAACCTTGTTATAGGTGACACAATGTGGGAAAAATGACAGATGAATCTTCTATAGTAATTGGAAAACCCCAGGAAGCATTGCACGTCTCTCACACTAGTGGGCACTGGCCACTCTTGAACCGCCTGTATTTTTCTTGTCGACATGCAGAACCCTTCCGGGCTTAAATCCACCCCCAAGAACTCAACCTTCTGTACATGGAACTCGCATTTGCTCAGTTTGCAATAAAGATGGTGCTGTTGCAATGCCTGGAGTACTAGGGAAACATGTTCCATGTGCCGCTCTAAGGAGGTAGAATACACCAATATGTCATCTATATAAACGATCACAAAGTGGTCTACGTATTCTTTGAGAACATCGTTCAGAAAGTATTGGAAAGCCGCCGGGGCGTTACACAACCCGAACGGCATTACCAAGTATTCAAACAGGCCATAACGGGTCTTGAACGCCGTCTTCCATTCATCCCCTTCACGGATTCTGACCAGATGGTAAGCCCCCTTCAGATCCAACCTTGTATAGATAGTTGCCTCTTTCACCTGTTCCAATAACACAGGAATGAGGGGAAGAGGGTATCTATTCCTTATCGTGTTCTTGTTCAGCATTCGATAATCGATGCAGGTTCTCAACTCTTTATTCGCTTTAGCTATGAAAAAGAGTGGAGAAGCTGCCGGAGAACAAGATGGTCTAATGAACCCGATTTCCAGGAAACGGTCCAGATATCTTCGCAAATGTTTGGTTTCTGGGTCTGATAGAGCATATACCCTACAAGAAGGAAGGAGTGCTCCCGGAATCAGATCTATCTTGCAATCGTATATACGATGGGGTGGCAATGTCTCCGCCTGACCTTCGTCGAACAAATCCTTGAACTTGGCGTAAACAGAGGGCAATATCACCGCTTTCTCCACCACTGTGGCCAACTGTAACCCTTGAGCCAACGCTAACGGGGGGGGGGTTATCATATAAGGAACAGACTTTCTCACTCCTCACGGACTGAAAACTAACCGTCTTGGTTTGCCAATCGATAACAGGATTGCTCTTTCTTAGCCAGGGCATTCCCAAAATTATTTCATACTGAGGAGCCTCTATTATATCTAGCCTGATTATTTCTCTGCGTGCCGGAGATACTCCACTGAAAACCAACCCCACATCCTCAGTTTGTTCAGTAAGGGGTCCAGACTTCAGTGGTGTACCGTCAACTGCCAACACAATTTCGGGGTTCTTTCTTGGAATTCTCAGAAGTCCCAGTCTCTTAACCACCCCTTCATCTATGAAATTTCCCGTGGCTCCTGAGTCTATCATTGCCCATACAGGATGGTTTCGATCTTGGGACACCAGCTCTACGGATAACAACAGGTGTGACGCCTTTTCTTCTTGTGGCAAGAGGGTTAAAGAAGTCAACCGGAACCCCGATAGGGGTTCTATAAAGGGCAAATCCTCTTTCTCTGATATCTTCCCTGACGTCACCGCGGCCTTTTGAGTGGGGGAGTAGGAGAACCTTTTTCTTGGTTTTTGGGGACATTCTCTCACATAATGACCCTTCCTGCCGCAATACATGCACAACCCCTGTACCCTCCTACTCTCTTTTTCGGCCTTTGACAGAGGTGCCCTAACGGCTCCCACTTCCATAGGTTCCCCGCATAAATCATGGGAATTAGGAACTGGTCGCCCCTCTCTTTCTGGAATGACCGGCCGCCTATCACCCGCTCTACGCTCTCCCCTTCTCTCTGCTAGCCGATGATTCAATCTCAAGGTAAGATTCACAAGTTCAGTACACGTGGAAGGCTGTGGATCTATTTGGGCTAGGATATCCTTCATGTCGTCTCTTAATCCTTGATAATAGAGAGACATTCTTTTCTCCTCTGGCCACTCTGATTCCGCTACCAGTCTATTGAAGGTGGTAAGATAAGTAACCAGGTCAGACCTCCCCTGTCTCAGTTCCAGCAATTCTCTATCAGCACTAAAGGTGGTTGTTCTGTGATCAAACACCTTCTCAAAGGCCGACCGAAAGGCATTCCAATCCGATAATAATGGGTCATCGTTTCTAACTAACGGCACTGCCCAGTTGGCTGCATCTCCCGAGAGATAAGAAATAGCGAACATTACCCTGGAAAGGTTAGAGGGAAAAGACGCCGGTCTACATGAGAATTGAAGAGACAACTGCGTTAAAAAAGCCTGAACTTTCCTGGGGTCCCCTGAAAACCGTTCCGGACTGGCCAAAGGGATTGGAGGGGAGACGTTCACGGTTATCTGCGGTGTAGATGCTGAGGCATCGAAGGGATTCCTAGTAAGCCTTTCTACCTTGTCCCTTAGTGCCGCTGCCTCCACCCTAGAATCTGCCAACTCTTGCTGCACTAACACTAACGCCTGTAATACATCATCCATAGATGCCATCTTTGCATTACACCGAGCAGGAGGAGTATTATTCGTGGGTGCGTTATTCTGTCACGGTGTAGGTACTCCTCAGACTCGGTGTGATGCAAACAAGGTCCACCTCCTGACACCACCAAGTCACTGATAAAAAACCACAGTGCATTGGAGTAATCAAGCGAGGGAAGGAAGGGGAAGGATCAGCAGGGACGGGATAACTGTAAAGAAAAATACACAGTGTTAATCATCACATTGTCTGTCTATTCTCATAAGGTCTCACTAAAACCAAAACGACCTGGCCTGCCCATAACTCATAAGGGCAGAACTAGTCCAAAGCCTGACTATGTTCCATCAGTATCACCAATGGATGACCCAAGCCAACTACGGCCACTAATAATCACCTAAGGGTCTCACCGCCCTTCCTCCTAAACAATACTACAGTACGTATAACGAAACAAACATGAGGAGAAAGAATAAGGTGAAGAAAATCTATTTTGTACTTCTTCCTATGATTCAGTTAACCCACTAAGCCTTTCGTTAATGTCACGTATATTTGAAGAAGTAACTCGTTCATATCTCAGTGAATGTTGACAAGAATTATTTGTCCCGGCTGTTTGGAATCCTGCAAACAGTAAATCTCATTCTGAATTGCCGCCAACAAAAAGCCAAAAGATTATGGCCCTCATTCTGACCCTGGCGGTCTTTGACCGCCAGGGCGGAGGACCGCGGGAGCACCGCCGACAAGCCGGCGGTGCTTCAATGGGGATTCCGACCGCGGCAGTAAAGCCGCGGTCGGACCGGCACCACTGGCGGGGTCCCGCCAGTGTACCGCGGCCCCATTGAATCCTCCGCGGCGGCGCAGCTTGCTGCACCGCCGCGGGGATTCTGACCCCCCCTACCGCCATCCAGATCCCGGCGGTCGGACCGCCGAGATCCGGATGGCGGTAGGGGGGGTCGCGGGGCCCCTGGGGGCCCCTGCAGTGCCCATGCCACTGGCATGGGCATTGCAGGGGCCCCCGTAAGAGGGCCCCTAAATGTATTTCACTGTCTGCTGCGCAGACAGTGAAATACGCGACGGGTGCAACTGCACCCGTCGCACAGCTTCCACTCCGCCGGCTCGATTCCGAGCCGGCTTCATCGTGGAAGCCTCTTTCCCGCTGGGCTGGCTGGCGGTCTGAAGGAGACCGCCCGCCAGCCCAGCGGGAAAGTCAGAATTACCGCCGCGGTCTTTCGACCGCGGAACGGTAACCTGACGGCGGGACTTTGGCGGGCGGCCTCCGCCGCCCGCCAAGGTCAGAATGAGGGCCTATGTCTCATAAGATCGCCGTTCCTTTATTATGGTACCTCAAAAAGTAAAGTGCTCCAATATATGACAGTCACCCACAACCTGGCCGTAAGGAATGCAGAAATAAAGAAAGGCGATAGCCTCCGGCAAGTAGCAAGCTTGCCGCTTACCACCTTCTTAGTACTTGGAATTCGAAAGGAGGAGCAGCTAGGAACTCCTTCTGCCGGTAAAAAGTCAGTTTCCAGGAGGGGGCCCTGATGAATCTCATTCCTCCTTTCCGGCCGCCGATGAATTCCCCCCTGGGGAACGCCGTCCGCTCCTACTTCGTTGAGGCTCCGACCTGCCTCATTAGCACAAATAACGCACACCCTTTCCAGGGTGCGCCGACTTTTACGCGATCTCTACCGCGCTGGGCTTCATGGGAGGTGTAGTCCCTAATGACTACAATCTCCCGATCGGCCCTGTAGGCGCCGGCTAGCACCTGACAAAAGGGACTTGGCGTGCTATCGCCAAGAAAGTGAGAACCCCTGAGGTCCACAGCTGGCAGAGCACCCACTGCATGAAAAGGTGGGAAGACTTGAGACGCTGGGCCCAGAAGACCGCAGAGGCCCAGCGGGGGATGCCCTCCCAAAGAGGACTGGTTGCCTGTCAGACCTTGACCCCCCTAATGGCCCGCATATTGATGCAGGCGTACCCGGAGTTAGATGGGCATTTGAGGGCAGCGCAGCAACCACAATGGGGTAAGTACAGGCTTGCCACATTTTCATGCCTTTAACAGGTTAGTGTGATGTGAAGGTTTCTAAGCTGTGACAATGTGGTAAGTACAAAGGGTGAAATATCTCCAAGGAACAAATTGATGTGCAGTCCCCAACATTGGATCACAGGCATGCACATTCTAATTTGTATAGGGACATATTACTCTCTTATTTTGTACACTCTGTACAGAAGCATATGATGAAACACATGTGACTGTGTCAAATGTGTATACCACTATACACCTTTTCATACCCTGGTGGTTGTTCTTTTCCAGATACAGGTCAATACTCCCAATATCATGATGGCAAGTTGTTCTGGTCTTTGCCCTCTGTCCATTCCAATGTCCCTTGATCCATGTCTATGTGCAACATAGAGTCTGACAATTTGAAGTCATTCCAACTTTTCAAAAGATTTTTGATGAGTGACAGCATCATGTGAGGCTGTGATGCCCATCTGACATTTCACATCCCATGCTTGCATGACCTATTCAAACCTGTTATAAGGTCAACCCCCTTGGTAGGTGGGGGATATACATAGGCCTGTGTAATATGTCATCTGAGTGGGCATCCTACATGTTGGTAACCATGGAGGTATTGCTATACTCCTATTGGATCACATACATTGGTGCCAGGGCTATGCCTGTTAGTACCATGTTCATGTTCTGTAGGTGGGAAGTGGCTACACAGCTATGTGCTTAGCCATAGTATTGTAGACATGATAAATAGGCTAATCTCAGCTGTTTTCTGGGCTCTCTATAATGGCTTGGAACTAACAGAAGAATTGGGAATGCATTGGTGACAGTAACTCACCATTCCCAAAAACATCCTGACATCTCTTTGAGTAACAGGAGGGTTCATTTTTAAAATGGTTGTAACCCTTTCTTTTGGCACCTTCCTTGCACCTTTCTTTATTGGATGTCCCAAGTATTTCACTTGTTTTTTAAAGTAGTGTAATTTCGTAAGGGGACAATTTATGTCAATTTTCACCCAAATGATTCAATGAGGCAATAGTATCATGCTTGCATGCTTACTGTGAAGCAACTAATGAGTCATCAATGTATTGAACCAATGTTGATTGGAAAGACATTTCCAATTTTATTTCAAATTCTTTTCAAACACCTGATTAAATATGGATGGGGATTTTGAAAAGACTTGGGGGATCCTACACCAACAATATACACAATTGCAGAATTTAAAACAGGAGAGAAACTGGCTATCCTTATGTAGAGGCACTGAGAAAAATGCTTGTGACAAGTCCACTACTGTGAACCATTATGCATCACATGGAATTTCAAACAAAATCACAGCTGGATTGGGTACCATTGGACAACATTTGACCACAATATAAAAAAAAATCTCAAATCCTGAACAATGCAAAATTTCCCAATTGTTTTTTGCAAACCAACAATAGGTGAATTACATGGGCTACTCAGCACTTCTTTCAAGACTGCCTGCTTAACAAAATCTGCAATTACAGGAGTAACTCCTTCAATTATATCTGGTGCCTTGTGATATTGAGGAGTTTTCAGGAAAGCTGCTCTAGGTTTCACTGTGACTTTCACTGGTTCAACTCCTTTAATTAAACCAATATATTTTCCAGAAAGATCCCAAACTTTGGAAATAACTGTATCTTGTGAATCAGTTTGCAGGGCTAATACTGTAAATGCAGTATAAACAGTAATCAATGGAAACTCTTCATTAATCAAATTACAATTTCCAGTTGGTAAACAGGATTCTTCATCATCACTATTTGTTTGGATAGCAATTCCATCATTTGTGCAAGTAATCGAACAACTTGTTTTCCACAGCAAATTTCTTCCTAAAAGTTATACTGTACTTAAGTCACAGACTACGAATCTGTGCATACCTTAAAAATTACCAATTTTAACAGGAATTTGCTCAGTAATTGGAATTGTCAGATGCTGATTCACTACTCCTACAACCTGTACTGTGTTCCCAGAAAGTGGCACATTAGGAGCTTCTGCAGTTCTGACAGAAGAGCGTGTTGCTCCTGTGTTAACCAGAAATGAAACATCATGATCCATTACAGTTCCATTTAAATAAGGACCACTTATCCACCTCTAATAAATAGAAACTTTCATTTGTCTTGACAACTAACTTAAACAGATTTAATTTGCTTTTAAAAGAGCTAAAGACAGGAGAGACCACACCAACATGGCATGCCTAGCCAAGAAGCATCTGCCTCTCTGACCTCATCATGGGGACTACCACCCGATGGTCATTACAGATGCAGGGAAAGTGCTGTTTGCCCATGGACCCATAACAATCGAACATTCCACTATCAAGACATTAGCATAACACTCAAAAATCATGCAAACCTTAAAATCCAAAAATGTTGTCTATGTTTTGTGCCTGGACAGTATTTTCTATATAGGGCATACCACAAAAAAAGCCAAATAAAAGACCTAACTTAGAAAAGGATTAGATGCAAAACACCATACGCATCCGATGTCCAACATTTCAGTAAATTTAACCTTACTGTAAACTATTTGAGGTGTCAAGTAACTGAAAAGTTTATACTTTTCCCAAGGGTGAGCGACATCTCAAAAATTCTAAACTTGGTAGAATGTAGGATGTCCATGTCCAGCCTAGACTTAATGAAACCAGACATGGACCTCCATAGTCATCCCATATACAGTGCTGGGACAGTTGTAAGACACTGGTACCTAATTCTTGCTTTTAACATGCAGCCTGAGCACATGAAGCTGTTTATAAATCAGTCAAAAAGCATGTCTCGCCCACTAAATACAATGGAACGTCAGAACGACCATTATTTATATGTTTTAATTAATGAGCTCAAGCACATGCTTGCTCATGTGATGTGTATGAAAACGTAAACATCTGTAGACTCAGTCATTTGTATCCCAATACTAAGATGCATATACTCCATTACCATTGCTTCAATGTCGCTTCCATGTAACTATGGGCCAGATGTAGGTAGCCTTTTGCACGTTGCAAACTGCGAAAAACGCAGTTTGCGACGTGCAAAAGGCCAAACGCGATGCACAACTCGGTACCGACTCGGTACCGACTCGCAATTTGAGGCTGCGACTCGCAAATAGGAAGGGGTGTTCCCTTCCTATTTGCGACCGCATCGCCATGCTGAGTTGCTTTGTGACCGCGAATGCGGTCGCAAACCAACTCGCAGTTACCATCCACTTGAAGTGGGTGGTAACTCATTCGCAAAAGGGAAGGGGCCCCCAGAGGACCCCTTCCCCTTTGTGAATGTCAAAAAAAATAAATTTCAGAGTAGGCAGTGGTGCTGCGGACCACTGCCTACTCTGAAAAAAACAAAAACAAATGGTTTCGGAAGTTTTTCGTTTTGCAGCTCGTTTTCCTTTAAGGAAAACGGGCTGCAAAATGAAAAAAAAAACTGCTTTATTAAAAAAGCAGTCACAGACATGGAGGTCTGCTGTCTCCAGCAGGCCACCATCCCTGTGAGTGCATGGACTCACTATGGGGTCGCAAACCGCGACTCACCTCATTAATATTCATGAGGTGGGTCTTTGCAGCCCCATAGCGAGTCGCAGAAGGTGTCTGAGACACCTTTCTGCATTTGGTTTTGCGAGTTGCAATTTGCGAGTTGCTGTGACTCGCAAATTGCAAGTCGCAAAATTATACCTACCTACATCTGGCCCTAAGATACTAGCCAAAATGCTAAAAACATAAATGAGCTGTTGGCCTTTCTCAGGGTTAATATTCATGATATATCTTGCACATATGGCATGTCCTGGTCATTGGAAATATAACTACTTGTGCATTACTGTCAAATATAATGCATACATCATTCCTTGTAGTTTTTACACTTTTTTTGAAAAAAATGACATTTTTGTCTACTAATACTTTTTTCAAGTGAATACATTGACCAGTAAATGGAAATTTTCACAACAAAAAGCCCCTTGCCCTTGATTGCTTGACTTTCTTGCCTGTCTCACTTCCCCCGTGTTAGGCAGCGACTTTCTTTCATATTCATTCTTTGTCCTGCACTTGAAACGTTTCTTCTTTAATGTACTCTGACTGGATGACGGCATTCCACTGCTTGCATTCACTGATTTTTTTTTCGCTCAGCGCTCCATGCGAGTGCATTAGTTTTCTTACTTTTTCCCTGGTGTGCTGCTTCCTACTCAAATAACTGCCCCAAGCGCACTTTCTGTTGCTTCCTCCCATTACCCTCCCTTGTTCATCTGTTGCTTCCCTCACTCCTGCTGGCTTTTCTTTAATTTTTCCTTATCTTTCTACTCCCTTCCAGACTCAAAGTCCTTTGTTGCTCTTTTTCCCTCACTCCATGTTGCTCCCTCAGGTGTGGATTTCTTTCCCCACCCCCTTCTCCAGTGCTCTCCTGCCACTTCTTCTGGGTTTCACATTCTTTGTTTTTCGGTGGGAGGGGATGGTGGCGGCTGTATTTTGTTGCTAGCTTCTCCTGTTTCAAAATGTGCTTTTAAGTACATATTTGTTTTATATTTACCGCTCCAAGATTGGTCTCTGTTACCTTGTAACAGTAAATAAGGAAAAAGCAAAATTGCGGCCATGCTATTTGCATGCACATGTGTTGTTGCGTTGGATCGCTGTAGCATCATGACACAAGCGCACAGTCACATCCACATTTTGCCAATGCTGAACAACGTGAACAAAAATCAATGGCCAAATCAATAGGTTTTCTAATTCATGCTTGTTTTCAAAATCACTAACAGAACGCAATGAGATTTTTCTGCTAACTAGTAGTTAAGCACAGGTCTTATTTTGAATTTCCATCCATTCTGCGTATCTGTGTTCTCCATATGGATACTAAGAACATGATAATACATCTTTTTTTCTGTGAGCCCAAGCCTCTTTTTAGGGTAGATCCTGCGAGTGCATGCGCTAGCCCATGCATCTCGCTTGTGAGACTCTGCTGTGTTCAGTGCACGGCTTGGAGCCTGCCTGCCCCTCACCATTTGTTGTTTTGCCTGGCACTCTTCTTTACAGCCTCATAATTCATCAAGGCACGGGTTGCAGCACTTTCGTTTCTCTGTGTGGAGCAAGGATCAAGCACAAATTGATGCAACCTAAAAAGTGCCCATCTGCTGATCCTGATGTGATCGAGGTACTATTTGTTGTTTTTAACTTTGAGTGCCCTGCAAACAGAAGGCTTGTGACTGCCAAAAACGTGCCCAGTAGGCACAATATTTTATTTTTTAAAGCTAACTTTACTGTATTTTATTTTGCCAAGTCGGCTTTTCTCAGTTTCCTCTGGTGTTTTCTTTTGTTTTTGCTCATGGGTGTTGTTGTCAAAAGATGACAATTAACTTCTTCAAAATATGCAAGACCTATTGCATTGCAAACGCTTGTTTTAAAACTACTGATAAATGTATCAGCTTTCCATTGTATACTTCGTAGGCAATCTAAGCCTGCCATGACTAATGAAAGCAAATGCCTCCTCTTTTATCGCATGACCTCTCAGAGATATTTCAGACTACAAATCTCTAAAAATCACCCTTTTTATTTCTTTTAATGTTTAGGGTGTTAGCCAGATTACTACTGTGCCTTGGCTCGATGATGATCCCCTTAATTCAGTGCATTAAGTATAGAAATGTTGAGATGTTTATGGCCCCTATTCCTCTTGAATTCTTTGTAACGAGAACACCATTGCTTTCTTATTCTTGATGTTTCAAAAACATTCAAATCTATCCTTTTTACTAATGTGTGGCACAAATAGATGTATAGTTTGAAGCACGGTTTCACCTTGTGTGGTACCTTTTGTATATAATTTGTAAAAGATTATTTGCAATAATAACACATCGGTCAAGCAAAGAAAATGTACAGGTATATTTTTCTATAGTAAACAATTTGTGTGGTTAATAACCTATGATACCTTACAAGTAAATCTCAAGAAAACATTATTGTCATTGCAAGGTAACTACCCAGGCTTTCTAGGAATACAGGCTTACTATTTGAGTTATATATATTTTCCATGTATAGCATCTCATGTTTGAAGTGCTCCTGCTACTGCAACAGTGTGCTTTGTTAGTAATTTAGCTGTGCCTTGTAACTAGATTCAGGCTATGTCAAATACCTCAAATAAAATAGAGTAAGATAAAAAGGATGGAAATTTAAACGTCACTTACCATAGTATAACCAATATTTCAAGATGTCTGTCATGTTGCTTGTGAACATGGTGACCATCTTGGAATGATATTGTATATAATAGATTGTTGTTTTAACATTCCAAGATGGTCATCAATGATGTCATTTGAGATAGCATCTGTGATATCATAATTGACGTCATAGAAGACCTCATGAATGATGTACTATGTGAGGCCATAATAAGTGTATGCCAGGGCTGCAACTTATAGTTAGCTCTGCTATCTACAACTGGTTAATTTCTGTGTTTTTTTTAGTTCAAAATGTTATTGTTGTCACTGACCTATTCACTTAGCTATAACATTACTTTAACCTTTGTTTTTTCAGTGAACTTCTAAGGGTTTTCGTTAAACAAAAACACATAAGTATAATGTTACTTTAACCTTTGTTTTTGTTCAGTGAATTTCTAGGTTTTTTCATGTAAAGTAATATTTTGTTACCATTAGCATACTCATCCCCCTGCTGTGCACAGCAGGGTGTTGGCCACAGGGCTTGGCCCATAGCCAGGCTCTGCGGCCAAAGTCGCAGCAGATGGCCAACCCCATGTTGCGCACAGCCTTTGCCATATGCAGCATAAGGTTGGCCTTTGGGCCTTGGGGACCCCATCCAGGGCCAAATACAAGAAAAAAGGAGAGGAAGCCGCATGGTCCCCCTCCCCAAGCCTTATTAGTCCCAGGGATCCCATCCCCTGGAGGGGATACCAATAAAAAGGTGAGAAGGGCTATGTGGCCCCCTTTCCCGAACTGCATTAGGCCCTTGGGACCCCATCCCCCAGAGACCTATGTATTTGAAAGGGGAGGTGGGCCACAGGGCCCCCCTCCCTGAGACCCATTAGGCCATGCGGACCTCTGCCCCCAGAACCCTATGTATTTTAAAGGAGGGAGGCCACAGGACCCACCTCCGAAAACCTCATTAGCCCCTTGGGACCCCATCTCCCAGGACCTTTTTTTTAAACGTGAGGGTGGCTACATGGCCCCCCTTTCCATGCCTCATTAGCCCTGGGGACCACATCTCCTAGGGTTCTATGGGGCATATTTATACTCTGTTTGCGCCGGAATTGCGTCTTTTTTTTTACGCAAATCTTGGAGTTTGCATCATTTTTTAGCATGGACACCTACCTTGCGTTAATGATATGCAAGGTAGGCGTTCCCGTCTAAAAAATGACTCCAAGGCATGTGCGCCTTATTTAAACTCCCGTGCAAAAATGACGCTCAGGAGTGGGCGGGTCCAAAAAAATGACGTCCAGCCGCTTTTGCGTAATTTTTTAACGCCTGGTCTGGGCAGGCGTTAAGGGACCTGTGGGCTCGGAAGGAGCCTAGAGGTGCCCTCCCATGCCCCCAGGGACACCCCCTGCCACCCTTGCCCACCCCAGGAGGACGCCCAAGGATGGAGGGACCCATCCCAGGGGACTTAAGGTAAGTTCAGGTAAGTATATATATATTTTTTTTTTTGGCATAGGGTGGCCTGATTTGTGCCCCCCTACATGCCACTATGCCCAACGACCATGCCCAGGGGACATAAGTCCCCTGGGCATGGCCATTGGGCAAGGGGGCATGACTCCTGTCTGTGCTAAGACAGGAGTCATTTCAATGGGGGTTGGGAGTAAAAAGAAATGGCGCAAATCGGGTTGAGGCCAATATTTTGCCTCAGACCTGACTTGCCCCATTTTTTGACGCCCAAGCTCCATTTTCCCTTACGCCGGCGCAGCCTGGTGTGGGTAATTTGTTTTGACGCACACCAGTCAGCTGCGCCGGCTAACGTAATTCCATAAATAAGGCGCCTGCATGGCGCTTTGGAATGGCGTTAGCCGGCGTTAAAATTTTTTACACACAACTGTGTTGGCGCAGTTGTGCGTCAAAAAGTATAAATATGGCCCTATGTATTTCCCCAAATCTTAGTACGCCCATAGGACCCCATCCTCCAGGGTCTTTTTTGAAGGGGAGAGAGTCTGTGGGCCTTTCTCCTGAACCACTATATGCTCAAAGAGCTTACCCCCAGGCCGAAACTTACAGAAAAAGAAAGGGGATGTGCCTCTCCTCTCCAAGCCTTAAAATAGCCCTGGGGACCAGGGAACCCATTCCCCCAGGGCCAAGGTTTTTTTTGAAAGGGAGCAGGGCCAAGGGGCCAATCCTCACTGAGCTGAAGTGATTGTATATTAATATGTTTTTTATATTGCAAACTCCAGTAAAGTGACATGTATTTGAAATTACCATATTTGTGAATCTTCTATGATATTCACTGACCTGATGTAGCTTATCATCACTTGCTTATATTGTGTGACCAACTAATCATTTAGACAGGGACACGCAATTGCATATTTTTCCTCTATCAACCTATTTTGTGCTATTAGCTCCACAATGAAGAATATTTCTGTCTTACCAAGATATCACCATATGGCCTTTTCAACATGAACACTCATGTTTACACCTATTATAGGTATAGTTGGCTGCTAACAATGTAGGCCAACCGATTTCCTTCAACCAACAATAGTAGTGATTCCTTCATTTACCCTCATTCCTTATATCTTTTGTCTTTGTGTCACATTTTAAAGTGCTAGTGGATATGGGACTCCCTTATCATTAGAACTGGATGCCCATGGGTTAGTCAATTGTGCTTACTGGGGCCCTTGAGTTATCCATCTGTTGAGATTACTATAGTGCCAGTGTGTTATGCAACCCACTTATTGTTACCCTATAGCATACTTGTATTCTTAAACAAATGAAAGCTATTCAATTTATACAGGCATTCTGTTATTACTGCAGTGGCTTGTAGTTATAGTGCATCCATTGTAATCCACATACTCTATGAGTTACATGTATATATAGAAAAACTTTGGAAAGTCCAACATTTAATTGATTTTATTTTACCCTTGTTACATCAAAGGTTTGTACTGTACTGTTCAATCTCACTGTATTCTCCAACGTAGTTCATTTTGTGACAACATTAAACCATTTGTCCATCCATCACACATGACATCAATTCACCATAGTTTTTAATGTGCAATGTTGGCTGTCTTTGGAAGACTTTTATGGAATGCAATATATCATCCTGTCATTATCTGTATCACAATAGTCTCAATAATCAGGGATTCCATGAATTCATCTGGTACTCCAACTGTTCCTTATGCTGTTCTGTCGTAAGTTATAAATAAACATGGAGTTCGATGTCTGAATTATGGGCCTCATTACGACTTTGGCAGTCCTTTGACTCGACCGCCGACGCTGCTGCAGGCAAAAGACCACCAGTACTGGAGGTCTTTTGTTCACAATATTAGGAGTGTTCTGCTGGGCCAGCGGGCAGCCCAGCGGAACATTCACCACAACATTGACGCCGGCTTGTAATTGAGCCAGCGGCAATGTTGTGGTCTGTCGGGTGCGACAGCACCCATCACGCATTTCACTGCCCATAATTCAGGCAGTGAAATGTGTGATGGGGCTGTGCATGGGGGCCCCTGCACTGCCCATGCTAGCGCCAAGTGCATGGGCAGTGCAGGGGGCCCCACGATGCCCTCATTCCGCCAGCCTTTCCAAGGCAGTGTTAACCACCATGCAAAGGTTGGAGGATGGGGGCGGCTGTCGGCGGTTTGACCGTGGCGGCCACGGTCATGATCGGGCGGTCGATTCGCCCTGTCTACGTCAGTCCGACTGCCTTCACAAGGCTGGCGGTCTTAAGACCGCCAGCCTCATAATAATGCTCTATGTCCTTAAGAATGGCTCTTGTCATGCTTTTAAATCACTCTTAGAAAACGTTTTAGTGGTCCTGCCAATGTATTGCTTTTTACAGCTATTCTAGAACATCCACAACATATTTAGGGCTACAGGTGATTGTTTCTTTATTTGGTATTCTTCTACCTTCAAATGTTTCATATTAATTTGTATTCCATCCAAATTTGCAAGCTTTGCACATTTTACATTTTCAAAGAACCATCACTTTCTTTGTTTCTCAACAGTAAATATCCAAGTTTCATAGTTCTCTCATAAGTTACATGGGGATGAATTTCAACAAAATGTTTAAGGTGTTCATTATGCATCAGCAAATTCCAATTCTTTGTTATTTTTTTGTACTCTGCTGTTCCATGTTATATTCCTTTACAAACCTGAATATCACTTGAGAATTCTGGAGTGGGATCACCTCAGATGTTATGTCTGAATTTGACTGTCAAGTAGTTCTCCCTTTTCCTTATTTTTGCTCTTTCAATGCATTTTCCAATACACTCTTAGATATACATATAATATATAATACAATAGATCTACATACCTATATGTAGTATGTGTATTCTCCAATAAAGCACCTGTGCAACTCACCATGAATCTTGTTGGTGGCTTTTTAAAGGATGTGTGCATCTCTGAGAGGATATAAATAATGGATGTCCTGTCCTTGCCTAAGTTGCTTTCTGGTTGTTATTTTCCCCCATTTCCCCACTCCAGCAGACCATCGTTTCTCCACACATCATTTGATGATATTTTATTTCAATATCTTTAAGTGGATACATTTGTAAACCTCATAAGGCTCCAAGTTCTTCAATTGTCTACTAGCTTCCATTAGATATAAGGACTTGTCAATTATTACAATATTTTCTGATTTATTCGAGGCATTTATGTTATTGGAGTAATTCATTTAAACTAATATATATCAGTTTATGTAAGTGAAAAAAGTGACACTAGCAATCCTAAGTATATGCATCATATAATTACAAGTACATTCAGAGTGTTGGACAAGCCAAGCAAGACTCGAGCCTGGCTCTGACTCTTCCTTTGTCCCCTGAGGATGGGTAAACCAAAATAGAGCTGAGACGACCATCCCAGGCCCTACTTTTTCCCTCCCTACTGCAGGCTTAAAAGATTAAAAGCCCTAGAAGCAAGAAAGCTGAGTGCATGAAATCTGAAAAGGGTGCTTTATGCTGAGTTGTGTCTGAAGCCAAGTGAGCTTCAGTGCCTCAGTGAAGACCAGTGGGAAAGCCTCTTTGTGTTCTTAATCAATATATTTTTTGTTATTGAGGGACTGACCCTCTTTTTATATGTCTATTGAGTTAGGTTAAATTAAGCTGTGATACTTGAACATATTGAACATAAGGCATTATGTGCTCATCGGATTTGCAGTCACAAACCCTACAATTCCCCAAATCATAGGGGTTGTGAACAATTCCCCAGATCACAGGGGTTGTGACCCAAAAATGGCAGAAAATTGATTTTTACATTTTGTGAGACAGAACAGCATTTCCGACCCCCAAAATAAGTTCACCGATCCATACCGAATTACAATTACAATTACGAAGGGACGTGAAAGGGGTGTTCCCTCCTATTTGCAATTTAGTATGGTATATATCAATGATTTGCCACCACAATTGCCATAAAAACCCATTGAACAATTACCGACTCCTCAGAGGAGGTGGTAATTGCATTACAAATAAGAAGCTGTTCCTATTGGTAGCTTCTCCTCTGAGAATCCTGGGTTTGAAGACAATAATAGGTGGTGCAGAAAACAGCATGCCTGATTAATATACATTAGGCAGATAGTTCTGTGACCCCCTGCTACTGGAGATTGTATAACACAATCTATTATTAGTTTAGCTTACACGGTTTACACAGGACGGGTTTCCTTTGTACAGAAGTCCGAAGCCGGGCCCACAGAAAAGAATAGATCATTCAGTGAGGACCCATTTGGGTGGGTCCGGCGTTTCTGGCATCATGTATGACAGTTGTGGCAGATGAAGGACAAGGGTTTAGTGTTCCACTGAAGAGAGTCCTAGGCCCCTGTATGAGCGACGTGCTAGAAGTTTGGCATGGGCCAAGCATGGGCGTGAGGAGCCTCAGACAGGTTTGTATCCATGCATCAATGTGACATAGCATCGATAAGAGAACATGGAGAGGAATCATGCTCAAAACATACCTAAAGCGTTGAAGTGTGACCATTTTGGCTGCTTGTATCCCAACCCACATAAAGAGCCCCAGATGCAACCATTTGTCAAAGTCCATTGCCATGCAGACAATGAGGGGATCTAGATTGTCAGGTATCATACACTCTAATCACTGGTTGGCTAGGATTCCTAAATATTTGACTTGCGACTGTACCCACCGGTTTGGGTAGTCTTCAATAGTAGCTTGTGCGTTGATACGGGATAGGGGTAGAGCTTCACACTTGACCCAGTTCACCTTGTAGCCAGGAAGGACTGCAAAGTTATCAATAATCTCCATTAAGGCTGGTAGGAAGTGGGTTAGGTCTGCTTGGACTCACCTCTTCCAAGGGGTATCCCTGTTAAATAGGTGAATGGCAGTTTATTGCCGCTAGGTATTCCAACTCTAATAGTAATAGGAGGGGTGAGAGTGGACAACCCTGCTGTGTCTCCCTTTGAATTTGAAAGTGATCGGAAAGGAAGCCTCCGCAGTTGACCTGAGATGTGGGGTTATTGTAAAGCAAGCGGAGCAGACCTTGGCATTGAACTGTTCACCCAGTCCAAATCTCCGTAATGCTACGAAGAGATAGCCCCAGTCAATGCAGTCACATGCCTTTTTGGCACCAAGGGACAGAGCTAAGGCTTCATCTGGCACATCCTTGGCCTTCCATAGGGGGTGGGACAGAGTACAGAGGTAATTCCTAGAGGTGCGTCCTGGTGCAAATACCACTTGGATATGGAGTATCAGGAAGGGGATGACTTTATGAAGACAGACCTCCAGTACACAGGCAAGGATCTTAATTCCCACATTAAGGAGCAAGATTGGTCTGTAATTACCACACTGGAGGGGGTACCGCCCCAGTTTTGGGATGATCGCAATTACCGCTCTGTTGGAAATAGAGCCTAAGGTGCCTGACTGTTCGGTCTCTTCGAAAGTAGCATGAAGGAAGTCCACTTTCTCCTCCCCCGTCCATTTATAAAACTCCACAGGGAAGCCATCCTTCTGCGGAGCTTCGTGGTATGAGAGTGTAGAGATCGCCTGTGCTATTTTGGTCATGATAATTTCACCATCCAGGAGGGAATGTCCCTCATCCATCAAAGGTGGGCATTGTACACCATTCAAAAAGAAAAAGAATCGCAAATTCATTGACTGTGTCTTGTGGTCTAGTGAGGATGTGCTGTCCGAAGAATGGTCACTGTTGCGCTGCCAGTAGATGCCTGGCTTTCTCACCCTTCTCATAATGGTGCCATTCGAGGCATTGCAGGGCATATTCCGCCTTAAACGTATATGAAGTGTTAAGAGCCATGCACGGTCATTCAAGTCTACATCTTATCAGGGTATAGGACATGCCGTATATTAACAGATGAGGGATGTGATGTCCTTCTCTGGTCCTTTTTGGGGGTCTGCAGCTTGCTTGTTGCAGAGCACCGTGTCACGCATCATCTGTCCCTGGACGGCAGCCTTCGCAGCTGCCCAGAGTACTCTTTGGGATGCCACTTAGCCCCTGTTATCCTCCATATTATTGGGGACATGGGAGTGCAGGAGCAATTTACCTTGAGGGGAACGCTACCGGTGTATGGCTAGGCGCTATGGTTTGCAGCTCAGGGAGACAAGGTCCACCTCCGTGGTCAGTAGGACATGGGCAGTCTCCAGTATTCTGGAACTCCGAACCTGTTCCACTGACCACTGGGATACCAGAAAGTAGTCTAACTGTGATTGTGTGCCATGAACTAGTGAGAGAAAGGTGTTCTCTCTGTCTGTGGAGTGGGCAAGTCTCCAGTGATCCACCAGTCCGTGGTCCTCCATCATATCTCCTAGTGGGGCCCAGTCTGGGTTGTTGCCCATGTCTTGGGGTCCGGTCCTGTCCAGTACCTCGTCGCAGGTGAGGTTCTAGTCGCCCCCTATGAAATAGTGTGATGCTCCTATCTCTGTTATGAGTGGTTAAGACGGAAGAGGAAGGTGCCTATACATAGTGTGTGATCCCCGATCCGCAGTTTTGAGAAGACATTTCTGCCATCTGGTTCCAACCATGTTTTAACTATGGCGACGGAATGGGTTTCACATGTCAGAATCACCACACCACGTTTACGGGGTGGTCCACCGCCTGCCTCAGGTTGGTCCGGGTAGCTAATGTGTATTATCTTACCCACCCAGTCCCGATATAGCTTGTATGATTCAGGCCTATCAGGGTGGGTCTCCTGTAGTAATGCCATATCCGCCCTGCAGAAAGGAGAGTATTTTCTTGCACTTCATATAGTGTGTGAGTCCATTTACATTTCACAAGAGTATGCGTAGGGGGTGGGGGTTGGAAGGAGGTGGGCTGGTCATTATCATGTCTCTATGTTGTATGTGGGGGTGTTACTTGTTCTCCTCGGGGTAAGGAAAAGCTAGAGGGGGGAGGTAGCAGTGGTGTGGGACCATCAGGTCCAGTCTAGGTTGGACTGTATGTAGGTCAGTGAAGAAGCAAGAATGTGAGAAAGACAGAGAGAGATAGGACAGCGGTGGGGCGGGAAGGTAAAAAAGAAAACAGAACGAAATAAGATGAGGGAAGGGAGGTCAAATTAAACAGTATATGAAGAAGAAGAATGTGAGGTAGACTAGGTGGGGGAGAAAAACAGCCTAGGCTAGAACAGACCTCTTGGGTCTAGATCTGTAGCCTGCAGGTCTAAACCTGTGGGTCCAGTGCGCTAAAGGGGCCCCTTCAGAGCAACAGGGCAGGCATCAGAGGTAATCTGATCGTGTGTGTACTGGTACCGAGATGGGGGGGAGGAAGTGGGGGAGGCCAGTCATAGCGGTCGGCATGGTCTCCCGAGTAAACCTGATCATGTTTGTACTAGCGTCTGCCCTATAGGTCCGGGGAGATGAGAAGGGGGATACAGGGGAATTACTCTGTTGTGAGGGAAGAGTCACAAACAGTGTGACATCATGTCCTAGAGACAACATATCAAAGGCAACTAGCAAAGCTAACATGTAGTGCACAGCAGGCAACGCAACAAAGCAGAACCATGTATCGTTAAACATTGGTAAATGAGATGGGGAGGGTGCCACAGGAGTAGAGGAAGGGCAGGCCTCTTTTTTTTTACTCTGTTTATTATCTCTTAAGATAGGTCTTTGAACAGAGTGAGTTAGTACTGTGTTCAGCAGTCAACTAGCAAAGTAATTTTAGGTATGCAAACAAGTACTCAACCGTCCGATGAGCTAAGGTCTCCACCCACTAGCTAAAATGATAGTGCATTCAGATGGGACCTAGATTTGACCCTGTCTTGGAGTTGAGTGAGTTGAGCCTCTGCCTGTAACACTTGGTCTCTGTCTTCTGTTGATCTTGTTGTTCTTTTGTGATTCCTCCTTCTGTGGTGTGACCTTGCCTTTCTGGACCACCTGCCACCTTGACTGGGGAAGGGGTTGTGCTGCTGGAGGGGACGCGGAGAGCTCTACTGTTGCCACTTCCATGATCTGGGTTGCGAGTTCATTTAAGAAAAGGCATAGATCCTCCTGGATCGAGGAAGTCCTTAGGTTTACCGTCTTTGATTATCCACATCCTCACCTGTATGAAAAGTCCATACTTAATATCCAGTTGTCGGCACAGAGGGATAAGAATGCCTTTCGACGATTGTTGGTTTCCTTGGAGAAATCCGCGGAAATGCATATATAGTGTCCCTCATGAGTATGTGGACTGTGGGGGCAAACTGCTGACAGATGTTGCCACATCTGTTTGTGTCACAGGAAACAAACAATAATGGGGTGAGGTCATGGCACCTGGTCATGGCACACTGGGCCTATACGATGTGCCCGCTGCAGTTCCAGTGGGGGATCGAAGGTGAGGCCTGTGAGAGTCAGGAGGATATCCTTGAGAAAGCGCTTAATGTCACTTCCTTCTAGGCATTCCGGGAAGCCAAAAAGACTGATATTCCTGCAGCTCCTGTCTTCTAGGTCAATAACCTTGCTGCATAGATAGAGGAGTTCTTGGTCCCTGTCTGGAAGGTAATTAAAATGGTCGGCCATCAATGGCATGCGTGTTTTGAAACTCGCCGCAAGGTTCTGGAATCCCGCTATGTCCGAGCAAATGGATTTGGGTTCGGCTGTTAGCTCTGAAATGTTAGAGTCCATTCCTTCTAACCTGTGGCTCATTGCTGTGATTTCATAGAGGATCTGTTCTATGATGCTGGGTCGGGCATGTTCTCCGAATGTCCTGTTAGCTGGGGTATCCGAGATTTGGCTGAAGGTCAGTGTTGAAGTAGGGCTTTCAAAAAGAGAAGTTGTCTTGCTAGTTTACCAGTGGGCTTGCCAGGATGTTTGCCAGGAGACATTTCCAGATAGGACACATACGTTCTGAGCTGTGTCTTAGCCTCCCCCAATATGTGTTGACCGTTATCTCCTCTGTGTTACTCAGATGCCCCAGTGTGACCTTTAAGCTCAGGCACCAGCAGAACATCGGTCTTGAAAAACACTAGATGTGATCCGCAGATAGGTTGCAATTGCAGAACCAGGCAAATGAAGCAATCAAGTCAATCAACCATACCCTCTGCTTTGCAGGCATCAGAGAGGTCAGGATGCATGGTCTCCATTGTAGTGGCGGGGATGACTCCACAGAACCTGGCAATTCTTCGACAAGAGCAGGAGGGGGATGATAGGTTGCATCACAGATTGTCATACTTCTGAGCCGACCGGTCACATTAAAGGTGAAGAGTGGCAAAGAGTGGCGCTACCTGCTCAAGGGTTCCCAGGATTTCCTGTTGATTACTTAGCCGGAGTAGGGACGGGGTAGGTGCGGGCCAAGTCATTGGGCTGTGACTGGCTGCATGCACTCGTGCGTACCAAAGTTGTTATCAGTAGAAAACGATGCTTTGTCCGCTGGTGGACCGGTCATGACTTCCGGTCATTAGGCATAAATTTCTCCTCTGTGTTGCGTGTTCTGTCACATGCCTATGTGCAGGCATTATTCTATGCATATGGGTTGTTGCGCCATACCTGTGAGTCTGTTCGTTGTGCATACTTAGTAGACAGTACGAATGGTGTGTGGATGCGCGCTCTTGGTTTTATTCTCAGGAGTTAGGCACACGCAGGCAGTGAAGTGTCCCCTGCTGCAAAGCACACATAGTCAGAAGAGTACCTCCTGTTGCAAATCCAAGTCCGAGTTATCCAAGATCAGAATGATCGGCAAGCAGATCATCTGCGTTGGTGCTGGATGTATGATTTTTCATTTGAGGCAGATATCAGCATTGTGTGTTGCACGTTTTGTTTCAATTTTTAAGGGAAGCACCATTTTCGTGTGCCGGTGGTGCACGTGATGCATGCAGGACTTGTTTATATTATTAGAAGGGCAAAAGTGTAAAGTCAATGAATCACTGGGTGGCCCTCCGAAGCACTAATTACGTTTGTTCTCCGTGCACCGCCGTTCGTTGTGACAGACTCAGCAGTGCTCAGGTTCTAGTCCCGCCATTTGTCCCCGGATGTCTTTGGGCTGCTCGCAGCGACACACTCACCTCTATGGGTCCATAATGGAGGGTCACAACGGTGGCCAGGCAGGCATTGGCTTGTGGCTTGATATGGAGACAAGGCAGGGAGTGATGCAATGTTGCCAGTGTCCCATCTGGAGACTTGGGTCGCAATGCATGTCTCTCTGTTCCATTCAGCTGTGTGTGGTTTTCAGTGCCAGGCCGGCCTGGCTGTCAGAAACCTGTGCAGCTAGGGGGAAGGAGGCTGTGGGTCGCTGATCAGCTTGTTGATGATGGCCCCAATTAGCAGGCAGTCCCCTGTGTCGTAACGGGTGCCCCCTGCTGGGTGGAGGAGGCCAATACCACTGTTCAGTGCCCCTTGGTGCGGAGATCTCCGATTCAGGCGTCCATCTTCATCAGTGGCCACACCACGCCCCAGGTATCGAAGCTTGTGAGACATACATCATTGGGGTTTGTGACTGATTTGGACTGAGCATTCTCTGGAGTAGGACATTCTGCATTTGGACAGGATTAACATTTTGCATTTGGCCATCACTCACTACTAATTTGGGGTTTTGACTGCATTATCATTTCCAATGGTCTAATTTATTACAATAAAGAAATGGAGTTGGTCTTTTGAATGTTGCAATATCTACTCCTGAATTCGGATCAACCGGAACATCCCATCCACTACCAAGTGAAACACCACTTCCACCTTGCACCATTTGATCTTCACTCTGTAATCCTACTCCTTGCATTCGCCAACATTTCCCACATACAGCTGATTCTGAAATCCTTCCTGTGCTATCTTTGTCTGTGCCAGCTTGAACTTTTCTTTTGAACTTTCTTTAAGTCTTCTCTGTTTAATTTCCTGCTCATCACTACAGTACTTGAGACACTTCAGAATCTCCTCAAAAGGCTTAGATTCCAATGAATCACATTCTGTTGGATATGCACGCTAATATCTGGTTGCAATCCAAGAATGAATTGTGCACAAAACTCCCCATATCTCCCTTTTTAGGGTTCTCCTGACTGCTATGTTGTTTAATCACCTCCAACAACCATTCATAGTAGGCATGTGCTGGTTATTTAGCTTCCTGGGTTGTTCTATTTATTTTAAACCAAACAATTTATCTTGCTGGGACATTCTCCTTCAGAGATTCAATTTTCTCATCATACTTTGTCTTTATTCTTGGAGATGGTGCATGAGTGGAGTTTCCTTTGAGGCCATTGTATAGCTATCCTACATGCCCTTAAATCAATTTCTGCCACTATATAAAAAAAGGTAATCAAATCTATCCACAAAACTTTTGGCATCTTAATACATCTATCAGCCTAGTTGTTCCATGTACCATTGGGAAGCATCCTCTCTCTATTTGGGAAAATTGTTGTAAATAATGTAAGATCACCTTGACTCCATGACACATGAACATATCCCCCATCTGGTACCTCCCTCATAGGGAACATCTGAATCATATTTACATCTGTGGGTGTTTGAGGCTGATTTCCTTCCACACCTACACTGTCTGTTTGCTTATTTTAATTTTCTTGTTTCTTCACTGACTTGCTCTCAAATTTGTCAAAGTCACTCCATTTCTGAATTCATTAACTAATTCAAAGATATGTACCCCCATCGCTGAAGATTGCATCTTGATAATTGCATCATCATCTAGTTGTGCTCTAAAACTCTTCTGTAAGGAAAAACAACTAGAAAGGTCTGCATCATATTTGCCTGACAAGTTTGATAACTTTTCATGTGTCATAGCTGTACGCCTAGTGATCTCTTTACTCAGATATATCAGCTTGTATTCTTGGTACTTGGTGCATGCACATCAGAGTAATGTGTTTTGAAGCTCCTTATGACCTGTCTGATGGTTATACTAAGACCCTTATCAAGCAACCCCAACCCCACCAAGACCCCATTGAGCAACTAAAATTATATAACATCACATGCCGAAAGTCAGGTGAAGTACTGATTGATCAGATATGCTCTGATGTCTCCAGCTTCAACACCATCATTCTCATCCTCACTTGGCACATCTGCATTCTCACCCACTGGAACTGCTGGCTCTCCCTCATCTGGCATTTATGGAATTTGACATCTCAGGGCGAGGTTGTGGAGCATGCAGCAGGCAACAATAACTTGACATACTTTGATGGATGAGTAGAGGAGCGCTCCACGAGACTTATCAATGCTTGTCCTTCCATGGGCCTCATTGAAGCAGACATCCCCTGGCATGGTTTGGTACCTCAATGGTGTCAACAACCAGGGACAGTTTGAGTGCCCAGAGTCCCCTGTAAGGAAGAGTTTAGAAAGGCAAACCTACGTAACGGGGAACCACATATTAGTTAGCAGATAAACTTTACAGACACACATGACATATGTGACTTACCAACCACCCAGGCCCTCTCTGTGTAGTATTATGTCATCATCAGTGGTATATTGCTGTTCCTCATGATGAAGGAATTATGGACTGACCCCGGGTACCTTGCACAAGCTGCGTCGATTCGGTGGGCGTTGCATTGAGTTTTCTACTGCATGGCAGGTGCTGCGTCGATTCTTCTCTGGAAGTCGGGCTGCATTGTTCCAGCTCGGCTGTGCATCGATCGGGTTGGCCGTCCGTTGAATTTTCGGTCACTACACTGGCGCTGCATCGATCTTCTTGATGCGAAGTCGGGCTGCGTCATTCCGGTTAAGCGTGTGGTGAATTTTTCACTGCGGTGCAGGCTGTGCATCATTTCTGGCAGGTTGTCCGTCGAATTTCGCTGCACCAGGTGTCCTTCTTGTAGAGATTAAGGTGGTCATTACAACCTCGGCGGTCTTTTTGCAAGACCGCCGAGGGACCGCCGTGCTGAAGACCGCCAGTGCAGGCGGTTTTCCGCTCGGCGAATTATGACTGCTGGCAGCCCTCTGTCCTGTTCCGGATGGAAAGCCACCACAGCCATACTGGCGGTCGGCGGGGAAGTGGAGGTTACTCCACCTCCACCGCCCAAGTCAACAGAACACCGCCCACCGAATCACATTCTGTGATTCGGCGTGGCGGTGTTCTGTTGAAGGGGTGCTGGCAGCGGAGCAGCCCCCATGGATCCCGTCCCCTCCCGGAGGATCAATGGTCCAGGTAAGTTGATCGTCCATTAGGGGAGGAGGGTGGGATGTGTTGGGATATCACTGTAAAAATGATATAAAGTGTCTTAAAGTTTTATAAAAGCAATCAAAGTCTCTTTCACGCACAAAGTAACTGGTTTGCGTGCAAAATCTCTGCAAAGAACCGCAGAGGAGGAGATGCGTGGAAACAAAGGGGGTGTGCGTTGATTTCTTGGGGCGCACACGACGATGCGTCATTTAGTTTTCACGCAGGGATGGCTGTGCGTCAATTTCCAGTGCTCGGTCGTGGATCCTCTTCGGGTTGCAGGGTTTTTGGATGCACCGGGGACGATGCGTGGATTTCCTGCACAGGCAGGACGAAGTCACAGGAGCTGCGTCAATTCGGTGGGCATTGCGTGAAATTTTCTACTGCACAGCAGGTGCTGTGTCGATTCCTCTCTGGAAGTCGGGCTGCGTTGTTCCGGCTCGGCTGCGCATCGATCCGGTGGGCTGTGCGTTGAATTTCCGGTCGTTACGCTGGTGCTGCGTCGATCTTCTTGATGCGAAGTCGGGCTGCGTCGTTCCGGTTCGGCACAGTGCAGGCTGTGCTTCGTTTCTGGCAGGCTGTGCATTGAAGTTCGCCGCACAAGGAGTTCTTCTTATAGAGATGAAGTCTTTTTGATCCAGAGACTTCAGGGAACAGGAGGCAAGCTCTATCCAAGCCCTTGGAGAGCACTTCTTCACCACAGCCAGAGAGCAACAAGACAGCAGGGCAACAGCAAAGGCAGCAGTCCTTCACAGCAAAGCAGACAGTTGAGTCCTTTGGGCAGCCAGGCAGTTCTTCTTGGCAGGATGCAGGTTCTGGTTCAAGTTTCTTCTCCAGGAAGTGCCTGAGTTGGTAGGAGCAAGGGCCCTGTTTAAATACCCAAATGTGCCTTGAAGTGGGGGAGAAGTGCACAAGGTCCCCTTTCAGTTGAATCCTGTCTGCCAGGGTCCCAGTAGGGGGTGTGGCAGTCATTTGTGTGAGGGTAGGCTGCTGTACTTTGACATGCAAGTGTCAGACCCTCCACCCTCCCAGCCCAGGAAGATCCATTCAAAATGCAGATGTATGCAAGTGAGGCTGAGTATCCTGTGTTTAGGGAGTGTCTGAGTGAATGCACAAGGGAGCTGTCAACTAAACCTAGCCAGAAGTGGATTGCAAGGCACAGAAAGATTTAAGTGCAGAGAAATGCTCACTTTCTAAAAGTGACATTTCTAAAATAGTAATATGAAATCCAACTTCACCAGTCAGCAGGATTTTGTATCACCATTCTGGCCATACTAAATATGACCTTCCTACTCCTTTCAGATCAGCAGCTACCACTCAATGTATGAGGGCAGAACCAATGTTAGCCTATGAAGGGAGCAGGCCTCACAGCAGTGTAAAAATGGATTTAGGGGTTTTACACTACCAGGACATGTAAACTACACAGGTACATGTCCTGCCTTTTGCCTACACAGCATCCCTGCAGTTAGGGCCACTGTATTTTGAAAGGAGCCTGTGGCCAGGAAGTGCAGCGCTGACATAACTTGTACAATGGGTGGTATGCTGTGGGCATTACGAATGGGAGGCATCAGATCTGACTCCAACTGATGACATAGATCCATGATTGTATGCCTATCCAGGCGGTAGATCTAAATCACATGTCGCTCCTCCATGGTCTGCATGTCTTCTCGTGGACGGTACTGTCGCAGGTCGAACAATATAAGGACCACTGAAGCGTTGTTTAG
This sequence comes from Pleurodeles waltl, assembly GCF_031143425.1. NCBI lineage: Eukaryota > Metazoa > Chordata > Amphibia > Caudata > Salamandridae > Pleurodeles > Pleurodeles waltl. Next base: position 420,205,659 of record NC_090442.1, read on the forward strand.
TTAGGGGTAAGTGGTTTATTATTTTGTTTCAGGTAGGCGGAAGGTAGGATATATGCAACCCAAACCACAAGTGTTATAGTCTTTCTTAGTTGCTTTGTTCTTCTTCTGTATCTTTGCCCAGGTTCGTGATTATATGTTCTTGCTTCTTGTTTTACAGATGACCAATCTGCCTCGCTCACTCGTCGGAGTCCGGGTGGATGCCGAAAATAGAAGGGAAAACGCTAAGGTAAGTATGGATTTTTACTTGGGACACTTCCTTTTTCTCTTATCTCTGGACTGGGAGGTGGTACACACGAAAGGAGGGGGTTGGTGCTGGTGAGGAGTGGTTTAGGGAAATAGTGTGACCACAACTATTATTATAGTGTAGGAATAAGTGACACTGGTGAGCTATTTATAGTGCCCTTCCCTTTACCTCCCTCTCCAACCCTCCTCTATGACCCCTACCCAGTCCCTTTCCCTCCAATGTCCCTTCTTTTAGTCCAAATGGACCGTACCTTGTTTAGCCACGACCCTCCAGGGTCGTGGCTGGATTGGTAGTGTTCCTCCTGCTGGTCTTCTGGTTCCAGGCTCTGGGGCTCTGTTTCTCTCCCTCTCTCCTCCAGCTCGTCCTCAGTTTTTCTCCTGGTCTTTTTTTCTTCCTCGTTCCTCCCGTCTCTCGCTGTCTCCGTGGTACTCTCCTCTCCTCCTTCGTCCCTGCTGCCCAGCGCGTCTCCCTTTTGCGGCCGTTCAGCCCGGGAAACTGACGTCGTTTCCCGGGCAACGCCGTCCCGCCAGCCGCTCTCCGACCGCGTTTCCCCGGCAACGGGAAGACGCGGAAATGACGTATCGGCCTCGGCCGATACGTCATTCGGCTCGCTTGTAGCCGGGATCGCCCGGCTACATACCTCTCCCCATGAAAGGTCCTGCTCGAGGACCGTAGCAGTGTCTGGATAACGAGATAAATAGTCAGCTGGGGCCTGTTGGTGACCTGGGATGTGACGGACCTGAAAGGAAAATGGTTGCAGTTCAAGGAACCATCTTAAAATCCGGGAGTTGGTATCCTTATGGGCAGATAACCACGTGAGGGGAGCATGATCGGTAAATAGTATAAAGGGATGTCCTAGAAGATAATATTGTAATGTATCCACGGCCCATTTTATGGCCAGACATTCTTTTTCAATGGTCGGATAGTGTTGTTCCCGGGGAAACAATTTCCTACTGACGTATACTACCGGATGATCCCTACCGTCCCCATCGGGTTGGGCCAATACTCCCCCTAAACCCACATCTGAGGCATCAGTATAGAGATGGAAAGGTTTCGAAAAGTCCGGGCATCGGAGAATAGGATCTTTGGTTAGGAAGGATTTTAGTTGTTCAAAACTAGAGTTCTGTTGCTCCGAAAAGGGTGCTAGCCTATTAGGATGTGACTTAGACAGAAGGTCCGTGAGAGGGGCGGCTAATGTAGAATACTCCGGTATGAATCTCCTATAGTAGCCTACTAACCCTAGGAAGGATCGTAACTCTTTCTTTGTTGTCGGTTTAGGTGCATTAAGTATGGCCTCTACTTTCTTTGTTTGAGGTTTTAGTTTTCCTTGACTAATTTTGTAGCCCAAGTATGATATGTCGGGTGTCCCTGTGAAGCACTTTTTAGGATTGGCAGTTAATCCAGCGGTGATAAGTGTGTGGAAAATCTGGTATAAATACTTTAGATGATCATTCCAGGTTTCACTAAAAATCACTACATCGTCTAGGTAGGCTGCTGCAAAAGACTGGAAGGGCTTTAAAAGTTTATCCATTAACCTCTGGAATGTAGCTGGTGCTCCATGGAGACCAAAGGGAAGCACCGTGAACTGATAAAGACCAGACTGGGTGGCAAACGCTGTTCTCTTTATCTTCAGTGGCCAAGGGAATCTGCCAATACCCTTTTGTCAAATCTAAGGTAGTCATATATTTGGCTTTTCCTAATTTCTCCAAAACGTCATCAACTCTGGGTATAGGATATGTGTCAAACATGGAGTTTTCGTTAAGCTTCCTGAAATCAATACATAATCTAACAGTGCCATCGGGTTTTGGTACCAAAACAACCGGGGAGCACCAGGGACTAGTGGACGGTTCAATCACCCCTTGTTCTAACATTTTCTGTATTTCAGCCTCCATAATCTGCTTTCTTGCCTCAGGTATACGATATGGCCGTAACCGCACAATTTTCCCTGGTATGGTTCTTATTTTATGGGTTATCAAGGTGGTTTTGCCTGGCAATGTTGAAAAAAAATCTCGGAAGTGGTCTAGTAAGCTGTATACCTGTTCTTTTTCGGCTTTTGTTAAGGTTTCATTTATCGTGGGTAGATCTTCCCCGTTACTGTGTTCGGTGGGACAGAACTCAATACTTGACTTATTATTGGGACACAGGAATCCTGCCAATACGCTGGCAGTGTTTGAAGGGTCTGGTTCTTCCCATTTTTTTAGGAGGTTTATGTGATAAATCTGTGATTTTTGGGGAGTGTGCGATAGTTCAACCAGGTAGGTAACCGGAGATACCGCTCTTATTATCTTATAGGGGCCCTGCCATTTGGCGATTAGTTTTTGCTCTGAGGTTGGACGCATTATCAAAACCTGGTCTCCTGGTTGTAACACCCGTAATTTGCTCCCTCGGTCATAATATTGTTTTTGATCGCTTTGAGCTTGTTCCATATTTACTTTGACTGAGTCCCAAAGACCTTGTAACTGTGATCTTAAATTGTGAGCATATTCTAGAATGGGCCTTCCCCCTTCTTCTGCCTCTTCCTCCCAAGTTTCGATGGCCATGTCAAGAAGAGATCTCGGCTGTCTGCCGAACACCAGCTCAAATGGGCTATGGCCTGTAGAGGACTGTTCATGTGTTCGGATGGCGTATAATACTAAGGGTAATTTTTGATCCCAGTCTCTCCCTGACTCTTCCATAAATTTTTTCAGTAAGGTTTTTATTGTTCGGTTATATCGTTCCACTAGTCCATCCGTCTGTGGATGATATACCGAGGTACGGATTTGAGAAATACCCAAGGTCTTACATACTTGCTTCATAAGAGTGGACATAAAAGGAGTCCCCTGGTCGGTAAGTATTTCATGCGGGAATCCAACTCGGGAAAAAAGAGTTATCATTGCCTGGGCCACTGTCTTAGTTGTCATACTTTTTAACGGAACGGCCTCGGGGTATCGAGTGGCATAGTCAACCATGACTAGGATATATGTGTGTCCCTTTGTGGAAGGTACTACAGGTCCAATCAGGTCCATTCCTATCCTACTGAAGGGGACGTCTATTATGGGTAGGGGCATCAACTGGGCTTTCTTAGGTCTGCCGGGTTCAGTAAGTTGGCATCTGGGACACTGGGAACAATATTTACGTATGTGAGCAAACACTCCTGGCCAATAGAACCGTCTCAGAAGATATTCTTCTGTTTTTTCTCTTCCATAATGACCTCCCCCGGGTTGACAATGGGACATCGTGAGGACCTGATTCCTATAATGATCGGGTACCACTAATTGTTGTTTATGTTCTCCGGTACCCGTAGTGGTTATCCAATATAAGAGGTTTTTCTTAATGAGGAAATAGGGACCCACCTCTTCGGTTTCTTCTTCTCTGGCCGACTTCCAGGCATGGGCGAGAGAAGGATCTGTTCTTTGTTGTTGGGGAAAACTAACAGGAACTTCATGGGTTTCTGCAATAATGCTGGTGTTCGATCCTGATCTTTCTTTTCCCAAGTAATTCGATTTCTCTATTCGTTTCTCTCTACGGGATAACTTTCTCCTGATTGTGGGGCTTTCTATACTGCTATCAGAAAAAGGAGCGTCTCTCCACCAATCCTGGGTCAGTTTAGGTTGTCGAACATAATCTAGTATTTCTTGGAAATGTTCATAATCAGTTCCAATGATACACTCTTCAATCAGATTGGACATTAGACCCATCGGTAAAACATCCTGGTGTTTTCCCCATTCTACTGTGACGTTACATAAAGGGTATAGTTCCTTATCTCCGTGTATGCAACGTATATTCACCCATTGTTCGGTTCCTTTATCAACGATGGGAATTATGTCTTTTCTCACCACTGACTGGCTACACCCTGAGTCAATAAGGGCCCATATTGTTTTTCCATTGACTCTCAGAGGCTGTTTAAACTTCTGGTTACCTTTTCCGGTACATAGTACCCATCGCCTAATAACTCCGATTTCCATGGGCTCACTACTATCCTGTTTTCTGGGGCACATTCGGGCAATGTGGCCCCATTCCCCACAGTTGTAACATTGGGGTCCTGCTACCGGTAAAGGAGGGTTAGGAAATCTGTGAGGTACTGGTTCTTCTGCAAAGGTCCGTGGCGTAATTTTAGGAGTGGAAGTTCCTGGCTTTAGGCTGGGTCGGGGGGACATATTTCTCACATCAGTGGAGCGATGATAAGCACATGCTAAATCAATTGCCATCTCAGTAGTCACTTTTGGATGCTGACGGATGCAGTGCTTAGTGGTGGTAGGCAGGGACTCTAGATATTGTTCAAGGACAATGGTTTGGATCACTTCCTCCCTACTATTTCTGGAAGAACCCAGCCATTTTAAGGCCAAATCCTTGACCCGATAATAAAAGGTTCGGGGGTCTTCATTCGGTCCCCATTTGATTTTTCTAAATTTTACCCTGTAGTATTCCGTGTCATGTCCTACGCGTTCTAAGATACTAGTCTTTATCTCTTGATATGGTGTGGTTCCCCCCGGGTTTGCTGCTTGATAGGCTGCTTGTAATAGCCCTGTAAGTAAGGGGGCGACGTACTGACCCCATCTATCCTCAGGCCATTGAGCGGATGATGCCACTCTCTCAAAATTAGTAAAAAAGGCTTCGGGGTCTTCTCCGTCTTGATATTTCTGTAACACGGAACTTGGAACATTGGGGTGTACTTTACTACTAGCAATAGTCTCAGTCAATTTTTTCATAGCCGTCTCATGGACCAGTTGATTATTCGCAAGGATGGTCGCCTGACTTTTCAAAGCGGACTGCAACGCTTCTCTGTCTTCTTTGGCTTCTCGCTGGTGGGCCTCCCACACCAGCTGGAGATGACGTTGGCCCTCGGCCAATTGCTTTATCATATCCTCCAACGAGGGTTGGTCACTCATTGTTATACTGTTCGATTGCTGCGGGGAGGCCACACAGGTCTAGATCCCACTTCTGACACCACTGTCGCAGGTCGAACAATATAAGGACCACTGAAGCGTTGTTTAGTTAGGGGTAAGTGGTTTATTATTTTGTTTCAGGTAGGCGGAAGGTAGGATATATGCAACCCAAACCACAAGTATTATAGTCTTTCTTAGTTGCTTTGTTCTTCTTCCGTATCTTTGCCCAGGTTCGTGATTATATGTTCTTGCTTCTTGTTTTACAGATGACCAATCTGCCTCGCTCACTCGTCGGAGTCCGGGTGGATGCCGAAAATAGAAGGGAAAATGCTAAGGTAAGTATGGATTTTTACTTGGGACACTTCCTTTTTCTCTTATCTCTGGACTGAGAGGTGGTACACATGAAAGGAGGGGGTTGGTGCTGGTGAGGAGTGGTTTAGGGAAATAGTGTGACCACAACTATTATTATAGTGTAGGAATAAGTGACACTGGTGAGCTATTTATAGTGCCCTTCCCTTTACCTCCCTCTCCAACCCTCCTCTATGACCCCTCCCCAGTCCCTTTCCCTCCAATGTCCCTTCTTTTAGTCCAAATGGACCGTACCTTGTTTAGCCACGACCCTCCAGGGTCGTGGCTGGATTGGTAGTGTTCCTCCTGCTGGTCTCCTGGTTCCAGGCTCTGGGGCTCTGTTTCTCTCCCTCTCTCCTCCAGCTCCTCCTCAGTTTTTCTCCTGGTCTTTTTTTCTTCCTCGTTCCTCCGGTCTCTCGCTGTCTCCGTGGTACTCTCCTCTCCTCCTTCGTCCCTGCTGCCCAGCGCGTCTCCCTTTTGCGGCCGTTCAGCCCGGGAAACTGACGTCGTTTCCCGGGCAACGCCGTCCCGCCAGCCGCTCTCCGACCGCGTCTCCCCGGCAACGGGAAGACGCGGAAATGACGTATCGGCCTCGGCCGATACGTAATTCGGCTCGCTTGTAGCTGGGATCGCCCGGCTACAGGTACACTGGGGCTTCTCTCACTCTTCTCACGCCAGGGTTACTATGTAGGAGAAAACCAGAATGTTTGTGTATCACTCATACTGTACATCTTAAGTATGATCATATCTATGTCTGAAATGCCTCATGAAACTGTTGCAAAGTTGTACACTGAACATACCTAGCTACATAATGGCTTATTACTGCATTCACATCCCCTTTCCTCTATCATGTGTTAGAAATGGGAAAGCGTGACAGTCTATGTGACATTTACAATAGTAACATGTAGCACATATATGGGACACATATACCACATATCAGATTGTAATTGCTCTGCTGACTATGCCACAACAGTTACAAATCTTTAAACACATCAATTTGACATCCTGCACATAATTTATGCACATTGTCACATGTTTGCTTAAAGCCAGCAGTGAGCACAATGTCGTAGATAAGTTTCACAGCTTGTGACACAACTTTAAAATACATGTTTGGTTCATATATGAGCCCTAAAATGGCGGCTGCCTTACCTACTGTACTGGAAAATAGGAAGTGACCTAAGTCCACCGGCAGAAGTCATCATGGCGGTAGGCAGATACAGCCATGGTAGACATCTGCCTTTGGTGGTCTTGGGTCAATGGCAATGTCTGCCGGCAGTGACACTGTTTTACATGGCGGACGTGACCGCCATCCCATACTTCATCTCTCACCTGACTCCTGACTCTGCCAGCAATACCTCCACAACCTGAGTTGCTGTGTACTGCCTCTGGGAGCAATCATGCAATGTCCTACAGGTAATAGGGCCCCTGACTTCTCCCCCAAGGAGCTTGAAAAGCTTATGGAGGGGGTCCTACCCCTGTATGAACAGCTCTATGGTGCACCAGAGGAATTGGTAATTGTAATGCAAGTGCAATGTTTTAAGGGTTAAGTGTATGATAATGTCCAGGGAATATGGTGGAATGAAAAATTGTGGTAAAATGTGTAGGTAGATGGGCATATGTGTACAGATAGATTTTGAGTCCTGAGACATAGTAGAGTGTGTGTGATGTTTGTACCCTGACCCAGCTGCTGGCTGTAATACATGATCAGTGAATGTGATGCAAAAAGAAAATTGGAAAGATATACCATGTTTACAGATATGCTGGTGGTCTGGTCACATGTTTCAAGCTGAGACCTGGTGCTGGATATCCAAGTTATATGCCTGTCTCATCTTCACACATGGCCTGACTGCAGATGGTCATCCCTCATTGAAGGTGATGTTCAAGGCAATCTGTATATGGCTAGTTACACTAACTTGTATTTTCACCCTGCTTGTTTTGATATTGTGTCTGTGGACATGACATTCTCTTCTTGTCTGTATCATCCATGCAGGTCAATGCCCATCAGGAAAAAGGGACTTGGCGTGCTATCGCCAAGAAAGTGAGGACCCCTGAGGTCCACAGCTGGCAGAGCACCTACTGCATGAAAAGGTGGGAAGACTTGAGACGCTGGGCCCAGAAGACCGCAGAGGCCCAGCGGGGGATGCCCTCCCAAAGAGGACTGGGTGCCTGTCAGACCTTGACCCCCCTAATGGCCCGCATATTGATGCGGGCCTACCCGGAGTTAGATGGGCATTTGAGGGCAGCGCAGCAACCACAATGGGGTAAGTACAGGCTTGCCACATTTTCATGCCTTTAACAGGTTAGTGTGATGTGAAGGTTTCTAAGCTGTGACAATGTGGTAAGTACAAAGGGTGAAATATCTCCAAGGAACAAATTGATGTGCAGTCCCCAACATTGGATCACAGGCATGCACATTCTAATTTGTATAGGGACATATTACTCTCTTATTTTGTAAACTCTGTACAGAAGCATATGATGAAACACATGTGACTGTGTCAAATGTGTATACCACTATACACCTTTTCATACCCTGGTGGTTGTTCTTTTCCAGATACAGGTCAATACTCCCAATATCATGATGGCAAGTTGTTCTGGTCTTTGCCCTCTGTCCATTCCAATGTCCCTTGATCCATGTCTATGTGCAACATAGAGTCTGACAATTTGAAGTAATTCCAACTTTTCAAAAGATTTTTGATGAGTGACAGCATCATGTGAGGCTGTGATGCCCATCTGACATTTCACATCCCATGCTTGCATGACTTATTCAAACGTGTTATAAGGTCAACCCCCTTGGTAGGTGGGGGATATACATAGGCCTGTGTAATATGTCATCTGAGTGGGCATCCTACATGTTGGTAACCATGGAGGTATTGCTATACTCCTATTGGATCACATACATTGGTGCCAGGGCTATGCCTGTTAGTACCATGTTCATGTTCTGTAGGTGGGAAGTGGCTACACAGCTATGTGCTTAGCCATAGTATTGTAGACATGATAAATAGGCTAATCTCAGCTGTTTTCTGGGCTCTCTATAATGGCTTGGAACTAACAGAAGAATTGGGAATGCATTGGTGACAGTAACTCACCATTCCCAAAAACATCCTGACATCTCTTTGAGTAACAGGAGGGTTCATTTTAAAAATGGTTGTAACCCTTTCTTTTGGCACCTTCCTTGCACCTTTCTTTATTGGATGTCCCAAGTATTTCACTTGTTTTTTAAAGTAGTGTAATTTCGTAAGGGGACAATTTATGTCAATTTTCACCCAAATGATTCAATGAGGCAATAGTATCATGCTTGCATGCTTACTGTGAAGCAACTAATGAGTCATCAATGTATTGAGCCAATGTTGATTGGAAAGACATTTCCAATTTTATTTCAAATTCTTTTCAAACACCTGATTAAATATGGATGGGGATTTTGAAAAGACTTGGGGGATCCTACACCAACAATATACACAATTGCAGAATTTAAAACAGGAGAGAAACTGGCTATCCTTATGTAGAGGCACTGAGAAAAATGCTTGTGACAAGTCCACTACTGTGAACCATTATGCATCACATGGAATTTCAAACAAAATCACAGCTGGATTGGGTACCATTGGACAACATTTGACCACAATATCAAAAAAAATCTCAAATCCTGAACAATGCAAAATTTCCCAATTGTTTTTTGCAAACCAACAATAGGTGAATTACATGGGCTACTCAGCACTTCTTTCAAGACTGCCTGCTTAACAAAATCTGCAATTACAGGAGTAACTCCTTCAATTATATCTGGTGCCTTGTGATATTGAGGGGTTTTCAGGAAAGCTGCTCTAGGTTTCACTGTGACTTTCACTGGTTCAACTCCTTTAATTAAACCAATATATTTTCCAGAAAGATCCCAAACTTTGGAAATAACTGTATCTTGTGAATCAGTTTGCAGGGCTAATACTGTAAATGCAGTATAAACAGTAATCAATGGAAACTCTTCATTAATCAAATTACAATTTCCAGTTGGTAAACAGGATTCTTCATCATCACTATTTGTTTGGATAGCAATTCCATCATTTGTGCAAGTAATCGAACAACTTGTTTTCCACAGCAAATTTCTTCCTAAAAGTTATACTGTACTTAAGTCACAGACTACAAATCTGTGCATACCTTAAAAATTACCAATTTTAACAGGAATTTGCTCAGTAATTGGAATTGTCAGATGCTGATTCACTACTCCTACAACCTGTACTGTGTTCCCAGAAAGTGGCACATTAGGAGCTTCTGCAGTTCTGACAGAAGAGCGTGTTGCTCCTGTGTTAACCAGAAATGAAACATCATGACCTATTACAGTTCCATTTAAATAAGGACCACTCTGATCCACCTCTAATAAAGCTGCTAGCAAACATTCTTCTTCATCCAAACTTTCACTCGCAATTTCATCACTCGATTCATCCTCACTGTGTAGGGGAAACTGATGTATGCATGGTTGATTGTTTTAAGCCATGTTCTGCTGAGGAACCACTATCTGTTACTGTGCCACTGGAGCTGGAGGTATTTGCATTTGCTGCTCTGGCATCATTTGCATCTGCTGTTGTATTTGGTGTTGTGGTATCTGAAAATGTGCCCCTGCTGTTGGGGCATTTGCTGAGGAATTAGCATCTGATTATTCATATTCTGGACATTTACATTAGGATTCCAAATTCTCTGTCCTCTCAAATTTGGAAATTGATTATGTGCATTCATCTGCACAACACCTTCCTGTACCATCATTGGACACTCCCGTTTCCAATGTCCTAGACCCCCGCAAGCATAACAAGGCAACATCATCTTCATTGTCTCTATATCACTTGAATTAACATTAGTATTTGAATCAACACCTACATGATTTCCAATTCTATTTTCCAAAGCCACCAGGTCCTCTGCCTGTTGTCAGTCTCTGACTCTGAATTATCTGCATGTTTCCGTGTTGTTGTGGAATTCCCTGCATCCATGATTGTGATGCTCCAATCTGCATCACCATTGCCTTTTCTTTCAATTTCTTTTGCTTCATTTCAATCTCATCACTACAATATTTACCAAATTGTAATACTTCATCAATCGGTTTTGCTTGCGAGCAAATCAAACAACTTTTAATCATGTGGCCAATGTCAGGTCTCAGTCCCAACAAATCTGAACACAAAATGAATCATGTCTTTGGGGTCAATTGTTTGTGTACCACTGTAATGTTTGAATGACTGCAACAACCTTTCATAATATGCATGTATTGACTCCTTTGCTTCTTGGGCTGTCCTATCAATTCTCTGCCAATCAATGTTTTTAGGAAAAATTCTCATTTTCAGAAATTCAATCACTTTGTAATAGCTTTTCATTACTTCAGGAGATGGTGCATCTGTAACTGGATCTTATGGAGGTTCTCTTGTCAGCCAGTCAACACTCTTTTTACATTCAATCCATAAATCAGCTGGGACCACTATCTCTAACAAGGTATTTAAATCCTCCCACCGGCATTTTGCAAGTTTCACAAACCTATCTGTCTGCTGGTACTATTCCACTGGCTTCCCTCTCAATTTGGGATAATAATTTGTAAATGACAACATATCACTCCTGCTTCAAGGGACATGAACATAATTCCCTCCAGGAACGTCTCTCATTGGTAATATCTTTACTGGACTATCAGTTTCCTGTGAATCAGTAGAGTTCAAATTAGCAGACTCTCTTTTCTTCTGATCTCTATGCTTTACCTATCTTCCTTCCCATTTATCTAATGCACCCCATGTTTGAATAATTTGGATGAATTCTCTAATGTGAATTTTCATTCCAGGTGATCTCATGTCCTCAATGCCTTTTGAATCGAATTCTAATCTGTAACTCCTTTTCAATGACTTAGATTTCTAAATATCCACTTCATATTTTTCTGCAAGTTCTGTTAATTTATGGTGTGCCATTCCTGCTGTTTGTGACATATTCACACATGAAGCGTAACTCATCTCACATATAGAAGTCAATTATATTTAATTCAAGTGTTTCTTCAATCATTTCACTTAATTCTAATTTTAATCTTGCTAGGTTCAGTGTTCCTACCCCTTCAGCAATTGTGTCATGCCGCAGGCCCCCGGGGCATCCTCTAATCGGGCTGCGGTGCGGTCGGCGGTCCGTTTTTCCTCCGCCATGGCATGAATTGTTGCCCCGGGTGAGGTTGGAGCCCCAGGGTTGGGTGTCGGGCCACGCCGCATTCAACACGCGGCGTGGGCTGTCGCTGCGGACTGTCTGCATACCCCGGCTCCTCACTTACCTGGTGCCCAAACTAGGGCTCTTCCTTTTTATTCTTTTTCCTTTTTATTCTTTCCTTGCAAGGCCATGTGCTCTCCTTCCCAGCGTTCAGTTCTCCTTTTTCTCCCCTGCATGCATCAGTTTCCTTTTCTATAATGGTGCTTTCTATGCCTTTTTCTATAGCACTTTTTCATATATAAAATGGCGTTCTTACTTCTTCCTGCATGTCACTTCCTGCTCAGTGGTATATAAGGGATCAGATTCTTGTTCTCTTTGCGTTACAACACTTCCCTTGGTGGTGATCACGCTCCGGCTGTTTTTTTTTCTCTGATTCCAGTTCTGTTCCTGTTTTTTCCAGCTATATCCTCTTGTTCTTTTCCTGGCGTAGAAGTTCTGATTTTTTGACCTGTCCTTTTTTTCTCTTCCAGGAAGTTCCTGTTAAAAAGGTTTTTTCTTTTAGGGGTTTTTCCTCTGGGACTCCTTCTGGAGGGCACGGACTGTGGCGGCGTATCATTTTCAGCAGCACCGTGGCTACCAGAAGGGGTCGTCCTCACCTCAGCCAGAGCGGGACCTACATGCACTGAGGTCGCATTCCAGCTTCATCTGACTAGGGTGGTAAGCAGAAGACAGATCATGACAGATTGCAACACCCAAAACCCCAGTTTTGGTCTAGGGCCCTTCGACGGTCGTTGAGGAGATGAGCCAATCGTTACTTCCGACTATCCAACAACAAGCCCAGTAACTGAAACAGCTACGAGCTGAAAACGCGGCTTTACGACAAGCCCTGGCCTCCAGAGCCACAGATGTCCCCACCATCTCTGCAACTACACCTCGTTATTCTGGGGATCCCAACAAATTACAAGAATTCCTTGATGCCCTGGCAGTTTATTTTGAGTTTCGACCTTTTCAATTTGTGCAAGATAAGACAAAAGTAGGATACCTGATCAGTGCCTTGTCTGGTCCGGTCTTAGCTTGGGCGATCCTTTGGTAGCCACAAATGATTCCCGTTTGTCTACCTCCATGGTCTTTGTTGATGCCTTTCAGCAAATGTTTGAACATCTTGGACTTGAGTCTTCTGCAGAAGAAGCCTTATGTGACATCCAGCAGGGTAACCAGGACGTTTTACAATATATCACACGTTTCAGGCAATTGGCAGCTAAAGCCACTTGGGTAGAACGCACCCTTGTTACCCTTTTTCGGAGGGGTCTTTAGGATGAAATAGAGTGGAAGATATGAAAGGTTTAATGGACTTACCACTCTCCATAGAATATCGCCTTAATGAACGTAGGATGGAGAAGAGAAAGAGTTGTGTACCATCACAATCAGGAACCACTATACAATCGCTCATCATCCCGAAGAAAGTCGACACAGCCCATGGACTCTTAACTGTTAGTGAACGTGAAACCAGACGACGGAAAGGACTATGTCTTTACTGTGGTGCTTCTGGTCACTTGGGGCCAGATGTATCAAGCGTTTTTGCATTTGCAAATGGGGTGAATGGCCGTTAGCGAATGCAAAAATGCCTTTCAGTATGTATGAAAAGCATTCGCTATGCAATTTTAAAGAATCGCTAAAATAGCGATTCCTTAAAAGCGCGACCCCGTTTAGAGAATCGCAAATTGTGATTCTCTAAATAAGAAATCACAAATGAGGAAACCTTATTTGCGATTTCTTAAGCACATGTATCAAGCTTTTCCTTAATGCGAATTGGACATTAAGGAATCACAATTACCTCCAAATACAATTTTGTGGTAACCATGTGCAAATTTGTAAAATGCATTTTTAAAATTGACATGGAACGCAGACATACCCCTTTGGCATGTGTGCGCCTTGCATGTCCTAAAATAATTTTTGGTGGTGCAGCAGATGGGGCCTTAGGCCCCAAGCACCCTGGGGTTTGCATTTCCCAAATTGCGAATTCCAGTTAGGAATTCACAATTTGGGAAATGCAAAAAAATTGTAAATATGGGCCTACAGGCCCATAGGTGCGAATGGGGTCAGAATCGCTATTTGCGATTCAGTAATAGCATTTGCGATTTTTAAGAAATCGTTATTACCAAATCGCAAATATGATACATACCATTTTGTGTAAAAATCGCAATTAGAGAATCGCAAAATGGATTCTTGATACATCTGGCCCTTGATTCCTACATGCCCCACTTGTCCTTCAAAGTCTTTGGGAAATGCCAGCTCCCGTCCTCTGTAAGAAGGGAGGGGACAGGATGTTCTGAGATGCCTTCTATTTGTTCTTCCAAAGAAGAAACAACAGCCCTCTTTCTTTTGCCTATTACATTGCAGTTACTTGACAGCCAGGAAGAAAGACCATTAGCATTGTTGGACTGTGGAGCCAGTGGAATATACCATGATGAGGCATGGGCTAAGGAAAAGAAAATCCCTTGGATACCTAAAGACATACCAGAGCAGGTTCATACGGTTGATGGATCTCTTATAGCTTCAGGACCTGCCACAAGCACTATTCCTACCTTATGTTTACAGCTTGGGAAACATCAGGACTATGGGGGTCATTCCGACCACCAGGGCCGGGGACCGCGGAAGCACCGCCAACAGGCTGGCGGTGCTTCCTGGGCCATTCTGACCGCGGCAGTAAAGCCGCGGTCAGAAAAGAGCAACCGGCGGTTTCCCGCCGTTTTACCCCTGGCCCAGGGAATCCTCCATGGCGGCGCTGCTTGCAGCGCCGCCATGGGAATTCCGACCCCATTCCCGCCATCCTGTTCCTGACGGTTTTTACCGCCAGGAACAGGATGGCGGGAACGGGTGTCATGGGGACCCTGGGGGCCCCTGCACTGCCCATGCCACTGGCCATGCCACTGCCCCTGCACTGCCCTGCACTGGCATGGGCAGTGCAGGGGCCCCCTAACAGGGCCCCATAAAGATTTTCAGTGTCTGCTTTGCAGACAATGAAAATCGCGACGGGTGCCACTGCACCCGTCGCACCCCTACAACTGCGCCAGCTTCATTCGGAGCCGGCTTCATTGTTGAGGGGGGTTTCCCGCTGGGCCGGCGGTCGGCCTTCTGGCGGTCACCCGCCGGCCCAGCGGGAAAGCCAGAATGGCCGCCGCGGTCTTTTGACCGTGGTGCGGTAATTCGGCGGTTCCCTCCAGGCGGGCGGCTCCCGCCGCAATGACCCCCAATGTCTCTTTCGATCTGATTTCTTCACCGAATCAGGTGATAATTCTAGGTATACCCTGGCTAACACAACACAGTCCCTAAATCAATTGGGACACCAGAACCATCTCACTTTCTTCCCAATTCTGTCAACATCATTGCTTTCAATCAGGAACATACTGGTCACCAAAGAGCATGCAATTGACACAAAAAGAAGTGGGTTGTTCTATCAACTCTATCCAAGGGGTACCTGGAATATGCAGATAAGTTTCAGAAACCCGAAAAAAGACCATTGCTGCCACCTCATACAGAATATGATTGTGCTATTCCCTTAGAAACTGGTACCGTAGTACCCTTTGGGAGAATGTACTCACTTACTGAGCCTGAAAAGAAGATACTCAAGAAATATCTGGATGAAAACTTGCAGAGCAGGTTGATTGCTCCTTCTTCTTCACCTGCTGGGGCTCCTCTCTTTTTTGTGCCAAAGAAGACGATGGATCTACACCCCTGTATAGACTTTTGCGTGTTAAATAAGATCACCATAAAGGGCCGGTATCCTCTATCCTTCATAAGAGATAATCTAGAAGGTCTGAGAGGAGCAAAGACATTTACCAAGTTGGATCTTAGAGGATCCTACCATCTTCTATGAATAAAAGAATGTGATGAATGGAAGACTGCCTTCCGAACCCCTTTTAGTCATTATGAATATTGTGTAATTCCTTTTGGCCTAACCAAAGCCCGATATATTTTTGAAAGGTTTATGGACTCAGTGTTTTCTGACCTTTTCAACCAAACAGTTGTTATATACCTAGATGATATCTTAATATATTCCCTTCATCCAGAATATCATACTACGCAGGTACTTCAAGTTTTAGAAAGACTCCGGCAACACCAACTATTATGCAAACCAGAGAAATGTGAATTCAATAAAACCGAGGGGAAATATTTGGGGTATCATATCAACCAAGTTGGTATTGCCATGGACTCAGACAAGGTTCCGGCCATTCTAGACTGGCCATCTCCTTCTTCTATCAAAGAAACCCAGTGTTTTTTAGGATTGGCCAATTTTTTGTCAACAATTCATAGCGGATTTCACCCAGCAAAATAGTCATATCACACAAACTCTTAAGAAAGAGAATCTACGGAACGGCTTCTGTTGGACAGAGGACACAGGAACAGCATTTCAAGGCCTAAAGCGTGTCTTCACGCAAGCTCCAATCTTACGGCACCTTGATACCACCAAGAAATTTATAGGTATCACTGATGCTCCAGAGAGAACAACAGGGGCCACATTACTACAAGAACAAAGTGATGATGGATTAGAACATCTGTTTTTTTTACCTGTCCCATATATTATCTGATTCTGAACATAATTACTCTGTTTTGGAACGAGAACTGCTTACCTTAAAGACAGCCTGTAATGAATGGAGACAATTCCTCATGGGGTCAAGAGAAACCTTTGAAGTTAGAACAGATCATCGAAACTTACAGTGTCTACGTAATTTTCAATGCCGGAGCAGTCGTCAAGCCTGATGGGCCTTCTTTTTTAATCAATTTGACCTACATAACTTACATCCCTAGTTCTCAGAATATTTTAGCAGATGCTTTGTCACGGCGTTATCCTGAAAGCATTGATCCTCCTACACAAAACATAATTGAACCAGATAGAATTATTGGAATAGAGCAATCCTTTCTTGATAAAGTGAAGTGTGAGTACTTATCCCTCTATAGAGATTTAATTAATAACTTACGTCCACATCTACGTAAAGTTAAGGGATACTTCTATCATAAAGATGCATTGTTCCTCCCTATAGAAATGGTTCAAACAAAAGCACTACAGATGTGTCATGATTCTCCCATTGCCGGTCATCGTGGTATGAAAGCCACCCAAGAACTACTCCTTCACTCTTTTTGGTGGCCCACAATTAACACAGACACTGAAAGCTATGTGGCTTCTTGTCCTATATGTGCACAAACCAAGATACCTCATACCAAACCAGCAGGACTGCTTCGGCTCTTAATCGTTCCACCAGTTCCTTGGCATACTGTGTCTACCGATTTCATGTGTTTCTTACCTCCCTCAGCAGAAATCGAGTAATAATGGTTACAGTTGATTCATTTACAAAAATGGCCCATTTTACTGCAGTAAAGAAGCTACCCACTGCTAAAGAATTAAGTCAACTCTTTACACAGGATATCTTTCGCCTTCACAGTCTCCCTTAAATCATTATCTCAGACCGTGGCCCCCAATACGTTTCACATTATTGGAAACATTTTTGCAAAACACTGCACATAGATGTGGCCTTGTCATATGGTTTTCATCCACAAACTAATGGTCAAACGTAACGCCTAAACCAAGGGCTTGAACAATATTTACACTGTTTTTGCAACACAGTGCAACTGGTCTATGTACATACCACTAGCTGAATTCCCATATACCAATGCAGTACATAGTGCATCAAAGGTTACTTTGTTTTTTTTTTTTGCTCTTACGGTTTTCATACTAAATCTTTTACTGTTGCTATCAAGAATCATCTACACTTCCTGCTATCACATCATGTGCTCAATGACTATGTAGAATTCAACATGTTATACATTCCAATCTTCTAGTCACAAACTACAGATGAAGAAGATTGCAGATAAGAGACAATGCGAAGCCCCATCTTATGCCAGAGACAAGGTTTGACTTTCCTCCAAATTTCTACCTCTCCGTTTATCACAAAATAAATTCAAACCCTGTTACTATGGACCATTCCTGATCCTTCAAAAAGTCAATCCAGTGTCTTTCCGTCTTTGTCTACCTTGAACTTGGAAAATACATCCTGTGTTTCATGTGCCTCAGTTAAAACCTTATGTGCCCGATCCTTTTCACAGACAGTTCTCCTGTCTCCCTCCTCAGTTGGTTGATGATGTGCCCAAATATGACATTCAGGAAATATGTGACTCTCAGATTTTCCAGAAACGACTCCAGTTTCTCATTCATTTGAAGGGCTATCCTCTTAGCGCATTTTCTTGGGAAGACACCGCTTCTGTTCACGCTCCTCTCTTGGTCCGTTGCTTTTTCTGTCTCTTTCCAGACAAACCCAGGTCCTTGGGGGGGGGACATACAGTCACTCTGTGGGTCCCCACAGCGTCCTCTATTCGGGCTGCAGTGTGATCTGCGTTCCGTTTTTCAGATCGTGGGGCTTGCCACAGTCTTTTTCCTCTGCCGCGGCATGAATCGTTGCCTGCGGTGAGGTTTGGAGACCCAGGGTTGGGTGTCGGGCCTCGCCCATTCAACGCGTGGTGTGGGCGGTCTCTGCGGGGTGACCGGCCCCTCACTTACCTGGTGCCCTGATCTTGGGCTCTTCCTTTTTTTTCTTTTTCTTCTTTCCTTGCAAGCCATGTTCTCTCCTTCCCAGCATTCATTTCTCATTTTTTCCATTGCATGCATCAGTTTCCTTTTCTGTGATGGTGCCTTCTCTGCCTTTTTCTATAGCACTTTTCCCAATCTAAGATGGTGTTCTTATTTCTTCCTGCATGTCACTTCCTGCTGAGTGGTATATAAGGGGTCAGACTCTTGTTTTCAACACTTCCCTTGGTGATGATCATGCTCCTGCTGTTTTTTTTCTCAGATTCCAGTTCTGTTCCTAGTTTATTCCATCTATATCCTGTTGTTCTTTTCCTGGCGTAGAAGTCCTGATTTTTTGATGTGTCTATTTTTCTGTTCCAGGTAGTTCATGTCAAAGAGGTTTTTTTCCCTTAGGAGTTTTCCCTCGGGTACTCCTTCTGGAGGGCACGGACTGTTGTGGCGTACCATTGTCAGCAGCACTGTAGCTACCGGAAGGAGTTGCCCTTACCTCAACCAGAGCAGGACCTACAAGAACTGAGGTCACATTCAGCTTCTTCTGACCAGGGCGGTAAGCGGAAAACAGATCGTGACAAATTGTTTTGATTGCTGATGCTTCACTCACTTTCTCTAACCAATCCATTACTGTAGAGCTGACAAGCCTTGTAAAGAAACATTAATATTTACATTGGGCACGTATTGTGGACATGATGGACACATTACTCTTTCAGGCGTCATCAGAATTGAATTTAGATTTGAATTTGACTTCTCCAAATTTTGAGAAATCCTGGGCTAAGTTAAATCTATAAGGTGACCTGTTTTGACAAAAGTCTGATTCACTGGGGCCCTAACTCGCGGAGCAGTATTGAGAGTCTCCACTTCTGCTTTTGAATTAAAAATATTCTGCACATTGTTCTCATTATTTCTTTGGGCACACTATGGAACAACTGGACCAACTGTGAGAGGAACTGTTAATGCTTCTGGGCTTGATGTAACATTCTGATTTCTCAAGTAAATTCCTCCAAATTCTCACCTGTAAGTACTGAGGTATTTGATTGTGTTACTGTTACTGGAGTATAACTGTGCATTCTCTGAGTTTGACTAACAACTTGCACAGTAGTCATTGAATTAGGTGTAGACTGTACCTGAACCATCATAGGTTGTCTGTAAAATCTGTGGTGCCACTGGTACTGTACTACTCGGTGCAGAACTCACAATAGGAACTGTAGAATAAACCACAGGCTGAACTACAGTCTGAATCACAGGAGTTTGAGTAACTGTAAAAGCAGGAACATTAGTTGCGACCTGTACTTGACTCTGTATTGCCCCAACTGGAGGTGGTGCACTTAGACTAATACTAGTACCTGGGCTTGCCTCTTGCGCTGCACATGGAGGAGGATGACTTCTCAATAATTGTGCTATAAATTCATCATCACCTGAGTCACTATCATAAGTCAACGATTTCCTAGTTTCATTTGACTTTGACTCAATTTCCTCAAGATCCTCATTCTTTTTTCCTTGTCTTTGGTCTAACAGTGTTTTCTGACTCTTGTGTAGTGCCAGGATACATTCCAATGCCCTGTAGGGTTTCTGTTTTTCAAAATGTCTGCTCATTGTCCCATCTTGCTTCTAGCAATGTTTTCTCAGCTTTTCTCATTCTCAAATTTTAATTTCTCTTGTTGTCTGGCCACTAAATCCCAAATAGCCAAAAGCTTCAAATTGTGCTGGTCTCAGAGGGGGCTTTAATTTGTAAAGTATTCTTCTCAAATTCTCTAAAATTCGCATATTAAAACTTCCATGAGCAGGACGCACTAAGCTCCCTTCCTTCTCTGTAATTTTGCAGCATTGTTTTACCCAAATACATGCTGAAGGACCCTTCTCTTCAATTACAATGTATGCTGGTGTAACCTTCTGGTGGGGCAATTTCTCCTATTCTGACTGGAATGAAAGCATCTCCTCTTATCGCACTCTTTAATTCTTTGAAAAATGTCATTTTCACCTTTAATTGACTTAAAACTATGAATTCAAATCAAAACAGGAAGTAATTAATTTCCAAACTCCTTTTAACTTGCTACTCTCGACCAATAGCACTTCATGGTTGTTCACCAATCCAGTTGTGGCTCTTTCCCACCAACAGACCCAACGATGTCACACTTGCTCACACAGCGGCTGACAAAGTCTTGTGGGCTCGTCTTCCAAACAAGATTCTAACACAAATGTATGCAAAATATTGCGAGCACTAAAAAAAAATCAACAAATTAACTTGTCTGCTTACTACAGGTAGGGGCACAATCACTGTGGAAGCCTTACAGAATTTACGACTGCGGCTTTCAACTCTGACAGTTACTTTTTCAACTTTATCTTTCTCTAACTGCACAAGTAAAATTCGACCAGCAAATTGCACCCTTGACTAATACTAGATCCTCCTTGCGTGCTCAGGAATCACCAAGTTTCTGTCAAACTAGCAATCCCTTAACACACACAACTAAGAATACTACTTTCAATTGACCAAACACAGCAAACAAGTTACAACAACCAAGTGTCTCATACACTTGGACAATACTCCGTAGTCTTAGACCAACGTGGGGTCCATAAATCAACGACCAACTGGACAATTTTTTAGCACAAAGTGCCACAGTCACTTGAAGTAGAAGGACTTCCCTACACTTACCCTTAAGAGTATGCAAACTTCCATATCAACTCTATTGGAGTACGCAAACACCCTATTTCTCTCATACATCACAATCCACCTGCGATTTGCCAAAGTATTGCAAGCGCAAACCCGACTCAGAACTCAAACAACACTAGGAAAACTCGGAACATAACATATTTAATCTAAGCAAGCATTGGCACAACCAAATTTAATTTAAACAAGCATAGACAAAACCAAATTTTCAAAAATACAAATTTCAACAAGCATTGGCAAAACCAAATCTCTCAATTTTCTCCTATTGAGATAGAACCATCAAAACTAGGATTTTCCCCTCCTATTGAGATGGAACCTTCAAAACTAGGATGTTTCCCTCCTATTGAGACAAAGCCATCTTCTGCTACTAAGTTCTGTATGTGTGTCAGACCTTCTTTTATTTTATATTGTTGTGAGAAGGTGACATGTATAGCTTAAAAATCTACTACCCTCAGAGGTCGACTCAGACCTTTCGACTCAGGCTGGAGTGTGAAATCATCCAATCAGACAATATGAACCAAAAATCATCAAGTATTACATCAAATAATTAACATAATCAGTTGGAGTCAGTAATTTAAACACAGCATGACCTATGTGGCCATGAATCACCACACCAGTGTAGTGAAGTATAAACATTTATTGCCCTTTAGAAAAACAATGCTAAGATCACGTAAATCATGTGCAAGATCAAATGATAGCAATACAGAATTAAATTAATGAAATCACTATTAGTTAATATACATTCATAATCAGATATTATGTCAGGCATCCCTAACTAGCACTCTAATTCGAAAAGCATGTGTGAGCTTCATGCAAAAATAAAAATTAGGCAAAAAATAATTAGGAAAACCTCTAACTATGACGTTAACTAAAATAAGTGGTTGGATTTTCTAAGGAAGAAAAGCTGCAAGAAAGACAAATGCACATTGGTTATACCTCTCCTAAATGGATCAGCAATCTGTAGAGTCTTCACTAGCAGAATGCAGGAACAACAGATCTTCATTAGCATCAGGACGTGAATGGGAAACAGTTCAGTAAAGTTGGGCCTAATATAACTGATCTGATAGAATCATAGGCAAGAACTAAACAGCATCTAAACAGGATCTCAAAGAATGGTGAACTAAACAGAATCTCAGAAAATGGGCAACTGAACAGAAGCTCAGAAAATGAACAACTAACTTACATCGTCTAAAGCTTTGCTATACTAAAGTCCCAAAAAGTTACTAACTAAGCCTCTATTGGACAAGTCTATGAGGTGGTTTAGTGTGTAGCCTATAAAACATAATCTGCGCTTCAGATGTATCTCTTCTTGTTTTCTGCACCCAGGATTAGCTTACGCTGTCACTCCTCTCTGATCTCCGGTCACCAGTTTCTGTACAAAATGACATTTAAGCAACGTGAAAACATGACATGTGCTTCCTGCCAAAAATTAAAACTCAAGCAAGAACATAATATGCAACATGAAAACACAATATTGAGCACTGAGGCTCATTCCTTAAAACTAACCATTTCTATCTTGAGGAAATGTACAACAGGAGCAGTAAAAGCAGGACCGAAATTTCCACTGTATAAGTCACAGAGGATGTTTGAAGAAACATTATTTTGCAAAGTTAGCACACATTTAAACATAGTGGCCCTCATTCTGACCTTGGCGGGCGGCGGAGGCCGCCCGCCAAAGTCCCGCCATCAGGTTACCGTTCCGCGGTCGAAAGACCGCGGCGGTAATTCTGACTTTCCCGCTGGGCTGGCGGGCGGTCGCCTTCAGACCGCCAGCCAGCCCAGCGGGAAAGAGGCTTCCACGAGGAAGCCGGCTCGGAATCGAGCCGGCGGAGTGGAAGCTGTGCGACGGGTGCAGTTGCACCCGTCGCGTATTTCACTGTCTGCGCAGCAGACAGTGAAATACTTGTAGGGGCCCTCTTACGGGGGCCCCTGCAATGCCCATGCCAGTGGCATGGGCACTGCAGGGGCCCCCAGGGGCCCCGCGACCCCCCCTACCGCCATCCGGATCTCGGCGGTCCGACCGCCGGGATCTGGATGGCGGTAGGGGGGGTCGGAATCCCCGCGGCGGTGCAGCAAGCTGCGCCGCCGCGGAGGATTCAATGGGGCCGCGGTACACTGGCGGGACCCCGCCAGTGGTGCCGGTCCGACCGCGGCTTTACCGCCGCGGTCGGAATCCCCATTGGAGCACCGCCGGCCTGTCGGCGGTGCTCCCGCGGTCCTCCGCCCTGGCGGTCAAAGACCTCCAGGGTCAGAATGACCACCAGTGTCTCTGGAAAATTACTAAAACCTGAGGCATTTTAACTAATGCTAAAACATGAAGAAATAAATATTTTGTTTAAATTTAAACCATTACCCTTTTATTACGTATTATTAATCTCGTCAGTATATTTAATTATGATTAAACAAAATAAATTTTCTGTAGGCATTATTATTTCATGGCAATTTCATTGTGGCTGACACTAGGGCAATCACATTTCCATCACACATTTTTCAGTTAGGACTTTAAACACATGTTATTTCACATTATGTTTTAGTGACACATTTTATTAAGAATGTTTGCTCTCTAACAGGCATAAAGCCTTCACACTTGGGCTGTGGAGATCAGTAGAAGCATCTTCTTAGTACAAAGTCAGCAAGCATTTTCTCTCTAGTCTGAGTAACAAACTATTAATATTCCACAGGACTTTAGTTTGCAACATTACAGCTTGTTAAAACTCTCTGGAGCCAATCACATTACTCCAAACTCTGGGAGCAGGTAAACTCCCGTCTTTCTCATGGCAAAACGGCGACCCATGTATGGCTAAGCCCTTGCTCTGTTACACTTAACAGGCTGCTGGATACAGTCAGCTCTTTGCACAAGTCACTCTCCTATCCTGGGACCTTCTTTTTCTTTTGATGAGAACTTCACTGTCAGTCATCTATTACATAACAATGAACTATTCACTGACTAGCAAAAGGCACCTCGGAAAACAAACAGCATCTGCAAAGGAAAAGCACTTAACATGCAAAAGAAGCAAAAATAAAATGCACAGGCCTCTTAGCCTTAAACATGTAATGTTGATTTAAAAATGGGCATGTAAATGTTTCTAACTTAAGTTACATATGTGTAAACTCGGGTGCTGTTCATAATGGTTAAATGTGGTCACCTACTAGAAATTATGGCCCTCATTCTGACCTTGGCGGGCGGCGGAGGCCGCCCGCCAAAGTCCCGCCGTCAGGTTACCGTTCCGCGGTCGAAAGACCGCGGCGGTAATTCTGACTTTCCCGCTGGGCTGGCGGGCGGTCGCCTTCAGGCCGCCCGCCAGCCCAGCGGGAAAGAGGCTTCCACGATGAAGCCGGCTCGGAATCGAGCCGGCGGAGTGGAAGCTGTGCGACGGGTGCAGTTGCACCCGTCGCGTATTTCACTGTCTGCGCAGCAGACAGCGAAATACATTTAGGGGCCCTCTTACGGGGGCCCCTGCAATGCCCATGCCAGCGGCATGGGCACTGCAGGGGCCCCCAGGGGCCTCGCGACCCCCCCTACCGCCATCCGGATCCCGGCGGTCGGACCGCTGGGATCTGGATGGCGGTAGGGGGGGTCGGAATCCCCTCGGCGGCGCAGCAAGCTGCGCCGCCTTGGAGGATTCAATGGGGCGGCGGTACACTGGCGGGAGCCCGCCAGTGTTGCCGGTCCGACCGCGGCTTTACCGCCGCGGTCGGAATCCCCATTGGAGCACCGCCGGCCTGTCGGCGGTGCTCCCGCGGTCCTCCGCCCTGGCGGTCTTTGACCGACAGGGTCAGAATGACCGCCTATGTGTTTAATATGCACACATTATTTAGCAATATAAACCACACTTGGCTGATAGATGCATTAATTATGCAATAATAAAATTGGGTTTTTCAATAGGTTTCTGTCTCAGAAAGTTCTATGTTATCTGTGTGGCATATAAATAGCTGTAATTTTTAGTAGAGGCATTGGAAATTTCTTAGGAGTAGGACATCAATCCCAGCCCTGGATCCTCTCTGCTAGAGCTGAATCTCCCCTTGCCTTCTTTGTTACCAAGCTAATAAATTAATTTGTCAGTTTTATCCCCAGCCTCGTATACTCTAGATTTCGAGGCTGTTAAAGCCTCCCTCGCCGAGTCTCCTAATTTAGTTTACATCAGTTCTGTGATTGACTTCAGTCGCCTACGTGTATTTCTGGCTGGGGTCTGGGTGACCTTCTCTAATTGAGCTCTGTGCTGTTGTATAGATAGCCATCAAAACAGTGAGTTACCCCATTGGCAACCTTTATGAAGGCTGCAATCAGGGTTACCTGCATAAACAGCAACTCCTGGCCACCACCAGGTGTTTAATCCGTAGCTGCCAGGTTTCCCAAGAACATGCAAGATAAGCTGTTCTAGTCTAATGTTTCTCTTTGAATTCTGGGAGTTTTATGCATGGTTTTGTAACAGGGAAAACAAAACTACAAGTCCCAGAATTCAAAGAAAAATCCTGGACAGGAGCTGATTGTCACATATGCACCTAAGTAACTTGGAAGGGCTGCTAATCAGATTGTGTCTCCTCTTTTCTCATCTTCTGATTCCCAGGTCCTTCTTTTCACCTCAGAAACAGTCTCAACATTCCATTGATGACATCACATGTTCTTCAGCACTGGCTGGAACTAGAATAATATGTTTGACAGCACACAGACAAACATCTGCCATACAAAAAAATAAACAGCAAAAACCTTAGAATTATAACTCCTAATCCGTAATCTAAACAATGCTGCCGTAAATGCCACCTAGACCAAATAAACAAGAAACAAAAAGGGCTTATATAGATTTTGGTGGATCTGGGCATCTGTCAAAATTTGGCCAGTCTCTTGCAAAATGTAAATAGCAGGCTGTTGAATTATTTTGACTTGTTTATGAGCTAGTGAGTGTGAATCAAGTGAGTGCGGCCACTCAATGGGATGATCATGACAGTTCATCATTACTGATACATCAAGCATACATCGCTGTGCAAGGAGCTACCTGGCTATGGAATGCGGTCCATAACCACCATCTTGAGTTGGAACACAGCTTTCTGTTTTCCAGTTGTGTGCAGGAGACAGGACATTTTGAACTTTTTCAAGTGCTTATGAAGGTAATTCAAATGGTAGTGTTAACGCGTCCCTTTATGTTAATTTATTACACATTAGGACTCATTTTAGGCCAATGAATCTTTTGACCCAGTTGAGAGACACCGTAGGACGAGATAGCTAATCAATATATCAATAATGTCATCAATATTTATCACAACTATACATTTCACTTTAGTCAAAGTCATTAAACAATATAATCGACGCTACCATGACCTTTCAGTCATGAATAACCACACCTAGTAGAATTTTATGAATTTTATTCCCAATTAGTTACAATCTAGTATAATATGCGTTAATCTCAAAACCAAGAAACATAATAGCATAGTCACGATATGGTAGCTTTGATAAGATTTCAATAAGGCAAGAATCACGAACATTAGAATATAACACGGCGTGAACATAGATCAGAGTATAGCAGAGAATTGATACCACGTCAGTTTAACATAGCATAATGTCAGTCAGTTGTCTATTTGCGTCAATTTGATAAACACCTATCCTACCCACTAATTAGCATTCGGATGTTGGGCTTCATGCAAAATAATTTAGAACACCAATTTGAAAAATATCTAGCTATGGTCTCTGTCAAAAGCAAGCAGTTGGTACCTAGAAAGAAAAAGCAAACAGACAAATTACAAATTGCATTGTCATAATTACCCTCCAAGGATCAGGTCAGCGCACAGGTTCAGTCTTTCGTCTTCAGGACATCAGTCAAATCGGCATCAGTCAGAACTTAACTAACAGGGCAAAAGGGACACTTCCCTCATAAGGAGGAAAAGTATAAATGGGCTGTCTATGAGTGAGAATGGTTTTCAATAAGTCTCAAGTCACCAAACAGAGTTTCTGGATGAAATCAATAGCATTCCCTACCTAATTCCCCGACCTTTCTGTGACATGAGTTTTTATCCCTTTTCCCCCAAAATTCTATTGGACATTTACTATACCCCACTATCTTTAACCTATCAAATTTAACATTCAGTAATCCCATTTGTCACCCCACATTAATTTACAGGTCTTTGATTGGTCTTCATAATTGACGTCTTCGGAGGCGGCACATTCGGCATTACTTCACATTTTGGCATTTCTTGGCACATCTTTGGGTCAGCAGTTCTTCTGTCATCCCGATTAAAATGACCTTGTACATTACATTAATCTACACTTGTTTCAATTCATTTATAACTTTTAATCCAAGGCACAGAAGATGCGCTTGGAAACGGATTTAATATAGTTACATTAATCTTCCAAGTTTGAAGAAAAAAAACATTTGCAGGGTCATGGCCCCTTGTGAGTCAGCACACTGGAAAACAGAAAAATGCATTTAATATGAGAGCCAAGCAGCTCACTGCAGCTCACGAAAACTTAAGGCCTATGAAGATTTTCAATACAGATTCAACAATACGAACGTTAATATAATCTTAATTAGACATAACATAAACATTTTATTCATCATTATTAGTTTGCGCATTCATTGGTGGCCACTCTTCGTGGTCACAATTCAAGTGCACGTTTAAGCAAAATTCACTATTATTAGAGTTTCTATGCAGCCTTATTGCACATTAGTTCATAAACACTTCATGTTAATATAGATTATATAAGCTACGCTCTCTCAGTCCCTCCTCTGATGACGCTCGTCATCACACAAACCTTTCCCTTTAACCTTTAATTTTAATTTTTCACTTTACGCATAATGCGCATTTCAGCATCTTGTCCTTTATGTGAGCTTTCCCAAATTTCATTGAACATTTTCTCTCTTTCACTTTCTTCATTTCTCCTGATTCTTTTGGTCCAATTTCTTTTAATTTTATCTTTAATTTTGCATGCTCCCCATAATCCTAATAGACAGACCAGACCAATTAATAGACCCCCCTAGTATTTTTGCAAGTACCCCATTCCAAATATTGGTAAACCAGCTTCCTACTCTGGCAACTCCTTTCCCAAATTTCTCCCACACTCCAAGTTCCTTCAAATCCTTCAAATCTGCACTATCTCTAGTTAGGTTAGTAAGCATACCTCTAATCTTCTTAATGTTATCTGGAATGAACGAGCAACAATGACGCTCGTTGAGCATCTTGCAGACCCCTCCACTCTTTGCTAAAAGAATGTCTAAAGCAAGCCGATTTTGAAGAGTCATAGCTGTTTCCGCAGCAAGTTCAGTATCCATCAGGAGTATAGCCCCTGTAAAATTTGTCAGCATGTTATCCACAATAGTAGACAACTTTTGAATTTTCATGGAATTCAAGATAATCCCCACTGAAGGGATTATGGCTCCAACTATTTCACCAATGACAGCAGCCACTGATTCTCGTTTTTGTCTAGTATGTTGTAATTCAGACGTTTTAGGTATTTGCTTTAAGTCATCAATCTGTTAAATCTTTGGGAAAACTATTTCCAAATAACATGTCCCATACCATCCCTTAGGGAGACGGTAATATGCATTTAGTCCACAGATATAATAGATCCCAGGGATCGCTGGATCCTGTCCATTCAACATAAATGTCCATTTACTCTGAAACAAAAATACATGTCTACATTCACTTGTTCCCACAAACAAATTGTCCTGCTCAGATTTTGGCCTATATATACAAAGCCTACCTACATGTAATGCATCTATAGCTAATTTGCCTTGTGTTTTGATTGCAGTGTAAGCATAGTCATTTGCATATGTGCGTTTTTCTAACCCTTTTTCACATTTTTCTTTTAATGCTTTGCGTCTATCATCAGTGTGATCAAAGAAACTTTTCTCTACAGGTGACAGTAAGCAAGTCAGATTGTTGTGATGTGCATAAGCAGTTCCAAATGTAAGCGTCGGTTCAAAGAAACCTCTAACTATTTTTATATCATGCTCCTTAGCTAGCTTGTTCAGGAACTCAATCACAGGAACAAAAGAAAACACAACATCCAGATTTGAGTAAAAGTATTGCACATGCTCTTGATTATAGAATCTGGTTAGTAGCAAACTACAGCTAATCCTGTAGGTTAATGGAAGGCTAAGGTAAGTGATCCCTTCTTGCACTGACGAAGGAATCTTTGTGCACACATATCAGTCTTTCGCATCCATGGTCTCGACATATTCATTCAGCAAGCGATAGAAGACATTAGAAGAAAGTTCACCCTTTGAATTAGTCCCCTCATGCAAGTGTCTTGCATCCTGCTCAAACCTCTCCCACGGTGTTAGTGTTGTAGTTTCAGGTTTTGAAGTAGCGTTAGTAGTTTTCTTATCTAACCACAGCATTCCCACAATCACTCCTACAATTATTACTGCACACACAATACCTATTATAAGGCTTAACCAACCACACACCTTACTCTTACTGTTCCTACCTCTATTATAAGCCATGCCTGTATAGAATCAGATAGCAGAATAACAATCAACTTGAGGATGATATAAAATTTCCTTCTCTCTCTTTCTACGTGTATTTACAGCGTTTTCTTTCACTCCAGGACCCCTTTGTCAAATCAGGTTAGCAGCTTGTCACAATCAGGTTTCAAAGTCAAATCAGGTAATCAATGTCGCATCCGGTAATTTATAAGTCTCTTTCCTTTTGTTTTTCAGGTTTTTTTCGATTTTTCAACAAAGTTCAGGTACCGTAGTATTGGCCTGCCACTTCTCGATCAAAACAGAACGCTAGGAATTCTTGTTGCCATTCAGATGTTGTAGCATACGCCCATTCAGGACCTGTGTATCTTCTATTTGCAACTCTCTTTCTTTTCAGTCTGCGTTCACCTTGCAGTTCTCCTTCACTTAGATCTTCCACTAGGGATGTATCAGTTTCTTCTGTTATTGTTTCACCTGGTATGCTTCTTATCCTTAGGACTGGTTTCTCTGGCCACTTATCACCCTTATGCGTCTTCTTCCGATTTGTCTTTTCAGGACGTTGGACAGCACCCTCCTCTTGTAATATGGTGTTTTCGCTTGATGGACCTGCAACTGGCTCAGGGGATGTTGGTACACTTTGATCTCTTTCTATTATTTCCCCTTCTTCTTCTTCTTCTTGATCTGTAACAGGTTCAAGTTCTAACCCGTATCCGTCTACTTCTGGGAGAACCTCTCCTTGATTTAGTTCTCCTGCTGCGTCTACTGAGATAGGCACTCTGTCACCTCTCTCGAACTCATTCACTGTGTGAGGGACAAGGCTTTTCTCAGTGGGCTCTCCTGCAGTCTCAGTTCCCTCTTGACTGTTTTCTGGCCCTGAGACTTCCCTTTCTAGAACTGTTGTGCCGGAAACTTCAAGTTCCTCATCAGTTGGACACGTTACCTTCTTTGTGTGACTGGCATGTATCCAATTTGGAACGCCTGCACATTTCACAGCAGTAGTTGTTGACAAGATTACTTGATACGGCCCTTTCCAGCGCGGCTCCAAACACGACTTTCTCATGTGCTTCTTGACAACCACCCAGTCACCGGCCTGTAGGGTGTGACCTGGATCTCCAATCGGTGGCAATGTGTTAGCCTCTACCTGGTGAGAGAAAGAACAAATCACATCAGCCAAACCTTTGCAGTAGTCCAACACCATATCATCTGTGATATTCACTAGAGCATTTGCGGGTACTGCCGGTAACCTCATAGCTCTACCCATCAGGATCTCGTGTGGTGATAGTCCTGTCTTCTTATCAGGGGTATTCCTCATTGACATCAGCACTAAGGGCAATGCATCTGGCCATTTCATATTGGTAGCTGCGCACATTTTTGCCATTCTTGATTTCAAGGTACCATTCATTTGCTCTACTAGTCCTGATGCTTCAGGGCGGCACAGGGTGGTAGCTACAATGCAGCTTTTGTTCAATGTCTAGTGGGGCACACAGAAGTTTAATCACCTCATTGTCGAAGTGTCTGCCCGTATCTGATTCTGTAGAGACCGGAAATCCGAACCTGGGTATTAATTCCCTAAGCAGCAGTTTTGCAACTGTAAGACTGTCATTTCTACGTGTGGGGTAAGCTTCAATCCAGTGACTGAAAACACACACAATCACCAACACATACTTCAATCCTCCACAAACAGGCATCTCAATAAAATCCATTTGCATCTTGCTAAATGGACCAGCAGCTCTCCCAATGTGGCTCAAAGTTACCACAGTCCCTTTTCCAGCATTCATCTGTTGACAGATGATGCACCTGTGACAGGTAACCTCTGCGGCATGTCTGAACTTTGGGTTAAGCCAATCGATTTTGAATGACCTGATCATTGCATCTCTCCCAAGGTGAGCCTGTCCGTGATATAGCCTTGCGAATTGTGACAGAAGACTATTTGGCAAAACTAACTTCCCCTTTTCTGAAACCCACAAGTCGCCAGCCCTCTGTACACATTGCATTCTTTGCCAGGAGCGTTTTTCTTCTTTGCTAGCACGACCTTGTAGTGTCTTTAGCTCATTTAGGGTATCCACCACCCTTAATACAAGGTTTAAACATGTGTCATTTTCAGTTTGCGGTAGTAATTCCCACTGTTCCTTGAACGATATACAGTTAAAAGCACAAAATCTTGCGACTTTATATGCATAACCGTTTCCCATAGACACAAAGGGGGTTATTACAACTTTGGAGGAGGTGGTAATCCGTCCCAAAAGTGTTGGTAAAGTGACCGATATACCACCAGCCGTATTACGAGTACATTATATCCTATGGAACTCGTAATACGGCTGGTGGTATATCCGTCACTTTACCGTCACTTTTGGGACGGATTAACACCTCCTCCAAAGTTGTAATAACCCCCAAAGTCTTGTGATTTAACATGAGCATTACATTTCACCATGGCAATTTCAAGAGGTAACTGAATCGCATGTAACAAATCCTTAATTTGTTCTCCATTTTTCACAAGAGAACCAGAAGAGGTCATAAAGCCTCTCTTCGACCATAGTTGGCCAAAATCATGTACAATTCCAAATCCATACCTGCTGTCAGTATAGATAGTGACTCTCAGATTCACAGCTGCGTGGCATGCCTTAGTAAGGGCAATTAATTCTGCCACTTGTGCGGAAAACACTTTCTCGAGCCAGGAAGCTTCAATGATACCAGCCATGGTACATACAGCATAACCAGCTCTCAGGGTTCCGATGGAATCTCTCAGACAAGACCCATCAACAAACATAATGCAATCATTTTCCTTTAACTGTGTATCTTGAATATCAGGTTGTGGTTTGGTACACAATTCTGTTACCTCAAGACAGTCGTGTTCAACTTCTTCATTATTGACTACAGTATTCTCAGCAGGAAGTAAAGTTGCCGGGTTCAATACAGTACATCGTTTCAGAGAAACATTTGGTGACCCCAGTATAATTGTCTCATATTTGGTAAGTCGAGCATTTGTCATGTGCTGAGTTTTGGTTTGAGTCAACAAAATTTCAACTGAATGCGGAACCATTACTGCCAGGGGATATCCCATCACTATGCCTTCACATTGCGTAAGGCTCTGACCAACTGCTGCAACTGCACGCAAACAACCTGGTAAGGCTGCTGCGACGGGGTCCAAAGTAGCTGAAAAATATGCTACAGGGCGATTTGCACCTCCATGGACCTGTGTCAAGACAGACAAAGAACAAGCATCACGTTCATGACAAAACAATAGAAAAGGCTTCGTGTAATCAGGCATTCCCAAAGGTGGGGCCCTGCACATGCATTCTCTCAATTCCATGAATGACTCAAGTTCTTCTTTGGACAAAGCTATGGTATACGGCTCATCCTTGATCTCTTTACCTGTCAGTTTTATCAAAGGTTTTGAGATAATCAAGAAGTTGGGTATCCAATGGCGACAGTAGCCCACCATTCCCAAAAACATCCTGACATCTCTCTTTGTCATTGGGGATTCATTTGTAAAATGACTGTTATTCTTTCCTTTGATATTCTTCGGGACCCTCTTTCAATCAGATGCCCTAAGTATTTTACCTCTTTCTGACAGTATTGCAGCTTCTTGGGTGACACTTTATGTCCGTTTTTCCCCAAATGATTCAGTAAGGCAATTGTGTCATATTTACAGTTATCCCTTGTCTTGGATGCAATCAGCAAGTCATCAATGTACTGCACTAGGGTCGAGCTAAAAGGCAGTACTAAGGATTCTAAATCCTTTTCCAGTATCTGATTGAAGATGGACGGTGATTCAGAAAACCCTTGTGGAATTCTGCACCAACTTTACACCTTATCCATGAATTTGAAACTGAACAAAAACTGGCTGTCCTCGTGAAGAGGTATCGAAAAGAAGGCTTGTGACAAGTCTATAACGGTGAACCACTCAGCATCACACGGAACCTGAAACATGCTCACTGCTGGATTAGGCACTATAGGGCAACATTTTACCCCAATCTTGTTTATTTTCCTCAAGTGCTGCACAATTCGAACCTTCCCACATGGCTTTTTCAGACCCATTATCGGTGAGTTACATGGGCTACTCAACACTTCCTTCAGAACTCCCTGCTTCAGAAAATCTGCAATTATTTGTGACACTTCAATAATAACGTCTTGTGCCATGTGATATTGTGGCACCTGGGGAAACACTGCATTTGGCTTTACTTGTACCTTGACTTCT
Organism: Pleurodeles waltl; assembly: GCF_031143425.1. NCBI lineage: Eukaryota > Metazoa > Chordata > Amphibia > Caudata > Salamandridae > Pleurodeles > Pleurodeles waltl. Next base: position 420,239,117 of record NC_090442.1, read on the forward strand.
TCCACACCTTTTATTAGTCCCACTTCCTTTCCTGTCAAATCCCACACTTTCTCGGTCACAGTTCCCTGTAACTCGACAGGTAGGTCAATCATCGTAAGCATCGGGAACAAGGTAATCAAAGGGTAATCCTCATTTGCAGTCCCTGTCTCTTCCTCTGAGAACTTACCTTCATCTCCTTCATCATCACTGTTTGTCTGTACTTCTATTCCATCATTGGAACAGGTAATCGAACATTTCGTCTTGCAGAGTAAGTCCCTTCCCAGTAGGGATACCGGACTTGAATCGCAGACTACAAACCTATGCAGTCCCTGGAAGTTGCCAATTTCAACTTGCACTGGATCTGTAATCCGGTTTGTCAGGTACTGGTTTACTACTCCGACCACCCTTATCGTACGCCCTGAAAGTGGTAATTTCGGAACCTCTGCACTCCTGACTGTAGAGCGTGTAGCCCCAGTGTCGACCGAGAATGAAACTTTGTAACCCATTACCTTTCCCTCTACATAGGGACCCCTCTGATCTACCTCTACGGATGCTGCAAGCCTGCACTCTTCGCTATCTGAGCTGTCATCCGACCACTCCTCATTCATGCCATTTTCACCTTGTAATGGGAATTGCTGTACTGTATTATTTTGACTCATTACCTGACCTGTGACCTGTTGAGGAAGCATCACCTGTTGCTGTCCCATCGGAGCCATTGGTAATTGCATTTGCTGTCTAGGTACCATGGGAACCTGATGTTGTACTTGTTGCATTTGTACTGGCTGAGCACGCGGCATTTGTATCTGCTGCACGGGCTGTACCCCTTGCATTTGTACCAGGTTATTTTGAAAATTCGGATTTTGGTTTCTCATTTTCGGTCCTCTCATGTTTTGGAATGTACCGACATTAGTGCTTTGTTGAACGATACCATCCTGCACCACATTCGGGCACTCCAGTTTCCAGTGCCCCACACCCCCGCACGCGTGACATGGTGACATCTTTTTCATCCCTTGTGCATCATTCTGAATCACAACAGTATTCAAGTCTGGACCGCGATTCACAAACCCTCGGCCTCGACCTCTCGGTTGCGCCTGGAACACACCATTCATTTGCGGTTGCTATTGTATCATCTGTTGAATCCCATTTCCCTGCATACCAGCCTGCGCTGCCCTTATTTGCATCACCATCACTTTCTCCTTCAGCTTTTTCTGCTTCAGTTCTATTTCGTCGCTACAATATTTCGCATACTGCAACACCTCATCAATCGGCTTTGCTTGCCAACAAATGAAATGATTCTTAATCATCTGACTGACCTCTGGTCTCAGCCCTTCAACAAATCTGAACACCAGATGGTTCATATCTTTCGGCTCAATGGTCTTGGTACCACTGTAATGTTTGAACGCTTTTAACAATCTCTCATAATAAGCATGTATAGATTATTTTACCTCCTGTGAGGTCCGATCGATTTTCTGCCAATCAGTCACTTTCGGCAACACCTTTTGTTTCAAAAACTCAATCACCCTATGATAGTATTTCATCACCTCTTCAGAAGGTGCTCCAGTCACCTTATCTCTTGCCGGCTCATGCGTCGGCCAGTCTACCCCTCTTTTGCACTCAAGCCACAAATCAGGCGGAACAATGATCTCAAACAAAGTATTCAGGTCTTCCCAAAGACACTTTGCAAGTTTCACGAACCTGTTGGTTTGCTGATACCACTCGATCGGTTTCTCCCTCAATCTGGGATAATCGTTAGTAAAAGATAGGATGTCTCCTCTAGACCATGGCACGTGAACTAAAACACCACCAGCTGTTTCTCTCATAGGTAGTATTTTTACCGATTCTGTATCGGGTGAGGCTTTGGTCTGACTCGACCCTGGACTGTCACCCTTTTCCTTATCTCTTTTCTTTGCCCATCTGCCTTCCCATTTTTCTAATGCACCCCAAATTTGTGCACTTTACAGTAGTTCTTTTAAATGCGCCTTCATTCCGCCAGACCTCATGTGCTCAAAGTCTTTTGAATCAAAGTCTAATCTGTAACTTCTTTTCAAATGTTTAGTATTCTCAATGTCAATATTGTACTCGTCTGCCAAGGTTCGCTAATCTCTGATGCACCTTGCCCACTTCTTTAGTAATCTTAGGACACAGGAATCTCAGTTCTGCTTCGGTGTATGATTCTAATCTGTTTACCCCCATGGTTCCTTCCACTAGTTCAGCAGCTTCCACTCCCAGTCACACAAAATTCAGGTAGTCATCTTGCCCTACCTTTTCCAGTTCTACTGCAGTCATTGTAGTCTTTTGTGAAGCATAAGTCTTCTCTAACCACTGATTGTACTGTAAAAACTTGCAGTGAAATGTTCCCTGTTTGCATCATTGGCGACTGTGAAGTGCTCGTACTTATTGTTTGTGGAGTCAGCAAATCTAGCCCTGCCTGACGCATTGCTTCCAAGGGTGCTTCCACTGGGCTAAGGTCTATTAAGGACCTCGGCTTTTCAACTGCTTGTTCTCCGGGGGCCATTATCTGGGGAGTTCCTATGGACCCTCCTCTTATTGCATCCTGGGTCGTTACTCCCTGATCACACATGCCAGATTTACCCTGTGCATATAATGGCACTGGAGGACCAACAGTAATTGGTAACGATATTGCAGCAGGTGTCTGACCTGGTCCCAAACTTCGTGGAGCAGTAACTCCATAGGTCTGTTCCAAAGTACCCGGGACAGGTACTTTTGGAGGACCAGCTACTGGATTGTACCCCGGTATCAGTTGTGGTTGCGGCTGGGATAGTAATTTCGGAGTTGACTCAATCTGTACTAATCTTGATTTTGTATCGGGTCTGGTGGCACTATCAGATTCGTAGTAGTCTCAAGTACTGGGACATCTGGGTAGATTCTCTGTATCTGCGGTGGAGGTTGCAACTGTATCTGCATGCCTGGCGCAGTGGGTATACTGACACCATTCTGTATCGAAGCCGTATCACTAGTCTGTACCGTATCAGTAACTCCCTTCTCCTGCGTCTGGTTCCCAGGACCCACGCTAGTGCTTGGAGCACTATCGCTCACCGCATAAGGTGGCGGGCGATCATGTAATAATCGGTCCATGAATTCTTCATCGTCTGAATCGTCTTCTTCTTCCCAAGGTCTCTTATTCTCTTTAGACTTACTAGAGTCCCTGTCTGTTTTACAGGAGGCTTTCTTTCCCTGTGTCACTTCTCCGTGAGCTATTGCTGGGAACAATTTTAATCCGTCAACAATTCCCCATCTCCACATTTTGTTCTCATTATCCCACCTGGCTTCTGCATAGGATTTTTCTGCCCTTTTTAGTCATCTTTGAAATCTTTCTTGTCTATGTTTAAGAGCCATCAAATCCCAAATCGCTAAAGCCTCGTATTGAGCTGGCCTCAGAGGTGGTTTTTGTGTACTTAACATCCACCTTAAATTCTCTAGTACCTTTGGATTGAATGTCCCATGTTCTGGAAACGCTAAACACCACTCTTTCTCTGTTAATTTGCGCCACTGTTTCATCCATAAACAAGGCGCGACACCTTTCTCCTCCATAACCATGTAAGCTGGAGTACCCTCAGGCGGTGTAGGCTCCCCATCAGTTGCCATAATATATGCGTCTCCTTTCAGAGCGCTCTTAAATGCTTTCACAAAATTCATCTTTGCGATTTTCTCTTATTTGTATTTAATCAGAAAGTTACTTAGTTCCCAGGACACTCTTCACCCACCTTTCTCAACCTGTTGCCTCTCACGGACGGCAGCCAATCCGTGCGCGACCCCTCTCGACAACTGACCTATCTCAGCGCGGCACCACTAATGTCACACTCACACACTGCAGCTGACAAAGTCTTGCGGCTCATCCGCTCCTCACTGGATTCACACAAAACGAATGCAAAATTATTGCGAGCACTTTTAATGACAACACAAATCTGCCGGTTTACTACAGGAAGGGTAACACATTCGCTTCAGAACTTTACAGAGATTTCACTTGAAGCCTCGGCCGCTACTCTCTCCTTCTCACTTCCCACATCTGCAAGCAGAATTCGACCCGCAAATCCTACTCTCGACTTGTCAATGGTTCGTCCTAGTGCACTTTAGAACTTGCCAAATCTCCATCGAAGGTTTCACACATATGTTTCGATTCAAACTCGACTTGTCAACCACGCCCGATTGACCTATTAAACCGCTCAGAGTACAACATAAACCCAAGTGTCTCCTACACTTGTCAATATACTCAGGAGTCTTAGACCACGACGGGTTCATACAAACAACCAACCACATGGATCATTTTTTAGCACAAAGCGCCACACTCATATGAAGTACGCCGACTTCCCTACTCTCATACTGCGGAGTACGCCCACTCCTACTAAAACAACATTTACCTGGCCTAAGAACATACGAACTTCACCAATCACCTGCAAAAAGGCATAAGCTGAGCAAGCGCAAAACCCTAAACCACACACATTATGACGCCGAGAACATTCCCAACTCACTTAGGCAGGCTCCGAGATCCCGGGAAAGTCATGGTAAATTTAGAAACCCATCATACTTCCAATTTGCATTATCACAGAAAAACAATTTAAACAATGATTCTCTGTCCTAGGGCCCCAAAGGGCCAAACCGTCGCTCTGCTACCAGAACTGTTAACGCATCCCTTTATGTTAATTTATTACACATTAGGACTCGTTTTAGGCCAATGAATCTTTTGACCCAGTTGAGAGACACCGTAGGACGGGATAGCTAATCAATATATCAATCAATATATCAATAATGTCATCAATATTTATCACAACGATACATTTCACTTTAGTCAAAGTCATTAATCAATATAATCGACGCTACCATGACCTTTCAGTCATGAATTACCACACCTGTTTAGTAGAATTTTATGAATTTTATTCCCTATTAGTTACAATCTAGTATAATATGCGTTAATCTCAAAACCAAGAAACATATAACATAGTCACAATAGGGCAGCTTTGATAAGATTTCAATAAGGCAAGAATCACGAACATTAGAATATAACACGGCGTGAACATAGATCAGAGTATAGCAGAGAATTGATACCACGTCAGTTCAACATAGCATAATGTCAGTCATTTGTCTATTTGCATCAATTTGATAAACACCTATCCTACCCACTAATTAGCATTCGCATGTTGGGCTTCATGCTAACTAATTTAGAACACCAATTTGAAAAACATCTAGCTATAGTCTCTGTCATAAGCAAGCAGTTGGTACCTAGAAAGAAAAAGCAAACAGACAAATTACAAATTGCATTGTCATAATTACCCTCCAAGGATTAGGTCAGCGCACAGGTTCAGTCTTCGTCTTCAGGACATCAGTCAAATCGCCATCAGTCAGAACTTAACTAACAGGGCAAAAGGGACACTTCCCTCATAAGGAGGAAAAGTATAAATGGACTGTCTATGAGTGAGAATGGTTTTCAATAAGTCTCAAGTCACCAAACAGAGTGACAGAGTTTCTGGATAAAATCAATAGCATTCCCTACCTAATTCCCCGACCTTTCTGTGACATGAGTTTTTATCCCTTTTTCGTAGTACATTTCCCAAAAATTCTATTGGACATTTACTATACCCCACTATCTTTAACCTATCAAATTTAACATTCGGTAATCCCACTTGTCACCCCACATTAATTTACAGGTCTTTGATTGGTCTTCATAATTGACTTCTTCGGAGGTGGCACATCCGGCATTACTTCACATTTTGGCATTTCTTGGCACATCTTTTGGTCAGCAGTTTTTCTGTCGTCCCGATTAAAATGACCTTGTACATTACATTAATCTACACTTGTTTCAATTAATTTATAACTTTTAATCCAAGGCACAGAAGATGCGCTTGGGAACGGATTTAATATGGTTACATTCATCTTCCCAGTTTGAAGAAAAAGAACATTTGCACACTGGAAAACAGAAAAATGCATTTAATATGAGAGCCAAGCAGCTCACTGCAGCTCACGAAAACTTAAGGCCTATGAAGATTTTCAATACAGATTCAACAATACGAACGTTAATATAAGCTTAATTAGACATAACATAAACATTTTATTCATCATTATTAGTTTGCGCATACATTGGTGGTCACTCTTCGTGGTCACAATTCAAGTGCACGTTTAAGCAAAATTCACTATTATTAGAGTTTCTATGCAGCCTTATTACACATTAGTTCATAAACACTTCATGTTAATATAGATTATATAAGCTACGCTTTCTCAGTAGGAATGTTTACATGTGAATATGTTACGTTAAAAATAAAAAGGCAAAGACTTGGAGCATTGTTAATTTATACAGTTTTCTTAAGTCTGGTTTAAGCATCAAGTGCTGACCTCCTGATGCCAATATGCTGTGTGGTAATCAGCTTCCTCTTTCTTGAATGTCAGGTAATCAAGTACAATGTAGGAAGGGGATAAAATGTTCTTTATTCACCATCACCACTCTTTTCTCACACTCTGACTAGATGGCATCTTAACCAGCATTCTAACCGTCAGGGTATGGTACAGAAATTAGGAAAGAAGGAAAGGGAAGGGTTGTGTGAAGAAGGAATGAAAGCAGAGGGGAAGAAGGAAATATACATAAACATATATTAAAGATGGGAAGAGAAAAGTAAGATTATAACACTTTTGCACCTGATAGAAATGCAAAACTCCACAACATCATCATGTCATGCAGTAATTCTTCTGCCACACAAGTGGTTTTCTTACATTTGTATTGACATTGTGTACTTTGTTTTTCCATATCATATGAGTTTTGATTGTTGATACTTGGAACAGTTCTGCTTCTTGGAGTCTACCTAACTAGTCTGTCTATACTCTACATTTGATCATTGTCCATTATGATGACATTCCATTTGACCTCAACAGTACACATGGGTTTAGAATACCTGGTATCATGGTTATTTCTTTCCCATGGTTTCTTGACTAATAACCTATTCCCTACCATCCAATGTTGATGTTTCGCCCTACTTTTGGAATCATACTACTTCACAACCCACAGTTTGGGACAATGTTTCCCAACCTGTGGTCCAGGGACCCCTGGGGCTTCGTGAAGCCTTCTCAGGGGTCCGCGACTGCTCAGAAAATTAAATAGTATTAACAAATTAGGTCCCCAGCTTTCAGTAATTACTCAGTGGGGGGGTCCCCGGATTCCAATAATGATTCAGTGGGGGTCCTTGGGTTCCAGTAATGATAAAGTGGGGATCCACAAAAGTCAAAAGGTTAGGAACCACTGTATTAGGAAAAACGTGAGTCATTTTAAAACACCCTTGCGGTTAATGTTGCCAATGATGTCTAATGCTAATTTGTCCCTGAGGCAACCTGACATACCTGCAAAGTATTTGATGTATTTGGACCTTTATTCCACAAGTCCTAAATGACCTTAATTCTTATTTTGTATTTGGCCATGGGGTTTTCTTGACAGCATCTAAAAGACTTATTGTCGGCTCGAAGATATCTTTAGAGATGGGATGTCCAAAATAGTCACCAGAGCTGACTCCACTTTGGCACTTGTCTCTTTTTAAAGTGAGACCTGCATCTCTCAGTCTCATCGTGGAAGCAAAGAGATTTTGAAACATATATTAATATTTGCTGTATGATTTTTTGGGAAAACTGCAGCAACAAATGACAGGCTGAATGGTATTTTTTGGAACATGAATGTTCCCATAGGTGTAGTAAAAGCAGTTAATTACATGGTTTCTGGGTGTAATTCATCCAGGTGGTATGCCATGGACACATCTATTACATGAAAACACACTGCTTCACCCATTGTACTCAACATTTTGTTTATGTATTGTAATGAGTGTTGTTCAGTCCAGATGTTGTTGTGAAGGTCACATAAGTCAATACATAATCTTCTGCCTTCTCATGGGCCTACTTGGCAAAAAGTTTGGAAGCTACCTGTTCAGCACAATCTATGGATTGTATGATAACGAGCTCAGTTATCCGGCTGAGTTCCTTCTCTGAAGGTTCCTTCATCAGGTGTAGTATGGGATGAGTTCTGTGAATAATGGGTTTGGCATCAGATTTTAATTTTATCCTGTGTTGATAGTTATGTAATAAGCCCAAATATTCACTAAATCCTTCAGGAAATTTATTACAAATTTAGTTGCCTGTATTATATCTATTCACAACCATTCTGAATTATTGTGGTCTAATGTGATGCCTAAAACCCTTTGGTGTTGTCAACCAAGAAGGTTGGAGCCTTCTTCTTCAACAATGTACACCTTGCCAACAGTGGAGCAATCCATGGAATGGTCCTTGGAGGAAATGCATGCTTTGATCATGCTCTTTAGAAGAATAGGGTCTCTGGTATAATCACTAGGTTAAATGTCAGGAGACTGAAAGATCAAATTATTTAAATGAGAATAGATTTTAATTACTGCTACTGACTAGGATATAAGATGAATGGCCCTTTTGATTCCATTTCCTGCAATTGGCACTTCTAGCTCAACAATTTATGTTATTACCTTAAAGGTTACTGCTATCACAATGATGATGTTTCAGCTTCTTAAATTCAGGTACATTTTTTAAATTGGCTATAGGCGAGCTTTTGACTCTGTATACATATGTTTCTATCTTCGCTTCAGTTATTTCAGCTGTTTGTTCTGTGGGAATTCTAATTTCCTTTATGTGTATGGCACTGTGTTGTATGGATTTCACAATTCCTATAGCTTCTTGTATATCAAGGTTTTTTGCTAATAGTTTTTCTTGAATGTATTAGTTATTGGTGCATCACACTAATTGGTCTGTAATAAGGGAGTTGCTTACAATGCCAAAATCACATAATTTGCTAAACCTATAAGTGCTGCAATGTAATTAATAACACTTGCTTTCCTTGAACTCTGCCAAAGAACATATAGCATCCTAGTATGATACTGTTTTTGTCTTCAAACTGATTTTCTGATTTTAGGAATTTTTATTTGTACTCATCTATATCTTCTGGTAGAGTTTCATATATTTTCCTGATATGTATTCCTAAATTGTTTAGTTGGATGTGCTGTTTTTAACATGTACATTTAATGGTAACAAATTAAAATGAGAATGCCAGTTCTTACCCTGCAAAAATTAACCTAATTTATAAATTACATAATAAATTCTGGTAATAGAGGTTATAATTGCAGAGTGAGAGACAGATAAGTCTTTTATGATGATGGGTAGAATGTCAAGATGAAGGTGAAAGTGTGCGTGTCACTAAATGAAACTTAAGCAATACAATTTTACTTGAATGTTAAGGGTGTACGCCTCACCGTGACACAGGTTTTGTGGAAATAAGTCACTACAACAACTCTATAAATTTGTAAAGTGTGCAAGAGTTAGTTACGTTAAAGTGTCTATGTCTGTTGAGGTGTGTAATGGTGTGTGTGTCGCCGCGACACACAATTTTCCAGAGAAGAAGGTAAGTGATGATAGTTCGCCTTCTGTGATGCACAGGACTCTCCCCACAGTGGAGGTTAGTTTCACCAAAATGACTACACTGCATAGGGCGGGCATGTATAACTAACGTTTGTTTCAGAGGGTGAGCGGTGAGCAGTAGAAAAGCCTATCGTAACCTAGGGCAGGAGGGCAGGATTCATGAGCTACAAAAGGTCCACCCCAGAAGAGGTGTGAAAAGCAGAAGACATGTCTGCTATAGATTGTCACAACTGGAAAACGGTGTTTGTGAAACAATGATCTGCCCAAGTGGAGGTGATAAGAACCAGAACCTACAACCTGATCCTCCACAAAGGAGGTGTGCCACTCAGAAGAAAGCATCAGAGAGACTGTGGCACCTCAAGGATAACTTCTGTCCTGGGGCCACTGCACGGTCGCCCCAAATAATAAAACTCAACTTCAAAGACTTTAGAATGTGGCAGAGCTCTGTTACCCTTCCTTGCAATAATTACACCACTCCTAAAAGAAAAGTTGTAATGCTTTGTGGACATCCTTTAATGGCAATATCCTGCATGCCATGGCATTAACCCTAATGCTGTTGCATATCATTGGGAAAGAATCAGTGAACAGCCTCTGAAATTCACATTGACTGCACAATAGTTAGAGTCAATCTTTCAGGTTCCTGGTGTGTAGACCAATAGAGCATCCTTGCCGCCCTTGAAGAACTGTGCTTCAGACTTGTGGTAGCAATCCAGAAATGACCAAAGAAGGCAGAGTGGGAGACACACTGTACTGGAGTTAACTCTGTAGTTATAGTGCCAAAAACCTCACTGGTAGAAGTTTGGAAATTTGCTGCACTGGCTATCATAAAGCGGTAAACCACAGTGAATTATGTAATACAGTTTACTGGAACAAAGCAGTAGTACAACCAAGACTCAAGCTTACCAGTTTCAATGACAAATGTTGCTGTGAAGAACCCTCTTCAGACCAGTGTACCAGGAGAAAGTCCCAGGATGACACTCAAAACTAGACTGGACAAAAACTAAGGAAGCAAGCATGACAGAGTGAAACCCAAAGATGTTGTAGGCAAGGTACTAGGAATGCGAGGGAATAGAAAAGGGGAGACATTTCCTGGGGAATCAATAACAGGTGTTAACTAGAATGAAAAAGAGAGCCATAGCAACTTGCTACACTTGGCAGGCATCATGTCATGTTTGATAGTCAATTAAATACCGGTTGTGCCCCTTCTGCCCCAGAAGTGACTCAAACCAGAATAACTGCATAAGGTTAGCTGTCTAGTGTTGAAGTAGGCAAAGTTGCCATTGCCCCACTCTCCAACTTTAACTCATCCTGCACCTGAACCCATGTCCCTTATGTATTAGAATCCTGACAGAACCCCTTCTGCTGCCTCTGGATTTTGTTCCATGGGAAAAAGAGGCTAGTCCTTGATTTTGAGGGGAACTGAGTATAGAATGTCTTTTCTAATTGTGGAGCATGAACAAAGTCTGTAGGATACCAAGAGCTTTCATATACTTCACCCCCCTTCTAGGCTGTTAGATAATGGAGCTGACATCAATGTATTTGGGAAGTGACAATGGCATCTACCTTATATTCAAGGGAACCATCCAGCAAGACTGGAGGTGGAGTACTATTTGTATTAGTGATTGTGATCTTAATTTAGGAAACTTGAAACACAGGGTGAATGTGGCTGTGAGATGTGAGAGACAAAGAGACATCTGAAGTGCCCACCTTCACTGCTATAGGAAAATCACCCAAAAAGCGAGGTCTAAATTTAAGATGTGACCCAGGGATTGTCAAACGTTTTGCAGATAGACATACTCTGTCTCCCACATTGTAAATAGATGCCTTGCTCCTATGGTGATCTGTGAAGTGTTTTTGGGGGCTTTAGTGCACAATAGGTGTTGGTGAGCTGACCTCTGGATGGTAAAAAGTATAACCTCTTTGGAGTAGTTCTGTAACAAAGGGACTTTGTAAGCTTGTATCCAAGCTAGCCACATTTTGAGATGAAATCCAAAGGAACAATACAAAATCTTACCAGGAATGAATGTAAAAAGTTATTTTATGCAGATTCAGCCAGTACTATGTATATTGGTGCCAAGCATTTTAATGGTCTCTCAAAAACCATCTCAAAGTTTGCTCAAGGGAATGATTTGAGGCCTGATTTACATCTTGGTGGAGGAGTTACTCCGTCACAATGGTGATGAATATCCTATCCGCCAAAATATAAATCCCGTCATATCTTATGGGATTCATATTTCTGCAGATGGTACATCCGTCACCGTTGAGACCGAGTAACTCCTCCGCCAAGATCTAAATAAGGTACTTACGGGGTTATTACAACTTTGGAGGAGGTGTTAATCCGTCCCAAAAGTGACGGTAAAGTGACGGATATACCACAAGCCGTATTACGAGTCCATTATATCCTATGGAACTCGTAATACGGCTGGTGGTATATCCGTCACATTTGGGACGGATTAACACATCCTCCAAAGTTGTAATAACCCCCCTAGTCTCTCTGTTCACTAATCAGTCTGGGGGTAGTAGTTGGTTGATTTAAAATGTTTTGCCTCTACTCTTTTAATCATTTCTATAAAAAAAAGCAGGAACTGTGTTTCTCTGTCATGAACTCTGGGAGACCATGTGTTACATGGACAGGAAAACAACTATGTGGATGGTTAAATGAAGTACTCTACGCCTTGTTTGGTTACTTATGAGTCTCTATTTTCTCTTTGTAAGGCTCATGCTTTGCTCCTCTGTGGTTTGGGGCCAGGTGTATCAAGAATGCATTTTGCAAACCGGAAATAGCGATTTTTAAGAAATTGCTATTTCTGATTCGCAAAATGCAATGTATCACATTTGCGATTCGGTAATAGCGATTTCTTAAAAATCGCAAATGCTATTACTGAATCGCAAATTGTGATACAGCCCCCATTCGCATCTATGGGCCTCTCGGCCCATATTTGTGAATATTTTGCATGTCCCAAATTGCGAATTCCTAACTGGAATTTGCAATTTTGGGAAATGCAAAGTCCAGGGTGCTGGGGGCCTAAGGCCCCCTCTGCTGCACCCCAAAACATTTTTTTACAACATGTAAGGTGCACACATGCCAAAAGAGCATGTGTGCTTTACATGTAAATTTTAAAAATGCATTTTAAATGCATTTTTTAAATTTGCACATGGTTACCACCAAGTTCAACTTGGTGGTAATAGCGATTCCTTAATGCCCAATTCGCATTAACCGCTTAGGTGCGGGCGTCGGCCACTGGCCGACGCCCACACACCCTCCCTGGTGCGGGTCACGACCAGTGGCCGACACCAGGAAGGGCATTAATAAATCCTCGGGTGCGTCGCACCCGAGGATTTATTTTTTATTTTTTTTCCCCCCCCGGGAGACACGGAAGCTACCGTGTCTCCCCCCGCCCCCCACCCGCCCCTTTGTGACGTCAGCGCGCCGCGAGGCGCGCTGACGTTGCAAAGGTGTTTTCCCCATGAAAACGGCCTTTTTCACGTTCGGGAAGGCCTCGTAAGAAAGGGGAGAGTCTCCCCTTTCTTACGAGGCCTTCCTGAAAGTGTTTCCTGGCCCCCGGTCGCAGCTGTGCTGCGATCGGGGGCTAGGAAACACTTTCAGGTTTCCTGGCTCCCCCGATCGCAGCACAGCTGCGATCGGGGGGGTCAGGAAACATTTTGAAAAGGCCTCGTAAGAAAGGGGAGACTCTCCCCTTTCTTACGAGGCCTTCTGAAACTGTTTCTGGCCCCCGATCGCAGCTGTGCTGCGATCGGGGGCCAGAAACAGTTTCAGAAGGCCTCGTAAGAAAGGGGAGAGTCTCCCCTTTCTTATGAGGCCTTCTGAAACGGTTTCCTGGCCCCCGATCGCAGCACAGCTGCGATCGGGGGCCAGGAAACCCCAGTAGACACCAGGGATTTCACTTTTGGGGGGCAGCCCCCCCCCGGAAAACGGGCCGCCCCCCCCCGGATAATTTTCCGAAAAAAATAAAAAGGTAGGTGCCCCCTGGGGAGGGGGGGGGGGCGCGATCGCGCCCCCCCCCCCCCCCCAGGGGATTTAAAAAAAAAAAAAAAAAATGAAATGACAGGGGGTCGCCCGTGGCAATTTTTTTTTTAGATGTTGTAGGGTTTCCCTGGGGGCCATTTTGGCCCCCAAGGAAACCATACAACAACTAAAAAAAATATATGTATATATCTATATATATATATCTATGTAGATAGATATATCTAGGTACATGGATATATCTATAGATATATCTATGTAGATATATATTTATATATATATATATATATATTGGTAGATCTGTATCAAAGAGATTTATAAAGCGCGCTACTCACCTGTGAGGGTCTCAAGGCGCTGGGGGGGGGACGGGGGGGAGGGAAAGGGGCTAGGAGGTTCACTGTTCAAAAAGCCAGGTTTTGAGGCCCTTCCTGAAAAGAAGTAGGTTTTGGGTCTTGCGAATGTGGGTTGTGAGTGCGTTCCATGTTTTGGGTGCAATGTAGGAGAAGGATCTGCCCCCGGTGGTGGTGTGTTTGATGCGGGGGTCAGAGGCGAGAGAGAGGTCAGCTGAACGGACGTTTCGTGTGGGGTGTGGAAGGTGACTCTCGTTGAGGTAGGCAGGGCCTGTGTTGTGGAGTGATTTGTGTGTGAGGATGAGGATCTTGAAGGTGATCCTTTTGTCAATGGGGAGCCAGTGGAGGGATTTGAGGTGTGGAGAGATGTGTTCGTGTCGGTGGAGGTCGAGGATGAGTCGTGCTGCTGAGTTCTGGATGCGTGTAGTTTGCACTTGAGTTTTAGAGTGGTGCCGGCGTAGAGGGCGTTTCTGTAATCAAGCCTGCTGCTGATGAGTGCGTGAGTGACAGTTTTTCTGGTCTCTGTGGGGATCCATTTTAATGTTTTTCAGTATACGGAGTTTGTTGAAGCATGAGGAGGTAAGAGCGTTGATTTGTTGGGTCATAGAGAGGGAGGAGTCTAGGATGATGCTGAGGTTGCGTGCGTAGTTGGCGGGGGTGGGTGCAGGGCCTTGCGTGGTGGGCCACCATGGGGGGTCCCAGGTTTTTTTGGTGAGGGCCAAAGAGGATTATTTCGGTTTTGCTTGAGTTGAGTTTCAGGTGGTTGGCTGTCATATATACATCACTTTTGTCAATATGTGTGTGGTTTCCCTGGGGGGAAAAGGGTCCGACTTGTCTAGTGGCAGTTTTAGTGCCATAAAGAAGCGCAGAAGGTTTATATGCCTACTGCAAAGAGCACATCTGTATTTTATGTAAATAGCTGAGTACATTAGTAAAGTCTATGGAGAGATGAAGGGCACTTTTGCTGGGTGGTAATGAGGGAATCCGAGGAGGAGGGAGTGGGAGCACCAATAATGATTGTTGGACTGGGCGCAGGAGGTGCTAAAGACTGTGACGAATGGTATGTGACAAGGTGTTTTTTGAGTGTCTTGAAAGTACGTGCTGATTGAGGGAAGAAGCGCAGGTAAGGTGGCCTCTACTGTTGCACGTATCTCACACACACCATCGATTTTGTGACTGTCTACGTAGGCTAGTGTTTTAGAGCAACAGTTTAGCCAATAGCAGAGATGGCATCTTGATGGATGACTGCTGCCTGCACTCGGGTTATAGAGGACCGCTCTGACATAGGATCAGAGACTGAGACATCAGATACTGAGACAGCATCTGAGGGATAGGACAATGGCGCAGACTCTGGGAGTGATTTTTCAGTCAGAGGAGTCCCATTCGAAAACTCCTCTTCCAGTACATTATGAGGGAGGTGATGAGGACAGTCCTGCTGTCCCTTCGCAAGCTGTTCGTGCAACTGGGTAATAGTGGGTTAGGCCAACCCAGAGAGCAGGTGAATGCGGCGGCAAGCAGAGAGAGAGTGCTCTCTTGGGAGCTCACCAATTTAGTTCAGCCCCAAATTCCACCACCCAAATCATATTGTGGAGACATCAAAATTGTCTATGGCAAAACAAACTGGTTTTGTAAGGCAGGCACCTGTGTTTTTGGTCCTGGATTCGGCGGCCATATAGAGAAACACACTAAACCCAAACATTTCTGGAAACTAGACATTCGGGGGAGTCCACAGAGGTGTGACTTGTGTGGATTCCCCAAAGTTTTCTTACCCAGAATACCCTGCAAAGCTGAAATGTTGAGAAAAAACTCTTTTTTTCTCGCATTTCTGTCACACAAACTACAGGAATATGCTGGGATCCACAACATTCCTACCACCCAGTGACTCCTCACCTGTCCTGATAAAAACACTACCCCACTTGAGTGCCTACACCTAGTGCCTGTGTCAGGAATGGATCACCCCAGGGTCAACAGCTGCCTCACGTAAGGACCAACATTGACCGTTGTGTGATCTATTCCTGTCGCAGGCACCAGGCCTAACCACACAAGTGAGGTATCATATTTATCGGGAGACTTGGGGGAACGCTGGGTGGAAGGAAATTTGTGGCTCCCCTCAGATTCCAGAACTTTCTGTCACCGAAATGTGTGGAAAACGTGGTATTTTAGCCACATTTTGAGGTTTGCAAAGGATTCTGGGTAACAGAACCTGGTCCGAGCCCCACAAGTCACCTCATCTTGGATTCCCCTGGGATTCTAGTTTACAAAAATGTGCTGGTTTGCTAGGTTTCCCCAGGTGCCGGCTGAGCTAGAGGCCAAAATCCACAGGTAGGCACTGTTTTCTATGAAAAAATGTGATGTGTCCACGTTCTGTTTTGGGGCATTTCCTGTCGCGGGCGCTAGGCCTACCCACACAAGTGAGGTATCATTTTTATCGGGAGACTTAGGGGAACGCCGGGTGGAAGGAAATTTGTGGCTCCTCTCAGATTCCAGAACTTTCTGTCACCGAAATGTGAGGAAAACTTGTTTTTTTAGCCACTTTTTGAGGTTTGCAAAGGATTGTGGGTAACAGAACCTGGTCCGAGCCCCGCGAGTCACCCCTCCTTGTATTGCCCTAGGTCTCTAGTTTTCAGAAATGCACAGGTTTGGTAGGTTTCCCTAGGTGCCGGCTGAGCTAGAGGCCAAAATCTACAGGTAGGCACTTCTCAAAAAACACCTCTGTTTTCTTCCAAAAATTTTGATGTGTCCACGTTGCGCTTTGGGGCGTTTCCTGTCGCGGGCGCTAGGCCTACCCACACAAGTGAGGTATCATTTTTATCAGGAGACTTGGGGGAACGCCGGGTGGAAGGAAATTTGTGGCTCCTCTCAGATTCCAGAACTTTCTGTCACCGAAATCTGAGGAAAACTTGTTTTTTTAGCCACTTTTTGAGGTTTGCAAAGGATTCTGGGTAACAGAACCTGGTCCGAGCCCCGCGAGTCACCCCTCCTTGGATTGCCCTAGGTCTCTAGTTTTCAGAAATGCACAGGTTTGGTAGGTTTCCCTAGGTGCCGGCTGAGCTAGAGGCCAAAATCTACAGGTAGGCACTTCTCAAAAAACACCTCTGTTTTCTTCCAAAAATTTTGATGTGTCCACGTTGCGCTTTGGGGCGTTTCCTGTCGCGGGCGCTAGGCCTACCCACACAAGTGAGGTATCATTTTTATCGGGAGACTTGGGGGAACGCCGGGTGGAAGGAAATTTGTGGCTCCTCTCAGATTCCAGAACTTTCTGTCACCGAAATGTGAGGAAAACTTGTTTTTTTAGCCACTTTTTGAGGTTTGCAAAGGATTCTGGGTAACAGAACCTGGTCCGAGCCCCGCGAGTCACCCCTCCTTGGATTGCCCTAGGTCTCTAGTTTTCAGAAATGCACAGGTTTGGTAGGTTTCCCTAGGTGCCGGCTGAGCTAGAGGCCAAAATCTACAGGTAGGCACTTCTCAAAAAACACCTCTGTTTTCTTCCAAAAATTTTGATGTGTCCACGTTGCGCTTTGGGGCGTTTCCTGTCGCGGGCGCTAGGCCTACCCACACAAGTGAGGTATCATTTTTATCAGGAGACTTGGGGGAACGCTGGGTGGAAGGAAATTTGTGGCTCCTCTCAGATTCCAGAACTTTCTGTCACCGAAATGTGAGGAAAACTTGTTTTTTTAGCCACTTTTTGAGGTTTGCAAAGGATTCTGGGTAACAGAACCTGGTCCGAGCCCCGCGAGTCACCCCTCCTTGGATTGCCCTAGGTCTCTAGTTTTCAGAAATGCACAGGTTTGGTAGGTTTCCCTAGGTGCCGGCTGAGCTAGAGGCCAAAATCTACAGGTAGGCACTTCTCAAAAAACACCTCTGTTTTCTTCCCAAAATTTTGATGTGTCCACGTTGCGCTTTGGGGCGTTTCCTGTCGCGGGCGCTAGGCCTACCCACACAAGTGAGGTATCATTTTTATCGGGAGACTTGGGGGAACGCCGGGTGGAAGGAAATTTGTGGCTCCTCTCAGATTCCAGAACTTTCTGTCACCGAAATGTGAGGAAAACTTGTTTTTTTAGCCACTTTTTGAGGTTTGCAAAGGATTCTGGGTAACAGAACCTGGTCCGAGCCCCGCGAGTCACCCCTCCTTGGATTGCCCTAGGTCTCTAGTTTTCAGAAATGCACAGGTTTGGTAGGTTTCCCTAGGTGCCGGCTGAGCTAGAGGCCAAAATCTACAGGTAGGCACTTCTCAAAAAACACCTCTGTTTTCTTCCAAAAATTTTGATGTGTCCACGTTGCGCTTTGGGGCGTTTCCTGTCGCGGGCGCTAGGCCTACCCACACAAGTGAGGTATCATTTTTATCGGGAGACTTGGGGGAACGCCGGGTGGAAGGAAATTTGTGGCTCCTCTCAGATTCCAGAACTTTCTGTCACCGAAATGTGAGGAAAACTTGTTTTTTTTAGCCACTTTTTGAGGTTTGCAAAGGATTCTGGGTAACAGAACCTGGTCCGAGCCCCGCAAGTCACCCCTCCTTGGATTCCCCTAGGTCTCTAGTTTTCAGAAATGCACAGGTTTGGTAGGTTTCCCTATGTGCCGGCTGAGCTAGAGGCCAAAATCTACAGGTAGGCACTTTGGAAAAAACAGCTGTGTTTTCTATAAAAAAAATAGGATGTGTCCATGTTGTGTTTTGGGGCATTTCCTGTCGCGGGCACTAGGCCTACCCACACAAGTGAGGTATCATTTTTATCGGGAGACTTGGGGGAACACAGAATAGCAAAACAAGTGTTATTGCCCCTTATCTTTCTCTACATTTTTTCCTTCCAAATATAAGAGAGTGTGTAAAAAAGACGTCTATTTGAGAAATGCCCTGCAATTCACATGCTAGTATGGGCACCTCGGAATTCAGCGATGTGCAAATAACCACTGCTCCTCAAAACCTTATCTTGATCCCATTTTGGAAATGCAAAGGTTTTCTTGATACCTCTTTTTCACTCTTCATATTTCAGCAAATGAATTGCTGTATACCCAGTATAGAATGAAAACCAACTGCAGGGTGCAGCTTATTTATTGGCTCTGGGTACCTAGGGTTCTTGATGAACCTACAAGCCCTTTATATCCCCGCAACCAGAAGAGTCCAGCAGACAAAACGGTATATTGCTTTCAGAAATCTGACATCGCAGGAAAAAGTTACAGAGTAAAACATAAAGAAAAATGGCTGTTGTTTTCAGCTCAATTTCAATATTTTTTTATTTCAGCTGTTATTTTCTGTAGGAAAACCTTGTAGGATCTACACAAATGACCCCTTGCTGAATTCAGAATTTTGTCTAGTTTTCAGAAATGTTTAGCATTCCGGGATCCAGCATTGGTTTCACACCCATTCCTGTCACTAACTGGAAGGAGGCTGAAAGCACCAAATATAGTAGAAATGGGGTATGTCCCAGTAAAATGCCAAATTTGTGTTGAAAAATTCGGTTTTCTGATTCAAGTCTGCCCGTTCCTGAAAGGTGGGAAGATAGTGATTTCAGCACCAGAAACCCTTGGTTGATGGCATTTTCAGGGAAAAAACCACAAGCCTTCTTCGGCAGCCCTTTTTTCCCATTTTTTTGGAAAAAACTAAATTTTCACTGTATTTTGGCTATTTTCTTGGTCTCCTCCAGGGTAAACCACAAACTCTGGGTACCATTAGAATCCCTAGGATGTTGGAAAAAAAGGACGCAAATTTGGCGTGGTTAGCTTATGTGGACAAAAAGTTATGAAGCCCTAAGCGCGAACTACCCCAAATAGCCAAAAAAGGGCTCAGCACTGGGGGGGAAAAGGCCCAGCAGCTAAGGGGTTAAGGAATTGCTTCTTACATGTGCTTTAGAAATTGCAAATAAGGAATCCTTATTTGCGATTTCTTATTTAGAGAGTCGCAATTTGCGACTCTCTAAACAGGGTCGCAATTTTAAGGAATCGCTATTTTAGCAATTCCTGAAAAATTGCATTCAGAATGCCTTTGCTACATTCTGAAATGGCTTCTTGCATTCGCAAACAGGCATTCGCACCGTTTGCGAATGCAAAAAGCTTTGATACATCTGACCCTTGGTTCGTAAATGTCATCTCCATTCTCCCTCTCGCTTCTAGTCTCGGACAGACTGGACCACTGTGGTTGTCACACCACTCAGACAGATGAGGAAAGAACCACAGGTAAGTGGTTTACGTTTGCCTTGTTTTATGGGGGTGGTTGTGAAGGAGATAATCGCTGTTTTCCCTATCCTGTCACTGTGTTGTCATGCTGGTTTCTTTTACTTGAAAACCTAGTATGCATGGCTCGTTCCTATCTTCTAAATAAGAAGAGGAACCTTTTCTCTCAGATGATTATTCCCTCCTCGCAACTATCCATTTTCCACCCTCCCACTAGCTACGCTTCTCCGGGAGCGTGGTGAGGTGACACGAGCAGATGGTGGCCTCTCTGCTTACTATACCAACTCTCATTTCGTTCCCTGGAATTCCCCGAGAGGGCCCTCGAGCTTCCCAAGTCGTCCTGTGCCAGTCGGTCTTGTCCTCTATCGGTCTCCCACGGTGTCTCCGTTTGGTGTTCCTCTCTCTCTCTCTCCTCGACACTCATTTCTTCTGGGTTTGTCGTCCTTCCGATTTCCAGCCATCATTCATCAGGGGCTGATCAGCGTCACACTCAAGGCCACACCCCTCTTCATGTCTCTCTGTAGATGTTTTAAAGGAACAGACGTCCAATGTAGTCTGGAAGAAAAAGACAGGCGCATCTCATGTTGCGGAAGGAGAAGGGAAGGGCCAGGGTAAAACGTTTTCAAAGCTGGCATTTTCCCCATCACACCATGTAACTGAAAAATGTGGACCAAAAAATTCCAGCAGTGCCAGCAAATGTCTGTAGTTTTTTGAGTGGAATGGAGTGCTCCATCGTTGTGAAGCAATTTTCCACTATGAGTAATGTTGCATATGCTTTGGATGGAGGCAATGCAACAATAAAGTCCATTGAGATTATATTACTGGGTCGATGGGGAGGGGATAGAAATTGTAGCAAACTAGCTACCTGTGCTATTGGCTTTCTCACAGGTAGCACATTTCTTGATGAGTTCTTGTACCAATACTTTTAAACAAGGCCACCAAATGTATTGACTGACCATTTCCCACATCTTTTTTGTTTTGGATGCCCTGCTACAAGAGAATCATAACACCACTTCATTACTTTCAGTTGTATCTCTTCCCCATTTAGATACAGTGCTTCTCCCTCTTGCAAGGTCATTACTTTGGTTTTAGAGATTTTCTACTTGATTGTCTTCCACTGCTACAATATGAGGTGGTGTGGTAGATACTTACATTTTTTCGTTCTGACATGAAAGTATATCTGCATTTTCACTCCTATTGCTCTGCCCTCTGGTGACTAAGGGGGTCATTCCGACCCTGGCGGTCATGGACCGCCAGGGCCGTGGTTGGAAGATGCACCGCCAACAGGCTGGCGGTGCATCAAGGGCAATTCTGACCGCGGCGGTAAAGCCGCGGTCAGAAAAGGGAAACCGACGGTTTCCCGCCGGTTTTCCCCTGCCCCTGTGAATCCTCCACGGCGGCGCTGCAAGCAGCGCCGCCATGGGGATTCCGACCCCCTTCCCGCCAGCCTGGTTCTGGCGGTTTTCACCGCCAGAACCAGGCTGGCGGGAACGGGTGTCGTGGGGCCCCCTAACAGGGCCCCACATTGATTTTCAGTGTCTGCCTAGCAGACACTGAAAATCGCGATGGGTGCAACTGCACCCGTCGCACACCAGCAACTCCGCCGGCTCCATTCGGAGCCGGCTTCCTCGTTGCTGGTGCTTTCCCGCTGGGCGGGCGGGCAGCCTTTTGGCGGTCGCCCGGCAGCCCAGCGAGAAAGTCAGAATGACCGCCGCGGTCTTTTGACCGCGGTACGGTCTTCTGGCGGTTCCCACCACGCGGGCGGCTTCCGCCGCCGGCGGGGGTCAGAATGACCCCCTAAGTAGCTAAATGGTGAGAAAAAAAGAGTCTATCAAGAATGTTGGACAGTGGCACACTTTAGAGAGGTGAGAATAGTATTTTGTATGGTCTGTCCACACAGTAATCCAACGATGGGTACCTTCCAAGTGGTGGCTTCAATGTGCAAAGATTTCCTTTATGGCCAGGAGTTGTACATGATGTAGTTATTCTCTGCTTCAGAGATGGTATGTGAGAAATATGTCACTGGAAGCATGGATTAGGTCTTGGAACCACATTTTGAAAATACTGCTCAACTTGCAACAATGATTACAACTAGAAAGGGTAACTCTACATCAGAATATCACTAGATGAGTGCTGAAGTGATTGATGTCCTTATTTTCTAAAACAAATCTGAGCTTGAGTTGAGCCTTTCTTAGTAAGTTTGTTTGAAGGAAATCATATTAATGCCTTGTTAAGTGATTTCAAAGCCCATAAAGGATATTTTGGATACTACATGGAACATTTTTTATCTTGTCAAACAGTTAGGGGGTTATTCTAACTTTGGAGGAGTGTTAATCCGTCCCAAAAGTGACGGTAAAGTGACGGATATACCACCAGCCGTATTACGAGTTCCATAGGATATAATGGACTCGTAATACGGCTGGTGGTAAATCCGTCACTTTTCCGTCACTTTTGGGACGGATTAACACCTCATCCAAAGTTAGAATAACCCCCTTAATGTTTTCTCATTCTTGATAGAATGTGTCAAATGTGAGCACCATGTTATTACAGATTTCTGAATATAACAGTATTTCTTCCATTTAAACAAGCATATCCACAACTAGAAGATCCCAGAAAATGTTGTTAACCTCTTTAACGTGATGGACCTACTTTTACCTGTATTACCTGTGTAGAAATGAAGTAGGGCATGGCATTAGAAGAATTTTCTTTTAAAAAGAAATTCAGAATGTGAAAGTGTGGGTTAAGGAGAACAGAAGGAGGACGGGGTGTGGGTTTTAAAAGAACAACAGCGAGTGGGTAGGTTTTTAAAATAAAGGAGATCACTGGGATAGCAGGGGTGAAGGAGAGGGCCCGGAAAGTAAAAAAAAAAAACAGGTTGTAACCCTTTGTCTTACATTATGCCTGCACCAGAGCTCAGAGCAGGCGTTAAAAGTGGGCATGCAATTGAATACAATGAACTCCTATGTACTCTGCAAGAGTAGCACCAGAACTTTGGCGCTACTTCTGCAGAGTACATCAATAGTGTCAGGAATTTTGATGCTGTTTCCCCCCACCCTGTTCTATGGTGTGCCATATTTTAAATATGGCGCACACATGGTGGAGGTAGGGAAGCGCTAAGGGATGCAAGAAAAGTAGCGCTGCACTGGCTCCAGCGTCACTTTCCTGTAATCAGGCCCAAAGCCTCCTGGCCTTAGCAGTCATGACAGTCCCTGTACTACACACACTATACAATAATTATCCCCACAGGTGAGCACACTTCATGTGCCAGACAGGAGTCCTTGGAAGAGAGGACACTGGATTGGTGTTTGGAGTGACAGTAACAGAGCCTCCTGAGATTGCAGTCATGTAACTCCCTGCACTACACAAACTGCACAAATATCATCCTCCCGGGTGAGTACACCTTATTTGGGAGTTAAGACACAGGGGTCTTCGGACAAGAGAACACTGTTCGGGTGTTTGGAGTTACATATACAGGACCTGCTGGGAGTTGCAGTCATGCCACTCTCTCTAGTTCCCAACACTTGACAAATGGTATACTCCTAGGAGAGTGAAGAGCATTGGAGAGATTACAAACAGGTGTATTTGGGCAAGTGAACCCTTTGCTGGTGCTCGGAGTTACAGGCACAAGGGCTGCTGGGAGTTGCAGTCATGTAACTCCTGTACTACACATACTATAGAAATGCTATCCTCTAAGGTGAGTCTACTGGTTGATTAAACAGGCACAGGGCCTTCTTGTCTTAGTAGTCATGTTACTCCCTCTACTTCCCACATTTTACAAATGCTGTCCTTCTAGCTGAGTAAACGTAAATTGTTAAAATGTAAGTGAACACCACTGTTCTTGTGTTTGGAGTTACTGAAACAGTGCCTTGTTCTTCTATTCTGTGTTCCCCCAAGTCTCCCGATACAAATGGTACCTCACTTCTGTGGATAGGCCTAGTGCCCGTGACAGGAAATGCCCCAAAACGCAACATGGATACATCACATTTTTCCATTGAAAAGCAATGTGTTTTTTGCAAAGTGCCTAGCTGTGGATTTTGGGCTATTGCTCAGCCGGCACATAGGTAAACCTACCAAACCTATACATTTATGGAAAGTAGACACCTAGGGGAATCCAGGACGGGGTGACTTGTGGGGCTCTTTCTGGGTTCTGTCACCCAGACCCCTTTGCAAACCTCAAAACTGGACTAAAAAAACACTCTTTTCTCAAATTTCAGTGCTGCAAAGTTCTGGAATCTGAGGGGAGCCATAAACTTCCTTCCACCCAGCATTCCTACAAGTCACCCGATAAAAATGATACCTCACTTATGTGGGTAGGCCTAATGCCCATGACAGAAAATGCCCCAAAACACAATGTGTAGATATCACATTTTTCAAATGGAAACAGAGGCGTTTTTTGCAAAGTGCCTAGCTGTGGATTTTGTTCTCTAGCTCAGCCGGTATCTAGAGAAACCTACCAAGCCTATACATTTATGGAAAGTAGACACCTAGGGGAATCCTTACTGGGGTGATTTGTGGGGCTATCTCTGGGTTCTGTCACCCAGAATCCTTTGCAAACCTAAACACTGGGCTATAAAAACACATTTTCCTTACATTTCGATGCTGCAATGTTCTGGAATCTGAGGGGAGCCACTTCCTTCCATCTACCCAGCATTTCCTTAAGTCTCCCAATAAATATGGTACCTGACTTGTGTGGGTAGGCCTAGTGCCCGCGGCAGGAATTACCCCAAAACACAATGTGGACACATCACATTTTCCCAAAGAAACTGACCTGTTTTTTGCAAAGTGCCTAGCTGCATTGTTTCCAACAGGTTGACTGGTGGGAACGTCGTAATACGACATTTATGCCGGTCAGCCCGGTGGAAACATTGTAATACAACGGTGGTGAGGCCGCTGGCTTGACAGCCGCCTCACCACTGCCATCTTGGAGTTCAGGCAGTCCAACTGCTGAACTTGTAATCGGCCCCTTAGTCACTTTTTTGAAAGTCAAAAATCTCCAGCAGCATGAGGCAGGTGGCTGTAGCCAATGAGAGTTCTAGGATGCTGAATACCCTTTTGAGGAAGGACGCTGAACAGGATTTGTTGCTATGCAGAAAAACATAGCGGGAGCTGCTGTGATGTCAGACCAACTGACATTGCACCTTGTGAGGACAAACAAACAGGTT
Organism: Pleurodeles waltl; assembly: GCF_031143425.1. NCBI lineage: Eukaryota > Metazoa > Chordata > Amphibia > Caudata > Salamandridae > Pleurodeles > Pleurodeles waltl. The sequence continues at coordinate 420,264,184 of NC_090442.1, forward strand.
GGTCTCGGTCTCCTCTCGGTTCTCAGAACAGTTTTTAGCCAGAAATGTTTTGTCCCACGTTTTGGATTTTGGCTATCTGGGCACCTTTAGCACTACTACCAAGGGTCCAGGATTGGAGAGGCACCACTTAAAGCATTTGGACTCAATCAGGCTGTTTACAGGTCCGATTTCAAGGTGGTGGCGGCCTGTTATGTCTCTGTGGCTCTGAACAGGAGGCCAGCCAACTAGCCCTTGGAGTTAATCTGATAGTCCTGGGCTCGGGTGAAGAAACAGGGCTCAAGCAGCAGGGCAGGCCTCTGATGGTTCAAGGCAGGCTCCAGGCAGCAAGGCAGTCCTTCCAGATGCAGCAAAGATGTCTTGTGACATACACAGCAGGCCACAGCAGCAGGCAGTCCTTCCACAAGTACAGAAGGAAGAGAGTCCTTCCACAAGTACAGAAAGTGAACTGAATAGTGGGTCTGAGGGTCCCCTTTTTATCCTTGGTGCCTCGTTTGAAATAGGAGAAGTTCCTAGGGAATTCCCTTTGAAGTCCTATAAGTTTCCTGACGTCCCTGCCCTGGCTCAAAGCTGGCTCCATGAACAATACAGGAGCAATAAGTCATTTGTGAGAAGGCAGACCACACCCTATTCAGTTGCAAGTAAGGGCTGTGTACAGGTCCGCTTTCCCATCCTGCCAGTCGATGGCCCATTCTGGCACACCTAACCCCTCTATTGTGTAACTCTCTGGAATAAGTAAACAAAGTCCAATCGCCAAAAACATGTGACCTAAAACAGGCTGCAGGCACCAAATGGCAAAGGGCTGAAAAATGCAAATTTTCTAAAAGTTTCATTTCCAAAATTGTCATTTAAAATCCAACTTTACCGTTAATGAGGATTTTTAATTACAATTTCATAGATACCAAACATAAAATGCTTTCCTGTCCCCAATCAAACGTTAGCACTTATTAAATGCAATAAGGCAATCCAATATTATCCTATGAGATAGATAAGTTTCACAGTAGAGAAAAACGAATTTAGGAGTTTTTCACTACCGGGACATGTTAAACTTAAACATACATGTCCAACCTTTTAATTACAATGCATCCTGCCCTATGGGCTACACAGGGCCTACCGTAGGGGCGACATATAATATAAGGGGAGTTTAAGGCTTGGCAAGGAGTTTACATTGACAAGTCGAATTGGCATCTTAAAAATGTATTTAGGCTGCAATGGCAGGCTCTGGACATGTTCTAAGGGAATACTTAAGTGGGTGGCACAATAAGTGCTGCAGGCCCACTAATAGCTTTTGAATGACAGTCCCTGGGTGTATGATTTCCCACTCTACAAGGGACTTACAAGTAAATTAAATATGCCAATAAGATGTACACCAATTTTACCATGTTTAGGGGAGTGGGCACAAGCACTTTAATACTGCTTAGCAGTGGTTAAGTGCACAGAGTCCTAGAGCCCAAAAAACTAATTCAGCACAAATAGGAGGGGTGAAGGCAAAGGGTATGGGGGTGACCCTGCAGAGAGATCCAAGCCCAACAAATGACTTATAAATATAATTTTTTTAAATCCATACAGCTTTTAGATGTCCTGTGGGCATTTACTTGAGCACCTTTGACAGCCTCAGCAATAGTTTTTCAGTGTCAGTTTTGCATCAGCTGGGAGAGTCCATACACCTTTACATCAATCATACAAGCACAATATAGATATATACATGGAGGATTGCCTCCAGATTTATACTGGAGGCATTGACCTGACAATCAGGTGTAAAACTATTTTGCTATGCTTCGGGGAGTGGGCACAGGCAATTTACTAGGGGTTGGCAGTGGTGATGTGCACTGCGTTCTAGAACCAAAAAAAATAAATTCTGCAAAAATAGGAGGGGTGAAGGCAAAGGGTTTGGGGTGACCCTGCAGAGAGGGACAATTCCAACAAATAACTTATACATATAATTTTGAAAAATCCATGCAGCCTATAGATGTCCTGTGGGCATTTACTTGAGCAGCTTGGACAGCCTCAGCGAAAGTTTTCAATGGCAGTTTTTCATAAACTGGGAGAGTCCATTCACCTTTACATCAATCATACAAACAGTATACAGATATTCACATGGAGCATTGCCTTCAGATTGCAGATTTATACTGGAGGCATTGACCTGAAAGCCTGCAACTGTACCTCGTCAATGTGAACCCAATTGTCCTAGAAAGCCATATCTGCACACTGCCTCTATAAACATAACCAGCTGAAGCAGTCACCTCTCACTGTGAACCAACCCAAAGAAGGATGGTATAAATTATTGGAATTGAGAAAAAGGATGAAACGCACTGAATTATATGCTGACTTCATCCTAGAATATCTGAGAGCAGGGGTCATTCCTTCAGGCCTAGGGTCAGAAATATACCAGGCCTCTTTGTTGAAATTAAACAATTTCTAGAAAAATGGTCTCTAATCGTTGTGCTCGAGATTGGATGATCCTCATAGTAGAGACAGCGAGAGAATTGATGGAAATACTTATGAAGGAAGTACAAGCCCTAGAGGACGAATTAAAGACACAATATTCACTACAGGAAGTCAAGAAGCAAATAGAAGCTATTAATCAAGAACTTGAGTCCTTCAATCTCTATCTTATTAAAAGAAAGACAGATAAATTGAGGAAAGACATTAGATGGTTCTCCAAAGAACGAGCCTATCCTTATCTATCGGAAAAATATTACCAAAATCACCAACAGAATGTGCCTGAACAGGACAGACAATTTTGGAAGAATAAAAAGATCGTAACATTCTCTGATACCTCTGAGTCCGAGGGAGAATGTAATTCCAATCAGTTTGATCAACATGGTGCCAGGACAGGCCTTAATGAAGGACCCAGTCGTCCTAATCATTTTTTATCTCGGGGAGGAAGACACAGAACGAGATTCAGAAATTATCAAAGGGGGAGATTTCAAAATGTGGACAATCAACCACATGTCTTACAAACGCGGAGACAACAATATGGGAGGGATTAAAAGCTGTACCGGTCTTTAATCTTAGATCTACCCCATTGGGTCCAGAGAATGAATCCCTACTTAAGAAAGGTTTGTCATTTATTCCCAGTACCTCTATTAACCAGTTTAGACTTGTATCTGATCTTCATGCCTTTTTCCGGCGGATTAGACTCAAGAGATTCTTTGAGGATAGAATTGACAGCAGAGAGATGAATGTATAAGGTCTAAAACCAGTCTCTACGTTTACACCACACCTAGACGCGGTAGGACCGGAAGTCAAGATTTTTGAAACTATTGTGCTGGAGAAGATCAAAACCATGTTGACATTTATTCCCAAACCTCACCACAATTTGAGCATATGTGAACAACAGGCTCTTAAAAATTTACAAAAAGATAAACACACTACGGTTAAACCCTGCGATAAAGGGGGTGGTATAGTGCTGCTAGACACTGAAATATACAAATCCAAAATGCAGATTATGCTAGATGAACCCGAATATTATCAAAAGGCAAAAACAGCTGGCAACAACGAATCAAGCAAGAGATATTAAAAATAAGCAATGAGGCGTTAAGTAAAGGACTAATCTTCCAACAAGAATTTCAATATTTGAACCCTCAGAAGACTAGGACTCCAGTTTTCTATGGAGTACCTAAAATCCATAAAAACAAGGAAGATCCTCAGTTGCGACCCATAGTTTCCACTGTAGGGTCCTTGACAGAACCCCTGTCAAAATACGTAGAGAAGTTTTTGAATCCTAGAGTGGCCAATCTTCCTGCATATATTCGAGACACAGGACACATTATCTCCAAATTGGAAGGTACCTCTTTCAATCCCGCAGCTCAGATCTTAGTAACCATGGATATCGAAGCACTATACACGAATATCCCACAAAGAGAAGCGTGGCATGCTGTTGCTTGCTTATTTGAAAAAGAAGGCATGACTGAACATTTGCAATTTGTCTTACAATGTTTGAATATCGTGCTACAAGAAAACTTCTTCGAATTTGATGGACAACTATACCAACAAAAGAAAGGAGTCAGCATTGGGGCTGTCTGTACCCCCAGTGTAGCCAATATTTATGTGGGCTCCTTCGAGGAAATACATATCTATAATGAACTGGCACCTTTTTTTTAAAACAGCTTTTTCTGGTCAAGATATATAGACAACATGTTTTTCATTTGGACAGGACCTGAGGAACTCCTTAAAGAATTCAGTGAGTGGATTAATGTATGTAATCCTAAATTAAGGTTTACTATCCATACTAATCGAAAAAAAGTAGAGTTCCTCGATATCTGGATTGGTCATAACAACTTCCAATTAGAGATGTATTTGTATATCAAACCCACTGCCATGAATACCATTCTGCATTTTGACAGTTTCCATCCTACTAGCCAAAAACAGGGGATTCCTTTCAGTCAGTTCCTACGTACCCGTAGGAACTGTACTAGTTTACTTGACTTTGAATATCATGCAGATATTCGACAGCAGAAATTTATTTTGCGAGGTTACCCCAAAAGACTCATCAACGACTCGTATAAAAGAGCCAAATACTATAATAGGGATAATATGTTTGACAGACAAAATAAAAATCCAAAATCTCAGATGGTATGTGTAGTTCAACATTCCAATTTGAATGAAAAAATCAGAAAAATAATCCTTGCCAATTGGAATATCCTCAATAGCAATCCTAATCAGGTACCACTGGAACGCCCGCTTTTAGCCTTTTGGAAAAATCGAAACATCTCTAATAAATTCATCAGAGCCTGCTTGCCTAAAAATGAAAGCTTCTGTCAGAAATCTATCTGTGGAAATCAACCGATCAAGGGTAACCACAAATGTGGTAGTTGCAAGGCCTGTGCTGGGGCCCTAGTGGGAGATTTCTTCCAATGGAAACAGAAAACCTATAAGTTTACTGATCTGACCAATTGCAGAACAACTAACTGTGTCCATCTGATTTGTTGCCCTTGTCCTCTTGTTTACGTCGGTGAAACAGGTAGAGAAGTTAGGGTAAGAATTCTTGAACATATGTCAAATATACAGAATGGTAAGGAAGGTGCTCCTTTAGTCCAACATTGGAAACATCATGGACACAAAATAGAGGACCTTACTTGGACAGTATTAGAAAAGATTTAGAGACCAAATTTGACTGAGGGGAATATAATTACGAAAAAACGTGAAGTGTATTGGATTTTTATATTGGACACCTGTGACAGAGGTCTGAATGAATATGTCCCATGGGAAAATGCCATTCTGTAATCAGATCAACAAATAAAAAAATATTTTTCAATTCCTTGAAGCCATGCCTATACTAGCATAACGTTTTTATCCCCAGTCTTTCTTCTTTTTTCTATTTTACAGATTCTTTTCTGCAATATTTTTATACTTATTCTTTTTTAATTTCTGCCATGTAGTGGGAACTTGATTCAATAGTGTTTGCTAGTGCTCATGAGGCACGTAAATCCAACTAAACCAATGAGACCGGATTGACTGATCTACTAGGGAATCACACTTTTTTTACTCTGTAACCTTTGTAGTTCATGGTGCTCCATGTTGAGTGCCTTTATCGGTTTACACTCAGTTTATAAGAGCAATGACACAAACAAAAATTGGAACTCCCTATATTTGGACCACACTGTTGTGATCTAGAGGTTGATTTCTTTAATATTGACCACTTAAATATGGCGCTGGCTATCACAGTTCGCATTTTCCTAAACTAAAAGTAGAGAATCTTAACATTGGTTATTTCAATATGGCCACCGTGACTGTTACACGTGCTTCTATTCTTGCACGCATTCTAGTGTTTTACATCGTCTGATTCATTGAACGACAAATATAAAATGGTTCCCTCCAGTTGGGCGACCGCACTAGGGACCGAATGCCACCCTTTCCAGTCTTCAGGTAAGGCTTGCGGATTTTCATATTTTATTCTGTATTTAACCTACAATACGATGATGCCTCCTTCATTAGGTTAACTTGATTTTAGTCATCCTAACATAGACCAACAGCTAACTAGTTTTTCTATCTATCTCTGTGTTTCTGCCCCCCTGTAAAGACCACGGTGAATCAAATATGGGATCAATTAGAGGATTACGAAGTAGTATCTCCTCCTCAGTTTTTGCTACTAGGATCCCAGGTAACTATAAGTCTTTTTTACATATGAAGCTCCTTTATTCCAGCCAACCCTTGGCCTGTAACCAGTTCTAACTCAGTTTAGTTTTTTCATCTCCCTGGTCCCAGTTCTTGTAATATTGATTAAAGTTTCTTCCCTTCCATCAGATTTTTGAATTCTCATTGACGGCAAAGGACATTCATTGTTGCTATCTTGAAAATGAAATATTTTCACATTCAAAATTATACCAGACTTCTGTAACAGGTACCACAAAAAATAAAAAATAAACAATAATGTTCTGCTATTACTAATTTCACAGAACACTTGGGTGTATTTTCGTGTAAGTTTGGGACAAACAAGAGGAATTGATTTACAGTATTGCTTTTTTATATAGTAACTTTTTATTTCAACTATCACTTAATAATCAATTCACTCTTTGGCATCTAATGGCTATATTTATACATCCTTTAAACAATATATATTTTCATCAGCATGTCAGTAATCCCTCTCTGAGTATTATCGACTTTCTAGATTGATTCTACCTCTGCATGGTTTGTTTACTGGTGGTGTGGTTTATCACATTAAGTGTCAGTACTCAACTGCTTGAGACTGACTATGGGTCTCAATATACAAATATGTAAACTTAAAACTAAAAAAGCTACATTGAAATTTCCGGTCTATATATTCTATTTATATATTTTTTTACTAGATATCTCATAAATCTGTGGCATGTACCCAGAATTTGGCACAAGAAAGTACTAGAATGTCCGGCTGTTGGGACTGCATCAGCAATGAATTATAACATTTGGAACTGCTCTGATGAAGGTGACCTCAATAATAGAGGCATACCGAAACGCGCATAGGCTATAGGTTCCTATTAAATCTCATTTGAGATCATAATATTATCATCATATTTCGAGGACATTCATCCCTTCTATATCGTGTACAAGACAGTTATACCAACATTTTTGGATTTGCAGTAATCTCAAAGTCTGTTATGTTGGGTAACAATATGTAACCTTTGGATTCTTTTTTGCTATTGTATAAAGTGTATGATATTAGGACCACATTATTGCAATTTTTGTAATTTTTGTATTCTGTATTTTGGAGGTTTTAGCCCGGTATGAATGTGGAATGATTGAGTTGGGTGAATGTCAATGTCTTTTTTGTACTTGGTTTTATATCCTTAATATTTTTTAAATGAACTCAATAAAATTATATATTGTTGATAGAATCTCCATTCTGTTATCCAATCCTATATATAGCCCAAACCGTGCATCTAAAAGTCGTTGTAATATATGACATACAAAACTATGGTTATTGATATTTATAGCAATATGGCATTTGAGGAATATAATTCCCATGATAATTGTTTGTGGTTCGTAATTTAGACTTACTCTACAGTACCTCTGCTGATGAGGCCAGGCCCATGACATTTAGACCCGAACTGCCACCCATTCAAAAATGCTAACATCCGGGAGTGGTTACCACAAGCGTGGGCTGTGCCCATCTCACTGCCTGACCTGCAAGGACTAGCAAGAATACATCACAAGACTTTCCCTACTGCTGGAGCACATGGGATGAGACAGGCTCAAAGAAACATGAGCTTACCAAAGTAAATCAAGGGTAAGATCGAGTGAATGAGTTGTGTTTTAAAGCCCCATGAATGTGACCGTGATTATCTGAAACTGCACCTCATTTGTGCCCCTGTCAAAAGATTATAAGGACTATAGTGGCTAGATTTCACCCTAGTGAGGTGAGGACTTTAGAGCAGAAGGGTGTAATGCCACCTGAAGGAGACAACAAGGGATTCCACTCTGCATTCTTGAGCACAAATTGATTGTGTAACATATAATTCTACTGTGTAATTAAAGTACTTACTTTCACAAAAAGACAAGCACTGGGCTGGTGTCATAAATAAGGTTTTTGATTGAGTGGGTGGAAACCCTACTCAATCAATAACCACATTTCTTGTTAGAGTGAACCACAGAAGTCACTAAACCAACCTGTGCTTAACCTTCTGGTTGCATGGCACAAAAGCAGTCAGGCTTAACTGAGAAGCACTGTGTTATGTATGTATGTAACACACAAACATAATAGAGTGAAAACACAACTCAAGATAAATCACAAACCAATTTAGAAAAATAGAGAAAATGTTGATAGATAAAATGAGACCAGGGCAACTAAAATGTAATCAGCAGAACCACAGATATACAATTTTGAGGTTTTGGGCAAGTATAGCACCTAATAGCACAAAGCTCCACTTGCTGTCATCTGGCTGTGATAGACGAGGAGAAAGTCACAGGTTCGGGCCAACAGCAATGTAGCGAGCACCAGATACAGGGATCAGGTTAGTCCTGCTAAAAAAGTTCCCTTTTCAATATCCGGTGCAAAGAGTTCAAAACTTCAGAATTTCCACAGGAGGAGCTCAACTGATGCCAGCCAAGGGACCAGGGCTTGGGAAGGCACATATTGGGGACCAGGAACCCACTCCAGCAGAGGCTAGCAGGACTCAGTCAGGTTTGGTTGCAGGTCCAAGCATGATCAGTTGTAGGCCACCTGGGCCAGTTGCAGCAGGCCAAATGGGCAGTTGCAGGAAGGCCTTTCGAGCGTGTTGTGTCCCTGTAGCTCAGAACAGCAGGTCAGCTAGCTGACCCTTGGACCCAGGTTGGCCTGGGATGAAGGGTAGGCATCAAACAGGAAGAAAGTCCTCTAGGGAACAAGACAGACTCAAGCAGGAGGGCATTCTCGTGGGAGAACGAGGCAAGCATTAAGCAGCAGGGCAGTCCACTGGTAGCAGCATGACATTTCTCTGAGGAACATGGCAGGCTTCAAGCAATAGGGAAGTCCTCTGGTGAACAAGGCAATCCTTCCTACATAATGCCTGCAGTTCAAGGAGTGTACTGATTTGCATATGGTTGGGTCCAAACTGGGGTGGCATGGTGAGCAAAAAAACAATGGATTTAACCCACATCTGTGCTTGGGGGTGAGTGTGTTTTTCTTTTAAGCTTCATCACTCTGTCCATCATCCTTTTGTGTTGCTAAAAACAGCTCTGCCCCAACCATCCTGACAGGACAGCCCATCCTGCCCACTCTAGCTTCCTATTGGTCACTGTCTGAGCCCAATAAGCATTCTTAAGGGGAGCCATTAAAGGGCCAAGACAGCTGGAAACTCAGAGAAACCTTTAAAAGCATTTCGGTAGGAAAGTGCTATTTTCAAAAGTGGAACCCAACATTTTACTTTACCAATAAAGAGGATTTCAAATTACAATTAATTTGACTCCAAACATGATATTTCTATTTCCCCCAATCAAAGGTTAGAACGTACTGAATATAATAAGGTAACCCAATGTTATCTAGTGAGAGAGATAAACCTTACAGTAGTGAAAAACAAATTTAGGAGTTGTTAACTATCTTAACATGTAGAACATAAAAATACATGTCTAACCTTTTAAATACAATGCAGCCTGCCCTATGGGCTGCTTAGGGCCTACCTTAGGGATGACTTTTTAAAAAGGAAGGTTTAGGCCTGGTGAAAGGTTTATTTTACCATTAGTGGGTGGCACAATAAGTGCTGCAGGTTCCCTAGTACAATTAATTTATAGACCTTGGATGTCATCTACTAGTAATGTATAAGCTAATTAGATATGCTAGTCAGATGTAAGCCAATAGTACAATGTCTTAAGGAGAGAGCACAAGCACTTTAGCATTGGTTAGCAGTGCCAATGCCAACAAAAACAAATTCAGAAAATATGGATGAAGGGAAAATGTTTGAGGGTGACCCTGCAGAGGGGGTCAAGTCTGATTTCTGAACATTGAAATTGTGTCTATTGGTTGATTCTTGGATTCTGAGCTCTTGCACCCTACACTAGCTCAATCAAAAGCCTTGGACTGCTCACACTTGCTAACCTGAAGGTTAATAGTGGAAAGGATTGCACTTAAGTCAGTTTGCAGAGCTACAGTAGGACTTACCACAGGACACCCATGGCAAATCACCTCAAACAGCACCCCCAAACAGGGCCTGACACCATCTGTGTCTTGATAGAATATGTATAGCACCAATGGTTTCTGTAAATGTGGTGCTCAATACTTTGGGAGCAATTTTATACTGCTTCTCATAGAAAGGTCTGCAAATTATTGTTGATCAGATCATCTCTCCAGCCATGATGTATAGCAATTGTACCCATCCCTTCCTAAATGAAAGGATTTTCCAAATTGAAGACAGCGGGGAAAATGGTGGCTCACCCGAGAAGCAAACCAGTTTGAGCTTTCACACTATCAATGGATCGGGTGTGTGATCCCAAGGCACTGAACTTATTTTACGTCATTACCAGCTTCATCAAAAAATGATCACGTTTCCTACAGGCATCTGGCAAGGATCAGTAATTGCAGTGCCCTACAGGGTGTTCACGTTCTTTATCTTCATTCCCTATTTCATAGCGAATACGGTAAAACTTTCCAGGGATTACTCACTCCCATACGGAAGAGATTCCAAAACAGCTGATTAATTCCATCTGCAGTAGTCCTGGGATGAAGGGCAGGCATTACCTAGTGTGATTTTAGGATTCCCTGATTAAATACTTAATAAGATTTGTAATTGTGTGTTGAGCATTTTTTTAATTAGAGATAAACTATCAGCTGCCACGAAATATGAACTAGAGCATCATTCTGAGCAGCCCTGTGAATTCTATCTTCTTTCACAGTTCGAAACTGAACCAAAAAGTTGTTCATGCCTTTGGAGCCTGTTCTTGCTTGTGAAACGTGTTATTGTTCTTAACTGTGGAGGGCACGGGTGTTACCCATGGAGCAGGTTGTTTTTCTTTTATGTGTGACTGGTTATTTTTGTCTGTAGAGTAAGTCAGTGTTCTTATCTGTGGAACACATTGTTCTAGTCTGTGGAGCACCTTCTTGTTCTCGTCCGTGAAGTGCGTTGTGCCTATCTGTGGAGAGCATTGATGTTCTTTTCTGTGGAGTGCTTTGTTATTCTTGTCTATGGAGTGCGTTTCTGGCCTCGTCGTAGAGTGCCTTCTCTGTGGAGCATGTTGGTGTTCTTGTCTGTTGCGAGTTCTGGTGTTCTTTCCCGAGAAGTGCGATGATGTTCTTGTCTGTGGAGCGTGCTTGGTGTTCTGGTATCTAGATTACCATGTTGTCCTACGTTCAGATCCCAATGATCGTTAAAATGCACTTCCTCATCTACGTAGTGTGTTTGTGTGGTCTTGGGAGGGTGTCGGTGAGCTGTTTGTGGTGAACTTTGATGTCCGGTCCGCATTCTGGTGGGGCGTGCTCACTGACAGCTCGAGCATCGAGGTTTGCTTCTGGCTTCTCGTCCCATGCGTGTCCCTGGTGTAGCTGCGAGTGCCCAGCGTGGGCTGCTCTCAGGGACAGAGCAGAGCCCGGCGGGAGGAGAGGTGAGCCTCAGAGTGCAATCAGATAGCAGCAGCAGTAACCGAGTCCAGCCCACACCACACAGCCGCCTTTGACGTGCACGTTTTTGGTGCAATGCGAATTATCCCTAGTCATTCAGTCAGTGCTGTCAGGAAGATGAGAACCACAGAGGTTTCCCACCATTGCCATAACAACGGCGGCGCTGGGAGCGCGGGCCAGAGACACCCCGCGAACAGAGACAACAGCTCCCGGCACAAGAACACACGCAGACAGCCTGCATTCACCATTGCCTGCGGCACAGGAAGATAAGACAAAGTTTAAAGGAACAGTTGCACCCTGCAGAGGGGTAAGGTGGTACTTCACCCAAGCGTATAGTGACGCTTACTAAACAAGCAAGGGTGAGCCGTTTACTAATAGTGAGAGATCCCATGTAAAGGTCAGGCTGCCCCGTGCACAAGAGTGGATGGTGCATCTTCTTCTGTACGAAGCACCATGCAAGTCACTTGGCAGAACTGCCATATGCACAGGACCCCACAGTTCTTCCCATGTGTATGTGTGTTTGCCGCTATGCCCATGCAAGGAGAAGGCCCCAGGTGTGCGTGGTGAGATGTCTACTGCATGTGAGCACGCAGAGACAGCATGCTCCAACCCCCTGTGAACGTAGAGTACGGTGGTGTGCGGATACACCCAATCCAACTCATGGCACAGTCAGGGACACCCTGTCCACAACTGGAGAGTCCCCCACCGCACAGGCTGTGACAGGGGGATTCCCGTGTGAGGCAGGGAGACCCCGCGTACAGTGGCGGAAGCTCCCGTTCCATCTCCCCGCCCCCTCTCGCCAGAGCTCGCCTCCAGGGCCCGTGCGTGTGAGGTGCTATCCAGAGGCGGGCGCCACATGCCCCCGCCCGCCGTCACACAATGACAGGTGCCGGCGGATGCTGATCTGGGGGCTGGAGAGCTGCGCGCTGCTGCTCGGACACTCCTCCTCTGCACAGGCTGCTGCTACATACCAGGCTGTTCGCATCCACTGCTGGCAGGGGAGAAGCAGAGAGAGCCGGCGCACACAGCACAGCCCCGGCAGGAGCTGCCGACCTTCCCAGCAGCACAGGCACTGCTCTTCAGCATAGGAGCCACTCATCTCCGGCACTGGTGCGGAGCCCTCCCCAGCGAAGGAGCTGTCCTCAACCACAGGAGCTGTCCTCGGCCACGGGATCAGTTCTTTTCCAGCACAGGCGCCGTCCTCCGGCAGAACCTCCCATCCCTCAACACAGCAACTAACTGCTCCTCTGCAGCAAAGGACCTGCCCCTGTCCAGCACAGCAGCTGCCCTTCTCGTCACAGGAGCTACCCCTCTCCACCACAGGACTGGAGCTGTCCTTCTCCATCACAGGAGCAGGAACTGTCCCCCTCCTTCCCAGGAGCTGCCCTTCTCCATCACAGAAGCTCCTCTTCTCATCCCAGGAGCTGCCCCTCTCCATCACGGGATCTCCCCTCCTCCTTCTGCAGGGACGCTGCCCTCGGTGACTGCGAGTTCTCTGAGCTTCCTCGCAGGGTAAACCAGGGAAAGCAGAGCCTGGGCCCTCAGGGAAAAAAGTCCGAGCCCGCGGGAAGGAGAGGCAGAGCCGCAGCCGTGACCGGGGACTCTTCGCCATGGCCCGAGAGAACGGGGAGAGCAGCTCCTCGTGGAAGAAGCAGGCCGACGACATCAAGAAAATCTACGAGTTCAAGGAGACCCTGGGAACGTGAGTACCAAGCTGGTCGCCCCGGGGCGCCAACCCTTTTCCTGTCAGACCCGGGACTCTTCCATCAACTTACTTTGTGATGCCAGTCACCCTCCGCACCCCACCTGCTCTCATGCCAGTGAAGCTCTCCATCTGCACATTTTACTTCCTGGTTCACATGCCGTGTCTCTCCCTGCAGTTAATCCACCCAATGAATCCTCTTTCACCAGTTGCCTCCTTTATCCTCTTCGTGTAATTGTGCGTTAATGTGTTAAGAGCATTAGTACAACTTCTTGCGGCTTACAGGTCACTCACTGCTCCCGTACGCAGCTGGGGCCGCAGGGCTCACAGGTCACTCACTGCTCCCGTACGCAGCTGAGCCGCAGGGCTCACAGGTCACTCACTGCTCCCGTACGCAGCTGGGCCCGCAGGGCTCACAGGTCACTCACTGCTCCCGTACGCAGCTGGGCCCGCAGGGCTCACAGGTCACTCACTGCTCCCGTACGCAGCTGGGCCCGCAGGGCTCACAGGTCACTCACTCACTGCTCCCATACGCAGCTGGGCCCGCAGGGCTCACAGGTCACTCACTACTCATAGACAACTGAGGACACAGGGCTCACAGGTCACTCACTGCTCCCATACGCAGCTGGGGCCACAGGTCACTCACTGCTCCCATACGCAGCTGGGGACACAGGGCTCACAGGTCACTCACTCACTGCTTCCATACGCAGCTGGGGACACAGGGCTCTCCGGTCACTCATTCACTGCTCCCATACGCAGCTGGGGCCACAGGGCTCACAGGTCACTCACTGCTCCCGTACGCAGCTGAGCCACAGGGCTCACAGGTCACTCACTGCTCCCGTACGCAGCTGGGGCCACAGGTCACTCACTGCTCCCATACGCAGCCGGGGACACAGGGCTCACAGGTCACTCACTCACTGCTCCCATACGCAGCTGGGGACACAGGGCTCACAGGTCACTCACTCACTGCTCCCGTACGCAGCTGAGCCACAGGGCTCACAGGTCACTCACTGCTCCCGTACGCAGCTGGGGCCGCAGGGCTCACAGGTCACTCACTGCTCCCGTACGCAGCTGAGCCGCAGGGCTCACAGGTCACTCACTACTCCCACACGCAGCTGGGGCCGCAGGGCTCACAGGTCACTCACTGCTCCCGTACGCAGCTGAGCCACAGGGCTCACAGGTCACTCACTGCTCCCGTACGCAGCTGGGGCCGCAGGGCTCACAGGTCACTCACTGCTCCCGTACGCAGCTGAGCCGCAGGGCTCACAGGTCACTCACTACTCCCGTACGCAGCTGGGGCCGCAGGGCTCACAGGTCACTCACTGCTCCCGTACGCAGCTGGGGCCGCAGGGCTCACAGGTCACTCACTGCTCCCGTACGCAGCTGGGGCCGCAGGGCTCACAGGTCACTCACTGCTCCCGTACGCAGCTGGGGCCACAGGTCACTCACATACGCAGCTGGGCCCGCAGGGCTCACAGGTCACTCACTACTCATACACAACTGAGGACACAGGGCTCACAGGTCACTCACTGCTCCCATACGCAGCTGGGGCCACAGGTCACTCACTGCTCCCATACGCAGCTGGGGACACAGGGCTCACAGGTCACTCACTCACTGCTTCCATACGCAGCTGGGGACACAGGGCTCACAGGTCACTCACTCACTGCTCCCGTACGCAGCTGAGCCACAGGGCTCACAGGTCACTCACTGCTCCCATACGCAGCTGGGGCCACAGGTCACTCACTGCTCCCATACGCAGCTGGGGACACAGGGCTCACAGGTCACTCACTCACTGCTCCCATACGCAGCTGGGGACACAGGGCTCACAGGTCACTCACTCACTGCTTCCATACGCAGCTGAGCCACAGGGCTCACAGGTCACTCACTGCTCCTGTACGCAGCTGAGCCACAGGGCTCACAGGTCACTCGCTGCTCTCAAATACAGGTGGTGGTGGCACAGAGCTCACATGTCACTCACTGCTCTCACGAGGGTCATGATATAAAATGACGGCTCAACCAGAATTTTCCATCGAAATGTACCAGGGGAATACACTGGAGACCACGGCAGGCACTTGTTCATGTTTTGGCTGGAAACGAGGGGCCCTCCATAAAGAGGGACACTTGTAATCCGTGGCACAAAGGGAGCAGAGCTGGAGCAGCGGGGGCTTCAGAACCCATGCATGGCATCTGTACGCTTGTCCTGCTCCATCTGTCTCTTAGCCTTAAATTTGCACCGGGATGTTTTACAATGAAATGAAATGATCCTTCAGAAGTCAGTCACTGACTTCCGGTTGACCAGCTGAAATGCTCCACCTCATGAATGTTTGCTTTAAGTATCTCTAAATAAGGTGCACAAAAGGAAAGGGCACGGATCAATGACATAACAGGAGCGAAGGTGATAGATGTGTCGTTCAGCTACCAGTGTACAAGTGCCACAGTGCTTTTTACTACACGTCACAGTGCCTCTTCCGCACACACGTCCCATACATGCCTCTACCACATAACTACTGACTCTGTAAACAGCTTTCAGACCGTCTGCCTCCCCTCCACACTCGCAGCTTTCGCAACGGATATTCCCACCTCCAGGCATAACATCGCAGCCCACCTCCGACTCCACACAGAACTACTACAATGCATGCCCAGCTTCCACACAACGTCCGTGGTGCATCTCCCACCACTAACTGCTCCATATTGCCTGATTCCACCTTCAAACACAGCTTCCAGTGTCTCAGTCCCCCTTCACACAACTTTCAAAGTACCTGTCCCCTTCCACACGCCTCAATCTCCCTTCACATACAACTTACACAGAACAGGTCCCTTCCACACACAGCTTCTAGTGCCCCAGCCCCCCTTAACACAACTTCCACAGCACCTGTCTCCTTCCACACACAGCTTACAGTGCCCCAGCCCCCCTTAACACAACTTCCACAGCACCTGTCTCCTTCCACACACAGCTTACAGTGTATCTATCCCCACACTCAACTTCACAGTACCTGCAGTCTTCCACACACAGCTTTAGTCTGTCTCCACATACAGCTTCCACATTACCTGCCCTCATTCACACACAGCTTCCAGTGTCTAAATCCTCCTCCACACACATCTTTCACAGTACCTGCCCCTTCCACACCCAGCTTTAAAGTCTCTGTCCACCTCCACATACAGATTCCACTGTGCCCCCCATAGCAGAACCGCAGCGTGCCTCCACTCCACACAATATTCCACAGTCCCTGCCTCTCACTGCACATAGTTTCCAAAGTGGCCACCTCATCCAACACACCTACACAGTAGCTTCCATACAGGCTTGAACACATGCGGGCTGGATGCTGCTAGATTCTCGATTTCCCGAAACAGATTCACTGATATCATTGGCCTGTGTCCTACTAGCAATAAGTAATTGCATTTCCACAGTGCTGTTTTAATAATGCTGTGTCAGCAGTGGCCTTACAAAAGTCCCCCTTAGCAATGGCTGGTGCCAGAATCTTTCTGGTAGTGAATTCTTGTTATCCACGCCCTGCTAACAATGTTCTCAGCAATACCCTGACAGCCAGTTCCTTCTAGCAGTACCCTGATGAGTCTCTAAACATGATATTTAGTGACAGGAGGCACATAAAGGATCACAGATAAAACTGTCAGGGCCACTCACAGCGTACAGTCATAAAGATTGTGCGCATGTGAGTTTTATATATATGTGAATGTAAACTATTTCTTTATGCAAACTGATTTAAACAGTACTATGTTCTGTGTGGTAGGATGCAAGGTGTTCCGAGTGTCTCAATCACTGCCATTCTTCGTTTCACACCACTCTTTTCTATAATCTCTTTGTTAGCCGTTCACACTCTTTTTCTCATATCTTTCTAAAGCACTCCATCTGCATATCGCACACCTCATTTCTTGCCTCCATAGCGGAACAGGAAGAAACCCAATGATGAAGCATGGCTCCAAGGGGTAACCCTGGCGGTGAGGGTTTTTATAACAGGGAAATCCTTTTTCCTATCCATCCTGTGGCAGTTCTTTCAGCTGGGCCTGTTTTGTAATGTTATATAGGGAAAAAGCAAATACTCATAGGAAATAGAAGAATAAGTAAAACGTGACGTGTAACAGGAGCACGATTGCTGTTCTCTGAGAGTGCAATGTCTTTCCCCCCCCCCTAGCTTCAGCTGTCGCTGGTAGTGGAGCACACTGGGGGCAGGATATTTAAAGGGTGGAGTACGATCTCATCAGCCACTCCCTCACCCCCACCACGCCACTGGCAACACCGTGCAAACTGCCCCTCGCAGCACTGCCCTCCAGAAATTCCTTGGCAGTGCACTGCAGCAATGTCATGCCACCAATGCCATGTTAGCAATATCGGGCTTTGCCATCAACACCACCCTAGAAAGCGACGCGGTACCTTTTTCACAAAGCAGCAGAGCAGTGAGGAGTGAGAGACGGCGCAAGCACACCTCCAGCATCAGCCACGCGAGGGCTCGGTAGCAATACCACACATTCTCACTGAGGTGACAACAAACTTCCCAGCTCTTCGCGCCAGCGCGCTAAAGATAGACTCACTGCCTCACACATGGAGCCTGCCCTCAGCTCCATGTTAACGAATTGTGTGGGTGCTCCGGACTGACGAAGCCCCCCGGAAGTCTACTAGTGCTTTCTCTGATCTGACACCCCCTGCTCTGTAGTCTCCCACAGCACAGAAAGGCACTGGTCCCAAGTGTCACGCACTTCTCAATAGGTGCACTGTGAGCAGACTGTTATTGCGGTTGCGTAGGGGGCACATGGCCTGACCCCTCGCCTGCTCACAGATCATCTGCTGTTAGTGCTGAATCCTGGCCTGCGACCTGTGCAGCGAAGCATCATCCCCACCACCCTGCCCAGCGCCAGGCATCGCCGCTGCTTCCTACTAATTCACTTTGACTCCTCTCTGCTGCCGGGAGCCGCAGCAGCGTCTATTCATAGCACTGCGGTGCCGCGGCCGAGGAGGGCGGCGCGCGCTGCCGCCGAGAGCTCGCGGCTGCCGGGTTCTTAATTAGTCAAACACTGGAGGATTTGGTTTCCTTCCTTCCGGGGCGATCGGGTGGCGGGGAGCCTTCTCGTTAAGCAGTTGGGCTTGTCTTCCGAGTTTCCCGGGGTCCGGCCTACGCGTTCACTTGGTGCAGAGAAGTGCAGGTGCTTCCCAGGGGCAGAGGTGCAGGGCTTTCTGTCAACACAGATTGTACTCAGCGGCATGCTGATCAGAGCAGGCATATTATCCCTGGTGTGCTTGGCGCCTTCTTCGAGGCAGCGGGGACTTGTTTAACACGTGTTTTATTTGCTTCATAGGTTACTATATTTTGCATAACCCCCGCTGTGAGGCCCGCAGAATAATAGACCATACCTCACACCTCGCGTTTCGTCTTGAAACGCGAAGCATTTCTTTTATATGGGAAGTGTGCAAGTGCGTTCAGAGCTTCCCAAAAGACCTAATTAGGAAGACACCACATCGGGAATTCTGACGTCCAATTTGACACCTTTATATGCGTCATGTGAATAAGAAACGCACCAGTAGAAGAGTAGCGGGATTTTACGGGATGCATTTTTTTAAACTAAAGCAAGAGACCTCACAGACAACGAAGCTCGAGTATTGTTCTGTCCATTGCCATTATCAACACGTTTTTTCATTTTTTTCAGGGTAAAAGCATAGTATAGTATTTCTAAATTCAGTCAGATGTTCAGTTTTACTTATCTTTACTGTTTTCGTTGGGGAAAACACAAAGAAACATCCATAAAACATCCAACACTTGTAAATCCAAACTAGTCCTTTGAAAATGGTACATAATTTAGGTTACTGAAATTCCCTTCCCCTCTGCCCCCACCTGTTCAGACTAAAAAAAGGCTACAATAGGAAAATAGAAGGACTGTATGGTAATTAAATATGGTGGTCACAGATGCATAAGCAAAAGAACAGTGCTGCAGATTGCAAATAATAGGTTCCCTCAATTACACAACGAATCACTCGTTTATTTCTAATATTTCACTCTTTTATCTCTCCTTAAGGATCTCAATAAGTTGTTAACTCCCTAATGTGGGGCACATTGGTGCTAGCACTCCATTTTGTAGATAGTTTATTATGGGGTTGTAGGCCCCACATAATTTATCTTTCTCCTTTTCCAGGTCGTGTGTCAACATGTCCATCTCCACCTCCATTGAAGCACACAATCTTCTTGACTGGTCCACTTACTTAGGAGGAAAGTTATTTTCCCAATTGGCTGCAATGGCCTAACTGTTAACTACATATAGGTTTCAACAATTCAGTGGTATTGTCTAGGGCATCTGAGTCTTAGGGCCCGATTTAGAACTCGGCAGACAGGTTACTCCATCACAGTGGTGATGGATATCCCATCCTCTGAAATCTAAATCCCATTAAATTCTATGGGACTTAGATTTTGGGGAATAGGATATCTGTCACTGTTGTGAACGAGTAACCCATCCACTGAGGTCTAAATCGTGCCCTTAATCTCAATACAGTTACCACGGGGTCATGCAGTAATGGGTATCCCAATGTAAACTCACTATGACCCAATATCTCTTAAAAACTTGCAACTTAGAACAAGCCCACCATAAATGTACTTCACCCCCACAATTTCACACTGTGCCCAGCATTCCCTCCTTAGTGTTGGGATCCAACTGGTTCAATTATAATGGGGGTTCTATCCCAGTTGTATCTTATCTTATATTGAATTTCACAGTTTTATGCACTGTGGTTTAATAAGGCATTTCACACCATAGATCTTTTGCCATTGGTCTTGTGTCATTGCAAACGTCTAGATTTTGTACCACTTCTCCTAAAGGACCATATATATAAATTGTGTACTGTAGACAGTACAGTGCGTATTTATGTGATTAGCCTTTCTGATTTTTTGAAAATCGTTGGATTCCCCCCAACCATATAAATAAATGAGTCACAAGTTTGTTGCAGTTTTATAAATTCTGGTTTAGGAATAGATACTGGAAGTGTTAAAAAATAGAATAGTCTAGGTGAGATATTCATTTTGAGTGTTGCCGTTCCACCTAGCCAGGATTTAAATATCTGCTGCTGCCTCATTAGGCCTTTTCAATATCTGTGAGTAATGGGGGATATTTTGCTTTATATAGACTCCAAATTGTCGGGGTAATAAAGAGCCCTACATATTTTCCTTTTCACCAAGTCCATTGGAAAAGCCAGACTCTAAGAGTTCTTTAGAGCCAGGAGTTAATTAGATGTCTATTATTTCTGAATTTTCCAAATTTACTTTAAAGCCTGGAATAGCCTCATATTCTTTCAGTACTAGTAAGATATTTGACATGAATTTCAGTAGATTTTTAATTGTAAGTAAGAGATCATCTGCATATAGGGGTATTTTGGGGAGATAACTTCAAAAGAGATCTCCTCTATCTCTTGTGTATGCCTACTTTTTTGAGGTAGGGTTTCCAAGGTAAATCACAATGAAGGGGTGAAGGTGACGTGCGTCTTGTGCACCATGTGTGTCTTGTGCATCTTGAGAGGGGAAAAGATCTTGATCTTTCTTCGTTTACCAACACTCTTGTCGTGGGACCTGAGTAACCGGTCCTGTTTATTTTGATATTTCAGTACCTATTCCTATTTTATCCAGATCTTATCTTAAGAAGGATCAATGCAATGCCTTCTTGGGGGTCTCATAACAGATATTTGTCTTCCCAGAAACAAATTTAGCACCATTCTAATATGATGAATGGGTTGTCTGTTTCTTATGAATCCAGATTGACCGCCTTCCCTTTAGTAGGGCATCAGGAGTTCTATTTGGTTTGCCAGAATGTTTGTCAGTATTTTTAGTTCAACATTAAGCGATGATATGGGTCTATATGAGGAACATTCTTTGGGGTTACTTATGCTTCAATCCAAAATTCCGAAGGCACGAAAAGTTCCAAATTAGTTCCTTGTACTTTAGTTAGGGATCAGGTGAACACATATTTTGTGATTTGTATTGATTTTTCAGGGCTATAAGTATTCATATCAGATTCTTCAGAGCAGCACGCATAGTGCCTACTTCTACAATGTGCAATGATGCAAGGAGGCACTATGCCCATTATTCTGTTGGGACTATAAGTAATGCAGTCTATACCCTACGAACTAATAGGATAAATAATTTGATATAGATATTTGTGACCCTGAAAAAGCGATATGTACTGTAAAACACATGTTGACCTAATCTTTAAATAAAGCAGAAGGAATTAATTTGGAACTTTTTTGTGTCCTCAGATTTTTTTGAGTGAAGTATTAAGTAAAATTATACATAGTTTGGCAAACTGGTACAAGGGGCAGGAAGCTTTGGTCTATTACATTGATTGCCCATTTGTAGAAAATCTTTGGGGATGCGTGCTTTGTGAATTAGTGTTATATTTGCCTTTATTCTTAGAATGTGTGATTGCGCCTGTGTCTTTAAACAAGTTAAAGACCTTTGTCAAATGAGAGGCCAGAATTGAGCAGAAGTGTTCTTAAAACACATTGGTGAGCTGATCTAGGTCTGGTGCTTTGTTTAAGGGTAGTCTATGTGTCTTTCTCCACCATTGCTTGTCCAAGTACAGCTCAATCATATTGTGGCCACATGAGCATCTGCCGGTCTTCAAAGAAGGTTGCAAACTAGATTCTAGATCTTTCCCTGCAAATTAGTGACCTTGGCCCATATTTATGGGATTTCGGCTAAGGGCAGCAAAGCACGCCACCTTGTTGCCCTGCCCTGCATCACAGGGAAAGGGCAGGATAGCACAGAATCTATGCATACAGCGTATTCCTGTCCTTTCTCCCTGCGCTGGCGCCATTTCAGCAGCCTAGCACCAACACAGGCACCTCTGCACCATTGTGTAAGAGAGCCTGCATTCCATGGACATCATTTAGGGGTCGGCAGGGGTTGCAGCTGCAACTCCTGACTTGTCCCTTGCAAACCCTGGCACTGCCTTTGTGACCCCTGGTCTCAGAGGTAGAAAATCAGTGCCAGGAACTCAGTGGCAGCTCGTGCTAAGAATGGAGTACAATTAACTATAATATGACCACCCCTGGCACCTGCGGTGAGTAAAAAATGCATGCTTGCGGGTGAGAGTGCATTTATGTGAGCCACAACGCAGCTATGTGTGAATGTGTGAGTATATGTAAGCATGTGTGAAAGTAAACGTCACATGGCGTGTTTTGTCACTTCCACTACCCCTGGCATTTTGGTGACGTTCACGCTGGCACGTTCATGCTGCATTCCATGCAGGATTGTGTTTGTGCAGGAAAGGACACCTGCCTGCACAAAAACAATCCTGGTAGTCTTTTTCCTCTTTCTGTGTGTCCTGCAGAAAGAGGAAAAACAAGGAAAAAAGTGATATTTCTCCTCTTTGTGCCTCCCCTAGGGAGGGTTAAGGTTTTGGCGCATCCACAGGTTTACAAGCTCTTGTAAATCTGGGGATGCGTCAAAACCCATGGGTGTAGCATGGGAACACCCACCGCAACACTCATAAAATACCTCCCTAGGACAGAGTCAGGCAACACAGCCATTTGCGCTGTCTTGTCTTATTCCATATTTATGAGGTGATTCAAAGAGGCTGTGCGTGGCCTCATAAATATGACTTAGTGATTTGCGCCACCGCTACGTCGCAAAAAGTGATGCAACGGTGGCGCAAGGTCCTCAAAATATGGGCCCTAGTGTCTAGTAGTTTATTAGTTTTTCTGGCTTTTCATAAATGCATTATTTGAATCTGAGAAGTGCCCTTTTGGATTGTGCTAAAAGTAGCACATTAATCTTACACCTCAATGTTATAACATTCTCAGTGCCTTAAGGCAGTGTTTCTTAACCTGTGGTCCAGAGACCCCTGCCGGTCTGTGATGCATAGTCAAGGGGTTCGCAACTGCTTAGAAATCTAAACGGTATTGTTAGATTAGTAAAGTGTATATGAATAAAGAAGCAAAATCTCAACCTTCCCATTCAAATTCACTCTTTGATTTAATTTTTTATATTTGTTTGTGAATTAAATAAAATATTTATTTATGTGTGTGTTTATTTCATGAATGCTTGCTTCTGTATGTTTGTGCATGGTGTTGTGGTTCAAATCATGGAAGTTACTTAGTCTGGTGTGCCCAGATATCAATAATGACTCAGTGGGGGGTCCCACGCTCCAACACTGATTCAGTGAGGGGTCTCCAATTTCCAGTAATGATCACGTGTGTGTCCACAGAAGTCAAAGGTTAAGAACTACTACCATAACGGGATCTGTGGCTTTTTATCTTTGTGATGTTTCTCTGCAGTTTTTTGATACTTATTTGGTTTTACATTTTGTCCAGATCAAGTTACTGGTGGCTGCTTATACATTTTCAGCGCAAATCACCTTGAAGATGTCCCATGGTGTTTCCATCCTGACCTCTAGGGTTTCATTTACTCTAATAAAGTATTCCTCAATTTGTTCCTACAGTTCATATTAATAAATTCTGTCTTTTAGGACATTAGTATCAAAACACCAATGTCCCCTTGGTTACAAACCTTGTGCGAACGACAGGCCTGCAGTTCTAGGATATGATCAGAAGTTATGATGCAAAATGTACCAGTGTGCCTGTTCATTTGATCATGTTGCTCGTACGTAGTATTACAGTAGTCCTCAAATATGTGCGGGAAATGAAAAATAAATTATTTTTCAAATGAGCGAACATTTCTCCAAACATCAAAGATTCCCGATTCAGAGAAAGCCTTTAGCAGAAACATTCACATTCCTCCGCTACTTGTACATCATAAGAGTGTTTGTCTATGGAATGCGATTGGACTCCATTTAGTAAACACTGCAATAATAATTTCCTTCTTGAATTTCCTTAACCTCTCCCGAGATGAGAAAACATTTCTTCTGCTTTGAATATGGTGCATGTTATGTGAGCTGGGTTAAATCATCCCCACCACCCCTTCAATTACCCTTTTAAGTGTCACATATTTTCTTATTCATTTATTTTTACCACCTCTCCCTTTCCAAAGGCTAAATCTTTGTGCACAACGACCAACATTCCTGATGTCTTGTGTCTGTTTGTTTATCGTTAAGTGAAATTAATTTGGGCATGATCTATGCACCAGTATATTTCTGTCATTAATGTATCTCTTTTTGGGAAATTATATATTGGGATTCTTGAAAAAGTGTTGGTCAACAAATCTTATGGTGCTTTGTTGGACAATTTAATCCATTATTATTCCAGGTCAAAAAGTGCACCAGTTTGGTTAGGCGAGTCTATTTGCACCTATTCATAACTTCTATTTCTCCTGTGACTCTCTCATCTCTGACCATTCCTTCAAATTTGTATCAAGATCCTTGAGCGGCGGGGCAGCAACAGTGGAATAGGTGGGGGCACAAGTGGGTGGGAGCAAGCTAGCTTAGAAGGAGCTTGAGGCTGGAGAAGAAAAAAACATTTGTAAAAAAAGAAAAGCCAACAGCGAGGGGTGGGGATATAGGAGCAACACAGATCGGCACAGGCAGGGCTGGCTTTAGGGTGGTTTGACTGGTGCAGCCGCATCTGGTGCTGACTTTGGAGGGGGAAGCTGTGTTTAAAAATAGCAATAGGTTTAAAAGCATGTAAAGTTCGTTGTGCGTCAAGCAGTTTTCAGGCAACAACAAAATGTCAAAATAGCTCTTGTGATTACTGTTGCTACTGGTGAGAAACTGAAATGTTGTCTAGTGGCAGTTTTGACTCACCATTAAGTTGCATGGAGAGTTAATGTGCATGCTGCAAAGAACGTGTACCTTGCATATCACAGATCTGAGTGTGAGTGAACTATGAGTAGCGCTATCAAAAATGAAATGTATGTCAGAGAGACGCTATGGAGAGATGAGGTGCTCTGTTGGGGAGTGGTACTGAGGGAATTCATTAAGAAGGAGATCATGGGGGCCACCGCAAAAGACTGTTGCACCGGGCGCCATCAGTGCTTAAGTCGGCCCTGGCACAGGGGGTGGGTGTTTGTAGGAGTGGGAGCAAGCTAGAAAACACCTGCACTGTCCTTGAGTGCTGAAAGAAAAAGTGCTGGAAAAAAAGAATAAAAAATCCCTAAATGTGAACAATGGAATGATTCAAGTCAGCCAGTCAAACTGATGATAAAGAGACAATGCTGCAGGGGAGGAACAAGCACTAGAAGAGGAAGCAAACAAAAACTGAAGCAAGCAAAGAGTCTCAATAAAGCCCGCCAGTAGTAAGCAGTGGGTGGACTTTGAACCCACTGTAAGTTTTCTACATAAGAGGTCTTTTGCAAACAGACAGCCAATAGCTGTTTAGTAGGCAGACCTAAAAAAGTGAACACAGTCAACTTTTATTGGGCTTTGCCATTACTCTATGGTGCCTTTTGAAACGTTGCTCATCTGAGGTGCAAAAATCTCAGGAGGCTTACTTTAATTTCACAAAGATGTCAAGACATAGCATGGAGATTCATAACTTGAAATTGCTGAAGCATTTTCATCCTTCACAGGAATAAATGCTCAACGACCTCAATGGATCTTTGGACCCTGCATAAGGGTGTGGTAGAACCAAACAACAGAATTTCAGTATAAAGTAATTACATTAAACAGCATGACCAATGTGGCTATACAAAGAAAACTCCAGTCAGGAATAAAGTTAAAGAGTTTTGTCACAAACTTAAGCTCAGAGTCATGCAGACAAACCTCAAGACAAATTATAAAAATACAGAATCACCAAGGGGTGACAAAGGTGACTGAATAAGTTCAAGCGAACTATCATTGAAAGAACCAAGCATTTGACAAACACAATACAGAATATCAGCAAAATAAACTGATGAATGGAAAACAAATGTTGCTCAGTTCTAATAAGCATTAAGGCATTTCAAATCATCAAAGTTTAATTTAGTTGGGCAAGGGGAAATCCCTATAGATTAGCTAATTAGGGAATAACGTGTGGGGCGGAACACATGCGGGCAAGGGACAAAAAGGGTAAAACCAATTTGGAGAAAAGGTAATCTTGGGCAACAGGCTAATAACAAAGATGGACAAAAAGTAAGTAAAAAGAGAAAGTGTCAGCATATCAGAAGCTCGGTCAAGAGCCTTCGTTTGAGTGTTAGGGAGAAAATCTCTAACTTTCAGCAAGGCATTTCAAAGGGGAAAGGGCAGAGAGGATAGTACCTCTCTGAGTTTAAGGGTCTCAGCATTCAGGTTACAGGAAAAAGGGGGACTGCATCTTCTCTTCTGGGATTCTGACCAAAGTCCAGCTGGTTGTCAGTTTATTACAGTTCATAGGGCAAAATGATTTGTCAGTTCCTTAGCCCATCTGATGTTGAAGTGACAACATTCAATAGAAATCGATCATGTGACTCCAACTTGAAACATCAACATGGTTTCCCAGGTCTGTCATGAGAACGGTGTCCATCTGTATTCTTCCATGCAAGATTGAAACAAAAGTATATAATGCCAGTCCATAGCCAAGGATGTTCCTCGCTCTAAGACGTTTCCCTCCCACTCTCTATGTGTAGACATCTATTACCAAATGAGCCTTCCCGTGTCAATGAAGCCTAGAAAAAAGGTACACATAGCAAGATGACAACATTTTCTGCAAAGTCAGGAATACAGGACCTAGTGGCCTCACTTAGGCTTATGCAAATGAATAAAAACAGCGCATTACAATAGCTTTAAACTAGATAACTTTTAATACATTTCAGTCAGTGTGACGCAGACTGCGTTTTTCTATTTTTGCACACATATTTGAAACATTTATCATTAGAAATTCAATATTGTTTCAATGCAGACTATTAGTTTAGACTTTGAAATATGCTATAATGACAAATTAATTCTCCAAAAATGTAATTTAATCTCAATACCACCTAGGTTTCAGTGATTAGTCTATGGTGACTGTTGGAAGGTGGGTCATTAGTTGTGTGGCCTGCACAAGTAACGAGTCCGCACACGACCGCCACTGGGAACCAAACACCCCATTGTAGCGCTTGACTCTCATAGGGTAGCGTTGCAGAGCAGTCCAAGGCTTACTCAAGGGAGGTGGTGTGGGCTAGTAATCCCCATTCACAAGCACGCAAGCATGACTCTTAATAAATGAATGTCCAGTCTGTGCTTTTTCTTTTGATAAAGTAAAAGTACATTTATTATTCACACACACTACTCAATACTATGCAACAATCTACAAATATATACAAAGTGATAGAATCACTCTGGGCAAACAGTATGTAATCTCTCAGGTCTCTTTAAGGGAGAATATAATCCAACAATCCACATGGCAAAACAATCCCAGTGCCCCCCTTGCAACATTTGAAAATTTTGACAGTATTCAACACTACAGTGCAATGATGACACCTACATTTGTGATTAAATACTTTCATCTTACCAAAAGATGACTGTCAGTATCATTATTCAAATTAGCATAATCGGGGAACATAAGAGACCAAATTCTAGCATTTTAACCATTAGAATTACTTTTAGATTACTTTTGGACTACTCCTACTTAACCATAAAATAACAGTAGAATACAGGGGGCCATACCAACCTACACCTATGGTAGGCACCCTTGCACAAACAGAAACAAAAATTCACTGAAGCTGGTGCTTCAAATATCCATCCAACCCTTGAGGGGTTATCTATCAGGTGTCCCACCATACCTAGGGTGGGGACACCAACAGATGTTGGGGGGAGTCTGCGCTGCTCCTGCAGCTCCCCCTGTCTCCTCATACTCCGTTGGTGGTGGCTCCCATCTCCCTGGGACCACCACAGGCATTTTAGGGGCTCAATAAGCAGCCCCGCCCCCGCAAAGCATGCTGGGGCGGCTGCATAAATGATTAGCGGCTCTCCCGCTGCGCTGGGGAGAGCCGCTGTGCCTTTTCCCGATGATTTCCTTGTTGGGGGTGCCGGTCCCACCCGGACACCCCCCGCACCACAAAGCGGATCCCTCATTGGAGGGCGGCCCAGGGAGCCCACCCCTGGCCGCCACCGCCGGCTCCCCGCACGGCCAGCACCTCCGGGTGCTGCCGCGGGAGCCAGCGGGCAGACTCAGGGATGCTCGCGGCCGCTCGGGATGCTCGCGGCCGCTCGGGCCGCGCGGGGGAGTGCAGTGGCACTCCCCCCTTCCTCCTCGCATCTTCGGGGCCCCGGGATGGGGTCCGAGACCCTCCTCCTTAGTGGGGAGCGCAACGGCGCTTCCCCAGGCCCTCTTCTGTTTGGGGCCCCGGGATGGGGTCCGGGGCCCCTCTGGCCACATTCACGGGGAGCGCAACGGCGCTCCACGACTTCTCTTCGGCTGGGGGTGCGCGACGGCGCACCCCCACTCCTGCCTCTTCTCGGGACCCCGGGATGGGGTCCGGGGCCCCATTTGAGCCATCTTCGTCGCGCTCCCCGACTTCCCTTCTGCTGGGGGGTGCGCAACTGCACCCCCCCATTACTCCTTTCTTCGCGGGGAGCGCAACGGCGCTCCCCGGCTTGTCTTCGCCGCCGGGGACTCCGGGATAGGGTCCGGGGTCCCCTTTCCACAGCGGCAGGGGGGTGCACGACAGCGCCCCCCCCATTTAATGTCCAACACGGGACCAGGCTTCACGGCCCAACGTGGGGGCACAGTCTCAAGCAGCTGCGGAGCTCCACGCGCTTCGTAGCTGCTTTCCCAAAGGTCAAAGGTCGCCATCCTTTGTCTGGTGATATCTCGGGCCCCCAAGGGCCGATTTTCATCATTCTTGTGTCGTTCCGCTCCTGGTGACAAGCCCTTGCCACCAGGAGCACTCTCCTTAGGCCTCCTGGCCTGGAAGGGTCCCAGATCATCAGGGAGCCAGTCCCACTGACTCCATTCACCAATCTTTCCTCTAGGTTCCCTCTTTTCCTTCTGGGCAGCACGCTCTCCTTACGCTAGCCCAGTCCTTCCCCCAACTAGTCCTCTGGGAGGGTAAGGGGGCCAGCTTGCCTGGCCCTGGCATTCGCCTCACTGGCCTGGGATCCTTCAGGGGCAGAGTTCCTGCCCCAAGGGCAGTCAGGAGGTTCTTCCTTCCAGTTGTCCATGACGCCCGTCTGCAGTCTTAGTGTCCAGCAGTGAAACACAGCCAAGAGAGAGAGCTCTCCCCTGTGCAGGACCTTTTAAGTGGGGGCAGAAGTGTCCAGCAGGTCTGCACCCCTGGCCTATCCAGATGTGCTACATCACTTCCTTGCCCCGTCCCCTCCTTCTTGCACAGTCTTCTGGGATAGCTCAAGATGGCATCCTCCAGGAGTTAGTTGCCACATGTGCTCTGAAAGTCTCAGCCCCTCCTACCTGACATTCCTCGCAGGGCTTCTCCAGCCTGCTCCTGGCACGGAATGACAGCTGGCTGATTGATGCTAGGCCCTACTCCAGCAACTGGACAGAGCAGTAATTGGCCCTAATCCTGAGCTGAGGCAGAGAAAGATTACATCCCTGGATGACCCATAAGTTGCACAACTATGCTCCTGTAACCTACTGCATCATTCTTTTCTTACAGGTTACAGTGTACTTTGGTGTGACTCTGGTCTCGGTGGACCCCAGAGAACTGGAGTTGCACCCTAGGCCCTCCTTTCCCATTGACATTTATTTGTGTATCCCCCCAATGCAAATATCTCAAGCACCCTGACATTGGCATTGAACTGGGTGTCCCTACAGTGAAAAGACAGTAAGCACACTGACTCTCCCTCACATGTATACACCCCTCTCATGAGACCTACTCCAGGTCACCACCCACTCTGCATAGTTCCTCCTGCACCAGGACTACCTAAGCGCAGTTCTTGGGCTGCGCACACTAGGAATCCTCCTCCCACAGCCCTCACATGGGTGCACATCCATGCGC
Source organism: Pleurodeles waltl (assembly GCF_031143425.1). Taxonomy (NCBI): domain Eukaryota; kingdom Metazoa; phylum Chordata; class Amphibia; order Caudata; family Salamandridae; genus Pleurodeles; species Pleurodeles waltl. The sequence goes on from NC_090442.1 coordinate 420,294,164, forward strand.
ACACATGATCACATGTAACCTGCCCGGGGCCTCCTGCCCTTGCTGCGCCACAGCAGCCTTTCCTTAGCACGGCGACACCAGCGGGAAACACGTGCATTCCATTTCACCATGTGTTTACTGTGCGGGAGTCACCTCATAGGAGGCCTCCTCACAGTAAACAGACAAAAACCAGGTGGTCAAAAATCGAAAAATCAGGGCAGACCTGATGGTCAGAACCGTCCTCTAACAGTGACTGAACGCTAACATGGTTTCTCAGTGCATTTCTTTCCATTCAAACTATCAGCACTTTGATTAACATAGTGCACAAACTGTCTCATATAGATGATCACTGTGACATGTGGGACAATACTAAGATTTCTGCTACTTCAAAATCCTAGAATGTCTAGCCTGGTAGAGCATTGTGTTTGCTATATAAAGACTTTCACCTTAACATAATACCTTATAGCCCAGCATGGTATAACAATGTTATGTAACTTACTGTGATATATTAAACAGTACAGGATCACAAAGCTACATTTCAGCTTAAACAACATGAAAGGGGGGGTCAAATCTGCTCTTTCCAGAGTGACATAACTTTTTTCAGAGACTTGTTTGTCCATTTACAGCTGAGAGATGCATTAAGTTTCTTCGGGCTATCCTTTGAATGATTGGCAAAAAGCAGTGAGGTGGAAATATCATTTGGAAATTATGGGCTACACCACATACTTTAAAATCCATGACACAAAATGGCACAATCTTTACACTGGTGTTTTCCCATGGTAAATGGTGATTTTGATCCAAACAGTAGCATTCAAAGGCAAAAATTCAGAAGTCATTGAAACATGAAGCCCACCTGGCTTCACAGTATGAACTAGAAAACTGAACATTAAACAAGGCATGAGCTCTGCTCTTCTCTATAGGAACCTGAGATACTCTTTCTTCATCAGATACCTGATTTCTCTGTTTCCAGTAACTACTGTGTGCTTCCCATGGGTTGGGTATTCCGGATAGTTAGGGTGTGAACGTGGCCGATGAACCGTAGATTAAACGGCATAACGAACATTGAGTTCACTCTGTTTTGTGGCACATCAGTGACCATTAGGATCCATTTGTAGCACGGATTGCACGTAGCTAAAGACCCTGCTCCTACAAAACCCAAAGAAAGCAACTGGCATAAGCTGTTGAGGACAGATAGCGGAGGCGTACAAAATTAGGGCCAAAACTTTGCGCAGGTAAGTCCTCTCTCTATCTCTGTTTTGTACTTAAAGGAATGCACAGTCCAACTCCCCCCGCTACACATTTTCAATCTTTGAAGAGTCCCTTTGGAACAGTGAGCGGATGGTTTTATATGCATTGTTTGTACAAATCAAGAGGTTGGCCTTAACTAAACTAGAGTGAATACATCGTTCAGTGGAGCGTCACTCAGCCCCTAAGGGCTTAGTAACAACTCCAGACAGATATACATTAGCAGTATGGGGGCGGGGCCAAGGAATGAGGAATTCTCAAAGATAGACATAATATTGTTATATTGGCCCACTTGACACGCGTGGTCACTCGTGCAGATTCTGTCACCAGGCAGTAGTTTGGGCAAAAGACCAAGCACTGGGAGTAAACCCCCGTCAGTCTTCGAGGCAGGTGTAAAACTCCAATCCAAGCTGTCATGCTAAAGTTCATGCAGAAATATGTGCACTCAAAATGTTATTGACCAACCATGAAAGAACAAAACACCATTTTATTTGCAGTCCCCAGTTGACGGCCACAGTGAAGTAGTTTGTACGAGACACACAAAATGGCTTTTAGCAGTAAACAGACTTAGGCATTCTTTCTTTTTGCAGTGCTTGGGATCTTCTGCACTCGGAGTGCCCTCTTGAAACATCTGTTGTTTTTGGACTGTGTCTCTGACACAGCATAAATGTGGCCGACTTATCAGACAGCGTATTCCACCTTGCTTGAATTACACTTAAATATTTTGTTCATGCTACAAACAAAAAACCCTTCCCAGTTCCATGGAATGGGAGCAAGGATACTACCTGGACAACATTTCTACCTCTTCAGCGCCTGCTTAATACCTGAAAACAGCAACCATTAGCTGAAACGTGACCCGCTTACCTTTGCAATACATTTGCCACGGTGTTGCACCACGGCTGTTATGTTTATTTCTCATTTTTGTTAGGATACAGCTGCATTCTTTTAGGTCTGTAATTTAGAAAATAGCAGACTGGGCAAGTGCGACAAAATTGTAATAACGTGAGAAATGCCTCAACGTATTCTGATTATATCTAGCACCACCTGTGCAAAGATGCCAATCATATGCGTGAGCCTTCCTTGCTTACATGTCAGCCTTTTCGAAGATCAGAGTTGGAATTCGACTTGGATATACTCATATTGGTTGTAAAATGTCTTTTCTTTGATTATTTCTTGACAGCCTAGAAAAAAGGGGTCTGGGCCTTTTTTCACACAATAGTGTCGGCTTTCATTTATGTGCCTTAATGATAAATCCGTTTTATATTGTAGAACAACATACCCTTTCCTGTTGTTGTACTTTATGTTAGTATATCTCAAATGTTTTTTTTTTAAATAATGTATTTAGATGGAAAAGTACAAAATGCCAATAGTTATGTAATGGGAATGAATCGAGGTTGCAATCAAATTAATTTGTCATGCTAATTTGAAATAATAAAATAATGAGAGCATATATTTATCCAAAAACAGCACCCCTTCCATTGCTCACGTCCCAAAATATACAAGACACAAACACATAAACTCTAACATTAAGGAAGAGTTGATACTAATTATAATAACATTTAAAAATATTCCAGAAACCTTTGTCCAATGTTCATTTTTGCCTATTAAATGAATTTCCACACTAGCTTGCCTTGGTAGATTTTTCAGGTACATTTCTGCTTTTTTATGTCTGGTTTCCCAAAGACGTGGTGTGCAGCCTTTTTTAGCAGTGACCAATGCACTAAAAACAAATTAGCATTTGTGCATACACCACGCATCCCCCAGTGAAGCACTGCTAAGGAGAAACCTGCCTGTCAATTATAAAAGGCTCAAACAAACAAATACCCCCTTCCGCAAGTCAGAAACGGAGTCACAAAAGCACATCATTTGACAAACAGAACCAGGGCCGTGTTACATCCCGAGCAATCATCCACCTCTGTCAGTCCCCGTCTGTAAATGAGTGTAGAGCTTGCCTTTTATTTGCAGAACTCACTTTTAACTGAGCATGAATGAGTGCAGTAAGACATCCTAAAGAATGCCTTTTGTGCAAAAAGACCTTGATCTTGATAGAGCGTTCCGTCCTAATAAATTACCTGTATTTGGACGCTCTTGGGTCGATTAATCTTTTGACCAAGTGGGGCTCTCTTCACCCGAGATTAGTCAATTTAATCAAATCAATAATCAATAACGAACATAAGCAATGCCCTGATCAACATAACACTTCACAATTAATCCAGAAAACATTTCGGCGAACCATGACCTTTCGGCCATGAATAACCACACCAGTTCATTCAAAGTTAATGAATTTATTTCCCTATATTAACAAAGCTAGCACGATATAAATGTGTCTCAACACCAAATGATATATGTAAATGAACATTAATAGCTGTCCATAACGGCGAAAAGATGCAATCTATGCAGCATTTGAATAACAATGCATTCGATAATAGCAACGCAAACCACTAAAACTATAATCTGTAATGGGCTAATTGCATACATTAGTCAGCATAACAAGGTCTCAAATTGCATCGTGCAACAAATGAATCCTCATCTAACCTCAAATTAGCATCTGCATGTGGGACTTCATGCAAAAAAACAATTTAGCAACATTGATTTGGAAAACTCCTAACTAGGGCTCTTATCAAAAATCAGCAGTTGGTTACCTAAAAAGAAACACAATGCAATTGTACATTTTCCTTTCATATTTACCAAATTCAATCAGCATTCAAGGAAGTCTTCGTCTCACAGGTACCGGTTTCGATCAACATGGGACGGGGCAAAGGGGGCAGGGTGGACGGGGCAATTGCCTCACAGCGGCAAGATAAAAGGACAAAACTACTACTTTATGCAAAGGGGCAGATCAAAGTTAAAGTCTCTAGAGCGAGAATTACTTAAAGTCTCTTTCTCTCGATTAGAGAAAGCATCAAAGTCTCATTCAAAATGGCGTCGAACATCAATTGGCATCGTAGAAGATGGCAAAATGACGAGGTCGGCAAGATGGCCATAATGGCTGCAATGGGCAATAATGTCCTCAATGGGTGCAGTGGGTAATGGCCGCTTTCTTCTTGTGCACCAGGTTTAAATAATCAACAGTTCAAATCCAGTAGGGTCTTCCATTGGAGGGTTCATAGGTTGGCTTCAAATTGTCCAATCAAAAACAACAATTTACAAGCTTCTACCTAGGCCTACATTATCCTTGGAGTCGGGAACGTAAGTTGCAACATATTTTACCAATTAACTCACTTTCAGAGCTTCCATTGTCTGCACCTGCAGATTGACCTTGGAGCAAAGAAGAAGATGCCAGGCTGGCACGAAACCTTAAAGATAAGCATGTGAACCGATCTCACTGGAAAAGTACAGCTTCAAGCAGGAATACACGTTTTATTAGCACATTAGAAAAACACGAGCATCTAAACCGTGAGACAAGACAACTAGGCCGAAGCCTCCACTAAAGTTATGCTAAGTTAAAACATTTCAAACAAGCAAATCATGGCACACGTTTACGGTTATGTCAGATTAGTACAATTCTAATACATCACGTTATATAAAGCACGCTTATAAATGTTGGCGAACTACTCTGAGGGCACATTTGTCCCCGTACAATCTTTATTAGTTCGGTTAAAGTCACACTTGATTATTGCGGCACTACGTTTATGCGCTAATAAATGTAAAACCTTCGTTTCTGCGTCATCAATCCCTCCTCTGATGACTATTTGTCATCACACAAAACTATTCCCACAAATTTTATTCCATTAAAATTCTGTCAGTTCTCTTTGCCTTTTAGTTCCCCTTGTTCTTGCCTTGTATTCTTCTGCCATTCTTTTCATCATTTTCTCTTCCTTCCTTCTCTTAATTCTTGCCATGATCATTAGTATTCCCCTCTTTATTCCCCAAATCCCAAAGATGCAAATTAGTACTATTAGTATTCCCTGTATCATTTTTAGTAATATTCCATTCCAAATGCCACCAAGCCAATTTCCCACTGAAGCAACTCCCTTTCCAACCTTCTCCCAAACTCCTGGTTCTTTCAATTCCTTCAAGTCTGCACTCTCTTTTGTTAGATTTGCAAGCATTGTTTTAATCTTCACACTGTTGTCTGGTATATACGTGCAACAGTGACGTGCACCAAGCATTTTGCAAACGCCGCCATCCTTTGCTAAAAGAATGTCTAGGGCAAGCCTGTTTTGAAGAGTCATAGCTCTTTCTGCTGCAAGTTCAGCATCCATCAGGATTATAGCACCTGAAAACTTTGTCAACATGTTATCCACTATAGTAGACAACTTTCTTATTTTGATGGAATTCAACACAACTCCCAATGAAGGAATCATGGCTCCAAATATATCTTCTACCACAGCAGCTGCAGTCTCTCTTTTCTGGATACGATGAGATCCAGACGTCTTTGGAATCACCGATAGGTCATCCAGTTGATAAACCTTTGGGAACACTATACCCAAATAACATCTCCCCCACCATCCCTTTGGAAGACGATAATAGGCATTATGCCCACAAATATAATATACACCAGGTATGACAGGGTCAAGTCCGTTCAGCATGAATGTCCATTTGGCCTTAAAGATAAACGTATGTTTACATTCACTCGCTCCCACGAAAATGTTATCATAATAAGATTCACCACGATATATACAAAATTTCCCTACATGCCAAGCGTCTAAAGCTATTTTTCCTTGTGTTTTTATTGCGGCAAAAGCATAATTATCTACTGAAGTCCTCTTACTTAGCTCTTTTTCTAATTTCGCATTCATTTGTGCCCTTCTATCATCTGTGCGATCTAAAAAGCTTATTTCTACTGCAGAGAGCGAGCAGGTAAGGTTTTCCCTATGAGCGTGAGCTGTTTCAAAAGGTTGCATTGGCTCGAAAAATTCCCTCATTATTTTAGCATCCCAATCTTTAGCAATCTGGCTTAGTTGCGTTATTATAGGAACATATGCAAAGGTAACATCATAATTTGAATAAAAATACTGTATGTTAGTTTGACCATAAAATCTAGAAGTTACTAAACTACATGTAATCCCATATGTAAGAGGCATGTGGTGATAAGTCACCCCTTCCGTTACCGATGTCGGTATCTGTGTACACACATAACAATCTTTCGCATCCATAGTCTCAACATATTCTGTTAGTAGGCGATAGAAAACATTATACGAAAGTTCCTTCTTATCATGCAAGTGTCTCTCATCTAATTCTAGTCTTTTCAATGCGGTTAGTTCAGTGACAGTAACAGGAGCAGAAGTAGAAGCATCAATTTTCTCATTCTCACCCTTACCACGCGTTGCAAGCACTATTGCCATTATTATTAGTACACATGCAGTTATCAAGCCTATACACGCATATTTACAATATTTCACTCTACTGTTTTGTGTAGCGTACTTAGTCATGATCTGTATAGAATCAGAGAGCTAGAAGCACTTATAAAGAAACGATTTAGCAATTAGTTACAAAGCTGAACGAGCGCAATGTTCACACAGTTTTCTTCAGGAGCCCAGTCACTTATCGGTTAGCAGCATTTGTCTCAATTCGGCAATAACTCAGTCTTTTATCAGTTAGCAACGTTGTCTCAAATCTGGTTTAAGAGTCAATCAGGTTATCAAAGTCTTATCAAGTTAGCAAATGTCTCATCCGGTTTAGCAATGTCTCAGCTGGTTGTATCACGTTAGATTATAGCAAACAATGTAATTTATCACCCTTTCAATCAATAGTGTCCATAAAACTTTTCTTTTCTATTGGTATCTCTTCTTCTTCGTTCTCGAGGCTAAGAGATACAAATTCGTCGGTCCAATCGTCATTGACTACATATGCCCATTCTGGACCGTAATATCTCCTGTTTGGTATCCTTTTCCTTTTCAATTTTGCATCTCTCTTCGATTCTGCCTCACTGGTACTTTCCTCTTTGGCCAAGTCTTTTTCTTCACTTGATGTTGGTACCACGACAGACACTTCCTTTCTTTTCTCTTTCACTCTTGGCCCTTCACTGTCGTTCAACGTTTCTCTAGTTCTTAGTTTTACTGGTGATATACTTGGTCTTCTCTTTGCACTGTGTCCACTTGATGGACCTGCGATCTCTTCTGAGGAAGTTTGAACAGTTTCGTTCTGTTCTGCCTTGTCCCCTCCTTCTGGGGAGTCAATCAGGTTTTTCTTTTCTTTTTCTGTACCGTCTGCTTCTGGGAAAGCCCTCCTCTGATCAGGCTCTCCTGCTTCTTCACCTCTTTCGAGCCCTTTGTCACCGTTACTTTCTTCAGGCTCTTTGTTACCTTCAGCTGCTTCAGGCTCTTTGTTACCTTCAGCTGCTTCGTCGCTGTCTGAGGTTTCTCCTTGGTCTTCCCCAAGTGAATCGGTTGTTTCGTCCTCAGAGAATATTTCTCTCTCTTCTATTTCTGCCTGTTCGCTCCTAGTTCTGTTTTGCTCTGTCTCAGCGCTCGGCACTTTGTTATCAGGTACTGGCAGTTTCAGCGCTTCAACTTCCTCATCTGTGGGACACAACACCTTCTTTGTATGACTGGCGTGAATCCAGTTGGGAACTCCCGCACACTTCACAGCGGTAGTGGTCGTCAGGATCACTTGGAAAGGGCCTTTCCAACGGGGTTCCAGACACGACTTCCTCACGTGCTTCTTTATCACGACCCAGTCACCTGCTTTCAGTGTGTGTCCTGGACCTTGGATCGGTGACAAGGTGGTTGCTTCCACCTGGTGAGAGAAAGAGCGAACCACGTCAGCCAGACCTTTGCAGTAGTCTAACACCATATCATCTGTAATATTCAAAAGCGCGTTTGCGGGAACTGCAGGAAGTCTCATGGCCCTGCCCATGAGAATTTCGTGCGGGGACAATCCAGTCTTTCTGTCAGGGGTGTTTCTCATTGACATTAACACCAAAGGCAATGCGTCAGGCCATTTCAAATTTGTCGATGCACATATTTTCGCCATTCTTGATTTCAGTGTACCATTCATCTGTTCCACCAGTCCTGAGGCTTCAGGGCGATAGCTACAATGCAGTTTTTGCTCGATGTTCAGCGCTGCGCAAAGTAACTTTATCACCTCGTTATTGAAGTGACTTCCTCTATCTGATTCTAAAGAGATCGGGAATCCGAAACGTGGTATCAACTCCCTCAACAATAGTTTTGCAACTGTAAGGCTGTCATTTCTACGTGTGGGGTATGCTTCAATCCAGTGACTAAAAATGCACACAATCACCAACACATACTTCAGACCTCCATGCACAGGCATCTCAATAAAGTCCATCTGCATTCTGCTGAACGGGCCACCCGCCCTGCCAATGTGGCTCACGTTCACAACCGTTCCCTTTCCTGGGTTCATCTGCTGACAAATGACACAACGATGGCAAACTGCTTCTGCAACTTGACGGAATCTGGGGTTAAACCAATCAGTTTTGAACAATCTTATCATGGCATCTCTCCCTAGGTGAGCCTGCCCATGATAGAACCGCGCTAGCTGCGATAAGAGACTATTTGGTAAAACAAATTTTCCTTCATTTGAAACCCATAACTCATCTGGTCTCCTTGTACATTGTGACTTAATCCAGGAAACTCTTTCATCCTCCCTGACGCTATTCTGTAATGCTTTTAGTTCATCCATTGTATCCACGACCTTCAAGGCAAATGCTTCAGCTGGTTCGAGTTCTGGTTCACTTATCAAATTCCATTCATCCCTGAGCAATATACAGTTCAAGGCACAAAATCTTGCGACTTGATCCGCATATGCATTTCCCAGGGAAACATAGTCCTGTCCTTTTGTATGAGCACTACACTTTACCACTGCAATTTCGGCTGGCATCTGAAAGGCGTGTAACAATTCCCTTATTCTCTCCCCGTTTTTCACTGGGGACCCTGAAGAGGTCAGGAAACCTCTCTGTGACCATAGTTGCCCAAAGTCGTGCACAATTCCAAACCCGTACTGACTGTCAGTGTAAATGGTAACCTTCATCAACGTAGACAGTTGGCATGCTCTTGTAAGGGCTACAAGCTCTGCTACTTGTGCGGAATAGACTCCTTGGAGCCAGGACGCTTCCAAGACACCTGTTACAGTACATACAGCATATCCTGCTTTCAAAATTCCCAACCCATCTCTTAGACATGAACCATCAACAAAAATGATATGGTCATTTTCATCAAGCTTAGTATCCCTAATATCAGGTCGGGGTTTTGTGCAAAATTCAGTCACCTGAAGACAGTCGTGCTCGACGTCTTCAGCGTTCTCAATTTCAGCATTTTCACCGGGAAGCAAGGTTGCTGGATTCAACGTAGTGCACCTTTTCAGCTGCACATTCGGTGAGCCCAGAATTATTGTTTCATACCTTGTGAGTCTTGCTCCAGTCATGTGTTGCGTTCGGGAGCGGGTCAAAAGTATCTCAACTGAGTGAGGGACCATGACTGTTAATGGGTGTCCCATCACTATTCCTTCACTCTGAGTGAGGCTGATACCAACTGCTGCTACGGCGCGCAAACACCCTGGCAGTGCTGCTGCGACCAGATCCAAAGTAGCTGAAAAATACGTTACTGGTCTGTTTATGCCACCATGGGCTTGGGTCAAGACAGACAAAGAACATGCATCACGTTCATGACAAAACAATGTGAAAGGCTTTGTGTAATCAGGCATACCTAAAGCTGGAGCCCTGCACATGCATTCTTTCAATTCAATAAAAGCATCCATCTCATCTCCTTTCAGCTCAATTTCATCCAAGGCATCCTTCTGGGTCAGTTTCAGTAAAGGCTTTGCTAGAGTTGAAAAGTTGGGAATCCACTGGCGACAGTAGCTCACCATCCCCAAAAACTTCCTCACCTCCCTCCTCGTCTTTGGTGGACTCATTTGAAGTACACTTGTTATTCTTTCCTTCATTATTCTCCGTGACCCTTTCTCTATTTGATGACCCAAGTATTTTACTTTCCTCTGACAGAACTGCAACTTTGAAGGAGACACCTTGTGTCCATTCCTTCCCAAATGGTTCAGTTGAGCAATGGTGTCGGCTGTGCAGCCACTTTCTGTCTTAGATGCAATCAGTAAGTCATCGATGTACTGTACTAGGGTTGACTCGAATGGCAATTCTAACGCTTCCAAGTCTTTCTTTAGAATCTGATTGAAAATTGACGGTGACTCCGAAAACCCTTGAGGAATTCGACACCAACTGTAAACTCTGTCTAAGAATTTGAAACAGAAGAGAAATTGGCTGTCCTCATGAAGAGGCACCGAAAAGAATGCTTGTGACAAGTCAATGACTGAGAACCACTCGGCCTCGCAAGGGACTTGAAACATTATCACAGCTGGATTCGGTACTACAGGGCAGCATTTAATTATGATGTCATTTATTTTCCTCAAGTCCTGCACGATTCGGACCTTTCCACTCGGCTTTATTAGTCCCATGATTGGTGAATTACATGGACTGCTTAACACTTCTTTCAGTACTCCCGGTTTTACAAACTCGTCAATGAGTTGGGCGACTTTCATGAGGGTGTCTTGTGCCATGTGGTATTGTGGGGTCTGGGGAAAGGTTACATTGGGTTTTACGGTCACTTTCACTGGTTCCACTCCTTTCACCAATCCCACCTCTTTTCCTGTCATATCCCACACTTCCTTTCCGACTGTTTCCCGTAATTCAGCTGGAATATCTTCTTCAGTTATCATCGGAAAAAGGTTAATCAGAGGATATTCTTCATCGACAGTTTCCATCTCATCCCCTTCTACACTGTCCTCTTCTTCCCCATCACTGCTCGTCTGAATTCTAATTCCATCGTTCGAACACATAATCGAACATCCCAATTTGCACAATAGGTCTCTCCCTAACAGTGCTATCGGGCTTGAGTCACATACCACAAAATTATGTGACCCTTGATAGTTACCAATTCTGACTTGTACTGGATCTGTGATTGGGTTCGTCAGGTGCCTGTTTGCTACTCCCACTACTTGAACTGTTCTCCCTGAGAGTGGCAAATTTGGTACTTCAATGCTCCTAACAGTTGAACGTGTGGCTCCTGTGTCAACCAAGAATGAAACACGATGACCCATAACTCTTCCCTCCACATATGGACCCTTTTGATCAACTTCCAAGGATGCTGCAAGCACACAATTTCCCTCCTCATCTGAACTTTCACTCTCCCATACATTGTTTATTCCATTCTCACTGTGTAATGGGAACTGTTGTACGGTGCCATTTGTATTCATCACCTGACCCGAGACCTGTGGAGGAACCATCACTTGCTGCTGACTCCCTGGTGCCAAAGGTATTTGCATTTGCTGATTAGGTACCATGGGAAACTGCTGTTGCATTGGCTGCATTTGCGTCATCTGCATACGGGGCATCTGCATCTGCTGCGGCTGCATGGGCTGTAATCCCTGCAGCTGATTTATGGTCTGAAAATTTGGGTTTGGACCTCTCATTTTCGGTCCCCTCATTGTCTGGAATGCATTGACATCATTGTTTTGCTGACCAACACCTGCTCCTTTCTGCATCACCATCGGGCACTCGCGTTTCCAATGCCCGACGATTCCGCACACGTGACACGGCATCACCCTTTTCATTGCCTGCACACCATTCGGAATTGCAACAGTGTTCAAATCCGGACCATTACTCCCAAAGCCTCCTCTGCCTCTGCCTCTCGCCTGTGGCTGAAACACCATATTTCCCTGCGGCTGCGGCTGCGGTATCTGCTGTTGGAACCCTTGCAACCCTTGCAGACCTGTCTGAGCTGCTTTAAGTTGCATCACCATCACTTTCTCTTTCAACCTTTTCTGTTTCACTTCAATTTCGTCGCTACAGTATTTCGCATAATTCAACACCTCATCAATAGGTTTCGACTGCCAACAAATCAAATGCGTCTTTATCATCTGACTTATCTCTGGTCTCAGCCCTTCCACAAATCTAAACACAAAATGAAGCATGTCCTTCGCCTCTATTGTTTCCGTGCCACTGTAGTTCTTGAACGCCTTCAACAACCTCTCATAGTAACCATGAATCGACTCTTTAGCCTCTTGGGCAGTTCGATCAATCTTCTGCCAATCCACATTTTTCGCGGCAACCTTCGTCTTCAAATGCTCAATCACCTTATAGTACAAGCTCATTACCATAGGTGATGGTGCACCCGTATCCCTGTCTCTCTCTGGTTCACTTGTCGGCCAACCTACAGCCCTTTTGCAGTCTTCCCACAAATCTGCCGGAACCACAATCTCAAAGAGGGTGTTCAGGTCTTCCCAAAGACATTTTGCAAGCTTCACAAACCTATCAGTCTGTTGGTACCATTCAATCGGTTTCTCTCTCAGTTTGGGAAAATCATCCGTAAAAGACTGAATGTCGCTTCTGTGCCACGGTACATGTATTAATTTTCCCCCTGCTGTCTCCCTCATTGGTAACATGGTTATTGCATCACTACTCTGTGATCTTTTCTCGTTGTGCTCTGGGACACTGTCTTTCCTCTTTTCCTTTTTCTTTGCCCATCTGCTTTCCCATTTGTCTAAGCACCTCCACACTTGTGCACTCTGCAGCAATTCTCTAAGGTGCGTTTTCATGCCTGCTGACCTCATGTGTTCAAAGTCTGTGGTCCCGAAATCCAATCTATAGCTCCTGCTCAAGTGTTTTGTCTTGTCTATCTCAACCCCGTTTTTGTCAGCTATTTCTTGCAACCTTCTATGTACCTTGTTCACTTCTCTCGTAATCCTAGGACATAGATACCTCAGCTCTTCTTCCGAGTAGGACTCTAACCTATTCAAACCCATAGTCCCTTCCACCAATTCTTCTGCTTCCATGTTCAACCTGACCTTATTCAGATAGTCTTCTCCCTTCCCACTGGCTGAGCTTTGTGTGGAATTCAGACTGTTGAACCACTGTGTCAGCTGTTGCGCATTCAACCCCATCAGTGTAGCATTCACATCGACTGCCATTGATGGTTGCTGCAACTTTTCAGTGTTCGATGATAGCGGTATCATCAGTGGGGGACTCGACCTCACCACTGTTGACTGAGCACATATGGGACTAAACTCCATCAAGGACCCAGATCCAGTTGGCAGAGCCGCTATCGGAGTTGTCTCTGGAGTGTTTTCTATGCACCTCCTTTCCGTCCCACTCTGCACCATTGATCCTTGACCGCTCATACCTGAGTTAGGCTGAATGTACAAAGGTACCGGTGGACCTACAGTAATGGGTAGGGATATCGCATCTGGGTTCTGTCCATTCCCCAGGTTCTGAGGCATGTTCATTCCCACACTATGGGTCATCATTGCCGGCATGCCCGTCTGACTCCCCGTCATCTGAGCATGTGCGGTTCCCCCCTGCATCTGCTTTTGAGGCATCAAAAACTGGGTTGATTCAGCTTGTGCCAATGTTGGGTTGCGACCATTCTGTACTCCCATTACGGTTGGATCTAGAATCATTCCCGTACTGTTGTCACTGCTGTAGTACCTTGGGACCTGCGGCTGATAATTTTCTGCTGTTTTCAATATAGGCACATCTGGATATATTCTCCTAACCTGCGGTATCTGCGGGGTGAACAGTAAACTCGGGTCCTTAGATCCCGGTGGCGTTTCTGAACTCGGAGTTTCATTATTCTGTACCGGTGCCGGAGGGGCAGAACTGGTACTTGGACCTTGTTCACTCTCTGCATAAGGTGGTGGACGGTCGTTCAGCAATTGCATGATGAACTCCTCATCCTCTGACTCGTCTTCTCTCCTTAACTTTTCCTCGTCCTCTCTATCTTTGGAACACCTCCTGTTTGTCTTACAGGTAGCTTTCTTGCCTGTCGCCTCTTCTTCCTTAGCAATTGCGGGAAACAATTTTATCCCCTGCAATATATCTGACCTCCACACCTTCTGTGCATTATCCCACCTAGCATCCGCTAGTGTCTTTTCTACCTTTCTTATCCTGGTCTCGAACTTCTTTTGCTGTTGCTGTCTAGCCATTAGTTCCCAAATCGCTAGAGCCTCAAACTGTGCTGGCCTTGGAGGTACCTTCATGTCGTACATCGCGAATCTCAAATTCTCTAGGATCCTTATATTGAATGTCCCATGGATTGGGAACGCTACGCTCCCATGTCTCTCTGTCAGCTTGTGCCATTGCTTTAGCCAAAGGCACGGAGCTACCCCCCTTTCCTCCATTACAATGTAAGCTGGTGTACCTTCGGGTGGCGTCTCCTCTCCTATGCTCGCTTTAATGTAAGACTCCCCCTTCATCGCACTCTTTAATGCTTTAAAAAATTTCATTTTCTCGTCTTTTATTTCACAAAGGTTGTAATCAATAAGTGACTTTAATTCCCGGAATACTCTTCGCTTGCCTTTCCCCTTCCAATCGAGCCCCACGGACTGCGTCCAATCCGTGCGCGGCCCTTCTTTGCAACCAACCTATCCCAGCGCGGCTCCTAGTGACGTCACACTCACACACACTGCGGCTGACAAAGCCTCGCGGCTTGTCCTCCTTCACTCCGCTCCTCTCGTAACAACTTCTGGCATGTATTGCGAGCAACCAAATAATAATAAAACAGATCTGTCGGTTTACTACAGGAAGGGTAACACAATCGCTTCAGGACCTTAGGGATTTTTCACTAGGCTCGGCAGTTATTCCATCTTTCTCGGTCCCCACTTTCGCAAGCAAATCCTGACCCGCAGACTCTGCTCTCAACTTGTCAATGATCTATTCTAGTGCACTTAGAATTTGTCAAAGCCCGAAGTCGAAGTTTTCTTTCACTCCCTTAACACACGTACCGACTCGTTGACCACGCCCGGTCAACCTATTAAACCGACCAGACCACAACATAAAACAAGTGTCTCATACACTTTTCAACATACTCCGGAGTCTCTTGACCTCGCAGGGCCCGTCTCAACAACAACAACCACGTGGACCTTTTTCTGCACAAAGCGCCACATGCACATGAAGTTCGACGACTTCCCTACTCTCACACTCGGAGTCGCACCTCCGCTATTCTCTAAAATCCTCGCAACCTTTTCAAACAATCTGCGGCAATAAGCTGTGCAAGCGCAAAACCCTGACTTCACTCATACCGTCACTAGTACCGCCAACGCCGATTTCACACCTCCATTCTCTCCATTCGCAAGCTCCGAGATCCCGGGAAAGTCGCGGGGGACTTAGGGCATCATCATTCTCTCAATCTGTTTTACCCAAGAAAAATCTAATTCAACACCATATACCTCTCGAGTGGGGTCTCAAAGAGCGCAACCGTTACCTCTCGAGCGGGGTCCCAAAGGGCGAAACCGTTACCTCTCGAGTGGGGTCCCAAAGGGCGAAACCGTCCTCTGCTACCATCTACTGATAGAGCGTTCCATCCTAATAAATTACCTGTATTTGGATGCTCTTGGGTCGATGAATCTTTTGACCAAGTGGGGCTCTCTTCACCCGAGATTAGTCAATTTAATCAAATCAATAATCAATAACGAACATAAGCAATGCCCTGATCAACCTAACACTTCACAATTAATCCAGAAAACATTTCGGTGAACCATGACCTTTCGGCCATGAATAACCACACCAGTTCATTCAAAGTTAATGAATTTATTTCCCTATATTAACAAAGCTAGCACGATATAAATGTGTCTCAACACCAAATGATATATGTAAATGAACATTAATAGCTGTCCATAACGGCGAAAAGATGCAATCTATGCAGCATTTGAATAACAATGCATTCGATAATAGCAACGCAAACCACTAAAACTATAATCTGTAATGGGCTAATTGCATACATTAGTCAGCATAACAAGGTCTCAAATTGCATCGTGCAACAAATGAATACTCATCTAACCTCAAATTAGCATCTGCATGTGGGACTTCATGCAAAAAAACAATTTAGCAACATTGATTTGGAAAACTCCTAACTAGGGCTCTTATCAAAAATCAGCAGTTGGTTACCTAAAAAGAAACACAATGCAATTGTACATTTTCCTTTCATATTTACCAAATTCAATCCGCATTCAAGGAAGTCTTCGTCTCACAGGTACCGGTTTCGATCAGCATGGGACGGGGCAAAGGGGGCAGGGTGGACGGGGCAATTGCCTCACAGCGGCAAGATAAAAGGACAAAACTACTACTTTATGCAAAGGGGCAGATCAAAGTTAAAGTCTCTAGAGCGAGAATTACTTAAAGTCTCTTTCTCTCGATTAGAGAAAGCATCAAAGTCTCATTCAAAATGGCGTAGAACATCAATTGGCATCGTAGAAGATGGCAAAATGACGAGGTCGGCAAGATGGCCATAATGGCTGCAATGGGCAATAATGTCCTCAATGGGTGCAGTGGGTAATGGCCGCTTTCTTCTTGTGCACCAGGTTTAAATAATCAACAGTTCAAATCCAGTAGGGTCTTCCATTGGAGGGTTCATAGGTTGGCTTCAAATTGTCCAATCAAAAACAACAATTTACAAGCTTCTACCTAGGCCTACATTATCCTTGGAGTCGGGAACGTAAGTTGCAACATATTTTACCAATTAACTCACTTTCAGAGCTTCCATTGTCTGCACCTGCAGATTGACCTTGGAGCAAAGAAGAAGATGCCAGGCTGGCACGAAACCTTAAAGATAAGCATGTGAACCGATCTCACTGGAAAAGTACAGCTTCAAGCAGGAATACACGTTTTATTAGCACATTAGAAAAACAGGAGCATCTAAACCGTGAGACAAGGCAACTAGCCCGAAGCCTCCACTAAAGTTATGCTAAGTTAAAACATTTCAAACAAGCAAATCATGGCACACGTTTACGGTTATGTCAGATTAGTACAATTCTAATACATCACGTTATATAAAGCACGCTTATAAATGTTGGCGAACTACTCTGAGGGCACATTTGTCCCCGTACAATCTTTATTAGTTCGGTTAAAGTCACACTTGATTATTGCGGCACTACGTTTATGCGCTAATAAATGTAAAACCTTCGTTTCTGCGTCATCAATCTTTCATGAAGTTCAGAAGGTGGAAGTTCATATGGATTCGACAAAAGAAAGTGAGTTGAGTAGTACAGGGAGGGGAGACTTGTGTCGGGGGGGGAAGGGTAATTACAGGCTGTTGGACTGCAAGATTCCAACAGACATCAGACATACAAAGCCTAAGATCAGTGCATGGGCAAAGGAGCTGGCATGTTGATTTAAAGTATTCCAAAGATGGTTCAGCCTGTGTGATACTGCATACGTGATAGCACTCCATATTAGTAGAACTGGTTTGTTTATAAATTCATTATTAACATTTCTAGATTTTGGCACATCATCGAACAAACTTGCTGTATTTGAAGAGAAAATAATATTGTAAAATGTATTTCTATGTAATCCTATCACCAAAAGGCCCCCCTTACGTTTTGTACTGTACATTAGCACGGTGATCTTTTTGTCACGTGGCCTCCGAACATTAGACGTCATGCAGTGGGAGGGGACGCCGAGCAGGCAATGGAGAGCAGATCCGACCCAGTTTGTCCCTTCTTTATCATTTACAACATGAAAAGACCCCAAAGACTCAATTTTTAAGGAAATATTAGCACTAGTCATTGCTCGCACCCACGCATCAGTAGCCTCATACCCTTTTCTACTTCACATATCTTTCTGCATCATGCGTCTCAGTCCTTCATCTCTTCTACCTCACGCCTCTCTCTGTACACCTCTCTACCCCGCTGTACCTTTTAGTGCCTATTCTCCATCTCTGTATTCTACTCTCTTTAACACACGCCTTTGTACTTCTCCCTCTTTCAGTACATCGGTCAGCCTTCTCTCATGAACTCATGTCTCTCTCTGCCTTTCTCTATGCTTACCTCCACTCTGCCCATCTCTCTCAGCACCTCCGGGCTCTGTTTCCATCTTATCTCTGTATCTCTTTTCCATCTTTTCAAACTCATCTCTCTTTATGTCACTGTGTACCTCTTCCTTCTGTACCTCTCTCCCCTCTCCATACATTTGCACTCTCTGCCTCATCTCTCCCTACTTCTTTCTGACTCTTTCACTCTTGAAAGGCCTTCTATTTGCCCCCACCTCTTTCTCACAACCTAACCATTCAATTTGCTTAAATATTTATTTCCTAATTTCACTCTCCACTTCTCCTTTCTCCCCTGTCACTTTCCACTTGCTCCATATACCTTGCCTCACTACTTTACTTCTTTATCACTGCCTCTTTCTCAATAAGTACCTCCTTTTCTCAAGCATTACCTCCTTTCTTTTACTCCCTCTTCTCTCTCTGAACCGTCCTCTGTTTCAAGTCAGCCTGTTTCCCTAACATCTCTTTTCACCCCTGTTTCTTTTGATGTCTCTCTACCCCTACCTCTTCCTCTCTTTTCCTCTCTTTACCTCCTCACCACTCTTTCTTTACTGCAGTATCAACCTCCTCTGTCTTTCTCTACCCTTCCTCCATCTCTCTACTTCACCTCCTTTCCTCCTACACCTCATCTGTCTTCCTAGCCTTCACCCTGTCTACGGATCACGCTGACTCCCTTCAGTTTACCTGATGTCTTTCTGCTCCTCACGTCTCATTTGTAGCTCTCCACCACTCTCTCTAGCTTGCACCTCTGTGTACTACCTTACCTCTCTTTATACTGTACCACTTGTTTTACAGCATCTCCTAGTGAACTCCTCCCCTCTGCCCTACATTCCCTTCTCCATATGTCTAGCTCTATATGTCACTCTAAAACCTTACCTCTCTTTCTGCCATCACTCTTTAGGTATCTACCTCTGCCTCTTTCTACCTCTCCTTTCTGGCTTTCTCACCTTTCTCTTTTAACCCCAAGTCTCTCCCTACTTCACCTGCCTCACTATCTCATCTCTACCTTCCTTCTCCCTCTACTTCACCTCTCTTGCAATATCTTTCTCTGTACCTTTCTGTCATTCTCTTGTTTCCTGCCCCTCCCCGTGCCTTACTCAGCAAAACCGGATGTCTTTGTCTATCAAGAGAAAAGCGCATATAGAAAGAGTAAATGAAGGACAAGGCAGCAGAAAATAATTAAGGAACTAAGGGGCATATTTAAGAGCCCCCAGCGCCACTGTAGCGCCACTTTTCATGACACTCCGGTGCTGCTATGCCCTGCGCCATATTTACAAGGCTGTGTTATGCCACTTTTTGTGGCTTAATGCCACCTTATTTATACAGCCCCTTCACACATAGCACTTTGTGTGGAAGGGGCGTGCAATGGGTATTACTGTGGGCGTGCCACAGCAAGACCCATTGCATTTTGCGCTGCCTCAGATTTACAGGTTTTCGTAAACCTGAGGCAGCACCAAAATCTAGCGCCACCCAGGGGTGGCTTTAGCATGGCGCAATGGGGAAAAATGCTTTAATTTCTCCTCATTTTTTGCTCTTTCTAAGTGTGCTGCATTTTGCAGCACACTTAGAAAGAGCAAATCACCATGTAAGATTGCTTTTGTGCAGGAAGGTGTTCCTTCCTGCACGAAAACAATCTCCTCCTCAACAAAGCCATCCTTGCACTATGGTGCAAGGGTGGCTGAGTTGGCACACGGCAGCAAGTTTAGTGCCAGCGCAGGAGGAAACAGGGGTGCGCTGTATTCTTGTAAATACGGCGCATCCCAGTGTTTTGAAAATGATGGTGCGGAACGCTGCCAAATTTGGCGCAGCGCTGCGCAGCGTCATTTTCTATTATTCGACTAAATCTGGCCCTAAATATCAGCTGTCACCCAAAGGAATGGTGAAAATCATTGCAGAAAGAATGACAGTTGTAATTACAGACGTTTGGCAATTAAACCTACAATTTTCAAGTGATATGTGCGTATGTCCTATTTTAATTTTATCCAGTAGTTGTCTACTAAGCCAGCCTCATTATGCCTTTCCTACAAGGAGATGAACAGAACATTCATACACCGAATTCCATGTAAAATATTGCTGCTACAGGGCAGGAAACCAAGATACAAGTGCAAAAACTAAATGTTTTTTATCAATGCTTTTTCAGGGTATATATGTGTGCTATTTGTCTGGCAGGTTGAACTTTTGAGCTTGTTTTTGTGTACAATTGCTTCTGAAAGTTTCACGTACATATTGTTTGACATGATGAGGGCTTTAATTGGTTGAGAATTTGTAATGAATTTTAAGTTTTTCCAAATAGAGAGATCCAAAATATGTTTTGTCTAGACCCCCAAATGCCCCTAAAATGTCAGTGTATGTACCTCTTCTTCTTGCTGTTTCTGGGCTCCATTCTTGAGAGCAGCAGCAGCTTCCGCAAATCTGAATGGGAGACGTGGACGGTGGACAGATGGGGGAAATAAAAAAATAAAAAAAATAAAAAACTTAACTTACCACCGTGTCCCGCTGTCTCGCTCCTGTTCCCTTGATGTGGTGTTCCAGCATGCACTGGGACACCAGCACAGGCTCCCAAGCAATCCTGGTGCTGCTTTTGTGCTAAACCTAGCATGAAAGCAGGAACAGGATTGGTCTGAGCAGCTCGGACTGCCTCTCAGACACAGCCCTGGGTTCTGTGCAGTTTCTCCAGCCCGGCTGTTAAACACAACTGGGCTGGAGAAACAAACCAGTTGGACGATGCTCTTTGGCCATAATGAAGGGGCAGCCCCTGTGTGAGAGGGAACATGCTGGTGCTCATATCTAACTCCTTACTGATTGTTAACCCAGACTATTTCAGACATCTCCCTTGTTTTCCTTCTGCGTCCCTCTCTTTGCCCTGCTAAAAACTAAGATTGTGTTCTTTCTCTTATCTGCGTTCAGACTGTAATCTGTTCCTATTTGTAGCTTTTGATTTCCTCTTCTCCCTGGCTCCAATTGGTCCAATAGCTCTAAAACCTTGTAGAGTTATCTTATCCACTATATTTCCTGCTTGGGTTCTGGGTGTGTTTGACCATACCGTCTTCCACACAAAAAGTATTCTTTTTCTTAATAATTTTTTTTTTTTTTTTTTTTGATAACAGAACAACATAATGAGAATAACAACCAGTGCATATCGATAGGTCAATGGAGGGTCAATTTCTAATCGGTATTTAGGCAGCACATTCACAAAAGAACAAGGGCAGTACATACATCCAAGGTCACCTTGGCCTCCGAACAAGGCCCCCAGCAGTTCATTACGCTCTTAAGCCAAGTCTACTTGTCGGCTTGCATGGGAAGGGTTCACATAATAATGCAGTTGATCATCAGAATCAGAATGCTACAATATAGAAGCCTCCCCATCACTCCCCCTCACTAGAGCCTTCAGTTGAATCGTGTTCATCCTCCTCTGTAAAGTTATTAAGAAGAGACCCCCACAACATGATTGCTTCTGAGGCCTCCCTGTCCCTGCAAGCAATACACATATGTACCTCTTCCACCACTCCCCATTCAAGTAGATCCCGTTCCATGAAGACACTAGGGGAGCTCAGGTGCTCATCCAGCAAATGGCCACTCTTCTCTTCTCAAAGCCAGCTGGGCCATCCTGTGATGCATCCGTCGTCCCCTGGGCCGCGACACCACTCCCAGCAGGCAAGCCAACGGGGTCAAGGGAATCTCAATGCCAGTCGCCTCTGCTACTTTTGGCACTATAGCCTCCTAGTATCTCTGAACCCCTGCATAGGACCAGGCCAGATGCAAAAACATCTTATACACCGCACCCCCCTGGCTAGTATTATTTTATTTAGGTGCCCGGGGGTTACATAAGTATGATGTAAAAAGTTGAAATGGAGTAATTTGAATCTATAATTACAGGACATTTCTTCACAAACATACATGCTTGTGCCCATTCGACGCCAGTAACCGGCTCCACCAACTCCCTCGCCCACACATCCCGTGCAGCACACTGGGGCAACACCATATCACCTCTAATGGCCTCATAGAATAAGGAAATCAGATGCCCCTCCTCTCCCCATCGAAGCAGGCCACCCAACACTCGAGAGGGCTGCAAGGCGGCCGAAACCCAACCCAGACCTCCTGCGTCACACTTTCCAGTTCAGCATCTTGCAGGAGTTGGACTGGTCCCACCTCAAAGGTTTCCTGAGCCTCTGGGATCATGATGAACATCTCCCCTAGGTACAAGTCCCCACTGGTCTGGCAACCCCCTGCTCTCCAATGGTCCATAGACATGTCTGCATCAATGGCCCTAAATGGGACAAGGGCCCAGATACGCAGCTCTCTTTTGAATGGTGCTCTGCATAACACCCTCCCCACAAATGTCTCCCAGATTCCTGCGGTCTGCTTCACCAAATAGGGAATCTTCTCCTGAGATCACCCTCCCTGCATTAAAAGTTGCAACAATGTATCACCACCCAACATACCTAGAAACAGCCTCTTCTACCAGTTGTCTGACTCCGTCAGCCATCACGCAGCATGTTCCAAATCACGTTTAAGAGCTGATAAGGCCACTCTTCTTCGGTGTCCGGCCCAGACCAGAGAAATAAGTAAACTGTCCAACTTACAGAAAAAAAGGGAACGGAGTGCAAATGTGGCATTCTGAACCAGATAAAGGCAGCGTGGAAGAAAAAACATCTTGGCCACAGCTGCCCTGCCTATCAAAGGTGGGGGAGTCTACTCCTAAACGCCATGGAGTTTTCAAGGTTTGTCATGACTCTATCCTCGTTTAAGCATCTATACGTGTCTTCAGTATTGGCCACCTATATACCCAGATATCTAAAGCCTTCTGTTTCCCAGCGGAGGCCAAACTCAGGCAATCAAACGGCAGAGGCCCTCACCGCAGTGGGAACAGAAGCGACTTCCTGAGGTTGACCTGAAGGCCAGAAATCCTGCCAACGGTCTCAAGGAGCCCCACCAAGATCAGTACTGCCCAGACAGGTGTATGGGCATACACCAATGCATCATCCGCATAAAGAGAAAGAACATGTGTGGAGGAACAGATCCTAATCCCCCACTGCTCCAATTCCCTACGTAGAAGGATTGCCAAGGACTCAATGTCAAGGGCAAACAGTAGTGGCGAGAGGGGGCAGCCCTGCCTGGTACCCCTCCCCACTTCCCATTCTCCCGAGAGGTCTCCTCCAAACCGAAGACGAACCAAGGGGCTTGTATACAGAAGTCACACTCAGCCACAAAAAACAGGGCCAAAGCCCATTCCCCGCAGCACAGCCATGAGATACGGCCACTCTGTCGTATCAAACACCTTTTCCAGGTCAAGTGAGCCTAAGGCCAATTCATAGGCACTAACCATTGTTTTGTGCAATACAGGTGTGAGTCTCCGAAGGCAAACAATACCATCCCTCATTGTACATGGCAGTATCCCACTGTCTTGGGCTTCACGAAGGACATCTAAAAATGTTCCCCTCAGAGTAGCAGAGTAGGCTTGATAAAACTCTGCAGGGAAGCTGTCTCCACCCGGAGCTTTAGATCTATTGAGGGCCTGAATAGCTACTCCCCGTTCTTCCATGTCCATCTCACTCTCCAGTTCCTGCATAAGCCCTGGGTACAGTTTGGGCAACTTCACCCCCTCCAGATACTCCTCTATCCGCCCCTGAGGGCCCACATCTCAGGCACTACATACTCCTTGGAGATGCCCCACAAATGCCCCTAGGACATCCTGGCGATTAGTCACAAGATTCCCGTCAGATGGGGGGGAGTTCCTGCTCCCGTCGTAATATCCATGCTAGGAGTTTCCCCCATTTGTCCCCCTCCCTATGAAGTCACTTTCGATACACTGTGATTGTACACCTATCGAGGGACTCCCAATGGCCAATCGGTGTTCCTTCACCCCTAAGGTGGCCTCCAGCTGGGTCCCACTCCATATGTGGCAGTCATACAATCCCCACACATGACAGCCTTAAGGGCCTCCCAATCTAGTGCCTTATTGGTAGCAGACCCCCAATTGACTTCCAGATAATTCGTAAGGGTACTCGCCAGTGCATCACGATACACTGAGTCCATTAAAAAATCTGGGGACGTGCACTAGCTGCGTGCACGTTGTATAGATGGCCTCCATTGTAGCCTCAATAACACCAGCGCATGATCAGAGAGGAACTACCCCAGATGTGTCACCTCCTCTAATGATTGTAGATCTTTGTCACTCACTAATATACGATCCACTCAATAAGTGTTGTGAGTCAGTGAATGGCATGTGTATTCGTGACCCTCCTGATGCAGATCCTTCCAGCTATCCCGTAACCCCAGATTACGCATATCTACAGTGAGAGAGGATGACATCAGTAGTTTAGTACCCTGCCGGGGCGGGTGGCAGTCCAACTGTCCATCTAGGATGCAATTGTAGTCCCCCGCTCAGATCATCGGTGTTCCGAGACTGCCCTCCAATAACTCCTGGATACGCATGAAGAATAATTGGTCATCCACATTGGGTGCATACGTGTCAAGCAGTGTAACCTCTCTACCATCTAACGTACCCTGAACCAGTACATAGTGTCCCTCTATATCTGCCTCGCTGTATATGTGTCTGAAGGGTACCCCAGGTGCAATCAAGATGGCAACCCCCGTGCATAGGAGGAGTAAGTGGGGGAGAGCAGTCGTCCCCTCTATTTCTTCCCCAACCAAGGAACCTCATCTTCCAGGAGATGGGTTTCCTGCAAGTAGGCTATTTGTATCTTGTGGCGGCGAAGG
This sequence comes from Pleurodeles waltl, assembly GCF_031143425.1. Lineage (NCBI taxonomy): Eukaryota > Metazoa > Chordata > Amphibia > Caudata > Salamandridae > Pleurodeles > Pleurodeles waltl. The sequence continues at coordinate 420,318,838 of NC_090442.1, forward strand.
AATGAATGTACCCTGTAGCTCTTGTAGTATCCCTTTAAACCCTGGACTTTCCAGGTTAAGATATTTGTGTATTCAGCCATGACAACCTACAACTTTTTCCCAGCCCTAGTAGGCCGAATCGCCACCCCGACCAGCTGCCCTCACGGTCCCCCCCAGATTTCTGGTGGGTATAATGTGAAATCGCATATGGTCTGCATGTATCCAACCCCGTTTTAAAACAAGTAGTGGTATTGAACAATTCAAAACCCCCATAACCTCCCACCCCGCACAGGCAGTACAACAACTGTAACAACATCCACTGCACATCCAGTAAGTACCATGCTGCTAGGACCCACAGCCTAACCCCAACCCTCTTAACCATAGCCTACCACGTAAAGTGGAGAGAGGCGTTCCTGTCCCGATAGCAGAAAAAGTTCCCAAACCGGTGAACAAATACAACTCAAATCAGAGCACCCATGTCACTCCAAACCCATCGTTCAGACATGATCAATACATCACAGCTGCAAAGCCAGAGCAAGCAGAGGAGAGAGGGGATAGAGAAGAACATCAGAAAATGGAATGTACACAGCACATTTAGAGAGAATCCAATCAAGTGGCAGTGCTGTCCATGTTCACATCCGCGTCAACATCTGTCTCCGTCCCTGTTGGAATAGGTGCCACATCCAGGTGCGTCACTGCCATTGTGCCGTCCTCCTGGATCTCGATCCTAGTCGGGCTCTCCCCTCCTCCCGACGATGACTCTCACAGCCCGGCAGTCCCCTGAGACCTCCATTTCGAGCTGTGGGCCTCCCGAGCAGTCCCCGTCTCCTTCCTCCGGGATCCCGCACCTTCCCGGGGTGCCTTGTCCCATACCTTCATCTATCTCCACACATCTTCTGGTGTATCAAAGAAATGGGACTTGCCGCCAAACAGGACTTCAAATGGCCAGGATACAGCAGCATGTAGCGGAAGCCCAGCGAATACAGCTTAGCCTTGACCTGCAGGAATCCTTTCCGGGACCCTTGTACTTTACTGGTGTAGTCTGGGTATATTGAGATCCTATGATTGTCTAAGTGAACAGAATCAATTTCCCAGCTAGACCGAAGGATGTAGTCTCTTTCTTTATAGTTAAGTATTCAGGCTATGATGGCTCTTGGTGGCGCCCTGGGCTGAGGGGGCACCTTTACACAGTGCACCCTTTCAATCACAAATAATGTGGACAGTCCGGCGGGCCTCAACACATGCTTCCGCGGCAGAACCCTTGGCTCAGTCCAGGAACCCAATGAAGCAGACATTGTTGCGACAGAACCTGCCTTCCACATCTTCCACTCTTGCCTTTAGGGTCCCCACTCTGGAAGTGACCTCCACCATCTGTTTCCTCAGTGTGGCAACCTCTGCCCAGAGCTCGGAAATTGAGCCAAATTTGCACCCTGTCTTATACCTTCCAAAGGTCTGCCCGAAGGAGATTCCCCTCGATCACCACTTACTCAATCTTCCCCTCAAGGGCCTCTCTGGATTCATGAATCGCAGCAAGCAGTTCCGCCCTAGAGGGCTCCTAGTCGGGCATGTCTGACCCCGTATCTTCTCTGGGCCCAGCCAGGCGTGTCGCTCGCGGCGTAGACAGGGCCGGGTGGTATAATGCTCCATCATGTTGCCCTGCGTGGGGGCCAACTGCTTACTCTTAACCATAGGCGGTTTCTGAGAAGGATCATTCAGAATACCCCTATAACTACAACAGTATGGCAAAAGTCTGCCAACAGGATCATTCACAGGGGTGAGGACTGGAGAACCCCCTTTATCCAGAAATCTCCAGACGACCACCAACTGTCTCCAGTCACTCAGATCCACACCCCCAGCCTCAGTCCAACAGAGGGCACCCCCCCTCGTCTAAGAGTGTCCAGCACAGACTCAGGGCCCACGCGTAGCTTCAAGGCCCCGTGTCACTCCACTTCAGCCAGTCTCACCATACCTCTGGGGAGGCCCTTTGGGACCTGCGTGTACAGCGGAACTCGCACTCAAAAGCATAGCTCCCTCTGGCCTTGCAGGCCAGCCATGCACCAGGATGGGGCCCCTCTGCCAGCCTCCACGCTGCAGTGTTGGGGCCCACCACTGAGCAATTAGTCTAGGCCCTCTCTGCCTCCTCACCCCATTGTCTCTCCGGGGCCCTGCTACTCTGATCAACACTGTCCAAGCGGCATACAGCACAATGCCTCTGGTCCGATGCGCTGTACCCAGCCGTGTCAGGTAGGTAAGGATGCCCTCTGACTGTTGCGTCGCCCGCCTCCAGCCCCTCTCCTCCGCTCCATCTCTCCCCAGCCGCCCGGTGCCGGCAGTGGCCAGAACGACCAGGCACACTGCCCGTGGCCTGTCCACTAGAGGCCCCGGCCGTCACCTCCAATCCTGGCTGGGGGAGCTGGGGTGCTGGTCAAATAATTAATTATTGGTTCAAGGGAAGAGCAGAGACCTGCATATCTGAGGTTTTAGGGGCTCCCGGGGACAAGGAGTTTATAACTAGGATTGTTTACAGCTTGAGATGGGAAACTGCGTTGTGGTTCTGATGATGCTTTGCTTGTTACAGTTTAGGCAGCAGAGAAATAGACAATCTGTGACTATGCCTGTCCCCTATGAAAGGATAAAGAGTGAGATCCCAGCCCAAGTGCCCACCACCTATCCATCTCAGAGAGCGTTCAAGGGGTGCTTGTAGGTGGGCGACTTACAAGAGACCTCGACATACTTGGCATTAGAAGCTGCTATGCAGAACAGAAACAATGTTATGCAGCATCAAAACGTACTTCCACCCCGGTACCCCAATCACTGTGAGGTAATCTGATAAGTGAGGGAGAGTGACCACACAGTGCCATCAATATGGCTCTCTTCTTCCTCTATGGCAGTGATCTCCACTTCTTATACTTCCCGTCCTACCAGGTCGGCAAGACTTGTGAACCTACGCTAAAGAGTATGGTAAACCCATAACATATTCCTTTGTGACCAAGTGGATTGCATTTGTCATGAATGCTTTTACCCAGTCCTGAATGCCTTCAAAGAGAGCTTCCTGATGCTGGTTGTGAAACCTAAGAGATTAGGACATATGAGCAAAGCTAAAGAAAAAATGTAGGGGACAGTATTACAATTGAAAGACCCTCCTGCATGAATATCTATTAGTGCCTTTTAGAATTTGTAAGAGTTCTCAAATTTGTGGAAAAACAGGGTGTAGATAATCCATAGTATGGATTAAGCAGATCAAAAAAGACTGAGGGGCATATTTACTAGAAACTGGTGCATCAGTGCTGATGCACCAGTTCTCTTGTGTCACCCCTGCCACACCTAACGGCACCATGGATGTGCCATATTTACAATACAGAGCACCATGGCACATGTTAGACGAATAGCTTCAACCTTTTTGGCACTATTGTGGCGCTTTGCTGCACTAGTGTCAAAAATGTTAATCCGAGTGCAGCAAAGTGCAAGGAAGCCCATTGATTAAAATGGGGCATCACTTTAACACCTGCTTTGAGCAGGCGTTAAAAATGACGCCAAAAATGGCGCAGTGAAATCTTGTAGATTTCAATGCACCATTTTTTTCGGGCCTCCTAATACTGGAATGCTCCCCTTGCATACATTATGCCTGACGCAGGTATAATGTGGCACAAGGGGTCACAAAGTGGCACAATGTATACCTTGTGCCACTTTGTAAATATGGTGAGGCTAAAATTGCCTCCTGATGCTAGTATGACGCAAGGAGATGCTAGGGCCCTGTATATCTGGCCATGAGTGTCTTGAAATATTATTAGTACAGAGGATTATGCTTGCATGACTTCTATTGAATGTTTTTGAGCCCGTGATCAAGTGACTATGATTGAAGTTGATGCCCAAAGTGGTAGGCACCCATGACAAGCCTGGTGTGATGCAGATGTAGAATTGCTCAAGCAGCATAGCTTTAGAGGCACTGAAGTCTGCTGAGATGTCTGCTGTGCATGCTGTGCATGGATTGCACCGCTACTTCAATGAAGATGCAGCTTCTTCCGTTTTTAAGCAGGTTAGGGTACTTTTTAGGAGCTTCAGCTACTTAATGCCTGTTCTAGAGGACCATGCCAGATCTCCAAGATGGGGAGAGATGCTGTGTATGTTATGATACATGACCCAAGATGTTTGGAGGATCAAACTCATCTATTATGCTTTGAGCTGTTGTTAAACGTTAGTGCTCTTGCATACAGAAATTGTCTGGTAACTGCCATTATGGAATAATTTTATATCTGGTTGCCTATAGATTGGTGGGAGGGTGGAAGTGGGGGGGGCGTGCTACTACAAAGCAGTTTAATGGAAACGATAACATACTTTGATGTTTTTCTTTTAATAGGTAATATATAGAGGTGCGAATGTGATTGTTTGATCTCAAATAACTACCCTCTGAAGTGCTATTAAGCGTGTGGGAAATGTATATCTTGCAGAATTGCTGTAAAAAATCAAAGCAGCAAGACATTAATAGAACGCATAAATGAAGAGTTTGCACTGTGTATTTCGAATGGGAGTTCACGCTGCTTATTTTTAATTACTTGACTTTCTGGCACTTCGCATTCTATATATCCCTTTTACGGCGCTAAAGCAGATGACAAATCCATTGTACATTTTAGCTCATTTTATCTTCTTTGACTGGGATGAAAATATGACAAGGGCAACAATTCAACCTGCAGACTGAGTCTGTGATGATATTATCTGCTGAGCTCTAGTCGTGTATACCAGGTGCTCCGCATTATAACGTTCCGCTCACAAAATAGCTGAAAAAATTAGGAACTTAATGATGTGAGCAGTCAGTCAGAACCATGTTTTCCTAGTTTCTGGCACTCTAAGATAACACCTCCTCACTGGAACGTCTTCTCCAAGGAGTGACGTGTCGGCGCTGCAGCCATTCACAAATCATCACGTAGCAAAATAAAGCGAGATAATGTATTTTTAGTGCCGAAGCAAAACATGAATATCCGACAGTCCTTGGACACACAGATTTTTGAAAATGGCTGCATGTTACCATTCGATCGGTATGCTTTTATGTTTTGAACGTATACTGTTTTATTTTATTGTATTGTTTTTGTGATTGAAGGTACTTTTTGGCAGAATCGATGTTACCTTTAAGTCTCCAGTAATCCTTGCATTTCAACGTATATTTGAAATCATATAGAACAGTGAAAAATCCTATGGTAATGACATTTCTTGATTAATGTTAGTCAGTATTTGACTTTATGGGTGGCACGTCTTCTTGTAATGCATGCTTAAGCTGGTTGTAGTCACAATGCGAGCAGGCAGGTGGTTTGCATTCTATGGCAAAGGACTTGCCTGTCCTGCCTGTGTGTCTGCCTTGTCATGATGTCTCTCCCCTATTCGTTCCTTTTCCACAGGGCTCACATTCCCTTATTCGTCTCCTGCAGTGGATACTTGGGAACGATGGTAGTGGTTGGGATAGTAGGCGACAGAAAGAAAAATACTGAATTCAGTGCCTAGGTTTGCCCCTGGCTGGCATGCAGCCAGAGTGCCTGGCAGGCAACCCCCTAAGCTAAAACCTGCCCTGAAGGGGTGCGAAGCTGTGACTTCATAGTGCCCCCATGGTGACACAAAAATGTGGAACTGCAGGAGGCAACACTAAAGAGAAGCTGGATCAGATGGCAAAAATAAAACCCAGATTTACAAACATTTCGCGTTGTGTTTGCATCAGCAAAATGTTTCTTTTATTTACTTTCCAGCGCAAAGTTGCCTTAACGTAACACAAAGCCGTGCAAAGTGCTGCTTTGCGTTCCTCTGCGTCAAGGGGGTGTTCTATGGATATTACATGAGTGTTCCCATGCAACCACCCATGGTTTTGTATACAAAACTCTATCTAACAATAGTAGAAAGCGTTGTGCACCACAGAATAACATCACTTTGAAACAGGTGTTAAAAAGAGAAATGCTTTCATTTCTTCTAACATTTCCCACTTTGCATGTGCGCTGCACTGTACACCACACATCCAAAGTGGGAAACGTTTTAAAATTGTCCTAGGCATAGTGTTTTGTACTGGAAGGGTGACCTTCCAGTTTCCAGTACAAAACCTATGCAAGATGCCACTCGCACATCTTTGTACTAAGATGTGTGCAGCATGATTCTGCACCAGTGTTAAGGAGAGAGCAGCATAGTTATATATCTCTGTAGATATGCCATTTTCATTCTTTCTCCCTGTCACACAAAACAGCACAGAACTTTGGGTGTTGCACTGCGTGACACCTTTGCAAATTAGGGCCCAAGAGCCTTGTTTGGAATGAAATGTCCTCCCCCATCCGCAGTGCAATAGTACCCTGGAAACTCCACCTTTTGCAATTGATACTGACATGTATTGGGTGGGTTCCTCTTCGGACCATTGGTTTCAAACCCGTGAAAATAAGAAAGGCAGCAAGTAAAACAGACTGCGTGGACCCTGCAACCGCTAGCAAAGAGAGACTAGGAGATTAGAATTGAAGGTAATGACCTGTACTGGATTTAACACGACACATGGGTTTAACCACACTGTGGGTGGTTGTTTGCTAACTCCTCAGACTTTGATTACACAGGTAACAAACTCCATTTGGTGGATTCATCTGGTGACCCCTTGCTTGTTGAAACTTACAATTCACTTTTTGGTGAAATCGTGTCCAATCCGTACTCACAAGCGAAATACGTGTCATCTGTAGATATAAAGGAGTTCCTCGAAGGGCTCTCTGAATCAAGTATGGGGCCTTAGGAATCAATTGTACAAACTAATTACAGCCATCAAGATACAACTATCTGGATGTTATCATGAGTCTTAATGCTGGCAAGGCAAACTCAACCTTCCATCCTTCCGAGTTTGGTAAATTAAGGATCAGAAATTAGGTAATAGTAATATCTGACAATTGCAGTTCAGTCACTGAGATGCTTAATGAAAAGCTACATTAAAAATACATTATTAGTACTACAAATATTCAAGGAGATGTTAAGGACTAATATCGATGAATGCAACACATATCTATGTTGACGTTCCAGTACATGTATCTTCGAATACAAAAAATTATGAATTATATTTTCAGAACTGCATGACAATAAAGGAACCTTTGTGTAGTTTTTGTAATTTAATGACAAAAAGGACTAAAATAATACTGAATATCATAATAGTAATATATTAGTTAGATATGTTTTGGTGTTACACTTCAAAAAATAATTTACTGCTGAATGCCTACTTCGACAGGTGACAGTAGTGGATGTTTTTCAAATTTCTGACATTTGTGTGCAGTATTGCTGTTTACTGCACTGAAAAGCAGCTTGGTAGCTACGTTACCTGTGCAGATACTGAGCCAGAAAACTGATTTCCTAATATTATGCAATCTCATATAATTTCTAATGTGTGGGAGTTCAATGCAGCGCCAAGTTTCCCACTGCCAGTATGCTCACCACTGTACTCTTTGCTGAAATGAAATTACTCAATTCTGGCTATTTTTAATTTTTGAAATATTTATGTGTTTTGGCTTTCACTCTGGATGTACTGAGTGTTCTTTATAGCAGAAGCTAAATAAAGACTTTGTATGAAAGCACAAAAATTGCGATTGATGTCATTCTAGCTAAAGTGTGCTGCCATATTGAGTGATGGTTGTAGCAGCCGATTTTGAAATTATGTGAAGGCTATAAAATACCATAGTTTTATAGCCCGATGAGACCTCGTATGGTATTTTCTTATTTCGGCTACCTGTCTATGCCACTTATCATCTGGTATAGCAGTCTCTCAGACATGTCACATTCTGCAAACGCATCAGCCATCAGCGATGGAATCCTGAAGTGCTCCCAGCAACCTGCAGGTTATCAATTACCTACCATCTCTATTGGACCTCTATGGAATCTTTGGTTCTTCGTTCCTAGGTAACAGTATATTCTAGGATTGCATATAGTTGCATGTCCACAAATGTATGCAATAAAGGCTATTGCTTTTGAGAAGGTCCACGTATTGGCCTTTGATTGGAGTATGTCTTCTTACTTCAAAGAGCTGGAAATTCAAGCGGAATGCACCAATTTAATGATAGAGTTACAATTTCAGGGCCTGATTTACAAACTGTACCTAGTAATAAGTTTTGTAGTACTACAGTCGTACTTCAAAACTTTCTACAAAATGCTATTCACAAACTTTTACAGGTTTTATTTTTAAATTATATTTTGTTAGCTTCAATAAATAGTACAATCCTTATATTTGTTTTAATTTTCGTCTATTTATGTGCATTTATTTCCCTTTGTTTTTAAAGTTGATTTGACTGGAGTAGGAATAATAATCCGAGCTCCCCACTCACAGTCCATTTTTTCCCCCCGTGTTGCTTAGTTAGGAGTGACAATAATAAATCCCACACCTCCAGAGTCCAACTTTTTCTATAATTTTGCTTTGTTTGGAGTGGGAATTGTAAATATGACCTCCACCTGCTTCAAACTTATTCCCAGTTGTTTAGGTATGTGTGGGAATATTAAATGTGTCCCCCCTCTCAAATATGTTACATTTTGAACATTTAGATGGATCAAAATATTTTATATGTGTGTAAGTGTGTAAGTGTGTATTTAGTTTTATTTTCAGATAAGTTCAGGTTTATAAAACGTATTTGATTTTTTAAAATTGAGTTATATTTTTTTTTATTAAATATTTTTATTCAAGAAGTTATATTATTAATCGTAATTTAAAGTAGATATTGTTTAAATTTGTTTCAGATATATTTATGAAAGTATTCTATTGTATACCATTTAACATCTCTTTAATTGAATACATTTAATATTTTAATTCTATATTTTTATACAATTTGTTTGTTTTGGTTTTTAATAATTTTTTTGTTTTTAATATTAATATTAAGAGTAAATAATATTGTAATTTATTCTATATTTTGCCTTAGTAATTTTTTTTCTTTAGATATTTTTGAAGTACAATATTTTGGATTCAATATTTTTGATGTGTTAATTATAAGTATAGAGTTGTTGATATTATGGTTATCTACATTTTTACTTCGAGTTTATTAATGGCTGATATTTGTGCTGTTCATATTCAGCAGCATAAAGCATATCCATGATATTCCATGCAAAGTGCAAGAGTGGGCAGTGAGTATAGAGTTTGCGACAAGCTGAGATCCATGCATTGCTTTAAAATGCACTCGGCCACTGTGTTGTAAGCACTAGGAACAATTAAATCAATAGTTGCTATCAAAAGGAAACAGTAGTTGCTCATTACATTGTTAGTGTTGAATGTAATAAGTGTTGCAAATCAGTATTTAGGATAACACTGGGGGGCTGGATATCGTGCAAGTTTGTATTTGTTCATTGAAAGAGAATGTTTATTTAGACTCCAAGCTATGCAGAGAGATTATTCAGTTTTCACTCCATTGTGTTTCCTGTTTCCACACTTCCACACATTCTCCAATCCTTGTGAGGTATAATTTGTGTTGACAGCAACTTTCGAGCTCCTGTCACTGGCCATTGAGAGAACCACAGGGGACATATGCAGTGCTTTTTTATACTATTTTTAGGGTTGTACTTTGCAAATCTATGCATATTCTTCAAGCATACTAAAAAGCACACTTATGTCGAGCACTGTTTGTTGTGAAGAATATTGTGGCTTGGCAAGAACATAGAGGGGCATGGAGACTGTGCATTGCTTAGCATTAGCTGGCTTTTCCTGTCACTCTCATTTGCCTGCTTCTTACTCGTGTCCCAGCCTGTCAGTCTTGTGTTTGACCCTGCCATGGGGAATTGCTTCTTTACAGTCTCTTTGATTGGCTGGCATCACTGATTTCTCTCCTTACTTGTCAAGCACTATTTTTTCTTTTGTTTTGTAGCACTCCATTAGAATTAGAGTGGTTTTGAGACTTCTCTGTGTTTGTCTCCCCCTTTGTACTCCTTGTTGTTCTTTGTTGTCGGACTGCTTCTCCCATTCCTTACTCTCTCACTCTCAAACATGTGCTTCGCCCCATTGCTTCCTCCCACCCATTGCTCTTCCCCAATCCCTTGTGTTGCTTTCACTCTCTGAAATCTCTCCTCTCCTTATTACTTTTTATTTCCTGCTGCCCTCTCCCGGTTGCATTTGTATCCCATCCCTTGTTTTTCCTGCAATCCCCACCTATTCCTGTGTTGTTTTGCCTTTTTGCCCCCACCCTCCCCTGTGTTGCTTCATAGTTACCTCTACATGTTGCTTTCATGCCCCACCCTTATTGCTTCAGCATTCTCCCAACTCTCCTTGTGTTGCTTCACTTTTCGCCCCATTGTTCCTTGTGTTGCTTCACAGTTCTCTCCACCCTCCCCGTGTTACTTCAACTCCCCCTTTAAAAAAATAACTTTATTGTACGTTTAATTTTTTCAAAAATTACCAATTCAATTAGCTCAGTAACTAAAAATATAAAAAAGCACTCTGTGATTTTGTAGGCACTCATATGTTTGGTGCGTGCGGAAACAAAATGATGGTGGCAGCTGTGTCAAAGACTTCTTTTTAGGGCGCAGCCTACCAGACAGCACAGCTAACAACATCTTGGGGAGTCCCCGAAAGTTGACCTGGTAATGCATTCCGTTTGTGGATTACCATTGGCTCTGTAGTTTGTAACTCAAACATCCTGGCTTTTCATTTGCTGGCTTATTTGCCAAGGTCAATTTGTCCCTCCCATTGCCTAAACCTTGTTTTCTCTGTTCTTCCGCACACTTACTTTCTGTTCACAGGCCTTTAAATCTTGTTCTTATCTCCTCACATTTGCTGTGCATTCAAAGACTGAGGCGAAATGCCATGCACTATCTTCTGAGGGTGCTTGTTTACTTTTCATGTTGGATTGAAAGAGTTTTTTTGTAGCACACAATTTTAAATGTACTGTGTAAGTATTTCAGAATATGTCCGAATTATGAACGCACAAATGAAGCACATTTTTTGTTATTTCTGAAGTGTGTTGGAAACAAATACTGCAATGTGGTCAAAACAAATCATTAAACTAGGTGATGCCATTTCCACACATTTTTGTCTGTGCACTTAATACTTTTGTTAGCAAAATTCTATGTCTGTGCAAATGTAATGGTAATTTCAATTGGAAATGTATTGTCTACCACACAATGAATACTCCATTCTATGCTACTCCAAACCACTTAAAAGCACTGCATATCACTACACTCTGCACCATTCTACTCTATGCCAATGCACTCTACGGCACTTGGAGTCATGCCTCTCTAATTTACCCTGTACCACTCTTCTATGCCACTGCTCTCTTTGCCACTCTACTCTACACTACTACAGTCTATACCACTCCAGTCTAGGCTACACCAATCTACTCTTCACAACTCCACTCTACACCACTATATTCTATGCCTCTCTGCAACACTGCACTCTACGCCACTGCACTCTATGCCAATACACTCTACACCAATGCACCTTACTCTGTAACACTCAACTCTATATCCCTGCACTCTACGTCAATCCACTGTACGCCACTCCAATCTACTCTGCATCACTGCACTTAATGCCACTGCACTCTACACTACTTTACTGTACACATCACACTCTATGCCACTCTGTGCAGCTGCAGTCTACCTTGCACTACTACACTCTATGCCACTTCACTCTACTCTGAAACAATCTACTTTGTGCCACTCTACTCCACGTCACTCCACTCTACTTTTATTCACTGAACTGTACACTAATATACTCTTCACAACTGCACTCTGCCACTGCACTCTACCCTGCATCACTGTACTCTATGCCACTGCTCTCTATACTACTCTACACCACTGCACTCTATGGCACTATACTCTACTCTGCACTGAACTATTCTATGCTACTCTACTCTACTCTACGCTGCATCACTCTTTGCCACTGCACAATATACCACCCAACTGTACTCTGCGCCACTACCCTCTGCATCACTCAACTCTATGTCACTCCAGTCTGCACCACTCTACTCTACTCTGAACCACTCTATTATGCGCCACTCTACTCTGCACCACTCCACTCTGTCCAACTCCACTCTGCGCCACTGCACTCTGCACCACTGTGCTCTATTGTGCACCACTCTAATCTAAGCTACTGCATTCTACGACACTGCATTGAACACCACTGAATTCAATACCACCACACTTACTGCCACTGCACTCTACACCACTATTCTCTTCAACACTCTACACCAATGCACTCTACAGCAGTCCACTCTATTTTATGCCACTACAGTGAAGGCCACTCTACCCAACTCCAATCTATGCCACTCGAATTCACGACAACCTCTGCCACTCTACTCTACAACACTCTACTCCACTCTTCACCATTCCACTCTACAACACTCCACACCACTCTCCTCTATACCATTAACTTTTAGCAATTCTGGTGAACAACATGGGTAAAACACATTAGCAAAGCCAATAGTTCTTGCAAATGCAAAACCCATTGGCTTTGCCAATGCTTGTTTAACTTTAGCCAAGCCGTACAGATTGTGGATGCTGTGCAGCATGGCTAAAAACCATTGGCAAATCCAATAGGTCACAAGGGCACTACCTATTGGCTTTGCCAATGCTTGTTGTTACTAGCTGGAGTCGTGAACATGCTCATCAATTTATGCTCATGTTATGCAAACGTGTCCATGACCACTGGAAACCGCTTCTTTGTGACGCATCACTGCTAGCACAAGACATAATCTATAGATTAGTGGTCCCCAACCTTTTGACTTCTGTGGACCCTGAGTTTATCATTACTGGCACCCCGGGACCCCACTGAATCATTATTGGAATCCGGGAGACCCCCCAACCCCCCACTGAGTCTTTACTCAAAGGTGTGGACCTAATCTGTCAAGATTATTTAATTTTCTCAGCAGTTGCGGACCTCCTGAGGAGGCTTTGCGGACCCCCATGGGTCCCTGGACCACAGGTTGGGAACCACGGCTAGCGATAGATCTGATTGGAGCAAGAGGCCTCCGTTCATTGCTTTCACTTTAAAAGCTTCTATAGGTTGTATACCATACCTGGCCTGACAGTTCGGAAATTCACATCTTGCTACTCAGGTCTAGCCTTTGCTTGCACATGTCAATAATTTGCAACGCTTTAAGAAGCAGTCCCAGTAAGTGAATGCTGAAATCAGTTTGCAATTACATTTGACATTAAATTACTGCCTTTCCTCCTCCTCCCGCATGGACGTGTCTCTTTGTTGGCTCATCAATGGCTCTCATTCAGAAAATGTGCTTTAGTTAGTTCATTTTCATAAATGTTAGTTCTCGTTTATTTCTCTGATTATTCATTGCCTGTTTTATTACGGCACCCAAGTCAGAGAATGGATTGCAGAAATTTCAAAGTCTTTATCGTTTCACCTGTGAAAAGAACTGACATCTCATGTGGAAAACAGCAGAGGATGCCCTTTGGCTGACATTTGCAAATGTTAGTTTAAAAGAAGGAATGGTGCATATTTTAGTTAAAATAGCATTCAACATCTGGCTTTTATGAGTTAGGTAACATATCTACAATGCTGAGGTACAAAATCAAGAGCACGATTCATTTGTTATTTCATCATGCTTAATTTCACTTGCAGAGGTCCCAGACCCATGAGTCCCAAACCTACAAATACAAGAGGTAGGAGCTGTTTACAGAACGTGAATTAAATGCCTCTTTAAGCCAGGATTTAGCAGTCTCTGAATGCTGCATCGTGTTCTAGCTGTATACGTAGAGTCATCTTTCAGGACTGTCTTCCACATCCAAGGATTTAAAGCTGTAAACATGTGGAATTAACTCAAGAAGCCTTTAACAGTGAAGAGGATCTTGTGAAGTACAAGACACAAAGATACCAGTTAAGAAAACTATTGCAGGCACATCGCACATTTGTGTTAATACACTTCCTCTCTCTTTGGCTTTTCAGATGATATTTGACCTGGTGTCTGTAGCTTTTGTATTTTTTAACACAACTCTCTCTTCAAGATAGATTCGTGCTTGGCTTCAAAGATAATGTTAATTATCGGTCGCTGCAGAGTTTTCAGGACCTTACAGTTCTCACAGGGGCCATTTTAAAATAGACCTCCTTGTTTATCAAGGCCACGACCCTACATTGTGTTTGGCCAATGTCACCTTTGCCCTAGGAGTGCTATAATTCAGTGGCATGGTCCGCAGTGTGATGCATGTCCGGATAAGACCCATGTCTGTATCTCAATAGTAGGGAGTCTGGAGTCACCTTTTAAGCCTTTTACTGTCTGCTTAGCGGAGACTGGTACTCCTCTGGAAGCACCGTAGCAGAAACTGAAACCAGACAACACACAACTGATGAACATGGCCCAGTGAGTGTCTTGAAACTAGGCCAAGGAGATTAAGAATTGGTAGAATTATTTTTCTGTGTGTTACGTGTGCAACAAAGTGTCTTTATTGAGTATTGGCTTAACAAGAATATATTAATTTAGGATTTTTTACAGTGGGTAGAAGAGTACTAAGAGTGTCAGGTGCTGTATATTGAGTAGTCATAGTTCACAAGCTAAGTAGGATGAACAACATATAAACGATGCATAAATTACTCTGTAGAGAAGCTGGATTTTTTTGGGGTGCGTTAAGGTAGCAGGAACACACCATCCGAAGGTCAAGAACTAGGTGTCATTGTCTGACAACAGTTTACCGGTTCAACAAAGCCTTTCATGATGAGGAGACAAGAGAGAAGCACAAGAGACGTTAGGCAAATAGGTCATAAAACGTTATGCAAAGCAAGCAAAACTGGTGATGCAGGCATAAATATGTGCAAGCTAAACAACAAGGGATCTGTAAAGGGTATCAGATGAAAGGCTTCTTTATAGAGTGTTAGGTCATCAATGAGTGAAGATAGTTAAAGAGACAAGATGGAAAAGTGATAAAATTGCAGTACAGCTGTGTGAAGGATTTTCCTGTTTGAGGATGCTTAGCCCCTCATTATCGGTTGTAGCATTACCGGGTGCTCTAATACTGCCTGTGATCTTATCAGCCCAAGAACCTGGAAATCTGGACTCCTTACTTCATACATTTGTATCCACATATTGGGACTATGAGAAATTTCTAACTCCTTACCTTTCGTAAAATTTCCTAAGAATCCTTTAGTTGATAGATGACATGAATCATATAGTAGGTTAAATACTGAGACACGTTTCTCATATATATCTAGCTCTCTGAATATATATGTGTGTGTGTGTTTGCATGTGTATATATGTGTGTGTGTATATATATACTCCATTTTGTATAATGTAAATTGTTTATCTGTGATCTTCAGCTTTAGATTATGTTGGCTATAGTGACCTTTTCAGCTTTGAAAGGTACTGCATATTTTCAGTGGCCTCTCAAGCCCAAGGGTGTCATTCTCTTCAGTTGAGATGGTTAGAGGAGGTGTGCTCAACCAGACAGCTGAGAGCAGGAGGGCACATATTCTCAAAATCTGGGCTGATGATACGGGGCTCACTCAAAGTTAACATGAGATGCAAGTTTGGTATGATCATTTGTTTTAATTTCGGATATCATCGGTCCTTGAAGAGACTTTGGTTGGAGACTCTTGCAGTCAGATTCTCTACCAAAATAATTTTCAGGTGTAGAACTCATATGTGTAAAAAACTGACTTTCTAAACATCTCTAAGATGCTCAGTTTATGGTGGCAGGCACAGCATGTAGGTTTTCAATCTCTAGCAAGGTGATTGGGTTCAACGACAACAAATTCAATAGGTAAGCAAATAAAATTGTGGGAGACAAACATGTATGAATTTGACTGAGAAATAAATGAAAACTGACTGCAGGTGAATGGAGTTTGCCCTGAGAAAAAGGGTGTGAAAACTAATGTATTGCAAAATCTATCTTTAAAAAATCCCTCTTTAGTTCACCAATAAGTGGCACGCAGAAGGTATTGGCAGAAAATCTGCACTTATGTTCCTTTGGCACAACAAGCAGTAGGACTGACAAAGAATAATTGAGGGATGATTTGTACAATTGGTAAGACTAGGCAGAAAGTTGATAACTAACATTCAGTGTGCCAAGGTGCAAACTCGCACAGAAACCATGCGGGGGGGGGGGGGGGAAGGCGATATTTATTGTTTAAAGGTTATCACAGAGAGTAGACGCTTTTTTCATTTCTTGATTACTTTTTATGTCACTGCTGAGACCTAAACTGTGCTATTTTTTCGATTTGTTAGTGCTTTTGCTCCTAAAGGACAGGCAGAGTCAGGCAGTTATTGCATTAGCTAAGACACAGCAAAGAGTTTATATTACAAGCCCTAGGCAAGTGACCTGAGAATTGAAACGTTTCCATTGCAGAGGAGGAAGGAACAGTAGCCCCTCAAGTATATCAACATAGTAGAAGAGACAAGGAACTATCATCACAAACAGTACACTTCTCATATTACAAAAGAGAACAATAACATGTTCTACAGAGATGACTCCGAAATAACAAAAGGAAATCCTTTTCAAGGAAAACACAATCAATGCAACTGACACTAGCAGATTTGGTGGACAAAAATGGTAACTGAATATCTGAAACAGAAAATTGAATGCAGCTTATGGGGCAAATGACAGCAGTGAAGCAAAACAAAGCTGGGGATTGACCAGGCTTTCTTTATTTAAAAGTAGGCAAACAACGTGTGGACTAGGCGAGCCCTCAAACTTCTCGTCCCAAAGAACATTTAGAAAATATACAGACCTCTCTTATCCCTATCCTGTACATATCTTATGCTCATATGCATATGGTTTGTCTGAAACCATTGATATAGTATCTATGGATAAGTAATATAATTATGAGCCTGCAGTCCTTCTATAAAAGCTTATTTCTAATTTCTTAGTTGCAGGGTTACGATGTCTATAGGCACTTATAGTAACAAAATGTGCTTAACTTCTCAAGTGCAATAAGTTGTTATAGTTGAATTGTGGCATAATAATGCCTGCTGCTGTGGCCATCAGTAAAGGTGAAAAGCATTATTGTTGCTGCCATTTAAACAACAAAAACAAGAACTGTCTTCTTTTTCTGATTTGTTTTTTTAAAAGGAACAGTGATCAGCATATCAGGGGATATTCACAGCAACATGTTGTGTCTTTTGCATGCTATAGGTCATTAAAGGAGAGACAGACTATTCGTGTTTCCACATCTTCTGAGCTACAACATTTTTTTAAAATCCAACTAACATTAAACTGATCTTAAGGTCTTTTAACAACGAATTACGAACTGCTTTTTGGTGTGTTTCATTTTGCACTAGGGATTCCACTTCTGTTCTCTTGTTCTGAGAACATAGTAAGTCTTTCATATGAAAGAGCAAGACATCAAGTATTGAAGTGGTTTGTGGGTAGAGTGATGGCGTGACCATGTATTTTAAGGAGTAAAATACACTCTACTTTAAAAGGTTATTGCAAGTCACCTCAGAGTTCAAGGACTTTTGACCTTGTTCCTCTATAGGGTCGTGGAACTCCTTTGTGACTGGCAATATGCTTATAATGTACAGAAGGGGGTACTCTGGGTGTACTGTATGCAACAAATGTTATTTATAGGAACATTGGCATTAGGGATAGGTTGAATGCTGGTATTGCTTATTTATTGTGCATAGGTGTTAAACATGCTTTATCTCCCCCAGGTGTGTGATGCCTGTCCTCTATAATTATTTTTTGATAATTGTCACGAAAGTGCACAGCTGGTTCACTTGAAGCTTGAAGCTCGAGCCACAGAAGTTTTGCATGCCTAGAAACCGCTTACCATTCCTTGATTCCAAATGCTCAGATTTTGACTTTGTCATTGGGATTTGCTGACATGGGGATTTTGTCAGTATGGTGTAAATTATTTGTGAACAGCTCTAGTTGCAAGGGTTTGATGAGCATTCCTAGGCGGCTTAACCTGTGAAAGCTGGTCAACACCACCAAACCCATAGATTTGCAGGTATTCACCTTGCAGATGATTGCAGATATATCCCTTGGATTTTTGTGCAGTTTTATGTAGCTCAAACTTTTTCCTAGAGCATCAGAACGCTTTAGATGAGTACCAGATTACATTACACAAGGTCAGGGAGAGTAAGTAATGTACCAAGCATCACACGATGGTGAGCCGACACTGAGACTCAAACCTGTTTTCCCAGCTTTAAAGCCAGTAGCTCTGGCCGTTAGGCTACATCTTCTCCAGTGGCGGCTGCTACATTGGTGGGTGCTAGAGCTCTGCCCTTGTGTCACCAGCCAGGACAGAAAGACAAGCTGCTTTGAACAACCTTGACGGAAGCAGCAGAAAATGTTAATATACAAACTGACTGATCTGTCAGTTTGGGTTTTTAATTTTCTGAGGAGTATATTGCTGACAGAGCAAAGTGAGCATGTCAGCAGCACAAGTGAGAGGGATGCAAAGGGCCACATGGATTGCACATGACTGAGGGCGCTTTTCATTTCTGCTCTCGTCAGGTATCCTAAATTTGTAGACGTTACGTGCACACTTCTTGAAGCACTGCAATGCACAGGATAGGAGCCTGCTCGGTCAGTGACACATTTTAAGTAATGCCACCCCAAGCTCTATGAGAATGCGGGGTAAAGCAACGGTGAACAAAAAAAACCAGTGCATTCATTAGTACACCACAATAAATGCTACATTTGAATTATTGGAATAGTCCAAACACGCTGCTACACAAAACCACTGCAGACATTCTGGTACGTGGTATTATCCGTTTACTGTTTCATCCAGAAGAAACTAACTACAACACATCTACAAACTCTCATCATAACAACTGTATCTGATATCCATATCCAGCAAACAATCGTGTTTGCAATCAATGTACAGATAAATAATGTAGTTCAGGATGAGGATATTATGTGTAATGTTCTTCTTCTGTTGGGTTCTAGTAAAAGGATAACACCATGTACCTGAATGTCTGCAGTGGTTTTATGTGGAAGCGGAGTTGGACTATTCCAATAATTCAATAGGTGGTGTACTAATGGACACACAAAAAACTTGAATTGGGACAGAAACAAAGATACTTAAATAGTGTGCTCCACTAGCATGTGTTTTCTGTGAATAACTGGCCTGGGAATACACTAGGTTCCAGTCTTACACTTCTAGGCAACAGGTGTGTTATAGTGTTAGAACACCAATGATGGCCTCATAGTACAATACTCAAACTGTGGGGGATGTGCAACTGAGTAATCCCTGTTGTCCCTTTTTGTTCTAAAAAACACCAATCTCCTGCCCTACCCTGCTTTCTAAGAGGCCTGCCCACAGGTTCCACGCAAAGCGATATACCAATTTGCACTTGCTGCATGCCATCCGAAAGCAAAAAGCCATGGAGAACTCCAGAGACTGCATTTTCTCTCCGGTAAGTAAGGGCGAGAGAATGGCAGGAGGGAGCAGGATGTATTTGCTTATGTGGGGTGAGAGGAAGTTTGTAATATTTTAATTTCAAGGCCCCCAGGAGGGGGAAAGGCACAGTCACCTCAACAAGGGATTTAAAAATGCATGCAAATCGTTTCAACAGGAGGCTTTTGAGCTACATGTTTTCACTAGCACAAATGAGGCTGTTCTCTGGTGTATGTTTGCATGCAGCCTAAATTGATTTCACCCTGACATGTATTTTGCTGGTGTTGCCAGTATTTTAAGTTTGAGGCCATTACTGTAGCAAAAACGTAGAGCATTTATTTGGCGTTTCGCGTTGGAGACAAAGGTAAAGAAGCTTGAGGTTTACTTCGGATTGTAGCTTTATTACAGTGTTATGTATATTTTTTAGCCGCACTTGAAAAAGTGATGCAGTTTCTCTCTAGCTGGACAGCAGTTGACTCTTGGTAGGATGGCATTAATTCAGTTTATCTACGGCTTGCTCAAGACTCCTTTGCAAACTTAAAGCGCTTCAAGTAGAGCTATGCCCAATGTGCAGAGTATCCTGGGTGATGGAGATGGCAGGGCCCTACCAGAAATGGCTACTGTGTTGGTCTGCATGTGTGTGTCCGGAGTATCCTGCATGACAGAGACCGAGTCAGAGTTAAGCGGTGTATGTGGTACATGTGTAGACTATCCTTTGTAGTACAGGTGGAGACTCGGGCAGAGATAGGTGCTCGATGTGTAGCATGTCCTGTAAGATAGAGTGAGAATGAGGCACAGACGGGCACAGTGCTGTAGAATATTTATATCATAGAGATAAAAGACAGGTAGAATTAAATGCCAATTGTGTAAAATATCCTGCACAACAGAGATTGAGACACATACAATCAGAAGTGCAGCATCCAACACAGTTGCAGTTGAGACAGAAAGAAATTCAGAGTGGCATAAATATGTTGTATATCCCTAGAGTAAAAGGCCAACAACTTGTACATACATTGCTCAAGAAGAAATATAGTCAAACACTGACATCACCACCATCTCTAATTTAATTGGCTAATCTGAATAGAGCCTAAGAAGCCTATCAATTAAACGCCTGGTATTCGCACTGCTCTACGCTTTGTAATTACAGGAGTACTTGTTACAGTAAAGAGAATCGCTCACTTCACTAGCTTGATTCTGTTTGCGAAAAATGTTTACGCCCCACCACTTTCAAAGTTCACCAGCTGCCCAAAGACAAAAGTATGTGCTTTTTCACGACATGGAAAGGGGGTGGGGGCACCCTCTTATTTACAGGGATGTAATGAAAATCACTTTCCCATGATGGAAACATCTTTAGTTTGAAGATGGATCGCATTTCTCTTTGCATGAGGGGACACAACTAGTAACTGCAATACATGTTAAGAAACACTGATGAGCAGCGGCATAGGATCTGGCCAGTTGAATCTATTCCAAAACTTCAGAAATAAAATTGGGCTCAGGTCCAAATGGGGAGTTTGGCTAATTATGCTGAAGCTTTGGAAAAGACTTGTAGTTAACATCCAGAAGTGTTAATTACCCAAGTCAAATTACTAGTCATTACCATTGACTTTGTTGGCTTGGATCAGACTCTGTTGGGGCTAACAGCTACTTAGAGGCTTTGACTTCTGGTTGTAGTGTAAACATTATTGTGATACACACGTGCACATAGATTCTCGTATTTGGAAGAAAGAGAATGTCAGCAACATGCTATTTAGGGAGGGGACATCTACCGATGCCTCGGTACCGGTATCACAAAGGCGTACATGGAGGGCAAAGTGTTAATGGCCTGTTCTGTGACATTTGTGGTGACCAGAGCAAAGGAGAGGTTCAACTGCTTTCAAGGGGGCCTTTCAATGTTACCTCTATTGAAGCCTTACAAACCACCGTAGTCAGGGCTGCATTACATGAATATGTTGTGATATTTAGAAAAGGAATAATAACTTTGTTTAATAGGAAAGTAAGTTACTGAAAGGTCAGCAGAGTTAGAGACATTGGTGGGCGACCCGGAACTTCCTGCATTTGCTTCCAATCAAGTGAAGTATTGACTTTGAGGCCATCTGGCTCTTACATCGGGTTATTTATCACACTAACCTGAGGCTTTTGTCAGATCTCATCCTTGCTCACTGAAGGGACCGCTCTCAGGGCTCCTAGTCCCCAGCTAAGGTGTGCCCTTCGGCTCCTCTGGTTGATGGCTACTGTTTACTTCATGAGTAACTGAAAGCGTGCGTATTTTGTGTTTTGCTGCCTGTTCCGTTCCCTTCTTGTCAGTTTGCTGTGAGATGTATGGTCGTAGAGCCTAGATGCTTTTTGCACTAATCGCTGAAATAAACTAAACAATTAGCACGAGAGTCACACGAGGCTGCAATTAACAGATGCTACAATGCTCTAACTCAATGAAACTCATATAATCATCTTCCGAAGGAAACGCTACAAATATTCGAGCTTCTGACCCCACAACCTGGACGCAGGTGTCTGCAATAAGTACAGTAACCCATTGAGCTACCTCGCTGTTTAAAAATATCTCTGCAGGGCGCTGATGCTATCCCCACGGAAGGGATAAGCGTACCAGGTACCCCAGCTGCCTTCTGTGTCACCCAGACATCAGTGACGCGCACTAATGAGCAGAAAACCAGAAGCACGATAACGCCCTGGGAGGGAGGGGCTGTTTTCTGTTCGAGGGAAGCTTCCATGATAACCCTGTCCTGGAAATGATCTATTCGGGGAGATGTCTTCGGTTCAGCCACGCGCCATGTCTCTACGCTGGCTTGTCCTTTCTGACGTTTTTAGTCAGCGTGACGCCTGATTTGTTGGCAGCGAGCGCCGGTGGAGGGGTTATGCAAGTCAGTCGATGCACAGAAAGACACAGGGTAGAAAGCTTCACTTGTATATTATATCTCAGACTCGGCATTGAGTTGTAGCAGAAGCTCTAGTTAAGCAGGCGATAAACTATGCACTAATTATGTCACCATTTAGACACTTAGAGGTACTCCCGGATATCCATAACAGAATAAGTAACACGTGCTCTCTGTGAGGAGAGCGTGGGAAGGCTGCCAGGGACTTCACAGTAACGCAGTGCGCTTCATTTATCAGCACTCCCAGTTATCAGGCAGCTCCCCCCACCGACCCCTGCTGACCTTCACCCTGCAGGCCCCCTTGTCAAAGTACCAGATTTCCTCCTGTCTTATTCCGCACTGCACTCTCGCTTTGATATCCATCTGTGCTCTGGCTGTAGTGATTGCGTTTAATTATTCATGCGCAGCCCCTGGCATGCTGAGGTGCTACATACGGCAAAGGAGGGTAAACCTGGGACAATATTGAGAGACTGCGGAAATAAGAGTGCTTTGAGGTCAAAGAGCCCGGATTGTAGTCAGCCCAAACTTATTCACCGCACCTGCGCCACTGGTCCATGGCAGACGTCGCCTGGCATCCTTTCCAGCCCCAATGTGGACCTTTTGGTTGAAACGGTATCCCACGTGATACACTTTGACTGCACGTGGTATTCCCGGGAGCAGAAGGGCAAATATATTTCCAGGGATTTGTTGCCTCCTTTGGTCAAGCATGATAAAGTGAACATGGATTTTCCAGAGGATGAGGTTCCTGACACTTCTCCTGGCTCTCTTTTGCACCAGTTCCAGAGTTATGTTCCTGTGGATGTGCCTATTCATCTTTGCACTGTATTCAGGAGGTGATTAAGCGGGAGTGGAGGGAACCCTGACAAGCTTCTTCTTCCCTGTTTTATGGCCAAATTGTATCCTTTCCAAGATATCACTCAGGTGTTGCCTGATTAGGTGCCTATTGACTATTGTCACCAGTTTGGTTGGATGCACTTTCTTGGCTGAGGATGCAGTTATTCGGGATTCTGTGGATAAAAAAGTGGATGTGTCCCTGAAGAAGGAGTATGCTGGGACTCATTTGGCTTTGAGGGCTGGAATTTATGGGACTCACGTTGCTCAGTCTTTACTTTCAGATCTCAAAGCCTTGAATAGTGCTCTGTGTGGGTCCTCGGACTGCTCAGGGCTGATGTCCCTTATTGAGCATCAAGTTGAATTCCTGTCGGATATTTTCTTTGATGTTGTGCGGGTATCAGCCCTAGCTGAAGGGGCTTGTGGGTCTGCTTGCAGGAATCCTGTTCTGAGGGATTGGAAAACTGATGTGGCACAAAGGGCTTCTACATTATGACTTCCTTTCCAGGGCAATATGTTGTTTGGGGTGGAATTGGAGGAGAAATTGCATAAACGTTTTAAGGAAAAAAAGCATTCCTCTTCTTTCTGTTCCACTTTGGGAGATCGCCGTTTGTTTGTTAAGAAATATCCTGTTCAGGCTCCCTCCAGGCGACAGTTGGTGAGATCACAAGGCCGTTTTCCACTGGGAAGGGCAGGGACAAGAAACACAAGTCCCCTCCCACCTCCTCCTAAGTCTCTTTCCTGACTATATGACTGTCCTAGATATCAAGGTCAGGGGCCGTTTGCAGCATTTACTTCCGGCATGGACTCTTACCTCCTCAGACATTGTTCGCCATGGTTATCGGATCAAATTTCTGACTGTTCCGCTTCAGTCTGGGGTCCGTCCCACACCATGGCCGTCAGACCCTGGCAAACGGAATGTACTGATGTTGGGGATCGGTTCCTTCCGGCAGAAGAAGGTGGTGGTGTCAGTTCCAGTCAGGAATGGGTCAAGGTTTCTATTCCATAATCTTCTTGGTTCCAAAACATACAGGGGGCTTCCGGCTGGTTTTGGATTTAAAAGCTCTGAACAAATTTGTCAGCCATGTCCCCTTCAAGATGGAGACTTTGCAGAGGATCATTCCATTGGTGCTTCAGGGTCATTTTCTTTGCACCCTGGATCTTCAGGATGCCTACTACCATGTTCCGGTGCATTCCTCATCTCAACAATTTCTCAGGTTCTGTCTCATGGGGTGTCATTACCAGTTCAGAGTCCTTCCGTTTGTCCTCCGGCCTGCCCCACGAGTGTTCACGAAAGTGGTTGCTCCCCTGTTAGCCTCTTTGCATCTCCAAGGGGTGCACTTGTACCCTTATCTCGACGACTGGTTGATTCATCCTCCCTCCCTAGCCCAGCTTGTGCAGGACTGTCAGTTGGTTTGTTCCACTCTACAGAGACATGGGCTTCTCCTGAACTGGGACAAATGCCAGCTGCCTCCATCTCAGGACCTGACATTTATTGGGGCACACTTTCGCACGGATCTCAATCGGGTGTTTCTTCCAGTAGACACAATCCATGTCATGCAGTCTCCTGCTCTGGGGTTCCTGTTGCGGTTGTCTGCTCCTGTGCGGCAGTGGCTTCGGTTGTTGGGTCTCGTGGCAGCAGCAGTGTTTACTGTTCCTTGGGCTCATTTTCATCTCCGCCCTTTGTGGGTTCATCTGCTCTCCTGTTGGGATCCTCAGTTGCTGCACCAGTATGACCAAGAGGTGCCTGTCTCCCTGGGGGTTCACAAGGATCTGCAATGGTGGACATTGGACTCCAATCTGGTAAATTGGGTTCCTTTGTAGCCCGCTCTTCCATTGGTTTTGACTACAGATGCCAGTACTTTGGGGGGGGGGAGGGGAACCCTGGGCGACAACTCTCTTCAGGCCCGCTGGTCCCTCAGGAGGGGAGGCGTTCCTCCAATTGGAGAGAGCTCATGGCTGAGTTCCGGGCCTGTATGGGGTTTTATCATTCTCTCATTGGTCACATCTTGGTGGTTCGGTCCGACAACATAGTCACAGTGGCCTACCTCAACAACCAGGGTGGGATTCGGTCCAAGTCTCTCAATCTGGGAGTGCAGCAATTGTTTCATTGGGGCAAGCGCTACCTTCAATCCCTGGTTGCTGTGCATGTGCGTGGGGTGGACAATGGAGTGGGGGACTCCCTCAACAGGTGTTTTCCCCCTTTGCAGGAGATTTCTCTTTCCAAGAAGGCATTTCTCATGGTGTGCGAGAAGTCCTCAGCCAGAGGAATGAGGGGGTGGATGCATTGATGGTCCCCTGGCCAGACCGGCTGTTGTATGCTTTTCCGCCTACCCCCCTTATTCCCAGGTTTCTGGCTCGATTGCTGAGGGAGGATAGGTGTGTGATTCTGGTGGTCCCTTTTTGGCCTCGGAGGTCTTGGTTCCCGGTTGTCCGGTTGTTGTCAGTTCAGGGTCCTTGGTTTCTTCCTCTGTTTCCCTACCCTCTCAGGTCCGTTCCTCCTCTGCCTCTCTGGAAGCTTCAGCTATAGTTTTGGAAGTTGAAAGGCAAGAGTTGCAGCACAGGGGCATTCCCAGGCATTTAGCGGTTGGCATTCAGCAGTCACATCTACTTTGAAATCCAATGCTAGACATTGGAGTAATTTTCAGAAATTGTTTTCTCCCCTGGGGTTTTCTCCATTGGATTGTTCCTTACTGACTGTTCTTCAGTTCTTGTGGGAAGGTTTTGAGAAACGCCTGGCTGTCTCTACCTTGCAGGCTCAGTGGGCGGCTATTAAGGCTTTTCGTGCTCCATGGGATAATCTTACAGATTTGGAGGATTTGGTTTCTAATCTGTTGAAGGGTTTTTCTCTTTCCCATCCTCTGGTGAAGCCTCTTTTTCCTTTTGGGATTTGCCTCTGGTGCTTCGTTCTTTGGTCTCTTCCCCATTTGAACCTCTGGAAGCTACAGATCTTAAGTTTTTGACTTTCTAGGTAGTGTTTTTGGTTGCTATCACCTCAGCTAGGCACATTGGGAAATTGGGTGCTTTGATGGCTCTGGAACCTTTTTTGTCTTTTTCCGAGGATGGTGTTGTTTGGATTCGGCCTTTGTTCCCAAGGTGGCCTCTCACTTTCATCGTTCTCAGGAGATTGTCCTCCCTTCCTTGCAGGTGGGGTCACCTGGGGAAGGGGATCTGGATTGGTCTTTGCTGGATGTTTTATCTTGAGCGGACTCGATCTTTTTGCAAATCTGACTCTCTTTTTCTCTCCTTTGGTTCCTCTTCTATGGGGGAGAAGGTGTCCTCTCTTTCCATTGGCCGGTAGCTGAAGGAGGTTATTGAACTAGCTTATTCTATGGCCGGTGTTCCTCCTCCTGGAGGTGTACAGGGTCGTTCTACCAGAGGTATGATCGCCTCTTGGGTGGAAATAAAGGCGGTCTCCATCTCTGAGATTTGTCGGGCAGCAACTTGGGCAGTTTGCTCCTAAATTTGCTGTTTTCATTAAATCACTTTTGGCATGTACCTGTTTGTTTGCCTCTGTGGTTCTTTGTTATATTTTGGTGTTTTTTACTCTCAGGCCATTCTGTTTTCGGCTTGGGTATTCGCCATATAGTAATGAAGGGGACGACCGCAGTGGGACCTGGGGGTAATATCGGGTTACTTTCTGGTACTTTTCATTACTCCTGGTCCTGTAGTCCTCGTCCCATTCATTATGCCCCACCCTCCCTCCCGGATGGCCTTTGAGTCATGGAGTTTGGTAGTTCAGGAGGAATGCTGGGTAAGTACATGGTTATGTTCTCCCGGGTGTGGGCGGGGGTGGGGATAGACCATTCCTTGTGTTCTTTTTTTCTGTCATGGAGAGATTTCTCTCCGATATAGTAATGAATGGGACGAGGACTACAGGACCAGAAGTAATGAAAAGTACTGGTAAGTAAACAGACATTATTTGTAACCACCTCAAGATCATAAGTGGAGGACTTTGCCTCGGTAAAATGTCCAGGATTACTGATTCATGTGCGGAAATTGGCACAGAAGTAATTCGACCGCCAGTTTTTGGGATATGGTAAAACAGACGGTCTGATGAGGTGAGATTTGTAAACTTGTACAGAGACTCATGATTCCGTTTTTGTCAGGGAGGAGCCCTGTAAGGTGTACAAAAAGAGGGTTTAAACTAATTTATTATGTTATATTGTGCTTCGATTGTGGCAATGAAGAAGTTCTCTGGATGAGTCGAGCTGGTGCTGCTTTGAAGCGCTTGTCTCCCAGCTGTGGCTGATATGTGTAGTATAGCGCTGTCTTGTTATTCTAGCTCAAATGTTGTGAGCATTCCCTGATATGACTAGGAGGTTTAATGGATGAGACGGGTAGGTCTTAAGTACTCGACTAAACATCAACAGTTCTTGTTCCATGCGGACCTGGAAGGTGAGGGGTCTCTTGAGGGCAGCGGTCGAAATGAATTAAAAAAACATATGGGAACTGTGGTGTTGCATGCAATGGGGTTGGGGTCAATAAGTGAGGGGCGGGGTCAAAGGTGTAACAAAAAAAAACACATTTTCTCCTCCAGGTAACTACATATAAAATAACTCATGGCTTAAATGAAAAATAAAACTTAAAAAGTTAAGATAATTAGTAGTAAGCGCATTATTGGTTTTATGAAAACGCTATTAGTTAATGCACTGAGAGGTCTGTGTGTAACCAGAAAGCCACAGAATAAAATCTTAGTTGGTGCAGTGGACAATAATGGCTTGTGTATCTGTAGTGCTATGAGGGCCCAACCGGTGACAGAAAGCACTGAGAACGTGTGCCATTTTGTTAAAATCACATTACACGCAGTATGAGACAGACTACTACCAAATGTGCAAAAAGATTTCAGATAAATTGGTGCTTCTAAAGTACAGGTTTTAGTATTACCCAGACTGTATGCAATGATTTATTTGTATAACTGCCCTGGAAAGCCAGCACTTCACAGCTCAACTGGTAACTCCCTTGCACTAGCAGTCAAAAAGAATACATCTTTGTCCTCACAAAGATTCAAGTGATCCGATCAATTAAACCCTTTAGCAGCTCCCAAGCCTCCTTTACATTTTCATATTAAGCAGTTGTGTGCAGTTGCATTTCTTTCGGCAAGGAGGTACCCTGGCAAGAAGGCTTGTTTAGCTGTCTGCCACTCCCTATGTCTCACAGCACAGGAGACTCCCGGAATGAAACCTAACCTGAGGCATTTGCACAATCGGAGTTTACCATCCCGGGACGGTTGTCTTTTCATAAAAAGTAGGAGGACGTTTTTTCACAAATTAAAAGAGAAAAAAGTAGGTGTACATCGTGCCCCTCTGATGCCACCCACTTCGACCACTGCCCGACTGTCAAGCCTGCCTATATGTAGAGTTCTTCACCATTTGTAATTCATGGGAGAAAGCACGACGTGTTGTGCAGGGTCGGAGGCAAGTCAGAAACATGGTTGTGTCACAGTGAGTGCTTTAACAATCGCTGGGGTATGGAAAGCTCTAGTGATACATGTACTGCAATACAACTGAGTGTGCTACCACATAGTAATTCAGCATTACATGGGAGACTGGTCTTAGGCGTCTGGTCTGCAGACTGACTGAAAACACTTTAGTTAGGTAAGTGGGTGCACGATCATGCAAAGATTTATGCACTTGGCACAGGCCACTGAAGTTTCACTCTTAGTGTAGGGGTTTCTTTTAAGGTTTGGCCACAGACAACTTTGTCAGATTTTTTATACCAATTCTTTTCTCATGCTATTGGCTGCTTGGTGTATAATTTCCCCTCCCAGGGAGTGCCTGCAAGGAACTGTACAAGGGACTTTTTTTAGGTCAAGCATGCAGGCAGTATGCATGTGCTGTTGCTATGGCGACGATCTATTGTATCTGGAAAAAAAACTCTAAGAAGGGGCTTTTAGCCCACTGTTACTTATCATTCATTGGCATCATGATCCCTCTTCCTTCTAATTTTACAGCGAGTGCAAAGCAATCACTTACTCTTTTTTGTTTGGAGTATGGTACACACACTGATTTACCTTAATTTGTGTCCATCCGCTGTGATTGAGGCACTATTTCTTCACTTTTGCATTCTTAAATAGTGCAAACTGGACCCAAATGGAAGGTATTGTGGTGCTTTACACGAGGACCAGTTACATTACACAAGCTCACATTCATTTTTTAGTGCGGGAGAAATTAGGTGATTTCCCAGAATCACAAGATGTTGAGGCGACACTGAGACTCGGACCTGGTTCCTCATTTCCGAAGTTGGCATCTTTTCCCATTGATCCACATCCTTCTTTCCCCTCCCACCCTCTCCTCCTTGCAGATTGGGCATAATGCACCCGAGGTGCAGAGTGCTTCACCGATGAGTGTAACAATACTTTGCTCTTTAGAAATTACATAGCGCTCACTACAAATAGAACTATCTCTGGGAGCCGCTAAGAGGCGACAATCTTACAGGCTTCTAAGTGATCGAATAAAAAGTGCTGCTTTTGAAAAAAAACACTTAGTAAAAAGGCTGGAAATGCTATTTGCCTCACATAAAATATGTACAGGAAACTGAGGACAAGGGCTGAGCAAGTGCCATTCACGCGTGAATGTAATACAAAACCTTTCCAACATTCGAAGAATGTTTATGAGAATGACTGCCAAAATACAACTAACTTCGGCATCTGACCCACACACTAACGAGAGTTGTGTCTAGACGAAGCAGCACTTCTCATAAAACAAGCATTCGCAACGCCAATAGGTCTCACCTATGCGAGATCTACTGGCTTTGCCAATGTTGTAGCCATGTTGCACAGCAGGGCAGCCACTGTGTACCCTCGCTGAAAGTAAAGAAAATAAAAGAGCTATGATGCAGTCAACCCTGGCCACGTCATACATTTTTTTTCTAACTTTCAGGCATGTTGTACAGCATGTACGTTTCTGTGCAACATGGCTAAAAACACATTGGAATAGCCAATAGATCTTGCACAGGCGAGACCTACTGCCTTTGCTAATTCTTGTTTTACATCTTATAAAAACATTCAGGCGACACACTTTCAAATCTTTATGTTATACATGTATTCAATTGAAAGGAAATACTTTTTTGTATTATTTAGCACACCAGTAGCCTTTTTCTTAAAGTATGCTCAGGAGCTGTTCATGTCCTTCAGAGCATGTATTACTTTTTCACCTGTCATCAGGCATTTAATTGGTGGATACGTTGTCTGAGTCATAACAAGAGTAAATTAGCATGAATCTGAAACTGGTCAAAAAAAGACATGTCAGAAAGAGCATGGCCACAAAGCAGATTGAAATCATCTGGAAACTCCATGGGGTACACACATCCAGTGTGGATGGTCTGCTATGAACATGCCCTGGAAATGAATGTTTCTTCCCGGACCATGCGCCAACAAGTTTCATTTGCTACTCATGATCTGATCGTGTGACATGCTCCTAGTTGGCTTGGTCAAAATTGTCTGGGGCACATATTGTCATCATAGGTTGATGATCAGTAGCTGTTGTCTGAGCTTGTGGGGTTGTGTGGTTTCTATTGCATAAGCTCTATTAGTGTACTTACTTCTGTATTTATCATAGCAGTATAAATGGAGATGGCGATAGAATTTTCGAATTACTTAACATGCAGTAATTCGTGTCTCCAGTTGCTTAAGTCTACCCTTAGGGTACTTATGGTGCAGCTGATTCACACCGGGACTGAAATGAGAAATAAAAGGAGAAACAGAGTGATCACAAAAACGTAATTCACGCAAGGACATGCCCACAATTTAGACTGAGACTATTTGGAAATGCTGCTGATGTCCTAATGCCTTGTCTGGGCATACATCAGTGGTTAATCTCCTCCAGGCACATGTTTCTTCTTCATCAACCTAGAGGCATTTCACTGGTGGACAAATTGTATAAGTCCACCTTTTGAGTGTTTTTGTTTTTAATGATTGATGCCAGGACCCAATGGCTATGAACAGGACACAGACTGATCACAAAAAGATCATGAAAGAAAGAGCATGCCCACAAGACATTTTATAATTATTTGGAAATGCTCAGAGGCTACTCATGTGCTAAGGTCTACTCTGATTTTGCACTGGTGATCGGTGTGTTTCCTCCAAGCATGTATTTCTTCTTCAGCAACCTCCTGGCAGTTCTTTGATGGATAGGTTTATGAGTCCACACAGAGTATTTTCACTGATTTGTGCCAGGAATGAATGAGCATTAACAGAAAAGAAGCTGACCACAGTGAACATGTGGAGATTAGTGTTGCCCGAGTCTACCTATGATCAGGGGTTTAAAGGTTTTTCTGCGTTGATTACTATTTCTCATATGGCCATGCAGTAGCAGGTTTCTTCTGCTATACATGCTCTGATTGTGTGAGCTGCTGTTATTTTGGCCTGGACAGAGTTGCTTCAGTCGCATATTTTAAGCATCAGGTGATGTTTAGTAAGTATTTAACATTGCGGTGCTTCTATTACAGCAGCTTCTATTGGATATGGTGTATTTTTTCTGTCTCTAGCATATTGATTGGCTTTTGGTGTCACTGAATATGCAGTGGTTGGTTACTGTCTCGAGTTGTTGCATGAAACAACACAGACACTGATAAACATACAGATGCCTCGTGAAAGGGCATGTCCAGAAAAGAGACTGAAATTATCTGCGAATGCTCAAGGCCTGATCATGTCACGTGGGTAAGGTCTTCTCTGAGCTTGCACTATTCATTAGTGCTTCTCCCCTGGATGTATTAATAAGGTTCTTTCGTGATGCATGCTCAGCTGCTATTTTGGCCTCAGCAAGGTACTTGGGTCTCATTGTGTGAGCACAGGCAGATGCCTAGTACCTTCCTTTTGAGCCTGTGTAACAAACTGACTCTAATGCATAGTTCATTGGTCTATTTACTTCTGTCTTTAGCAAGGCTTAGTAAAGGGAGACAGTGTTAGAAAGGTCATGTCTGGTAACATACAGTGATTCTTGTCTCATTCATTGAGAACATTCATTGCTGCTGACTCATGCCAGAGGTGACTGAACACGACAAGAAACCAGACCCTTACCACAAAATGATGCCTCGTGAAAAGGATAAATGACCTGGTGAGTGTGTGGGTGAAAGAGCAACAGGAGTGGAAAATATTCTCATCCCATCAATATGATAAATGCACCTGCTCGTCCTGCCTACATCCATACATGCACTCAACCATCCATTTAGCCATGCATTCAATACCTCATCAATTTGGTTAACTATTTAGACTCCTTTTCACATCCACTCTCTCTGAAATCCTAAGAGTCACACTAACAACATCGCCAATCAATTAGGAAGCAGTTTCATTAAAGTAAAAGCCACACCTATAAGGGTTGTCAATGGTTCTTAATTCACATATCCATCTCGGGCACAAAGCTCTGTTCTGCTCACAAAAGCTAAGTCAACAGCTCTGGTCTTGCATCCTGGGAGGATACATGTTTGTTGTGATGAGATAAGTATGTGTCTGTACATCCTTGCAGGTGTTGACAGGAGGCATTTTCTCAGTTTCATAACAGGAAATGGCATACAAATCTACTATCCACCGCCTGTCATTTCATTGTGCCTGACAGAAATAACATTCCCACCAGTAATCCTAATGAAGAAAAGCCACAGGCAAATCATGGTAGCTGTCAATTAAAATTAGATCAACCCTGGGATGGTCTTAATGTCTGAAGAAAACCACTCAAAGCGGGGATCTGCCTTTGGAAATTACATAACAAAAGTCTGCCGTGTGCTGGGAGCTTTCGGGCAGCTAAAGGATTGTTTTTGTGTGGGGCTGCCATAGAATACATGGCTGACTCTGTTAGAATAGGCATCGGTTAAAACAGCAAGAAAGGCACTGCGGTAAATAGGGTGCCCCACAACGACATTCCCACAATGACAGTCCTGCTGCATCCCACCAATGACAGGTCTGCTGCATTCCACCAATGACAGGTCTGCTGCAGGAGTTTTCCCAGTGGTAGGGTAGACGGTGCCTCTGCTGTGGGGAAAAAACTGCATTTACGGGTATGAGTAAACTCTATTTTAATAATCCCTTTAGATCGATGGCAGTTTATCTCAGAACTGGACATTGTCAACCACGACCCCCTCATCAGTCTCTCCTCCCCGTTGGAGACCTTGATCAAGATCTAATTAAGATAACATTAATTGATCAATTTATTTTTTAGGTTTTACGAAGTGTTTCACATTTTAAGACATTGTTTACTTTTCTGGCTCCTTTCCTTTCGATGCATTTACATTTAGAACATTCGTTTGTAATTTAAGAACATGTAGCAAATGATAGCAATAGAAAGGTATCTACTCCAATGATGTCTGCCCTCATCCTCTCATAAGGAAAATAAAGAGAAGCTCAGCAAAGCAGTATGTCTTTAATGGAGATTTCCTTTGGGATGCTCAGCCGATGAGGGCTTTACTCAAGATCATAAAAGATTGCTAGTATTTTAATAAAATGTTAAAAATAAATAAGCCAAGCTAATGGATGCTTAGCAATTACAGCAGTACCAAGGATAGTTGAACAGGGATGCTAAGGGAAATTAGAGGCAAACTGCACTGGCTTTATGAAGTATAAGAAATGAATGCACTTAAATTGAAATGAAGGCTGTTCGATCCACACCACAATGGAAGTAACAGAAAAGACTTTAAAAAAACGACACCTCACACTAATACTGCTTGTTCATGGCCCTCCATTTATTTAAGGGGGAGATCTAGCCAGATATGGGCTAGGAATTTGAAACTGGAACGTGAATGAAATATAAATATGGAAATCAGTAACACAGAAGGTAGGATTTAAAAAATAAATCCTAAACAGGTCATGTATCTATTGATTCCCACAAAATCTTTACAACTTTATAAGGAGAAATGATGCGATGAAAGGCACGTGTGGATCCATACATTAGGACCAAAGAGCAATAATGGTGCCCAGGAGGCAGGCAAGGCACTAGGCTTGTCCTATGCTGGCACTTGGCTGTTGTCGTTGCCTATCTGGTTTCTTTTAGCTCGGCAGGCAAGGGCGAACACAGGCTCTTCCTTCTCTGGTGAGTTTTCTGCCTCTCCTTCAATGAATGATCACAGGAGGTGCCACAAAATTATATGAAACTGGACACCATTCAAGGTCTGAAAGTGTATAATGAGATTTACCAGGGCGTGATGTACAAGGTCGGGGCAACAGGCAAAGAGCTGGAAAAGCCTGAAACATCTCCCCATCACCCTGTGCTGTTAGCATGACCCTGCTCTTCCTTCCAGATAGAGGAGATATATCAGAGGTTGTTGCTATGGGCAGCTTTGTGCTGAATGACTACCTGGCTCATGCGCTGGTGCCACAACATGGAGCTTTGAGGCATGGAGGTGCCACATTCTTCACCATACCCAGTCCTCAAGCAATACCAGCAGCCCGGATCCCTATGCATCAATCTAGTGGTGAGTTGATCCCGCATGAGTGAAAGGAACCTGACAAAGCTTTGCTTCCCTGGTTCATGGCCAAACTTTATCCTTCTTTGTAGTCCAGAAGATTCACTACCAGAGACAGTTAAAATTTAAATCCTGTTTTCCAGTTTTCCCAGTAGACTGTCATGATGGCGAAGGAATCCATTTTAAGAAACATGTATTCTGGAATTTAGTTGACAGTTTGTGGAAAGATTTACGCTGCTTACATTCAACTATTGACAAAGAAGTTGCACTTTTTTTTAAGGCAGTTGAGCAGGACATTGCTTACTTTTCACAGTTGAAAGGGGCAGAAAGTCAGTTGAATCTGCACTGACATGTTTTTGAAATATTTTATTGTTTTTTGTTATAACATTGCATAAGCACAGAAAAATGCAATTGCACTAAGGACACAAGCACACAAGTATTCCCACAACTGTTTTTCTCTGCCGCTCCTCCTGCCTCCATTGGCTTGAATTGCTGTTTATGGATACCTCGGGTGCCTCTTCCAGCCCAGTCTGCCTTATAGCCCCCTCATCAAAAGGGGTGTTATGTTGGAATATCTGTTTCTGAAAGGTCGCATACCCTGTGGTAGGCTCTCAAATGCCCTCACAATTTTTCAAACTTCTTGAAGCAGCTGCAGTTCTTGTATACCACTCTCTCTGCCTCCATGCCTCTGTTCTTTCCCTCTCGCTGCATATCCCTCGTAGGAGTGTTTTCCCACCCCTACAGTCTGGCAACTTCTCTTTTTGCTACAACAAAGCCCAGCATTCAGAAAATCAGTTATTTCTGTGAATTTCTGCATCGTTGGGTGTGTCCAGTTTAATCAGCTGGAGTGTCCTATGGATAGCCACCAGTAGATAATTACCCTGGGGCAGCTCCAAAGTGTATGCACAAATGTGCCCTCTTCCGTGCCGTACGACTTTCATGTGGAGCTCTCCGCTCTCCCCATTTTCTGTAAGTGGGACCTGTAATATGACCTGTGGAAGATGTTAGATTGGTTCAGTCTCAGTCTGGCTTTGATGGCTACTTCCCTAGGATGAGTCAGGGCTGCCTTCCTGTCGATATCTGCTAGGCTCCCCTGGTCAGAGTCCAACTTATCCTGATGTTTCCCAAGTTTGTCTGTTGTGTTAAGTATGGTGCAATACAGCTGGGTTACTGGCTTGTGGGCGATCATGCTCCCAAGGACCCAGCTCTCGTGCGGACTGTCTTCAGGAATGTCCATCTCCAGGACCCCTTCTTTCTTCAGGGTGTGCATTAGGTGCAGATACCTAAATTGTTGGGTAGAGGCTAAGGTGTATCCTCAAGTGTCTTAAACGAACTTCCCCTTCTCTAGCATAACCCCCAGTGTTTCTATCCCAATATGTTCCCATTTGTGAAAGCCAATTAGCTTGCCGATTTCAGTCAGGAATGTTCCCTTCCATAAGGGTGAGAGCATGGTAAGTCATCCTCTCCAACTCGGAGAGCCGCTAACCCTCCCATGCTCTTAGGGTGGTGTGGTTCGGCTCGGGCAGATGTTTCCAGTCCTTTTTGGCATGGATATAACGGATATGGGTCGGTAACATCATTGCAGCTCTTTAATCCTATATGCCTTGTTGGCTGCTTGGGCTGTGTCCCCATTCATTGATAATTTGTAACTGTGCTGCCCTGTGGAGCGAAGGGGTCCCTGTAATCAACTGATTTATACAATCCCCACAGGGCTTTTATTGGAGTGCCCCCATCCCAGAGCAATTTTCAGTGTTTTATCAGATATATAACATGGGGTGTTTTGTAGCAGGTAAAGCAGTTTGGGTAGGGTGATCATCTTAAACAGGGCAGCTCTGCCCATAATTGTCAAGGGGATCTCACATCATCATTCCATGTCTTTGACTCGGTCAAGTTTCATTCTCAGAAATCACTCTTTGTCTGTTGTTTCGATAACTAACTATTTGAAGCCGACCCGCATCAGTCAGAAGTTCTCCCTCACACTATCTATGCCCTCTCAGTCTCCCATTTGGTCAATTATGGATTTCTGCTAGTTTATACGATAACCGGAGTAGGTCTAGAAGCTACAGAACACAGACAGTACGGCTGGGATCAACAACTCTGGGACTGTGACGTACACTAGAGCATCATCAGCTTGTAACAGTATTAATTCTGTGTCATCCGATACCCAGGGAAAGCCCACTATGCCTGCTTTGCGACCTTTTAGAAGCAGCCAGCGGCTCCAGGCACAGGGCAGACAGGAGAGGCGACAGTAGGCACCCCTGTCTGTGCCCCTTCCCAAAGCAAATGCCTCTGATGCCACTGTTCACCTTCACTATTGCGGTATGAGCTTTATAGCGAAGGGCCATGCATTTACAGAACTTGGGTCAAAAATCTGAACTGTCTCATGGTCCTAAGCAAGTAGCACCAAACTATAGAGCTGAATGTTTTTTCAGCATCTAGTGACATTATTGCTTGCGGTTCTTTGTCAGTCATAAGTCTGTCCAGCTATAACTGAAACTGTCTAAGGTTAAGTTGTGTCGCCGGTCTCTGCACACAGCCCACGTGTTCTGTATGAATGATGGAGGATATCACTTCCGCTTGTTGTCTCACCAGGATCTTGGCTGATGCTTGCTCTCAGTGTTCATCAGCGAAATAGCTCTGTAGGAGCAACACAGGTTACTTAGTTTACCCTTTTTGGGGGATAACAACTATAAGGGCATGGTTGAGGTCTGGTGGCAAGCTCCCTTAATCTCTGGGAGAGAAGACAAATTTAACAAATGTGGAATAAGGCGGGAGACCAGTGGATTGTACAACTTCGCTGGTAGACCATTTGCACCAGACATCTTCCCTGACTTCATAGTCATCACTGCCTTCCCTATCTCCTGTGCCGTCAAGGCAGCTTCTAGGGCATCTCTATTAGCAGGATCTAGAATGGGGACTGGCACTTCCATCGGAAATGCCTTTATTTTGTTATGCACGGTCTCTCTGGGCTCACAGTGCTCGGTAGTAGCCTGCAAATGATTCGGTTATTTCCTTGTCTGAACAGGCCACTTCTCCTGTTGCTGTCAGGACTTCATTTACCTACCGTGCCTCCTGCTGTCTCTTCCCTAGCCACACAAGTGGAAGGCTCGCTTTCTCCCATGTATCATATACTTTCATCAGGATCCCAAAGTGGTGCTGGTGGGCTGTCTGCTACACCTGAATGTGATATTGTTCTCTAGTCGCCTCCAGGAGCAGATATGTTGCTGGGTTCCCAGTACCCACCCAGGTCCGCTCCAGCTGGAAGAGACTACTCGAGCTGTTGCGTCCCATCCATCTGTGTTTCTTTTCAGAGCTATTGTGGCTTGGGCTTTGTCTCTGAGCACTGCTTTTCATGCCTTCCGGGGGAGGGAGAAGATGTTAATCTCTTGTTTTCCTCAAAATATATCTGGGTGACAACCCATAGGGACTTTGCTACGTTTGTGTCTTTCAGGGCCCAGGCACTAGTTTCCAGTTGTGTGTTCTGTTGCAATGTCAGGCACCTATTCTAACAAGCAAAGGTGAACAGTCTGATATTCCTCTGGCCTCATACTGTGCATCCCTCACCCAAGCGATCTCTACCACTGGGACAAACAAGAAGGCCAATCGTGACAGGGTATCCTGAGCCCTGAATAGGAATGAGTATTATCTATCTTCTAGGTGGAGGAACATCCAGGCATTACTGAGACTTACTGCGTAGGAGAAATATGCTAGCTCCGTGAGCACTCTAGATCACATCGGCCATGGCGAGTAACAGTGCAGATCCCATTCCATAGCCTTGTTGATGTCCCCGTCAAAAATGTAGAAGTTGCTATCTGTGTCTATAACGATGGAGGAAGGTCTCTAAAGTACTCTTTTCTGGAGTTTATGGAAATGTGTATATTCCTAACAAGGGCAATCCTTCTGTTCCTGCCCTCAGGATCTATCCATTGTTTCTCCAACTGAAAAGGGGGTTCTTCTTGTCTAACATCGCTACTCCTTGAGAACCCATCATGAGCTCTGCATGGGCCAACACAGTGTATTTACTCTTTTGCAGGCGTCAACAAACATTCCCCAGGAGGTGTGGTTCCTTAAAGAGCAACAGGTTAGGAGAGTATATGGTGCTATGACCACTCTCTTAATTTTACAGCCCAGACCATTAACCTTCCACAAGAGGACTTTCAGTTAATCAAAGTGTTGTGTATTCATATGTGCTGCTTTCTGCACCACTGTTATAGACTGTACCTGGGGCATTTACGGCATCTTTAGTCACATCCTCCATGTCATGCCTGTATGACTGCATAATATGCTGTGCCGAACTGTGAACAACTTAAACTGACAACCTCACCTGTTCCCCACCAAACCTTTTCCTGACCTGGGTTTTGAACTACCCACATTCCAAACCAGGAAAGGTCCATCACCCACCCTATTCCCTTTCATCTATTCAGCCATTTCCCTCACTCAACTGAAGTAAAGCACTCGCTCCCACTTTTCTTCCACCCACGCTCAACTCCAGTTCACTGCATAACTCATAATTTTGTTGGGTGCCAACATGTCATTAGTGTCCGAAGCCCCCTCGCCAGCTTCCGGCTAATGTTATTTGCTTGGCTCATCGCCAATATCAGTATCTGAGAAGTGAACCTCAGTTGCTGGTAGCTGGCTTGTCGTCCTGGCCCTTTGATTTCGATCTTCTGTGATGGTACCTATGGACTAGATGCCAATACACTCCCTCAGTCCTCTCTTTGTCTTTGGTCTTGACCTCCTGAGGTGAAATATTCATTTTCTCGTTTGGTAAAATATGAGAATCTTGCCTTGGAAGATCACTTTCAGCTTGGTCGGGTAAAGCAGCATATACTTTATATCTAAGGCTTGCAGCTTCTGCTTCACCCGATGGTATGTTTTCCTCTGTTGCTGTACCATTTTTGTATAGTCCAGGAAAGTAAGAATCCTCCTAGATTCATGTTTAACCTCGCCTGGACCTCTGACCATACATAACACAAGGTCTCTGTCCTGGTAGCTTAGGAAGCGGGCAATCATCTGTCTCGAGGGTCACCCTTGTGGGGCAGGTTTTATCACCAGGGCGTGATGTGCTCATTATAGCAGGAAACACGTCAAAAGTTGATCTGGGCAGGAAGTAGTATTACCACATCTTAAGGAACTGCTCTTGGCTAGAGCCCTCTGCTCCCTCTAGGAACCCCAGGAATCGGAGGGTGTTGTGCTGAGAGTTCCCCTCAGCATCTTTGAAGCAGGTTGCCAGTTCACCAGAGAGGACTCTCAGCTTCAAGACAGTCTTGTGCACTTCTTTCATTGTGTCTTCCAGGGTCTCTAATCATGTTTTGGTTTTTGCTACATGGCCTGGGGTTTTCCTCAGGTCTTGTTAGAATAATGCCACATCTGCGCCAACATCTCTGATTTTGGTCTTCAGGGTGGGTGGAAGGATTCAGTTTCTTGCATGTTGGCATCCATACCTGGGTGGGGCTTTTCTCCAGCCCTGTCTGTGTGCGTCTTCGGCCTGATGACCTCCTCTCTCTTTGATGGCTGCACTAGAGTTTAGCAAATGTATCCAGTTTTCCTTCTTTCACTGGGGCTTTGTCTTTGACCATGGCAGCAGGTGCCATTATATCCTATTTAGACAGCCCAACAGACCCCTACCCCACTCCTCGGAGTGGGCGACATAAGCAGCTGTGGCAGCAGTGCCTCAAAATGGACTCAGCTTTGATTCTAACTTTATGCCCCTATTTATTGGTTGGTCTCTTGGGGCAGTTTGTGTAGCCTCTCCTTGTTGGTGCCCCTGTGCCGGACCAGGTCTCCTTTTTTTGGACCTGCAGAGACCCCATCTCCCCTCCATGGAGTATGGGGGAAGCCCCGTAGGCTGGTGAGTGGGGGAACAGAAGTCCCCCACATTCTTTGTCCCTCAGGACTCAGTGACACAGCAGTTGCTCGTCCCCTGAATCACTGGGCACACCGTCGCTCTCCTAGGGGCCTCGAAGCCACAGGGTCGTCCCCACTGCACCTCACTGTGGTGTAGATGTCTGTATGCTAAGGCCTTCCAGGGGTAGGAAGGAGGGGAGGTGGGGGCAGGCCTCATAATTTCCCTCACAATCACACTGTCTTCACCTCCTGGTGATCCTGGTGCAAGCTACGGCTTCCTCTGTGGGGCCCAAGGTGCAGCCTTTATACTGACTGGGAGAGATGAGTGGGGAAAAGGAAGCACCCACCTGTGTTGCAGCCCTCTCAAGAGTGGTACAGGCCAAGAGCAGGTCCGCCCTAGTGTCTGAAGCAATCTCCCATCCCTTCAGGCCCCATGTGGTTGGCTGCTAAGCCACAGAAGCCATGCAGCCTCCCTCTTGGGTCTCCGTGCTTTGAGTCTCCAATCGCAGCCAAAGACTTGCACTCTTGGCTCTGTGGCTGCCACACCACTCTCTAGGGTCTTATGGTGACTCCATGCCACAAAGAGTTCTTATTTGTTCAGAACAGCACCCCATTTCAGACTGTCTTTGGTTTTAAGTGGTCCAAAGTGAATATATGATTGAATTTTCCACATTTTCATTGGAGAAATACATTTTTCCCTCTCCTGGTCTTGGGATCAGGCAAAGAAGGACTTTGCCCTGGAGAGTATTTGAAGTCTGAAAGACAAGAATGCCATTGTGCCAGTACGCCCAATACAAAGGAAAACTACAATTTTTCATCCTTTAGAATTTATAAATCCACAATACATAGTGTCTGCTTTTTTCAAGTGGGTTGCCCGCTATATTCATTCAGTCTGGCTACTTTAAGATTAATACCCTCCAGAAGATCTCACTCTCAGCAACTTCATGGCCTCACTGGCTTTGATGCATTACTGTCATCAGGCATGTCTGCAATTAGATGTTGTAGATACACATTATAAATCGATGGAATTGCTAATTGGCCAAAAGGAAGGTCCAACGGAGTTTACAAAGGTGTTGGGACTGGTTGTGGCTCACATATTCCAGAAGAGCATCTTCATTTATACATAATGGGATAATTAGCTGGTGAATGCTCTGTATGTGGAGAGAGTGAATCAGGAGATGGCTCATGCCTGTTGAACACTATGATACCATGAATAAGTAGGCAATTGGTAGACATAATCTTGCATTTATCAGATTGTGGGTGTTCATTGCGCTGTGCTGTATGTTTCTATTGGATTGTTGTGACCCTCAGGAGTACCATGGCATATATTCGATATATTTTGAGGGTATTTGAGAGGCAATAACTAAAAGTCAGGCTTCATTTGCTGACCTGTGTAATTGTGGTGCAGTTAGCCAGGTTTCATCACCTTCCCTTGGCTGCCTGCTTTCCTGGATACTGTTTGCGTTCAGGTGATCATGGCTTTAAATGTCTGCAGCTTTAGATGATTGTGCCATTAGATTGTCAAACCGCTCAGCGTTGATAGTTCAAAAAAGAAAGATATTGACAATTGGATGAAACTGATTTGGTTTATCATTCCGCTCCTTCTTGCTTATGGTGAGAGGAAGAGTACTTTTGTTCCATGTTCATACAGACCACAGTACCACCCAGGAGGGAGGGATGAAGCCAGAGACTATGGTAGGCCTGGCATATGGATGAAGATCTACTGTCACTATCTAGTGCTTGGATTCAGAAAGTGGACATTTTGCATACTTGCCTGTCGAGGAAGTAGGCTCTATTATCCAAGGACCTTTGACATTCCCTAGAGAAATTAAGAGATCTGTACAGTCGTCTCATGGAGCCCTGCAGCAGCACCCCGTTTGAATCTCAGGGTTCTCATTTTTTTGTGCATATCATACATTCTTGGGCTTTGGAAGAGAGGGTGTTCTATTCCCAGCACTGGCCCCCGGTGCCCGTTAGATCCCTTCCGCCCCTTTCCTCTTAACCATGGTGCCCGCTACAAAACCAAGAAGAAGCTCTTATATGAACCACCTTCGGGTCAAACAGGTGGCACTAATGCTTGTCTGGAGACTTCTGTGTCAGCCTTCCGCAAATCTTCAGGGTGACTAAATGGTGGAGTATGCCAGTGCCTTGAGCTGGTCGGCTTCGAGGCTGAGCAGGGAAGCATGCACGTACAGGAGCTTCGGGGGTGTTAGCTTGCCAGTGTAGCAGTGGAGGCGACCAACTACATTGCAGACTAATGCTATGCACTGGAGAACCTCTCATGACTGCTGTGTGCCAAGGGGACTTCATCCATTACTTCGTGGACTTCCATCCACTATCCAGTTTCTTCATAATGGGTTCAGCTGGCTGTGGGGTTTCCTTTTTCTCACTTATCGGCAGAAGTAAAGGCTTTAAAGGAACCCAGAGAAGAGGGTGGCTATTTGGGTGATCTTGGCTGGTAGGCTGCTGAATAGATTTGTATTACAAGACATCTTTTGCCATTCTGCTGTTTGCTTTTGTTCCTAGGGTGTATTCATTTCCATCTCCTTGAGCCATTTGAGTTGATTAACGTGAAATTGTTGCCTATTGAACTGGTGGTTCTAGTAGCCATACCTTATCCAGGGGACATGGGAAAAGTGGGCTGCTTCGTAGGGATCCTTTTCTCGCGGTACTGATGCATTATCTCTGCTTTTCATAAATCACGAGAAAATATAATCGCGTTTTTATCTCTTTTCTATTTAAAGGGAGGAAGATTCCTTCCATTGTATGGAGGTCCAGAGGGCTGTGGTAGTTTGCAGATTGCACTCACCGTCTATTTGTTACCGTCAGGTCTTCAGATCTCGACAGAGCGCCTTCAGTAGTCATACCGGGGGCTGGTCGGGTTCTCTTTCCTGAGTGGATCTAGGGCAAGCACCTTAGAGCGATTGCTGCACTGACTGATGCACAGGTCACACTTGGCTGGTATTTGCAAAGTGGCAAGAAGTCTGGCAGATTAATTACGGGCCAACTACAGTCTTCGAGCATTTTTTCGGGAGGGTAATTTAACGAGTTAA
Source organism: Pleurodeles waltl (assembly GCF_031143425.1). NCBI lineage: Eukaryota > Metazoa > Chordata > Amphibia > Caudata > Salamandridae > Pleurodeles > Pleurodeles waltl. Next base: position 420,362,076 of record NC_090442.1, read on the forward strand.
GGAAGAGCCCAGTGTTGTTTTCGAAATTAACATTAACAAATCTTTCTTAAAATTAGAATTTGAAGGCATGAACCAATTATTTATTACTGGAGTTTATTCCAAAAGCCGAAAAAACACACAATCTAAACTTTAGAGTTAGTCTAAATGCAGAAGATGCTCGCTGTAGCAGAGGGAACAGCAGGTTGAGACTCTTTGCACAGCGCCTTAAACTCATTTGTTGCTGTGGTGAGATAAGCTGTCTCACAGTTCTTGATTCCTCCCAATAACTGTTGGTTCTTTTCTATGAGCACTACAACAGTCCTGCTGAGGTGCCATATTTTGACTATGAAAAAAGTGTAGACGTTGAAAGCTTGCCAAGATCTGACGTCTGACAAATCCAAGCGGAGCAGGAACTGCTGCACTGTATTTGAGTACTCTACTCCACTCTGTGCCTCTCCGCTCGTGCCACTCTACGCCACTGTACTATACTCTAAACCACTACACTGTATGTCACTGCACCCTACCACCAATACACACTACAGCATTTTACTCAAAACCAATGCACTCTACTCTGCTGCACTCTACACCAATCTAACCTGCACCGCTGTACTCTGTGCCATTTCACTCACGGCCACTTTACTCCACTCTGCAACACTGCACTCTATGACATTACTCTCCACGATACTCCACTGTGACACTCTACTCCTTGAAACTCTACTCCACTCTATGCCTCTCCACTCTACAACACTCTACTCCACTCTATTCCACTCTACTCTACTCCACTCTGTGATGCTCTATGCAACTCCCTCTATGCCACTCCATGCCACTTTACTCCACTCTATTCTACAACACACTACTCTGCTCTACAGTGCCACTCTATGTCACTCCACTCTATGACACTCTATGCCACTCCACTCTATGACACTCTGCTACTCCACTCTGTGACACTGTATGTCACTCCACTCTACAACACTCTATACCACTTCTCTCTATGCCAGCGGTTCACAAATTGTGGTCTGCAGACCTCCAGGGGTACGTGACACATTCCCAGGGGTCCGCAGGCCTGGGAGGGCAGAAAGGTACTTCTCCAGCTGGGGCCTGACAGAAACACATGGGTGTTTTTATTTGTGCAGCAGTTGTAAAAGCACATCAAAGTTCCTTGTACAACAAGCAGCTTATGAAAATAAAAGCGTCAAGATAACTCTGGTGATTAATGTTCCTGCTGGAGAGAGATGGGAGTTTTGTCTTGTGGCAGTTTTGGTTCATCTAAGGTAGGGCTGATGGCTAATATGCCTGATGCAGAGAACATGTATCTTGCAAAGAAAATTATTTTATGTGCCCAGCACAGTGAGTTACTGCTTTTCTCAGAGAGATTATTTTGTTACTGTGCAGTTCATAAATTACAATTCTAATCTAGCACAGTGAGCTATGTACAGCCATCAAAGGGCTGCACGCAAGCTGCATGACACAAATTCGAAAGTTTTTTTTTTTCCCAGCCTTTAATTATACTTATGCTGCTAAAAAAGAAAGGTTTCCTAGCGTAAAAATACATTCTTAGTATTAAAGTCAACACTAACCACCGTGTTGTGTTCAGAATCCTGTGTTTATGCTTCCCCAGACCAAGCACTCTTAGAAAAAGCCTACCATTGTGGATGATGTGAATCCTACAGGTTATAGTCCCATGTAAAGTGCTCCAACACTCTGCACTGGTATGCGAGGTGCTATAAAGCAAATGAATTACATGTGACATAGAGTCTATGGAAACAAGAGAGGTCCTTATGGCTTCACTTCTTTTCACCACCAGATATTTATGTGAAAAAGCTTTCTCAGATTTTAAGTACCTAAAAAATAAAAACAGAAATCACTTGAGAAATGTAGACTCTGACCTGAGGATTCAGCTTTCCTAAATAAATCCAAATATTGAAAAGTTAGTCACCAAGATGCAGTGGCAAACTTCTCATTAATTTTTTAATTTGTGTGTAAGTTTTCAATATAAAATAATGATAGCATTACTAATTTGAGTATTTGTTTGGTGTGCACTTGTTTGTGTATTTTTTTGTGAATTACTGTTTTAATGTTTGAAATTTAAATTGTACAAATTGCTTGGGGGTACCCGGCTTCCAGTAGTGATTCAGTGGGAGTCGTCAGGAGTCAAAAGCTTGTGAAACATTGCTCTATGCTATTTCACTGTGCTACACAACTCCACTCTATGCCATTCCACTCCATGACAACCTACTCTGCTCCGCACCACTCTATGACACTCTGCTCCATCCTAGGCAACTCTCTCTATGCCACTCCATGTTACTATACTCTAATCTATGCCACTCCACTCACTTCTATGCCACTCCATGTTACTATACTCTAATCTATGCCACTCCACTCTCTTCTATGCCACTCCATGTTACTATACTCTAATCTATGCCACTCAACTTTACAACACCCTATTCCACTTCTCTCTAAGACACTCCACTCCATGTCGTACCACTCTATGGCACTCTACTCTCACCACAAGCCTCCACACTACTCTAGCTACTTCACAACACTCCATCATTCTATGACACCCTATGCGACGCCAATCTACAACACTCCACACCACACCACACCACACCACTCTCCTTTACACCACTGAACAGCAGCCACGCTGGTGTACAACACATCTAAAACACATTAGCAAAAGCTAATTGCATTTGCATAGGCAAGACCTATTGGCTTTGCCAATGCTTGCTGGTATACACCAACACATTATATATATCCACAAGCGGTAGTCAACTATTTCACAAAGATGACCATTTTTTCCTGTTGTTGCATTGAAATACACTTCTCAGTGTAAATGCATTTTTCTTTGAAGGTATTGTCAGGAAACAGCTTTTCATGCAACAAGATAGTCTTGCTCTTTCACCTCGAAGACCCCCAAGACCAAGTGGTTATTTGAAAGTGCACACATATATACATTAGTTAAAAATACACAACCAATTGGATATCGCTGTCTTGTTGCAATCTTCATTGCAGGCACTGCCCCTAGCCGAAAGGTCATTGCCCCTCATGACTAATTCAGGACTTGGGTGTTTCTCCCTGAAACTTTAGTAGCTTCACGAAAGACCCTTAAAAGTGACAAAAATAGCCACGAAAAATGTTTCATTTTGCTTGGGTCATTTCAAGGTGACAATAAAATGTGAATTCCATCATTACGCAGCTTTTCAGTCCTTCACAACTGCCACCATAGCTAAAAATTCAGAAAGTTCGCTGAGAGAACTGAGTTAATGGGACGCGAGTCGGTGAGTTCATTCGCCTTTGCATTATTTCCTGTAGACCTGTCATGTGTCCATAGGTAAAATCAAAGGGGTCAGACTGGTCCTTAGTTCACTCCTTCTACTCACGGCTGTGTTAAAGGCAACCTTTATTGAAATCATGGTAGCAAATCGGGTTCCCAGTATGTTTCTGACAGTGTATTCAAGCTTGCCTTTGATGTCTACTGCTGTTTATCTGGCTAATAGACATATAAGAATTGGGTTTCAGCTTTCTTCAGTTTACAAACCTACCTCTTTCGTTCTCCTTTGTATTTTCCTAGGTGTTTAACTTTCTTCCTCACATAATGGATTGCAGGACAAATTCCTAATCGTGAGGTACAGTGATTAATGGGAGTTGCTTATCGGGTTTCTTTGTAATTAGTGCGGGAAGAATATTAGTTTTGGTAATTCGAGTTCTAATACAAATATGAGGTGTAAAGTTTGAATGTTTCCCACAAAGCCGTCGACCAAACTATTTTAACACAACTTATTATGTCTGTGAAAAAACAGGCATGTAGGATTCTGTTAAAAGGAAACGCTGCTGTATTTAAATATATATATATATTTTTAAGTTAGAATATTGGCTATGGTCACCTGAACCACTGCCTACTCCTCAATACACTTTTATTTACATTCATACAGCAGAAGGTGTCCCTACGTTTTGAGATCCGGCCATAAAATATTGATATATACCATGACAAAGTGCTATTTGGAAGGGATGCACCAAACATGCCCCTTCTAAATAGCCATTCGTGGGTCTTTCGAAACCCTTTTTTTGCAGATCGATAACCTGTTACCAAATCGCAAAATGGGAAAAGTACAGTCATAAAAGCCATTTTGCGGTTGTAAACCCTGTGAATTTCGGAAAAACAGACTTCACCACTACAAAATGGCTGTGTCCAACTGGCCCCAGATCACTTTTTGCAGGGTGGATAGATGGCAGCAGTCTGGACTGAATGCAGGCACTCAGCTGTTAGGCCAGACTTTGGAACTTTACTGTTGGGATTTAGCTAATGCCTCCCATTGACACACGGCTTGATTGGGCTGGGGAACATTGAAAAGGGATTCCTTCCTCCACAGACCTGGTTTGTAAGTTCTGTCTCACATTTGTGCCCCGCAGGAACCTCAGGATTTGTGCCTGTGTTGCTGTAGGATAGCAAACCAGCCAAACAGAATTGCGCTTAAGGCATTCAAGGGAGGTAGACAGCAGATGTCAAAGATCCCTCAACATGGCACCTGTCAGAGTGGGATTTCTAGCCACGTCTTCAGACTGTTGTGGTTCAGCTAATAATCCAGCAGAGAAAGTGTTGGAGAGACTGTATATTACTAAAAATAAAGAGAGTGATTTTTAGTTGACTGGTGTATCGAACGTCTTCGCGTTTGGTTTTGTTAGTGTACATAAACAATAAATTTGCTCCTGCTAAAGATCCTTGTAGCAAGGTATGTGTAGGGCTTTACTACTTTTTTGATCCAAGTGGTCGGTTGTCCACAGGCTGGCCACGCAGATTGTTTCTAGACAACATGAACAGCTAAGTAAGTTGGTATGATGCACATCAGATTGTGGTATGTGTATATTAGCTTTAAATGAATGGTTCCAAGATGTATGTTGAGGTGTTAGGGCGAGTGCTATTGAGGTGCCATCGGTTTCAAAAGAAAATAGAGCTTTTATATCACTCTCAAAATATCAGAGAGGAATATGTCATTCTGCCTTGGTACAGAATGGTTGGGTACCTGCAAGTATTGTAACAACACCACTGCCATACTTTAGAGTAATGTACCATCACACGTGTAAACCACGGGGTAGAAATTACCGTGCCAGCACTAGCCCAAGTGTTTGTAGTCCTTATTTGCTGCCTTTGAATTCGGCAGCTGATACTGGCTTTCCTTGGTTTCTGCTTGTTTAATAAGAGTCAAAATAGGTGCTAAGCAGCCTTATCTACAGTGAGATTAGATTCCATCGTTTGAAGTCAAACCACAACCCCCCCGGTCTAACACCTTGAAGGTGTGTGACATTTCTTGGTCCCCACCCTCAGGGTAAACACCCCTTAGTCAACTAAAGTGTTTCATCTTTGCTAGCACATGTGAAGAACTGAAAAGTCATACACAGAAAATGAAGCTTTTGCAGAGCGTGTACCTTCACCTGTGTACGGTGCTGGTAGCTCAGGATGACAGCTCTTCCATTAACTGGCTTTGCCTGATGTGCAACACATAAAGGCATCAGAAAGTGCAGCTATAGGCTCTGTGGTCATGAAGAAATTTAGACTACACGAAATTGATGACTTTATAAAAGCCCTGATGCATTTCAAGCTGAATTACAACCCTTTTTCAATAATAAATGATCATTGGGATATTGAGAATAGTCTGGTATGATGTTTTTTTCTCATTCAGAAGTACTATTCTTTTCAGTATAGTCATTTTTAGGTATGACATCATTCAAGGCCTTTTTTTCTAAGACAAGAAATTAATTGATACTTACACACCTAGAGAGACCCTATTTATCTATTGGGCTACTATTGTGTAATTCACATTTTGCTTTCACTACCATAGCATGTACCATGGAAAAAAGGTCAGCCAACTTCATCAACTTGCTGTCTTCTTTGTAAGTGACAGCATTTTGCATGTGCACACGTGCAGAACCACCAAAAAAGGATCCAATTTAGTGCTTGGCCTGGTGTGCCTATGTGTTCTTTATACTTACTTGTGTTAAGGCTTGACTGCTTCTGACACACTGCTACTGGGCAACCCAGTGCTACTAGGAGTGCACTGCATCCTGCCCTGACAGTATATAAATAAAAATGATTCCAAATACAATCAAAGATGATTCCTTGCATGTATGTGCATGCACAAGTGATAATTATTGCATGTTTCTTTTTATCCTGTTAAAAACATATTAAAAAATCATTCAAAGATGGCCGACCATGAGTGCATATCCATGTGCACATATCGGTGGCCATCTTTAAATGGTTTACAATATTGTGACAAAAAAAAATCCAAGATAGGCACAAGTGCACACATACATGAACAACTTTTTTGTTTTTTTTTAGAAAACGTCATAGAAAGAATTGCAAGGTTGTCACTAGTGAGTTCAAACACATTTACGCACCTATGAGTGACCTTTTTCGAATGCTTTCTCTTTTGGTTTCTCTTTTTTAAAACATCAAACTAATGAACTATAGCAAAGTCAACAAGCATTTGCAAAGCTGTTACTGTGAAGCATGATTTCTCAAATCAACTAGATCACCCGATGGCCACAGATTTTACAATTACAATGCATGTAAAGCGATGCAATGGTAACTGGATATTAACTTACAGTTGTATAGAAAAGTATAATTGGCTTTGTCAGTGTTTGTAAATGGGCCGACTGGTTAACACAATTACTGAGGTTTGACGAGAGTGGATGTCATTGTAGGATCTATGTGATGGGACTAATGTTGGGGATTTACATTGGAGAGGTATAGGGTTATTAGTGTTTATCTCTTGCCTCATGGTGGTCTACAGCGATTTTAGTGCAGTGTATGTATTGCTCGAAATCGTAAATATTTTGAAACTGCTGATATGTCATTTATCACGCCATAACAAATGCAGAACCGTAGAATTGTATCTGAAGACTTGCGCATAATATTTTAATCCTTTCTTCAGATGTTGAGAGTTAAAAATTTGGAGACATGTAAAATTACCTGGTTTGTCCCTCGTAAAGGAAGAGCTTATATATGACAATCAGGTTAGGCATCCTTTTTCTTTCAGGCTTTAATTGAAAGTGGTACGTGGAAAACTCGTTCATGTGTCAATGTGAACCTTTATTTATTGAATATGGATTTTTTTTATTTTTATGCTCTACATACAATTTGCCAAAGGAAATGTTTTTCAACACCCGTGGGGCCACATAGACATAGCTTGTTTTTGGTCGCAAACGGCCCAAGTCACAGAATTGGGCCGTTTGCGACCAAAAAAAAGCATTTTCTTTGTACAAAACCCTATTTTGTGATAAATCGCAAAATGGGTTTGGGACTCGCTATTAGGAAGGGGGTGTGCAAAGGGCGTCCCTTCCTAATAGTGACTCCCAGAAGTATGTATGATTGTTTTGCAACCCGGCATGCCGTCGTAAAACAAGCGCAGTTACCACCAATTTCAAATTGGTGGTAACCCATTCGCAAACAGGAAGGGTTCCCTTCCCTTTTGGAATTGGGGGCGCCAATATTTTTTTTAGGGCAGTCTGTGGTTCCACAGACCACTTCCTACTCTGAAAAAATGAAAAGGAAACTTTTTTTGTAATGCATCCCAGTTTCTTTTAATGAAAAACCGACTGCATTTGGAAAAATAACAGCTTTATTTAAAAAGCAGTCACAGACATAGTGGTCTGCTGACCCCAGCAGGCCACCATCCCAGTGAGTGCGGCCATTCACAAATGGGTCGCAAATTACAGCCTGCCTCATGTATATTAATGAGGCAGGTCCCTTTCTACCCATATGTGAATCGCGAAGAGTGTCTACATTCTGTTGTACATCAGGTTTGCGACTCGCAATTTACAAGTCACAAAACCTGACATTTGTGCTTGTGGTCCGTGATGTTGGAATAACCTATCAATCAGAGATGGGGCACTTTGCATGTTTGCAAAAACACTCACAGAGATGGAAGGAGGTGAAAAATAGGCCCAGGCACCAAAATAAAAGTGTCCCCTATTAGTGAATCAGATAGCTAAAAACGTGGCAAACATTCGCAAATCAGGCCTGTTTTTAGCTTGTAAAGACACGTTATCTAGGTGTTTTGCAATGTAAAGGAGTCTACATTTGTGTTTGCTGAAGGCAATGCCTGTGGTAATATCAGGGGAGTCCGCATTAAAATCCAACCAACCTGGCTATACAACAAGGCCCACAAACTGCTAAAAGACCAGTCCACACACTGACCAGTGAGACCAGCCCTTCGGGCACTGCCGGATTGCCGTGTAGGCCAGTCCGGTCCTCAGCACTGATATTGTCAAAGTGCAATATTGCACTAACACACTCTATTGGAGACATGGAAAGAAGGAAAACTTCACCTGGGATCAGTAATTTTTTAACAGTCAGATTTTCTGTGGTGTGGCTAGCTACCTCTGCAGCAAAAACCAAGGCCAATTGGCACCTCCAACAGACAAGAAATTTAGCTGGGATGCTAATAAGTAGTTTTTGAGCTGATGTTTTTGTTAAAACACATGCTGCTGTTTTGCATTTTATGGGCTAGATGTATCAAAGGTTTTTACCCACTCTATGTCAATGGGAAAATGTGTTCATACATATGGCCCTATATCTTTTGTGATACTATATTATATTGATGGTACTTGTTTAAATGAAATTGTGCTTTGCAAATAAACAATTTTACTGGTAAAAAAAGATTATCTATTAAATATGTTAACTTACATACAGATTGACAAGAAAGCTTGCCCTGGTACTGAAATCCTCCAGGATGATGATATTAAAGAATGAGAGCAATATGCACTAGGATGATACTGAAGGTTATTTACCAAAATAAAAAATGTGGAGTTTCTTAATTATAATGTAAAGTATTAAAATATTGTCTACAAAATGATTGTGATTCAAAATATCATTTTTATATTAGCGTATATTTACATTTATTTATGAATAATGTTATTTACTTTTAATATACACTTTAACCAATTTAAAAAATAACACTAAAATGTATATGTATATTAAGTTAACAAATTAACATAAAATAAAAACATACCTCATACATATAAATAGAATAATTTATTACAGTGAATAAAATAAATATAATCTTAATGTAAAATGTACATTTAATATATTATCTGAACAAAAATCAATTTTGCATATCAAACCAAAGTAACATTATCAATTTATTTAAAAATCTTTTATCATTATTAAATCCTTTTTATTAAAAATATAAACTTATAGTCTTCATTAAACCATTGTAAACATGTTTTCAGAAATTAAAACACATTTAAAATAGTTTAAATATTACACAAATAGATAAGAATTTTAAAAACCAAACCACTGAGAAATAATTAAATCAAATAATCTTATATATACATACATTTACGTTTGTACGTGATCAGAATATTTAAACACAATTCCAGACGAACTTACATGTACTAATCGAATTCGAACCTAAAAATCTCAAAGTAATAAAAACTGTCTAATTTAAAAACTATGAACTGGATTATTCTAACTCCAATCCAACTACTATTAAGAAAAATGCACACATAGGGTGGCAGTAGGGAGGACAGATGTACTATTTTAACTCTAGTTCAACAAACATTGAAGAAAGTGCATAGATGTAGGGGACATATGTACTATTCTAAATCCAGTCTAAGAAAGTAGGGGAAATGTATCTATTTGGGGGTGGTGATGGTGGTTAATTTTGCTATTCAAACTCCTGTCCTGGGAACACTGGCCAAAGTGCATATATTTGGAGGGGGTTTAAGGAGGTATTATTCACTATTCTAATACCAATCCAACAAACACTGAAAAGCATTTAACACACCTTCTATGTTCAATTCCAAGATCAAATTAATGCTAACCATTTCCTGCTCAACTACCATCTGGCTTCAGATCACCCTGCAGCACGAAGGTCACTATCTTACACATTATAGATGATTCCCTTGGGTCCACTGATGAAGATGACTCCTGCCTCCTGATATTGCTGGAACACTCAACTGCCTTTAACACATTCAACCTTCCTATCCTCATGCACTCCTGGGAGTCTTGAATCGGTTTCATCCACAATGTATTTTACTGGCTCTCCTACTACCTTTCCAAACAACACCAGGTTGTTCTTGGGGGTACCTCAAGGCTCCCAAAATGTCCCTTTCACCTGCAGAGCTCCCTCGGGCCCATACTGTCCCCATCTTCATCCTCTACATGAAACTTTTTGGTGCTCTACTCACAGGTGACAACATCTAGATTCACCATTTTACAAATGATATGCAACTCTACTTGAAAGTGTCCACTGCTTCAGACATCCAATGCCTCAAACACTGCCTGCATATGATCCGTATCTGAGTGTCCAGTGCATACCTGAAGCTCAACTAAGAGACAGTTTCTTTTATTTGCCAAGAACAAAGATGAAACACTACAAACCTGGCTCAATGATAGGGAACTTAACAGCTTTGAACTCCAACTTTCATTGACCTCCAAGTTACTCAGATTCAACCTGGACATTAACCTCACCCTCAAGTAACACATTGCCAAAACAGGACTGCCTAGTACCAGCTCTCTTTTCTACAGAAAGTGAAACTGTTCCTTGAAGAGAGTGACTTCAGAATCGATGTTCACGCCTTTGTAATCTCGCATTTCGATGGTGCTAATGCTTTGCTCTTTGGCCTATCAGACTCCACACTTGGACCCCTCAAGGGAATACTACACGCTGCAGGACATCTCATTTAGGGTCTGAAGAAATATAATCACATTACCTCAACCCTGATGGAACTCCATTAGCCCCTCTTGGTAACCTGCACCATCTTCAAAACTAGCTGCAATATTTACAAAGCCATCACGTTCAGCATCCTGCTTACCCTGCAAACAAACTCACCATCCCTGGTGGCTGTCTGCACTCCTGCAGCCAGGACACCATCAAACTGCAGGCTGAGAAGATTTTTAACAAACAAGGACGCCAACCTTTTTCACGTATGCACTGAGATTATAGAACAACATCCCCATATCCATCAGGGCAGGCCCAATTTAGGAAAGAGTTGACAATGCACCTCTTTAAATAACACTATCACAATGCATTAATACTCCATAAACCAGCTACCTCTTCTATCACTTGTTCACATTACAATATGAGCCTGTAAAATTCTCTGCTGCTTTTTGGATAGGTTTGTGATATACAAAGACCACATACATACATGCATATATACATAAATACATTCCTATATATATGTATATACATACCAAAGTAGATTAACTATTCTTACTCCAGGCCAAAAAAGTATTGTGAAAAGTGAGGGGAAAGGGTCAGGATTACTATTCTAACTCTAGTCCAACTAATATTGGGGGAAAGTGCATACATTTGTTGAGATGATATTTACTATTTTAACTTCAGTCCAATAAGCATTGGAGAAAGTGCATATATTTGGTGTGGGAGGTGAGATGTATTATTCTATCTACAATCCAACAAACACTGGGAAAAGTGTGTAGTGCTGGGGTCAGATTTACTATTCTTATTCCAGCGGAGAGAGTGAAGGGCAGATTACCCATTATTACACCAGGCATTATGGAAAGTGCTTACAATTGAGGAGTTCATTTTCTAATTGCTGCCCCACAAGCATATGCAAAAGTATATATGATTAAACATTCTTATAACTTGAGCAAAATCTTTGCACTAAGAAAATAACAAAAATGTATAACCACACATTGAAATTATACATATTTCCTAACTAGTTAAATATGGTTTGTTTAAAAACATTTTATACATCAGTTACGTTTAAAATTATAAATATCAAAAACAGTATCATGCAATGTACTAATTATTAAAAATGTAGCATTAAAATGCTCCCAAAGTTAAATATGAACTAATTAAAAGTTACATTTCAATTAATAGTATTGCACTTTATATAACTCATTAGAGTAATTATGTGTAGTTTATGAGTATATCATGATTGTAAAACACTATATGAATAACTAAAGTAAAATAACACAAGATCCTAGACCCCAAAACACCCATACCAAACAGAAAATAAATAGTAATGGTTGTAATAATTTACAAAATAGCCACACAATCCCCAAAAAATAAATGTAATTATAAAATATTTTGAACTAAAAATAATACCCACGCTGCCACCAAATAAATGCCTTATCCTAATTTAAAAAGGACAAAAAATTTATAAATAATCAATAATTAAATGATCATCTTTAAGATGAACTAAACTGCAAAACTAATATAAAAAACAATCCATAACAGTGAATAAATAAAAAGTCTGCCCACCCACGTCCCCAAGCACCACACACCCTAAAACATTTAAAAAATTGAAAATAATTAAACATGGAGTGAATAATTACCAATTGAAATTTTTAAATGGTTACTACAATTATGATTTAATGTCAATTAATATATATATTCTGCAATTAAAACGTTTACCACTAAATCACATGCAATCATCACAACCTGAAATTAAAATTACTAAAATAATTTGAAAATAATTAAAAATATTAACAAATAATTGACAATAAAAAATTACACAATTTAAATAATAATCAGTTAACAACTAATATATACTTAAAGAAAACTACCCACCATTTCCACGAGTAAAGCCAACAACAAAAATAATTTTCCATCACTATAATTCTAATAACAATTACAAACAAAACAACTTAATAATATTGAAGAACTAATAATATAAAACAATACATTAAATAAAATATAAATACAACATATATATTAAGCAATATTTTTAGATTTCAATATTATTGTAGCAAACTGAAAATAAAAATCAGTATGTTTGTCCACAATACTTTTTATAGTTACAGTATTTTGACCATGATATTAAGGTGAAACAATTTTTGGAGTCAATATTCTGGTTGAATATTATAGAGAGGAATGAGAGTGATAGGTAAGAATACATTTTAGGGGGTAGATTGAAAGAAAGATGTCCTATTAATAGACTGCATGTGTGTGGTTTTGATTTAAAGTGATTGTTGACTTAAAGGTGATAACTGCTCCCTTTCATCAGCTGGCAGATCTGTTGAACTAAAGAATGAACTAGTTAAAGCAATGATCATGTTTTTGCATGTGGGAGCACAGTAATTTTGTGCACACCTTTCAGTCGTGGAGAAGAGGTTAAGGATCATGTGAAAGGCAAGAGCAGCCTTTTGGGTTTGTAGGTGGATGGGCAACTGAGAAAAGCACACTTTATCAAGAAAGGGGGTAGAGAGGCGGACGCAAATCTGAGGGAGGGTGAGATTTTCCAATGTGAAGATTGCTAGGTGCTGGTATTAGGCCCTTTGTATTGAGACTGAGGAAGGACTGTTTACTGGGCTGTATTAAGTATGAACATTAAATGGTTGCAGTTTGCTGCCTACTATGAGGATTGATTTGTGAAGATGGAGAAGTAGGTAGATGTTAAAGAGGCTGGGACATCATTTTTCGGGTAGTGAATAGAACTGTTGGTATAGGAACTGGGTTGGCCATAGTATAGAGTAATGGTGCAGATGTCTCATGTAGGAATGAAGTTGAGGAAATTGGTGTTGAATAATAACTTGAGCAAAACAAACCACTTGGAATACAGTGAATGTGCAAAACAGCTGCAACAGCTTAAACACTAATACCTGATTACAAGTTCCATAGATCAGAACAGGGTGCATACCCACTCTAGGACATTCTGAGTAACCCAGTATACACTGAAGCAATCCATATAACATCCCTCTTCACCTTTGAGGTTATTCAGGTCTGTAGGAAAGTGTCCTTTTTGACATGGTCTCCCCCACTTATTGCCCTTAGTACTGACTGCTTTTTGACTGGGTCCCTTCTAACCAGGGGCCAGATGTAGCAAGCAGTTTTGCCCATTCTGTGTCTATGGGAAAATGTGTTCGTACATATGGGCCCAGGTCCCCAGTACCAGTACTAAAACAAGGTAATGCTCTATTCCAACCCAATTGGCAAGGATTTTAGCACCCTTGTAAGTCCTTGGTGAATGGTACCCCTGATACCCAGGGCATGGGCACTAAAGAGGGCACCTGAGGATTGCAGCATCTGTTATGCCACACCTATTGCAGAATGCATGAAATGGTGCAAACCACTTAAAAAACACAACATTGCACATATCCTGTGCCTAATGCCCACAACCAGTTCATATAATTGTAAGTCACCCCTACAACAGGCCTAAGAGCCCTAAGGCAGGGTGCCTTATATTACATGTGAGGGGACATTGGCATGAGCGGGTGTACCCCTGTAATGCCTAATTCCATTGCTAGGCATTGCAAGTGTTCAGGCAGTCATGTTAAGAACATGCACTGGTCATTACGAGTTACCCAGCTACATGATGGATGCATTGAAAATGCTGGTATTTGGTATCAAACACCTTGTCTTAACAAATCCATACTGATGCCAATATTGGACTTATTATTGCCTGCACCCAAAGGGCACCTTAGTGGTACTCCCTGAAACCTACTAGTCTTCTAGTGTGCTAGCTAACTGGCATAATCTAGCCTGCCACCACAGATGTGTTTCTGACCCCCTGCAGGTGAGAGCCACCCGCTCTCTCTGGGGTCAGGAAACAATGCCTGCTCTGGAGAAGGTGTTATCACCTCCTCCAGCAGGATGGCTAGTCAATCTGTGTACCACACCCAGAGGCTTCAAACCTCCTGCCGCCTTTGATATGCCACCCTGGCTTCCCCAGTCCTGGGGAACACCAACCCTTGCCCTGAGGCCCATTTGGCACCAGAGCAGGTGGGAAATTAGTTATTCAGAGAGGTGTGTCTCATTTCTAGGCTAGTCACACCCTTAAGGTGGGTGACCTGAACTGAACACTTGAGGAAGCTTCCACCATCTTGACAGAATGGAGCTAGGAATTATGGGTCAGGAAAATGCCCACTCCCCCACAAGAAGTGGTCATGTAGAGTATAGTCACCCCAGGGGTAAGTATCCCATTGGCTACTACCCTACATTCCCCTTAACGCCTCTAAATGTAGTACTTAGGTGGCCCCCTGACACCAGGAACTTAGATTTGTCTGCCTGAAACAAGAAGGCCAAAGAAGAGCCAAAGACATGAAAACTGTGGACCAGTACTGAACTTGGTGCAAAACCCTGCCTGGCTTCAGCTGTCTCGACAATCTCAAAGTCCAACTCATCCAGAAGTGGACCAGCCTCCCCAAACACTTGGAGGTCTGCCCAATACTTCATCGAGCCAGCAATATCTCCTTTTGACTGGAGGAGCCACTTCCCTGCACCAGCAGGCACCAACTGCAAATGCCCGGCCCCCTGTTTTGCTGACCATCGGGTCCACCGAGGGAGCAATGAGGAGGAGGAGGAGGTCACGGAGTGTCCAGGAGGTCAGCCCTGTGGATCCATCCAGTCTTTGAGATTCTGTGCCTACCTAGTGCACCTCTGCACAAATACCCAAGGTACCACAGCCAGCTGCAAGCACCAAGGCTTGTTTGTGTTTAGTTGGAACACCACTGCATCCAAAACGTACCTGCATGTCAAGGGACTTCAAGAAGGCCCAGCTCCACACTGAGAGCAGCCCTGCTGTGTTTCTTTTCCCTCTTCTGCAGGTACACCAAGAATCGTCGGAGCCTCTAACTCATCAACCTCTTCGGACAAAACACATCTGCACCTGAGCTGCCCAGCCCAGCCCAGCCCAGGCTTAAGTAAATCAACGGTGTCTCTGTGTGGTCCTGAGACCCTCAGGAGCCGATTCCCCCCCGGGATACTGACGGACTAGTCCCCCAGTCCCTACTTGCAGTCTTTTTCCTACAGGTACTCTTCCCATTGGCTTTAGCATGTAGCATTCAAGGCTACCCCCACGTACGGCACCTCTGCACCTGGACCCCCAGGGCAGGTAAACTTGATTTGCTGGTGCTTTCCCAGACCACAGTCCTGTAAGCAGTCTGTAAGTATATCTATGCAGTGAATATCTCTTCCATAGGATAACATTACTGTGCTTGAGGCTCATGCCTCAAATCTGACAGCTCGCTGCTACATTTACTGTTTTTTCTGTATAAAACATTAACTTCTAAAGTACTTACCCAGTAACGTTGAACTTGGTGTCAAAATAAATATATAAATCTTTGTTATTTTTTAAATTGGTCTCGAATTTCTTATTGAGTGTGTTCTCATTTACTGACTCTGTGTACAACAAATGCTCAACACTCTCCTCTGATAAGCCTAAGCTGCTCACCCACACTACCACAAACAGAGCACTGGGGATTATTAAAGTAAGCTCCTGTAAACCAATAATAGTCGTCTGGACTATCTGCGTGGTGTACCCCTACATTTGATACACTTCATAGATACCCAGCTCCCTACAAGGCCTGAAAGTAGTTTCCTGGCCATTAAAGGGTCTTCTGAGTCAACTTGTGTTTGCACCAAAATTCCCTTTGTAAAATCATTTTAAGTCCTCAGTAAATTTGAACCACAGTTCTTTACACCTGCCTTCTCTGTATTAACTAAGCACCCACCATTCTCTTAACATTACCTTATTTGGAACCCAGACTTTACACTTCCTGACTAAAATTCTGGCCATGCAGTCACTGTGTGATAAATCGGATTTAATTAAATCTCCAGACTTAAAACCAGGTTTTTAAACATATTCATTTTAAAACCCTGCAGGCTTACTTACAAGCCCCTTGTGCAGTTCGTGCTCACTTTTTATAAGGGAACACTTGATGCACCTGCAGCGCAAGGAGCTTGTAAATAAGCCCCTCTATCTTAGACTTACTCATTGAAGGTCTTATTTCTCAGTAGCAATATACTTTAACCATTTGAAACATCAAAAGTCACGTGCTACTTTATAATGGATGTTATCAATACTTAACCGAATACTACACTTTCGCCCTCGTCTGCATGAGTTAGCATCCCTGGAATCTGTGTCACTCCTTATAGGCTGCAGTTTGCATCTCAGATACTTAGGCCCATATTTATACTTTTTGACGCTAAACTGCGCTAACGCAGTTTAGCGTCAAAAAATTTAGCGCCGTCTAACGCCATTCTGAAGCGCCATGCGGGCGCCGTATTTATGGAATGGCGTTAGCCGGCGCTAGCAGACCGGCGCTGCCTGGTGTGCGTGGAAAAAAACCACGTAGACCAGGCAGCGCCGGCGTAGGGGGAAAATGGCGTTAGGGCGTCTTAAAATGGGGCAAGTCAGGTTGAGGCAAAAAAATCGCCTCAACCCGATTTGCGCCATTATTTTCGACGCCCAGACGCCATTTAAATGACTCCTGTCTTAGTAAAGACAGGAGTCATGCCCCCTTGCCCAATGGCCATGCCCAGGGGACTTATGTCCCCTGGGCATGGTCATTGGGCATAGTGGCATGTAGGGGGGCACAAATAAGGCCCCCCTATGCCACCCAAAAAAAATTAAAAAATATAAAAAATTATACTTACCTGAACTTACCTGAATGTCCCTGGGGTGGGTCCCTCCATCCTTGGGTGTCCTCCTGGGGTGGGCAGGGGTGGCAGGGGGGGTCCCTGGGGGCAGGGGAGGGCACCTGTGGGCTCATTTTGAGCCCACAGGCCCCTTAACGCCTACCCTGACCCAGGCGTTAAATAGTGGTGCAAATGCGGGGTTTTTTGACCCGCCACCTCCCGGGCGTGACTTTTGCCCGGGAGTATAAATACGACGCATTTGCGTCGCCGTCATTTTTTTAGACGGGAACGCCTTCCTTGCATCTCATTAACGCAAGGAAGGCGTTCACGCAAAAAAATGACGCTATTTGCCCATACTTTGGCGCTAGACGCGTCTAACGCCAAAGTATAAATATGGCGTTAGTTTTGCGCCGAATTTGCGTCGAAAAAAACGACGCTAATTCGGCGCAAACGGAGTATAAATACGGGCCTTAGCACGGTATGCTATACCAACTACCGATAAATCAGGATATCTCGCTAATGTATTGCATTAATTAATACAATTGTTTTGTTTGTGGTTAGATGTGCTGGTTGTTAGATGTTGACGTGGTTAAGGAGAATGGGGTGCTTGCGGCTTAAACTAATATCAGCATTTCAGACCTGAGGAAAATATTACTTTGCATGCCAACTTCCCTTATGATTTGAATGTAAGCTGTTCATATCCATTTGGAATCACATTTTAAAAGTCGAAAAATCTTTCTGACTCCTAAAATGGGATTAGTAAATGAGAAAAGCATTTGAATGGTTGCAAATTATTCTGCTAGTAACCATTAACAATTCTAGTACATCTGACCCTATCGTAATAGAATCTGCTACCCTCAGTAATGAATGTCACTGGTTTACTCAGCACTACCATTAAATAAAAATACTATAGCACTGTTATTTTTTAAAGTTTCTAAAATTTGGGAACAAAACCAATATTAGCTATCATGAATCGTTTGCCAGCCTTCATTTGACACTTCATAATTTCAGTTCCTTAGCTATGTCTCTATCTTTCTGTCACTGATGTGGATGTGATCTCTACCTCGAATTTTGTTATTTCGCTGCACTTCATACTTGATATGTGTCTGTTTTGGAACACATCTAATAAAATCAATATGAAGAAAGAGAAATATCATGATGTAATGTTTAACTGGAAACACAATTCTGAGATGTTGTGACTGCAGCATTTCTATTTCCGTAGACGTTATGGTGCTTTGAGAATCTAACTGTTGTTATTTGTGCCAGCAGTTTTATTCACATCCATCTGAGCTGAGTTCAGAATGGTGAATCATGGATGGAACAATTATGGTGCCAAGTGGGAACAAAAAAAACAAAGTAAAACTCCAAAAACAGATTGTTTACCTTGTATTTTTAAAAGTCTGAGGACTCAATCTTCTGATACTATTTCAGTATCATCCTTTCACACTCTAAATCCCTTGGAGTGTTATAAAAGAACAGAATAGTCAAGGTGAGGGAACAACTGTTTTGCTGGTATCCTTGGAGATTTGAAACAATTGACTTCTCAAAATATCTATCCTTACAGATTTAGAAATATTAAGCCTAATTCTTCATATGTTCTCTACACCACTAAAATGTTCTGAATACTACGAAGGGCAAGAACTTAATCTTGGACACATTTTCAAAGTCTTCCTAATATGTAGTTTCCCCTGAGTTTCCCCTGATGCATGCCCATAGAAGATTCAGAGGTCCAATACGAACGTGGAACTAAGGGAAAAAACAGAAGGTTTCTTATCTGCCTTGTAATAGTTTCGCTGGCTCATTAAAGTCAAGAAAACCTCTGCCTGCTCCACCATTGGAAACCCTTTGCCAGATGTCCAGCTGCCCAACAACAGATGGTATAACATTGTCAAATGGCACATCCCTTTTGACTGGCCTTCTGAGAAGCAGTTTATAGGTTTCGGCTATATCTGTCTTTTGGCAGACTATTTCTAGAAAGTACATATATACTTATAATAGGATTTTGGTCAGTCCTCTACTCATGGTTGGATGGCTTTGGTGTTTATCTGAGGTATCTGCTCTTGATTTGATGGTTTTCCTTCCCGTTTTTGTGTTTGTCCTGCTCAGGAGCATTTTGATTTCACAGTTTCCTGATTGGAAACGTTTTATCCTTTGACTGCTATGAGAGGATTCTTTTTTATGCAGTATTCAGCACTTCTCTACTGCTTTTTCTCTGCTTCCCCCTTGCCATTGACTCAGGGCCAGCCTTTACCGTGGGTGAGCTGGGTCCGGACCCAGGGTGACAATATTCTGAGGGGCCCATGGAGTTGTGTGCATTAAGGTTTTGCCAACAACAGCACCTTTCTCATCTTGCTTCAGCCTTGTCCTGATCCCTGCCTGTTTATTTCTGTCTGATTTGCCACTTTTAAGTGGTTTTAGTCCTTTGTTATCATTATGTGGGCAATGTTTGTAACACCCCTTTGGCCCCCTTCCTTGCCCTCCCTTTGTCCTCTCACCCCTGGTGACACACATCCACAAAATCACCATCTGCGTGAGGCAGCTAAGCTATCAATGAGTTAGGTGAGCTGGGGGAGGTCTGGGGTTGTTTGTGTCCAGGGGCCAGTTGCTGCTCATCCAGGTACTGACCAGTGAACACAAAAGGGACCCCCTGCTGCCTCATTTCGTTCACTACCGTCAGCAAGGGCACCAAATTTCTCTCCACCCACGCCCAGGGCTCTATCTTAGCAAAGGCCAGCTTTACATTCACTTTACACTTTCCTCGTCGATGCTCCTTACTTAGCTCCTCATTCCACTCCACGTGTTAAACATTTGTTTTTTATTTGTTTACTTTTTATTTATTTTTGTAAGGATGGTACAGCAGCTCCAAAGTGCTAGTGGGTCTCATGCTTCCTTTTCTGCACAGTATGAGCACTTTGAGTGTGCTTTCCACCCTGTTATCATGGTAAATTTAAAAAGTCCACTGTGTGTCATGATGCACGGATACATTTGTGTCATGGTGCAGGCTTACATTGCTATCTTCAAATAGGTATTCTCAAATATAAAACCCATTTGAAGATTGCCAGCCATGCATGCCCTTGTTTCATGAAGCATACGTTTGCATGAGTTATCCAATCCAAAAAGCATTGGCAAAGCCAATAGCTAAGTATTTTTAGAGTTGAGAACTATTGGGTTTCAGGTGCTTGTTCATATTTGCAACCACCTTGAAAGGCATAGGTTGTGGGGTCAGTAGCTGACATTAGACTGAAACGATTGCATCTATTCTTGCACTTTTGTGAAGCTCCATTGTGAATCAATAAACTACAAAGCAGGTACCTTAAATGCGTCTTGTACTAGCGTTTTCCAGTACAGTGCCTTTCACTCTATTTGTGAACTCTCTCTGACAAGATTACTGGAGTCAAAGTCAAGATCCTGATGATGTACACTATAAAACAATGCTAGGTAATCCTCTTATCAGGGGTGGCTCCTCCGCAATGGAAGAGGAGCGTCACCCCCCCCCTGGCAAAGAGCCAGGAAATTAAAAATAAAATGATAGTTGACTATTGTTTTGTTTTTCATCTACTGGCTTGGACCAGCAGTGCAGAGAGGGACGTGGCTGGGTCACCGGATGTGGGAGGGGGGAGGAGAGAGTACACCTAAGTGCGCATGTGTATTTGGCCGGGCATCTCAGGCCGGCCAAACACACATGCACATTTAGATTTCTCCAGCCCAGCTGTGTTAAACAGCCGGGCTGGAAAAACTGCACAGACCCCAGGGCTGTGTCTGAGCGGCAGTCCAAGCCACTCAGACCAATCCTGGTGCTTCTTTCATGCTATGTTTTATCATGAAAGCAGCACCAGGATTGCTGGGGAGCCTGTGCTGGTGTCCCAGCAAATGCTGGAACACCAACCATCAGGAGCAGAGGAGCGAGGCGGCAGGAGTCTGAGGGAATGGTGGGAACGGTAAGTTAATTTTTATTTATTTTTATTGTTTCTCTGTTTCCGTCGTAGCCCCCCTACCCTACACCCCCCCCCCTTGACATTTGCTGCGGCCAGAAACAAAAGCTGTTTGGGCCGTTGCAAATGTCTAATTAAGTAGAAATATAGTGAAATATGGTGAGCTGCAAATAGCACTGTGAAAGTAGTCAGAACGTATGAAACATTAATATTATATTTAATATTAAATTGGTATCGATAATAACTTCCCGAACTTCAACAATCCAACTTAACACAGTGTATTAGTACAGAATGTGATTTGGGCTATAAAGCGATTCTTAATATTTCTAATTAAACACAAATCATTATTCTATTCGTCTCTGAGCATCACCTTATTTGCCTTTAAAATTTAGAGTATAAAAATAACAAGATCCAATTTCAGAATTCCTAAACCAATGCTATATGATCCGACTGAAAATAGAACAGGATAGCAAATATGGATTTTACCATGGTAACGATGCTGCATCAAATCCAGACCTGCCATTGCGGCGACAACAAATCAACGTGTCTACTGTATATTTCTTTTAGGTCTACTTGAAATGTACATGGTAAAATAGATATTCTTATGACATGACATACCATGAAAGTTATTTATTTCTTAAACATAAATATGCAAAAAGCAATTTTTTTATTTAAATGGGAAGGTTGATTTTTTTCAGTATTTTGATTTATTTTCAATAGACAAGAGAAATGCTAGAATCTATTGTGTCTTTTTGCTCCTAATGCATGCTCTCTCTTTGTCGCCTCATACTACTGCTTCAATTGAGACCATCAATAGCCCACGCTAGAATGTATTTGCTGTAATTGTCCTGTAAACAGGAGTCACCCAAAGGACATCAACTTAATTTTTGGCCTCCAGTGTCAAATCCCTCCACTTTTAAAGAGCATTTTACAATTTTCAGTTTTACATTTTACTTTTGTATGTACTTTATTAATCTGCTAATAAATTGTGCTACAGGCCCCCAGAGGGTCGCGGGCCACAGGTCAAAAACCACTTTCCAGGCACATGCTGTGCAACACAAATTCATATTTTTAATTAGTGGTAGCTCTCATCAATAGTTCACATACACTTAAATGTTACAAAGTTTAGTGGGATGAGAACGACAGATAAACAGCAGTTCTGTGTTGCAAAAGAGAACAAAAAATGCAATCCATGCCATCATGAATGGAATACGAGCAATTGCTGACACTGTGTATATCTCATTAGAAGCTCAACAGAGAGTTATAGCTGAGTACAGCCATGGACAAGATACAAATACATAGGAAACCAATTAGTAGACAGAGAATATATATATTTGGGACGCTACTAGTTGAGATGGAGAGGATTCACAGTGAAACGCATTAATCCAGCACTGATACTTTATCTTCCCTCCAAAATGTAGGATCTCTTCCAAGGAAGATCTGTTTGACTGCTATACACAGTGATGATACAAAGGACTGTAATAAGTTGTAGTTGCAGTTATGCAGTGCTTCATCCCCATGAACAGGCACTGAAACACCTTTGTGACCAGGTAACGCCTTACTATGTAGAGCAGGGATCTTCACACTGGGGGGTGGGCCCCCATAGGGGGGCCTCAAGTGATCCCGGGGGGACCAGGCTCTGGCCAAAAGAAACAATATGAGATAACAGTGCTTTGTTTTAAACAGAAATTTTAAAAAGTAACATAACAGTAATGTTTAAATAAGCCTAGATGTATTAAACATTGCCAATTTATTGGAATAATTGTGAAAAGCTCTGAAGGGGGGCTGAGGTTTTTTTTTTAACCGTGGGGAGGGAGGGGGCCAGGATTAAAAAGTTTGAAAACCACTGAGGTAGAGAGTGCGTCGATAAGAGTGGAGGTCCTACCCGTCTTGATTAGAAGACTAGTTGAGGTTCTTGTGTTGATACGAGCCTGAGTTCGGGGTCTTTTCTCCTGCATTTGTGTCTAAGATTGCTTTTGGTATCTTACTGAATACACTCCTGAATCATCTTTTGTAGTAAAGCCAAGTCTTTACTGTGTTGCTTAATTCCACGTGGTCTGGATGTTTCTTGTCTTTGTTGTGAGAAAATTCTATACTTTTACTGCTGACACAGTGTAGAAGGTATCACCGATGCATGACTGATAGTGTGGGAGATTCAGCAGGGATGCCGCTCTGGAGGGAAAAGTTCTGCTCTGAAATGTTTTATTTGATGAAGACTCTCCAGAGAGCTTAATTTTCCTGGCAATCCGTCATTATTCTCCTCCAGGATTGTCCATGAAGAGGCTGTTCTGAACCTTTCCTCCTCTGGTCAATAAACCTCCTGCGTAGGAATCAAGCACTGTTCTAGGTTCCCCTGTGAGAACCCTCCCTGCAAGTGCTCTCTGAACAGTAAGTCCAAATATTTCCAACTTTCGCTTTCTAAACGCCCTTAATTTAATTCAGCAAAAACAAAGTTTCCCTTGCCAGCTGTCTGCATCGTTTTACCTTAACTAGTAAGTTCACTTACCAGCTTCTTCTATTCAACTCTCTTCTCCTGCAGAAAGGGCTCTACTCCCATAATATGTTAAGTGGTGTTTAAAGTGGCATATGAACATTACAATGGATTTCCTTAAGTCAGTTCAACTCGTTGCCTTTTTCAGAAATTCTAACAAGAACTGCCCAATTTCGAAGCAAGTCATCTCACGCTGGATTTCGTCTTGCATTGCCTTCTGCAACATTGAGGCTTGTAAGCCTTTCAGACCAAAAGTGGGTGGGTACTCCACTCGATGAATGGTGGCTACAGCAGCATCTGTGGGAGTGCCCCTCAAAGAGATTCGCAAAGATAAAGGGGGGTCTCTACCCACATCTTCTCCAGACACTCCTGCTGTGACATCCAGCCAAGATCTGAAGCTGCAGTACGCCAGGCGGCTCTTGCTTTTACAAGATGAGCCTCATTCCCGCCTTCCACTTATGTGCGTAGACTTCACTACTGCTTTGGGAGTCATAATTCAAACATTTAAATCTATGAAAGATGCTGGAGAAGAAAAAGTTACTTACCTGGTACTACCTCCTGATGTTTGCTGTACATGTATTTCCGCTGTCAATTATGTGACGGTCTGGACACACAATGAGTGCGTCGTTTATGCACATGTAATTTATTTGTATGTTTATGTTCACTATTTACTTGTCATTATAAGAATTTTTCAGTCAGCACAAAACTGTTACATATAAAGATTAAATCCTAGTCAAAATGAGCTGCTTTGCGCACTGGCAGTGATAAAAACTTTTGTAATGAATCTCGCCATGCGATAGTTTCCATGAAGGTGTATTTACTTGCAACGCATTCATTTTAATTTCCTGTCTGTTACGCTTTTGTACAAGTGCTATTCCAGAACATGTGTATGTTATTGTGTTTCCATGCATCACAATGTAAAACCAATGACACGCTAGCGGGAGAGTATGGCAGTGTCATGCTAATAATTTGATTGTCTCATTAGGAGGCGATTAAGGATTTAAAACCAGATGCAAAATATTGGGAATATTTCTACATTTTGACTAAATCATGAACTGAATTAGCATAGAAAGCTACACAGTACTATCAAAAGGTCAATAAATGCATATATGAACAAATTACATTTATGACATCAGTTAGGGCAGGAATATCATTATATCTTTGCAAGTGTTCCGTTTTCTTCCAATATTTGTCCATTTTGGTACTGAAACAATGCTAACGTCGGATGGGACATTTTTAGAAGGAATGATTCATTATTTTCAATGTCTATTACATGTATTCCAACGTGTAGGATTGTTGCTTCCGAAAACCAAAGTAAAACACCTATGTCATTAATCAGGAGCTGCATTGGGGATGTTGTTACCTGCCTCATAGAAGTTCTGACCTCTAGAATGGTTGGCCAGGGTGATCCACTTGTGAAGGTGCGTTACATTTAGTACGACACGTTTTGTAACTCATGATCCATTTGGATTACAAATAGATCTCTTGCTCAGATTTGCTGAATATGTCTCAGGTGATGGATTAGATGACATAAATAAATGTGTAAACTTTTCTGAGACTGCTCAATTACAAATGTCTAGTGGCATTGCTAACATTGTGATCTGAGAGATGTGGGATGTTTTACAGCTAGAATACAAGGATACATTGTCTCTTTCCTCTAAGAGGACTCAGCAGTACTTGCATTGCACCGTACGCTTCTACTGACTTCTGAATTGGTTATGAAGTCGCAGCAAAGAATATGGAGGGGGCCTCCTCCGAACTCACCCAGGCCAGATGCTATGCTGAGCTAGCTGGCAACGTCTCCCCTCCGCACCCAGGGGCTGCGTTGGCCTTTTTACACCACTGGATGGCCCACCACACAGCTTCCCAGAGATCAGTAGCAGCGTTCAATACACCACCCGGAGGCGTAGAAAACTTGAGGGCTCTCCTGAAAAGTACATGGATGAAACAGTGACACTGTTGTCTGAAATGACCAATCTAGTACACTGGATTCCCACTCTAGGGCGGTGATCTCCAGTACATCAGCTGTCTGTTGCGATATGCGTCTGTTTCACGCACCAGACTCAAAATTGTCCCTCTTCACATTTATTGAAAGCGTGGGTAGCCTTTACACAGGATTGTAAACATTTTATGCACTTCATTGGCTCGAAGCGGTGACTATGCTATGTGTGTGGTTCATTGAGTCACACCATGAACGTGTTAGCTCCTCAAAATCTAAAGCAAAACGCGTGGCTGGACCATGGATCTGAGCCTGTTACAGACACGAGTCAGCAAAGAGTGCCTGTGATGTTCTTTAAATGACAGTCCTTATATTCTCCCATCTCTAGATATGATGTATGATATACCTATGCGATTCTACTAGGATGGAGTGAACTTTAAGATGCAGATACATCATAGCTGATACAAACAGGGCCCTCAGTACCTGGTTAATAAGATCCAACGCTACCACCCCCCTGCACTCTCTGTTCTTTTACCACTCTTAGGGTTAGAGTGTCAAATTCACGAAGGGTCAGGTGCAGTGGTCGCTACTTTTTGGTGCTGGTGAGTAAGGAGTGGAATTTGCTTACCAACTATTTGAAGGCCGTTTCCCAGGAACTCATCTTAAGGAAAACACTAAGAGGCATATTTAAGAGTCCCTAGCACGACCGGAGTATCAATTTTAGTGACGCACCGTGGCGCTATGCACTGCATCATATTTACAAGGTGGCGTTAAGTCACATTTTGTGGCTTATCATCACCTTGTAAATACAGCCCCTTCACATGCAGCACTTTGCATGGAAGGGGCGTGCAATGGGTGTTGCTGTGGTCGTGCCACAGCAACATCCATTGCATTTTGATGCTGCCCCTGATTTACACATTTTCGCAAACCTGAGGCAGCGCCAAAATCTAATGCCACCCTAGGGGTGGCGTTAGAGTGGCACAGCTAGGAGAAATGCTTCCTTTCTGTGTGTGCTGCATTTTTCAGCACACATAGAAGGAGCAAATCGCCATTGAAGATGGTTTTTGTGGGGTAAGGTGTCCCTTCCTGCACAAAAACAATCCCCCCCTCAATGCAGCCATTCTTTCACTATGGTGCAAGAGTGGTTGCATTGGCACACAGCAGCAAATGTTGTGCCACACAGGGAGAAACACAGGGGTGCACCGTATTATTGTAAATATGGCGCATCCCTGCCTTTTGAAAATGACAGTCTGCGACGCTGCCGAATTTGGCGCAGCAACACACACATCATTTCACTTAAATCTGGCCCTAAAATTCCATATTTTTGCCTTAACTTAGGGCAGTGTAGCAGAGTCACATCGGGATGTCTTTCAGCACCGAGACACTTCGCTGAGTATCTGTGTACGTTATAAATCTGTCATTCATTTATTCCATTCATTCATTCACCTCTGGGGAAAAAAAAACTTTGCCAGGTTAATGCATCAGTCACGGTGACAGTTGCATTACCCGATCACTTAAAAAAACCTGCGCTCTCAGCAGCTTTGGAAAAGTGCCATAACCAGAAAGAAACTATTGGTCCCTGAAATGTAAGTTCAGTGTGGACAAGTAACTTTCAGGTATTGGATCGTGGAGTGATTTTTTCTACAGGGTCTCTCTCACTGCAGCAGAAAGACACCTATTTTTTACAGATTGTTTTCTGTTTAACCCCTTGCGATTAATGTTTAATCACAATGGTTGTTTATTTATGATGCCACTAGTATCTTTAATGTCCGCTTCAATTAACGTTTCTCGAAATTACCACTCGTAGTAGTGGTGTACTGCTGGTGGGAGTATGTGCTGCATTACTACCAGCTGGATTGTCTGGTAGAGAGCTGTTCCTGACATAGTGGTAGTGTACCACCAGCGATTAATCTCCTTCAGTCAAACCTCGTGGTTGCCTTTATCACAAGAGGATCTAAAATAGTGGTGAATATGTGGAATTTATTACCACAGATGGACTATGGAAACTGTTGTATCCTAGCAACGGGATGCCTCTACTGCTGTGTTCTAGAGTTGGAATGCAGCAGTCAGTAAGCAGACAGTTGCTCTGGAGGCTGGACATGAGATGAGGTTGTTCTAATTAACTCAAATAAATCTGCATACTTACTACTACCGCCTCGTTTCTTAACAGAAACTGTGATTTGGTCTTTGTGGAAATTTGTTGGCCAGATATCAGAGACAGTACACAGGTGTGTGTATGGATAGAGGCTGGTACAGGGATCCTCTGCACTAAAAACTGTTAAAACAAATCAATTTAACATAGACAACATCCAAATTGTTTCAGTTCATCTCTGCATCATAGAGAACAGTGTCAGTAAATATAACTAATATTTATGTGGAAAGGCTCACCATCTAGAGTGCCTTTTACATTCTGGGGCACCTCAGTGAAAGAGCAGACATTTCCATTTATCATAATAAAATGGCTGCGCCAGGTATATTACCTTCAGGTGTACAAAGTGGAAGCTATTTCACTCATGGTTCCCTAAAAACCTTTTCATACATCTGATGTTAATATTGCTGAAACATGGGTAATGTCTAATGCCTCAAACAACGGTATTTCAAACACCCTTGCTCAGCCAGGTGAAGCAGGGGATTGTTTCTAGGCCTCACTTGTCCAACGTAATGCCTAGGGCAGAGGGAAGTGAACCTAGCAGCACGTGACAGTTGACAGAGACGGCATCGTCAGGGAAAATGCGCCCTCTGCTTTTGTCTTCAACCTCCATTGGCACACCACCATGACTGTCTGTTATGTGCTGACTCCTGCTACACCCGGCTGACCCGTGACTTGTAAAAATGCATTTTGACAGATGCTGTATTGTGCCTCCACAGCGCTGGCCAAAGTGTGTGTTTATTTCCTCCTCAGTCTATATGGAATGGCGGATTGCTGATGGGCCATGGGACTCGCACTGACATGCATAGGCTAAGTGGGTAGAGGGGACAGAGAATCTAGGAATCTTTTTTCCCAGAATTCCTATTGGCTGCCTGGATGCTTAGGACTGTTCAAATTACAAAATTACCACATGCAACAATGATGTATGCAAGACATTGCAGAGGAGAGGAGAGCTGGTCTGAAACTGTACTGCAGCGCTGTGGTGCCATTGTCTGCTCATTATATTAATTGTTTAAAGTGAAGTTTATTGAGCAGAAAAAGAGAAATATACAAAAACACCACAAAATATGATTAGTGAACAGTATAATGAATACAACTGAATAATAAGTAAATAGTACAATGCAATATTTATGTTTATGCTTCTGCTCATTGTATTAACAGGACAAGAAGCAGCTGGCGGTGAGGCATGCACCTCAGGCATTCAGCTTCAGAACTCAATAGCGAATTTATGTGTACTGTTTCAGCTTAGAAAAGGCTGTCACAACCTTATATCTTCCTTTGGAGACACAACTGATATATTTTCACTGGTAGTACCTTGTGAGTTATAAATAGATGTTCCTTCAGACCAGCAATAGGTCCAAATGTTGACATTTTCACTGAAGTTCTGAATTTGATTTATAAAACCATTAGGAAAATTGATAAGAACAATTGTGATAATTGTAAAAAGGATGTAAGTCTTCCTTCCCCTTATCATGTGGAAGTGGTCCTGTGGCACACAGCAGCAATACTTGTGTTTCAACAACTGCACAGGATTTGTTCTATTCCTCAAAAGCCCCTTTCTTTCTTTCTGTTTGAATTTTCTTTTTGGATATTAGAATCATGTTATTTTCTCTCTTCTTATTAGTATCATGTTTATGTAAATAATTATGAATGCAGTGGTCGCTACTCAACAGAGGTGGTGGGGCGGGAAGGATAAAAAACGAAAAAAAACATTTTTAAGACTCTTACCTCTCCTGTTGGGAGAGACAGTTCGTCTCTCCATCGTCCTCTTCTCCCCGACACCCGAAAGCACACAGGCTCCCAGACTCCCCTAAGCCAATCACGACTCCGCTGTCAACATCATTCCGACTCGCACGGGTTGAGCGGATGTGGATGGAGACAGACGCTAACAATCCCATATTTAGACGGCTGAAGTCCCCTTGTGTGTTGCTACAGAGTCTATTTTTGCAATCGGTTGTATTATTTTACAACACTGAGGTGCTCTTTTTGACTTTGGCAGTCTTTTGCCAAGTCCGCCGCCGAAGCGGGCGCCAAAAGTCCATCAGTGTTAGTGGTCTAAAGACTGCCGCATTACGATTCTCCAACAGATTTCCACCCATAAACAGGTAGAAATCCAACACCGTCAGCCTGATCGACAGCGAGTGAGAGGCAATTCCACCGCCAGCACTGCCACGCCAAAAGGACCTCGCCCACCATATTACGAGAAGTAATGTGGCACAGCGGTCCTTGCACGGCGATACAGCATTGGTGGTGGAACTGCTGACATTCACCCCCTTCTGGACGACCACCACGACGTGGGCTGCTGTGTGGCTCAGACAGGTAGGTGGATCAACCAAAAGGGGAGTGTGTGTGTGTGTGTGTGTGTGGTAGGTGCATGTATGTGTGCGAGCATGTGTGTGTGTCGGAATGGGTGCATATATGTGTGTCTGTATGCGGAGGGCATGTGTGTGCATGCATCTGAAGGGGTGTGTGTGTGTGCATGTATGTGAAGGAGGTGTGTGTGTGCATGTATGCGAAGGGTGTGTGTGTATGCATGTATGCAAAGGGGTGTGTGTGTGTCTGAATGCAGAGGGGGGGTTTGTATGTATGCGTGCGGTTAGGTGGGGGTGTTTGTATGTATGCGTGCAGTCCGATGTGGGTGTTTGTATGTATGCATGCAGTCGGTGGGGGTGTTTGTATGTATGCGTGCGGTCGGGTGTGAGTGTATGTATGCGTTCAGTCGGATGGGGTTTGTATGTATGCATGCAGTCAGGTGGGGGTATGTGTCAGGAAGTGCGTGGGCGAGTGGGGGTGTGTGTCAGGAAGTGAGTGTTGGGTGTGTGTCTGCAAGTGTGTGGACATGTGGGGGTGCGTTACTGCCAGGGTTTTCATGGTGGGGTGACCACTGCGAAAAGCATGGCAGTTTGCTGCCTCGTAATACAGCCGATGGTCTTCGGTATGCCACCGGCCCAGAGGTGCTCATCGCTGGCCGTGCGGGTCTGACCGTACTGGAGGGACTGGCGGCGTTGTGGCGGTTTGGCCTCAAAACTTGCAATGCAACAGGCTTTACCGCTGGCATTAAGACCGCCACTGCGAGTGTGGGGGTTTTAAGACTGCCACATTCGTAATGAGGGCCTGAGTCCCGATGATTGTCTGATGGACCTCTCACTGTCATCACAGGCCGAAACGTTAACATTACCTTCTCATTTGACAAGCAGAATTGAAAGTCCATGATATTGCTTGAACTAAGACTGAAAACCAGGCAATTTTTGTGCAGGACTGTGTCAAGAGGAGGGTTATAACCCCTTCCTGGATCTTCTGTTGGAATTCAGTCTTGTGATCTAGGGGGTTTGCATAGAGTGTTATTGTTTATGAGATGGACATTGTTGGATTTGTTGTACATTTTTTGAACTTCCTGAATCATATTGAGTATTATATTAGGTTTTAACTGTACGGAGTTGTCTTATTCATTAATTCAAGAATGGATCGTATATACACAAACTATATCTAAACAATTCCTCTAGTAGCATTTTTAAGTGAGACATTGTACCCAGTTCCTAAGGGAATACTGGGTTGCCCCTAAGTGTGCTCATTCAGTCATCAGCATGACAGCAGTGTCATGATTGGTCTGAGTGGCCTGGTTCAGCGCTAAAAAAAGGAGCAAAACTGTAACCTTCGCACTTGTATAGCACACTACTCACCTGTTAGGGCCTCAAGGCACATACCGCTGTGGAAACCCTCCTGGCTTTTCCCTGTGAGGTGCCCACTCCTGGACAGCCCCAGGGTGAAGCCAGGCATCCAAGCGCTGTGAGGACTGTTGTGGAGATTAAGCAAGCTATTGCCCAGCGTCACAGAGTGGGACCCATTAATTAGATTAGGCACTGAGGTGAGAATTATCTGGTCCAAGGTGGGAATTGAACGCTGTTTTTTGGCCAGATCTCTGCATCAGGGTCTGCCGCTCTAACCATTGTGCCACACTTCTCAACCTGGGCGCTTATTTCACCCTGCTGTGTGGTACAGCCAGGTGGAGAAATGCTAAGTGCTCATGACCGTTTGGCTGGCCCAACACGGCAGGCCTAACAGCCATGCGCACTTATGATGCACTCCATTCATCCTCAAGCCCTCCTCCAGCCCTGCCTAGCCCGCCTCACCCTATCCTAACTCCTGAGGAAAAACAAAATGATAATAATGTTGCTTAATTATCATTTTATTTTTTCCTTTTTCTTCACTGCACAAAGCAGTAGGGTGAAGCTCCTCCGCCTTAGTGAATGAGCTGTTGCTGTATGAATGTATGAAAATTCACAAGAACTGTCATTCGGGAAACATTTTTCCTGCTAAAAATTTGCAAGCAGTTTACTTAGGATTATTAAAGCTATGTTATCTGTTGACCTTACCAATAAAAATCTTTGTGGTGGGGAACTGTGATTTTTGTATATTTGTATGTGTCTATTAACAGAACAAACCTAGCTGAAGTACATCGGAGTGCTTTACAGGATCAAAAAGGGAATAGAGGGTTAGCCAGGTTCTGAAAGGGAAAGTGGCCTGCTATTCAATTGTAATGTGGTGTTGTTGAAAGTGTTGTGTCTCCTATGATGGAACAGGGTTGGGACTGTCCTGATAGATGCCAGGATGTTTTTCCACGCCCAGAGTCCGTAGATGGGTATGGCCTGTTGCCTGCTTTTTTCTATTTCAGTTCTTCATCTTCAGTCTGATGGGGTGCTGGCTGGGTGGACTGAGAGGCACAGAATAGGGTGAGTTTGTTTGCCAGACAGGCAGGACTGCCAGTCGTGATGGCTTAGTAGAAGATGCAGCTGTCTGTGAAGACCTTGTGAGCCGCCAAGGTGAGCCTGTGAAGTTCCTGCAAGGTGGGGGATTGTGTGATATAATCCCAGATTCTTTAGGTTGAAGGCAAAAGGTCAAGGCCATTCCTTTACCTTCCCCAGGCCTGGTGGTTGACCTTTGGCTAAAATGAGGCAGTTCGAATGTTTAGCTGAAGTAGCTTCTTTGTGGATATGACACATCCACTTCACAAGGTGTACCAGCTTCTAGAGAAGTATGAGATCCTTGCCAATTTGGCAATGATGAGCAGCACAGATTTGTTGGTCAGGTCTCTGGATACTTCCTTGGAAAGCTGATCACTGACTGTATTGCAAAACCCCACCACTTATTAATTTACTCTATTCTTTAACCGTTTTACTTTTTTTGCATCATCTTAAAAGCTAATGTGTTCTTCAGAGTTGGAAATGGTGTGCAATAAATAACCTACGTGATGATTGTCAATGATAAACCTATTGTATCTGTCTTGTAAGTTCTGCTGCACAATGTAGATTTTCCTAGTAATTTATGACGGAAAGTCTTAATTTTATTAAAGACACGGAGGCGAATATTATGCGTTCTTTTCTTACTTTATTTCCAATAGCAGCAGTCAAGAAACTACAACTCCCAAGAGGGTTAGTAACAGACTAACCAATGGGATTAAAACAAGAACTAATGATGGACCAATCAGCTGAGGCCATAACCATAGAGTGTACACTTGACTGCAAACAGCCCTCTTTTCTTGAACGAGCAAGTCAGAGAGAATCATAAAACAAAGGGTAAATGAGTCCCACAATCGCCAAAGCCAAGGAAACGGAACAAACTTCTTGAACCACAGCAATAAACCGAGAGTACGATGGCAAAGGTAGATGATCTTGAGAAGGTTGTGATGACACATCTCGTGGGTTGTTCTCGAAAGATGCGATGATGGAGCCAGCAGCGTTATCCGGAAGCTGGAGGCAATGCAGGAGTCGCTGGGAGGGAAAGAGAAAGTACATATTAAAAAGTACAGTGGTGGGATAATATTCGCCTCCGTGTCTTTAATAAAATTAAGACTTTCCGTCATAAATTACTAGGAAAATCTACATTTTATGACAAGACCGGAGGCTCTATTATGCAAGTTTAAAGCTTTTCAATAACTACTGAAGAAGCAGTTCTAACAGGTTTACAATAGAAAGTTTTGAAAACATTATCATTAGACCAATCTGCCGACCTGAGAATGTCCTCCAAACTAGATCCCAGAGCGAACGCTTTAGAGGCCATGGCCCCCCTGGAGGAGTGGGCTCCAAAAACAGAAGTGTCAATTCCCGCTAGGGACATAATCAATTTGACCCAACGAGCCAGGGTTGCGGAAGTCACCGGATTGTGAGGTTTGCGAAAGGAAATCAACAGTTGGTTAGAGGAGGACGTTCTCAGGTTAACAGTTCTTTTTTCGTATTCTTTTAAACAAAGACCCACACATAATTTTGGTTTATCGGGGAAAAAAGGATAGAACACCGAATGTAAATTAGTTTTGGTGCATTTGGCAATGTGAAATAAAACACCTGAAGGTAGAAACTGGCGAGCAGAGACATCTAGGGACTTAACATCAGAAACTCTTTTGATAGAAATTAGGCATAGAAGCATAGTGAGTTTGGCAGACAGCATTTTTAAGGAAAGACTTGGATTGTCTGGCAAAGAAAGTAGAAGATTCAGAACCAATGAAACGTCCCAAACATGGGAGTATTTGGCAGTAGGAGGTTTTGAGAGTTTGACTCCTTTTAAAAGGCGACAAATTAAGGGATGGATCCCGATAGGTTTGCCATCGATATTAGAATGGTTCATAGAAATAGCGGATCTGTAAAGATTGATTGTACGATATGATTTACCCAGACCCGCCTGGGCCGCTAGAAAATTAATAATTAGGTTTAAATCTGCTGAAAAGGGATCGGCACATTTTCCCACACACCAGCTTGACCAAAGAGACCAAGCTGATCTGTAGGCGCGCCTTGTGCCAGGCGCCCATGCATTGTTGATGAGCTCTGAAGCTTCTGACGAAATAGGGAAGGACCGCTGGGTAGGCCGGAAATGTACCAGGCTGATAGGACTAATGATTTGTTGAGAATCAGATTGTGGGGCCGTCCGAGAGGGTCTAGGAGGAGAGACGGAAATGAGGGGAGTAAGATTGGAAAATCTACCGTGAGTTCGAGGAGGGGTGGAAACCAAACTTGAGATTGCCAAAAGGGGACTAGCAGGACAAGGGACGTCTTTTGACGCCTGACTTGATTTAATACTCTGTTGATTAGAATAAAAGGAGGGAAAGCGTATTTGAGGGTTCTGGACCAATCCTGTAGAAAGGTGTCTGTAGCTAAGGCCAACGGATCTGGGCGCCAACTGAAGAAACGAGGAAGTTGAGAGTTGAGTCTGGATGCAAAAAGATCCACCTGAAAGGGGCCCCATTTCCTTTCTATTTGGCGAAAGACAGAGTGGTGTAATTTCCAATCGCTGGAATCCGAGATATGTCGGGAATGCCAGTCTGCATTGAAGTTCAAAGAGCCTGGGAGATACTCAGCAAGAAGGGAAAATTTGTGGGACAGACAAAACTCCCAGAGGCTCTTGGCCAGAAGAGAAAGGGTGCCTCCCAGATGGTTTATGTAACGAACCGCGGATATGTTGTCCATGCGGAGCAGAAATGGAGCAACTTGCTCTGTTTTTTGTAAAACTTCTGATCACAAAGGAGCCTGCAAGAAGCTCTAAACAATTTATGTGCAATCTGGACTCCTCTGCGGACCATATGCCGCCAGTCGATATCGAGCCACAACGGGCGCCCCAACCCGTGAGACTTGCATCTGATTCTAACACAAGATCGGGCACAGAGGGGAAGATGGATCTGCCGTTCCAAGCCTCTAAATGGGATATCCACCATTGGATTTCGAGTTGGGATTCTTGGTCTAGAGACACGAGGTCGGAGAAGGCCAAACCTCTACGAAGATGTAGAATCTTGAGGCGCTGGAGGGCACGGTAATGAAGTGGTCCTGGGAAGATGGCCTGGATGGAAGAAGAAAGAAGGCCGACGACTCTTGCTAGAGTTCTGAGGGAGATAGAGTCTTTTTGGAGAGTTAAAACCAACTCTTTTTTGATTGCGGAAACCTTGGCCCGGGGAAGGAACAGAGATGCCGAAACCGAATCTATTTGGAAGCCTAGAAACTCTATTTGTTGTGAAGGAACCACCACAGATTTTTCGTGATTTATGAGGAAACCGAGCTCTGCCAGGAGAGTAGATGTTATCTGCAGTTGAGTCAGAAGAGAGGATTTGCTTTGATGCATAATTAGTATATCGTCGAGGTAGATAATATGTCTGAAGCCCAGAGATCGAAGGTAGGATACAACCGGTTTTAAGAGCTTCGTGAAACACCACGGAGCCGACGATAGGCCGAAAGGAAGGGAGGAAAAATGATACGTTTTTGTAATTACAAAGAAATTGCAAATATTTTCTGTGAGAAAGATGGATCGGGATGGTCAGGTATGCATCTTGTAGGTCTAGTCTGACTAGCCAATCGCCTTGGAGTAAAATATCCCTGAGATGGATAATAGTCTCCATCTTGAAGTGTCGATAGACAACGAACTGGTTGAAGGATTTTAGATTGATTACTGGTCTTAGTTTTTTGTTCTTTTTGTGGATGAGAAAGATAGAGCTGATGAAACCGGAAGAGTCTGGGATGCAACCTTGGATGGCATCTTTTTCTAACAAGGATTGGATTTCCGAAGAAATTAGAGATGACATTTCGAGAGAGAACCTTGGAAGAGGAGGGGGGCCTGATTGGTAAGGAGGAGAAAGAAGTTCGATGCGATAACCCTGGATAGTGGAAAGCACCCATGGATCTGAAGAAATTGACTTCCACTTTTGAAGGAAGAATCGAAGGCGACCTCCCATGGGAGGGCCAGAACGTTGGCTTACCTGGGGTATTGGACGATCTGGAGAGGCGCTGGCCGTGATTGCGGAAACCCCTTGATCTTTGAGGGTAGAAGTGGGGTTTAAACTTTTGGTTGTAGTAATAGGGCGGGTTGGAATATCCTCTGGAGCCTTGGTTTCTATATTGACGGCCGGTAAAGCGACTCCTACCTCTACCGGCCCGGGAAAAAACAAGCTGGTTAAAAACCTTCTTTAGAGATTGTTGGGCTTTGTCAATAGACGAAAAAGTGGAAACGAAATGACTAAGATCCTTGATGAACGAGTCTCCGAAGAGTTTACCATCGGCCTGAATGCCGGGATCTCTTGTAGCCAGATTAGCCAGTTTAGGGTCCATTCTGAGAAGGAGACCCTTACGTCTCTCGTGGATGATAGCTGAGTTAGCATTGCCCAAAAGGCAAAAGGCTCTTTGGGTCCAAAGAGAAAGGTCCAAAGGGTCGATAGGGAAATCCTCCAATCTGGCCGATTCGGCTAAGTCAAGTATTCTTGCTAAAGGACCGACCACGTCGAGGAGTTTATCTTGGCACGTGGTCCAAGCTTTGTCTACCCCTTTCCGGGGATCTTTGCCATATTTCGTAAAAAATGTGATGAGAGACTCATCAATGGCTGGGGTTACGGTAATGTTAGAGTCCAAAGATGGTCTAGGACATTCGGATTTTAGTTTGGAGCGTGTCTGTTTGTCCAAAGGAAGGCGCACACGGGAAGAAATATATTCAGCTACGTGATCCAAAGGGAACCACTCCGTGGAATTAGGATGGTGAATGAGGGACGGGTCGAACATGGGAACACCCTCTGTGTCAACAACACTGGTCGAGGGGTCACTAGAAGCAAATTTGATACGTTTGGGAGGAGGAGAAGAAGGGGAAAACGTATCATCGGGATTATCTGACAGAGATAATTCGTCCATGTCCTCGTCATCTGTGTCCAAAACCTTTGAAATAACAATCTTTTTTGGCGCTGGAATATGTTTCGTTTTTGATTTACATTTTGTTTGTGAGGTCGACTTTTTGGCAGAATTCCCCTCCTTAGAAGGAGGCCTGGGAGGAACCAAGTCCTCAGTCTGGTGTGAGGCAAGCTCACTCTCTGTATGTGCGCCTTTTGTTATTTTAAAAGAAGAACTTACTTTCTGTTTTCTGCCTTCACCCGCAGAATGGGCCATAGGATTGGACACCATGGACATTACTGAACTCTCAATGTTTTTAGACATTGTAACCATAGATGCCTTTAAGGCATTTTTCACTGAGGATTGTATAAATTTGTTTAAATCCTGTTTAAAGGATTCCTCATTCTCCTCAGAGTCAGAGCTTAAAGATGAAGTATCAGGATTCATAATTATCTGTAAATAGGGAGGATGAGCAAAAACAGTTGTTAGAATAGTTGGATAGAATCGTGGGAAGCTAGGGGTTAAGGAGAGAGCAACACGCTCTCTGTTGTATGCCAAAGCTCCTCCCCTGGGGCGGGACCGTGAGGGAGGGCCGGAGATTACAAGCAACGTGTCGGGAGAAGGAGGCCAGACTGCCAGGAATTTTACGGAGTCGGCGCTCTGAGACAGCTGCTTCGGAAGCCGCCGAGCGCGCAGGTAAAGAAATGCCTCGTCTGTCAGACGCGCAAGTTCGGAATGCGCTGACAGAACGAGACGAACACAGGCTGGTAGAACGCGCGGCGGTTAACGCGCGCGCCAGGAGAAAAAACAGCAGTCTGAAGGAGGGAGGGGGGGCGGGAATAAAAATTACGCGAAGCGGCAAAGAAGGTGACCACCTTATACCTAGACTGGAAAAATACTTTCAAAACACGATATTCTTACTGAAATATTTAAATAAACAAATAAGTAGACGGAAGACCAAAAGAGTGTACTTATCTTGACTGCGAGCAGCAAGAAAAGAGAGCTGTTTGCAGTCAAGTGTACACTCTATGGTTATGGCCTCAGCTGATTGGTCCATCATTAGTTCTTGTTTTACTCCCATTGGTTAGTCTGTTACTAACCCTCTTGGGAGTTGTAGTTTCTTGACTGCTGCTATTGGAAATAAAGTAAGAAAAGAACGCATAATAGAGCCTCCGGTCTTGTCATAAAATTTTACCTTTACACTGCTATTCTTGGCTGAAGCTGGAGCTCATTTTAAGCAGCCACATCCTGTACACAGCGTAATGTTCTTGAAAATTAATAAGAAAATGTATTTGGAGAGTTAATGTTCCGCTACTAATCTTTGACTGCGAAGTACTAATGAATTATACAGGTTGCTTTGCGGAACGCTCAGAGCCCCGCCTTCCGGTACCCTTCTGCTTCTGTTTCACCAATGCTGCTTTACATCAGTGTCCAAGGCCCTGCCATTTATCCTGAACAACCCGATGCTCCTAAAAAAACTTAGTATCTGAACAGATAAACAAAAAAAATCTACAGGCGTACATCTTTAAGTGTTGACAAAGTGAAGGTTAGAGCGCAACAAATATGTCTTGACATTTAATGAGAAGAGAGCTCCCTACTGTGGCTCGCTTTTAATTTCCCAGAGGTATGCGCGTGAGAGGCTTCTTTCTGCGGCATATACTTTCATAATGAAATGATCCATTTATCATAAAGGGAACATTAGAAACACAGGGGAGGGAGAACGTGCAGTGACAGCTGAGAAATAGCCAAAATGAAATAATTAATATCATGTCGTGCTTGCATTCATTTCTCTCAAGTCCTTTTGTTTTCAGGATCTCAGCCTGACCATTTTGTGGTTTTTTCCATTCTTCTTCTCATCTGTTGTAGGTGTGTAGTGGATTTACAGAGCGGGAGCCTCGCTGTAAGGCAACCAGCATTGTACACACAGCTCTAAGTGCCCATGATACCGAGGGGACGGTGAAGAACACCCGAGGGTGGAAAGGGGTCAGCATGGTCTGTAGGGTCAGCAGGGCGTGTGACGAGGTGTTCTCTGACCAAGAAGGCCCTCAGCTTGTTGGGCAATTGGATAAGATGTAGACATCTAGTCATGTACTGTCTGTTTTTGGCCTGTGGTGAGACATCATTTCTTTCCTTCCTCATTTTCATGCAATCTTCCTCCATTCCCTTCCTGAGTCTGAGACCATTTGACCTCTTCATGCCTCACTTTATTTCTTAATCGTTATTATAGTCACCTCAAAGTTTCCTAGCTCCATCCTTCTAATTCGTGCGGAAATCTTGCTGGATGATATTAAAGAATTGAGTCATTACATGGGTGGCTGCCCGTCAATTACAAGCACTTGTCTCAGTAGATAAAGCAATAATGTTGTTTGTTTTCTGTCATTCTTCATGAATTTGTTTACTTTTTTTGATGTTTTCGTGTTTGTGAAGTTTTACAAAGAGCTACTAAGCCCACTTTAACCCACTTGTAGAAATTTCGACAGAGTCTGAGAGGACCAGGCCAGGGCAGAATTATTCTGATCAGAGTTGAGATGGGAACCCTCCTATGATGCTCTTTAGTTTCTGTTGCTCTTCCATGCACATTGAAGGCCACCGAACAAGCAGTGGCATAACGTAAAACGACGGGGGCTCCCCTGCAAATTGTGATGTGACACTGGCATCTCACAGATCGGGGGGGGGGGTCCCTTCAATGGTTGGGTCCCCTCCTACACCACAGGGTCCTGCTCGGTAAAGCAGAGTGGCTTTCCCAAGTGTTTATTTCTTATTCCATGTCATTGCACGCATTCTGCAAGGTATGCAATGGCATTGCTTAGAAGGTGAGAGGGCCCCCTCCAAAACAAAAAACCCTGCCACCTACACCACGGAGGCTGCAGGGACTTCTGATGTGCCCCTGTAAACGAGTACATTTTCATATAGTTTCTAAAGCTGGAATAGTTGGGTTCTGCCTTTAATCTTGCCTTATGTCATTCTACAACTGGGGGTTCTGGACCATTATGGACCTACCTCCACCTTTTAGCCATTTCAAAACTCATTGATTACTCAATGGTGCAATTGTCAATCATTGGTTCCTGGCTCTTACTCATAGAATAAGAACACTTTTTGCATGTTTCTTTTTTAGGTCTAGCTTCTCTACTTATTGTCACCAGTTCTTTATTATGTGTGTAGGGTAGGCTTTGGCTCCACCCAGAAGAATATTTTCCTATCTCTTTGTGCTGTTGGCTGTTTGATTTATCATTCTGATGTCTACGAAGTACTTCCATTCACATGCATTTAAAGGACTATTTTACATCTGAAAATTACTCAATCATCATACTCTGTTACATTCAGTGTTTCATCACCTTTATGCAATCTATACAAGAAAAAAATTCTTTTTTCCTAATTTTTCCCCAGCACTTTAAGTCAATAGATCTGACTTTAGCAAGCATAAGAGCACTTGTACGTGTAAACAGCATTTGATCATGCCTGTGTTTGCACGTGTTAGCACATGAAAGCACAATCTGTTGGCTTTTCCAATGCTTGTTTCAGTATGCCTTTGCCCGGTACAAAAGAATTTAAAATGTATGCTTGCATCCAGTGGAAAACCTTTTAGGCAAGTTTCACAGCATGTCAACAAGGACCATTCTCTTCACACTCCTGCCAGACAACTGCCTGCAGTTTTTAGAAATTCCGGTAAGGCTTCAGGGCAACTGCTGCTGCAGCAGTTTCTGTGAACGCTGGAAAGTTTACAGAGTAGACACCACGTGTGTTGCATCCACTCGACAATTTTTTGTCTTGTATTTCGATAATGCACACCTAAAGGGGGAGTTTTTTGGAAAACAAAAGATCAATGTCCTGAGATAGAGTTGTTTCTTTGCACATGAGTGCCATTGAGTGATATACTTGCCTGGACTGCATGTCTCACATGCGAGCCCCTTGCAGGGGAATCTAATGATGGTCGCCTCTTACTGAATAGTGTGCGGCGCGTGTCGCTGTTACATAATTGTTCTGTATGCGTGAGCAGTCAGGTTAGAGGTTTCTGAGAGCGGAGACAGCTGAGGAAGCAGTCAGAAACTATGCATTTTGGCCAGCTTTAAGTGGGGTGGGTAACCTCAAGTTTGACAGGGCTAGAGCACCACCTTGTCACACCCTAGATGAGATATTTTCTCTCTCTGTGGTACTGTTTGCAGAATCACAATCTTCGTGAATGTAACAGAATCAGTTCACAATCTTCGTTAATGTAACAGAATCAGTTCACAATCATCATTAATGTAACAGGATGAGTACCATTATACACTGCATTCTCAGCTCCTGGTATTGGTGAGCTGCTGGAGGTGCAATTGATGTTTCAAAGCTAATATGCCAAAAATGTATAGCAGATTTTTGATGCCCTAGTGTTTACATTGTGCTCATGCTTGGTGGTGCATTTTGTTATAGTTTTCAGATTGCCATCCCATTTTTCTCAGTGCTAAATTGCATTACAATGTGGTATGTTGCTTGTCGACAAAAGTAATAACATGATTTATTCCAGTCGGAATATTCAGACTGTGCTGGGCGCTGCCTGAGGAAGGTCAAGTTTTGACTGTGATTTAGGAAGGAGTCAAAACGGTGCAAGTGTTATTGATTTCATTGAGAGTAATTGGTCACATCCGTGTGCAGACATTTGTAGGTAAGGATACCAGTTCTCTTCATGTCATCAGAGACACCATGATTTACTTCAAATTTTCTTTCTCTAAAGCATTGTAATTTTGAATATTTGTGCAACTGAGCTGAACAAGGACTGTAGCTTTCTGAATGTACTGAGCTGTTAAGAGAAAGCCCAACCTCAGGACATGATGCCCTGATGGCAGATATTAATTTGGTAACCATATATGTAGAGTGCTGTGCTGGTGATGGAATAGGGAAAAGCTTATGATCTGATATTGAGGGTAATATGCACTAAGTGTACATCATTTGCATAAAATGCAAGTTGGAAAACTGTATGCATGAAGATATCGAAGTAAGGTATCTTAACTATGGCTGACTAGTGCAGAAGACCCCTGTTGTAGAGTGTGTTGCATTATGCAATGCACTTCATGAATTATACCTTGCTGTTTCAATTTTGCTTGGTCCTGTAGTGTCAAGTGTTTGTTTACGGATTCTTTACACTCCACGCCTTACACAGCAGTATTTGATGAACTATTGTTTTGAGTACAGTGAAGTACAGAAGTAAAAATAGTAATGTGAAGCATATAAAGCATTGTCAATCCTCCCCCTGCCATACTGCACAGGGAAAAGTGATGACATTTACATTCTACACATTATCTGACGCTTGCTGAAATAGGTAGTCGCCACAAATTATTGTTGCTGAGATGATGTCAAAAAATGACGCAACATCTCAATAAGCTTATCCATGTACTTCCTCCCTCTGATGGTTCAGTGTACCGACCAGCTCTAGATTGACCCCCTGGAAACTGAACCCTCCTCTTTCTGCTTGGGCAAGGTTTTGTCGGGCTATACTAAGCTCCACCGTTGCACTGTGGCCATGCACTTATGATCATTTTTACCCACAGTCCTATCAACTTCTGTGATCAGCTCAGCGATCTTTCT
Source organism: Pleurodeles waltl (assembly GCF_031143425.1). NCBI lineage: Eukaryota > Metazoa > Chordata > Amphibia > Caudata > Salamandridae > Pleurodeles > Pleurodeles waltl. The sequence continues at coordinate 420,405,075 of NC_090442.1, forward strand.
GATGGTATCAGAACCCTCCTGGTTCTTCCCGCTCTGGATCTTAACCCAGACCTGTATACTGCTTTTTAAACATTGCAAGGCAGGGAACCCTGTAATTAGAGCATCAGATGATGAATCATTAAACAACATAGTTAATTGTTGGACCAACCAAGGGTGAAGCACAGGCCCCTGCAGCCCCTGTGACTCAGGGAGGCTCTCAACCCTCCATGCCCCCCCCCCCAACCCTTCAAGGGGGCCCATTCAGCCCAATGCCAATGAGTATCTGTTAGATAAGGGAGATTCGGGGGACCATTATCACATTCTGTAGGGGGGCGGGAGGGGTAATCATTTTGCGCTACACCACTGCGACACACCTACCCAAGATGATTCTTTATTACAAACCTGTGTGTTTCTTATCAGTCAAAGGCAGATCATCTACTATGTCATAGCTCTCTGGAGAGGCCACGACGTTTGCAAATGTGTTCTAGAAGGTGCTCGGAGGACTGACAATGTTTCTTGTTTAGATGCATTATTTGAGGCTACATGTACTTCTCAGTTGCAAACTAAAGCCCACTTACTTGGGACCTCTCTTAAGGCCAGATTGACAAAAATAGTTGGAAAGTGGCTCCCTCGTGTTTCCGTCCACCGTATAAGTAATTGTCCCAATGCTGCCAAATACACGTTACATTCTACAGCTCCTCTAGGAATCCGCAGCTATTTCAGATGTTCAGGAGTAGTGCAATTATTTTATCAGTTCCATTTAACTCACATTTTACCTTTACACGTAGGTGAATATACACACGACACTTATGCATGCGAAAAGTAACAATAAAACGAGGTTGAACTTTCTTTTCTCCAAGTGCCAAATGTTTAACTCTGTGTAGAATCCTCTTCCTTTCAACCCTACCACTGTCGGGGGTCAGCCCTTTACTTTTTTGTACGCTGAATATGCCTTTAGTCTTGCCTATGACAGGAGTAAATTTAGGAACATATTTGGGTCGTGAAACCGCCTGCAAAGTTGTGAACATTGACAGACTTGCAAAGGTACCTCGCTCCTACTCCTATAAATCGATTTACTTCCACATGATATTATACCATGATGAAATCGTTTTGTTAATAACTCTACTGTGCCTGCTTCTGAGACCTTCAAAAATATTTGCTTAAATCTCACCTAATGTCATGGCAAAAACGAAGAGCAGCTTGTTGTGTTATAACCACCCATGCTCCCTTCCCAGCCAGATCTGTCCTTCACTTCACGTTTGAATTGCATTTTGTCGGAATGGGATTTTCAGTTTCTGTTTCTCATTGACAAGCCTGTCAAATCCTCTAGCAGCGCCTTCTATCCACATGCAGTGATATACCCTATTCCTTCAACAGCAGGAAACTACTAGTGTACTGTTGGAAAAAGTGCACCCCCACAGTGCCACCACCGTTCGCTTTACTTGAAATTACACTACTCGTGAAGAGCAGATGATAGGTTTCAAAATGAAATTCCACAGACATTAACAAGCAAACTGGGCAAAAGAGTGCCCTTGAATGTCACAGTCGCTGCTTTTTCATAGTTATAAAGCCTTTAGCTTTAGCCAGCATAAGAATGTGGTTGCTGGTGCCTCTAGGCACTTGCTTTTCATTAACATGCTGCTGCTCCTAGGTTTCAATGAAAATGGTTCAAGAGAAAGGCATTCTTGCTTGTCATTAGGATTAATTGTCATGTGGCATCACCACCTGGGCCCGAATAATGTATTGGGGTGCTGCCTTGGTTTGCACTGGAGTGCACCCTTAACTCGGTGTGCTCGACATAGATCCGAACTACAGGTGCTGTAACACATTGCACCCATTTGCAAACCCCTTGAGGGTCCCTTGGATCCCTATGCCCCTCCCACTAAGGAGCACTCTTAGGGGGCCCACTGATTGTGCACCACCTGTGTGTAACTCGCAATCATGTGCCCACTGACGCTCAGTTTGCCTTGTCATCCCTTTCCTATAATATGGAAGGAGTGCACAGGCATTAGATTTCCTGACTTTGACGCCTCGTTTGGGGTAGTACGCACTATGTAAATACAATTACAATTTGCATGGAATCACACTCCCATGCAAATGAGTACGCGACCCGCATTGGGACGATTGGTAGTACTGAATGGGACGAGTGATAGTACTGAAGGGGCCACACAGGCATCTGGCACTCGTTCTAAGGTACAACAGTACCCCGGGGGCTGGGGGAGGGGGGGCATAAAGCAAACACGCACACATGTTATATCTTTCAGCCCATTGATGTTTTCAGTGGTAAAAAACAGATGATTACACTTTTGTCAACCCTATGATCATAGTGTAATTATGCCACTGGACCGTAGGTTAGGTTATTGCATTGTGTTTCAAGTCCTAGCATTGTTTAAATAATTTGGGGGCGCTCTAACAGTGCCCTTTTCACCATTTCTTTGCAAGTACTTTCGAATTGCAATTCTCTAATACTCTTGTAAATTCATAGCTGGCCTATGAGCAAAAAAGTGAATCACTGTTTTGCTTTTCTTGAATAGGTTTCTGTTAGCTGGGCTTGTATAAAGATTTCTAGTAGAGTTACTTTGAACGGTGCATTTACATAAATGTCTTAGTCACAATATTATATACACTGTCATAACATCCCACTCTATTTTATGTCTAAAAAACTCTCCTAGCAGAGAAGTCTCATAACAGAGGAGTGTCTGTATCTTGCTAACATATTTTCAGCCTTAGGGACTACCAAATTCTCTTTCAGTAGTCATATTCAGGACACAGAGTTGTTTGTTATGCTCATTGCTCCACTGGTTAATAGTATAACCATATTGTGGTATAAACTGTGCATTATCTGTAGTCATAATGTGGGTTGCCACCCCACTCCATGTCATTATGGACACTGTTTCCCATTGTGGCCTTTTATGTGAAAACCCATTGCATTTTGGGCATTGTAATCTTAGTTTGCTTTTACTGAGCTAACCAAACTAGCACATGATAGAAAGGATTTGGCTTGGAGTAGTGTCCTTGATGACATGGAGTAAAACCTAATGGCTAAAGATCATTTCATGATGTAGCCTGTCAGTTAGTTGGCGTGATAAATTTCATCTGCCTTGGTACAAATGCCTTTTCCTTCTGATATTTGAGTGGTCCTAAACTAAGGTAATGCCTTCAGGCTCTGTGTAAACTGAAATATATGAGAAACATGCACATGCTTGCTGCATCTGTACTGTCTTTTTTTTTTTTTAGAAACAACCTGTATTGACTTTAGATGTACATACAACATCACAATGAGTACATTAGTGCCAAACAAAAATGTTCCACATCGCTTCCCCCTCCTGGATCTACAGGAAAATCATGAAGAATCCCCACCGTTGGGGGCCGTGCCCCCAGACCCAATGAATAGTCCAAAGTAAGTGCCCCATTTACCTATACCTTCTTGAATTTAGGGAGTTTCCCCAGGCATTATAAATCAGCTCTTCCTGCTTGGCACACCAGTCCATGCTGGCCCTCCACTTGGTAATGTTGGGGTTTGTTGGTGGGTCCATTTGCATGCTATATCTCTGTTGGCCACCATTGTAGCTATGCCCATAAGTGTACGAGCCCATTAGGCCCCCCCACCTCATCTAGGAGGCCCAAAAAGGCAATTTTGGGGGTCAGTTCAATTGACCGGTCCAGTACTCGATAGACAGACCTGGCAATCAGCTGCCAGTAATGGGCCACAGAGGAGCACTGCCAAGTGATGTGCAAGAAATCAGCATTTGGGAAGGGAAAAGCATGGGCAGCGAGGTTCAGGGAGTCGTCCCACAGGACAAAGCCTCTAGGCATGAAGAATGTCATGTACAGGTAATGTAGATGTATGATGCGCAGCCGTTATAGGGATAGCAATTTCACAAGTGGCCATACATGCAGCTAGGCTGCCCTCCCCACTGCTCCCATTTGTGTTGAAGCGTTTTGAGCAATTCTGGAGCATTGCAGGCTAAGTAACGCTAAAGCTAAGAAATACCCCCATGGCCTAGGCATCCCTTCATTAATTTTGCCTCCATTGAATTCAGGCAAGTCTGCGAGTTCTGCGCAGTGCATCACAAGTGCATGTCTTAGTTGCAGGTATCTGTGGAATTGAGTGTGTGAGAGTTGGAAAGGGACCTCTGGGTCTTGGAATGAGCACATATAGGACCTGGTCCAGATGTCCCTGGCATCGCTACTTTCTTATGTTATGTATGCACATGCTTGCTGCACCACTACTTTCTAGTTGCAGAATTTATTAACAATCAAACTGGAATATTTTTAACAGTTGAAATTACAACGTTTCGGTAGAGTATAATGTTTTTCTCATTCTTCCAAGATGGCTACCAAATATTGGGATGTCTATAGCACACTGCAGGCAAATTAAAGACTTTGGTCCAAGTTTGCTCACACCATTTACCACTTTATCATTTGGAGTAGAGTGTTGATGCTCCAGCACCTGAAGACTGCTCCCTCCTCCATACACCACTGGCCCCACGGCACCCTTGGCTGCTGAGTTGTATGCTGCCACTGAAGATCATTGTTCGCCATCCAATGGTGATAGTCCTTAGCACTTCTTTGATTTTTGCATCACCTCCTTGCATACCTCCTGCTGTGAAATTAGTCTCAGTAGGACTCTGACTCTCGCTGAGTGAATAAAGCTCACGTCGCAACCCCTAGGGGTGAAAATAATGAAAGAGCAGGTTCGGCTTTCTCAGCAATGGTATAGTGGTTCTGTTGGATACTGTTGGGAATACTGAGGACCAACATTAATTCTATTACTGATGTCTGAATTTCCTCCTCTACTGACCTGTTGTTTCTGTCTCGGAGGAGTCAGATCTTTAGAGCTGAAGCACTGTCCTTGCCATCTTCTAGCTATGTCCCCCAGTTCAAAGTGCTTTAAAAGAGATTATGCCTGTAGGGGCAGCCAATGTAAATCTGTGTCTGTGGGCATCTGGTGGTTAGCTCATAGAAGTAAGATGTTCCTTGACCTTTTCTGCTTATAGATCTGGCGAGGGATAGCTCTAATTTGTCTCTCAAGATCTGAAAAATACATTGACAACAGCACTTGTACCACCAAGAGTCAAGAAGAAAATAGAGGACCAACAAATCTGCTGCCATAGGTTATTGCCTGTTGTATCTGCCTTTCACATTTAGATAAGTCTATATTACAGCCAATGGCTGTTGAAACTGTTGATCATCATATATGAAGTGCTTCCTTTTAACAGATATCCAGTCATTGCATTGACAAAATCAGGCACCACGGAGCCCATTTCACTGCCACGGCCCCCTGCATTCTAAAACCATGTGACTACGCTCACTGCTGTGAAGAGGAGAAATCAGAGAAGAAATGAAAAGATCTTCTATTCGGAATAGCAGAGGAAACAAGTATCATGAAAGACAATACATCTCACTTTAATGTGCTAACAGAAGCGAGCACAAGCATGCACAACTATATAGAGACTGTTTTTTCTCTGTCTCTGTGTGACCTGCATTTTCTGTGCCATGTGTTTTTTTAATCCCCAGCCTTGCGGTGCTGCCATTTTCAACTCCCATGCAACACAACAAGCCTGGGGAATGACAACAGGAGACAAACATGGGAAGCAGAGAAAGAGAAGGATGCACAGAGATAGAGCACACATACTCTGCAATAGTTGCAGTGGTTTATTAATGGCTGACCTATTGGCTTTTCAAATTCACGTTTTCCTTTCTTCAGTGAAATGACACTTATTTGCACCAAGGACAGATTTCACTGTGATATTATCAGTGTTTAACCATTGAATGCTATGTGACTATATGAGCAGTCGTAAAGCTTTGAAACATTATTTTGCAAATTGTTGGAGGGGATATCCTTTACCCTTGTTTATATAAAGGAATTGCAATCCACAATATTATTTTTACAAAACATATAGAATTATAGATTGGTAACGGTAAGTAATAGGAATATTTTCCAAGAAGACGTTCTGACTGCCATCAAAGAGACAAGAGTCAGGCATGAGTTGTCTTTGAGGTCAATCAGAGCCCTGAGGGGAAAAACATCCCCATTTACTGTCACCAATCTATAGCTTTATGTTTTGTATGGCCCACCCAAATCATCTGCTCCTGTTTCAAACCGCTATGCATGTGTAGAGAGACATGAGTGTCCATAGACAACTCAAGTTTACCTGCCTCAGCCCAACCCATCATGTTACACCTGATGATCGGCCACCCACCCCCATCACACTCTAGCCATCACACTCCTTGCCCCCCCAAAATACCTGGCATCATGCCAATCTCCCACACCAACCTCGGCATTACCTGTGACCCCAATATAAAAAAGGCACCTAGTGATACAACTTACCTTCTGCATTTATTAAGTTCTCCCCACCCAAATTTGAAATAGAAACATGTGTCTTGCCTCCCACTCACACTACCCTTTCTTCACTTCACCCCTACCTCCCTAAAATATATGAAAATAATACCTGATTCTCCTGCCATCTACCTCCACCAACATCTGTGTCTTCCATCCCCTTCCAGTTTAAAAGTATGCTGTTTGCTCGCCAACGTAACAGAAAGCCAGCACTGCATTGGCATGCTCTCCAAGCAGCCAGTATTTCCTTTGTGACATAGGAACAGTGGGAAGTGCCAACTTTTATTTTGCATTGCTGCTCCACCATAACAGTGAATAACCAGATTCAGGGGCAGATTTACAAGAAGGTGGCGCATTTGTCCTGAAGCACCACTTTTCTTGCGTCCCCCTTGCTGAACCTAACGATACCATGGTTGCGCCATATTTAGAATACAGTGCACTATGGTGGTTGTTACCACAACAATGTCAAACTTTTTGACACTTGTAGGAAGTTGGCTCTGTATATACTATCTCAAAGTGAGAGATAGTGAGCACAGAGTCCAAGGGTTCCCCTTTGTCATTGATGGTGGCAATAATAGATAGTACTAATACTCGTGGTCGAGCAGTAGGCTTATCAGAGGGTAGTGATAAGCAATTGTTGTACACACACAGGCAATAAATGGGAACACACACTCAAAGACTTAACTCCAGTCCAATAGGTTTTTATATAGAAAAATATTATTTTCTTAATTTATTTTAGAACCACAACAAGTACATAAATTGTAAGGTACTTGGCATAGGTAAATATGGAACTTTGAAGTAAAGCAGTAATGTACACAGTTTGGCATAAAATGGCAATAAGCTATTTTAAAAGTGGACACTGCAAAATTCAACAGTTCCTATGGGAGGTAAGTAAAGGTTAGTTTGTCAGGTAAGTAAAGCACTTACACTTACAAGTTCAGTCTCTGGGGCATAGGCAGCCCAACGTTGGGGGTTCAAGTCAACCCCAAACACCCAGCACCAGCCACACAGGGCTGGTCAGGTGCAGAGATCAAAGTGGGGCCCAAATAGCATAGGCGCCTATGGAGACTAGGGGTGCTCCAGTTCCAGTCTGCTAGCAGATAAGTACCTGCGTCCTCGGGGAGCAGAACAAAGGGGGGTTTCTGATTCTTGAGATATATTTAGTGGCCCTGGAGACACTGGGTGTAGAGGGCTTGAGTCTATGAAAAAATATTTCATAGTGGTTGATAGAAAGGAAGGAGCTTGAGACCACAAAAACATATCTCATAAGGCAATGATAGACTAGAGCCATTGAGTACTGGTTGCAGTGGAAGCCCTAGTCCTTGAGGACATACCTGTGTTTGCTCAAAACCCTGGGGAAGGCCTATCAATGCCCCAGAAGTTCCCTAAACAAGTCTAAATTTTTAACAGAACTGAGAAAACTGGTTATATTCCACCAAACTCCTTTCTGTTTAGAGGTCTATTCTTGATGCTTGCAGGAGCAGTCTGGGCACCCAAATACATACAAATCAATCTGTCCTATAAAGAAGTAACATAAGAGGCAAAAACAGATTGCATGCTCACTACAAATGCATGTATGGAAAGCTAGGATTATTTTACATTTGCTGCAAGTCTATACCATCTGCCCCACTCTTATGTGGGTGGAGCCTGTATATTTTTGTTCCTATATTTTGAGAACCTTGAAGGATGATGATGTACCTTGGTTCATTTAACCTTTTCTATTACTGCTCAATTGAGGTGCTCTGTATCACGACAGAAAATAGTGTGGAAAACATGCACAACACACACTATGGGGGTCATTCTGACCCCGGCGGTCTGAGACCGCCGGGGCCAGGGTCGGCGGGAGCACCGCCGACAGACCGGCGGTGCCCCGCAGGGCATTCTGACTGCGGCGGTTCGGCCGCGGTCAGATGCGGGAAACCGGCGGTCTCCCGCCGGTTTCCCGCCGCCCTTCAGAATCCCCCATGGCGGCGGAGCGCGCTCCGCCGCCATGGGGATTCTGACACCCCCTACCGCCATCCTGTTCCTGGCGGGTCTCCTGCCAGGAACAGGATGGAGGTAGGGGGTGCCGCGGGGCCCCTGGGGGCCCCTGCAGTGCCCATGCCCATGGCATGGGCACTGCAGGGGCCCCCGTAAGAGGGCCCCACAAAGTATTTCAGTGTCTGCCATGCAGACACTGAAATACGCGACGGGTGCCACTGCACCCGTCGCACCCCTGCAACTCCGCCGGCTCCATTCGGAGCCGGCATCCTCGTTGCAGGGTCATTTCCGCTGGGCCGGCGGGCGCTCTTTTGGAGAGCGCCCGCCGGCACAGCGGAAATGTAAGAATGGCCGCCGCGGTCTTTTGACCGCGGTGCGGTCATTTGTCGGCGGGACTTTGGCGGGCGGCCTCCGCCGCCCGCCATAGTCAGAATCAGGGCCTATGTTTCTTACTACAAGAATCTTATTTTAACTCTGCATTTTGCAAGTTCTTCATATTGAAGTGCATCCAGGAATGAGAAATGCAAAATCTGTAGTGCATTTGGTGTGATTCCTTTATTCCCATTGTGTGTCCGAAATAAATCATCTGGCTTAGTTGTTGTAATATTTTGCAAACTGACTGCACACAACCCACATGGTAAATGGCTATAGATGCATGGCAAATGCTACAGATTTCCCTGTTGACTTAAGGTACGTTATACTGTCTGGTATAGACCAGTTGACTGCTCATAGTCTACCCTCTTTAAATTTCCAGTGTTGAGTATCTTCCTAGCACAAAGGAAACATGTTTAATATCCGATTATACTATTTTGGTATCCGATTTACCAATCATCTAAACATAGACATTCAAGTGATCCTTTCCTTTGGCTCTTTGGGATGCAGTTTTAACAGAGTTATTCTGTTGTTGATCCACAACATTATTCTGTTTATATAGTCTTAAGACATTTTTCAGCATTTTTATAATCTCTAATAGACTTGCAGTCTTTTCCGTGGGAGCCCTTCTTAACTGTTGCTCACAGTGAAATTCAAGTGCAACTTCTAAAATCTTTTTATCCATTTTCCCTTAATTGTTTCTCTTTATTTTTTTTAGCAAGTCCATTGTCTCTGAATCTCACAAATCACAAAAGCAACCAAAGGTGCACAGAATCCCCTACCCAGGTGATAAGTTATAGGTCACATTACTGGTTTATCTTTCCCATTAACCGATACAACTGAGCTTCAGGACATGACTGCTGTGGTTTTTTGGATCTAAGTGCATTATTGCCACTTCACCTCAATCTCATTTTGTTCACACAGAGGTCACTCATGTCACGCAGGGCGTGCTGTAGGTTATAGCAAGCATTTGTAATGCAATGGGTCTCGCGTTTGTTCGAGTTAGAGCAATTAGCGTTGTAAATTCCTAACTGGACATTTCTTACCACATAATTTGAAAATTAAAAGTAAAACAGTTGACATAAGTGAGCCGATTCAAAGAGCCAAGGCCGCCATGAGCATGAGTGTGAAGGAGAGACACAAAAGGAAAAAAAAAGTTTGCTCGCAGTCAAACGTATCGGCCAACGTGCAATATCCTTGTAACAGGGTTGGTGTACAAGGCGGTAACAAAACCGCCCCAAGGAGGGACAAACATAAAGCGTTTGTCAATGGTAACAAAGGATTTTTGAAAGGCAAGCCTATGAACGAGTGATAGTGATGGGCATGCGGTGGATGTGGTTAAAAGCCCACAGATAAATTACAGCAGGTCAAAGCGCTTGTGCGTGTGACCTAATAAATAAGTTAGACAGGTCCAGCGCTAGCCTCCTCATATTTCTTTTTTCCCAAAGCATGGATAAAACCAATAGGTCTCACCTATGCGAGAGCTATTGGCTTTGTCAATATTTTTTTGCCATGTTGGACAGCTGTGCGCCAGCTTCGCAGCCTGGTTGTAAATAAAATAAAATAAAAAAGCCCTACCATGGAGCAAGCATTGACCACACCATAGCACTTTTTTTTATACTTTCGGCCATGTTACATAGCAGCCACGCTGCTGTACATGGCTGAGAAATAGCATAGAGAAAGCCAATAGATCTTGCATAAGTACGACCTATTGGCTTTGCTATTGGTTGTGGTTTTTAGGCAAGGGTTGATTAAGTGATTTTCCCAGGATAGCAGGAGGTTAAATGTGCTAGATTTGAATGTTATTCACCAGTTTCAAAGTCAGCTGTTAGACTGTGGCATGATATAAATATATGTACATTTTACATATATATTGTAAATGTATACTTTACCACATCTTCACAATTAAGTCACAAAGGGAATTTGAAGAAAATCTCAGTAATCAATGAGAAAGGAGAAGCAAGAGCCGATCTAGAAACAAAACCCAGATTGGATAGTTACGTGTTTCGTTTACAAATTGATCCTTCCTTACCTGTCGTTATCTATCGCTGCTTCCCACGTGGTAGCGGGTCCTTTCGGATGATATGGAGTTTTTTGTGCAGCATGCATCCTTCTTATATGTCATGTAACATGGCTATAGGTTAACCGCGTCACAGTAAGAATCACTCCACAAAAGTGCATCGACGGAATAACCAAAAAATGTTTTTGCACTTTTTGTTTACTAAATAAGGGCAACTCTGCACTTGGCAGGGCTTTCTAAAAATTGAGTGAAACTCTTAAATGTTCCTCTCCATGAAAATCTTTAGTAAAAGGCAAAATATTTATTTGATTTGAAGAGAAACCAGAGTATACATGTAATGGCCGCCGTCTGTGGCATCAGGATACATCGTTCCACAGACTGTCAGGGTGATTGGGTTCACTGAGTCCATCTTAGAAAACCCTTTAAAATACAACCAATTTATAATAATTGTTGTAATGTGGTACATTGATAAAACACTTGCTGCCACAAAAAGAAACCACAGGAGAACTCAGAAGTGACATGGAATTATGGGTATGTAAATTCAGTCATAGGTCACGGGACGGGAAAGGCTGCGCTACAATAGTTTTCCTGCTCAAGTCTTAATCTCTGCTCCTTTAACTCTGCACATTTTGAATGGTGCCTCACCGGGGCTTTTGTGAGGACCAGTGGCACCCAAGAAGAGTATTTTTAAAATGCCTACCTCAAGGCATGCTCGCTGGCTCGTTGCTATTCTTTCCGAGACAATGAATGAGCCAGTGTGTTTTGTACTTGAAGTCTATAAGGCTGCATCAGCTGTTGTAACAAAACAAGTATTGGCAAAGACGAATGTGTTAGAGTTCTTACCGTTGTAAATTCCTAACTGGACTTTTCTTGCCACATAAATGGAAAATTAAAAGTAAAATAGTTGACATAAGTGAGCCAATTCAAAGGGTCATGGTCGCCATGAGCATGAGCACAAAGAAGAGACACAAAAGGAAAAAAGTTTGTTTGCAGTCAAACGTATAGGTAAACGTGCAATTAACCATGTAACAGAGGTTGGTGTCCAAGGCTGTAACAAAACTGCCCCAAGAATGGACAAACGTAAAGCCTTTACAAATGAACAAAGGATTTTTGAAAGGCAAGCCCATGAACGAGTGATAGTGATGGGCGTGCGGTGTGCGTGATTAAAAGCACACAGACAGATTACGACAGGCCAGAGCTCTTGCGCACTCGACCTAAAAATGAAATAAATACAATATGTGGCATTGCATAAAATACAATTTTAAAAGCACATACAAGATGACAAGGATGATGTCTTTGTCAAAAACACATCTTTGACGAGTGCAACAAAATGTTGAATAGAGTTGAAATCACTGTACATATCTAGCCCGGAGTGAAGAAGACATCCGTTGCTTATGAAAGTGTTCATATCGATATCTCCCAGCACCCAATCAAAATAATAGTAGTGTAGTGACAACGTTCCAAGCAGCTTATATGGATTTAAGAATTGTTTACTAGCGATGGCTGCACAAGCTTAAAGAACATATTTTGTCAAACATAGTTATCAAACTTGTTTAGTTAGTGATCTCATTTATTGATCGTTTTCAGTTGATTGTATTTTATGATGTTATAGCGGATGTATTTGGATTCTACTGAGTTATTTTTATGCGGCATGTTAAACCCTGGAAAAATCAATGTAAGAGAGCGATTGTTTGAGTGGCAGCCCTGCAGACCTCTTCTCTGTGACGGTGATGTCACAGCTGCTAGTATGCCATTTTGTAAAATATTAAGCATCAGTCCTATGGCCTATGCAGAATACCTTGAATGTTTTTGGAACTTGGTGAACTTATACAATGTCATTACAGAATGACAAAGCTATGCAAGTGGGAGGTGTCACCAACGATTATGGTCTGATGCTTTTTAGCTCACCTTTAATTTAAAGTAGCAGTGAGTATTTTGTCAGGTCATGGATTAACTTTTCGTTCGCAGGTGCAGCTGGGATTGTGGGGAGTCGGAAAAAAGTCCTGCGGATTTAAGCAGGACTCTGATTATAAATCCTAAGGATTTTTACTTCAGTTCCATTATTATTGTGAGTTTTCAGTTTGAATCTCGGTGTGTTTTATCCAACACACTGCACTCATAATTTGGTCCTCAGTAGGATTGGCTTTAGTAAGAATAAGAACTGTCCTTTAAGTGCTTCCATGTTTGTCAAGTTCACTCTGGGAAACTGTAGTCAAGTTTGTATTTTGTAAACAATAGTGCATACAATTCTGGAATTTATAGTTTTGCTCTTTCCAGAACACTTCAGTTTTAGGCCTTGATTATGAATGCCTGCTTTCTTTCAATCAGTGAGTAACCCCATAAGAAATTAGTCTTTGGTACTACTTCCCCCACCCCCAGTTTTTGCCCTATCGATTTTGCTCGACTTAGAACTCTGTGTATTTGAAGGGTGTCTCTTCTCCCCCTTTGAACATGATTACATTGGCTTACCCCTGACTGACATGTTTAACCTGCAAGTCCCTAGTATATGGTGTTGACAATGCATCTAGGATCTGGACATTAAATGCCATGTGTGAACTACATCACCTATTGTGCCATTCACAGAGTAGACGTGTAAAATGTGGCTTCAGGTCGACCATGTGTTGCCTGGCTGCAATAGCCTATAAACCTACTACCACACCTGTCAAAATAACTCTTTCTGACAGGAGGGGAACCTTGCTTTTCAACATTAAAAAGTCACTCCTAAAGACCTCTTCTTACCCACAAGGTAGGGTACCTGATGTTTAAAAGTGGAACCTGTGCAACATTAAGGTTAACATGTTCCTCCTTTGACTAACTGCCAAAATCTACTTCACTGGCAGGATTGTAGCAAGACCCTGGAAAATGTCTAAGTGTAGATTATACAGTTTGATCTGTAATTTATGACAGGACATGGCTAGGATAGTACTTCAAAGCCTATGTTTCATATTTATGAAAAATCCATTCCATTTGTCAAGTCAGATTTTTTACTAAATATATGGGAAAATAATTTTTAGAAAGTTAGACCTTTTCTGCCTGACCCTCAGATAGGCTAATTAGCATTAGCCAAGTCTGCCGGCCTGGCACCGCCTCCCTGACAATGAGGTGTGAAAACACCTTCTACAGCAGAGACAATAGTCTGGGTGTGGGGTGGTGTTGTTCTTCCCTTTACAGACAGGACATTTGGAGCGGGTTCAACTTGTAAATAACTCAGAAGAGGCTGCCCTTTCACAGGCAAATGCAAAGTGAGACCTGGAAGAAGGTAAGCTTTTGTTACTCAGGCCCACAATAGCCAGGCCGGCTCCAAACTCATTGGGGGGAAAGATGCCCCCAAACCAATTTGGAATGGATATAGGGGAGGACATTGCACATTTCCCTGGCAACACCACTGGATGGACACAAGAGCTCTGCACAAGGAAAGAAGAATTCCTCCATCTTGACTTTGAAGAGTAAGGTGCACTGAGGGGTTCTATGTAGTAGAGCAAACAAGAACTGGTGATACAGAGAGTAGGGTTACCCCTTGGAACCTTTACTCAATTGTTTGGAAAGGAGACAGAATTTAACATTTAACCCAATTGCTAGCTAGTGCCAACCATAAATGTTGCACCTCAAGGAACATCCTCAGAACACTTTTTGGGCCTGTGGAAGATCAGGAGAGAACAGGGCCCTGCTTGATGTAATCTGAGAGGAGCTCCGAAGGACTGGATTTGTTCCCTGTTGTACCCAGGCCAAAGACGTGAACTCCGAGGGTCAGTGGGCTGACCAGTTTGGCTACAGAAATACAAACATCTAAAAAAACATAAAGAAAATCTTTTTGCTGAGTTCCATGTTGCCCAGTCAATCCTGGACCTACTCAAGGCCTTTGTTGGGCCAAGTCATGGAGTTCTATGGATCTCCCCTGAATCTGGGAGCCTTAGGTGAAGATCTGAGGACAAAACAGACTTAACCCCTGCAACATTTTGGGACTTAAAAAATGTCTTACTTCCAACTGCTGGAGGACTTTTACAACTACCAGGGACAATCCAGTGAAGGCATGTGACTTTGCTGGGTTCATTCTGCTGGGAGCTTCTCCACAGAAGCAAATCTGTTTTAGTGTCCCCTCAGAGAGAAGGTATCCAGCCTCATAGAGCCCTTGTTGGGTACAGCTTGCTGTCTTGCTTCACTGGAAGAAAAGGACCTCCATTTTAGAGACTAAGGTCCTTATTACGAGTTTGATGGAAGGGATTACTCCGTGAAAAATGTGACGGATATCCTGCCCACCGTATTACAAGTTCCATCGGATATAATTGCATTTGGCAGTTTAAACCTGATTAAATTTAATGGGTGGAAAGCCCCATTAAATACTGAGACATGCAGAGAGCACCAAAATACACATATTAAACCCTCATTTTGAAGGTTAAACTTGTAATAGGTGATTTATTGCATCTGATTAATTTTGATCCCTGTGATTTTTTTCAGGTGCAATAGGTATCTCAGAACCTTCTCAGCACTTGTAATCAGGGCTTCAGTCTAAAACATATGAGACAAGGATTGTTACCTGACAAGAAAGGCATGGCTGGCAGTTTCAGACATGACATGCAGCCACAGTGCATCTTCATCTATTTTTGACCACTTTATTTTTCGGCACCTTTGTACTAGTATTTAAACTGTAAACAACTTTTATCTATGGCGCAACTCATTGGTATTGTTTGATGTTCAATATTTCACTTCCTTGTCTTTGTTTTAGGAGCTTTTGAGTTTGATTAACTGCCTTATCTCATCCCAAACCCTCTCTTCAGTCCTGTTCATTTACCACCAGCTGAGTTCAGGTTTTCCTGATCTACCTGCACCTGCAACACTTTCTCTCGTAATAGATTCTATTACTGCTCATTGCTGTTAAAATTCTTTCTTCTCTCCTAACTGCCTCTCGCAGGTGGCTATCTTTGCTTTTTAATTACTCGCTGTATTTTGTTCTTTAAATGGGACATCTCGAGCAGCTCGAATGTCTTGAATAACTGATTGTGCAAATTTTAAACTAGTGACAGATGGTAGTGCTGTAGCAGGTGTTTCAATAAAAAATATTAATGAGTATTCATGTATAATGAAAAATGGATTTGTGTAAAAAATGTAATAATGTAGAGCAAAATAATGCACACATTTGAAAATGTGATCACGATGAGTGGCCGCCAATGTTCACAAAGTATACTTATCAATGGCTTATTAATATGAAATATGTAGCTTTTGTTTGATTAATGTAGTAATGCATTGTATTGAGGGTTATGCATTATGTATTAGCTTTATTAATTGTAGGCCTTAACTTAGCGGAGGTCTTGGCCTAGTTGCACAGCCTCATGTCAAGCTGTATTTCTTAAATGTTTAATAAATTGTTTGCTTAGAGAATTAAGCTGTGATTTTCCACTGTGCTGTCTAAATGTGCTCGTAGCTAAAAGTCTTTCTCATGAGAACCGAGTACAAGAAGATGCTGTTCTTGCTAAATGTAACATTATGAGTGTAATATGTATAAGACTGACTTTCTCAGGGGAAGAACAATGGAGACACTGACTGGAGTACAAGCTGCAACAATATTGTTACCTGACAAGCCGGATGATGAGGATATTACAAGGGAAGCCAATCAGCGACATGTGAACTGAGTAGTGGTAGAAATCATAGATTTGATGTTTTAGTTTTATTGGACAAAGTGTGAACATGTGATCCCTTGACCAATAGGGACTTGAGAAGTCGTTTTAGGGATTCTAACTTAGCCGGATTGCACTGAGGGAAGACAAGCCATATGCCATTTTGCCATGTGCCATTCTCCCCATTCTTCTTGGGGGTTTACCTCTATTCTTTCGAACTGCTTAAAGACTTTGCGTTTTCTGATCTTTGATGCTGATGCTAATCTGGTGTTAGTTAAAGGATTCCTCACTGATGAAAGTCTGCTATTGGGAATAACGTATGATGTTTTTTCTTTGCTGAATCGAAATGTATGTAATATCGTTTGCACAATTGTTTTTATTATTAATTTGCACTGTAACTTTAGAATGTGTAGTGGTTCAAGCTTTGATTAGATTACATTTATTTCGTCGCTTTGGACAGCCAGTGTTGTTTCTGTATGTTTATCATTTGATTTTAAGATTAATATACGTGACATTAGCATTGTTAATATAGGGAAATAAATATTCAAACTTTTACTAAAAGGTGTGGTTATTCATCACTGAAAGGTCATGGTGTGTGACAATTACTGCCTCAAATTGATGATCATTGATGTTATTGATTAATTATTGATTATGGATCTGCATGTACTGGAGCCATGATGGGATTATCTTAATTGCGAATCAAAAGGTTCATCGACCTATTCGCATCCCCTTGTGAGTTTACTTATTAAGGTCAGACGCGCCAACAGTAGCAAAGTGGTGTTTGCACCATTTGTGCAGATCGTATATTAACGAATGTTCTAGTTAATACCAACTTTTACACCAGAACAAAAATGGAGGAAAATGATTGTGAAACCATTTCAAACATATGTGAAACCTGCTTTTATTCTTTGTGTATTACACAATATTTACAAGAAGAAAACTGCTCCATGTACTGATTGTGCCTCATAAATATTTGTTTGCACATTTTAAAAGGGAGGGAAATATATTTGGTCAATTTCTTTCTGTGCAAACACGGGAAATGTAGAAGGGTTTCCATCAGCTTGTTTTTGCCATCCAAATATTTCTATATAATATTTACTGGAGCAAACCCTGTTTTCAGAATTTAGAAGAAAAAGCTGGAAAAAAGTTTTTGTACAACATTGACTGCTTGTGACATTGGTAGAGTAGTTGTGTCTTGGTGCTAGATTGGCAAGTAGTACCTGTGTTTTTTTGGGATGCATTGATCAGGCTGCATACTTGGCGTGATAGTTGGGTGTGAGGGCCCGGAGGTGGGTCTGCTATGTCTGTGCTGTTTTTTCTCATAGTTCTTATTTTAGTAGGATGTTTTCACCTGTTCAATTTTTGGATCAGCAAGTATTACATTTGCATCTATAGAAGTACTCCTGGAATGTGTGCAAATGTACTACTTTTTGGAATTCACAAAAATTGGCAATAGTAGGCTTGGAAAACTCCACCGGTCTGAGGTTTCCATGCATACAACTTGCAATCAGACTTCCAAAAGGTGATGGGATGAATGCTTGCAAATAGTCTAATCGGTGGCAAATGCTCAGGTAGTATTTCAACCCATTGTCTTTCACCCACTGAGCCACTCTAGACAGAGGCCCAACTAATGCAAATCAATACTGATCCTGTTCCTCTTGTTAACAGCCCATCCTGAACCTTAGTCATCGCACCCCTCCACCCTGCTGCCCAAGGCTGTTATAGTTGGGAAATTTGGGATTCACTAATCCCTTGAATCTCACTGATTAAGCTGATCCCCTGAGCTAGATGCTGAGATTGCCATAGCAAACCCCTCTGCCTTGTGTCAACTAACTTGGGCAACTGATTAAGCAAGTATTTGTTAAGTGGATTACTTGCCTTTCATAAGTTTTATAATATGAGAAGGTGCCCCAAGGCAGCTGGAAGGCAGCATTTGTGAGCTCTAAAAACGACCTAATATGAATATAAAGAAATCAATTGAAGTTGAGTGGGCAGAGGGAATACAAATTGCACTTACTTGGATGAAGTCTTTAGATACGCAGATCCAGGCTCAGCAACTAGACGGGGAATGGTAGTATTAGCCTACCCTTGGTATTTTAAATTTTATGCAGCTCCAACAAGAGGGACAGCTCAAAAGTGGGGCAGAGGCAAAAATCCTTAATTTTCTGATACCACATAACTATATGGCTAATCTGCACAAATCTGGCTGAAACGTGGAAGGATTTGTGTTCTGTTATATCAAGGTTTATGCCATTCATCAATTGGGAAAAACTGCAAAGGAATACAATTTTCACTGCCTGTAACTTATAACTTAAGACTGTTTGATGAATCTGCATAAATATATGGCCGTCAGCTAGCAAGTTACACTTAGTACAGGTACTTTAGGTTTTGCGGTGGCCCATTGTGGGCAATGCTGAAGGGGATCAAACCCCTTTTATTTATTAATATCTTTGCATTTATTTTTTGATTGGTAGGCTCGAAATTTGGCAGAGATTGCTCTTGATTTTCTCTATTTCATGTAGGACCATTAGGGGAGCGGAAGAGTTAAAGGGGTTAAGAAGTTTTAATTTGCTAATAAATGTGGCACCATTCGAAGAATCCACACAAAATTTGGCAGACATTTAGCAGTTATACCTTTCTGTTAATTGCGTCTAGCTTTGATAAGATCCGCTACGAGAAGGAAAGTGAAATGGCGGCAATAAAGGTGTCATTCATAAATACCTTTGATGCTGTTTGATAAATCTGCTTGAAATTTGGCAGACAGTGCACAAATTAAGCCTAATGCAAGACCAGGCAGGCTCTGTGACCAACCACCTCGGGGCATGGCCATAGGGGGTTTGGCGCAGTGCCTGACCAAAGGCTGTGTGCAAGAAATGAGACAGTGTTACCAAAGGAATAGTTTACTTGTGTTACCAATCCATTTACCGCTGTAGGGCATTGGTAGGGAATACAAAAAATTGAAAACTGCTAAAAGGGAAGGGATGTGTACAGAAGTGCAATTTAATTAAAAATAATTGAATGATTGTTGATTTGTTAAAAAATATATATTGTTGCAACAATTCATGATAGGGTGGACTGGTTACAAACAGTGAGAAACAGGTAAGTGTAAATCACGGTGCAGTGACCATTGCAGGGTGGTGAAATGTGTAATAAACAGAAGATATGCAATAAAACACCCAAATCTTTCACTATTCTTTAGACAGTCATATAAGAACACATTTGTCCCCCCGTAAAAAAAATATAATCTGTTTAGGAAAATGGAAGTCCATGTTTAGACCCATATAGTCACCTATAGAATTAGGCCATCATCAAGACAGTATAGCTGAGCTGTAGTCAGCATTCTGTAATATAAAAACAATAATGCATGAAAGCCACATGATGTAATGGTTTTTCAGTATGTAAGTCACCCTGTAGATAGCATGCATTTATTTGAATCATTTGGTGAAATGATCAAATATGTGTGCACCTAATGAAGGTGGTACTTAAAGTTATCACCTCTCATATAATCCCTTGCCATAGTGTGTATCGAACACTAGGTACAGCAACATTACAATGTAACAAGTTTTGTAAATACAAAAGCCATAGTGAGGTAGCCCAGGTGTAAAACTTTGAATGTGACCACCAGGCTAGAACGGCTAATATCTAAAAGAATGACAAATGATAATTCAGTAGTCGTGCCAGAAAACGGAGGTCATACAGATGAGAAGTTACTTAGACCTCATGGTTTCCGGTACAGCAAATTTAAGGGGGATCAAATAATACAGTTGTGCTTAGTCATGCATATTCTCATTCAGAGGGAATTTCACTAAAGCACCTCTGGAGCAGTGCTTAATTTGTGCTTGTTGTTTCCGGTGCTGAGCACCGGCACTTATTTTTGAGGGCCAGAGCTTAATCTTCTGCCTCAAGCATTTGCTGCGAGCAAAAGACACTTATGGGAAAGATGGAGGAAGGGAAAAATGAAAAAGCGTCACAAAGAGAGAAAGTAGAAAGCTGCTAGAGTGAGCTGAAGGGGCAGGGAGTGGCTATCTATGGATTGAAGAGGCCCGAGATGGCTCTAAGATTAGGCTGCCTCAGTATTCCATGTTCACACATTTAATTGCAGCAGCCCCGTGTTTAAGAGGAGGGCTTTGGGCACGGCACCTTCTTATTTACAACTTAAGCACTGCTCTGGAGTAATCTAAAAATTCAATGAGAAAATCAAATCAGCGCTATATCAAGGGCAGTGGAGTGGGATAATATGATTGCTGCGTAGAAAATATAGAATTATAGATGGGTAACAGTGAATTACAAGGAGGTTTTTTTTATGGAGGGGCTCTGAATAACATCAAATGGACAATGAGTGAAGCTTGAGTTCTCTATGATGTCACTCAGAATCCAGAGGTGAAAAACATCTTCGTAATTCACTTTTTGGCCATCTATAATTCTATGTTAATATAGGACCCCAAAATCATAATCTCCTGCTTTCAACTGCTACACAGGGGCAGAGGAATAATGGGGGAGCCATTTATAACACAGACTCTCCACCCTGTCCCAAATAAAAAAAAAATCTCCCCTGCAATCCCTAACATGCAGAGCTGCACTGACAGACTCTCCAACAGGCCCATCACTCTGGCCTGGAAGGCCTTTATCACATCACAACAGCGGGTAACCAATTTTGATATCAACTGTTGGTATGTCATAGCAGTGAGTATGACATTTAGAAACTGAAATAGACGAGAGGGGCTCTCTATGATAGCCGTACATAGCAAGGTAATAAAGGTTTGACGCACTAGTTCCTTAGATGCGGAGAGAGAGTAAAACTGGAGTCACAAAACCTAATGGAATTCAGCACCCCACTCATAATTGGAGCTTGGGTGTCTTTGTGATGGAAGAGTGGACCAGTACTTTATTAATCGAATACACAACACACACATAATATTTCCCATCTTGCTTTACAATTGACAAGCCAACTTACTAACACTGTCAATGCTGGATACAAAAAATGAACTTCTTGGCATGAACAACAAAATGTACAAACGCAAAGGATAAGAACTGTTCTACCTCCAAGGCACATGATGTAACGTGCTGACATTATCCTAGTGATGAAACCAGAAAATAACTTATTTCTAACGCTACAACAACTGTTTTTTAAGTTGCAAGGAGTGAAAGTCTAGGAAGAAATGTGGAATTCCGGCAGGAATCAGGCACAGTATTCCCAATTCCCAAGATAATTCCTCATTTCTAAGCGGGCCAACAAGGTCCCCAGGTTTTTCAACTACTGAGTTACTGGTCCCCTTGATGTTGGTCATCCAGTAGAGGAGGATACCAAGAGAAATAATGTGACATTTGGGAATTAAGCCCTGAGATAAGATATGGAATAAAAAATGCTCCTTAGATTTTACTGGATTTGTTCTAAATAATGGAGCATGTATTGTTTATCAAAATGCATGCAAAGTATTAATGGTATTAGTGATATTGTTTTACTACAGTCAACAGGATCATACTGAAGAGAATGTTAAGCTCCTTCAATCACTGGAATTTGTAGCACTTTTGGTTTTTGGCCCTGGGTAAAGCACAGAAATCACCTTTGTTAAACTTGAGTTGGATAAAATCTCTTGGGAAAACGCATATAACCTAATGTATGCCGTGACCAACATGTCATAAAAGAAACTTTTAAAATATATGCAAATTAGTTTGCGGCCCACGATGGAAACATCTCCTTAGTTCTCAATTCAGGCTGTATCTAAGGGACTAATGTATGTACAGGCAGGTCGTAAATGGTGGAAATTGTGCAGCAGCACTTTATGACCTGCTGCCATTTTGTGATGTGGCCTATGCACTAATAGGATGTGTTGCAAAACATCCATTCAGAGAGGGTCCCAAAATTACCTACTTCATGGATCATTTAGTCAGGTGTCAACTTTCAACCCCTGTGAATGACTGCAAATGCAGGGCTGGTGGTCTGGAACATGCCTCATCCTTGTGTTTGGTTTCCCAAATGGGAAACATTTTTATGGCAGCCTTTGTCCATAAAAAGGATGGGTGCATTTATGGCTTTAGGAAATTGGTTGCCATGTAGGGAGTCAGAAGGGGGAGCATGCTTTCCAGAGCGCATCCAACATGATGCCCAGTGAAACAGCTTCAACCTTTCCGAATCATATACGGCTTCCATTTGGATGTCAGTATATGGCAAGCGTTTTCCAACCACAAATTTTAGTACATTCTGTTGCTTCTGTACAATAGGAGTGGGATGCACCTTCACGTTTCCTCTTATTTGTGATTTCTAGTGGGACCCACACCGCTTGTACAAGTTGGAATTCGTTTTCTTACTCATGAAAGGTGTTTTGTGCGCAGACAAACACTCATGTAGTCCGAAACCTGGCTTTTTGCAATTCACAGACTTCGCAGTCGCAAGAGTTTATGAATACAAGATGGCGTGCTATACATTTTAATGTTCTAACATCTCACTTCAACTCTGAGATCGTGTGTCACGTAGGCCACACAGACAAGTTTTGAAAGGTTTTGTGGGTGTCTTGTCAGGAGCAGTGCTCATTGAGAAGACATGAGATCTCCGAAGATCTGAGGTGTGTTTCATTCTCATATCACCTTCATGTTTGCTTGTTTTGGCTCCCTTGGCTAAAAGCTCGGGTTGTTGACAAGACTGCCTCTGTTTTACAGGAACATGATTCTAACGGCACTGTATATCCACGGAAGACCCGTTCTCTCTTTACCTCAGTGTATATCTCTGTATGTAACGCTCTGCTCGCGGGTGTGATATATTACACGTGCTTACGCTCCAGGAAAACGGGGCAAGCATTAGTTAAAACAACAGCTGTTTAAGGACCAAGCACCAACCCCTCACTGGCCGACACATTTAAAACAAACTGAAACATTTTCTGCCAGCCTTTCCCAGCCTGAATCTGAGCATGCCATTCACGAGGGTATTGGTAATGGACCGGCTCAGGAACATTGCTGCGCACGTAACCTAGGCATGTCTTGTCATGGCTGTATCGCTAAACGTGAAAGGGACGCTTCTTTTTAGCTCCTCTTCACTATATTTAGTTCTGCTCTGTCGCACTCCTGCTGCTCTGCTCTCCTTACGGCAGCTTACGTTAATGGCAGAAGACGGGCTCTGAGGAACCAATGACCGCCCTGAGCGGGCTGTCACTCACGTCCTGCTTTAGAGGGGATTTAAGCGTCCCAGCCTTCTTTGCGAACTGTGCGTCTCAAGTGTGAGTTTTTGTCCCTAAGAAATGTCTTGTGCCTTTCGGTCAATCAATGAATTTTAAATGCTTACATTTTCTGCCGGAATCACTTTGTCAAGTGGTTAATATAGTAAGTGTTTTTGGAGGACATTCGTCCATATTTTAAAACACCCAGGACCCTTCTAAGGGGGGCTATCACAATTCGAGAAAATTAACCGAAAGTTTCCGAATGTTTTATATCTTAGTTCCGCCATTTATTTAACGTAAACATCGTGTTTCTTGTCTTGGGTTAAATGGTCTTCTACTCCAGACTAAATATCAGGACTATATGTAGACTTTACCCAATCACTATTGAGGGTCATGAAAGGATGGAGATAAGGAATAGTTGGCTTACCCATACCTTGCCCACGGAATGGGATTCTTTCATCCATCCCGACCTTGCCTATAAGCATGGGAGGGTTTCCATAGTTCCCACCTGCCTTGTCAAAGTGCAGGAGCGCAAATCTAAATTTGACATCCGTATAGTACCAGAATATCATGGACAACATCTAGCATGACACAAAAAATCCCCCATTGATCTAAAATATATCACCCCATTTTATTACTAACAGAAAATCTGCACCCAATTAGACAATATTTTTGTAAACAATATTTAAAGCACAATATTTATGCCAAGCTATATTTCCTAACATACTGTCTTGACACAAGAGTAGCTAGAAGCTCTGTGACAATGTGACCCTCACAACTTTACCTTAGTGTTGGGAGGATCACATGTGTGTCTCAACAACATTACTGTGTTAACAGGGTCGTGTGTTTTATCACCTGCGTTTGTCAACTGTGTTGGTTTGCATCTGATTCTTTTTTACCTTTCACCTTGCCCAAGGACTGGGATTACACCCTTTTCTCTACCTGCTGTGCCCTATGCATGGGGTATATTTGTTTCTTGTGCTATGCCCAAGGTGGATGGTGCTCCTTCTTCCTTGCCTCCCACCTTGCCCAAGGGCAGGCATGGGTATATCTGAAGTTCTATTTCCAGCTCTAAAAGACTTATCTGTAATATTGCATGAATTTATTGATGCCACTTCTTCAGGCACCATATCAGACGTATTGCACCCTATTGGGACAGAAAAATCCCTTGCATGGTGATGGTTGTTCACCCTCCCCAAAAGTGCCCCAACAGTAATAATGTATGGATCCATGATGCTGATTTTGGTTGTCATAGGCAAACATGGATCATTTGTGTGCACCATGACATAGGCCTGTCTCACAAATTGTGGTCCTTTTGGGCCCTGAGTGGTGTCCAAAGTCCTACGCGCATAGTGGTGAAAGATACTGTATTTTCCAGAAGTCAATCAGCACGAGCTTGGTGGTGGCAGTATCCTGTGTAGAGATCAGTACGAGTAAACAGGCATTTTTTTTACCTGTGCCACTGGAGTGAGGCCTAGAGGCTCACATATTAATATTGACATTGCTGTTTGATTAACTCACCCTTGGCCTACATGGTTTTGGTGTGTAGTGCTGCGCAGTGCATGTGGTTTATGTGTGCCTGTGAATGGTACAATACAAGGTAATGCAGTGTTGTGCTGTGTGTGTGTTATTTGCACGGGCTGGGTGTATGTGTGCATATGAATGGTACAATACATTAAATATGTAGTGCTGTACAGTGCATCAATATTCTATGTATGTGCTGGGTATAGGTGTGTCTGTGAATGATACTATACATAGAAGATTCTGGGTTCCATTCTGGGAGTCCCAGGGCTAAATCGTGACACACTGGAGGAAGCTAGAACCAGGTTCTTCATTACACTGCACAGGGTTCTCTTTCATTCAGAGAGAGGTCAATGGGAAGGGGCCTGGGCACATCTCGGGAAGGAGATGGGTCTGGTAAGAGAATAATAAAGAGTAGGGCTGAGGCTCTGGGATAACCTTTTGATACACATATCACTATGGCTGACATCCAGGTATGAACCTGAGGACACTCCCATGGCTTGTGTTGTGGGGCTATCAGATTTGGAGTTGCTCCTTCTGTGACAGGATGCTTTCTGGCGGAAGGGCAGGGCAGAAAGAGGGCACTTCAAATGGAAGCAGACCCCCAATATAAAATTCAGAGATTCCGATTCTAAATCACATTGGGGGTCTGGAAACAAACTGTTAGAAGGGGGGCTTGAGACCCTCAAAATCGTCAACTGTCAAGCAGTCACATGAGCTGTGTGGGGAGGGGAAGTCTGCAAGATTTCTGCCTGTGACCAGGATTGGAGCCAAGGACTGCTAGTCTCTCAACTGGGTGAGGGGACATCACCAAGGGAATCCAAGGCCATCTGCTTCTGGAGCCTGTAGCACAAGTGCCTGCGGAGTTCAGTGTACCCTGTGAGGAAGAGGAGTGCGCTGGTGGGGCAAGGTCCAGTGTGGGATTTGGCAATTGGATCCCTGAGTGATGTGTGGAGAGATAGCTGCTGCACCGATTGGGTCACTGCTTATGTGCAGGGAAAAGTCAATGACCTCTGGATGGCAGAGGAGGGCCGCTGTGAGGTGAGCCTTGAAATTTGCCGTGCTGATCTGGTCATTGGCTGTGTGCCTAGCGAAGTGAGTAATGCTGTAGGCCAGGTAGGGTCATCGTAAAGATTGATGCTGTGCCAATCGTGTTGTAGTCTGTGTGAGGAGTGAAGTCAGCGACACTGTCTGCCAGGTGGGGCCACTGAGAAGATTGCTGCTGTGCTGATCAGGCCGTAGCCCATGTGCAGAGTGAGGATGGTGACCCCATATGCTGTGGGTGGCCACCAGGCAAGGAGTGTGGTCTGGTCAAGACCTTTGTTGTGAGAAGGAGGCCAAGGTGGTGACCCAAGCAGGCCCAGGCCCCGACTGAGGAACAGCACTAGGAACGTGATACTCCTCTCCCCTTTGGGGACAATCCAAGGACCCAGAATTGGAGGAGCATCGAGGATGCCCCGATTGCTGCTTCTGCAGGACTGTGTGTGAGGATCTCGAGGACACCCACCTGCTGCCCCTCATGGCCTGTGTGTGAAGAATGTAGTGGAGACAGTCACTGCAGCTTCAGCATTTGTAAAAGGGGTGTTCTCAGAGACTCCAGTCTTTCAGATACTGATGATGCAGGTAAGACTGATTTTCGGGCCATATAGTTCTTCAACAATGGAACAATTTTGACTTTACTAGAGCCAGAGTGAGACTGCTGAGGCTCAGACTACTAGTGAGTGCTTAACCTAAATGTTGCCTATATAAATGCAGAATAACCACTACTGCTAGCAAGAGGGGAGTGAGACTCAGTAACCCTCCGTTAACTCAGTAGAGCCCTGACCTCAAGGGACTGTGTGTATTGTTTGTGAATGCTGTATTTTACGTTGTGCTCATTTATAAATACTTTTTTTTATTAAAAGAAAATATTTGACTAGCCAGTCATTTGTTGGTGCAGGTGAACGTATTTTGCGTTCTGAGGCTCTATTCACCCTCCTGTGTCTACCTTCCCCCTCCCCTGAAAAACCTTTGACTGCTTGACGCATGCTACCACTGAGAGTCAAGTGCTGATGAGGTACTTGGTCAAGTTGTTAAGGATACATTGTAGGGGAGGTACAAGGACATCAAGGGTACAAGCCCTCAACCCCCACTGTTGGGCCTCATGCGTGCCCCGTGGCACTCTGAACAGAGTTCAGGCACATCCTATTATAGAATCCATACCTGGGTTTTGTGCCTAGTCCCAGAGTTCTTACCTTGAGTTTTGTAGCATTTTTGTAGCCAAAAGAAGAGTACTGAGCCTGTTATTCATGCCTCCCGTATGGTTTTATTGCTACTTTTAGAATTATATGCTGTGTCCTTGTTTAGAGAACCATCCCTGACATATTTTGTTCTGATGAAGTAATAACGATTGGCAAGACATGTGAACATAGTTCAGCTTGTCTTGAAAAAATAAGAATATATCGGCATATCGTGTTCTATTCTGTATTACACATCTAAAATATTGTGTCCAGTTTTGGAGACTACATCTAGCGTATTGTGTTGAATTCTGGAGAGCACTTCCTGTGGTGTGTTCAAGTCTGGGGGCCATCTGTTACACATTGTGTTAAGATCTGTGGCTACCTCTGGTATGTTGTATACATTTCTGAAGTCAATATAAATGTGTGTTAGTTGGAAGTATTTGCATATTGATGTGTTAAGCAGGTGACTGGAGGTGCCAGTGGAGGATAGATTAAAATGGACGAAGGTGTGGCTCGAGGGATAAATGAGTAACTTGTGATTAGATGGATGAGTTTGTGGATTGGCAAGTGGATGAATGGGTAAATAAATAGACAAGTGGATGTTTAATGGGGTGGATGGGTAAGTAAGTGATTGGATGGGGAAGTAAGTGGAGGATGAAGGATGAGTGTGTGCACTGACAAATAGATTAATGGGTTTTTGAATGGGTAAAAGGGTAAGTAGGTGGATGATGAATGGGTAAATAAATGGGTCAGTTGGTAGATAAGTGATTGAATAAACTTGTGGCTAAATGTGTGCACCGTACATGTTTCACATGAAGGATTGTGCTCATGACACAAAGTGTTGCCAAGGGAGAGCATAGCAAAATCTCATAGTGACTCCAGCAGCCTCAATCGGTTCTTATTATGTCACGTTTGTTATACTTGGTGGTTATATTCTCAAAACACATCGTTTATTCCAGCCCAGGGCTCCATGGTGCTACTTTCAGGAGCCAGCGCTGCATGTTCAACCTATCATGGAGGGTGAAGGACATCGTTAATCTGTGCACGACTATGAAGGAGGAAGCAGCACAGCCAAGGAAACACGTGCATCTGCCTCTAGCTGTACATTGTTACCTCTGGTCCTCTCTGAACTCTACTTCTGGTGGGTTGGATATTGGAAGCTCACCTCGCCCACATCTCTAGTCTGGTGGGAACAGCAGTAGAATTCCAGCAGAGCATCAAGTCCTAGGACACGTTCTACATGCATTACCCTCCATGCAGACCTCCCTCCATAACCCTCACACACATGCCAAACCCACCCACCTGTAGTTCCACCTGCAAAAGGAGCATTGGCATGGGTATGAGCAGGACTGAATTCATGCACATTGAGCCACTGGCACAATTAACCCCTTACTAATAGTCATCTTACATTCGACTGCACTTTAAAGTTATACCAGGTGTTCCTCATTCATGGTTCAGATGGACAAGGCTGCAGCACTTGTATCAGTGCATGAGTTACCCTTACTGGCAAAAATATTCCACCAATCCCATGTTTAGCCAAATCACAACCCAGGGTTGTTCTTCTGGTCCTGGACTTCATGAGACATGAGCTGCCCCACGAGACAGAAAGAAGCAAGACAAGAGCACCATGTTAGCACCTGCCTGTGTCAACCCAGGGCCTGTCACGTGTAACTATTCATTTGGATAGAGTGTGGGAAATCTCAGCTGGAATAGCTATGGCTGAATATCTAAGGACATTTTCTGAGGCCCTCAACATTGCCTCAAATGTTATTCCTGAAATATGGTTTCGATACATCGCGTTCCTATTAACATGTTCAGATAACTTTACAATTTTGTAGCCCAGTGCCATGTATGATTAAGTGAGGTAGAGCTTCCATCAGTCACCTAGACCGCTCCTCTCTTACCGCTGGCTGCATGCGATTACTTTCACGCCTTGGGTGAGGCACACATAACCCCCCCCAAAAATGCACCTGTTAGAAAGGAATTGATGCTTCATTTTACAGACTGTAGCGCAATAGGCTCTGACAGGGTATCTGTTACTTCTCTTTGGCAGGGGCAAATTATTTTGGAGCAGCACATAGCTCGAAATGTATGAAAAATTATGTTATATGATAATCGGAGAAGCCAAGTGGTAAGGTGGCCCCCTGTACACATAGGAGGGATGTAGTTTGATGCACGGTGTTCACTTTTACTATTAATACGTGCAGCTTCCATGTGATGAGCAGCATCAGAAGAAAGGGATGCCTTGGAATCCTGAAATGGAAATAATAACTGTGTCCCAAAAGACCTGCTAGAGGTGAAGTAATGAGTAGATCCATTTTCACATTTCATGCCCCTTTTTAGCCAAATAACATTCCAAAATGATGTTGACTCGCTGCCAGTATAAGTCGACTTGTTATATTTAACAAGGTACCAATTACTGTCTGGATGCACCTGCATCCTGCGGAAGACGTGAGTCAGAGGGCCTGCCAGGAAGAGAACAGATTGTGGCCAGGAGACAAAAGTTTGCAATGCTCTCTCAAAATGTACCTTTACGTCTGGCACATCATTTGCCCACCAATCCCACGCTTTCATTGTATGTGCTGGAAAGAATAAAAAAACTGCTAAAACAATCATCTCAAATTATACTGAAAATATATCCATCAGGCTGTGCTGTTACAAGAAGATGTTGAAAAGATGTAAAGAGACTGTTATGTGTACATGAAGTCTCTATTTTATTAAAAGTACCGAAGAATACACCCCAGCCTTCAGCAGTGCTGCTGCTCTCCCCTGATCTCCTTCTTCAGCTGCCGTACCGGTCTCCTGGTTACAACTCCAAGATTCTACCTATGTGCATTCTAAGCATAGAATGCCACACATCTCCCTCTTATCATTATAACAAAAAGAGTAATATAACAAAAAGAACATTAACACTTATTTTACAAGCTCATATAGAATTTTATGCACATCTAATAAACCTTGAAAATCAATATAACAAAAGTACATAAGAGAAAATAACATAAACTTTTGTCTCATGAAGTACACTAGAAGCTCGGAAGATATATGTATAATTACATCAACACTCATTCTACAAAGTCATCTAGAGTTTTAGGGTGTCTGGTAATTTTTGAACTTTTCCTTAATTCCATACTATCATCATCAACCTTCCTTCCTCTCATTCAATTTCTATCAGATTTATCTTTTTCAACAAACCCAGTCTTGATTTTCAATACTCTTCCAATGTTCCACACTCTATGATTTTCAGTCCTTTTAGCATTTCCTAAAACTTTTGTTACTTTGAGAGGACCAGAAAACGTTGAATGGTCTCTTGAGAGACCCAAACGAGGGTTTTTCACCCTGACAAAATCATCTACTTGAATCACTTCTTTTTTCACAGCTTTCCGTCTATCAAACCCAATTTTCCTTTCAGAAATCTTTTTATGTTCCCTTTCACATTTCTTTTCTTCGTTACTACTAATTTCCAATTTCACACCCACCTTGTTATTTACCCAGGAAGGACAAATAAGTGTGTTGGGCTTTCTTCTTTTAAATATTTCAAATGGTGTAAACCCAGTGGTTGTGTGAGGAGTCAACCATTAGTTTTTAACTTTACAAAATATCTCTTCCTTCTAACACTTATTATTCGCTAAAGCCATTTGTATAGTTTCCTTCAACACTCTATTCAGTCTTTTCACCATGCCATGTGTTTCTGGGTGATAAAGAGAGGCTTTCTTGTGTTTAATGCCCCCGTCTCTCAGATACTGTTCCATACAATGTGAAACGAATTACACACCATTATCAGTTAGAATGAAAGACGGAAAACCTTCTCTATCAAAAAATTGATCAAGAAAATTGATCACATCACGTGTTTCTACAGAGGTAGTAATTCTTATTTCAGGCCACCTTGAATACACATCCATTAACATTATAACATATTTGTCTGTATTGGAATGTCTTATTGGACCAAGAATATCCATTGATATTTCTTGCCAAGGTTCTTTTGGTAATTCCCTCACTTCCATCGGTTGCACCCTACACATCAATGTTTTATCTGCTCTAGAACACTCCACACATTCTCTAACACACCGCTCAATTTGAATGTCCATACTTGGCCACCAATACATAAGTCTGAACCTCTCCTTAGTTTTAGAAATTCCAGGATGACTCTCGTGAGCTAATGAAATTAACTCTTCCTTTAATTTCAAAGGTAGAACAAGTCTAGTCCCTCTCAGTACCAAACCACCATGTGAGGATAATTCATCTCTAATTCTCCAGAAACCACCCAGTTGTTGATCTTTTTTTTCACTACCATTCCACCCATTGTTAATTTTCCAAACTACCTGTTGTATTACCTCGTCACCTTCTAGTTCTGCCAGCCATTCACTTTCTTTAATTATTCCTTGTCTTACCACCCAAAATTCGAAATCATCATCCTCACTCACAATACCATGCTCTGGCTCTGGAATTTCATTGACCAGCCTTGAACAACAATCAGCAATGTTATTCTCTACTCCAGGTATGTACTGAACCTCGAAACGAAATTCCTACAAAGCCACTACCCACTTTCTTATCCTTCCAGAAACAACATCCAATCCTTTTTAAAAAAAAAAAATATTTTAATGGTTTGTGATCTATTCTTACTAAGAATCTACTACCCCAGACAAATTTCCTTAGCTTACGCACTGCCCAAAACACAGCTAACGCTTCTTTCTCAATGACAGAATAGTTTAATTCTACTCCTTTCAAATGTCTTGATATAAAGAGAATTGTTCTCTCAACACCATTTTGTCTTTGTATCAAAACAGCCCCAAGTCCTTTGGCACTAGCATCAAACATGAGCACTGTTTCCTGACCTGGTTCAAAACTTTGTAATCTAGAGGCATTGCTTAAGTTAAGTTTCATATTTATGAATTCCTCTTCACATTGTTTGCTCCATTTGAATGTGACACCTTTTCTTACTAATTCTCTCATAAATTTAGTCTTTTCTGCAAAATTTTCTACAAACTTATTGTAAAAATCTGCCATCCCTATAAATTTGATCACTTCCGCTTCAGAAGATGGAGTTTGAGGATAGTGTCTAGTAATTATTTTTTTTGGTTCAGTTCCTCTGGAAGAAATCCTCTGCCCAAAATAGTCAATCTCATCAAGATAAAATAAAAAAAATTCCGCTTTCAAAGTTAGACCACTCTCTTTAAGTCTCAGAAGAACCTCTCGTACTCTTTCATTGTGTTCCATTACATTTTCACTATGAACCAAAATGTCATCTTGATATATTTTAATTCCTTGAACTCCTTCCAGTACTCTTTCCATGGCACGTTGGAATACAGCTGCTGCTGAAATCAATACAAAAGGCATGCGAACAAATGTATACGTACCAAATGGAGTTATAAACGCTGTTAGATCCTGTGAGTCTTTGTGTAATCTAATTTGATGGTGGGCAGATGTTAAGTCAATGGAGAAAAAACATTTTGCACTCTTCAACATGGATAACATTTCATTGATGTTAGGCAGAGGGTAGTGATCAACTACCACACACTTATTTAATTCTCTCAAATCAATGCATAACCTCTGCTCACCATTAGCCTTCACAGCCATGACTTCCGGAGCTAACTATTCAGTGGCTTCCACCTCTTCAATTATACCATTCTGTTTCAGTTTATCTAACTCTGCCTTCATTCTTTCTTTAACCATTAAAGGTACACCCCTCACCTTGCTAACAACTGATGTAACACAATCTTTTAACTTTATCTAATGTACGTATGCTTTCAGATAACCGAGTTTGTTCTGAAATAGTTCCGGAAATTCTTGTTCATACAGTGGCCTGGAGCTATTCACAGTATCAACACATTCTACATCGTTCAGTCGGACCAAAGGTTTTTCATTAGGGTCAAGATATACTTTTAAATCCCTATGGTGTAGCCAACTAATAAGAGAATCACCTCTTATGGAGACATAAATGTTCCCAGCTGTGAACCTATCTTTAAATTGTATAGAGACCATAAAATAACTCAACAACTTAAAAGGCTCTCCACCGTAACCCTTAGGGCAAATGTCTGGTTTGAAAAGTTTAACTGAGGTTTTAAGATGTTCTTCGAAAATAACTCTAGGGATATGCATAATGTTTGCCCCTGAATCAAACATCCTGGGAAAAGATACTCCATCAATCTGTACAATTTCTACTGGACCACTGATGCCAGACTTCACTTGCAAAATAACTTCTTCAGAAGAATCACTATCTTCAAATGTCACTTCTTGAACTTTCTTTTTTTTGAATTTGTATGTCTGCAACATGATGCAACAAGTCCCTTTTTACCACAATTTTTGCAATAAACTTTCCATCCATCACAGCCCTTGTAATTAGCATAGTGACCAACCTCACCACACCTAAAACACTTTCCTTGCTCCAATTTTTTCCCTTTGCTATCTTTATTATTTTAATTCATGATTCTATGAGACTTTACTCTCTCCATTGGATTCTTCCCTGGCTAACAGATTATACTTCACTTTCCTTGTCTCTAAGAGTTGTCTTTCTTATTTTTTCAAGACAAGCTGAACTATGTTCACATGTCTTGGCAATCGTTATTACTTCATTGAGAGATGGGTTATCTTTATTCCAAAAGGATTCTTTTGCCTTATCAATATTGCAGCCTAACATGAATTGATCCCTCAATCTTTCTTCTTTAGTTCCTCCAGAACTATATGTTGATACTAGCTTTCGCAAAGCAGTGACATATTCTTCAACAGATTCACCCGATTTTTGAACCCTCTTACCAAATTGATATCTCTCTAAAACTGTTGACATTTTTGGTAAATAATGTAAATCTATTTTTTTATGTGAATTTCAAAGTCATTTAGTTCACCAACATCTTCTACAGAGACGTTTGGAAGATTCTAGAAAACTTCCTGACCTTCAAAACCTAAACAATGCATTAAAAGTGATATTTTCCGTTCTTCACTCAAAGAAGTATCACAAACTCTTGCATAATGTGCAAAGACAGATTTCCATTTCTTTCAAGGTATTAATGGCTCACCTGGAGCAGTGAAAAAATGGTGGACATGTTACATTCTGCATTTTGAATTAAAATAACTAGGTAAAAAGATATTAAACTTGTGGTACTTGCACAAGACACAAAAAAAAAACAAATGTAGTTAAAATAGGAACTAGCTGGGACCCTGTGGAACACACTATGAATGGTGTGTGTGTCACCGAAAGGAAACACAAAAGTTGTGTAAACGTTAATGTTAATCTGTTGACGACGTGCGCCTCACCAAGTATAGTGAAAGTCAACAGGTGTGCCTGTCACTGATCTTCATGTAACGTGAAGGCACTCCGTTTAAAAGTAGATAGTTGTGTGCCTGTCACCGAAATGCGTGCGTCTAATTGTTCCAAATAGTTGAAAACCCAAAGAGTCAAGATGGCCGCCGAGACGTGACAACGTTGCGTTTGAGGAATTAGGGATTGTTTGAAGAATGTGATGGTGACGCACAGATCCAGTGTTTATGGAGACTGAGGAACACAGCGCGCATTGTGGGACTGCATGCGCGAAACAGCTGACGGCGTGCAGAGAAGTGCAGAGAATCCCATCTCAACAACGAACATCAAAGAACCCCAAACACTCTGTGCATGGGAAACTGCGCGTGCGTGAAGATAAACACTTCTTCAAAAAATCTGATTTTAAATGGTTTCGATATATAGACAGTCATGCAATCCGGGAGAGCGTGTGAAAAAAAAATGTAAAGTACATACAGTTCGATGGCTCCTTTAAATGGTAATGAGTTGGGGTGGTGATATCAATGATGTCTCCAACAGGTCTCCGGCAGGTCCGTAAATTCTTCTAACCCTCGTCGCCCATGAAAAGATGTAAAGAGACTGTTATGTGTACATGAAGTCACTATTTTATTAAAAGTACCAAAGAATACACCCCAGCCTTCAGCGGTGCTGCTGCTCTCCCCTGATCTCCTTCTCCAACTGCTGCACCGCTCTCCCTGGTTACAACTCCAAGATTCTACCTATGTACATTCTAAGCATACTGTAGAATGCCACAGATGTGCACCTTGATTACTCTGTATCATGATTTCCTCAGCTGTGACTAATAATAGTTCATAAAGGGAACCTGAAACTGTAGTCAGGCACACATATATTTGTATTGGACAGAACTGTAACAAGCATTTGCAATGCAGTGGGTCCCGCGTTTGCTCGAGGTAGAGCTATTAGCGTTGTAAACTCCTAACCGGACCTTTCTTGCCACATAAATTGAAAATTAAAAGTATACTAGTTTCAGATAAGTGACCCAACAGCTGCCATGAGCATGAGCACGAAGGAGAGACACAAAAAGAAAAAGAAGTTCACTCACAGTCAAAGTTATTGGCAAAAGTGCAATTAGCCATGTAACAGGGTCGATGGCCAAAGCGGTAACAAAAACCGCCTCAAAGGAGGGACAAACGTAAAGCATTTACCAACTATATCAAAGGATTTTTGAAAGGCAAGCCCATGAACTAGTAATAGTGATGGGCGTGAGGTGGGCGTGGTTAAAAGCCCAAATAGATACCAACATGTCAGAAAAGCAGCGCTTGCGGGCTGCTATGCTCAACATAAAAATGGAAGTTATATACATTTGTGTGTATATATGCATAACAATTTGTAGAACATGGATCAGGATACAAAGCAGCAAAGCACTGGTTGTGGTTAAGAGCTCTAATTAAGATTAAGGGTTGTTTACAATAAGGTAAGTATCCATAGGTAGTAAGATCTATAGCGATGTTATATTCGCTAGTGAGATAACTCATCAGAACCTTGCTATGTTGGAGGAAAGGACAGATTTGATGCTAACTAGAATGTTTCAGATTCTATGGTAATGGAGAAGGCTTGTCTTCTGATCATTTCCTTGTTGATTTTCATTTCCTTTTTTCTAGTCTCAGGATGACACAGTCCATATGATCTAGCCATTTTCTCGACCAACTATGCAGTGCAGTTCCTAATGGCATTTCAAGTGATGCATCTGGTCTTGAAGATGATGTGCTTTTTTACATGGAACCAATGTTATTTCTTCATTACAGGGGTGATATGAATGAACATTTCAGGTCTTTGATAAAGTAGTCTGCAAAATGGAGGGTACATTCCTGGACTATTATTGTGAAGCCTGGGAGACCGTGGAGCACGGGTGGCATTCATCTAGAGGCAAGAAGACTAAAGTCTTGGTGGCTGTTATGAAATCTGCTTCTGAAAGAAAAGGCTGTCTTGTTTTTTTTAGTGATGTGTTCTTTAATGAGAGGTCAATGTCAAGGGTAAATCCAAGTGGCATTGGTTTCACTATCAGCTGAGGGGTGAAGCTGGTTAAATTAGACAGCCAGGTTTTATTTTGTGGCTACTTGTTGCTGTTGTTGAAAAAAAGGAATTCATTCTTGGACAAAGTAATCGTCAAATTGCTGCTGGATATCAATGTCTACTTGAATTTAATTGATGCAGATTTTGAGTTGCTTAATCTCATGACTAGTTTAGATCTTAACGTGGGGTTGCATTTCTGCAGGGTACTGGTGGATCTAGATGCTTTTGTATATATGTTGTATTGATATAGCGCAAACCTAGCTGATAGGTGGCAGAGTGCTGTACAAGGTCAAAGGCAAAGACACAGTCAATGTATGATGTCAGGTCATAGGATTCTGAGGGGTTGGAAGCAGAAATTGATGATGATGGGGAATTGGAAAGTGCCCTGGTCTACTCTGGAGAAGTTGGGTACTTTCGGAGATCTTGTCATTCCAATAGGAATACATTTAGTGGCTGGGGAGGTGGGATGTGCGAGAAACATTTGAGTAAGCCTTCAATATTTAGTAAAGAGCTACCAAGCACCTGCATCATACTACATTCTCACAAAAGATAGGCACAATTAGATATACCAGTTACCTGTAGAATGAACAAATTGACTACAGCTATCTCTTAATGCCTCAGTTCCATTTTCAAACATTTTGTGTGGGATGGAACACAGCCATCTCTATGAGGAACATAACAAATTTCCTCCAAAAATAGTAATTTTTGACGTTCACTATTCCTCACTTTAATCATGCACACAGCATGAAGATGGATACCTGCCTGCTAGTAATTTCTTCTCGAACAAACCATTACGTTTAGATATTCCCATCTAAGTGCTAAAAGATCTCTAAATCAAACCCAAACATACAATACATTTCACTGCAAGATATTTCTTACAGAGGATTAGTAAAGCCATGTGTATAAAAATAGCATGTCAGTTTGTTAATGTTTTTCAGCTAACCTGCGGTAAGGGTTATGACAAAAAATACCCAAAAGTCACTAATTTGCCCATGGCACAGAGATAAAATTTCGATTTGGATGGAAGGGTGCTATAACTGGAACAATGATATGAAACATTTAGTGGCTTTCAACATTGTGTTGCATTGACCTTGGTCTATCCATAGCAAGCATGAACCTCTAGACATTGGTAGAACCTGCTATTATAGAAGTTCCTATCCATGATGTTAAAGATTGACGATGATGAACAGCTCTGTCAAACATGAGGGCCAGCTGTCGACCTTGGTCTATCCATAGCAAGCATGAACCTCTAGACATTGGTAGAAACTGCTATTATAGAAGTTCCTATCCATGATGTAAAAGATTGACGATGATGAACAGCTCTGTCAAACATGAGGGCCAGCTGTCGAACTTTTCCAAAGTTTTTTTTTCTTCAAAATGAAACCCCCAAAGCTGTCGTATGTTTTTGTCTCACATCATGTGAGTTTTCATTCATGGTGAGGACATTACTTTTTTTCCTGTCCCTCCATGCCAGGTTTTACCTGGCTCTGAAGGATAAAAAAATACTTAACGTGTCCACTCTAAATAGGGCACATGGTGTTATGTGATTACTCTGGTGGCCCTCTCATCTTTCGGATGAAGGTTTATTTTGAAGGAGAACATTTTACTTCATTAGCATAAACCAGGCAACTCGCCTGACTCAAAATTGGGTGGGTGCATGGGCAGTGCAGGGGCCCCCTTTGGGAACCCTGCACCCTGTCTCTGCCAGCCTTTTCATGGCAGAGTTACTGCCATGGAACCGCTGGAGTAGAAGGGGGCTGTAATCCCTAAGGCAGTGCTGCTTGTAGTGCTGCCCTGGCAGATTAGAAACGCCAGCACCGCCTGACCATCGTGTAGCTGAAAACTGGAGGTGCTGGTGGTCCCACTGCGGCACTACTGCCGCAGTTGTAATATGGCACTCGGACCGCCGCGATGGCAGCGGTCTAACCAACACCGTGACCCTTGGGGTCATTAGACCATCAGGGTCGTAATGAGGCCCTACGTTTCTTTCAGGAGAGTTCAGGGGTAGTTGGGAAAGAACTGGGTCAGGATGAAAGAGACTTGAAAGTGGTTCATTGATGGAAAAAAAAACATGAATTCCTTTGCGGTGAAGCAATTTGTTCAACACATTCTTCAAAAGGTAAATTACACTGTGTGATCTGAAGCTGAGGGTTATATAATTGACTACATTGAATGCGCTGGTGGTATATTTGAGGTGATTTTCTTAAATGAATGAATGTAACTGAATTGTTTTAGTGACTCTTTTCTAACTAGGTTCTTTACCGAAATTAGACAACGGTATTGAGTTTAATAATGTGATATAGTTTTTGACATGATTTTGTATGACAATGAATTTGTTTGCAAACGTTTGTAATATTGTTTTATTATATTTGGGTATTAGTTTTACTGATCTATATCCAGCTGCTGCTTCAAATCATACTCTCACCAAAAGTGCACCAAACTCTGCATCATTTAGCATCAACTAATCTCTAAATTAAGCACGTTGTTGGTATTTGGGAAAGCATGTAATCCTAACCTAACTGGTAAAGATTTGTTTGAAGTGTCCCCTACGTACTATGAACTAATATGAGGCTTCCGTGTGATTGATAATCAAAGTATGTGTCGATGTAAAATTTTGAAGAAAAATGCTTAGTAGACTCAAAATAGATCTCACGGTCAACAAGGGTTTAGGGGGACACAGGGTGATGTTGTGGTCAGCATACCATGCCTTGCGCGAGTCCTTTCATTTCTTGTATTCATAGGCAGCAGTGGGTTTCACGGTCTAGTTGACTGAAATGTTATGACCAGGGCGATCAGTAGAGAGGTGGGTACAGGGGCCTGGGGTGTGAGGGGTCCTTCATATCTCAGTCATGGCTTACGTCACTACGGCAAGTAATGCTGCCCATTTTTTATTTGCTTGCACTAGGGCCTTTAGTACCCTTTCTGTCCCCCCATGACCTTGTGCTGACCTGTAATATTTGTGTATATGTATAATTACTTATCTATGGCACATCTCAACAGCGAATGCTGACATTTTAAAGGTAAAGGTGCAGCGCCGCTCGATCTTTGCCTTGGAGCCCTTGTTTTCACTGTTGACATTACTCATGAACAGTGAGGTGAGCCCTGACTGCATTTTTACTGTAGCGCTTGGAGTACACCAGAACCACAGAGGGGAGTTTTGCACTCCCATGTCTGATGTGAGCTCATAGGAGCACATTCCCGTCACTTCCGTCTTACCTGGCACCAGGGC
Source organism: Pleurodeles waltl (assembly GCF_031143425.1). Taxonomy (NCBI): domain Eukaryota; kingdom Metazoa; phylum Chordata; class Amphibia; order Caudata; family Salamandridae; genus Pleurodeles; species Pleurodeles waltl. Next base: position 420,444,805 of record NC_090442.1, read on the forward strand.
TAGCTTTAGGGTGGTGCGACTGGTACGGTTGCACTGGGCACTACCTGAGGGGGAGCACTGATCTCAGGGGCTGCACTGTGTTTAGCCATCACATGTGAATTAACAGCACCACCTGTCCTGTCTTTGTGGCACATCTTTCAGGCAGCAGTTAATTGTCAAGATACCGTTTGTGATTAATGCTTCTGCTAGTGAGAGAGAGATTGGAGTTTTGTCTAGTTGCAGTTTTGACTCGCCACAAAGTACTACAGCAAAGAACAGGTCTGTATTTTATGTGGATAGCCGAGTGGATTAGTAAAGCCAGAGTTTACTAGATGTTTAAATATATGAAATGCACCTGAGAGAGGGGCTATGGAGGGATGAGGGCATTTTTGCTGGGGGTAGTGAGGGAATCAGAGGAGGTGGTCTTGGGTGGGGGTGTATGAGACAAAAAAGCCTGTTGCACCAGGTGCCACCAGCGCTAAAGCTGGCCCTGCCCGGCACTGTCTTGTTGTTACAAACAAGCACTTAAGATTTTTTTTTAATGATTGTGCAATTAGGAACCCAAAAGGACATGACTAATATTAGGTACGTGAGCATTTATATACATGATAAATGTAAATGTAAGCATACCCCGTATCATTTCAAGACACGACTTAGTTCACAGTGCACCTAGAGGCATATTTGTTTGCAGGGCATGCTCTATAAATACCTAATTCATTTCAGTACCCACCTCATGTGTGCCCACTAGGTCTGTGCTGCTTTGTAGCACCTTGGGATTTCTTTCTTCTTGAGACAAGTGATGTGAAAGCCTGTCATGTTGTTTTTTCTCTAACATTACCTCTCACCTCCCAAGCACGAACAGCCGCAGCAACTCCAGTTAGGTGGGAAGAAGTGTTAGGCGTGTGACACGTCTTTTACACTGAGAGCGAGGGTGGTGGTGCGAAGAAGATGTGCATGGGAATGCGTGTCACGATGCCCGAGGTTTACCCTGTGCTGCCCTTCGAAGCATTACGATGAGCCAGAGAATGGTGCACTTTACAGCCTTTCCTGCACAGTGAGCATACCGCAGCATCCTTTATCATCCACTGGGGCTAAGTAAAAGGTCATGGCTCAGGGAAGAGCTGAAGGGGGTCAGAAAACATGAATATTCAGCATAGACTTCTAAAGAAAATGCCATTTTATGTTTAAGCCATTTCTGTTTTACTTAAACACAACCTACATCAGCAGTGACATCATGGAAAACAAACATTGGTAGCATGGGTGTCCATAGAATGTATTTCAGGGGGGGAGTCCTGGACTGTTTTTGGCACGGGACGCAGACATACTAGTGCAGGCAGCGTAAAACTACGGCGGCTGTAATGTTACACTGCATTGTGACCCTGCACACCCGGTTGTACTTAAATCTGGGAGTGGGGGAGTGCCCCCACTTTGTCCCCCCTTAGACACCCATGATAGGCAGTGCCTGTAGTTTTGGCTCCTAAAGGCAAGAGCATTCATTAAGACACACATGCTTGCATGACTGGTAATCTTGGGTGTTCTATTGAAGAAATCTATTCCAAGATGGCTTCTGAAGTGGCTACGGAAGTGCATGCGTGTGTCATGATATATGCGTATATCTTCATGATGATGAATGTGTTGTGATGCAGGCTGCCATTTTTAATTTATCATTGTAAATTAAAAATTAAAAAAAATCTAAAACTAGAGTGTTAGAAGTGCGATAAAGAAGCGAACAGCCCAGCAGCACTTTGCGGATGTTGGGCCCTCATAAAAAAAAAATAAGAACACTGAAAGCAGGGGAGGAGCAAAAAGAGAGAGGAGGGATAAAGAGGAGCAAGATGGAGAGGGGTAGGGGAGAGAGAGAGAGAGATAGCCAGCTCATGGAGTGGTCAATAGTGAATAAAGTATGTAGTAGGTAGATACAACTCATTAAAGACCTCATGTGAGTTACTCTGTCATAATGGTGAAGGGTATCCCGTCCACCAATATCATAATCCCATAGGGTATAATGGGATATAGATATTGGCGGACAGGATATCCGTCACCACTGTGACAGAGTAACTTGTCCGGCAACAGCTAAATCAGACCCTCATTCAGAAACTTGTGAGACAGAAATGCTACTACACAGGACAAATGCTAAAATACAGAGGGAAGCTATTGAATCAGGAGCAGACAACTGAGTTAGACAAAAGAGCCATCCAAGCACAAGCAACGGCTGGCCCGATGTCCACTGTAAGAATGGTATGTATTGGAAACTGAAGTACTGCTTATTTCAGTTATAGTATGGAGTGTTCAAGCATTGGATGCATAGGCGTGGGAATTTCCTGAGATTACCTCTATGCACCCCTATATGATATCCCCAGTAATGCTACTGGCAATCCCTTTGGGGTTATTGATTCTGGGCACTGATAATTCAGTTGGGAATTATCTGATTACAAGGATAGCTCTGAGGATTTTCTTAGAAACAAGGAATTACCCAGAAAATTGATAATACTCAACCTGACTCTCCTGGTTGTTCACCATTTCCCCTAACCCCATTGGAATTGAGAGTCCACTTGGAAATAAGGGGTATTTCTTGTTCTTCACATGGTTGTAGATATCAAAATGAATGTTCACCGCTATGATTTTCTAATGAAAGCTAAATATCCAGCTGACATCATTTTACCAAGAGCATACGGATACAATTAGTTAAATCAGCATCTGATGGCGTCACATAAAGCGACATTGCATGAACTTTGACCAAGAAGAAGGTCATTGTATGCTCAAAACAGTGATTGTTAACAGGCTCAACTAAAACACCTCCTTCAGACTACTAGATGTAAAGACTTTCTTTTAGAACATTAGTAACATGGTTTGTTTTTCAAACTGAGAGTTTTTAAAGAAGTCTTCTGAGGTTGCAAACTCCAATATAGAGTTTGCTGCTGAACAGGGAACAATGATTCTGTTCGAGTAAGGAGACCATTGGGAGAAATAGGCATTGCGGGCTCTGCACATGAACCATAGATGAAAATTACTATGAAAACATTGTTTTAGTGAAGGTGGCATCTCACAGTTTCCTATCTCATATAGTTGCCAAGCAAAATATGTGGCAGGCGAATACCATATCCGTATGACCATACCCAACCCTGAAGGCATACACTGTCGGAGAGAAAAAGGAAACTACACTCAAAAATACCCCTGAATCACAAAAAAAGAAATATGCAAATTGTGCACAAGAGTACTGCAAAATCCACCTGACGAATAGTCAACATTCCATTAACAACGGCTGGAACAAAAATAGGACAGAATGAGGTGAAAACACACTCCTTCCTGAAAAGGTAAAAATAAGAAAAAATAACTGGTTATTAGCAGAAGGCGGAGTCAGCATCTCCAGAATCAAAACACATGCAAGATTGTAAGAGGGACTCACATACCATTAGGAATGCTTCTGAGTTTATAGGCACACTCCGAGAAATGGGACAAGCCAGTTGAGACAAGTCAAGTGTTAATAGAATCAATTATTCCCCCTTCCTATATGTGCTAATTATTGCATACATCTGCCACCAAGAACCTTAAGAACCACCTCTTTGTCTACAATCACTGCAATGCATACTGTAATGGATCCTTAATGCCACTTGAAAGCTCTCAAGACTCCAAAGTTGTAGATAGAGAAATTGTGTCCTCCATATCAGCACTGGGTCACTGCAGAGGTCTGTTTGTTGTACAACCTCATGGTGGTGTTGTAGTGCTGGTGCCCAACCAGATGTGAAGTACAACAGGCAGTGTTTGTGACCGCCACATGACCAGTAGTGGCCCTGGTTAGCTTAGTGAGCCCCTTCATGATGAATGTCCTGTTTGATATGTAATTGAAGACATCAAGTGCACACATAGGCTGCTGCTTATGGTATGCAAGTACATACCCCACACCAAGATACAACAAGCATTGGCAAAGCCAATAGGTCTCACCTTTGAAAGGCCCTAGACAAACATTTGGCTAAGGAAAAACATTTTCATCTATGCTGCGTAGCATCGGCAAAAACATAGAAACCCCCTGAAACGGACCAGCTGCACCATGAAGATATACTTGTGGACTTACATCACCACTCAGGAGCACTTATGTTTCATGACACTGTAACTTTTACTTTTAATGCATTGTTCCAAGCTGGCAATAATCTGTTTTGGAGCAGTAAATTAAAAACAGAAAGAATGTGAAACCACAGTATAAACAAGCATTTGCAATGCAACGTGTCTCGCACTTGCTCGAGTTAGAGCTATTAGTGTGGTAAACTCCTAACCGGACTTTTCTTGCCACACAAATTTAAAGAAAAAAACGCAGCTCAATTGCACTATGTAAAATGCAGCGCGATTGTCCTGAAATTGAAAATGGAAAAACCGATCCCCCTGCATGGAAAATAAACAGTAGTCCGGAAACCATGCTAAAAACATTGAGCCTCGTATGATTCAGTAGTTTACCGGTGCTCTGTAGGTGGGCTAAACACTGATGTATGCATGCCTTTCACAAACGAAAGCAAGTGGATTTTAAAAGGATAAGCCCACGAACCAATGAAAGTGACTAACGTGACATGGGCGTGGTTGGAAGCCCAAAGAGAGATTACTGCAGGGGACGGAGCGCTTTGCGCTCACCCCTAAAAAGGAGCACCAGGTAGCAAATTGCAGTTTCTGGGCCCTCAGTGAAAAATAGAACTCGAAAAAAAACGGGATGAGGGGGATGCAACTAAAAGGTGTAGAACGTCATGAAACAACAAGTGAGTCGAGAGGGCCGAGGAGAAATGGTGGAGAGAAGGAAATTAAAAAAATGGGAAAAATGTGTGGGACACAGAGAGGTGGAGGAAGCAACAGACAAGTTGGATGGGAGAAACATGGAAAGCATAGGGGACAGGGATATGAGGGAGGAACCAGCTGATGAGGGAGAGAGCAAGATAGTCCATGCATTTCAATGGTCTGCTGAAGGTAAAATAAAAAAGTAGTTTCCTGAATTTAAATAGAGGAAGGATATATGTCATCCAGTAAAAAGAATGGGGCAAAGCTATTCTCCGTGGAAGAACTAATGTGAGAAGAGAAATAAAAGTCACTGAATAAGAAGACAGCATAAGAAATTAACAAGAAAGGCAACCAACCAGTGATAAACTCTGGGCTGACCTAAAACCCACTGCAAGCACTGGTATTGCACACAATAATACTTCAATCATAAGCCTAGTTTACAGACTGGTGAGGGGATTAATTTAGATTAATTCAGGCTAGGTGTAAATGGACCAGTGCACGAGCCAGAAAAAATCACAAACAAGCGATAAACAGACTTTAAAAGTAATGTCTGAATACAAATATTTTGATAATCCACCATTGTCACTGGAGACCCTGCTGAATATTTAATTCATTGAACACAAATAACGTTACAATTTTCTGTTTACTTTTATCTGTAGAATTGTATTTGTAGTTTACCCAAGTTTTAAGGTTTCCCAACTCTTTACAACGTATGACTCGGATGCTTCTCATAACAGGGGGTTAATGATTTACCTTTTGAACTCAAAGCTTTTAGCTGATTATTTTGTATTTGCACAACTTTAAATATCAGCATCTCGCTTCTAAGCTCTTCCTTTATCAGGTCTGCAAAGATGCTGTCCTTATCAGGGGCACACACGCAATCCTGAGAGTGTTGGCAGATTGTGAGGTCTTCAGTCTATAGTTGTTGACTTTCCATGCTGCTATGACACCACAGTGCTTTAGTTTCCTATTTGTATTTGGGAGCTGGTTTCTGAATCGCCTGCAATGTCCATAGTAACTCCAGCGACATGTGATCTCCCAGAAGTTCTGAATACTTTATAAAACAATACTATACAGCCATTCTCACCACGACGTTTCAATTATTGACAGTTAGCAATGCGCAAGACGTAGCAAAAAATAAACTTTACAGAACTGCAGAATAAACTTCATGACATATCCCTTTTCACATATTGTAAAATTATGTTTTTTCACAAATTGTAAAATTATGTTTTTGAATATCGAGGAGTTTAAGTTGTATATTAATATCTGAGCGCAGGTGTGTGAAACCTACATACACAGGGATTTATCAACATCGTCTGGTTAACTCTTATTTGAAATGGAATTTCATTTAGGGTTGGTAATATTTTCGACAGGGCCCTTATTAACCAATTAAGTAATGCTTTCTTATTGCGAATGACAAACTTAGATAATATATCTAGAAGAGCAATCAAATTATGCCCTATGTGCCATGTGATCCTGAGTAATGTGCATGTCCAGTCAGAGAACTATTTCGGGCCTAATATAGATATTGGCGGATGGTTTACTCCGCCACCACAGTGACGGATATCCCGTACGCCAATGTCTAAATCCCATAAGATTTAATGCGATTTAGATATTGGCAGACGGGATCTCCATCACTGTTGTGATGGAGTAACTCGTCAGACAATATCTAAATCAGGCCCTTAATTTGGTAATTTCATGTACTTTGAGTTGCCTTTATATTCAGAGAATAATAAAAATGTAGAATAGAAAAGAATCCCCCAAAACCTCCTTGAGATCCTGTTAATGGCTTCTCATGAATCTCCTGCAGCCTCCAGTTGTGTTGTGCACATTGTAATGTGCACTACCGAATTGCAGACGGGCAGTCAGGCATCAGGTTGACATGGCTGACATTATTGCTGACATAGATTTCTTTCTCATGTTTCTGACTGATGCCTGCTTGAATCAAACTTTTCTACCTTGCATGGAACCTCTCATTCCACATGCCTATGCTATCATTTGCTGAAAAGATAAGGAAAAATGAGAGCTGGAGTAGCTCTTATCTATAAGAACTTTATTCATAGTAGAGATGTGGCACCTATGTCCTTCCCCACTTTACAATTACTCATACTGTAAAGTAAGTCCAATACCTCAAAATCAACTATATTACACGCCATCTACACCCACCATGAGACAACCACACTTTTGTTGAACAGTGTTTCAAACATATCACCTCTCAGCTCATCCTTACCAATAGCTACCGCAATTGTGTTGTTGATTTCAACCTCCATTGGCAAAACTCTGTAGAGTTTTCTTACCAGTTCTCCATTTTTTGGAAGAGAATAACTTGATGCAGCACTCTCTAAAGACTACTCAGTTGAAAGATGCCATCTTTCACCATGGTGAAAAAAAAATTAAATTTGTTCTGAGATAAAGAACAAGCTTACTGTAGCCTGTGCAAAGAATTATTTGTGGTTATTGATTTGTCACACATTTGTATAAGTCACTCCCAGGTATCAGTGCATTCTGTATTTCATTTCCAGGCCTCCTTGCTGAGGACAGCTTCGTAAGGAACACACGTTCTGTTGCATTTTCCTTAAGCATAAGCATGTGGCATTGTTTGCTAAAGCACTTCATCTGTGGACTTGAAACAGGCTATAGTCAACTCTGCTTTGAAGCAGACATATAGGCCCTCATTATGACTTCGGTGGTCAAAACAGTTGACTGCCGAAGTCACGTCGGCCAGGAGACCGCCAGTGATAGTGGTCTTGAGACTGCCATATTATGACTCCTGGCAACTCTCCATCGTAAATTGGGTGGAGAGCCGCCAGCAGCCATACTGGTGGTCGGCGGTCTAGTGGAGGTTGCTTTGCTGGTAGTGTTGTGGTGATGGGGCAGTGCCAGCGGAGCAGGCCCCATGGACCGCGCTCCCTCCCGGATGACCATCGTGAGCAGGTAATGTGATCATCCAATAGTGGAAGGGGGGGTGAGGGAGGGGGAGGTTGAGTTTTGTGTGCGTGAATGTGGGTGTGACTGTGTGTGAATGGAGGGGAGGGTGTTTGTGTGAGTGTATGTGCATGTATCTACGTGAATGTGTGAATGTGTGAATGCGTGTCAGCGGGGGCGGGGGATGTTGGTGACGTGTATGTGTGTGAATGTGTGAGTGTGTGTGTGGTGTGTGCATACATGGATGGTGGTGAGGGTACGTACAGGGTTTGGGGCGGGGGAGGGTGATGTCTACAGGGTTTGGGGGTGGGAGGAGTCACATACTGGTGACAGGAATGTTAATTCCTGTCGCCAGTATCCTCTCTGCTTGGGATTTTCTGGCGGGGTCGCTGCCAGGAAATCCCTGGCGGAAAGGAGACTCATAATACCGTTGGAGGTATAAGGTGGACCGCCGGGCCGATGGTGGTACACCTTCGGCCTGGTGGTCCCACCGCCCTGGCGGTACAGGCGGTGCACTGGCAGCCCATTCACCGCCGTGGTTATAATTTGGCAGTCCTGCTCAGCCACGGTGTCAGTGGAGCAGGACCGCCAAACTCATAATGACCACCATAGTATGTAACCGCTGTTGCAAAAAGCACTAAACATTAAGTTTTTTAGAAAGACTCGTCAAATATTTATTTACATCCAGCAGTTGTCACTGCAGTTCTATGACATGCGGTAATGGAATCAGGTGTGCAGCTTCAAAAGGAGCACTCTCCAGTTTGATTCTTGATAAACACCCGCTGTCTTTGCATAGGTTGTCGGTGTTATGCTGTAGCATATCATTTTATGAAGAGTCCTTTCAGCTTTACCTGGAGATGAGCCCATCCGACTTCAAACACAAGCACACTCATGTGTTGCTTCCTTGGTTTCAGTAGTAGAGCTACTGCGTCTTGGGTTGACTATACGAATTCTTTACCACAGGAGATGGGAATGACATTGTTGATATATTAGTTGATATATTATATATGGCTCTGACTGAGAGCCAGAAAGATTAATAACCAGATTCTAAATCTGGTTATTCACTGCTGTGGCATATTAACTTTGGGAAACCAAGGTCCTTTCCCACTGCTGCTACATCAAGTAAGAATTCCAGACTGTTCCGAAAGGGCTTGTTGAGAGGCTGTCAGCACAACTCTGGCTCTGTGCTCTGATGGAAAGCAGCAAGCATAGTTTTCTGAAGGGAGGGGGAGAGAAGCTACAGAGGGTGGTGGGGTGGGAGGTAGGAGATCTGCATTTTATTTTTTTACATTTGGGACAGGGTGTAGACGCCATGTTATTCATGGCTCCCCATCACTCTTCTGCTACTGCATAGCAGTGGAAAGCAGGGGAAGGTGATTCTGGGCACCATACATAAAATTATAAATGGGTAAAATGTGAATAACAGATATTTTTCACTGCAGGGTTCAGAGTGACATCAAATACATGAAAGCAGAGTTTCTGCACCTGTAAAAGGTGTGCTAATCCTTAGCAGTTTGTGAAAGCCCAGGATCATGCACGTTTGTAGGCATTCACACACCTTTCTAATTACCGTTTGCGACCTGAAAATGGGAGGATTTTCAACAAAGAGATTGCATAATTCCTTTTGCAGAGAGAAAATAGGAATACATCATCCCCAGATTTGGTGAGTGTGTGGAGGAAGGAATATTTTCCCTGCTGAAAAAAAAGAGAAACAAGGAAAAAGTGTGTGTTTGCAGAGGGGCACCTATTTGCTCTTTATGGAGTTCTCTGCTATGCAGAACTCCACATAAGAGGAATAGGATCCGAATGACACGGCCATATGACCTTCCCAGAAGTGTGCCTGGTGCACTTAAGTGAACACTCTGGAATTATAGAATCAAGAAAAGTATGTGCATTCGAATTGGGTCCAACCTGTTTTCCGTGCATTTTATGTGGGACCCCGAGGACTTTGTACCAGTACATCATGTTATGTGACTTCAATATTTCCATTGTATTGGTGTGTATTTATAGATAGATGTCTGGGGATGTATAGATAGATGGCTGTGGGTTATTTCTCGTGGTTCTCAGCTTTCAAGCTGCACAATATTTATATAATAAAATGGTACAGTAAGATCCTCAATAACAGTACATTTGTCTTCAGGTCTTCTACATCTGGGATTTTGATTGACTGTAATACACACAATCACACACTTACACACGTATACACACACTCTCTCCTTATAATTGGTGCACAAACAATAGAATTTGGATGGGTTGTAGATTAGTGTTTTGCTTCTCTGTATTTCTGCTTAGGGGAGCTTTAGAGAGCTGGCCAGTCAAATCTGCTGAGCTGCAAAGCCTACTGGACACATATTTGACACAAAGTACTGTTTCTTTAAACGTGACCTCAAACTCGGGAGTGTGTGTTTATCTCGTTAGAAACCGTGTGCACTTGACACAAGAAGAGTCAGACACAGTGTCTCGTGTCACAAAGATTTTTTCCACTTATGTTTGCTCTTGAATGACCTTCATTTGAAAAGAGGCTCCGGCGATGCCCTTCTAGGATGCTGCCCCGATCCTGCAGCTGCATCTCCCAGAGGGAGCAGAGGCCAACGAGCTGAAATGACATCTTTTACTTGGGAGTCAAACTGCAGATTAGGTCTATTTTCTCTTTTTCTTCTCGTTTTTTTTGTTTTAATGTATTTATTTGTTTTTACAAGATTAATAAAAAAACATGCAAACAAAAATCATGTTGCTGCTTTTAGGGTAATACGGCGTCCAGATCAGCTGAGTGTCCTAGCGAGATTCAGATCACACAGTCTATAATAACGCATTACTGAGTGGAATCAGGCTTATATCAACATGTATCTCACAGCCAGGTTATACACAATATTGAAGTAAGGAATGTGCAAGGCGATCGCAACAGTCCACCAGGAGGGCCTGCTTAATAGGTAGCTACAAATAAACAAATGATGCCAGTATTAAGCAATACAACCGGAAGGAAGGAAAAGGAAGTAAACCAAAGTCGAGCCCCAAGCACCCTCAGTCTCGCGCCCTTGCCGGTGATAGCCAGGAGGACACATGGTTATGCTGGTCAACATAAAAGTTTTTAGTCCTGATGTGGGGTGAACGCGGAAAGACTAAATGCCCCATAAATTACCTACCATTAGGAATTACCTCAAGCCTCTGCTATTCTGTCACCCCTGTGCACCATCCGGGGGTCCAGTATGATGATGCGTGTCAGCTTGACAATCGTTCAGGATAGTATCTGAGTTGGCTGTGATGGGGTATTATGCAGCCCTACGTTCGCCCTCTGCAATGCGGCACTCTCTGCCTGGGCCCGCACAATGAGAGACCTTTTCCAAGCCACTAGTGGTGGGGGCTCATGTGATTTACATCGCTGTGTGATGAGGCGTTTAGCTGTCAGCATGACCAAGTCAAGGAATTGTGAGATGGCCTTTTGTTTCTTAGACGGTAAAGGTCTAAGATGTATATTTCCCACATGGTAATGCAGGGCGTCCTGTGCAAGTGGATTGTTGAGTTGTGACGCCTTGCCAGTAGCGGTGAAGAGAGGGGCAGGCCAATAGCATGTGGAGTAGGCCGGCATTGAGCAGGTGATAAAGAGGACAGGCTGCATCAACATGGTGAAATTAGCGATTTATTTTGGCGGGGTAAAAGTAGGCCCTGTGTATGATGTAAAATTGGATAAGCCAGAAACAAACATTGCGTGGGACATGGACAGAGCTTTCCAGCAAGGTGGCCCATTCTTTGTCTGTGCAGGGGCGAGCCAGGTCTTCCTCCCAATGGCGGCGCAGGTATGTGAGCTGCAATCCAGTGTGTCTTTGCAATTGATTTGCTAGCCAATGTGTCTGCCCGGGACCATCATGTAAAGATATTTTATGCTAAGGTGAGTTGGGTGTTCTTGCGTCATATCGCCCCATTTATTCCCTAGTGCTGTGAGTAGCGAGTTATATAGAAGGAACTGTCCAGGGGGCAGGCCATCGCCTTCCACCCGTGATTCATTAGGTATGAGGGAACCGTCACCATAGAGATCCCCCGAGGTATGCAGGTCAGCTGCCTGAATTTGGTTGAAGTGGTATTGTATCCCCTAGGTGTGCTAAACAGGGGTATTGCCTGAGCATATGGGATCATTGACTGTGTGAGGTACAGACAACAACAGTAGCAACGGTATGCTGCTCTCAGCAACAATGGCTCAGGTAGTTTCACACTGGTGCATGGATGGAATAATTGAAGAACAGTGGGTAATGTCCAAGCGGGCGACATCATGGCAGTGTCAGCCAGGTGCAGGCCCACTAGCCATTTGGCCACCCATTGAAACTGAGAGGTAAGGTAGTACTGTTCCAAATTCGACACAGAAAGCCCACCCTGATTTGTGGGTAAATAGAGCTTCTATAGGGCTACTCTGTAGGTGATTTGTTCCGATGAATTCACTCATGGATTTCTCAGAGTGAAAAAAGGCGGTAGGATATATATAGGCAGTAGAGAAGAGCTATGCGCCACATCACTGAGAGTGGGAGCATTCGCCAAAAGGACATCTGAGACCTTAGAGCTGTGGCAGCGTGCATGAGATTACCATCAAACAAGTCTGTTGGTGAATGATATATCCAAACACCTAGATATTGAAATGTACCAGGTTGCCAAGGTATGGGTACTCCACCAAATGCAAAGTTTGGGTTTGAGAGACTGGGAGGCAATGGCAACAGGCAGGACTTGGCCCAGGTAACCTTTAAACCAGAGATAGCAGCAAAGCTGTTAAGTGTGGGGCAATCGTACTGGAGATTGAGTGCACATCTCAAAGTTAAAGGAGCAGATTGATTGCATAGAGAGAGATGGAGTGGGTGTCAGCTCCCAAGAGAATACTCCAGTCTGCACCTTGTTCCAGAATGGTGAATGGAAGGTGTTTTATAATTAAGGAGAAGAGTAGCGGGAGAATGGGCAACCTTGACGGATGCCTTTGTACATGTGAATTCGCTCCGATATGAGGGAGCCTTTTTGACTCTGGTGAGATGTTGGGTGTAAAGCAACTTGACTAGGCGGAGAAAGCAGTTCCCGATACCATAACGCAGTAGAGTGGCAAACAGGAAGGTCCATTCCAGAGAATCAAAGGCCTTTTCAAGTCCCAGCTCCAGACATCTCTGTGCAAGGCCACTGGTGTGGAGAGTACTCATCCACAGAAGAAACGCATTAGGTTCAGGGAACTAGTATGGGCAGGGACAACCCTGTTCTGATCTGGATGGACCTGTGCTGGGATCAGAAGTGCTAGGTGGTCCACAAGGATCTTGGCCAGCACTTTGTAATCAGTGTTAAGCAGGGCCACGGGCCTACATGAGCCTAGGGCAGTGGGGTCTCTATCTGGCTTTGGTGAGGATATGAGCGGTGCTTTACATAGGCATGCAGGGAAGCAGGAGGCGGAGCCGGCTCCATCATGCAATGTTTGTAGGTGAGGAGCAAGGAGTGGGGCGTAAGCTTTATAGAATTCAGCAAGCAGGCCATTTGGTCCCAAGGTCTTGCTTGTGGGAAGGGCACGTATTTCATCCTGGATTTCGAGAAGGGTAATGGGGTCATCAAGTTTCACCCCTTGGTCATATGTGTTCTCTTTTTCTTCTTTTAGAGGGAACCCATCATGACTTTGTTTAGGAGTATCCTGTCTGAAGATATTTGCATGTAAAATCAGGGCAGACGCAATTCCACAGGAGTACCGCCAATGTCAACATTTCCAGTGGTGGCCTTCATCATTTTGAGGGGCTGCAACGCAAAAGCTGGGAACTTACAGTGTCTGGATGACGCACAAATAAAACCTTTTGTGTGCCTGCCAAGAGCATATTTACTTCGGCTTGGCCCGGTCCTTCCAAATAGCAAAGACCTGCTAGTTTAGGACTTTTTCTCCATTCAAGGAAAACCATAGCATCAACACAAACTCTGGCAATTTGTAAATTACCCCAAACCTTCATTTTGCACCAATTTCACTACTAAATAACCATTTTCATCTTGAAAAAAATCATTGCATTGCTTTACGTCTACATTAGTATGTAGGACTTCCTTTTGAGGCTGCATCAGCACGGATGTTGACCAATCGTGGAACACAGCTTTGTTTTCAACATTGTGATTTTCAATATTCGTCATTCGACATTGCAACTGGTGACAAGAAGCATAAAAAGGCAGCAATTTTTGGATCTGTGAGTCTGTGTATGGAATAGAGCGAACAAATGAATGTGCTTGTGAGAAAATGGAGGTGAAAAAGAGTTGTATGTGCAAGAGAAGATCTAGTGTGAGGACGGTTGTGTGTGTGGAATGGCTATTAGATGGGGTTTGTAAGGGAAAAGAGGATTTAAAAGAGGAACAGCAATGTACATGTACGCTTTTGAGATGGCATTTCACTGAGAGGTGAGGGTGTGAGGGCGTGTGATGGTTAGGAGTGTGGGCCACAAAAGAGGGTCTTCGAGAGATAGGTGGGAGAAGATGAGAATAGAAAATCTGTAAAAGTGAGATGTGACAACATAATGAATGATATAGGACTGAGAGATGACTGCTACGAAGAATGTGTGCCCTACAATGCAACTTACCTTTGACCTAAAAAAACACTTGGCAGACTTGTGAGACGTAAAACAAAGTTTAGTTCCTTACATACTGCCTACTTTTCTTGTAAATAATGAAGGGGTAAACAGCCCTGTGGGTGAGAGGGCAAAGATGCCTTAAGGGCAAGATAGCCTTTCAAATGCAGATAGCAGCTAATGGGCTAATAGTAACCCTACTTGGAGAAGCAGTGCATGCTAAAAAGATGTTACTCACTAGGGCGTCAGTCATCCCTCTTCCCCAGGCCCCCTCAACCTAGAGTTTGGTGGGATTTGGGCGCGGTGCCTACAGTCCCACTGTAATGAGCCAGGCCCTGAATAGGTGCAGCACATGTGGCAGTCTGTGCCCTGTGAGTGTCAGCAGTGAATAGTTCAGACCTTTCTGTCAAAAACAGTTTGTTTCACTATTAAACGTGGGAAGGTGCATTATGGACAGCATCACTTCACTCCGACAGAGAGCAGGTACGCAATGGAGAGCAGCACCGTAAGCATCCCTCAGAAACAGGACTGGGGAAGCGCAGACTAGAGGCGAACAAACCAACAAACTAGCAAAGAGAGCTGAGCCAAACCCAAGCCAAGGGTCGGCTCTGGCTCTAGGTGCCCATGCATGAGCTGAGCCTTAGAGTTATTTTCCATGCAATTCATGCAACAAACATGATGCTAGAATTTGATAACTTGCCTTCAAAATTAAAAAACGTGTATTTCTTTAAACCCTGGAAGCATTTCACCTTAGCACATAAGATTATGTTTTTGCATTGAGAAACATTTATTAAAAGTGAGTTTTTAAACATGGACTAAGGAACGTTCATGTCTCCACAATGATGAAAAGTTAATGGCAAACTAAGAGGCAAGTGTGTTGATGTGTACCCTACATGTGGCCTACAGTCTTATAGATGGATCAACATCACAGGTTAATATATGAAACCCATGAAAGGTTTTTGTACAGGGCAAACCCTGAACTCACATAGTTGACCGTTCTTTCTCAAGATAATTGCATAAACAGGAGACTCCGTGAAATAAAGTGCTTTGGGGCACACAATTTGCTCAAGCAGGAAAGCGGGCATCCCACATTTTCCAATTTCATCCCATGAAGTTCAGCCACTAGATAAGTATCTCTGTCCCTCATGAAAGGTTAATGATTTCTCCATGATTCCTGGTTGATGAGACTAAAGTGTCCATAACGGACTGAGTCTACATTTTTTCAGCCATTTTACATAGGTCAAACCTTGCCCAAGGTCATAGAAGGCCTGCAATAGACACAGACTAACTTGCACGTTTTTTCTCAAAACAGGTAGATTTGCTGGGATTCACTGTATTCTGAACCGAGGTCAGGATTGACCTGGGTTCCCATGACGCGTGGTCTGCAGCTGTGGCCACTGGAGCACATTACCTCCCGTGAAAGCTCACTTTGGGCTAGAGGCTCCGAGAGGACTCAGGCGGACTATATACTGAGCCAGGGCCACCTCAAGCATAGACAGCAGCAGGGAAAGCATCCCTCACAGCCATCACCAGTTCACCAGGGACACACATTCAACACCCCCCTAGAGAAACACACTCTCTCTCTCTCTCTCTCTCTCTCTCTCTCTCTCTATCAGTGTAACTTTCCCTGGCAGACACACACACTTTTTCTCTTTCTTATCTCTCCCTCTCCTGGTATAGCCCAGGCCAAAGTACTCATAGTTTTCCTCACACACACATAACAAGTAAACCTCATGAAGCAGAAGTAAAATCTTCTCTTACACATATACGGCTGTGCAGGACCAGTCTGCTGATAGCTGATTACCCTCAGGAAGTCCAAACTTGCACTCACGAATGAGGAAGATGTGCCAGTTGCATGGCTTGCTGCATGGCGTCCCTGCTGCTGTGTCATCTGCTGCAGCAGGTGCCGCTGAGTCAGGCCAGGTCCCTGCTGCTGTGTCTCCTGCTGTAGCAGGTGCCGCTGAGTCAGGCCAGGTCCCTGCTGCTGTGTCTCCTGCTGCAGCAGGTGCCGCTGAGTCAGGCCAGGTCCCTGCTGCTGTGTCTCCTGCTGCAGCAGGTGCCGCTGAGTCAGGCCAGGTTGTGGGGGTTGAGGCACAATCGGACACCTACGGCAAGGTCCCAAAACTGTCAGTGTCCATGAAGCACCGGGTCTGGCAGCCGCCCATCGGCGGGTATGTGCTTGTGATGATGTGGGCAGTGGTGGTGGTGGGAGTGTTGTAGAGCTGGTAAAGAAACTGAGTAGGCTGGTGATTGAACAATCAGATGGATGGCAGGGTGGACAGTAAAGACCCTACTGCATGACTTCTGCTCTGCTGCCATGGAATCCCTGCAAGCACAGCAGTGGAGAGGGTCAGGGCATAAAGAGACTATTTGGGCGAATCATATGCCAAAATGGCAGGCTCGTTTCCTGCCCTCACCTGCCCTGGGGGTAGGCGAAGAACAGAGGCGGCCTACACGTTCGTTATAGAGTTCCTAGTCTTTGTGTCTAATTCCCGTTCAGTAATATTATAAGGAAACAATAATACCCACCTTATTTTAACTCTAATCTTTTATTTTTCAAGCACACGTTATACACTGTATACATATTATGTATAAATGAACAGGAGGCATTTAATAGGACTTCATATTAGAACTGGTGCTGTTTCATTAGTTCCATTGTGGCACACTACTATGAGTATTATTATTTTTAATTATTATCATTATTAATAATAATAATAATAATAATAAAAATATAAGGAAACACAAGTACCCACCTTAATGAAACTCTAATCTTCTATTTTTCAAACACACTGTATACATATAATATATAAATGAACAGCAGGCATTTAATAGGACTTCATATTAGAACTGGTGCTTTTTCATGAGTCCCATTATGGCACACTACTATGAGTATTATTATGATAACAATAATAATTATCATTATCACTGTTATTATTGATAAAAATAATAATAATAATAACTATCATTATTATTATTATTATTATTACAGTTAATAACAATAATAATAATAATGATGATGATGATAATTATTATTATCATAATAATACTCATAGTAGTGTGCCACCATGGAACTCATGAAAAAGCACCAGTTCTAATAGGAAGTCCTGTTAAATGACAGCTGTTCATTTATATGTTATATGTATACAGTATATTTGAAAAATAAAAGATTAGAGTTTCAGTAAGGTGAGTTCTTTTGTTTCTTTATAATATGACTGAAAAGGTATTAGACACAAAGTAATAATAAGAATCACCATAACAGTAATATGATCATTTTTATTATTACTGATAATAAAAATATTCATAAATAATAATAACAATAGTAATGTAATTACTGTTATGGTGATTAATAATAATAATACTCATAGTAGTAATCATAATATTTTCCTAAAGCACTGGCTACTGCATTTTCTTACTTTGGCTTATAAAACCTGTTATTTATGTATAGGCTCTGCCAACATTCAAACCTGTGATAGGGAGAGTACACACAGCTCCAAGTGCCCAACTCACTCAGCTACAAAACATGCATGAAAAGCCAAGGATGGTGGTCTTAAGTGTCTCCCTGACAGTGCCTCTCTAGGTAGAGGCTTATTGTACTATATAAACGGCTGGTGTGGCTGCAGCACATTCAGTCACGTGTCATGCAAGTTCATACGACTAGGTCTTTGCCAGCCAACCATCCCAACAGCAGTACTGTTCAGTTGATAATCAACTTCTTCCGTACGGCATGGAAGCCGCTACCTGAGAGGAAATGTGGTAAAGTTACTTACTTTATGACAGATCAAATGTGACCTGGATCTTATTCCTCATCCAGCTTACAAGCACAATGTCTGTCCCTTATCAGGCATATTTGTGAAAGCTTAGAAATGGGCTAAATGTAGCTATCTAAGTATAGAATATAGATAGCTAATGACAACTCATAGAAGCAGAGCCATAACAATGATGTGTAAATTTGAGGTGTGCATTAAATGAATGATTATTAATCATATTCACCATGTGTTTTCATATAAAAAAGTATGGTGAGTCCTATTTGAAACCAGTTTTATATACACCAGTTTTATAAACCCGAACAGCTGTGCACAGAAGTTCTCCACCAGCACTGACTCTCATTGCAGAACCTGACTGAACCAAGTGAAAAGGGCAGAAGGACTAGTGCTGGAGCAGGGCTATCAGTTAAATATCAGTGTACCTATTTTGGCCTACCAACTCATCAAGGTAGAAATCCCCGCTAGACTTAGATGAGATTAACCAGCAGCTGTAAAACAATCAAACAGTCATCAGAGTTCAGGTATTAGCTTTTCAGTCACTAATAAGAGTTATTGTGAGTTCAAAAACATTAGTTATAAATCTTTTAAGTTGATTCATCTTTATTGAATCAGCATAAGAATCATCAATATCAAATGGGTAAGAAGTAAATCAATATAATCAATTGTCATCAGAGCAAATACAATGAGCGCATTCCATAAAGGAAAAGTCCCTATTCTAAATCTAAGGATGGAATTGGAAGGACGAGAAAAAGGTGTCAGTCAGAACCCATAAAGAGCTCCAAATAAGGAAGTTAAAGCATAAAGCTTCAGAATCAAATTTCAAATATCATTCAAGGTAGAACTTCCCATAAAGAGAAGTTCAAGAAACTCAGTAGAGTTTCAGAGCAGCAAAGATTTGGGCTGGAAAATGAATGGGTCTGGAGAGAATGAAAATAACGTACTCTAGGAACACGCACTAACATAAAAACAACATGTCTGAACTTTCGCAACATGTATCGTCTTGTTCTTCAGCCAATCAGCAAGCTATGTCTTCATGGGAACAGGGATATTTTGTTGTTATCACTCCGCATAAACAGTAGTCCATAGACAATTAGTCCATAGACAACAATGCTTAAATGAATCAATTTGTATCAGCAATTTATATTCTTTAGTGAGGTTTCTCACCACTGACTCTGCTTGAGGAAACTTCATTTCAGGGTTAGGCTTTTACATCATTCTATTAAATCACAAGCTGCCTATTGATTCTTAGAGTAAGCTATTGTGTGTTTTGAAACATTTTGCAGAATTCAGCTAAACATTTTAATATATTATTATATTCTTATGCAAATATGCCAGTGGGAAAGTCACAACTAACTCCCTTTGCATTAAATCATCCTTTTCATAGTATGTTAGCTTTATCTGAAGCTTAACATTTCACATTCCCAACCTAGGTCAACTTTTCAAACTGCAGTATCAGCTCTTCAAGTCTAATACACGTAAATGTGACTGTCTGCTGCTTTCACTTGAAATAAAACATTGCATTTTCTTCTAAGGTCTACATGTGAATTCTGCATGTTATTGTATTTATTTTCATTATTTAAAACAATGCTTCTTCACTAGCCAGCCAGCATGTGTGATTGGCTGTGGCCCAGCACTACCAGGCTTTCAAAGGTACTAGCACAGACCAATGACCAGCTCCATGAAAAAGGGAGATAATTCACTGCATTAGTAACTGTGGCCTGATCTGGGTTATAATCCTGACTTTGTAAACTTGACCAGTCTATCATATCACTGAGCCTGACCATTCTTTTCTTGCATCCCAGTTCATTTATCAAGCACAATGAGGAACCTTATGCACTTGTAAAATCAAGCGGATAATTTATAATGTGTTTAGGTGTTACATTTAACATAAGAAGAAATATTTCTTATTAGCCATAAAAACGAGTGTAAAGGAAGAGTTGCACATGCAGCACAAGCCTAAATATTTCATATTTTATCTGTGCTATTAAAAATACTAAAAGTAAAAGAAAATACGTCTTGCTTGCTGTAAGCACATTAAAGTGTTATCCCTAGGGGAGGGCTGCATACATTTTGGCCTGATATGATATAACTTTGCATTAGAATTTGAAAAAATCAGCCAGTGCAAATATCATATTTGCTCACATACATTGGTGGAAAAGTGACATTTACACCATCTGATCAGGACAAAAGTTAATTTTTGCACTGATTGATTAGTGCAATGTGGTTATTGTGCTCGTTGGCTGGCGCAGATATCAGTGCCAAATTACACCGCACCAGTACAATGTTTTGTAACCTGGTCATTGGTATAACAGCCCTAGCTGCAATAGCAAATGTGTGGATCATTTTTCCGCTATGGACGACATTTGTCAAAGTGCAGCTGAGATGCACCTGCATAGGTGGTCCAGTAAAATAACATTTATTATCACGAATTGGAGGTGCAGGGGGTTGATAAGAGACTAATGCTCAACCGTGGGGCCTTCCACATCAGCTCAGAGCTGTGTGGACCTCTATGCCAGCTTAGAACCGTGTTTCCCTTGTTGCCAGCTCAGAGCCATGTGGCCCTCTGTGCCACCTCAGAGCCGTGTGGCCCTCTGTGCCACCTCAGAGCCGTGTGGCCCTCTGTGCCAGCTCAGAGCCATGTGGCCCACTGTGCCAGCTCAGAGTCGTGTGGCCCTCTGTGCCAGCTCTGTGCTGTGTAGCTCTCTGTGCCAGCTCAGAGCTGTGTGGCCCTCTGTGCCAGCTCTGTGTCCTGTGGCGCTCTGTGCCGTGCTCTATGACAGCTCAGAGCCGTGTGGCCCTCTGTGCCAGCTCTGTGCCGTGTGGCCCTCTGTGCCAGCTCTGTGCCGTGTGGCACTCTGTGACAGCTCAGAGCCGTGTGGCCCTCTGTGCCAGCTCTGTGCCGTGTGGCGCTCTGTGACAGCTCAGAGCCGTGTGGCTCTTGACACCAACTCAGAGCCGTGAGGCCCTCTGTGTCAGCTCAGAGGTGTGTGGCCCTCTGTGCCGTGTGGCCCTCTGTGTCAGCTCTGTGCCGTGTGGCACTCTGTGACAGCTCAGAGCCGTGTGGCCCTCTGTGCCAGCTCTGTGCCGTGTGGCGCTCTGTGACAGCTCAGAGCCGTGTGGCTCTTGACACCAGCTCAGAGCCGTGAGGCCCTCTGTGCCAGCTCAGAGCTGTGTGGCCCTCTGTGCCGTGTGGCGCTCTGTGACAGTTCAGAGCTGTGTGGCTCTTGACACCAGCTCAGAGCCGTGAGACCCTCTGTGTCAGCTCTGAGCTGTGTGGCCCTCTGTGCCGTGTGGCGCTCTGTGACAGCTCAGAGCTGTGTGGCCCTCTGTGCCAGCTCTGTGTCCTGTGGCGCTCTGTGCCGTGCTCTATGACAGCTCAGAGCCGCGTGGCCCTCTGTGCCAGCTCTGTGCCGTGTGGCCCTCTGTGCCAGCTCTGTGCCGTGTGGCACTCTGTGACAGCTCAGAGCCGTGTGGCCCTCTGTGCCAGCTCTGTGCCGTGTGGCGCTCTGTGACAGCTCAGAGCTGTGTGGCTCTTGACACCAGCTCAGAGCCGTGAGGCCCTCTGTGCCAGCTCAGAGCTGTGTGGCCCTCTGTGCCGTGTGGCGCTCTGTGACAGCTCAGAGCCGTGTGGCTCTTGACACCAGCTCAGAGCCGTGAGGCCCTCTGTGCCAGCTCTGTGTCCTGTGGCGCTCTGTGCCGTGCTCTGTGACAGCTCAGAGCCGTGTGGCCCTCTGTGCCAGCTCTGTGCCGTGTGCCGCTCTGTGACAGCTCAGAGCCGTGTGGCTCTTGACACCAGCTCAGAGCCGTGAGGCCCTATGTGTCAGCTCAGAGGTGTGTGGCCCTGTGACAGCTCAGATCCGTGTGGCTCTTGACACCAGCTCAGAGCCGTGTGGCCCTCTGTGCCAGCTCTGTGCCGTGTGGCGCTCTGTGACAGCTCAGAGCCGTGTGGGTCTTGACACCAGCTCAGGGCCGTGAGGCCCTCTGTGTCAGCTCAGAGGTGTGTGGCCCTGTGACAGCTCAGATCCGTGTGGCTCTTGACACCAGCTCAGAGCCGTGAGACCCTCTGTGCCAGCTCAGAGCTGTGTGGCCCTCTGTGCCGTGTGGCGCTGTGACAGCTCAGAGACGTGTGGCTCTTGACACCAGCTCAGAGCCGTGGGGCACTGTGCGTCATCTCAGAGCCGCGGGGCCCTCATCGTCAGCTCAGAGCAGTAGGACGGCCGTCTATCGTCTGAAGCCTGAAGCTATTGTAAAGGGATGCTGGCTGACTTTCAGGCCTGCGTTTCCTGAACGGTATACCAGACAGATATGGCCACATGTTATAGAACGTAAAATGTCAAATTCTATACTGGTGATAATTGTACAAGTAAATAAGATGAGTCAATTTGGAAATGGGGATGCAAGCTCTCTGCTGAATGTCGGCCAACCGGGGCACTTTAAACGTTAAACCACTTGGTTAGTGGTGGTAAGGCTTGACTAGATATAACTAAAGATCACAGCTTTTCCTCATCCCAATATTGTGCAGCAACGTGACCCAGTTCAGGTTCTATGGACGTGATTTTAGGAAAACTGCTGCCCCATAGCCACTTTCACCAAATTACCGAAAGACAACTCAGTTACTCCTATCAAGCACCAAGGGGACCTCTCCATCTGTTGCCCCTTCTGTTTCAGTGTAGTGGCTCTGGTAGTCTGCTGCTGGTGTCCCAGTGCAAATAAGGCGAGTGTTACGGGGTCTGTTCAGAGTCTGGTGTGGCCTTAAGGGCCTGAGCATTGAATCTTCTATCCCTGCTGGCCTATTGTGAGATCCTCCTTTGAAGTAACAACCGCTGGCTCTTCCAGCCTCAGGCGTTAGGAAATGAGCATGGATGACAGGCGAGCAGCCAGGCATATGAACCACTGCAGTTGTGCTCACACAGACTTCTTCCAATAGTTCAAAAAGAGATGCAGTGTAGGCAGTCAAAATCTGAATCATTCCAATGATCTTATAATGCTTGATTGCCTGAGCGCAGGTTGTATTTAGATACCACGTTCTTATCAAAATATCCAAATTAAAAGTGCTTACAGCAAGGATGCACTTCCTAAAAACTCGTTACGTTCCAAGGTTTCAGAGAGAAATGTTTTTCCTTCACTCCATATTTGTAACTTTGTACAACTGCAAAATAACTTGGTGTGCACATAGTTGATTTACCAGTGTTTTTTTTAACAGAACCTGTTTTTCTGAGGCCTGGTCAGAAGGCCTCGGCCACTGCAAAAGTAAACAAACACACCAGAGTGAACAAGTGGGGTGGACATCGCAAAACGATTGGCATCCTTGTAAAGTCCCATCCTGGTTCAGTTGTTGTTACTCAGATTTGAGCTGTAAAGTAAATACCATGTGTCACGTTGTATTGCTTTCAACTGGCACAGGGTCTTGGGAAAATGTTCCCGTTATATTATCCAATGTCATGAATATCTATCGTTCTCTCTATCTATCTATCTATCTATCTATCTATCTATCTATCTATCTATCTATCTATCTATCTATCTATCTTTTAATAAATTTAATTTACATTGCAAAGGAAAGAAAATATATATTGTACATGCTATCTATTTTATACTTTATAGTTGTGAAGGAATTACAACACTTTAGGAATCCCTAAGGGATTATATTGTGAGAACCATGTAGACATTGTCTCTCACTCTTAATGTACCTGTGAAAATTGACTGCCAAGAATTATACACTGTCAGCGTTTCGTAGTCTTTTACAGTGTAATTTTTGATGCAAGCTATAATTTTGTAGATGTGTATTCAGTTTTAAAGAGCTCATTAAAAATTTGTAAACCTGAAACTGTGATGTTACCTCCAATGTGCCTCCCCATTCATTGATCCACACAAAATTGGAAAACGTCAGTCTCCTTCTGATCAATCGTACTTACACTCAAAATCAACTTTTGTTGGGTAAGCATGTTCCTGTTAATCTTCGTTTGATTGTCTGTTCTCAATTTCAATAATGTTTTAGTAAATTTAAGTAGATCACTAGTTCTAGTGTGTGTATTACGAGAGACTATATGTACATGTGTTTGCGTGTATGGGTGTGACTGTATTTTTCAGCCATACAGTAATCCTTTCAATTCCTGACTTAACTACACAATCCTCTTTACTATTAGGATGATATAGGCAAAACTCCACATGCCTGAATTTTAATTCATAAGGGTGAATTGTGCTTGCCCCTGGAACTGGCTTCTGTCCTTTGCCTGGTTGTGAATGGGGCACCACAGTCAAGCGGGCAGAATCAGAGTGCATCAGGGCCCTGTTCTGGGCCAGTGACAGCATTGTCCTTGTTTAGAGTAGGGTCGGACTGGGGGCCTAAAGCATCCAATGCCATGTGAAGGAAACAGGCTTGGTTCAAAGTAAAGCAGTGCAGCCTGAGAAACCCTTCTCAGCTTTGAGGTAGGGCATCCCCGAACTACATTTCGCATTAGCTTGCTTCGGCCTGTGAACCCTGCTTACTTGAGAGATGTTCTGTATCCTTTTTTCATCCAGAAAGGTGCTTGGTGCGGCTGCGAATTTCCTGTTTGGAGAAGTGCATTTGAGAGAACTTCTTTAATTGAATATGTTAACTGGTAACCTATTATTGCTGCTGGTACTCCATCCAAAAGCGGATATAGTTCTCCAATCATGCTACAAATGTGTCATCCACACAGCCTCTGTAATATGACATTATTCTTCAGGGCAGCTAAAAAATGTAAACAAACTAACAAAGAGTTCCGGAATCAGGATTGCAATTCATCACTGTGGGCTGTGTTTGGTACATAACTCCCACACGATCCACCTGCTGCGGCTGGTGGATCCCACTGATCTGTCCATGCAACCGGGATTTAGATTTGTTGTGATCCTTGAGGATATTTTGCCTGTATCAATCCATTATGTGACATGTTTGGTATTTTCTGTAAGTACTAACATATGCAGCTTTCCTCTGAAATTGAATGACATTAATCAAGAGCACATTGATGCTAACAGCGTCTCTTTTCCAGTGGATCATTCATAATGGCTTCAATCTTTCTAAAAAGTAAGTTGATCAATTCAGTCGCTGTCAGCACTCGTTTGGTTCATAGAATCAATGTCTGCCCCCTGTTGTTGAACAGTCAAGAGAGAGCAAGCCCTTTCTTTTATAAGCCTTCACTTTGCCTGACACCCTTTCTTCTGCGTGAGTTAAATCTTCATATTATGATAAATAGGGCTCAGAACACCTATAGCTGTCTAGATCATAAATGCAGCTTGAATCATCCTCAATTAATGACATTCTAAAAAAGTACCTGATCAGAAATATGGTCCAGTGAACACATGGCACTGGCTCAGTGGCAGGAAATGTTCCGTTTCCGTCAGGCTTGCATCTGAGTTGCTGCTACTCAGCCAGGAGAGGTGACCCAAGCACTCTTAAAGGAGATCAACATTACACCATGGCTTTTGCATGTCAGCACAGGCCCATAAAAGTTTATACGTCCATATGCGCATTTTTAGGCCTGTCTAAATTTCAATATTATTTGATAAGTGGCCATTAGGAGGGTGTATGATGCCGAAGACTCAAACATGAGAATTAATAGTTTTTAAGACAAGCAATGGCAAAGTAAGTAGGTTTGACATTTCAAAAGGATGTTGTTCAGTCATGCACATTCCGTACAAGCATCAAAACCTTTGTGATAAAGCACATACAGAAGTATCTGGAAAACAGATGCTTTGCCTTCTGCAGCATCCATTTTTCAGATTATTTTTTCAGCTCTCGTTCCCCTCTGCAGCCGGGCATTTAGGTGATTGATTTAAAATACTGCCAGGCAGCTGATCCAGTTCCCCAAGTAAATTACTGAAGGTTCCAGAGAAAATAAATCCAGTGGTTGAAGCAGGCTGACTCAAAGAAAGTACAGAATCCATGAATGGCACAAGTGCCATACATGTCAGACCTAAGAATTGCTGTTGATTTCTTTGGTGCACACAGCAGTGGCCTTAAGAGAAAATATATATTATTTTTAAAGTTATATAAAAAGTACAAATATGGGAATATGAATAATGGTTAATGTTAGAATCACAGCTGATGTTGCCATTATCATAACTCCTCTGGTAAGTGTGGTAGCATTGTGATCATCAGTACAATTTTTTTAAATAGGTGAGATAACAACAAAGTTTGAAGATGAGAGCTGGCACTTGAAACTGGATGAGGATCCTAGTGAAGAATTCCAGACTACTGATGTATTCCAGACCGAATTGTGATGGGCTGGAGGGTGTTAGGGTGGTGGCCTCTTTAAAATTATTTCAATTTCATGGTCAAATTCCTAGTTATACCAAAATTAAAATTTCTTCTGAACGTCCAAAAAATCTGACAAGTCCACGGAGAAGATCTATCTTGTTTTCAATGAGGACTTTAATGGAAATTATGTTGAATTGCCTCAGCTCATTAATTTGTCCCTATATTAAGAGTTTCCTTTCAGTTGTGCAAGATACTATGGATCTCTGTGTACTAACAACTGTCAATGTGAACAAGGTTGCTCTTAAATATCCAACTAAAAGATAGACATTTTGTCTAGAAAGATTTTGTGTGGGAAAGATCAGCCTCCTATCATTGTCACACTAAAATGCTTTAAGTAATGACATGTAGGGTGTATCCTAAAAGGGAATTAGTTTGTTTTTAATCAAGACTGTATCTTCAGACCCAAGATGTTCTGGGTTCCTGTATTTTCTTCATCTTATGCCGCTCTAACCATGGGCCATTATGAGAGGATGGTGGCATGGGATGGTGAAATGAGAAACATGCTAAATATGTGGGGCTGTGGTTAGATATATTGATAACTATATAATTGATAGTTTGGTTAACCTTTTTCAAGAATATGTACTTATGCATTATAAAAATTAACATACTTTACAACTTCCATATTTACATGTACCAAAACACTGCATCCAAATGCATTTAACATTTTAACAGTCACCATGTCTGAAATGTTATTAACAGTTTACTGTTAGACCTGGTATCGTTGGTGTGCTTTTCTTTTTGCCTCTGCTTCCTGTAATTTTGACTGTGTGCTGGATTTGATTTTTGCAGGTTTTTGTAGCCTGGACACTTTACCACTGCTGACTAGTGCTAAAGTTCAAGTGCTTCCTGTGTAATTTGTAATTATGATTGTTTCTCCATGATTGGCATATTTGATTTAATAGCAAGTCCCTATTAAAGTGCACAAGAGGTGCCCAGGGCCTGTAAATCAAATGCTTCTAGTGGGCCTGCAGCACTGATTGTACCACCCACAAGAGTAGCCCTATAAACATGTCTCAGACCTGCCATTGCAGTGTCTGTATGCAGTTTTGACCTTCCAGTTTGACCTGTCCGATGAGCCCACTTGCCAGGCCCAAACCTTCCCTTTTACTACATGTAAGCCACCTCTAAGGTAACCACACCTTTAAGTAAAAGTTAGAATATTTATTTCCCTATATTAATAATGCTAATGTCACGTAAGATAATCTCAAAATCAAATGATAAACATACAGAAACAACAATGGCTGATTGAAGCAATGAAAGGAACGCAATCTAATCAAGGCTTGAGCTGCTACACATTCTAAAGTTACAGTGCAAAGTAATAACAAGAATAATTGCACAAACTATATTACATACATTTAGATTCAGCAAAGAAAAAACATCACAAGTTACTCCATGTATTGGTTTTCATTAATGAGGATCCAAATACCAGACTAGAATTAGCATGTTGGGCTTCATGCAAAACAATTTAGTTAACACAAATTTTAGAAAACTTCTAACTATGGCTCTATCAAAATAGCGTGGTTGGTACCTAGAAAGAAATTCAAATAGACAGAGCAAACAATATCATAGTCCATATACCTATCCTCAGTTTGGATCAGCAAGCTGCGACAGTCTTCGTCATCAGGACATCAGTTTGGTCAGCACGGCATCAGGATTCAGCATCAAAGTTCAGAAAAGGCAAAGTCTTTAAGCATTAAAGTTAAGCACATCTCAAGACTCTTGGTAAAGTAATGGCCTTTCGGCAAGGAAGAAAATGGGCAAATGGACTGTCTTCTCTCAGTGCAGTCTGGCTAAGTAAAATTTCCTAAAACTACATCCCAAGTCTCTATTGGTCAATGGATCACATGTTCACACTTTGCCAAAGAAAACTAAAACTTCAAATCTACATTTCTACTACTACATGGTTCACATTTCGATGATTGGCTCCTTCTGGACTGTTCTCATCCATACTGCTCGTCAGGTAACAATATTCTTGCAGCTTGTACTCTAGTCAGTATGGTCATTGTTCTCTCCTGAGAAAGTCAGTCTTAAACACATTACATTTATGATGTTACATTTAGCAAGAACAGCATCTTCTAGCAATCAGTTCTCAATAGAAAGACTTTTACCTACGAGCACATTAGGTCAGCGCAGTGGAAATCTCGATTTAATTCTCAAGGCAGACAATTTATTAAACGCCTAAGAAATACAGCTTGACATGAGGCTGTGCAACTAGGCCAAGACCTCTGCTAAGTTAAAGCTTTCAATTAATAAAGCTAATACATAATACACAACCCTTAATATGATATATTACTACATTAATCAAACATAAGCTCAACATTTCATATTAATAAGGCATTAATAAGTACACTTCATGAACATTGGCGGCCACTCACATGGTCATATTTTCAAATGCGTGCATTATTTTTCTTTTGATTAATACATTTTCTATGCAAATCCATTACTCAGAATACATGAATTATTCATTAATATTTTTATTGAAACAACTGCACTAGCACATGTCACCCGAAGCAGAATGTTCGTACTGACTTAGAGATGTGTATCTTCATTATTGCATCACTTTGTAGTACCTGCGCAGGACCATCTATTCATATTTAAAATTGTCTGGATTTTATTGAAAGGTGAGAACTTAAGCGTAAAACCCTTCTACACCTCTATTAAAAGCTGGATTGAGTGAAAGGAACTGTGTGCGAGGAGTATTCTCTGGCACTGAAGAG
Source organism: Pleurodeles waltl (assembly GCF_031143425.1). Taxonomy (NCBI): domain Eukaryota; kingdom Metazoa; phylum Chordata; class Amphibia; order Caudata; family Salamandridae; genus Pleurodeles; species Pleurodeles waltl. Next base: position 420,473,777 of record NC_090442.1, read on the forward strand.
CATGCGTGAGCTGTGCCACGTTCATTCAGAGAGGTCGGCTCTTCCACAACCGTTGCATCAACATCAAAATACCACCAAGTGACTATGATGAACGTAGCGCGTCCCATGCTCACAGCCAATAGAAATATACAAGGAATTATGAGGAAGAATTGTTAGACCTCTGTTACATCAGGCAAAGCAGATATATCTTTCCTGTTGGGGATATCAACAGTTAATTGTGGAAGGCATAAATTCAGAAGGGGGGTTTTAATGCAGACATTGGCATATGTTGTATAAAAAAAGAAAACGTTGAGGTGGACCGAAAATCTCAGTCATGAAGCAATATGACATTTTGCAGACTTTAGTTTGGAAACTGGCATGTGTTAATTGGCAACTAAGTTTAGTTATTTTCAGGAATCCAAACAGTAGCTATGAACCATTGAAGCATGGAGATGTTAGTTGAGTTATCTTACAATTTTATTGCTTTGATTTCTTGTGTTAGTGTATTGATTTAGCCTATTACTTTAGTTTATTATGTTTAACTTGATATTTTAGCTTGTTATATTTATTTAAGTTTAAGCATCTGCCTTTGAGTAAACGTTATGGCAGCAGCTAGCATGTCTCAGCATCCACAAACCCTCTCTGAGTCAAGATACCCTTTATTAACATGAAGGAAGTGGAAGAAACTGTTTGACTCTTAAAATAATAGCAATTGGTGGTGAGATGTCTTAGCAGCAAGGAAACAGGGTCTACATCACCAACATTTAGGGATTGAAGGATAAAATATTTATAGAAGCCTCAATGACTTCACTATAGGTATCAGAGAGGAAGAGCCAATAAATGTCTATGAAATGTCAATAGCCATTTTAGATAAACATTTCAGACCATGCATTAGCGTAGTCATAAAGAGACATACATTTTTCACTGGAATACAAGCAAAAAAAACATTGGCAATTATGTTGTTTGTTTGTAAAGCCTAGCACGTACTTGGGAATTCGGATTACTCAGAGATTCCATCATCAGAGACCAGTTAGTACATCTCGCAATTTACTAAAGAATGCGGAACAAAACTCCTAGCCAAAAAAACAACACTCAAAGATGCTGTTGACATTGTCAAGGATGGGTGGAACACACGTTCTGTTGAGTCAGGGAAATGAGGAGTGGGGAGAAGGATTGGCTCAGTATTGCTAAAGAGATAGGTGAGTACAACAAGTTGGTAGTACAGAAAGTGGGTGGAGAGAAGTTCAGAACTGGGATTGCCCGGGACTCGAAACTAAGATAAGTGTGCCAGCCCAAGACATCTTTTTAACAGTCACAATGGTTATGCCTACAACTCTACTTGCAGTAATTGTGGCAAGAGGGGCCATTTGGCTTGAATTTGCAAGAACGTTAAGGTATAAAATATTGTGAAAACGTCTGAAATCAGTCCGAAATTGGTGTTACAAGTGAGCCTCTCCTGGAATGGTGGTGTGGGTCAAGTTGATGGTGTAGCCAGCGGCCATTGCATTTCCATGCTGCAATGTGAAGTGAGTGGGAAAACAGTAACAGTTTTGGCTGATTCTCTTTTTTACACTCATTAGTCATAAAAACTGAAGTGAGATATTTGGTGAAAAGAAGTTGAAATTAACCTGACATTAATCCTGGTGGTCATGGAGGGATGAAAATTACCTATTTTGTTATATTGTAATAAACATCAACTTTAGGTTTAATTTTGTTTTATTGATTTTAATTTGGAAGAGAACAGTACAGTAACGTCTTACCTACATCCAATGACTGGTGAGGGGCAGTAGCAGATGAATGAGAGATCGAATGAATGTAACAGTTGAAAGAAAGGAAGAGCACACTAAGGAATTGGAAGGGGATATTGGTAGGCCAACAGGGTAGTGGGAGGAGCCTCCAATAAGTGAAGCAGTGATGATGCCTAAGCAGTAGTGTGGGAGTGTATGTGGAATCTATTCTATGAGATCCTGGTTGCCATAGTAGTCTGTGTGTGTGAGACAATGGATGCGTAGGTACGCAGGGCAGGTTAATTCCTTGAATTCTTGTGAAAGGAACCATATGCAGGGTCCCCAGATCTTGTCAAATATCTTTTGATCTATGATGACTGTCAATCTTTCCATGCCAGGGAGTTCCCAGATTTTATAAAGCCAATCTAGCTGAGTGGGTATTTTAGCAGTGACCCAGCATCATTTTATGACTTGTTTGAGAGACAGAGAGATAGAGAGAGACAGAGTGATAGCACACCCCTTTGTAAATTTCAGAGGGTGAGTCAGGGCATTTGGGAGATGCTGTAGAATATAGCTCGGAGTCCTGGGAGGTCGCCATAGTATATTTAATCAATGGCGGCCAGGACTTCAACTCAATATTGTTGTGGTATAGGACACTGCCAAAGAAGTCCCCACCTGTCCACAGCCCCTCCAGTAATGTGAATCCCCATCTTGCTTCCATTGAGTTGTTCATGCTGGGGTGTAGTACTAACAATGTCCTAACTTAAAGAGTTTCCTTGCCTGTAGCGCTGCGGGCTGAGGTGTTGGCCTTTTTCAGAATATCCAACCATTCTTTAGGGGTGAAGGAGTGTTTGCATTCTTTTTCTCTGCCCTTCTGTGCTGACGATTTGGTGGGGGCCAGTGGTGCATTGAGAAAAACGTAAATGTCAGAAAGTAAACGTTTGTCTGTGTGTTGGGTAGGTAGACACTTTTCAAAGGGCAATGAGGTGAGTCTAGCATGGTGGTGGGTGGCAGGTTGTGTGGCCAGATGGCAGATGGTAATATATTGCCAGTGTGTGGTTGAGGGAAGGCCAAAGTTAAGGTGGACCTGTGGGAAATCCATTAGCCCATCATGGTTGAAGAAATCTCCTACTCGTTATCAGTTAGCTTGCTGCCATTATATTTGTGTGGTACCTTCGCATGCTGGAGGAAAGTAGGCGCTCCCAATGATAGGGGTTTGGAGGGAGATGTGAGTGTATAATTTCTTTGGCAGCTGTACTGTGTCCCATGTACCCATAGTTGCTCTAAGTAGAGGGGAAATGTACACACCAGGTGGTCTATCAGTCTTAGGCAGCCAGCTCACCTTCCAGATATGGATGCCAGCAACCACCTGGTCAATGAAACACCAGTGCTTCTCTGAATAGGGCCTAGCCCATTCCACCAAATAACAAAGTTGTGCAGCTTGATAGTGCAGGGTGAGCTGAGAGATACCAAGGCCAAGGCCCACCGCTGGGGACAAGTATGCCTGCTTTTTAGCCATGTTGCATTTTTCTCAAGACCTGCGGTGGGGGCTGCAAGGGCAATGTTTGCATAATGTACAATATCTTAGGTAGAAAAGTAATTTTGACTGCTGACTGCTATGAGCCACCCCAGCCACAAAAGAGTGTAACTATTCCAGGCCTGTAAGTCGGTCCGTGTAGTCGAGAGGAGTGCTGCATAATTGCTGTCAGGAGTCCACACCATTGAAAATGAATATGTTGCCCCAGTTATGTCACCCCCTGTGTAGCCCATGTAAAAGAAAAAAGGTGCATACGTTTGAGTTGGTCAGTTTTCAGGACAGTGAGGTTAAGTGCCTGTGATTTCTGAAGGTTGACTTTGAACCCTGAAGATTTCCCAAAGGCCTTCAGTTCACTCATATGTGGAGGCAGTGAGATGAGTGGATGTGTGAGAGCTATCATAACATAATCCGCATAAAGAATGAGTTTGTGTTCCCTCCCTCCCCTGGTAACATGAGTTATTGTGGGGTTTCTGAGGATTCACTCTGCAAAAGGTTACAGGTACAGGGCAAAAAGGAGTGGTGACGAGAGGCAACCCTGCTAAGTACCACATGTGATGTCGAAGGGCGAGGACAGCAGGCCATTAACCCAAACAGCTGCCCAGGGGCCCGTATAACTACAATAAATCCAGAGTCTGAACCGCTGGCCAAGGCCTGCTTTCTGGAGCACCAAGTGAAGGTATGGACAATGTACATGATCAAACACCTTTTCAGTATTAACCAACAACAGCAGCCCTGGTATTCAAGGGCATTGGGTTTTATCTAAGAGATGACAAATGCATTTGGTATTGTCACTGCAGCTCCTCTCGGGGGATAAACCCTCCCTGGTCTGGATCCACCAGATTCTGTATGTAAGGGACAACACAAGCCGCTAATATGGTGATAAAGATATTGGCATCAACATTTAATAAAGTAATCAGCGGGTATGATGAGCAGTGCACAGGGTTCTTACCAGGCTTAGGGAGTACTGTGATAGTAGCCATTTTCATTGTCTCCGTAAGGCATCCAGTTGTGAAAAATGAGTTATACAGGCGAGTGAGAGGGAGAGCTACTGGGGCTGCAAATAGTTTGCAAAAGTCAAAGGAATAGCCATGACTGGGCTCAGCCTAACTGCACATAAGAAATCACCCTCATCACCTCGTCTGTCTGGATGTCACGGTCAAAGGTGCGAGGAGTCTTACTGCGCTAAGCGATCTAAGGGTACATATGCAAGTAAGAAACAGCATCCTGTCTCTCAAGCACTTCAGCTGAATAAAAGGTGGAATAGAATAGTTTGAATGCTTGAGCAATGTGTTCGTCCTGGTGGAGCTGGAAACCCTGCGGCCCCTCAAGTTTACTCACCCGTTGTTCAATGGCCTGTGCCTGTAAAGGGTGCACTAGAAGGTGGGCCACTTTGTTGCCATCTGCATAATATTTCTGTTTAGTATGCAGAAGAGGATATTCTGCCCTGTCCGTATCTAGGGCTTAAAGCTGTTTTTGTGCCATGGTGAGCTGGTGGCGCACCTTGTGCGAGCCCGACCATTTGTGTGTCTCTTCTAATTCCTTCACCTGTCCCTCTAAGCAGATCCGTTTATCCCTTCTGTCCCGGTTAATTCAGGTGTCTATAGCTATGAGCTGGTTCCAAATAGCCTCCAGGGCATCCCATAACAGTTCTATGGGTGTCTCAGGCGCATCATAGGTCTCTAATAAGTCACCAATGGCGTCCTTTATCTCTGTGACAATGTCCTTGTATATTGAAATTTTATGATTGAGGCGCCAAGTGTGGTTTTGGGTGGTGAGGCCCCATAAGTGAATAGTGATGCTGACAGGGGAGTGGTCTGAGAGAGCGGCCACACCTATATCAACTACTGTGGTGGATGCAAAAGGTGCAGAGTTGTAAGGAAGAAGTTAATCCTACTGTATGTCTGGTGGGCTGGTGAAGAAAGGTGTAGTCCCTCTTTTTGGGGTGGTGTATACACTGCACATCTGTAAACCTATAGTCATCTAGTCGTTGATGACCCTGTGGTGTAAGAGTGCCCATCTGTTCTACCCTATGAATCGAGGCTGGCATAGGGGACCACATTTTAGGATCTGATTTAGAACTTGGCAGAGGGGAATACTCCATCACAAAAGTGACGGATATCACACAAGCCGTATTATGATCCCATTGTATCCATTGGATATCGTAATACAGCGGACAGGCTATCGCTTTGCAATAGAGTACTCCATCTGCCAAGTTGTAAATCAGGCCCATGGTCTCCGCTAATCAGGACGTTGCTGTCAGTAGTGGCCATCACCTGACCAAGCATGTCAGGGGAATAAAAGCCTTCTGGTTCTCATTCGGGGCATATAAATTGACAAGCATAAATGTGTATGTTTTCATGGTTATGTACAGAGAGAGAAGTCTACCAGGGATTTCAGCCTGCGCCTAAACCACTCTACCGTAAAAGTGTGAGGCTAATAAAATTGTCATCCTTGCTCTCTTCCCCACGCAGGACGAGAAGTATTGGTGATCAAACCAGCAGGATTGCAAGCACCTCCAATCTGCCCAAAGGAGATGGGTCTATTGAATCAGGCAAATGTCACATTTGTATTCCTTTAACATAGACAAGAGTGCTAGGTGCTTCATTGCTGCGTTAAGGCCCCCACCGTTGTAACTAATTATTTTAACCATCTATTATAACTGGGTAGAGCATGCGGTATGGAAGCCAATAGGAAGTGTAGCTGCTATAGCTATGAGTAGGCAAAACACATGGTGGAAATATATGGAGGTGCATCTGTGTGTCTGGTGGTGAACAGGAAAAGGAGGAAGAAATGATATAAAGAATATCATAAAGAACAACAATAAACAACATGACTAATGCGGTCTTCTTCTGGGATCATGGTGAGTGGTATATATGGGGTCCATGTTGTGGCTGCCAGACTCATCCGTGCATCAGTCTGGTTGGTCAGGGAGCTCCACCTCCAAGAGCGGTGCAACCCAGTGGGGCAAAGAGGGATTCCGAGCATATCTCACACTGGTACAGGTGAGCGTTCAAACTAATGCATACCATGGGGGGGGGGGGGAATCATAGGATAGTCACCCTACAGAGAAGCTATTCCTGTCGTTTTCAGACTCTGAGGTGGTTTCCTGATGCTGAAGCTGGCGGACAAGGGCTACTCCCACCTTGCGACTCTGTCTCTGTAGATTTTGTCGATTTCTTTCGCCTTCGGTCACGTGGAGCGTCATGAGCCCACTGAGAAGTGAGAGAGGTTCCTTGAGAGGCGGCATCAGCATCCTGTGGTTTGTCAATGCCCAACAATGCTTTGGCTTCCTCTAAGGTGCGCACACTCTGTGCTTCATTGTTTCAGATTAATGTGAGGCAAAATGGGTGACCCAAACAAAAGTGAATCCCCTGTTCTTGCAAGAATTCTGTGATATTCCTTAGTAGATAACGACGTTGCAGGATGATGAGGGATAGGTCTTAATATAACCAGACCTTGTTGCCCTCAAAGTCAATGGCATTGTGATCTCATAGTGGAGGACTCCTGTTTGTAATAGTGCAGGCAGGTCAGAATATTCAGGGGCATGCCCAGGGACTTAGCAGGTTGGCCTGCCCTGTGTATGTGGTCCAGTATAATGTCTTGTTTAGCTAGATCAGGCGCACATGTTGAAATAGTCTGAGGACATAATCTTTGAGATTTCCTGATGCAGCTTAGAGAGGGACTCCTTTAATTCTTATGTTGGCTCGTTGAGACCTATTTCAAGGTCTTCCAGCTGGTAGCGCAATTCATTGTTTCTGTCCTGTTAATCCAGCAGTTCACGATGATGAGCATCAAGCTCTTCCTTGCGGAAACCACCAACCTGTTCATGAACGTTGGTCCTGTGACACAACTCTCCCATCTTTCTTTTAAGGTCTGTGACATCCATTGCCATCTCCTGTTTGAGGGTTGCGATATCCAATCACAGAGTGCCAAAAAGACTCTCCAGAAAAGTCTGGTGACTGGTGCTTCCTCACCTATATGATCAGAGGTGGTGCCATCTACTGAGGAGGACATTGGTAGGGATGCCTCCCTGTGGTGTTTTGGTTTTTGGGTCGTGGGCTTTGTGAGTAAGTCCTTTATGGAGTAGTCCTTTTTGTTGTTACGTTGAGCAGCCATGATTGCCCCAACTAGCTTCAAGAGGGCCAGATGAGCAACACTGGGTTAAAGAGGCCCCCGATACACCAGGGAGCAATGATCCTGTCAGTTCAAGTTAGAGCCTACATCACTCCCCCATACAGCAGCATCCCCACAAGGTTCACCACAAACAAAGGAAGGACCCAGCTCTCAAAGTTGATGAGTAAAAGTGCCCAATGCAAGGGGCCCAAGCAGCATATGGAGTGCTGTTGCTTCATGGGCCTATATAAAACAGCCGTCTCAGCATGCAGATCTTCCACTCCCCTTCTTTGACTGGCTAACTGCAAACCAACAAGTGGGGGTGTAGCACCCAGCAGTAGCTCCGCACTAAAGGCAGTCACTGAGGGGAAAGCCTTTGATGCCGAGTTATGCTGTTGTAGATACCAGGGGGAGCAATAAGGCATGTGTGGCAGGCTAATTCTCGTCAGGGCAAACATGCCATGGCGAGAGTGCAAGCTGTTAGTCACAGTTCCTCAGGAAAAGGATCAAAAGTATCCCCAGTCTTGAGGACCTGCGGCCTATCGTGATCCCGCTAGGCCCCAACCACTCCAGGCCACGTTGGAAGCCGGGGGGGGCGAACATCGCCACTGGTGCGTGCAAAATTGCAGCCTGAGGCCCCCACAGGGAATCATGCGGCAGGGAATGTTCAGGCGATCAGTGATATTGTTCCCTGTGAAGTCAGGTCGTCAGGGCGCGATTGCCACAGGACCAGCAACCCCAGCTGTGGGCATGCAGCGTGGGCCACAACAGTTCAGTTTGGGCCTTGCTGCCCATCACACTCTGGGAACGCTAGCCAGCACTGCTATGAGTGACAGGGCCACGCAGCAAGACCAGCCTCACCACCCATGTGGCAGGATGTGCGTCGAGGGGTGCGGCAGCCCAGGTCCGGCTGCACTGCTGATCACTCTCTGACAGCTGACATTTTAAGATTATGCAGGCCAGGCCCCGGAGCAGTCCAGCACCTCCAACACCAGTGGGGCAGCATTGGAGTGCCTGCTGGTCAGTCCTCCACCATCCTGGGGCTTCCCTGCGATCTTTAGGGGAGGACAGGAAACTAGGGGCACTCTGCTTCTGCCACGAGAAGTAAAGTAGGAGGCAAAGCTCCCAAAGGGCACCTATTACATGAGTGCCATCTTAGACACACCCCCGCCATGAACATCAACTTCATAGGAAAAGAGACAGTATTAAAAGTTCATGTGACAAAACACAGTGATAATCTTTTGGGTTGGTAACATCAGAAAGATTTGGGAAACTCGCTTAATTCTCCCAATCAGGTTTTGTTGGTGTCAATTGTCAGTGAAGATAAGGATATTGTAAAGGATTTTTTGGAGAGATCTTTAAAGAAGATTTAGCGCTTAGTAAAGATTTTAAAGACAGAATTATTCTAAATATATGCCAATCCAGTTGTGCACTGATTCAGAAGGATTCTGAATCTTATGCTGTAAACTTTAAGGGAAGAATTGGACAGGTTTTTCCATTTAGAACTTATAGAAGAAATGAGTGATTGGTGTCAGTTGTCTTAGTGGCCAAGGATAAGGGCACCAAAATAAGGATGAGTGTAGTTCTCCGCAGTTTCAATCAATGTATTTGAGTTGATCACTAGTGTGGGGATCTGGCTGTACTATATGATATGACACTGACAAATACCATCATGAGACCAGTCATCCTTGTTTACTTAACCTTAATCTCAACCCCTGAGTGGCTGTGGCTGTGGCTGCGAGCAGGAAGGCTTGGCAAAGGAACTATGTGTAAAGCATTTATTAGTAACAAACAATGAAATAAGAAAGTCACATAATATAAAAGAAATAAGAAAACAATTTATAAACATAGATTAGAGTTTAATGAATATTTAGAGACCTCAATCTTCAAAATCCCCCGGAGGAATTTTAGAAGCAATAAATAACTTTTATATCAACTGCAAACAATCATTGGCCAACAAGAACTTTGTAAGCTTTTAAAAAGTTTGAAACTCTTAGTTGGGCTACGACAGGACAGAGGTCTAGGGAGCCAGAAAGGATACTTTAGACAGTTACCTGGCCACCATAGCATTTTTAAAGCGAGATCAAAACTTTATAGGATGACCGCCGTAGACATCAATTGAGTGGACCCGAGACTTATGGATGTAGGCAAAAAGATGCTCAAAGGATTTTCAGGATGTGGTGCAGACGATGGGGTAGTCTTTGTGGTTGCTCCTCAGTCCACGGGTGAAGTAGAGTGAACTTGGCCACAGAGATCGGGTTACCTTGAAGTCTTCTGCACTGCAATAGCAGACCAGCTGATTCTGGGCTACTAGTCAGTCTGTACCGCTGTTGGGGCAAAATCCATACGTGGGGGTTAATGTCTCTAGGATATGGTGAATCCAGACTTTGATAGCACTCCTGAGTCCAGCAGACATGGCTGTAACTATTGGTTATCTCTGATTTGTCCTCTTGAGCGCCCAGCAACTGGTAAGGGGAAAACTAACCCCTTATGTGGCTACCAACTTCTTGGTTTGAGCTTCTTTAACTTTTTGGTCCCTGGAGCTGGTTCCAGTAGATCAGTCGACTGATCCTGGGCATTACTGCTGTAGGTTGGGGTTGGAAACCAACTTTTTCCCAAGCCAGAAACTGTAAGGCACACACAAAACTTTGCTAGCCCAAAGAGCAGCAGGTGCAGTCCTTCTGACAGTACAGCCTTTCTTTGTGTGGGTCCAAGGGCAGCTGGACAGTCCTTCTACAGTCATTTCTCATGATCTAAGGGTAAGGATGCCATATTTTGTCCCAGAAAAGGGCCCTGAGTGTGGTGCCAACTAGTAACCCTGTGTTAGCAATGGGGCTACTAACTTTATCTACAGCAAAACAAAAATGTTGGACGTGTTGGTGTTAAGACACATTATTAAGAAATATATGCCCTACTCAACAAAATACAGCGCCCCTGCCATAAGGCTCTATAGGTCTTCCTCAGGGGTGATAGATATACTGTTAAGGGATAGGGTGGCTTTGCTATTGGTTTGAATGTCAAAGTCAAACTGGCAGGGAAAACACTGTCCTTCCAGTCTGCGATGGCAGGTTGGGAGCCATTTTGTACTTTTTCACATATCGGGTGGCACATACAATGCTGCAGCCCTGAGTAGACACTCTTTCTTAAATGCCCTGGGTATCATATACAAGGGTCTTTCTAGTAAGACTTATAAGTAAGACCTCTCAGCTGCATACCACCAAGTGTTACCAATTGTGTTTTTTCCCATTCAAAGTGCAATTTGTATGGGGTTAGAACACTGGCACTGAGGTCTGGTTAGGAGGCCTCGATGCACTCTCAGAGTCCAAAAATGTGGGGATGAACATTCAATAAGAGGCAATTCCTTACAGCCAGCAATAGCCAAATATTTTTAAGGCATTGAGAAATTAGGCGGAGTGAATGTGTTTAGTGTGACAGATGTTTCAGCTGCATAACATCAAGTATTGCTCAATGAAGATTCCCAAGAACTCACCTCGTCTGTTACACCTTTGGGTCCTCTTAAGTTTATTAAGATGCCTTTCAGATGGGCTTCAGCAGCTTCCTGTTTTCAAATGACAATGAAAGAAACTTTGTCAGGGACTGACAATGTAATGTATTTTCAGGATGATATCCTGCTGTAGGGCAAGGACAGTGCAAGTCACAATCAGACATTAAGACACATCCTGATTAAATTAACCATCAGAGGTCGTACACTGAAAAGAAAAAAGTGCAAATTCAGGGTAGATATTGTATCATACCTGGATCATGCAGTGAGGGTATTAATCTGAAATTGATTTTGGCAGATTCTATCAAACAAGCACCTGTTCCTTGTGATAAAGATTGAGTTAGGTCCTTTTTAGGATTAGCAGATTTGTACTCTAAGTTAGTTCTGAGTTTAGCAAGTGTGGTTCAAACTTTTAGGTTGTGGTTGAAAAAGGGAACCAAATTCACCTGGTCTGAGGAATATGAAAAGGCCTTTCCTGAAGCGGAAAAAGTCATGTTGGAAAGATTGCAACCCTAACGTATTCTGATATATGTAGAAAAAAGTTTGTGACAATGGATGCCAGCCTGAAGGACCTATGTGCTGTTCAACCCCCGTGTTCATTGAAAGATGCAGAAGAAATGTATTCTGTCATCAGAGGTGAGGCTCTTGCTTGTATGTGGGCTGTGCACCGTTTGAAGTTCTTTTTGTGGGGCCTGCTTTTGGTGTTAAGGATGGATCACAGCTGATGGTCAAAATGTCTCATTCCAAAGGAACTGAGAGGGTAACTCCTAGAATTAAGAAATAGGGCAAGAAATATGGTTGCTGATTGCTTGTCTAAGAGGCTTGTGGATAGATGTATAATATTGAATTCTGACTTCCTACTGATGTGAGTCAGAGAAACAACTCTTGGTGCAGGAGAGTGGAACTTACTGACCACAAAAAAATGAGGTATGGCAGCAAGCAGTGCAATTTGGTATTCAAGGATGACCTCGTTTTACAGTTTGGTCAGTGGGTGCCAAGACTATTGGAATGGCAGGAATGCATTGAGCATAATGGAAGGAGAATCCTTCTGTGGTGGCCAGTTAGTGCCTCCGGCTGACCTCAAAGAGTACAAATGTAGCCCATGAAAGACATTTATGCTGGACTTCTACTAAGGCCAGGAGGAGAGAATGTTATTTGTGGCCTGGGATGGAAAGACAGAAACTGTAGTGAGGAACTGTACACTATCTGCTGGAAATGACAAGTCCAAATTGGTAAGAACTGCTCCACCGTCTCCAGAAGAAATACTTGATGATCCATGGCATAAAATATGGTTGGATTATATAGGTCCACTTGATTCATTGCTGCAAGGAGAAAGATATGTTTTGGTGCTTGTTGACTATATTTTGAAGTGGGTGACTACATGCTGTGTAGGTTTGGTTACAATGTTTTAGAGTGTTAAAGGATATGTTTGCATGTGAGGGTGTTCACAAGACTATCGTAATGGATTTTGGGGTTTAATTTGTGTTCTGTGAGATTAAGGAATTTTTTTGCTTTCTCTCCATAATAGGCAAATAGTTTAGTGGAGCTTATGAATCATATGGTAAATACTTGCGTGCATTCAGCAGTAGAATGAAGGGTGCAACTAAAAGATGTTTATTTATCTGTTTTCTATGCCTGAAGGGAAGGGCAGTAAGAACCAGGCCTAATCCTTTCTGGTTAAGGATTAAAGGGATAAAAGACAGAGTGATTGGAGAGGTCCAGGTAGGGTGGGAGAGGTAACAGAAAAAATACAAGGATCACTTTATCAGACATAGTTTATCAGAGAGGAGATAGAATGTTAAGGAAATGTTTTATGTGAAGAAACCTGGGTGTGTGTCTAAAGGGAGAAGATTGTCAAGGTTAAGAGGAATGTCATTATTCTGGGGAAAGAAGGTTTGGAGTGTGAAAGTTGGAGTAGGTGGCTCACAGATTTTGAGTGTTGTCAGAGTGACCAACATTCTGACCACGTGCTTTGTGGTTATTCAGAAAATATGAGGCATTGCAATTTATGGACTGAAGGAAGAAACTAACCCATTTCAAAGATTATATGTAATCTTGACCTGCGATGTGGCTGTGTCCAGCAGTAGTTCTTAAGCATTTGACATCTAAGAATACCCCCATTTAATCATTATTGGAACTCAGGACCCCCACTCAATCATTGTTGAAATCTGGGAACCCCAACTGAGTCATTATTGAAAGCCAGGGACCGTGGCCTAAGCATTTTCTATGATTTGAGACACAAAGCAATACTCAAAATGTTCAGAAAAAGTCATCAAACAAATGCACAAATATATTTTATTTAATTCACAAACAAATATAAAAAAAAACGAATTTTTAATTTAATAGGAACGTTGATGCTTTTCTTAATTCAACAGAGGCCACTAATAGTCCATTCTCTATTCTGTTTGATAAACTTGCACTGCTCCCATGAATCAATCTGAGAATTCTAACTTAATTTGTAGCCTCCAATTTCAGATTCCCTCATGTTTACAGAACATTTTAAAACTTTCTATTGTACATTTTGTTTCTTCATATATATACACTTTATCTGTTAATATTATTTAATTTTCTACAGTCATGAGCACCTAAGTAGGCTTCGCAGACCCCCAGGGACCTCTGACCACAGGTTAAGAACCACTGGTGTAGACTATTCAGTCTATCCGTTTAGTTGCATTTGACACTCATGCAGAAGAATACTTATCTATTAGTGATAGTAGTGTTAGTTGCAATTGTTGTTGGTTTATGTTTTATTAAATTCCTGTCATGTTAAGTACACACTTTCATATATGGATTACTCATGTTTGTTTGGTCATTATTAAGCCTGTATGCAACTGTGATCTTATTTGCAGCATAGTTTTAATATTCCATATTAATTTTCTTTCCTTTCAGTATCAATTTTCTGGGTTGGAGATGGGTTAAGGTGTGTCTTCTATATCTGGTAGGAACATGTACATGTCAGCAGAAGCAGTATGTTTATATCTGCTTAGAGTTAAGTATGTTGAATGTTTCCAGGAAGGTGGATCAGCGGCAGAGCCAGTGCTGCCTTGCCTGCATCTTGTTGATGGACTAATAAAGCTTTGTGGAAATTATCATGTGTGAAGTTTATGTGTGCAACTTAACACTGACCTACCAATACCCTCGGCCTGAAAGAACTTTGAAGTCAAAGGGTGTAGCAAATACTTCAGAGGAGAGAAAGAGGTGAACATGGAGTTAGCCACCTCCTAATCCTGTCCAGATCCCTCCAGACCATAACAATTACATTTGTTGTAATATACCTCCCTGGGTAAGGTGCTATTTGTACTTAATAATGAGGGGGCTTAAAGCTTAGGTGTGAATGTATCGCCATTTCTCTTTCTCTGGTTCTGAGAGTCTATGGGTTTTCCAAGGCAACAACTTTTAAAAAGCATAAGAAAAACTTTCTCAACCCATTAACAATGCCAGCATGGTCAGCAACACCGGAGTTTAGTTACCAAAGACTATACCAGTGCATTGTTACAGCAGTACATCCATTTCTAAAGTCTATGGGACAATATAAAGTCACTTGATTATGTATGGACGTGTGTCACATCAAGATTAGAAACAGATTACAATCAATAACTTGTTTACACCAAAGTTAACCACACAGTTCGATCCACGGGAGCCTTTCATCCAATCGATACATCAGAGTGGTCAGCACAAATCCCTGTATGTTCAATATGTATCACATTCTTTCTTATCATTTTTTGGTATTTTTATTGCTTCGGATTCTTCTTGTGCGCTGTACCACAATTGATAATCAAATTTCTAAAATAAGACATTTTGGTTGTTTTCTGTTTATTTTTTTCTGCCTCTTGGCCATTGTCAATCCTGTTCCTCAGTTTCCCTATAGGCACTTTCGAAAATTTTTGAATTTCCCCGCCACATGTCTATGCAAGTACCCATGGTTGATAACAAGTGTAGGAGTGTGAGAGCTCTTGTTTAAATTTATTTTATCATTATGTTGGGCTCATGTACATTCATTTAACGCATTTGTGATGTATGCATTTGATTCCAACGGTGCATGAAACTAATTTAAAGAAAACCAATATTCTTCACCACTCAAAGGTGTTCTCAATTGTTTCTTCATACTTTGATGTGGAAGCTCTATCATGGAGACTCTCAATAAGATGAAAAAGGCCTGTGTAATCCCACATCATTTTTCATGACATCAGGTATCCAAAGGCTCCCCATTATCATGTGGCAAATACAGATTGTTCACTAAAGCTGCAGCTTTTTCTCCGCATAATCCAGTGTGATTAGTATGGACCACAAAGCAGAGATGCACCGGTTCCACTTGGCTGCCAGGTTATGAAATTAGGAGGATGTAGGAGGCTGGACTGGCTTGTAGTGAGTACCAAGGGGTACTTGCACCTTGCACCAGGCCCAGTTATCCCTTATTAGTGTATAGGGTGTCTAGCAGCTTAGGCTGATAGATAATGGTAGCTTAGCAGAGCAGCTTAGGCTGAACTAGGAGACGTGTGAAGCTACTACAGTACCACTTAGTGTCATATGCACAATATCATAAGAAAACACAATACACAGTTATACTAAAAATAAAGGTACTTTATTTTTATGACAATATGCCAAAGTATCTTAGAGTGTACCCTCAGTGAGAGGATAGGAAATATACACAAGATATATATACACAATAGCAAAAATATGCAGTATAGTCTTAGAAAACAGTGCAAACAATGTATAGTTACAATAGGATGCAATGGGGAAACATAGGGATAGGGGCAACACAAACCATATACTCCAAAAGTGGAATGCGAACCACGAATGGACCCCAAACCTATGTGACCTTGTTGAGGGTCGCTGGGACTATTAGAAAATAGTGAGAGTTAGAAAAATAACCCTCCCCAAGGCCCTGAAAAGTGAGTGCAAAGTGCACTAAAGTTCCCCTAAGGACAAAGAAGTCGTGTTAGAGGAATAATGCAGGAAAGACACAAACCAGCAATGCAACAACTGTGGATTTCCAATCTAGGGTACCTGTGGAACAAGGGGACCAAGTCCAAAAGTCACAAGCAAGTCGGAGATGGGCAGATGCCCAGGAAATGCCAGCTGCGGGTGCAAAGAAGCTTCTACTGGACAGAAGAAGCTGAGGTTTCTGCAGGAACGAAAAGGGATAGAGACTTCCCCTTTGGTGGACTGATCCCTCTCGCCTTGGAGAGTCGTGCAGAAGTGTTTTCCCGCCAAAAGGACGCCAACAAGCCTTGCTAGTTGCAAATCGTGCGTTTGGCGTTTTTGGACGCTGCTGGGGCCCAGGAGGGACCAGGAGGTCGCAAATTGGACCTGAAGAGAGAGGGGACGTCGAGCAAGACAAAGAGCCCTCACTGAAGCAGGTAGCACCCGGAGAAGTGCCAGAAACAGGCACTACGAGGATGCGTGAAACGGTGCTTGCCGAAGTTGCACAAAGGAGTCCCACGTCGCCGGAGACCAACTTAGAAAGTCGTGCAATGCAGGTTAGAGTGCCGTGGACCCAGGCTTGGCTGTGCACAAAGGATTTCCGCCGGAAGTGCACAGGGGCCGGAGTAGCTGCAAAGTCGCGGTTCCCAGCAATGCAGCCCAGCGAGGTAAGGCAAGGACTTACCTCCACCAAACTTGGACTGAAGAGTCACTGGACTGTGGGGGTCACTTGGACTGAGTCGCTGGATTCGAGGGACCTCGCTCGTCGTGCTGAGAGGAGACCCAAGGGACCGGTAATGCAGCTTTTTGGTGCCTGCGGTTGCAGGGGGAAGATTCCGTCGACCCACGGGAGATTTCTTCGGAGCTTCTGGTGCAGAGAGGAGGCAGACTACTCCCACAGCATGCACAAGCAGGAAAACAGTCGAGAAGGCGGCAGGATCAGCGTTACAGAGTTGCAGTAGTCGTCTTTGCTACTATGTTGCAGGTTTGCAGGCTTCCAGTGCGGTCAGCAGTCGATTCCTTATCAGAAGGTGAAGAGAGAGATGCAGAGGAACTCGGCTGAGCTCATGCATTCGTTATCTGAAGTTTCCCCAGAGACAGAGACCCTAAATAGCCAGAAAAGAGGGTTTGGCTACCTAGGAGAGAGGATAGGCTACTAACACCTGAAGGAGCCTATCAGCAGGAGTCTCTGACGTCACCTGGTGGCACTGGCCACTCAGAGCAGTCCAGTGTGCCAGCAGCACCTCTGTTTCCAAGATGGCAGAGGTCTGGAGCACACTGGAGGAGCTCTGGACACCTCCCAGGGGAGGTGCAGGTCAGGGGAGTGGTCACTCCCCTTTCCTTTGTCCAGTTTCGCGCCAGAGCAGGGGCTAAGGGGTCCCTGAACCGGTGTAGACTGGCTTATGCAGAATTGGGCACCTCTGTGCCCAACAAAGCATTTCCAGAGGCTGGGGGAGGCTACTCCTCCCCTGCCTTCACACCATTTTCCAAAGGGAGAGGGTGTCACACCCTCTCTCAGAGGAAGTTCTTTGTTCTGCCATCCTGGGCCAGGCCTGGCTGGACCCCAGGAGGGCAGATGCCTGTCTGAGGGGTTGGCAGCAGCAGCAGCTGCAGTGAAACCCCAGGAAGGGCAGTTTGGCAGTACCAGGGTCTGTGCTACAGACCACTGGGATCATGGGATTGTGCCAACTATGCCAGGATGGCATAGAGGGGGAAATTCCATGATCATAGACATGTTACATGGCCATTTTCGGAGTTACCATTGTGAAGCTACATATAGGTAGTGACCTATATGTAGTGCACGCGTGTAATGGTGTCCCCGCACTCACAAAGTTCAGTGAATTGGCTCTGAACAATGTGGGGGCACCTTGGCTAGTGCCAGGGTGCCCTCACACAAAGTAACTTTGCACCTAACCTTTACCAGGTAAAGGTTAGACATATAGGTGACTTATAAGTTACTTAAGTGCAGTGTAAAATGGCTGTGAAATAACGTGGACGTTATTTCACTCAGGCTGCAGTGGCAGGCCTGTGTAAGAATTGTCAGAGCTCCCTATGGGTGGCAAAAGAAATGCTGCAGCCCATAGGGATCTCCTGGAACCCCAATACCCTGGGTACCTCAGTACCATATACTAGGGAATTATAAGGGTGTTCCAGTAAGCCAATGTAAATTGGTAAAAATGGTCACTAGCCTGTCAGTGACAATTTGGAAGAAATGAGAGAGCATAACCACTGAGGTTCTGATTAGCAGAGCCTCAGTGAGACAGTTAGGCACCACACAGGGAACACATACATATAGGCCACAAACTTATGAGCACTGGGGTCCTGACTAGCAGGGTCCCAGTGACACATAACAAACATACTGAAAACATAGGGTTTTCACTATGCGCACTGGGTCCTGGCTAGCAGGATCCCAGTGAGACAGTGAAAACACCCTGGCATACACTCACAAACAGGCCAAAAGTGGGGGTAACAAGGCTAGAAAGAGGCTACTTTCTCACACAACCCCCCCCAAACGAAGGACAGTAAGGCTAACCTTGGCCAGTTGAGACTTTATTGTCTAAGTGGTGATAAGTAGAGAGTAGCTCTGCAATAGACTGGTTACTTCCTTTATCATCCACTATATGGTTACTTCCCTGTGGGGATGTAAACCACCCTGTTTGAAGTTTTTTAGCTAACCAACAATGTGAAGATGTATTTTCAGAGTTTCTATCAGTAAGTTTTAGTTTAGAGCAGTGGGAATTATCCACTGAACCTATTTGTAATGATGGAAATGCCAGACAGGGATGCTGTCTCAGTAAAGCCATAGCTGGGCAAAAACTTTGTCCATATGGCTGGAAGAGAGAACAGGGATGCTGTTTCTCTTGAGTTGGAGCAGGGCAGGGATGCTGTCCTATGAGCTCCACACTAGGGCAGGGATGCTGTCCTAAGTGTTGTGAGGCAGTGCAGAGTTTCTGCACTAAAGTTTCTCTGGGAGGGTTGGAGGGATGCTCCATGTTAACTAAAATGGTGCTCTTTTTCTCACCAATGTTAGTTATCCCACAGAGAGGTACTTCTACCTCAGGGAGTCCAGCTTTGCCAGCTGATGCTTCCCTTGGAACAGGTGCCACCCCAGGAGAGGTTTCTCCCACCACAGGAATGGTATCCTGAATGGTAGGGTGGTTAGGGGATACTGTGATACCCTTTTTACCTGTTGATGGAGAGGGATCCTGAGTTTTCAGCCCTTCTCTCCTTTGCTTTTTCATTTCAGTAGAAATGAGAGGGAACAATTCCTCAGGGATGCCCAGCATGGCTGCATGGGCATAAAACTCTACATCAGCCCAACCTGAGGCCTCTAGGTCATTACCTAAGAGACAGTCTACAGGTAAGCTAGGTGATACCACCACCTGCTTAGGGCCAGTAACTCCACCCCAACTAAACTGAATTATAGCTAAGGGGAGAAACTTAGTGGAGTTATGGACATCAATAATCTTATACTGTTGTCCAATGATGTGTTGATCAGGATGCACTAGGTTTTCAGTCACCAAAGTGATACTGGCACCTGTGTCCCTGTAGGCCAAGGCCTCAACACCATTTATTGAAACTGTCTGCCTGTACTTATCCATTGTAAGGGGACAAGCAGCCAGTGTGGCAAGGCCAATGCCACTAGGTGTGACAGAAACTGTCTTGGGACTGACTACCCCAGTTTCTACTATGGACCCAAAAGTGAACCCAACTACAAGTTAAAATGAACCCTTAACTTGACTGTTGCCAGCAGTCCCACCACTAGTACCACTACTGCTAGGGGCACTAGAGCTTGATGTATTAGTGGTGGTAGGCTCAGGGGGTTTACCTGGACAGGACTTATCCCCTGGCCTATGGCCTCTGTTTTTACACACAAAGCACCAAGGCTTTTTAATGTGTGCAGGTTGAGAAGAAGAGGAAGAATTAGTTTTATCCCCACCCTCTGAAGAGTGTTTAAGATTTGAAGTGGGATCTTTGGTTTTACCCTTATCCCCATGCTTATCTTGAGATTTTTCACCATCTTTCTTCTTATTGCCATCTTTGTCACCCCCTGTATGAACTTTTCTGTTCACCCTTGTTCTGACCCATTTGTCTGCCTTCTTTCCCAATTCTTGGGGAGAGGTCAGATCAGAGTCTACCAGGTACTGGTGCAACAAATCAGACACACAATTATTAAGTATATGCTCTCTCAGGATTGTGTTATACAGGCTTTCATAATCAGTAACTTTACTGCCATGTAACCACCCCTCCAAGGCCTTCACTGAATGGTCAATGAAATCAACCCAGTCTTGTGAAGACTCCTTTTTGGTCTCTCTGAACTTTATCCTGTACTGTTCAGTGGTTAAGCCATAACCATCCAGGAGTGCATTCTTAAGAACTGTAAAATTATTGGCATCACTTTCTTTCACAGTAAGGAGCCTATCCCTACCTTTTCCACTAAATGATAGCCATAGGATAGCAGCCCACTGCCTTTGAGGGACATCCTGTACAGCACAGGCCCTCTCAAGTGCAGCAAACCACTTGTTAATGTCATCCCCCTCCTTATAAGGGGGAACTATCTTATGCAGATTCCTGGAATCATGCTCTTTTGCAGGATGACTATGGGGAATACTGCTGCTGCCACCATGGGTTTCTAAACCCCACTTCTGTCTTTCCTTCTCTAGTTCAAAAGACTGTCTATCCAAATCCAGCTGTTGCTTTTTAAGCTTCAGTCTGGTTTGTTCCACCCTCAACTTATTGAGTTCCCTCTCTAACATTCTGTCATCAGGGTTGGTGGGAGGGACATTCCTAGATACAGAGGTATGATGGGAATGAACAGAAGGAGACCTGTCCCTTACAGAAGCCACCCTAACAGCGTGGTTAACAGAAACATTACTACCAGTATGGTGAGAATAAATGCTTTTGCTATGATGTGAGACAACACTATTTGTATGGTGTGGCTCATCATCATTACCGACTATGCTAGACTGTCTAGTAATGGGCAGGCTAGGAAGTTTCTTTCCTGAATCTTTTCCTGGGGGAGTCCCTGAATCAGATTGAGAACTATTAGGTACTTTTTCAACAGATGAGGCACCTATGGCCTTATCCTGTTCTCTAAGCATGTTAAGTAACAGTTCCAAGGAAGGATTCTTCCCTACACTCAAACCTCTCTCTATACAGAGACTCCTTGCTCTTTTCCAGCTAAGGTTGTCATATGCAAGTTTGGACAGATCAACATTTTGGCCTGTGCCAGACATTTTTTAGAGAGAGTTAAAGTGATAGAAAAAGAAAAAAAAGTTTTCAGTACTTTTTGGAAAGACAGAAAAAAAACTTTTTAAACTTTTAAGAACTTTTTTGAAAGTTTAGAAGTACTTTTCAGCACTTAGAAAAGAGTGAAAAGAGGAAATGCAAAACTTTTTGGCTATGTGTATATACACTGACCTTGTTTTGTATATTTTTCTCTTATGAAAAGTACAATGACAAGAGTGGTAAGTAGTCTCAAAGCACTTATCCCACCACTGCACAACCAATGTAGGAGGCTGGACTGGCTTGTAGTGATTACCAAGGGGTACTTGCACCTTGCACCAGGCCCAGTTATCCCTTATTAGTGTATAGGGTGTCTAGCAGCTTAGGCTGATAGATAATGGTAGCTTAGCAGAGCAGCTTAGGCTGAACTAGGAGACGTGTGAAGCTACTACAGTACCACTTAGTGTCATATGCACAATATCATAAGAAAACACAATACACAGTTATACTAAAAATAAAGGTACTTTATTTTTATGACAATATGCCAAAGTATCTTAGAGTGTACCCTCAGTGAGAGGATAGGAAATATACACAAGATATATATACACAATAGCAAAAATATGCAGTATAGTCTTAGAAAACAGTGCAAACAATGTATAGTTACAATAGGATGCAATGGGGAAACATAGGGATAGGGGCAACACAAACCATATACTCCAAAAGTGGAATGCGAACCACGAATGGACCCCAAACCTATGTGACCTTGTTGAGGGTCGCTGGGACTATTAGAAAATAGTGAGAGTTAGAAAAATAACCCTCCCCAAGGCCCTGAAAAGTGAGTGCAAAGTGCACTAAAGTTCCCCTAAGGACAAAGAAGTCGTGTTAGAGGAATAATGCAGGAAAGACACAAACCAGCAATGCAACAACTGTGGATTTCCAATCTAGGGTACCTGTGGAACAAGGGGACCAAGTCCAAAAGTCACAAGCAAGTCGGAGATGGGCAGATGCCCAGGAAATGCCAGCTGCGGGTGCAAAGAAGCTTCTACTGGACAGAAGAAGCTGAGGTTTCTGCAGGAACGAAAAGGGCTAGAGACTTCCCCTTTGGTGGACGGATCCCTCTCGCCTTGGAGAGTCGTGCAGAAGTGTTTTCCCGCCAAAAGGACGCCAACAAGCCTTGCTAGTCGCAAATCATGCGTTTGGCGTTTTTGGACGCTGCTGGGGCCCAGAGGGACCAGGAGGTCGCAAAGTGGACCTGAAGAGAGAGGGGACGTCGAGCAAGACAAAGAGCTCTCACTGAAGCAGGTAGCACCCAGAGAAGTGCCAGAAACAGGCACTACGAGGATGCGTGAAACGGTGCTCGCCGAAGTTGCACAAAGGAGTCGCCGGAGACCAACTTAGAAAGTCGTGCAATGCAGGTTAGAGTGCCGTGGACCCAGGCTTGGCTGTGCACAAAGGATTTCCGCCGGAAGTGCACAGGGGCCGGAGTAGCTGCAAAGTCGCGGTTCCCAGCAATGCAGCCCAGCGAGGTGAGGCAAGGACTTACCTCCACCAAACTTGGACTGAAGGGTCACTGGACTGTGGGGGTCACTTGGACTGAGTCGCTGGATTCGAGGGACCTCGCTCGTCGTGCTGAGAGGAGACCCAAGGGACCGGTAATGCAGCTTTTTGGTGCCTGCGGTTGCAGGGGGAAGATTCCGTCGACCCACGGGAGATTTCTTCGGAGCTTCTGGTGCAGAGAGGAGGCAGACTACCCCCACAGCATGCACAAGCAGGAAAACAGTCGAGAAGGCGGCAGGATCAGCGTTACAGAGTTGCAGTAGTCATCTTTGCTACTATGTTGCAGGTTTGCAGGCTTCCAGCGCGGTCAGCAGTCGATTCCTTATCAGAAGGTGAAGAGAGAGATGCAGAGGAACTCGGCTGAGCTCATGCATTCGTTATCTGAAGTTTCCCCAGAGACAGAGACCCTAAATAGCCAGAAAAGAGGGTTTGGCTACCTAGGAGAGAGGATAGGCTACTAACACCTGAATGAGCCTATCAGCAGGAGTCTCTGACGTCACCTGGTGGCACTGGCCACTCAGAGCAGTCCAGTGTGCCAGCAGCACCTCTGTTTCCAAGATGGCAGAGGTCTGGAGCACACTGGAGGAGCTCTGGACACCTCCCAGGGGAGGTGCAGGTCAGGGGAGTGGTCACTCCCCTTTCCTTTGTCCAGTTTCGCGCCAGAGCAGGGGCTAAGGGGTCCCTGAACCGGTGTAGACTGGCTTATGCAGAATTGGGCACCTCTGTGCCCAACAAAGCATTTCCAGAGGCTGGGGGAGGCTACTCCTCCCCTGCCTTCACACCATTTTCCAAAGGGAGAGGGTGTCACACCCTCTCTCAGAGGAAGTTCTTTGTTCTGCCATCCTGGGCCAGGCCTGGCTGGACCCCAGGAGGGCAGATGCCTGTCTGAGGGGTTGGCAGCAGCAGCAGCTGCAGTGAAACCCCAGGAAGGGTAGTTTGGCAGTACCAGGGTCTGTGCTACAGACCACTGGGATCATGGGATTGTGCCAACTATGCCAGGATGGCATAGAGGGGGCAATTCCATGATCATAGACATGTTACATGGCCATTTTCGGAGTTACCATTGTGAAGCTACATATAGGTAGTGACCTATATGTAGTGCACGCGTGTAATGGTGTCCCCGCACTCACAAAGTTCAGTGAATTGGCTCTGAACAATGTGGGGGCACCTTGGCTAGTGCCAGGGTGCCCTCACACAAAGTAACTTTGCACCTAACCTTTACCAGGTAAAGGTTAGACATATAGGTGACTTATAAGTTACTTAAGTGCAGTGTAAAATGGCTGTGAAATAACGTGGACGTTATTTCACTCAGGCTGCAGTGGCAGGCCTGTGTAAGAATTGTCAGAGCTCCCTATGGGTGGCAAAAGAAATGCTGCAGCCCATAGGGATCTCCTGGAACCCCAATACCCTGGGTACCTCAGTACCATATACTAGGGAATTATAAGGGTGTTCCAGTAAGCCAATGTAAATTGGTAAAAATGGTCACTAGCCTGTCAGTGACAATTTGGAAGAAATGAGAGAGCATAACCACTGAGGTTCTGATTAGCAGAGCCTCAGTGAGACAGTTAGGCACCACACAGGGAACACATACATATAGGCCACAAACTTATGAGCACTGGGGTCCTTTCTAGCAGGGTCCCAGTGACACATAACAAACATACTGAAAACATAGGGTTTTCACTATGAGCACTGGGTCCTGGCTAGCAGGATCCCAGTGAGACAGTGAAAACACCCTGGCATACACTCACAAACAGGCCAAAAGTGGGGGTAACAAGGCTAGAAAGGGGCTACTTTCTCACAGAGGAACATTTGGGAGGAGAATAGTTATTTTCAAGAGTTAGATCCTGCCAATGGAAGAGAAGTGAAGCTCCCTGTGCCTGTGTGCTGGATTTCACCAGGGCTGACATCAGATTCTCTTGTAGAGCCTCTAGGGGAATTACACTGGGGAAATGATCTGCTCAGGAAGTCTTTGGGTAAACTCAGAGCAGTAACGTAATGTTTGTTTCCTTTGAGTGTTACACTGTCTTTTTCCTGG
Source organism: Pleurodeles waltl (assembly GCF_031143425.1). Lineage (NCBI taxonomy): Eukaryota > Metazoa > Chordata > Amphibia > Caudata > Salamandridae > Pleurodeles > Pleurodeles waltl. The sequence goes on from NC_090442.1 coordinate 420,498,376, forward strand.
ACACTTCGTGAAATATTAAGTGTTGAAGCTCTTTAGTGTCTTTTCTTATGAGCAACTATCTTCTTGATCCCTGAACAAAACCTGAAAAATAATAATTATGACTAATAGATAATTAGGAATAATTATGAAGTTAGGGAAAATGTTGAGTCCTAATACTGAAGCATGCCCTTTTCATGGTAGAGCATTAAGATAATGTCATGATCCCTGTACCTCATTAGTCATGCAACAATGGTTCTTGGAAGTTGTCTCATTCTGGGCCTCGAAGCTAAGGACCAAGGAGCATGTTTCACCATGAACATGGAAGAAAAATGTGATTTATCTAGGACAAATGCATGCAACGATTCGACAAATTCCTCCTTAACCCTTGTACGACAGGATCGTATTTATTCTTTTAAGTCTTTGTCACTGGCCTATTCCGCTTTAGGAGACGATTCAGGGCTTCATTTAGAATTTGTCAGAGGGTGTTACTCTGTCACAAATCCACCAAATTATGATCCAATAATAGCCTATGGAGGTCGTGATATAGCGGATGGGATATCTGTCACATTTGTGATGGAGTAATCCATCCGCTAAACTCAAAATCAGGCCCTCAGTGTTCTGTAGTAGAAAAGCGCCCCAAATCTAAGATACTTGTTTAATAGCCCTGTTGGATCTGGACAAATAGGGCTGATTGTGAATCACTTTAGAGGTGAAGGTCAGCTTTCCCAGGGAGCATGTCTGAACTACCTTTTAAATTTTAGAACATTGTTTTGACAATAGTACTTTGTCAAACTCCCATCCCCCAAATTTGTTATGGATATAGCTGTGATTTTTTGTCTTCCTTCCCCATGAGCCAACACACACAATACAGATGCACGATTCAAATAAAGGTAGTACCAACCATGGAAAGTATACAGCACCAGTTTCCTAGAACCATTTGAAGCATATATGGGAAGTTGTATGTCAGTGTAGTTATGGCATCCTTTGCGTATGAATACAAAAGGGGGGGACAGGGAGATTAACGGACCAGTGTACAGCCTCCCAACATAACCAATATAGATCCATATCTATATCCTTTGCGTATGGCCATAGAATAGTTCTCATAAGTGTAATGCATAAATCTCTGTAATTCCCAGCAGGTCTTTAAGGCAGGAGCATCGTCAGAAGACGTTGGCAGCTTGACTAGGTCCACCCCTCTCCACCGTCCAGCACACTAATGCATTGGACCATGGCCACCAGAGGACTCATAGTTCCCAGTGAAGATGGGTTATTTAATGCAAGTGATCCTCCAAGCACAGAGTGCCGACCCATGCATAACCCTTAATACATGAGTGGCCCAGGTGATTGACGGCAGTTCCATGCACAGCAGGGAAGTGTGAGAAATTGATCCAATTAGGCTGCCAGGGAGTTTGATGACCATCCTCAGCCGGAACTCCTATTGGCCCTTCTTTAAGTATTGGACCCCAACAAGTTGGCCATATCATACAAACTCACACACATAAACACATGTCTGTGCATTAAGGTCTGAAACCATAGCCAGCAATCTCACATAGGTAGTTAAACATTTCTTAAGTATATTATAGGAAAGCCATTTAACAGGAATTTCTCTAACCACCAAACATCTTCTCGAAGTGAGGCTTATGGCAAGTAAGTTTCAAATTTTGCTTAATCAGTTAACAATTTCCAAGTTTAAGGAGGAAACACAATTTACTTTTTCACTAAGGGTGATGCAAACATTAGTTTAGAGCATGAGCTATCTTTTTTATTGCTCCAAGTCTTGCTGTCCCTGCATCTGTCATACAGACACAATCTTTTTGGAAAGAAGTAGAGCACCTAAGTGACTATTGACACAAAACAGGCACTCAACAAAGAAAAGCCAAGGTTAAGACATGAAAAGTGGCGCTATAGGTAGACTTGTCTGGTGAGAGCTGATAAAGAGTCCTGCTGGTTTTTACATCAAGGTTCTTGCAGTTCAGTCTGAAATTGGATATTTTCTAGAGGATCTTCTGTAACACCATATATCATGGGAAATTTAAAAAGTGGCTACATTGAGAAATTTTGTTGCACTGTACTACTTTTTGTGCTTCACTGTGGGTCATTAATAGGGCACAGATGTTTCCATGTGGATGAACTGGATCACTTGGATGTTTGTTCTGGTACATTTTCAATGTTGTATGTCTTAGAAATGCATTATATAAGACTGATCTTTTCAACATATGCTCTGAAAATAGGTTTGGAATATTCATGTACCAGAAGCCAGGCGTCACCCAGCTTGAGTTTCTTCTCACTTGGGCCTTGCAGTGAGCCTCATTTTCATAAGTATTAGCAGTGATGTAAATGCACATGCACTCATTCCAAAGCTGTAGGATTGCTCATTTCTTCACTTGCACTAGAGAGGTGGTGTTTTCTTATCGGTATTAGAACATTAGAATGTCGGGAGCTCCATTGAAAACAATGGAGTGCTCCGGGCATCTAGTGAATGGTAGAAGCCCGGAGCTCCAACATTCCATTCTTTTCATTCACAGCTGCCGATGAGTGGAAGGAGGTGGATAAAGTGTTGTTATCCAAGGTTTCTGTCTAGGTGATATTCTTTGGCCAGATTAGCAGAGGAGTTCCTCCAATGGCTAAAGTCAATAATCTCATGGCGGCCTTATCATCTCAGGGTTCCTATAATTTCAGAAGCTGCCTTACCACCGGACTCCATTGATAAGAAAGTGGAGAGCCCCATTAAAAGTTCCTATGCTGCCTCCAATTTTGCAGTGTGGGCAAACGCCTATACAACCCATGTTGTTTATTCCTTACTCAGAGATACCCACACCCTCTTGGGGCAGAGGAATCTAGGTAACATCATGACATTGACTGTGAAGTTACTAAACACAAAACACGGCAAGGTACTTCTAGTAGTAATGCTTGAATACATCGAAACCACTGAACCCTATCCTCTGGAACTCCTGCTGTGGTTTCACCCAAAATTCAAGACATAATCAAGATTGCCAGTGTCATAGAACGAGAAAGGGCAGACACCCAAAAACTGTGTGACCTGTTTGAAGATGGAACACTGCAAGTGTTTGAACAAATGCACCAATGCCATGAACTGGTAATAGGTCAATTCCTGACCTATAGGAATGTGGTCCATCTGGTTATTGACAGTATCGACTATTGGAAAGCCCCACACCAGAATTATTCAACAGAGGGACCCAGCACACCTACAGTGTGTTAGACTGGTGGGGGAAAAGTCAGTCACCTTATTCGTTGTACACTGATTATCTGTGGTGCTGTGCAGACCTTTAAATCTGTATTTTAGACCTTCAACATACAGATGGTGCAACTGGCTCCCTGGCCTTGGTATTTTTCTTGGCTCAGATGGATTGCCACAGTTGGTGAAGACAGCACAGTTTCCAGGCTTCAGGCACTCTCGAGGAGGTTGCCTAATGACGGAGTAGCAAGAATGCCAGAGGCCCAGTGGAAGACACACAGGCCTCTCACTGTCCACAACGAGTGCAGAGGGGGAAAGTACAGCCTGACCTCTTAACTGGCGGTGATACCTAGCAACTCTCTTGCAGTCACTTGGGATATCACATCTACAGAGCTAATCCAGGACTTTAGGGTACTCGAGTCTCCTCAATCAGGCCCCCAGGGCATTTTGTCTCTGGAAGGAATGTCATCCTGCTCCAAATGGGATGTCTGTGAGCTGCCGGTCGTGATTTGTAAAGCAATAAGTGCTAGGGCCCAAACATTTGCTCAAAAGCTGCCACTGGTGCTGCAGAAGGTTGAGTTGCCCAATGCCAAGGCTGTGTAGTCTTCATTCCACTTCATGCTTCTTTAATCTGACACTAGACACGCGGTGCCCTCTTTTGGTGAAATCGGATCTAGAACCTAACAACTCCATAAGCATGGCAGTAGGAGGGGACATTTGGTGTATTTTACAAGTGCATTTTTAGAAGTGGTCATCAGCTGTACAGAAGCAGGAGCTGTCAAGTACTAAACATTCAACATGTGGCACGTTATACAAAAACAATGTCCCTCTTTATATGCCATTACGTTTGACCTCGGGAAGATGGCACTCTTTTCTACTCGTGTTGTACACATGATGAAATGGTTTGTAATTCAGGCTGAAACTCCTGGGGATAAAGACGCGGACAGAGGCCTCAGATGAAGTCCAAATATCAGGGTGCATGAAGCAGAATATGTCTGAGGACTTATTGGAGGGAATACTGCATTCTTTGCTATAGCAATTGCCGTTTGGAATTAATTTGTTATGTTTTCTTGTGTCGGACCTTCCTGTACTTAAGTTGGGTAATGGTAATGTGGTGGGTTGAATTCAAGGGAATGCTAGAGGTCACTGAGATGTCCTCGACCTTGAGATGTATTATTTTAGAGCATCGCTGTGGTACCTAGGAGCTGCAGGTATGTCATAATTGTATTCTTTGTGGAACTCCATTCACATGCTGAGGAGATACCACAACCGCAGCCACAATGTATGTTTTCTTGTTATACCTTACCATGTGCTGTAGGATTTGTGCTCACAATTTGTGTTTGTTTTGCTGTGTTTGCATGATGAAATGACCCTACCAAGTGTTTTAAGGTTCACGCTCAAAGGTCGTGTTTGTTTGCCGTGTTTGTTTGTGTGATTGTGTGATGCAGTGTCTCATTATACCATATGCTGTAGGGTTTATGCTCAAAGTTTGTATTTGTTTGCTGTGTTTGAGTTTATTTGTGTGAGCAGTGTCTCAAAATACCCTACCCTGTGCTGTAGAGTTTATGCTCAAATATTGTTTTTGTTTGCTATGTTTGTGTGAGTTTGTGTGAGCGGAGTCTCGTTATACCCTTCCTAAGTTCATTAAGGTTTCTACTCAAAGATTGTGTTTTTTTTTTGTGTTTAGTGAAATGTATCATTATATCCTACCATGTGCTGTAGGGTTTATGTTCAGGTTGGGTTTATTTGTTGGGTTTGGTTTGTCTGATGCAATTTCTCATTATACCATACCATTTTCTGTATAGTTTATGGTCAAAGGTTGTCTTTGTTTGCTGAGTGTATGTTTGTTTGTGTGATGCAGTGTCTCATTTATACCCTACCAGGTGCTGTAGGGTTTATGCTCAATGGTTGGGTTTGTTCGTTGTACTTGTGTGATGTACTGTCTCATTATACCTTACCACGTCCTGTAGAGTTTACGCTCAAAGGTCGTCTCTGTTTGCTGAGCTGTGTTTTTCTGTGTGATGCTGTGTCTCATTATACCCTACCAAGTGTTTTAAGTTTTATACCCAAAGGTTGTGCTTGTTTGAGTCACTGCCTCCTAATCCATTTGTAAAGATACGCTCAATATGCATTTCATTTTCATTTTTCATCACAGGCAGTTGTTAAATTATCAGCACTATAACCAATGACTAAATCTATACACAGAAATCAAAAATAGAGTTTGTCTTTTTGGTATTTTGGTGTGGGGTGACCTTAAGGTATGCGATATATGTGCCTTCTGAATTAATTCACTAATGTGCGCTATTTATGTCATACCATGGAACTACTGCCATCGGGAGGATTATGCTATTTCAAAATATCTGTTAAATTACACATTCATTAGTATTCCTCTCATATCTCTGGATAAATTAAAGAAAATTATGTGCTCAATTTAACGAGTTTAGCTTTCGTAATATCGTGAACAGGATTATTGCTTGCGATGTGTTATTCTGTTTTAGCCTAAAATAATATTGCCATAAAATCACTGAAAAATAAAATGTATTTTTATACGTCTTGCCATCGCAAAAAGTGCACAGTCCGTTTCTTCTACTTTATGAGAAAATGTGGATAGTGTTATGTCGACCTACAATCATGCTTTGTATTATGATGTGGTTTTAAATGCTGTCCAATAACGTCTATCAATAGGGCTGAGTTTTGATGCATTTTTCTCTCCCTCTTACACAAGCTTTACACTAGAACGTACAAACACACACATACACGGATGCACAGACACACAAACACGCACACACGCACGAACAGACATGCTCACTTGCACACACGTGCGCGCGCAAACACACACACACACACACAAAGTCAACACCAAGGAAGTACAAATGGCCTGGCTACTTCTTTGTGTCGTAGGTGGGACGATATACTTACATGCGTAAAGATGCGTCTAGTTTAGTAGAAGAGGACTGCTCTACCCCTAAAGATGACACTAAACCTCCCGCACATAGGTAGACTGTTCTAACAAGGGACTGGGACTTGAGTCAACCACTTTTACAGGAGTAAATCCACACTGTCCATACAGAATGGAACCCCTTCTCAGGTGCAGAAAGATGGCTTTTGTGTTTGATGGCTGCCTGCCATAACAGCGAAAGGTTAGGCAATGGTAGAGGCTCTAGAAGCATCAGTCTACAGTGAGGTGTGGCAGCAGTAGCCCAGGAGCAAGAAAAGATTTGTACTTTTTAAATAATTGATTACTAAACTACCGAACAAGAAAACACCTTTTGTGCGAAGAGCGCATTCAAAATGTTCAGCTGCAAAAGTACAGGGCCTTCGTCTGCTTTCTTTGTCTGGTTTTGCTATTTTTGTAGCTTTGTTCTGTGCGCTGCAGTTATAAACCTAACAATTCTTGTTTCTTGGCCTGTTGCCCCGAAAGAGCAGCGGATAATGAGCACGAGGCTGCCTTCACTGCTTTGATTTAGCTCTCATATTATTCCAGACTCGGTGTTAGCGTTAATCTGAAAAGGCAATGACAAGTCTATGTCAGTTTCAGAAAATGAATCCCGTCCTACGTAGGTGTATGATGTCTGTGCTAGATGGCTAATATGAGGTCCTTGCGTTTCTTCTGGTTTGTAATTGTGTGCTTTGTTCCCATTGTTTTGTCTCCTGTCGTTGTACTAGTGGCATTGGAAAGGGATGAGCATCCAGGTTTGTGACAGAGAGGAACCCTAATGTTCTTTTACTATTACATTTTTGGGGACAGAGGACATCACTGCTGAGAATGTCTGGGAGACCATTTAAAAAATCTAATATTCATTGTGCCATTCTCTGATAACTTACTTAGTATTGTGCCTCTAGATGGTAACAAGGCTTTATTTCTTGAATGAAAACTTAAACTTAAAATAGTCTTGATCACTGCTTCCTATGGTTTCCAGTGTTTTTGATCTTGCATGATATCCATTATGCTCTTCTGAAAATATAAGGCTTGATGATAGATCCGCACTTTATCAACTTGCAATATTGTGACTATTACCTATGGAGAAAAACACTTAAGTCACATGATCTAGGGGGGAGATTCTTGCGTGGTTATTGAACAAAGTGCAGTCAGGGGGCCTAGAGAGGAGCAGAGGGCCCTACTCCATCTAGTCACTTACTAATTGGGAATACAACTCATCCCTAGATAATATTGCTATTGTAAATCAGACCTTTCAAATTTGGGTCAAAAATCATAAAACTCTTCTTGAGATGGTGTGTTTTTCATAAAACTCTTTAGGTGGAATTTTACAAGAAGCATCGCTATAGGATTCGTTTTTGGTGATAAGGTGCTACCATTTGTGTTCCAAATGCTGTGTAGTAACTAACTGGTTTTGATGGTCATAAAACCGAACATATATGAAGGGTGATAACAGGCCTTGATAACTGGTCTTGGTGTTAATTATTTGTTGGAGGTATCATACTCCTACTCATTTTTGGAATTGTGATGAGTTCTAAGATGATTTTATCCTGTTAAAAATGTTGAGCCATTGCTGGGATCTGATGAACCATGTTTGAGTTCAAACTATTTTCTTGCATAATTTCCTCATGGAAATTATGGAAGGTGCTCTGGAAGCAAAAACAAATACACAGTTTCTGTAAATTCACAAATATATTCCTCAGCCATGTGAGAAAAAAGTCTGATGTGCAATAAAACATTTATTTCCAACAGCAACAGAAGGTTGTCATTTGATTTCCTAGTGGTCACTTTCACTGGACAGCTCTAATGAACAAGTAGTATGCTAGCATTCTATGTTGATGGAAAACTGGGGCACTCCTGAAGGCCATGTTACTGTAAAAGAAGGTGTAGAGTTCCATTTATTTCCTAATGAAGAAGGGTGCAGTAAATTAACAATATAAGAGGTACATGTTTCCGCAGAAATCACGGTAGATGTCTAGAAAGCTACAATGAGGACACATTTTCAAACAATTCTCAAATATCTTCCTTATCCATGTCAGAGAAATGCCTGGAATGCTGAGTGAAACATATTTCAAACACCAACAGCAGTTGCTCATTTGAATCTGAAGTGTTCTACTGTAGCTTCACCACAGAGTACTAATGATCAACTAGAGTACTAACATTCCGTATTCAGCACAAATGTGGAGCACTCATACACAATGATTCGCTAAGTCACGAGCTGTTGAATTTTAAACTTTTCCTATGAAGCTTGCAAAAGTAAATGATCATTAAGGCAGTAATGAAGATATGCCTACCTAACAACGGGAGGGGAAGAATGTGTTTTTAGTCATTGTGGCATAATATATTTTTAAATAGGTAACAACAGTTAACAAGAAAGATCCTTATTTATGTCAAGCATTCCCGTTCCAGACCTATTTACTCAAGCTATATATCTTCTCTGTTGCTTAATACCTTCTTAATTTTAAAATATTAACATTTTTGTAAGCATCGACGGTTTTTTGTTAATCTTCCAATTAAATTAAAGGGAGTAGATCTTTCCAGAGGTGGAAGAAACTATTTACAGTCAGATCTCATATTTAAAACAAGTACCTATTGTATTCCAAAGGGTAGTGAGACTCTCTGAATGCATTGCTGCTTGGACTCTTAAATTTTTCTTTCTTCTGTTTCCTTATTTATCTCGTCAATAGTTGCATCTTACTACATGACATTACACTGGCTTTAAAATAGTTTTTATTGTGAGCTAAATGTAAGTGTCTCAGGTCCCAGCTATGAATCTCCTGGGTAGATTTTGACTGGCTGGGTGCAATGAAGCTGCAGAATGTTTGGTAGTGTACAACTGTCTGGTTTACATGTAATACAGAACATTCATAAGAACTAGACATTTAGTTGGGAGTATGATTCATTTATGCTTTCCAGGTTTCCAAGACTGTAGAGTGGGAAGAAGGTTCTGAGGTAGGGATTGGTCAAGACAACTAGACACTTCAGTATGTGGTAGCGTCGCATGACAGTCCAGGCTCTTAAAACAAACATGACATCACCTAGTGATGGTCAACCCCATATGGGAACTCTGTGCAACTATCCTCTCCATAGCCGTTCACTCTAACACGCACTAGTGTAATGACTCAGGCGCACGGGCAATCCTCCAGTAACCAGTGCATCTCTGTTATGTACCAGATAAAACCTATACACAGGTAAGGCTGCACAGCATCCAATCTACTGTAGTAAAATGTCCATATAGATGCGGCTTGTAGCAGGACGTGTCTAGTTAAATAATTCAATGGGGCCGTTGATTTCTATGCCTCACTGATAGCTGAGCATACCCTGTTCTCTGCTTATCAAAACTCCACAATAAATGAATTAATATATACGTAGCTACATTCATCCATGTATTCATAAATGGACATTTATTTTTCATAATGTTTCACAGAAGACACCTGTCACTGATTGCTTAGTTTTCCCTGTTAAAAAACACTGGCGGAAAGAGTTGAGCACATGTGACAGTACCAGGTGTCAGACCAGATTTCACGTATAGCATTGCAGCTAGCTGAACTATTCGTTAGTTAGTGGCGGCCATGCCACGGGCCTAACTGAATACTTCAAGTAATGTGTTTTTCGATTAGAAGATTTCACAGCAACCAGTAGTTCACAAGAATGAATTACGCAGGCACAGTTACCTCAGCATGTAACACTGGCCCTATTAGCAGTCCATAGTTCTCTTTTACTGAGTTTAGTGCCATCAATATAAGGTAAATACCTTCAAGTAGGAAAACTAAGTCACCCCACAATACGTGGCAAGCAAGATCATGTTCTCTGATGGGGCTTGGTATCACCTGTAGCAGTAACAATGCAAGGCTGGACACCAAGGTTCTAATTTAGCATTTGACACACGGTACTCTGTCTTTCAGGGTGGCATAGGAAATTCTCTCTGCTATTCTGACAGATTATCATCCATCAGATTTAGAAATCCTAGCCGCTCTGTGTACATTGAATGGAACCGCCATCATGACAGTTTCTTTCAGTACACAAGAAATTTGGTGGTCGGCCACTGTCAGTTTTTCAAACGTTTTTGTTTCTCTGAAGCAGACTTCCAGAGTGGGAGATCCTTTCAGAAAAACAGAAATAATGACCCCTGTTCAAGGAGCCTTCCCCTGAGGTGTGTGTGTGGAGGGAGGGGATGTCAATATTTTTTCTGTCCTTCACCTCCAGGTCTTTCCTGGCAATGGCGTACAGGAAACAATACATTACACCGTTCGTCCTAAGTAGGGTGGGTGACGCAGTGTCTTTCCTCTGATGGCTCTTACTCGTTCTAGTCATTGATGGAAGTTTTCTGTTCACTGAGCCAGTTGGGGTCTGTCAATGGAAAACTTAAGGGCTGCCCATTCTATAGAGGCAGGCAGACCGATGGCTTCTTAATTGAAACCTCCCTCGGTAATACTCACGCAGAGCTCTGATGTGTTGATTCTCGTGATATGATTACCACAACACAAAGAACAAATGAAAACATTTTTGGCAGTCCTTATTCAGCTCCCCTGGCTGAACCTACAAAGGTTTGAGGAGCAAACATTGTGACTGTGACATCTTGTTGGGCACTATCATTGACTCATATCTATTAAAGCATCTATCCAATCAGATATAGATTTATTGGTTAAGTATGTGCAATATATTGCCCTTTAAAGAATCGTAGTTTCATCTTGAACCATTGTCTCTCTATGTAGCACGCAATAATCCTATCAGGGTCCATGTGTGCACAAAAGCTAATGTTTATGCTGTAAAGTCGGGTTTGTAGTCCCGCTCTTCAAATGGCTTCGTATGCGGCCTAACTAATCACTACTGCAGGCCCAATTTCAAGGCCCAATTTCAAGATAATATACATGACACCGAAAGTTAAGCATGTAATCTTTGAAATGTTTTCAATGTTTTGAGAAATTGTTTTGATGTGGGTGAACTATTCTACCAATTAATTGAGAAAACTGAGGTAACAAAATATTAACAAAATGTTCGGTTTTATAATTCATATGGAATATTGGTCTACCTGTTTATTTTTCTCAGAATGGGTATGTGACAAACTGTGATAGTCCTTTGTTCAGCACTCAACAGAAGGAGCCCTGTGTCATTCCCACATTTCCAAATGTTTTGAAACAGGAGTATTTTATTTCTTAGTAATACCATTTGACACTTCTGTCTAAGAAATTGGAAGGTGCAAGCATGAAGACGGAGTAGAACCAAAGTATTTTCGGATTAGTCAGGGTATTGTAGGGCAGACGTTCAAAATGTATATAATGAATTTTATCTGTTAGGAAGAGAAGCAAGTAGGTCTGGGCATCATGTTGTGGGCTCCACACACAGTACCACACAGCATGAGGTTTATTAATTTCCTTGTGGTTTGCAAGCATCTTCCTATGAAATATTCTTTTATTTTGCTCATAACGCCAACATGTAAGACCTGTCGTTACCCTAAAAGTCTTGTGCTTAAAATTCATGCCTTGAATGAACATTGGAATTAAGAAACGAGGAACTGAAACAGAATCTGGTGGTGGGCCTTTCTGTTCCTTCTTTTGCAACGAGACCAAGCACTAACACTTTGGTTTTGCACACGCTGTCATTAACACTATTGCAAAATTTCCACACTAAGATTTTGCTCATACAGTTTGCCTACTGCCATCAATTGCATGTGGGAAAATAAACATTTCTGCCTCAGGAGCACTGATGATCAGCAACCCATAAGGCAAATGGCACCTCATTCATCCTAAGGTGTATGGCTATTAATGGGGCTCTGGGCCAGCCTTTCATTTAAGGGAGTCATCAGGGCCAATGCTAGCTCATGATACATTTATCAGCTGCCTTTCTATTTGTGATTACTAATGGCTATTGAAGGAATTTACCACTTGTCTGATGGGATAGAGCAACATTGCATTTTAGTGATTTGCCATATAAATCTCTGGTGGGCGTCAGCTAGTTCGTATGAACACCTCGGGATGATATCAGATACAATGGACATGTAGAGTTTCTATAGAATCCATTATTTCTCATTTTATGTTGACTTGAGACATTGACTGTTAGAGAACACCTGGCCAACGAATGCACCAAGGTCCATTAGTACACAGAAGACGCTCAACTGCCTATGAAAGTACTTACAAAGAATGACATCAGTGGCTCAAATACTACGTTGCCCTCAATCGAGCATGAATATTGAGTCCCCATCTGAAAGCAATCCTCATATAAGCCTGTGTTCATTTTCATACCTAATAGTTACAACATGCTCACGTCCAGAAAATGTTCTCCTGCAATAACCTGGAAGGACTTAAACCAGAACTCAATATAAATGCAAATTCATACCCTTGTGAGGTACTGGGTCTCCCTTCGTTAGTTGAAGAGATGATCCCCGAATACAGTGGTAAGCAGCAGCACCCTTGGATTCTTTTCTAGGACGGGTTTTATCATGATGTGGGAATATGTAAGATCACTGTAAGTTGTAGTTGTTGAAAATGAGTATCTGTGTAATCTCTCCCAGGAGATGTCAGGTTGCTCATGCCGGTGCCTCTTTGATACCCATTCTTAATATCCCTGGAGGTGAGGTAAGGGTCTAGGCAAGGGCATTAAACTTTTTAAAGATGCCAGAAATAAATACCCCCAAATACTTTTTGTATTGATTAACACAATCTTGCACATGATGTTGGAGCACCTTTTCTCCAGGTCTATGAGTATTATTTGATTGGTTTCGCTTTACTGTGTTTTTTGTTGGTTGTGTTAACCTAAAATACAAGTTTCCACCTGTATATCTAAATTTCAGGTGTACAATAAATTGGACCCAAACGTTTCTCCTCTATGTCAAATTAGTCTGAAACCTGTTGGGTGTACTGGGCATTGTGAAGTGCCCTGAAGCAGTGAAGGAGAGGAGTGTGCCATCTAAGCACACATGAATACGCCTTTAGCCTTTAATTCATTTAAAGGATGTGTGGATCTATTAGCTCACTTAGAAAAGGGCCCAGACATTCACACCACGTTGACTTTGGATTGTGAGACATTCATTTTTCTGTTAAAATTCCTAATAAAATGAAAGCAATATGTAACCTTGGTGACAGGAGCAAACTGCTATTCAGGTATGATGCATATAACATTAGATAACAATATGCAACAAAGCATGTCTATTTCACAGGATAGAACAGACTCTTAAAACAAACATGACATCCCCCACTGATGGTCAACCTCATATGGAACTCTGTGCAACTATCCTCTCCATAGCCACTCACTCTAACACGCACTAGTGTAATGACTCAGGCGCACGGGCAATCCTCCAGTAACCAGTGCATCACTGTTATGTACCAGATAAAACCTATACACAGATAAGGCTGCACAACATCCAATCTACTGTAGTAAAATGTCCATATAGATGTGGCTTGTAACAGGACGTGTCTAGTTAAATAATTCATTGGGGCTGTTGATTTCTATGCCTCACTGATGTCTGAGCATGCCCTGTCTGCGCTTATCAAAACTAGATACATTCATCCATGTATTCATAAATAGACATTTATTTTTCATAATGTTTTACAGAAGACACCTGTCACTGATTGCTTAGTTTTCCCTGTTAGAAAAACGCTGGAGGAAAGAGTCAACCACAGGTGACAGGATCAGATGTCAGACCATCACGCGATCTCCCAAGATTTCACTTAAAGCATTGTAGCCACACACGGCTACACCTCCAAGCCTCAATGCCCCTCCACCCAGGATTGTTGCAACATTCTGCTCTGTAACCTGGAAAGCCGATCTCAAAGGGAATTTAAAGAAAAAGAATGACGACTCCTGTCAAAAGACTTCCCCTGCAGCGCCGGATCCGCTCAACCTTCAGACAGGAGGCCTCCGCAGCTTAAGGTTTTATTTCAGCCTCTGGTTTCAGCAGAAGCGTTTGCTGCCAGGTGCTCGCACAGATATACGGGTTCTCAAGCCACGGCTGCCGAACTGCAGAGCGCATCAGGACATCAAAGAGACGGCCATCGTCATCAGCAGCTCAGACTGGGGCCACATTCTCAAAGGTTTAGGTTAGCGTTACTTTGTTAACGCTAAACCGAAGCTAAACTTTTCTGGGGATTAACAAACCAACGCAAATTGGTACTTGCGTTGGTTTGTATGGCAAAGCAAAGGAGCGCAAAATGAGGCTTCGCATTTCTTTACGTCAATGGGGCGTTACATGGGCGGTTCATTGCTGTTCCCATGCAACCACCCAAGCCTGTTGATGCTGAACCCTATCGACAATCATTAGTAGACAGGGTTTAGCGCCACAAATTAATGCAGCTGAAACGCAGGTGTTTAAAGGAGAAATGGTTTCATTTCTCCTTGCATTTGCTACTTTGTGTTTGTGCTGCACTGTACAGCACACATACAAAGTAGGAAAAGCTTTTTCACTTATCTAGGCACAGTATTTTGTACAGGAAAACTACCCTTCCTGTACAAAACCTATGGTAGTATCAGGCACACACCCTAACACTGGAGCTAAGGTGTGTGCGTGATGCACGGCAGCTGAAATCAGCGCCGGCGCTAGGGAGGGGGGAGGAGACAGACATTTTTCTGTGAATATGGCGCTCTCCTGTCCTCTCCTTGTCACGCAATGCAGCAGAGCACTTTTGGCTGTTGCGCTGTGTTCTGTGACAACGTTCAGAATCTGGGCCTAAGTTGGTCCCCCTCCTGTTGGGAGGCATGTGGATCTTCATTTCCTAGACAATAAGCACTTGTGAGAGTATTAAGAGGTTTTTGTAGTATGTGAGAAGCATTCTGGCTTTAAATAAAGAGGGAAGTCCCTGGGACCACTTTTGTTTGCCTTGGATACAGACGCTGTCGCATCAGATGTAAAGACAATAATTATGCTGAGTCATCACTTCACATCATGAGGCTACTCAACTTACCCTCATGGGGTATAGTGGGGGAGGGGAGGCACTCAGTGGTGCACCCATTTCATACTGAAGAAACTTGCTTGTTAGACATTGGGTTTCTGGTTGGCTGAGGTATGCACCTGAACCAGGCAGAACCCACCCACTCTAGCCAAGGCGAGGGAGTTACACTCCCAAGATAACCCCTGCTCACCTCCTTGGTAGTTTGGCACGAGCAGTCAAGCTTATCCCAGAGGTAATGTGTAAAGCAATTGCACAACACACATAACACACATGACAAAATAAATATAAAACAAAGGAAACACAACAAGTTACATAAAAATAAACTGTAATGCATAAAACATCATAAGACCAAAAGTGACATATATCAGTAATACCCTGATACACAAGCAGTTGTCAGAACATCACACAAGTTACTAGTACTCTGTGAAAATAAGCAGTGGTCAGGTAAACAAATAGGTTACTGGTTATTCTGCAACACAAGCAGTAGTCAGGTGGTTATTAGCACCAATAATACACAGGTCAGATTAACCATACTATTAAAGGTGCCAAGACACCCTCATGAATGCACATAACATGAAACATTGCCACTTGGTATAGGACCTAAAACATCACCCTCCTATTGGCCACAAGGCCACACCTGAAAATATCGATGTCACCCCAGCATAACCAGCATGATAGAGTACATATTCAGGTCACAAAACAATGCGCAGTCCAATGAGGGCAAACATATGATAGGGAAAGGCATCATCTGCAGGGAATACCAACAATACCATCTATGCGAAGGTTACCGCGTGTCTGCTGTTCCTATTTGAGGATATGCGGTGGGGGGCAAACCCACCACATTTGGTACCGGAGCGCTCACACTCCTGCTACATACAGTGCAGCACTAGAATAGAGGACTGGACAGGCATGGGGACCTCTGTCGAGGTTTTCCTGCCCGTCCTTCCAGCTGGGATCCTGCCCCCTGAGCGATGTAGCTCCAACAAAGAGGGGGCTCACCCTCCACGATCCCGGTCCTTCATAGGGAGGTGACCCTACTCCTCGCGTGGGGGCTGCTTCATTGCAGAGTGGGGTGGGAAACACTCTTTGGGTTCCACTGGGTAGAAATCCTAGCTGGGGCTGCTGCCCTCCAGTAAGCAGTGAGGTGCGGTGTGGGTAGGGAGAGGTGGCTCCTGCCGGCTCTGTCTCCCTTCACTGTAGGAACCACACTGAGGCAGTTCAGCGGGGTGAGCCTCTCCACTCAGGCTGCGAGGTTCCACACTCTTGCCCGACCAGCAGGTGTCCTTCCTGCTCCCAGCACCTCCTGGGGAGCTGGTGTCCTGTTTTGATGCAGCTCGGGTGGTGGCGGTGAATGCACCTAAAGTGGGTGCCTGCTTGTGCCCTGGGGGCACCAACCAAAGTGCACTTCCTCTGTGATCTCAAAAGGCTGCCAATGGGCTCCTCTTTGCTTCTCCTGCGCCGGGGGGCCATATCAGCACAAAGAGGGTCGGGTGCACGACACTTGCACTGTCACCCGGTCCAAATGTGGAAAGTAGGCTCCCCTCAGACAAGCCGCACTAAGGAAAAACAGCTCTCGTCAGGTGCTGTAAGTAACAGAAATACCAAAAATAAAAGCTCTTTCCACTCTTGGTGAAACAGAGGGAGTGCTCTCGGCAAAGATGCAAGCGCTCTACAAGTGCTAATGCCCCAGGA
Organism: Pleurodeles waltl; assembly: GCF_031143425.1. Classification (NCBI taxonomy): domain Eukaryota; kingdom Metazoa; phylum Chordata; class Amphibia; order Caudata; family Salamandridae; genus Pleurodeles; species Pleurodeles waltl. The sequence continues at coordinate 420,515,066 of NC_090442.1, forward strand.
CGCTTTCTACAGACAAGGGGCCCTCCCCTCGAAGCCCAACTAGAGGAAGTAACACCCAGCCACAGAAATGCAGGGGGCACACCACCCAGCTCCTGGAGACAACAATGGGGGCACAGGGATGCAGGACCCAAGCAAGCAGGCCAGCACAAGAGCTCCAAGGCAGTGGCAGTCCCTCTCAGTGACCTAGCATGTCTCAGGTCAGCACAACAGCAGAGTAGACCCAAGGTGGTTCCTGGCGAGTCCGTCCTGCAACCTCCAGTGTCCAGTTTCATAGTCCATTTGTGTCTAAAAATATGGGGGAAATCCCCCTGTACTTATACTCATTTTGCACAGCCTCCACAAAAGGGGGAGAAAGGGTTGCAACCAGTACTAAGTGGTTCCATGAGTGTCTCCTTTCTCCTCCAGCACTGGCTTCAGACATCAGTTGGGGGTAAATGAGCCTGTTGTGTGAGGCCAGGACACAGCCTTTACAAATGGAGGTGTGCCTTGCCTTTCTCAGCCCAGGAAGACCATTCAATATGCAGATGCACTCTAGTGAAAACCTCCACCCTCCCTGTGTACAGGCTGTCTGAAAGGTACGCACAAAGCCCAGCTGTCACTCTGCCTCAGACATGGATTGGAGTCAAATTGCAAAACACCAGAGTCATAAGCACAGAGAAATGCCCACTTTCTAAAAGTGGCATTTCTATAATGGTGATAAAAAATCCACCTACACCAGTAAGCAGCATTTCTCACTACCATTACAGCCATACCAAACATGCCTACGCCACCCCTCATAGTTCAGACAATACCACTTAGACATATTGTATGGCATTTCCAATGCAATCTTATGAGAGAGGCAGCACTCTCAGTAGCGAGAAACTAGATAGGCTGTTTGTCACTACTAGGACATACATCACATAAAGACATATGTCCTACCTTTTACATACACAGCACCCTGCCCATAATGCTAGCTAGGGCCTACCGTAGGGGTGACTCATAGGTAGTAAAAGCAGGGGCACCTCTTCGCTATGGTGAAGGAGCGTCACCCCTGGCCAAGAGCCATGAGATGAAATATAAAACGATAGTCGCACTATCGTTTTATTTTTCATCTGCTGGCTCAGCCAGCAGTATGAGGAGGGGTGGGGCTGTGTCATGGGATGTGGGAGTACATAGTGCACCTAAGTGTGCATTTGTGTTTGGACAGCTGTCTGAGGCTGACCAAACACACATGCGCACTTAGGTTTCTCTAGCCTGGCTGTGTTTAACAGCCGGGCTGGAGAAACTGCACAGACCACAGGGCTGTACCTGAGCGGCAGTCACTGCCACTCAGACCAATCTTGATGCTGCTTTCATGCTATGTTTAGCATAATAGCAGCACCGGGATTGCTGGGAAGTCTGAGCTGGTGTCCCAGTGAATGCTGGGATACCACATTGATGGAAGAGGAGCAATGTGAGAGAAGACAGAGAGGGCGGCAAGATAAGTTTATTTTATTTTTTCAATTCCCCACCTCCGTCTACGTCCCCTCCTTCCCACCCCTCCCCCTGAGATTTGCGGTGGCCATCGCTGAGTAATAAGGGAGATCAAGGCCTGGCAAGTAAATTTAGATGCCAGGTCCCAGCAGCAGTAAACTGCACATGCAGGCCCTGCGGTGGAAGACCTGAGAGAGGTTTGAAATGCTACTTCTGTACTGCAGGCCCACTAGTAGCATTTAATTTACAGGCAGGTATGGCGAGGTGTCTGATTTCACCCTGGATTTTTGCATGCACACACTGACAAATACAAACACACACACACACACACACACACACACACTCTCTCATCTCTGTTTTGAAAGCTCTAAAGATATTGATTGTTTTCCATTATATTGGGTTTTTCTCACTTACTAGTCATACCACAAATGCACATTCCTCTTCCTTTCCATTTCCTCTTAAGGCCCTCTTATGTTCCCTTATTGTTGTGTAATGTATTTTAGCGTTATATGCCAACCCGATTGTTAGGAATTCTGAAGCTCACCCCACCCCTAGTCTTACTGACCAAGCTGAGCCCCTGATTGGCTGAGCTCCATTCCAGCATTTATATGTGTTCTGTTGTGCCTTATTACAAAGGACAAACTGTTTGTAAATTAGAACACCCTCCCCCCTGTAAAAAGGAGCCACCAAAGTCTGAACTGCTAGGCTATTTCTCACCCCCATATTGTGCATAAAAGTGATGGAATCAGCACACGGTACACGTCCAGCCCAAGCGGTTTACAGAGCAAAGGGCATTCCTAGCATTAATTTGGGATACGAATTGTGACCCTGAGTGTAGAGCGCATTTTTATACTCCATTTGCCCCGAATTTGCATATATTTTTTTTATGCAAATTTGGCGCAAAACTAAGTCCATATTTATATTTTGATGTTAGGCCAGTCTAACGTCAAAGTATTGGCGTTTGCACCATTTTTTAGATGTGTGAACTTGCCTTGTGTCAATGAGATGCAAGGCAGGCATTCCCATAAAAAAATTGTGCTAACCCTATAGCCCCATATTTATCCTCTTGTGCTAAAATGACGCACGGGTGGGATGAGGGGCTAAATAATGGTGCAAAGCTTGCTTTGCACCACTATTTAACACCTGGGTCAGACCAGGCGTTAGGGGACCTGTGTACACATTTCCATGGTTAAACACCATGGAATAGGTCCACAGGTGCCATCCTCAAGCCCCAGGAACATTCCCACCCACACCAGAGGATGAGGGACCTCATCTCAGGTAAGTAGGATAAGTATAGGTAAGCATTTTCTTTTTTTTAAAATTAAAGTGCCATTGGGGCCCAACTTGGGGCCCCCTGCATGGCACAGGGTGCAATGACCATGCCCGGGGACTCTGGCCCCTGTGCTGGCCATTGGGGTGGTGGGCATGCCTCCTGTCTTTTCTAAGACAGGAGTAATGTGATATGGATGGTTTTGCGTTGGAAAATGATGCTGGGCTGGTTAGAGGCATTTTTTTTTTGCCTCTAAGCAGCCTAATGTAATTTTTTGGTGCAAGACCCCCTTCTCCCATATCGCCACCCCCACCCGGCTAACGTAATTGTTTTTTATGCTAGCCCACCGTTTGCACCGGCTTGCACCATTCCATAAATATGGAGCCCGTCTGGCACTCAGAAATGGCGCAATCCGGTGCTAAACTTTTTGATGCAAAACTGCGTTCGTGCAGTTTTGCATCAAAAAGAATAAATATGCCCCTAAAAGTGCACCTGAAAGACAAAGCTGAAAGTAGCAGAAACACAACTGCTCTTAAGTGATTCTTCTAGAGAGGACACGACCCCTCTGTGTAGGTTGGACCGCTGCCTTTAGGGTACGGAAAGTTTCATTTGCATTATCACCCTTGCAGCGCACCATGGAAAGCAAAAACGTAATGCGATGACGAAGAGAGCATGCCCCCTTGTCTAACAATAAAATGCTACCGCATTCTCATCACATCTTTTTTGTTTTTAAATCTAATAAAAAAGAAGCTGTTTCTGAAGATAGATTATTCGAAATAATTACTGTCTCTGCTCCCACTAATGTCTGTAAATTCTCTCCCCGGGGTAGGCGCTCTTAGGCAGGTGGTAAACGGCCTCGAGCTGAAGACATTCATCTTGTAAATGTATCTGCTGAGAGGAAGCGCTTAGTGCAGAAAGACCTTGTTCAAATCCCCGCGACCCAGAGATCTCAACACCACCACAAGCAACGGGGATTCTGTCAAAATCTTGGCTGCCCATCGGTCCGTGGATGGGCAAGAGAACCTGCGAGGAAGCCGCACAAAAGAAAACAAGCATTTTAAAAAGTACATGACTAGCAAAGGGTTCTGCACAATACCTTAACCAAAGGCGAACTGACAAATGCCTGCATAGATGCCAACCTAAGTTCTCCATGAAAACATTATTTTAACATGAAAATAAACAAATTCAATGAAACCAAGTATAAGTTTAGTAGCTCGTGACTTGTAATAGGAACTAAGTGGTAGCTGCATGTGATGTGGCTTTGTGAGTATGCACGTACACGTTGGGGGACTATGCTCTGGCTGTGTGGTTATGTATGGACACATTGGGGGCAATGATATGGCAGTGTGGGTATGTATGTACACACTGGGGACAAGGATGTGGCAATGTCCGTATATACACACACATTGGGGACAATAATGTTGTGTGGGCATGTACGTACACATCTGGATATAATCAGTTGACAGTGTGGATATATCATGAAAATTAACGAAACAATGATGGGACTGTAGGTATGTAGGTCCACACTGGGAGAAAGAAATGTGGCAGTGTCGGTATGTATATACACCACAGGCAGAATGAAATGGCAGTGTGGATATGTAAGTACACATTGAAGACAGTGATGGGGTGGTGTAGGTATGTATGCACAAATGGGGAATAATGATGTGCATCGTGGGTCTGTACATACATATTGGGGGGAAATGATGTGGCCATGTTAACATGCATTTACACTCTGGAGACAATGATGTGACTGTGTTGATATGTAAGTACACATTGGACACAACGATGTGGCAGTGTGAACATATATGTGCACATTTGAGACAATGATGTGGCAGTGTGGGTATATATGTACACATTGGAGACAATGATGTGACAGCGTGGGCATGCATGCCCAAATGGGGGGACAATGATGCGCAGTGTGGGTATGTACATTCACATTGGGGGGCAATGATGTGGCAGTGTGGGTGTGGACGTGCTTTTTGGAAACAATGGTGTGGCAGTGTGGTTATGCATGTACAAATGGGGAATGTTTTGCAGTGTGAGCATGTACGTACAATGTGGCAACAACGTTGGATCAATTCAGTTAACAACCAGCTCAGTTGGTAGCAATATTACAGTTTAAAATTATTTGTTTGATAAACCCTGAACATATGTTTTCTAAACTATGTTCTTAAGACTTGAAAACTAATCAAGAAACTTCAAAGTCTTCATACTACCTTCAGCCTTCACATTTAGGAAAGAAGCTGGCATAGCCCATGTTCATTTCAAGAACGCTGAAAATAAGAGGGGCATTACCATGGGAGGACATTATTCTATGCCCAGTCTTAGCTAGGTAAGGCCTTTTGTTTGTAAACAAATTCTGAAAGAGATGAGACTATGGCCCTCATTCTGACCTTGGCGGTCGGCGGAGAGACGGCGGTCGGACCGCGAACAGACCGGCGGTATTAAAAATGGCATACTGACCGCGGCGGTCACCGCCGCGACCGACCGCCACTTCCCCACTCCGACAGCCACGGCGGTCATGACCGACGGGCTGGAGTCTGCGCACTCCGGTCCGGCGGTCGACCCAAGACCGCCAACGGTATCATGACCCTGCTTACCGCCGCGGTTTCTGGCGGTCGGGAACCGCCATGCGAACCATGGCGGTAGGCACTATCGGGGCCAGGGAATTCCTTCCCTGGCACTGATAGGGGTCTCCCCCACCCCCCACTGCCCCCCCGAGTCCTCCCCCCACACCCTCCACCCCCCTGCCACCCCCCAGAGGTGGTACGAACCCCCTCCCCACCCCCACCCCGACATGCACATACACGCACCCCGACATGCACACACCCCCTACATGCACATATACACACCCCCTACACACACACATACACAACGGGGACACATACCCGCACACATACATGCCGACATGCGCACCCGCCGAACTACACACATTGCCCATAGGCACAGCAGCACTCCCCGCCCGCATGCACGCACTCACACACCCCCTCTACACACTCCCACGCACACCCCCATGCACGCACACATCACACAACACCCCCCACCCCCTCCCCTCACGGACGATCAACTTACCTTGTGCGTTGGTCCTCCGGGAGGTGACAGGAGCCATGGGGAGGTGACCGCCAACAGAAGACCGCCACACAGAAATGTGGGTCGTAATTCTGTGGGCGGTGTTCTGCTGGCGTGGCGGTGGAGGTTGACCAGTCTCCACTTTCCCGCCGACCGCCAGTGTGGCTGCTGGCGGTTTTCCAGCGGTACGCTCCCAGCGGTCAGAATGCGCACAGCGGCATACCGCCGCGGTCGGCGGTCTTCACCGCGGCGGTAACTCGGCGGTCTTGCGTAAAGACCGCCAAGGTCAGAATGAGGGCCTATGTGTTTTTTATTCAGGGTATGGGATTTTGATACAGACCGTGGCCTTCAGATCACACACACGTCCCTCTAACGTTGCTAAAAAAGTCACTATACATAGAGAAGCCATTTAATATAACTCTCTAACTCTTGATAAACCAAATAGGTCTACTCCCTCTGCTGCAACATCCTGCTGCACAAGAAATGTATAGTACTTACAGGATGCATTGAATCTTAATTGCCACAACTCTGCAACTCTTGTGTTTTCTTAATTGCAGGTCCTTTTTGCCACTTCGTGCTATAATCAATATCCAGTAGGGCATATCTTATTGCAGCCTCATTATTTAGTAATCAAATTGATAGTGGCACAAGAGACTATGCAGTGAATGGTGTCATGTTATGCAGTGATCACAAGCTACCACTGGACTGCAACCTTTAGTGCTGTGTTACAGTACACGCACCTGGACAGCTGTGAGTATACACTGTGTACGTGTGTGCCTCCCCAGCTGTGCATCCTTTTGCATTGCTTTGTCAGGATGAAGAGTGTGCCCCAAACATAATTGGGAAGTCTGAGGTCCATATCTCGGTAGGTGCATTCTTTTACAATACCACCTGATGCTGGTCCTCATTTCCATGCAGTGAATACCTGCAGCTGGACTAGTTCCATATGCTAAGACTGCTCAACCTGGCCCTGTCCCAGAGAAACTCTGGTCCAGCTTTTAATCCCGGCCCACTGATATACCTCTGTAAACAATTGCTATCCAGAGATGTTCATTTTGGATTTGTGTTTTTGGATCATTAAAGAAGTCATTTAGCATGGGTAGACATTGCTGAATTTTTCTGGACGTCATTTTTAAACATGGCAGATGTGTTGCAGTAATGATGTAATATTTCAGGGACCATGAGACCTATATACTTCATTTTGGTGTCAAAACATAGGGTTTGGGATTTAAGTAGTGTTATAGACCGGAAAATACCTCCTCAGAGCAACCCTTCTGCCATTTTCCAAAATGGCAGGTATGATAGAAGAAGAAGAAGAGACATATATAGAAATGAAACAAATAATAATGCTTTTTAATCCTTTCTTTGGTAAACAATTTTATTAGTTTGATGGCATTACATACACAAATCTTGAAAAGACTCACCTTTCGTAGTATAGATTCTGGACAAATGTAGTCAGTGACAAGACAATGATATTGATCAAGTATATGCAAAAATCGGAGTGGTATATATTTTCAAATGTCCATCGTAAAATCCTTAACAATAATCAGCCCAACCATTTCCCCATTTGTTAATCCTTTTATGTATACAACAAACAATGTTTATGATCTGACTATGAAAAAAAACTATGTTTATCAATCCTGTTTTAGATATATTTTCCAAGTTTACTTTATTTATTTGTTTTGGCATTTGCTTGCGCTACATTTGCAGAATGTTGAACATTTGGGAAGAGCATATGGACAGTGACATCTTTTCGTAGCACAGGTTTTGCAAGTACATGTAAGTGTAAGTTCTGTGGGTAGAGGCTTTAGAAAAGTTGCTGGTTTTAGCGCCCCATCAAAATCTTCTCAACCAAATTCACACTGAGCTTTCTCTACATATGCATGATCCAAACTTTTTATACATCTTCTGATCAAGTAGAGCACTCTTTTAATGTGTCCAAACACAGAGTATGACATCAGAAGGTCACTTAGTGGGACTGATCTCTTGGACTTCACTGTACCGAAGATCGTCAAATGTGTGACAGTCAGAACTCATTTTCCACACATGTCTTAAAGTCACAATCTTCTGTGTCAGCAAATCCTTTTAGAAACTACACAGGTTCAGCAGTTAAAGCTCCAATCTTGTTCCAATTTTGCTCATAATGTCATCATTCATAAGAATATGTGCCTTGATAAGAACACTGGGTATCTCTGGCTCAAATTTCTTGTACAGAATATGAAACAGAATTAAGTGTCTTTTCTTACCTGTTCCACAACATATCCATAACTCTGGCCATCTTTGACTTATGAAAATTGCAACGAATCTAAGTTACACAATAATAAAAGCTGTGTCATTTAACAGTACAATGACTCGACTGGAACCATTTCGAAGAGCGCACTCAACATGTGGCACAACACGAAGGTCAGCTTCCTCCAATTTGCTGTTAAGTTCATGAACAATTTGGCCTGTACCTTTTGAATATATCTCTGCAGGCACTAACTCCTCAGTGACAATCATTCATTCCACTTGCAATAATTAGAAATTCAATGTTCACTGAAACATCAGTAATCTTTAGGCGAGTTAACATCTCCAAGTTCATATTATTCGATGTTGATGACCAGAATTTATCAAGTTGCATAGGTGTCAAATTGTTGATGTAGCCAAAGTCAACCATTCCACTTGTAGACATTCGTCTGATTCTCATGTTCTTTAACAAATAGATCAAGATAACTGTCAAAGACAATATGCAGTTCTTGCAAGGTGCACACTGACTTTGATATCTGTAGAACAGACTGAATTACCTCTCCAAATTTTGCATGGATGAAATTGTGACCATTCACAATTGTGACATATAATCCACAACAAGAGCAGTTTTCAGTGAGGATACCTTTTGGAATTTAAATTCTTCAGTTGAAAGGTTTTTTTTCGTGCTCCTGTACGAGTTTGTGCTGCACTGGTTTGGTTGCTGCATCTCCATCAAGTAATATGTCTGTTGGAAGAAGATCATGCAACAGAATATCCTTGATAAATTCACCCCTTTCTTTACTACATTCATATCTTTATGTGCTTGCGAAAGTTGTTTTTTTGTAACCTGTTTTTTAGTGGCTGGTTGGACGAAACTCTTACTATGGCAATTAAGGCATGGAAGTTTAGCTTTAGTGATTATGTCAAACAGCTATTTCTCTTTCAATACAAATCTCTCCTGCTTCAGTTCTACTTATAGTTTTGATCCATGTTCCAGAACATCTAATAGTCATAGCTTTATAACGTTATCCACATATTGTTTGGCCACAAAGTTTTGTAGCCATGTAGGCTCCGTCATTTGTAAAGGGCTTTCCTTGCTGCTCCATGAAAACAAGAAGGCTGTCAACATGTTTATTAAAATGTTCCCCTCTCTTTTCCTCAAGTTTGTGGTAAAAAACAGTTCACAATGGTCTATTAATTTTGAATTTATCATCTCTCTGAAAACATGGCAAATAGAAAGGATTTTTTGCTAAGCTAGCTGCCACTGAGCAACATTTTTCATTTTTTGTGTCTGACCAATAATTCCCTTGGAGCTTTTCTGTGATCTCTGGATCGTCTGTTTCAGTTTCATATCTGGAGCCACAGCACTGAAACTTCCCTCTCTGTCTTTCACCACAAAATGTCTTTGTATGAATTTTCTGTAGGGATATGGTTTTTCCACCTCTAGCTTCTTCATTCTTTCCAAATACCAGGACCCATATCTCAGGTAGTTTATGCAATCGAATTAACACAACACTGTAATCAGTGACTACATATCCTTCATGTGAAGCTCCCAATCACCTTCCAAATCAGCATGTACCAAATTTTCACTAGAGCTGTCATGTGTAAAACATTTCCCCATTACTTGCAAAGTTCTGATTTTTCTTCACATTCTTTGAGTGTATTCAACATCGCTTGGCTTTGAAATATAACTTTTGAATGAAGTTCACCCTGTATCTTGTTCACTTCTGAGATAAGATACGCAAAATCGAATTTGTCATTTGTGTTCCAGAAAGCAATCCAACACAATGTTCCTATAGCTTAAGATATGATGAGCATACCTTGTAATGAACTAACATAGAAAGTTCTGTTCAATACTGACTGGACAGTTTCGCTTCCAAAGATTTCAGCCTCAATAAGTGCATTGTCTATGCAACATCCACTGAGATAACTTCCTGCACACCGCAACACAACTTTTGTCATGTGTTAAATATACATCATTCGATAAAGATCCTAAAATTCTAATGGATTGCTCATAAAAATGTCAGCTACAATACGGAAGATACAGTCACTGCAGAAAATTGGCAGAATAGGCTGGGCACGTACATTTTGACATTTCTTTTAGAGCTGGCTATGCTGTTGCGTAGTTTGTGACTGGCGATGTATTACTGTTAAGAACAGAACCTTCTTCAGTGGGGCGGTATTCTGGGAGATCAGAGCATGAATTCCAGCCCAAAGAGTAACTGGCTTTTCTTTATCCTTCAGTCTGCACCGAATAAGTGATATGATAACATCAGTTAAAACAGCTTTGTGAACTGCAACATCAGGTAGAAAAATATCTTTGTCCTCAGCCCCTTTGAAACTTTCTGGTAGACTGGGACGTGTTGATTGGCTTGTAGTGATTTTGCACACATTGGCAACGCAGTTGGGTTATACAGCTGCCGCCTTGTTTGTTTATACTTATAGCTGCCACAGCTTGTTTTCCAGCAGCTACTTTATTAGTCCAGTTTTGAAAAAGCACCATGTCAGTATCATGTGTGCTAGATGTTCCAGACAAAGAAGAACTGTCTTCAAAATCTAAATTATCAAGAGCAGCTATTGTAAATCCTTTCCTGGTAAAGTGACTTGGAAGTGGTGTGCTGTCTGATTAACAAGATTTTACATCATGAGCTGCTTACAAGTTCCTGCGCTGTACTATGTCATTATAGCTTGTTGATACACCAATCCTATTCATTGAAACGATTAGAACCCTACTTTTGCATTTGTCATAGATTGTGTGGGCAGTCATCAAGTGTAGCGAAGTTTTCTTTTTGAGGTGATGTAATTCATAAAACGTGATTTGGAAAAGATGATACATTTGCACAGCATAAGCATGTTGGTTCAAGGGATTGTCTTCCACTTCTTCGCCTATATCTTCAAAGCCATCATCAATGTTGTAGGCATCTGTTCCGAACTCAAGAACGTTAGTCTGTAACAGTGTTGCTTAGCTGATATTAAAAAAATGTTAAGACAACATCAGGCATTCTTGTTGACTACCCTGACTTATGGAGCTCCGGGGCATCAAAAATATATAATTAAGTCCAAAATCAAAATCTTTCAGGATGTTTCTTAAAATGGTTCCTGCTAATTTTACTGCATTCTGTGATCTTATTTTGGTAGCAAGAACTTCAGGAGTCAAATCAGCTGAGATCGCTATTCTTTTTGTTAGACTGACAAAATCGAATTCTGCTGTACATCCTCACCAGAAAAATCTTAATTTCATTATTATGTATCAGTACAGTTTCATCAACGTTGACCATTATTTCTGTGATCTGACTGTGTGAACCATAGCCAGCAATCAAGAGTGGCTTTAAAACTTAATTTGATTTTTCAGAGAGTGCACATTTAACTGAATGCTGGCAATTACGTTGCTGCTGGGAGCTCATTGTACATTCATATTTTCGAATGTATGCATGCATGCAGTTCGGGTGGGCATACAAATCTGTTGCAAATACATTCACTTCGCTCTTTAGATCAGCTACTCGGCTGAAAGCGTAATCTTGTAAGAAACTAGCTGCAGATATAAAACATGTTTGCCCTTTGAGACTCACATACTCTTTACTTTGTTCTTTTGTCAATCCCCTTGGCCCTTGTTCTGGCTAAACCACAGATAACACTTTGAAGATCCTTTGCTTTCTGATCAGTTGTTGAAGGTGGACAAGGGGTAGCCATCGATCTTCTAAGTGGATGGGCATTCTGTTTGGTTGTCATCGATTTCACAGAAGACTCAGATTCTTGTTGTGATTCACTGGTTTCTGCAATTTTTTGATGATTTTGTCCAGACTTTTTTCCATTGTATACGAGCACTTGTTACAATGATAAAATATTTGATCCTCCTTAGCCATCAGTTTCAATCTTTTGTGAACTTTGTCTTGCTGTATTACTGCAACATCTCGAACTCTCTGTTGTCTAGCCGTGATTGAAGTTAGCTTTTCTTTCAGATTGGTTTGACATATAACACATTTTTCTTTGTCGAAGGAGTCCTCAGATTTTATAGTAAGCAACACTCTGTCAGGAGGTAAAGATTCTCTACTACCACCTCTTTCGCTCTTTTTTACAAATTTGAATTGATGGAAAACCTGAAACAAAAACACCATTAAAATAAATTACCAATATGATTGCTAAAACACATCATTGTAGAGCCAACATTTTGGAAAATGGCGGAAGGGTTGCTCTGGGGAGTTATTTTTTGTTTCTATAGGACTACTTGACCCCCAAAACCTATGCTCTGACACCAAAATGAAGTATATAGGTCTCATGGTTCCCAAAATATTACATCAACACTGCAACACATCAGCCATTTTTAAAAATATCATCCAGAAAAAATCACCACAGTTTTTTAATTAAAAGAAATATTTTCTTAGGAATTGTCACTAAAGGTCAGGAAGAGAGTTATACAATCCTCAAATGTGCTGTATCCGAAAGAGCAGCGGGCATAAGCTAAATGCAGCACCTGGAACACACATTAAGCTGTCAGAGCCATGGTTTTGTGGCGAGAACAGTTGATAACAATTTATGTTTCTGTCACACAGTGTGGTACCAAAATGCCAACTAAGTGAGAAACGTAAGGGTCTGAGCGGAGGGGTGTGCAATGCTCAAGGTCGGTACACCATGCAGAAAGGACCCCCCTGGAGTGTAATACTGGCCGCTTTCAAAGGTTGCAGCAGCAGTCTGCAGAAATCATCCTTCTATAGAGCAAGGTTCAGAGCATCAGCCGGCCTTGATGGGGAGGGAGAGACGAACATAAATGCTGCTGCAGCACCCGATAAAATATTAAAGCAGCTTTGTGGCAGGCACCCAAGTGCCGGATGACAAGCAAAGTGTTACAAAGCAGCAGCAAGGACGGAAAATGACAGTCGCCACTTACGAAAACATTGTCATCTTCTCTGAGCTTCCAGTTTACGACACACATGGAAACTCACTCTGTATTTATATCCAGATGTGCTACCCCTGTGAAGGCTGAGCCTTGGCAGAGCACATTTTAAACAAACATTGGCAATGCCAATAGTTCTGGCTTTAAAGAAATGTATTGTAATGTGAAGCATTGCGAGTAAATAACTTGGGCATGTAGGTTAATGATTGCCCTGCTCTGATTAATGCTGTTGCATGAAAAACTGCGTAATCACAGCTAGGGCACTTTATTAGCATTATGGTGTAATGTTTGTGATCCTAGAAGTTTAAGCTCAGGCAGCTGTATAGATAATCAAAATAATCACAGCTGTGTGGAGGGCAAGCACTTTTTTGTAGAAACACATACCTTCTGCCCAATCGAAGGATGTACAACTGGCTCCCAATATGTGGGCGGGCCAAACCCCTCTCCTGGTGGTTGACACATAGGGCCTGATTCTAACTTTGGAGGACGGTGTTAAACCGTCCCAAAAGTGGCGGATATACCACCTACCGTATTACGAGTCCATTATATCCTATGGAACTTGTAATACGGTAGGTGGTATATCCGCCACTTTTGGGACGGTTTAACACCGTCCTCCAAAGTTAGAATCAGGCCCATAGTTTGGCGACCAGCCAGACCATGAAAATGGACATTGAGCCAGGTCCCTACACTCCTTTGGCTGTGGGAAACACAATACCTGCCTGTCACATGATGTAGCCGCAACATCAAAAGGGGGTTGCGGCGACATGCTGAATACTGGAGTTATCCAGTGGGGTCTGCGAGTGGAAGATATTATTTAATTCCAATTGAATCACTAGTTTATCACCCACTTGTACATTTTATCTTGTAAGGAGTCTAATTGCTTGTGACCCCGAATCAATACCTTGTTATCTGGTGGATTCGGTTATGCTTTATCTAGTAGGACTCTTTGAATTTGTCAGGAATGTGATTCTATTTCACCCAATTTAGTTAGATAAGCCACTCTCCTCTCGTAGGTTTCTTAGGCCACACATCTTTTAAAGCTGCCTTCCTTTTTCATCCCACATACACTAACTCCTCCTCCAATGTATCTCAGTTTTGCAGCACCTGATAACAGTGGCGGCTGCCACTGAACGGCTGTGGTGGGGGGTGGACGGGGCGCGACAGGACGGGGGAGTTAAAAAATAAAAATAAACAACCACTTACCTTCGAGGGGAGATGAGTGTGTCTTCCTCAGTCCTCGTCCTCTTCCTGTTCCCGGGAGCACACAGGCTCCCAGCCAATAATGACGTAGATGCCTCTAGCCAAAAAGAAGCAAATATGCATTGTATGTTCTTGCATATCTAATATTATTTCATTTGCAACATTGAACACCTTTCTTAAGGATGGAGGCATCTGTTGAGGTGTGTCATGTTCTTATGTTGTCCTAGATTTTGAAATGTTTATTTTTTCAGTATCTCTTATGCCATCTTCAAGAATTTATCAGTTAAAAAGATGTATTTTGCAAATTATTTAATAGGTTCTTTAAACCTTACAAACATTTCATAAGCTTTTTGGTTAGTCAGTCAATCTGTTTTTTGGCATATGCCATAAAAGTAAAAGCATAATATATACGATACATGAAGTACGAGCTTTGGACAGTTAAAATATTTAAAATAAGTAATCAAGGAATTATAAGATAAATGTCATTGAGTTAATTGAAAAATATCAACCTAGAGTTAAATACCTAGCTCTTCATAGCGTTTGTGATTACTTATTCCACTCTTATAAATTTCATGACAGCATGAAAAATATCTACTGTGTGAAGTTGCTGCAAAAACACCATGCCAGCCTTATACTGTCAGAGGTTAGCATTGGGTAAAGTAGGAACCCTTAAAGATGTTTGTGGAGCTAAGTAAAACGGACAGAACAGTATAAAATAAGTTGTACATTGTTTTGAAAAATTATCACAAAGGCATTGCCGGGTTCCTTGCAAGAGAAAGGCTACCTTAAGGTGCACTGTGCATAGTCTAAAAAGAGTAAGATAAAGATGGTAAGTAGGATTCACAGTCTATTCTAAATACAGTTCCATGCCCAGTATAGTTGACACAGGGAATATCTAACTGCTGTTTACTTAGACCGGGCCTTCTCCATCTCCAACGTCATGCAATGATCACGGTATCAGTGTTTAACTGTATCTATGGGATGAGGGTTACTAATTGCGGATTATTATTTAATCCAGAGGGCCTGTAGTTGCAAAAGGTTTCCTTTAATAGGTAAATCAGGGATCCCGCTCCACCTTTTCTTGTGTAAGACAGTCATTTAGAAAAGTTCTAATCCAACCCTGCCTCCAGTTTACTCCAGCTCTTAATAAATAGCATCAATGGTGCTAGCCCAATTATATCTTCCAAGTTTGTTAACCCTAATTCCTCATGACAAATTAAAGTGGCAGTGCCTCTGGATACTGAGAGTGGCCTACATGTAAACCCATTATGAAAAAGTTGAAGAGCTCTCACATTGCTAAAGCCCCACAGGTGACCTGCTCAATATCTTCTTGCTGAAATGCATTTACTTTTATAGATGTTCACAGTTTCGTTCACTGGTTTGTGCCATAGTCTATGTGCAAACCTAAATATAGCCTCAAAATGTTTACTGAATTGTTGCAGTCTTAACGTTAAGAGGGCGATCCAGCTCAATTAGGAGTTAAAAAGGATCCCCAAATAACTGAAGGGTTTTGTCTTTTCAAGTTGTGTGTCCTCCATATGATAAGACTTAGACTTAGACTTAGTGTTAGTACCACCAGCCATGAGATATGACTTCAAAAAGTTCACCCTCAAATCTAAATCCATAAAAGTTAGGAAGGAATCCAGTAGGGCCTGTAGACCATTCCCTGTATGAGCAAAAAAACACTGCATTATCCCCGTACAGAAAAATAGGTACAGGCTAGGTTCCCATTTGGGGCATGTCCTTTCCTTTGTGGAGTAAATGATTATTGATCCCATTTATGTAGAGTTAAAATAAGAAGGGTGCTAAAATGCACCCCTGTCTCTCTCCCCAGGTGGCTGTAATTTGGGAGCTACATTCTCCTCTAGGACCATAGCAGACCTTAACAAATGTGTCATGATGCAAGTGTCTTATTAGGGTGAGCAGCTCCTTTTCCACCCCATCTGTTCCATTAAGCCCCATAATTGTGAGTGCTTTACCAAGCCAAAAGTGATTGGAAGGTCCATAAAAGCTCAAATTAAATTTTTAAATTTAAAACACCCCTCCTTAGTCATGACATATTTCCCTGCTATGAGGTAGAGATTGAGACACTGTCCCATGGTGCCAATTCCTGGACTGAAGCTGTATTGTATCTCTGTCAAGATATTATTTTCAGTGGCCCAGACTTCCAGGCGTGACTGAAGAACTCAGCCCAGGATCTTAGGACTGGAATCTAACGGGGCATTCGCAATAGCAGGACTGTGAAAATCTATAGTCTTTCTTAAAAATAGGCACAATTATATCGTCCTCATTGTATCCTGTATTGGGCCTATCACTGTGGTTCTTATTACATGTGTTAGCAAAGAAACCCATAGATTTATATTAGTTTAAAAAATGTTGGCTGGTACATCATCTAGCCAGGTTGCCTTCCCAAGAGTGCCTTTTGGATTGCTAAGAGTACTTCCTGAACTTCTAGTGAGTTAAGTAAGCCCTGTAAATTTATTGCGTGGGTTTGTGTGTATCCCACTATCTGGATTGATACAATAGACCACCCTATTTCCTGATAGAAAAAATTTGAGAAGTGGGACAACCATAAATCTGCTGGAATTAGGGACTCAGCCTTAGGAACATCATGTTCAGAGAAGAAAGGGTGGTTAACTACTTTCCAAAATTTGGTATTGTCTCTCATCCTCCCTACCTGAGATGTCATCCCAGACGTTATGTCATATCTCATTTTTCCTTTCCTCCAGTGCAGTTTTATATAGTCACTTGGTGTCCTTGATATCTCGACTTGAACGTGAGTAGACTTGAAGAGCTACTTTTAACTGTTTGTGGGCAGCCAAGAAGACTGCGTTTAACCATCTGTAGGACACATCCTCAGCGTGTGCCCTGTTGAAAATTAATTTATCTGCATGGACCTACAGATGTCTTTAAAACCACTTCAAATAATTCTAGGATCTATAAACTAATAGATAAACAAGCAAAATTGGATTTCATAATCTCAGCAACTCTGTCTTGCCTAAAAATGATAGGGTAAAATTTATCCCATTTTAGTCTTAACCCTTTTTCTTAAGGTATTCGATCCCATGATATATTTTTGCTAGACTAGACCCCTTGAGTTTCTGATATCATGATACAATTGATTGTACTCCCTTTGGAGTTTCCAGTGATGTTTGGGATGCTATTGCTTTCCCTATGGATTATATCACTAGTAAAGACTAGGTTGTATTTCAGTATGAGTCTATACAGCTCCTCACCATAAACAGTATGTTTAAAATGTGTCACATCAGGTTCTTCACCAAAAAAAGCAGAGTAACCAAAGAGTGTGAGGAGGAGCAGACTTCGAATTGCAGGAGTTTGGAGAGAAATAAACGTGGCAGCCTGCCTTGGTCCTGTAGATTGGTGACTGGAAGGCTTGATGAGCAAATGCATAAAAACCATCGATATGAAACTTCTCTGTCATCCAGGTTTCTTGACAGCATGTAATGTCAAAGCCACTGGCAAACGAGAGCCACTCTGGGTTTACAACTTTAGGACAATCCCTCACAATGTTCCATGCGATAAGATTTAAGCCCCCTTGAGTTGGAAGTATCTTTTTGTCTGAAGAGCTCTCTGGTTCAACCAGGGTTAAATTGGTATTTTGAGTCAAAATATAAGGTTTAATTTCCATCTGATAATTGTGCTCATTCATTTTTATATGGGAGAGCAGTCAGTCATTCAAATTCAACCTTTCAATTGGCTCAAAGTGATTACTCATAGGGACATTATAGCAGTCCAAATGATCCAACATATTGTCTTGAGTCCTCCTCATAATTAATATAGGTGTTTGCTAATGAACAAATCGCCCCGTAGAAGAAGCCAAGTGGATGGGCCCATATTCCATCATGCTGCTTTGCCAGGTAATTCAGACATTGTAGTAAGTGATTAATAAGCTTTGAATGTTTTAAATGTATCACAACATAATTGCCTTTTGAATTTGTACTAGTTTGTCCTCCCCATCCAACTCCATGGCTAAAGAGGATCCCATTGTACAAGTCCTCATGATACCCTGCTTTAGACAGTAACCAGTGAGCAGTCTGCCATTTTAAAGCCTGGCTCTCCTCTTCTGACTAATTTAAAACCAGTTTTATGTCTTCTAACACAATCACAGAGGGGTAGACTCTGGTGGTAATTCCAGGGCCTCACTGTGGGTGCTGTATTTAAGATTACCTGGCTCTGAGTTACGGGGAGGTAGACACGTTCCCATTTTCTTGTTAAGGGCCTTTGAATGCACACACCACATTTGTAGGGCAGGCATGGGGTTTTCTTGTGATTCCTTTATTGTGTTTCTACCATAATTGTGTGTATATGGGCTTCAATTGGCATTACAGGAATAGCAGGAACTGTATTACCCAAATGGCGGGTGCCACCACTGTCACTTTTGCGTTTGTGATCAGAAAATATGGGTAGTGAGTTTGCTTGTGCCAGCAATTGCCCTAACAAGTCTATAATCTTGGCTGTCATTTTTTGCAAAAATAATTTATTAAGGATTCTGTTTTCATAAGGAACTGGCTACAGCGCTCCATTACATACTTGTGGATATCATTTGTTTCCTCAGTTCTTTCATTTCTCTACCTTCTTCCTTCTGGGAATTGTTCACCACAACAACTTTAATTACCTGCGGCCAGTACAGGTAGTCATTGTACGGGTGCTGACTTTCTTCGTGCTCTGGCCTTCACCTCCTTTCTCTTGATGGGGGTAGGCTTACAAGGATTGAAATATTGTCCCCACGGTCATCCTCAAATTCCACTGTAGATCATGGAATAGAGAGTCTAGGCTCATTAGACAATTTTTTCCCTATCCTTTCACCCTGTGAAACTGGCACAAACTGAGAGTTCTAACAGTTTGCCTCCTGTTAAGTATAGTGATCTGTGTTTCCAAAGGTGGATTACGTAGTTGCCGCTGAGCAGCATCAATCCTTTCCTCCACATTTTCGAGTTCTGATGAAATCACTTCCATTACAGTAGTGAGGTAATTAGCAATAGAATACTTTTTTCATGAAGGGTCACCTTTCCTCTTTTTGAGAATAGAGCCTATCTTTTTCCCATGATTTGATCTAAACAATATTTAAGATTCAGTGACCTACCTTAAAGTCATGCAGTGGGCCAAAGTAGATTTTAATATCGAGCCAAGAGGGATGGCCCAGCCTCTTCCGGATGAACACAGACGAAGACAGGACTGGTCTTGGCCCGGCTGCATCTCATATACGTACCACGCTGCAGGAGAAATGAGCATGCTAAGTAGTGCTGATGGCATCTCCCAGGTGTACTTTGCATTGTATAATGGGGCTTGTAGTCCTCTCCACGGCCTCTGCATGGCCCCCACTGCAATGTTTGTCTCCAAAGCTGCCAGAGAAGTGAGCTCGACAGATAGCGCTGGTGGTGTCTCCCAGGTGCAATGTGCGGTGTGTAATGGGGCTTGTAGTCCTTTCCAAGGGATTTCCTGAGCAGATAGCAGCTCAGATTTGCAAATGACCATGGTTGATTGTGGTAATGGGTAGTTGTCAGACTTCATGAGTGGGATGTTTTACACCTGAATGCCTTTTGATCTCTCCACTGAAGTGTCTGAAGTGAGTGGTTGCTCTCAAGGTAGGTAAGTCTGAGTCTGAGACTATGTGGATGCAACCCTAGATAGAAGGTTTCCTGCTATTTTTTAAATCTTGGGGCCTGATCTAAGGAAAGTGGCCCAGCACCCAGTGCAATGCCACTTTCCTTGCAGCCCTTAGTGCCCACCTACCGCCACCATGTGTGTGCCATATCTAAGATACGGCGCACCATGGCAATAGTTAGTGGAACTAGAGTCAAACTTTTTGACGCTAGTTCGGAGCTTTGCAGTACCAGCTTCAAAAATGTCAACCCTAATCCTGCAAAGCCGATTGAGGCCCATTGTAATCAATGGTGTGCCTCCTTTTAACACCTGGTCTGAGCAGGCGTTAGAAGTGCAGAAAAAATATGATGCAAATAATTCTCCTAGATTTCTTTGCGCCATTTTTTCGCCCCCCCAACGGGGGAATGCCCCATTTGCATACATTATGCCTGGCACAGGCATAATGTAGAACGAAGGGTTACAAAGTGGCAGAATGCATGCATTGCCCCACTTTGCAAATTCGGTGCAGCGATTTTGGTCTTGTTGGCCCACATTAGCGCAAAAAGGAATTATGCTAATGTGGCACAAGGAGGTGCTAGGAGCTCTTAAATCAGCCCCTTGGTCTTTCTCAGTGAAGATGCCTTTTAAAGTATGTCCCAAAACAGGTGGGAAGCTTTTATACCAGTAACACAAAGTATTTCATATGGATTGTCTTGTAGGATAAACACGCATTCTTCAAAACACAGAGAGTGGGGTTCAGTGTAGGCATGTGGACAAATCAAAGTATTGCTCATATTAAGCCTACTTTTTACCTTTTGGATGTTTTGACGGATACGTCAGTATATTACAACTCCGCACAGATCATTCTGGAACTGTATTTTTAACCTTGTGTAGCAAATACAACTGAAGTTGTAAAACGATGCAGTGGTGCGATGGGATGAGACCTCCCTTACACTCATTATGTCGCCACCATTGAGGTTCTTTGATAAAAACAAGCTCTTAGGATATACATTGTTCAATATGTGGTAACACCTTTTAATACAATAATGCTTTTGCCATATAAATTAGCTCCAAAATCTGTTACTTCATAGCACATTATCTGTTCTGTATATTGAAGCTCCTGTCTCTGGCTGCGTTTATACGAGGTTAAGTATGTGCACTGGAAAGGCCATCACTAACCAGGTAATTGTTTTGTTTTTTTGAATAGTGACAGAAATATGCATGGCAAACTGGAAAATAAAAGTTACTCAGTAAGCAAGGTTTGTGGGCGGCAGGATAGGAGGAAAATATGTCAGCATATATAGATAAACGGAACTGAACTCAATACACTTGGATACATTTAATTTGAGTTTGATTTAGCAAACCTTGGATTGGAAGTTGAATACCAATGCCCCCGTTATAACTCTGCAACAGGCTAGACAGTCTTCTTTTTACTATCCTATTAATGAACGTTTATTCCAGCACCTGATCATCAGTAATTGTACTGCTGCACATTGGATTAATCAAGTTTTCATGCTTCAAGATTATGTTACAGCATTGCCTTTTTATCTTTTAAATATGTATGTATTTAGAAATTCTTGTTTTGGGAATAATATTACATGTGAGAGTGCAACCATACAATGAGTTAAGATTGTAGTCTCCAAATTAGAAGAAGAAGTCTAGGGTCAGTAATCACTGCGCCTCTCGCCACCTCAAAGGGCTTTATGGTAATCTCATGCTTGGATGTTACCAAACATAAAAGCCTAAATGACTTAAATTAGCGTTTTTAAAAATATTATTGTGTACAATATAATTTACTGTACTATAGCATTAAATATCATTTTTATTAATTTAATGTATATTTGCTATTTTCATATGTTATTAGTATTAGTATAATATTTGTTTTATTTGTCTAAAATAGTTTGTCAGTTTTAATGTGAGTGCATTTTTGTATATTTAATAAGCTATTTGTAATTTAGTAGAAGGTTGTTGAAGTAACAGGTCAGTAAGTGGGACAGTAAATAAATTATAAATTATTGGTTTTTATTTTAAAGTCTTTATGTTAATTGCATATTCCGTTTGGAATTAATTATGTCCATTATTTATTTGTTTAGTTGCTATTTAATTATTTAAATATGTTTTGTGTTTGCACTGTGTAATTTCAATGTTATATATATATTTCATATTATAAGTATTGAAATTTATACATTTTTATGTTAATTGTTTAATTGGTAATTGATTATGAAAAATATTTATTTTATTTGTTGTGGCAATTATTTGTTGTATATTAATTGTTAATTCATTGATACGTATATTTCATTTTTAAAATCCTTTTTACATTTATTATTTGCTGTAATTGTATGGGCTTTATATGTGCTTTATTTAATTATTGTGTATATATATATGTATGTATATATATATATATATATATATATATATATATATATTATATACACACATACACATAAATATGTATTTATTTATTTATTCACTACTACTGGGTAATTATAGTTAGAACCATGTTTCAATAGGCAAAGTATCTTCCAAAAAAAAGTTTATTCCACCTCAGCCTAACTATAACTCATCAGCTCGACATGCACTGCTAATTACCTCACATATTACCTCACCCATAACATGTTCTATGACATCATTGATAAATCACTGCAACATTTGAAATTACATCATTGATAAGAACAGTTGCTTGGTGGGCACACATGTTATAGTTACTTGAAATAGCTATAACTGGTGAATTTCAGTGGTTTTGCTTGCTTAAAACTGTGTGTTTTAACTACATTTCCGCAACCCTAGATATACACATATTTTTTTAATAACTCAAAACCTACTGAGCTAATTTACACCAAATCACCAAAAGAGATCTTTCTGGACCAAGATCTATTCTTCTGCCAAATCTGGTGTAATTCCGTTCACCGGTTCGAGCTGTAATGTGTTCAAAATCCCTGTGGTAAATTGCATGGAAAAAACATGTTTGGGGACCCCCTTTTTTTCTCAGCTATCAAGTTGCTGAATCACCCTGAAACTTTCAAAACAGCAGCAGAAGTAATTAGCATACTACTTTAAAATATTTCATGAAAATTAGTCAAACTGTGCCAGAGTTATTAGCAAAACAAAAAACACATCATCTATGATAACTAGGTCCTAACTATATTTACCTACTGGCTATCTCCAATAGGTATGTATTACCTTCTGGTGGTCGCCAGTAGATAGTGATAGTTAAAACCTAGTTTCTAAAGAAAAAGCGTTTTTTTACCTGCCGATATGTTTCGAGCCACTTGACGAATCTTCACAAAATGTTCCCAAAAAATTTGACGCCTCCATCAGCTGGTGTCTGGAAAGTTTTGGGGTGATCCGTCAATAGGGCAAGAAAAAGAGGGGGTCAAAAATGGTGCGTTTCCTATATGTTAGAAATGGTATTTCTGGTTGGCTAGAGTATTCACCTAAGCCAGGCAGAACCCACCCCTCTAGTCAGGGTGAGTAAGTTACACCCCAAAGATAGTCCCTCCTCACCCCCTTAACAGCTTGGCATGAACCATCAGGCTTATCCCAGAGGCAATGTGTAAAGCGTTTGCACAACACACACAACACACGTGATGCAATAAATACCTCACAAAGAATACTCTACAACATGTTATATAAAAATAAACTGTATTGCACAAAACATCATTAGACCAAAAACCACGTGTATTAGTAATACCCTGCTACATAAGCAGTTGTCATAACATCACAGGGGTTACTAGTACTGTGCAAAAGCAAGCAGTAGTCAGGTAAGCACATAGGTTACTGGGATTCTGCAACACAAGCAGTAGTCATGTCAAAATTACCACCAAAAATGTACATAAAAGGAAACATTCCTGTATGACAGATCATCATTATTAGCAAACATGCACTTCATAATGAACACATTATCATGAATGCCAAGACATCATCAAGAATGTCCAAAAAGAAACATGTCTATACTGCCCATAGCGTAAAATATCACCCTCTCAGTGCATATCAGAACAGGTCACACCATGTATGCCCCACCCCAACAGAATACAAAATGTCATAGGATATACATTAGGTTGTGACAGATGCAGCATCACAATGAGGGCAGGAGCATACAAGGCCAATATAGCGGGCTTTTCAGTACCACCTTCCAAGCGAAGGTCTCTTAGTGACTGTGCTTACTTTACCAGATACCCTGTAAGTGCAAGCTCGCCACATCTAGCACTAGAGCTCCTGTGCTCTTGTTATGAGAAAGGTGGTGAATTATCCTCAGCAGGACAGGGCCCCTTTGAGGTTTCCATCCCGTTGTGCGAAGGGGATTTATATATATATATATATATATATATATATATATATATATATATATATATATATATGGAAAAACAAGGCCCCCACAGCGGCCAAAGCTAACTTTAATATATGGAGGTTGGGAAGCCCACTTGGCATCTACAATGACAGGGCAACCTCTTGTTGTACCCACATATGTCAGCAATTTACCAGGTAGTCATCTGCAAACAGGCGGAGCCATGACTGACATACACGTGGGCCGGCCTTTCCTGTCAACAGCCGGGCCACATGAGAAGGACTGCATTAGGGCAGGCGGCCTGGTTCACTGGCCCCACAGTACCTTAGGGCAGGAGGTGGTCTCCGTGACCCCTCCACCTCATTGTGGCCCGATGCAGGGGAGGGGTGAAGCACACCCGGCTCCCCCAATGATGGTGCTCTCTCTCTGCCTCACCCTTCACAACAGCTCTGGCTGCAACAGTGACTGGCCTTCAGAATAGGGGCCGGCTTGTGCCCCCAGAGCAACAAAGAGCGAGCGCCTCGTACGCGCTCTCCTGAGACTGTCAATGTCTCCACTGTTTTTTTTCCTTTCCCAGGTCCTCCGGAAAGGGGGACAGCTGCCAAACCAGAGGAGTGCTCACTTCACACTCCTGATCAGGCAAGGACAGACCTCCCCTTGCGCTGGAGTAAAAAACACAAAGCGCTCTCCATGCACTGAAATGGTAAAACACAAAGCGCTCTTCATATGCTGTTATGATCCAACAGTGGGAAAGAGAGGGGTGCACACCACCCAGCCCCTAGCAACCAATAGGGGCACGTAGCAGGCCAGCACACATGAGTCCTTTGCAAGAAATGGCAGTCCTCCTTGTGGCTCAGCAGGCCACAGGTCAGCACAGCACCAGTCAGTCCAGTGGTGGTTCCTTGCAGGATAACAACCCCTTCCTACGGCACCATCTGGTTCCAGAACCAAGCAGTGTCTGTCAGTGTCTCTAATTATGGGGGGCAACCCTTTGCACTTATACTCCTTTTGCCCAGCTTCCACAAAGGTGGAGAGGGGGTCCAACCAGCTCGCACCAGTTTCAGGAATGTCCCTTTCTCATTCAACACTGGCTCTAGACATTAGTAGGGGGTAAACAAGCCATTTGTGTGAGGGCAGGACACAGCTTATACAAATGTAAGTGTGCCCCACCTCTCACTCTCCCAGCCCAGGAAGACCACTCAGTATGCAGATGTACTCCCATTACACCTCCATCCTCCCTGTGTGATGGCTGTCTGGAAAGCCATGCACAAAAGCCCAGCTGTCACTCTACCCCAGACGTAGATTGGAGTGAAGCTTCAAAAACACCAGAATTATAAGCACAGAGAAACGCCCACTTTCTAAAAGTGTCATTTCTACTGTGGTAATAAAAACTCCACCTACACCAGTAAGCAGTATTTCTCACTACCATCCTAAACATACCAAACATGCCCACGCCACCCCTCATAGATCAGACAATAACACTTAGCCATATGGAAGGGCTTTTCCAATGCAGTCCTATGAGAGGAGCAGCACTCACAATAGTGAGAAACTAAATAGGCTGTTTGTCACTACTAGGACACGTAGTACATAAAGCCATAAGTCCTAGCTTTTACATATAGAACACCCTGCCCATAGGGCTAATTAGGACCTACCTTAGGGGTGCCCTATATGTAGTAAAAGGGGAGTTCCAGGCCTGGCAAGTAAATTTAGATTCCTGGTCCCTGTGACAGTAAACCACGCACGCAGGCCCTGTGGTGGCAGGCCTGAGACAGGTTTGAAAGGCTTCTGTGGGTGGTGGAAGCTGCGCTGCAGGCCCACTAGTGGCATTTAATTTGCATGCCTTTGGTATAGGGGATACCACTGTACAAGGGACCTGAAGGTAAATTAAATGTACCAATCAGGTGTGCCAGTCATACCAAGTTTAGGAGGGAGAGCACATGCACTTTAGCACTGATCAGCAGTGATAAAGTGCTCTTAGTCCTAAAGTCAACAAAAAGAGGTCAGAAAAATATCAGGATGAAAGCAAAAAGTTTGGGGATGACCCTATAAACAGGGCCAGGTCCGACACCATAATAATCCCGATATGGATTTTGGACACAACTACAGCTTGAACCACTGGACAAAATTACACCAAATTTAGCAGAAAGGTAGCTCTTGGTCCAGAAAGTGCCCTTTTTGATATTTGGTGTAAATTTGTTCAGTAGTTGTTTTGAATATTAAAGAAAAAAACCAAATTTGTAGATATAGGCACGCAAAGGCTCTGTGAATCCTCCCAATCTTGTCCTGAGATCTGATTGGCTGCCAACACTTGAGGTTGTGTTGGCAGCCATGTTGGTACTCAGCTTAAGCCAAGTCCCTGAAAACAATGATAAAAAAATACAAACGGGCCAGGGTAGAGTCAACCTGACAACTTTGCTCTGTTGGGGGGGTCCCGGAGCATTTAAAAAAAAGTTTCAGCAGGAGCCATTGCAGATTCGTGGATCCACTGAAAATAAAAAAAAATAAAACAAGCGCAGACTCCCATGCTTGTTTAAATGCAGCCCCCCGGTGGGCCATATCCCAGGGGCATTGCCATTTTCAGTGCAGGTGTGCTGCCCAGCCACCCTACCTACCTGGGGACCACCACCTTCCCAGGGCTTCACAGTAAATGAATGTGGGTGTGCCGCTCGGCCCTCTCCCCAACAATCCCAGGGACCCACCACCTTCCCGGGGCTAAATTTAAACACCATAGGGGGTATGTTTTGGACCACCACCTCCCCGGGCAATTAGAGTTGGAGAGTGGCTGAGCAGCTCCCCTCAAGGAGCCAATGATGGCCCTGAGGACCGCCACCCCCGGGGCCGGCTCCTGCTATGTCCCAGGGTGCCCATCCCCAGGACATAGCTGTTTGCTCTGACTTGGCAGGAGCTTTGACCCCTCCCCCCAAGTCAGAGCAAACACTTCACTTTCTGCAAATGAGAGCTGTCACTTGCACAAAGTTAAGTTTTCATCTGTTTCCCTACAAGCATACATGCGTGCAGGGAAACAGATGAAAACATTGCTCCTGCAAGCAAGGAGCTGCTATTGAAAGCAGCTCCCTGCTTGTGGGAGCATGTTGTCTCCCGCAGGATGTGCAGAGCCGGCTAGGACAGTGGGGCCCTTGAGGCTCCCACATGATCCTGTCAATCTCTCTCTTTTCCATCCCATATTGGGATGGAAAAGAGAGAGAGAGAAATTGCCATTATAATGGTCTCTCCATGCAATTACTTCAAACAGGCACACTAGCAAGATGTTACCCATGCATGTTATACTTACGTTTTGATGTAGAGCAGAACAGTCTCACTTCTGGCCTAATGGTCAAGGTCTTGTGCTGTCACTCAGTAGTCTGAAGTTTAAAGTCTGAGTATCACTTGGCAATGTGTTTGTTTAGTTACTAGTGTTTTGACTGTTAAACCTTCCTAGTAACGGAACATTCACGTTTCTTTCCAATCACGTGTGGGTTGACTGTCAAAGGTATGTCTGTAAGTGTCATACTAAGGAGTCACCTATAACCTAAAGGTTAAGGTCAGTGGTCTTTTTTCTTTCTTTAATTTCTTTTAAACCCTCAGAAGTTTAAGGTGCATACTGAAAGGTGTTGTCACTCGTTTTAAATGACAAATACACTTTTCTTTTTATTTTGTACTAAAATATCTCATTCTACGTGTATCTTTCATCAAAGTCTAAAAAAGTGATCTCCCTTTCTAGTTCCCACTGTCAATCTCTGTCTCTTAATTTCTCTCCCTCTCTCTCAATCTTTCACTTTCTGTGTGTGTCTCTCTCTCTTTCTAATGGAATGGAAGAGAGAGAGAGATTGTTATTGTAATGATCTCTCCATTCTATGACTTCAAAGAGTCAGACTAGTAAGGTGTCTGATAATAATGTTGTAGTTAAGTTTGGATACAGCACAGAACAGAGTCACTTCTGGCCTAATGATCAAGATCTTGTGCTGTTACTCAGTAAGCTGAAAGTTCAAATCCTAGTATCGCTTGGCAGTGGGTCTGTTTATTTTCTAGTGTTTTCACTGTTAGACATTCCTAGTGGTGAAACAATGAAGCCTTTTTCCCCTTAAAATCTGTGGGTTGAATGTCATAGCTAAGTATGTACATGGTATAGGGAGACATCACCTCTGGCTTAGTGGTCTCAGACATGCGCACTAAAGGTTAAGGGTTCTAGTATAGGTGAAACTGTGGTCGTTTCCTGCTTTAGTATATGAGCATTTAATTTATATACTGAATGTTATAAATGGGGTCTTTGGTTGGCAGTCAGGTAACCCCCTGTCCAAGCAAGGACCCTCACTCTAGTCAGGGTAAAGGAGAATCACCCTCAGTTAATCCCCACTCTCCCTCTTGGTAGCTTGGCACGAGCAGGCAGGCTTAACTTCAGAAGCAATGTGTAAAGTATTTGTACCAACACACACAGTAACTCAGTGAGAACACTACAAAATGACACAACAGAGGTTTAGAAGAATAGGTAATATTTATCTAAACAAAACAAGACCAAAACGACAAAAATCAAAGATACCCAAGTCAAGATATGAATTTTCAAAAGAATAAGAGTCTTAATTTTTAGAAAACAGTGAGAAAGCTGTTGTTACGCAAAGTACCTGGTTAGTGGCAAAAATAAAGCCGCACAGGCGAGCGTGTGTTGGAAAAGTCAGCAATGCGTTGATTACTTACTCACAAGTGAGGCAGTGCGTTGTTTCCTTCTCTGGTCAGGTCGGCGATGCGTCGTTTTTCTCCCTCGCAAGAGAGCAATGCGTCGATTTCCGGGAGGGGCACCTCAGATGCACGCAGATTGGGGTTGACAGAGACGATGCTTGGAAAATCCAGTCGCACAGTATTAGAAAACCGCGCTGCGAGGGGTTTGCATCATAATCAGCCTCCGTTATCGGGTGTTGCACATAGTTTCTTCGGCTGCATTGTGTCGATTTTCCAGCCGGGATGCAGGTGGATCGTTGATTTCAGCTGCAAAGCCGGTGGCGTGTCATTTATCAGCCGCGTCACGGAAGGTGCGTTGAAAATGTCCCTGCATGGTAGTCTGTGTGTGGATTTCAGTATTTCACTGTTAGGACATTTAAAACATATAAAACACATTAGAATATGTCCTACCTTAAACATGCACTGCACCCTGCCTATGGGGCTACCTAGGGCCTACCTTAGGGGTGCCTTACAAGTAAGAAAAGGGAGGATTTAGGCATGGCAAGTGGGTACACTGCCAAGTCGAATTGGCAGTTTAAAACTGCACACACAGACACTGCAGTGGCAGGTCTGAGCCATGTTTACAGGGCTACTCATGTGGGTGGCACAATCAGTGCTGCAGGCCCACTAATAGCATTTTGATTTACAGGCCCAGAACACCTCTAGTGCACTGTAGTAGGGGCTTACTAGTAAATCAAATATGCAGATTTTGGAAAGCCAATTACACATACATTTTACATAGGAGCGTTTGCACTTTAGCACTGGATAGCAGTGGTAAAGTGCCTAGAGTATCAAAAACAGGGTCCAGCACACATCAACAACCTGGGAAACAGAGGTAAAATGTTAGGGGAGACCACGCCAAGGATGCCAAGTCTAACACTGAAAGGTGATCCCACTCTTTTTAATTGGCCAAAACATTTTCCTTTTCAATTTGTCCAGAAATATCTCATTCTAAGTATGTAATTCATTAAAGCCTAAATCACTCTCTCTCTCTCAGTCTCTCCCTTTCTCTCTCTCTCTCTGTCTCTCAGTCTCCCTGGGTTGGGTGGTGCCCTAAGGTAACTATAACTTGCATCCTCACCATGCAAGTAATTATCCCACAAATTACGGCACTCATGACATCTCTGCTAACACCATTGATAATATCACTGTGGTATTTACAGTAACATTTTTTACAAGAAAATTGCATGGCGGGGGCATGAGTTAAAGTTACCATATGGCACAATTTATAGTTACTTGAGATAACTCTAACTATAACAAGTGAATTTCTATGATTTGGTACGTTTAAAATGTGAGCCTAACTATAACGTCCTTGTAACATTTGTTTTTTCTTTACATGGTATTTTATAGATAATATTTTTGACCCATTATTCTGTTATCGTATTGTTGTTCTCGATAGAGATGTCATAGAACAGTTATGTACTGACTTGCAAAATGAGTGCCCCATTGGTTCATAAGAATTCAATACCTTCATGTTCATGCTGTTGAGTGAGAGTGGGAGAGAGAGCTAAATTCTGTGCGTCTGTGTGTGGACGCGCAAGTGTGTGACAATGCAAGCCTAGCTAAAACGGAAAGGAGCGCTGTTCATTCAGGGTGAGAATATTGCAGAACTAAGAACAAGCATTTGTTGCTTTGGAATCATCATCAGTAATGGTAGTGGGAGTAGAAGGAGGAGCAAGTACTAATGGCTGTGCTATTATAAAGTGACAGATGGGAAAATATGAAGAAGAAACATGAACTTTTAAATTGTTGCACCGGAAAACAAAGGGGTGGGAATGAGTTATTTTATTGTTGCATGACATTAGGTCTACCCTGAACTATTGCACAAACAATACTAAACAATTTGAAAGTAAATCAAAATAGTTTGACTACATTAGAAACACCTAAGTGAAAATTAAACATTTCAACATATCTGCTTAACCCACTTCTCCCAGCCCATGTTGAATGCGTGTACTTGTTAAATAATGATTTTACCTCGGCCTCTGCAGAGTGAGAAGAAAATAATTAATTTTGTCTGTCCTTTCCTTGGTCGTGTGAATAAAAAAACAGATGCTGAGGTTGTTTCTTTTGAGCAAAGCAAGTACAAGCCTGTAACAAATGGGATATGGACACAAGGGAGACTTGACGGTATGTAGAAAAGCAATACGTTTCCCCCCAAAAAGTCAAGCCTTTAAATAGTCAATTAAACAATAACTCATCCCCATAGATGTGGGCACACACCACTTAAATGGTGAAAAAATAAGTGCAGGGACGCAACATTTTTCTTAGGATCTCGCTGCTGTTGCTACCAAATACCAGGCCTGACCAACACCAGTTAGGCCATGAGCTAAGACCCCAAATTTAGACCATTAGTACCACTCATGGGGATGGATTATAACAAGGTATGGATGCCTAGAGATAGCAAATATGTAAGAGCAAGTCATCACTCTTTGCTTTTTGTCTGATATTATTGGATCCGCAACTGTAGCCCAAAAAAAAGTAATGTTTTTCATATGTTTGGTGAATAGCATACAAATTCCTCATAATAAGTGAAAAATAAAGACCTCATTATGACTTTGGCGTTTGGAAAACTCCGACCACCAAACTTGTGGGGAAGAGGCAGCCGTCATACCGGCTGCCTCTCTCCCTAGTTGTATTACAATGTTCCCACTGGTCTGACTGGTGGGAACATTGTATTGTGACGTTACTGCCTGTCAGACCGGTGGGAACAGTGCTACGATGGGCAGTGCAGGGGCCCCCGTGGCCCCTGCACTGTGTTTCCAGCCGCCATTGGAAAGGCTGGTGGAAACAGGAGTCGTGATCGGCACACCAGCGCTAGGTTCAGCACCGCCTTGGATAACCACAAGTCCAAACACCGTCAGCCCATTGGGAACCTTGCTCCTGGCCGAGATGGCGGCAACCCTGGTGGTCTGCCTGCCAGAGTCGTAATGTGGTGGTCGGCCTGCCTGGAGTGCGGTGGTCTGACCATCACCGCGAGTCTGCCAGTCCTTTGACTGCCAGACTCATAATGATGCCCTAAATCTAATTCCACTAGATTGGGTAAATTCAATATAATTTAAAAATAATTCTGATAATATAATTGTAATAATAACAATATAGTCCTTAAGATAATAACAATGAAACTTCATTGTATTCCTTATATATTGATATAGAATATATGCATCGTTTTCACAGTTTCACTGTTCATCTATTTCATGTGCCTTCATGATGTCGGATACTATGACTTGAGATACCTTTTTTTCCCATTGAGAGACTAATGAGATCATGTGGCCCAACAAATGGGTTTATCCAGCTTTGAACCAGACTAACACCTCTTGTAACAGTATCTTCGTCTTTTTCAATTCATGGCGTATGTAGGTTTGTTAGTAAGATCTGATCTGCTGTGAACCACTTCCTTTATGTGACCCAAAAAGACTTTTGTGTTCAGCCATCATATAATATATTTTCAGGGCACCCGCCTTGAGGTTGAACTTGTCGTACCACCCGGTACTGTGTGTCTTTGTTGACTGTTACCTCTATTGCTTGATCGACTGGAATTAGTCCAAACAGATTAACATCTGACAGTTTAACTGAAAAGCATCCGTTGATGAAGTTGTAGTGTATCTCTGGATGTTTCACTGCAAGTAATGTCATTTCAGCATTTTATACAGGAAGATATCTAGCGTACTTCATCCTGTCATATGCAATACACCATGAGATCGTAGAGCGTATGGTGGTAAAATGTAAATGCCAATTTCCTTTTCGAGTAGCACACAGCAGAGCCAACAAGACATTTTCAACAATATCCACATTCAAAATCTAAGATGCAGAG
Organism: Pleurodeles waltl; assembly: GCF_031143425.1. Lineage (NCBI taxonomy): Eukaryota > Metazoa > Chordata > Amphibia > Caudata > Salamandridae > Pleurodeles > Pleurodeles waltl. Next base: position 420,547,587 of record NC_090442.1, read on the forward strand.
AGATCTCTATTGTCATGGCGAAGATGTTCCAGGAACACATCCCAAAGCAGTTTTGCTTCGTCAAAGGCAGCAGTCTGCAAGAGGTTGTCTAATCTCTGTTGGCATAGGTATTTTGCAAAGTCTTTAACATCCTCAGTGAAGGAACAGACTACCTGAAAATTCTCTTCATAATTCTTCTCCATCCAGAGGATAAATTCCAACCAATCCAGTCTCAATATAGCGTCACGCACTTGTGTACTCGAACTTCACAATTGTACATACAACCTTCAGGTACTGATCATATTGATCCTTCTGCTATCATGTCTGCTTCAATGCAAAGATCGCAAAGGCCAGCGTCTTGAAAGCGGTTTCCAAGAATGGACATGACATTGCAAATGGTGTGAAAGGTGCCCATTTGAAGAATGATGCTGTTGTACTTTGCTTTATGCTTCCAACTATCTCAGTTCCTTTTGTGTAGCAAGCTTAATCCATGACACTAGAATTTTTGCCAAATGCAGTGATTCCCTTGTCAGCTCTGACTGTTTCAAAATTTCAGGAACAGTTGTCAACTCAGTTGTAGGGACATTAATGGTGGGCAAGTTGCCAGTGGAATCCTGTGATACACTAACTAGGTCTCTAGTACTGATGTTAATTCCTGTCCAACATATTATCTGTGCAAGGCTTGTTTCTTGTCTTGTAACAACCCAGATTACGTTCTTATTTTGTGCTAGCCTCAATTGCGCAACACGTTCTGGCATGACTTTGATACTTGTCATCAATGGCTGAGGCCCAACTCCTTCACCAGAAACATACATGAACAATTCTTCAGTATTTGTGGTTGTCAATGTTCTTTGCTTTTGTTTCTCAATGCAAGGAACTTTAAAAGGTTGTGGCCCAAATAACTTGGAGTGCACAGCTATACCGCTGATTTCATGAGTTGTCCCCTTACCATTAAGAGCCTCGTCCAGCCTATCAATGTTATCCCATGCTAAGTTAGTGAAGACATGAAGTTGTATGACAGCTGGAAGAACAATTTGCTCATCTAAGGTAGCAGCAGGTTTCTGAAGACACGAGGCAGTATATTTTTCATCCAGTTGTGAGTATGCAATCCCATAACCAAGTCTGTGTAGAGTGCGAATGATTTCAACATTGCCTGACAGCATTTTTAAAGCATATGGGAACAACAATTGATTGGGGGGGGGGGGGTTGCTGGCCATTTGTGACTGCATATCTACTGTCCTGACTGATTGATTGCATAAGTAAAGCAACGCTTTTGGGCGGCTTTGTACTTTCTGGATCTCCAGTCAGAAGTCCTAATAGGAACCGTTTAAGGTATTCAGGCTCTGTAAATGAATCTTTATCAACGTCTGATGGATGATATGGCCCTAGTGTTGACGTCAAATTTGTTATAATCATTGTTCTTATGTGCGATAATGTTTGATCAATGATCTTCTTCATGTCTGTTGCCTTAACCTTTGAAACTGATAATTATCTTTTCAGACTCTGGTTTTCTCTTACAACATCCTGTAACATGACACTGTCAGGTTGGGCTAATAATTTCCTTTGGTGTCTGGAAATATGCAGAGGCTGTCACCAAACTAGGAGGCCAATTTTCTTCTAATATGCTGCTTGGTTGATTTGTCTATTCCCTTTACTTCTCTGTGTGTAATGAGGGTTTCAAGCCTTTCAGTGAGAGTTGTCACATGTATTACCTCTTTGCTAGGAATAATCAGTTCTAATGTATTGAAGTAGTTCATCATATGCTTCATCTCATATTTTTGTAATGATCACCGGTTTGAATACTAGATGCATGATCTTCCTCCTTTGCTTTAACCCTTGTATAGTTCCTATTACAGGATGCATGATAATGAGCTTCTGCAGGCACTATGTCCCTACTACAAACTGCTAGGATCTTTGAATCACAATTAATGGTTGCACACTCTTAAAGCCTTTAGTCAACTCTAAGCTGCATGACCTTGATTAACTTCTCACACGTTGATGTTCCCTAGTAGCATTTTATTTTTCCACAAAATATACATTCTTCAGCTTACACGTTTGACTTTAATAATGTTCTTCTGCTTAAGCGTTTACTCATGCACTCACTTGTTTTAGCAGTGGAATGTGACTCCTTACTTGAGCTGCCTCTAACAAAGTTTTCCATGATGAGTAATCCTGAGTGCTTGTCAGCGTAACTCCATGTTGGATATTTGATCATAAATAATACACTGGGGATCGGAGGGATAGGGTGTGCTTGTTTCAATCTTCTTCATGATGCTGCAAGGTCACTCACCACCAGTTCTGGAAAAAGAAATTAATTTACACAATTTATAAACTTTACTTGGTGTACTTAATATAATTATAATTACTATTATAATTATTATCAATTTATATAATAACATTTATTGTAATTGTAATTTTTAATAATAAAATTTACAATGAAAAAGGTAATGAAAAAATTTACATCACGGTATCTTGGGAGTGGAGTGGTAACTCACAAAAGGCAAAGAGTTATGACTTGCTATCACATATTTTCCATCTCTAGGCATCCATACCTGGCCAGTAAATCATATTAGAACTCACCCCACACTAAGGGTACTGATACCATGGTTGGCTCAAGGCCTAAGTGCTGCCTTGACTTGCTCCTATCTCATGATTCTTTCTTCCACCATCAGGTAGTTCTTTGTTCTTTCCCTCATTCATGTTTTTATCCCAGTTTCCTCTCTTTCTTCCACTCCTTTTTTGGCCTCCCTTCGTCTTTCTCTTGTTCTGTGTAAAGTATGATGAAGTCCTGAATTTAATGAGTGTTGGTGCTCATCACCTGCAACTATCTGCATAAATTAAGCACTGGTTTTCACACAGTTGCCTAATGTGATCACAACATACAAAATGTCCATAAATTCTATAAAACCCCTGTAATTGTACAAATAAGTGCACAATCTTCAAATTGTAGACTAAAATAAAAAAATGATTGTATTCAACAAGACAATTTGTTGTTAGATTTGCTAAATGCCCTAGCTCATCTGCCAAACATGCAAGGTGTTTAAATTGTGACCATACCATTTATTGCAGTGAGACTCAGGCACCCTTGTGTTTAATGGGCTTCCAACTACCACGTCTTTTCCTCTTAATATCCTGGGACTAGACAGATTTCTCTTGTAGCTTCAGTACATGAGAATTTGGAGTGAAATTTGTCATGAGAGGTATGCGATTATGGGTGAAGTGTGAGCTTGAAAACTTCTTGCACAAGCTATAACAGGGATGCACATGAACAAGAAAGAAAAAGCCTATCACTCTGGCTCACCCTCAGGCAATGGGCTGGCCCACTCAAAGTTTGTAGAGTATCAGCTAGCACATAAACAGCCTCCATTTAGAGCAAATGCAGGCCAAAGGGGCACAATCAGCTTGCTCTACTATCTCTGCACATCTTCCTTTAAAGGTTGGTACATAATCAACAGGACTCAAGAGATTTCCAAGTATTTAACATTGAGCTTCATAATTCTACTTCTTCATCTGTTATGTAGAAAAGATAATTTTATTGAGGATGTTCAAATAAGAGTGGCACCAGCTACTCACTGTAGCCACTTTCACTGCAAGGGTTGGTTGGCCAGGAACACTAGTGGAAAATAATCTTCAATAATTTGAAACAAGCCTGGGGTGGAGATGAAAGTAGCCAAAAGCTTGTTTGATTTATGGATTATCAGCCCCTCTTGCTCCTCTTTTCTGCTTAATATGGGACCAAAGACAGGCCTAGTCAGAGATGCCACAAAACTCATCATCTAAGTATGGGTGGGGCATTGGTGTCTTTGTTATCATTATTTATAATGGTAATAAAAATGAAAGTTAATCACAACCCACAAGCCCTTCCTACCAAAACAGAAAGGAAAATCATTCTTTGCAATTACATTCATCAGATAGCTATTTGTCATCCAAACTCACAGCTTAGCACTAATTAAACATCTTAGTTATCGTACGTGAGCTTTGCTGTTTATGTGAGAGTCTTTAATGTGTGTGTTAGTGGTTACATGGTAAGCCTACATCTGCCATATATTTGACTTCAATGGTACACCTATTTTCAGCCTCTTGTGTTTGATAGGTACTAACACCATTCAGGCATAGTGAGCCATGTGTTAAGGATGGCTGTTTTAGAGTCTTGGTAAATTAGAGTAGGGGGGTAAGGGATCCTGCTCAATATCGAAAACACACTGAGAATCCAAAGGAAACCATTAAAATGCCTTCTTGGGGTAGAGGATCATTATTATAATAGAATACGGATGGTGTTAGAGAAATAGTCATATTAATGTGAGTCTGAATTGATATCTGAAATATTATCAATTTGCACCAATTATAATTGAGTAATTTCATCACCTTCATCTTTTGAATTAACAGTGATGGTATTAATATCACTTCCATGAAAATCTATGTATTCCCTAGCATACGAGAGGTTCTGTTTCTGTATTCGTGGGAGGCAGCAACTTTGCCCATGTCCAGCTTAGGTCACTTCTGACAGGTTCCTTTCTATATAAAATACAGGAAACATTCTATGTTGTTACATTCTTAATTAATGATAAAGCACAAGAAAAGCTCCTGATCTCTTACTAATTAGAGTTTTGTAAATGATTTAGTGTCATGTGCAATGCGAAGGTGAACAAGCTGACAAGTTGGGGTAGTTAAGTAAGATTTATTCCAAGATAAACTTAACAGCATACCACATCTCTCCATGGTCTTCCCAGGCTTCGAGATTACAGAAGAGCCTGGAACTCTCACAAGTCATGTAGAATATTCTCCTCCACAGGATATATGCTTGGTCAATGGATATTTTCACCGAGCATGTAAGGGTGTGGCGACACCTGGCCTAAAGCTTCAGCAATCAATTACAAAGTACAGTTTGACTCATCTATACACACAAATAATACTCCAGGTTGATCTAAAGTTCAAAGGGCTCTACTAACAAGTTAATGCTCAGCGTAACATAGATAATTCTCAAAACAAGACTCTAAAGGTACAGAACCAGGCTTCCTAAACTTTCTAAATAAGTTCAGACAAACTAACATTTGAAACACTAAACATTTGATATTGATGAAACACAAGAGCAAACTAAAAATCTGAAAAGGATGAAACATGTGTTGCCTAGTTCTATTAGTCACTTAGCTTGTTCTAACCCTGCATTCTTTAATAACCTTGACAAGGGGAAACCCTACGAATTTAGAAATCCATTTAGCATGTGTTAGGACACACACATGTAGGCAAAAAAGCGAAAAAGCATAAAAAGAGCAAAAAGGATTTAGGAAAAGATTATCTGGGGAATCAAGAGACTAACTCAGGTTGACAAAAATAGGAAAAGGGAAGGCACCGGCATTTCAGAAGCTCGGTCAAGAGTCTTCTTCTATAGGTTAAGGTGAAATCTTTCTAGGTCTCAGCAAGGCATTTGAAAGAGGCAGAGGGTAGGAAGGAATATACCTTTCAGAGTCCAAGGCTTTCAGCAGGCAACGAAAAGTAGAAAGGTCTCTAAACAAAAAATCCAGCTGGGGAATCATATATTAAAGTTTACACAGCAAACTGATTCATTCCTCTATCACTCCATATGACGCAAAAGGTGAAATGTCCAAAGGCAAACAGTCATGCGATTTAGACTGAAAGATCAGTGAAAATTCTCAGTATCCTCATGTTTCCATCTGTTCTCTTCCATGCAAATTGGTAACAATTGTATACATATGTATTCCACAGTTCCTGAACGTTCGAGGCTCAAGTTTTAAGTCATAGTACTGCTATGCATAATACAATAGAATATCTATTTCCAAGCTAGCTTTCCCATGAGAACGATATCTGAACGAAAGTTCACGTTAACAAGAATGACTAAACATTTTCTGCACAGTCACATGCAGGGCCTTGCAGGCCTCACTCAGACTAATGCAAATGAATTAAAACAACACATTAATTTATGCATTTAAAACGCATTTAGTATGTCTAATCCTTCAATTCATTATTAATAAGCTATTAGGCTTGCTCATGTTACAGTAACCTCAAAACAAAAAGATTGTATTAACCCTTTCATGTAACTATAACATATTACTGCATTCTCTACAGTTGTTACTTTTAAATTACTTTTTTTATGAAAACTATTATTGTTTTAATGCAGACCGTTAATTAACATCATGAACTATAACATATAGGCAAATACATTCTTCAAACATAAAGTGAAAATGTTATTCCACATGGGTTTCATCTGCTGACCTAGAGTGAATGCACGCTATACTGGCTTTCAGTGCACCACTTTACATTAGAACTATTTGTGATTTGATTAACATACTGCATAGATTCTCACATATAGTTGATCACTGTGACATGAGGGAAAATAATACGATTTCTGCTATATCATGAGGAACATAAGAATAAAAGAATAAACATTTAATGTTAAAAAAACAAGGTCTCAACATATCTCCTCCCTTTCAACACAAAACCAAAATGACAACTATTGGCCCCCAACCACAAAAAGAATCAGAATATGAACAAATAGCTTTAAAAAAAATATAGTATTAAAAATATTCTTTGGTCTGCTAGCATTTCCCTTAAATTTGTTATAATTGCTTGAACTCACCGAGACCCAACAGGATTACCATTACCCGCAGAGCCATGCAAACCATTTGGAACATTCACAACACTGGAGGAATCTCCTTGCAAGGAAGAGCGTGCAAAATGTTTATCCAGCACAGAAGAATGTGTCATAGAAGGGGGGACTACCCATTGAGTGTAACATCATGGGAAGTAGACCCAACATTTCCCAAAAACAAACCAGAAGTATCCAGATCACCACCTGCAATATCACCATCTTTATTGAGACCGCTTCAAACTTTCTCTGGGAACCAACATGCAACCCATACACCTTGGCCATAATACTTTTGCTCCATCTTTTAACAATTTCTACTATGACTGATTATCTGAACACTTGAACTATAGTTGTTTTTGGAAAATACTTGAAAGCTGACTTCATCACCCTGAGGTCTCTTTAGTCATACCACCTCTCAAACAGAAAAGTCAACTGCTCTCACATTTTTCAAATTCTCATAATTTACCTTATTCATGACTTGTGCCTTTGCTACATTAGTCTTCATTTTGCAGTAGTGAACTACTTCCATTGTTAGTTCTTTCAAGCATCCATTTAGGAGATAACATATAGGATGAAAACCTACTACATTACAGAACGAAAGGTTCTATATTAGTGGTCGAATGAGGAGCATTATGATAGCTCAAAATCATTTCAGCAACTACTTCTTGTACATTTACCCAGCAGACAGAGCAAACTGTACAGTCTCCTTAAGCATGCGTTTCACTCTTTCAACCAATCCATTTGGATTCTACAGCACTGTTGTTACATGCTTAATCCTTAATCTTCTTTAAAAAGCATCTAATTAATGAGGTACAAATTACACACCATTACCAGTAACCAAGAATGTTGAGGCCCCTTTCGCTGTGAAAAAGCCTCTTCAAGAATGATATTACATTAGTACAATGGGGCTCTCTTTATGAGTCTATATGAAATCCACTTAAAGTGATAATCATTACCACCACAGTAAATTTCATGTTTTCACTCATACTAGGTGTTAGGACAATAAAATCCATACCAAACTTTCCCACAGGAAATTTGGAAATTCTACTGGACACAAAGGTACATTACGCTTGTGAAATAAATTCCCTCCCTCAAATTATGTTGTGTGCATCGCAAAGATAAACAAGATGACAAGTTGCAGATGTTGAAGAAGATAACAGCATACAATGTCTCTCTGTGATCGACATGGGCTCAGAGGTAACTGAAGAGCCTGGAACTCTCATGAGGAAACATCAGAATACAAGAGTTAACATTCCATTTTTAAAGAAACAAGCCCAAAACATCTATTTAGTGATATATTAGTAGAGAATAGTAGGATTCTATCTTGACCACTTAGAAATTCGTTATACCTGCGGGATAATCTCAGGTAAGCAGTGCAACAGTTTCATGAAACTGAAGTCTTTCATACATCAGGACTAAAAACTTTTAGGGTATCTAGGGTCACACGTAAGTCCTTTTTTTACACTTTTTTCACACTTGTAGAGACACTTAGGGTCTCCATAGTGAGGACTAGGCCATAGTTGTTGAGGTGTGAATCATGTTGACCTATATGTAGGGATAGAAGAGAAGATTCTTCTTCCCTTTTATTCTTCACAGGGAGTGCGAGAACATTATTTCTGGTGGCACTCCGAACCCCTGGTTTAGATCTTGACATAGACCCATTACATAAAATAAACATATATGGTTAGGGGTTCTATAGTCAATTTTAGCATTGACTTTCTAGTCGGTCACTTATGTTAACCACAGGGCCGGTATATCCCTGTGCTCTATCAAATGGCATCATTCTAAAGATATCCTGCAAAAAGCCCCCTTTGCGGGGACCGTTGGAGATTACAGTGCCTGTCCAACGAGGAGCAGGCCCAAGAATGAAGCATAACACCTATTTGGGTGTGTGAAGCCCTTTGCTTCTACTTACAGAAGTCCCTAGGTTGATCTGTATCCATTTAAAGGGTCCTAGTTGGAACTCTCGCCTTCAGAACCATGTACGTTTATGTGGTAGTTGCAACCATGGCTTGTCTCATTGGACCGAGAGAATATATACAATAATGTCTATTATAATGTCCACACTTTTCCATTATACGCCCTGAAACCTTGTTCTGCCTTTTGTAGCACCACTTCAGAAGCAAGTAAGCATTCAGTCATGTCATGTTTTGGAGCATTTTTATTTTATTTAAAATGTATGGTGCTGAGTCAAAACTAATGTCCATATAACTAAAACGGTGTTGCGGTGTGTTTACCAGAGGAGACTTTAAGCGATGGAGTATGGCACCTGGAGATGCCACTTTTCTCCGACTGGCCCCTTAAGGCTTTAGCTGACAATTGATTGTCTTTCACTGGCGCAGCCAATGTTCAGTCACACCCCAGGCAAGCCCATCTGTCTGTTTCTTTATTACCAGTTATTCACAAACAAATGCCACGTGTCCCGCTTCTAGGCACAGCCAGCAACAAGACATACATATTACATGATATAATTGACAAGAGCAAAGCAATGACATGGAAATACAAAAGGAAATTCTGTAACTAACATAAAATTAATATAACATTATTGAAACGATGGGGCTCATTTACAAGCCCCTTGCATCGCCGTAGTATCATTTTTTTTATGCTAGGGCAGCACAGAACAGTCCCCCAGCCTGCACCATATTTACAAACTGGTGGAACGGGACCACTGCACCAGTTTGTAAACCCTTGCGCCACATTATACCTGCATCAGGTATAATGTATGCAAGAGAGGCATTACCCCGCTAGGAGGCCTGCAGGAATGGCGCAGTGAAATCTTCAAAATTTCACAGCATCATTCTAGCATCATTTTTTAACGCTTGCTCAGGACAGGCGTTAAAATGACGTTGTGCTGTTTTCCACGGGGTCCGCTAAGCATTGCCGGACTAGCGTCAAAATGTTTGATGCTAGTCCAGCAAAGCGTCACAATGAGCGCCATGGTGCACTGTATGGTTAATAATGCGCTACCATGCTGTCGTTAGGGGGGCTTATGGCGGCGCAAGCAAACTGACGCATTATGATCAATGCATCAATTTGTTGTAAATGAGGCCCTCAGTGTGTCACATCATCAGATTAGTGGCCCTGGTGTGGAAACTTGCTAGAGTCACATAGCTAGATGATAAGCTGTTGTATTTCTGCCTGCCCTTGCCGCCACAGTTGATCCCTGTTCCACTTGCTTTTGACGTTAAGCAATGAGTATTTCCCATAAGTAGTTGATGCTAGGAATGGGGATGTAAAGTGGTGGGCCTGGATCAAGCTATGAAATACAGAGGGAAAAATCTGTAAGTCACCTGGGAAAATGTCTTTACTTATGGTTGTACCACAAAGTAGCAAGAGTATGTCATGACTTTTAGAGCTTCATTAGTTTATATGAGGGTCGCATTCTTCACATGCAGGTGGTTACATTATTTTTCTTTGTGGTTTACAACCGATGTATCTATTAAATTGCATTCTATCATTTACAAGGCACGCACTACCCAAAGATGGGACTGTGAAGTGCTTGCCTGCATAGACAGCATGATACGCCATGTAGGGTGTGTGGTTGGGTGGCTGTTACCTTTGTTTTAATCCATAACATGAGTGATGACCACCGAGGTGCAGTTATTGTATTATGTGACACGCTGGTAAACAGTGTCATGAATGAAGATGTGTGAAGGGAGAGCAGTTTATGGTTTTCAGCTTGAAGCAGATCTGTAGGGGACATTATGGTATTTCTTGTGATCTTAGTCTGCTTAGCTGGTTACTGCATTTGGCTGTCTATTTTGAAATATTGAATTTATTATTTAAAGTCTATGGTCCTGAGCTGGCTTGGGATAGGGGGAAACATGGTGGCAAAATCTTCAATGTGACTTCTTGGGACCCGCAGGGGTGGACTATCACGTTCAAGCACAATTACTACAGACTTCCGGGATTGCAAAAGGTCGTATCAATGTGGCAAACACAAGATCATAAATTAATGTTGTAAATGAATGTTAATCTGTGTGTAGGGCTTGGCTGGTCTGACACAGGATTATTAAAACAAACTTAAAAGGATTACCATACTGGTGATGATGCTGTGTGTTTTGACAGCCGCACGCCGCCTTGGATAAATGGTGATTATAAGGTACGGAAAGCCAGTCTACCATAAACAGCCGTGTAATGCTATAAAGCTCTCGAGAAGCTGTTTTCTCTGCTCTCATTTTAACTGATGTCCTGAAAATATTCCTTCGTAAAACTCAACGCAAGACTTCAATTGCCTCCCTTGGGAATAAGTACATTTGTCTTGGTTCAGCCATGTGTTTCTAAGTGGGTAAGGCGCTGAGATTAATATGGCACCAAAACATGCTTAATGAGCTTCGAAGAGCATGACATCAACTTGCAGGAAAAGATGGAATAAAAGCAGAACAGTTCCGAGATATAAACGTAATTCAAATTGAGCGGGAAAGCAAGTCTTATATTCAAACTGCTCTAGTGCTCTTGTTTCCCGACCAATCTTTCTGTGGCATGTGTTTATAATCTAGATGGGCAAAGGATGTTTCACATTCAGATGTGGGAGGGACTAAGATAATGGTATAAAAACTATGGTTCCTGGGCGAGGTTGCAGGCCAGAGGTCATCTATGGTGATAAAAACCCCTTTCTGTAATAATGCATGTGTGATTAATTACTGAGGCAATATATTCCAGAGTTGTTGTTCCCCTATTTCCTGCACAAGCATAAGCATAAACAGTGCAAACACATCCCAGGAATCTTCTCATGAACTGGTAGAACATATCATTGTCTTTCACTTCATTGTAAGCAAGACATTGCAAAAATATATACGTAATAATTAAGGGTAATAATGTAGGATGCATTGAGGAGATAGGATTAAGAGTGTAGGGGCGAAGGGTTTGAGGCCGAGGGGGTTTAGGGTTGGAGATGTTAAGGGTGAAAGGTTAAGGGTGAAAAGTTAATGGATGAAGGGTGCAAGATTTAAGGGCGAAAGGTGGAGGGTGTACTTGTGAAGGGTTTAGGGGAAAAGAATTTAATGATGAAGGGTGAAGGGATTAATGATGAAGGGTTTAGGGATGAATAAATGAACGGTAAAGGGTGCTGGGTTTAGGGGTGAAGACTGTAATGATAAGGAGAGTTTGCAGTGTTTGGTGAAGATAGAGGTATTTAAAATATGAAATAAAGTATTACCAAAATTGTAAAACAATGGAAAGGTGAAAGTCATAAGGGAAATGTACAAATGATGAGATGATGATGATTTTCCATTGTGGGTAAGGCCCAATCTTTTCACTCCTATAGCTCAGGTCACTTCAGTTCCAGTCGTATATAAAAAATAAATTACTATAACTATTTATTATATGAAAAGTGCACTATTGAAAAAGCAGCACACGAGGGCTACAAATACGAATGGACAAGAAAACAAAAATATTTTTTAAATGCGGTATGTGGTCTGGGTTCCATTTTTTAACCTTCTTTTACCTTATGGTGCTTGTGAGCTGCTGAGAAAAACTAACATATGCAAACGTATGTGTAGAGGACGTTCATTCAGTAAAGTAATACATTCTGTGCATTGCTTTATGGAATCAATGGAGTCTCAATTTTTGCACAGTGGTAAAATTCTGCAGGCGACATCTAGCAAATACTGCCCTTTAGGACAAACAAAAATCAGCCGGGTCTTCTGTTGCTTGATGCACCAGAGAATTTTGGCGACTCAGATAATGCTGAATGTCTGCACTTCTGTGAAGAGAGTAATTTCGGAGGTTTATAAGATGACCTGATCATCAGCTCCTTCTCTGACTGTACCCATAAAAGGAATATCCCTTTCAGTCAAATTGCACCTAGTCTCCTCCACTGTGCTCATCAGGAAAACACTCTTCCTTAAAAAGTAGGTTGCAAAAGATGGCTGAATCCATATTATAGTCCTATCATCGTTACTATCGCAGCGAAGCCTATGCGAGTGGGAATGAGTTGTTTAACACATGAGACTCATTAAACTAAGGCCTGTGACACTCTATGTTTCTGTTTTTAAATGTTTAATTGTAATCCATATCTCTGTGCATATATATATATATATTTAGGCGAATGCCTTCGACTGCCTATCTATCACCCAATCATTTGTCCAATCATTGAGGCCTAGCAAGAAAGCATCTACAACCTCCAAGAAGTATCTACCATTAGAACACAAGACATCCTAGAGTAATTGGGCGTCTTAATTTTTTCTTGAAATACAGTCACTTTTCTAATGTGTTGATAAATTGCACATATGCATCATGTTCACTCCTCACTTTAAATAGTTGATTGATCTAAAATATTAGGAACATGATGCTCTCTTGTGTTGCTTTGACGTCTTGTATAAATAATTAATGCATATGTAAATGGATAAATTCAAGAATAAAATCACAATCAGAATCAAGAAATCTTCATGATCAGAAAGCACATTTTGTTCCGGTTTTGCGATCTCTTTCACAATCTGTGCTATCCCACATCTCTTATGCCACATTTAGATCCTGCATAAGTATTTACTTTGCAGTCTTCCAGGATTTTGTAAATTCATCTGAAACCACCTACTTCACAGCAGTATCATTTCCTGCTGCTGAATGTTCTGCTAGTGGAAAATTCATCAGCAGGCAGTCCCCAGTATCACGAGCTGAGGAAAGCGGCAGGGAATGTTTCTTGGGGTCACTGCTCCTTGAGAGGTTTGGGGTGGTGGCAGGAATACAGCAGGGAACTTGAAGGTGGACTTCCTGATGAAAGTGCTGAGAAGTTGGGATGGGGGATTGGGTCTTTGTCTAAAGGGACTCTGAAGTGGGGACATGGGATGGCTGCCAACTGGCTCCCATCCTCCCACTGATGTTTATGGCTGTCTGAGCTGCAGGAACAGTTTCCCGTTGACGCTAAGAGTTGCCTAAGCAGCTCCTTTTCGAGAAACATATAAAACTTTCTTGGTATTTTGTGAAGCTCATGAAGATTAAAGAATATCATAAAAAATACTACCTCAAATTTGCTAGGTGAATGGTTTCACTCCTTTGCTTCGTACAGCAGTTCTCACATCGACTAGCCCATATCTCATAGTGCCTACATCACCTAATATAAAACCTGAACCAACTCTCATCTTCCACCCTAAGATCCAGATCCCTTCCCATGCATACAATTTTTCATCACACAGACAACTTCAATAACCACACATTTCCATTTCTCTTTAAAATATGTGTTTATTCTTGTTTACACAAAAGCATCTAATTACCCATTCAGAGCCGGTACAGTAATATGACTCTACTCTGTTTCTAATTTAATGAAATTACAAGATTATGTATAATGTCAGTCTAGGATGATTACGAGATTCCATGTGCTAGTTTCCCCTGTGAACCAAAATATGATTGTAGCTTTCACATGATTTATGTTCAGGGTGTTTTAACTTCAGTATTTATGTGCTGTAGCTAAGAGACAATGGAGTCCACTCGTGGTGTGGTGCATCAAAGTGGTGTCAACTGAACAGAAGAAAGCACAAACATTTCTGTTCCACATCACCATATCATCATTTCTCTATTGCATTGTATTGCAACATTTATATAGTGCGTAGTATCACAAGGTGGGGCTATATAGGGCTTTTCCGCAGGGAATATATTGGTATTGCTTATGATTATAGTCTACTTAGCTGGTTACTGTACTTGGCTGTATATTTTGAGATATTTTATTTAAAGTTTCTGGGCCTGAGCTGGCCAGATCTCCCTGGATGAACTTTGTTACTACCATCCCATATCTGGTTGCCATTGTGAGATGTCAAAAAGCAATCATAGTATGTGACTTGTTGGGACCAGCAGTGGTGGACTGCAATGTTCAAGCACATTTACTACAGACTTCAGGGATTGCAAATGGTTGTATCAATGGGGCAAACACAAGATTACAAATGAATATTAGTCAGTGTGTAGGGCTTGGCTTGTCTGACACAGGATTATTTAAAAAAAAGCTTAAAAGGATTATCACGCGGGTATTGATGCTGTGTGTTTTGACAGCCGCACACTGCAGCCTTAGATAAATGGCGATTATAAGGTAAGGAAAGCTATTCTACCGTGAACAGCTGTGTAATGCTATAAAGCTCTCCGAAGCTGTTTTCTCTACTTTCATTTCAGCCATCCATATCACTACACTTACATGTGCTAGATAAATTGTGGTGGTGCCAAAGGACACCTCGCTTAATTCCTATGCACAGTTTATCTTTAGACAGCTCGCAGAATCTTAATCCCACTTTTATCCAAGTATTATAATATAACATGTGAACCATAGTTAGCAATGCAATAGGAATTTTCCAGTCAAGAAGTTGTTGCCAATAGCACCCATTCATCACTTTATCCAAGGTACCGTTAAGGTCCACAAACACGCAATGAAACTGGGTGTGAAGCTTCTTTGGTAGGATAGATTGTGAAAATGCCTTTGCATAACCTAGTTTGTCCGTTCAGAAAAAAATGTGTTTTTTGAACAAGCTATTTCGATGACTCAAAATTATTTTAGTGAAGTTCTTGATAGTCGTCCAGAGAATTGCCCATATAATTGTCTAGGTTGGATGCCCACCGCCTTGGATTTGTCTTGAATATCTTCCTTCCAAGCAATCTGGGCTAGGTGCAGTGAAAACTTTTGTATCTATTCTCCAGACTTACAGTACTATAATTTATATGTAATAGTCTCTACTTTTGTTTTTTTATCAAACAGGCTAGAGGGGGTAGTTCCTTCATGTACAACTCCTAACATAGTATGCCCAGTGTCTGACAATTACATTGATTCCTGGAGAATTATTTTTTATCAGGCTTCCCATTTGATACCCCTGTCTTCAAGGACATTACGAATGGCATTTTTTAAAACCACTTTCTTCCCATGAATCAGGAAGTTGTCATGCACGTGCTTGAACCTCTTGACTACACTTCACAACCTTTTTTATTTTTGTATGCTCAGAAAGGCTTTATTGTGAGAGCCAAAAAGGTAGTGTCATGCATTGAATTATAAACACTACAAAGTACAATATCATCCATAGTAAGAAAAATAGAAGTAAATCATAAATAGCAAATGCTGACCATCCAACAATTATACCAAAAGCCATTTTTAAAAATAATTTTGAATCTGTGAAAATGGGGAAGAAACCGAGAAGATGGGAGGGGAAGAGGGAATCTAACGAATAAAGGTGAGAAACATGCATATTCATATTAAATACTAAAAAACACTAACACATTGGGGGATTATAAATACAGGTAATCAAATATAATCTAACCATGTAGCAAAAAAACTATCTGAAATATTAAGTATATAGGGCCTCATTATGACCCTGGCGGGCGGCGGAGGCCGCCCGCCAGGATGCCGCCCTCCATAATACCGCTCCGCGGTCAGAAGACCGCGGAGGGTATTATGAGTTTTTCCCTGGGCTGCCGGGCGGTCTCCAAAAGACCGCCCGCCAGCCCAGGGAAAAACTCCCTTCCCACGAGGATGCCGGCTCGTAATCGAGCCGGCGGAGTGGGAAGGTGCGACGGGTGCTACTGCACCCGTCGCGTATTTCACTGTCTGCTACGCAGACAGTGAAATACTAGCGGGGCCCTCTTACGGGGGCCCCTGCAGTGCCCATGCCATTGGCATGGACACTGCAGGGGCCCCCAGGGGCCCCACGACAATCCTTACCGCCATCCTGTTCCTGGCGGGCGAGCCGCCAGGAACAGAATGGCGGTAAGGATTGTCAGAATCCCCTCGGCGGCGCAGCGAGCTGCGCCGCCTTGGAGGATTCTTAGGGGCAGTGGAAAACCGGCGGGAGACCGCCGGTTTTCCCGTTCTGACCGCGGCCAAAGCGCCGCGGTCAGAATGCCCAAGGGAGCACCGCCAGCCTGTCGGCGGTGCTCCCGCCCCCGTTGGCCCTGGCGGTTCTCTACCGCCAGGGTCATAATGAGGCCCATAGTCCATAAACAGAGGAAAAGGTGACTTCGAGTTTTCAGATAATCTCCAATCAGTAGCTGATAGCTGTTGAATGCTGTCATCCAAAAAAATCATGAGGTAACCAAAATAGATCACTGTTAACCTGATAACCACTAGATAACATGAAAGCTCTATCTAATCTACGATGAGAAGAAACACAATACCAAAAAGCTTTGTGTTATATATTGGAACATTAACAACAATTTGTTGAAAAGCACCAGCAAGTAACAAATCCAACATTCTATTTTTAGAAAGTACAGGCGCATCATTAGCATCAATTAATCTTCCAAGAAAAAGGAAAACAATCCTAAAAGGATATTTAGTGTGGAAAAGTGCATTCATTTGATTACACACCTGTGCCAAAAGGGAAAATTATGTGGGCACTAAAATAACATGTGCATTAAATTAGTGATTGCTTTTTTGCAGAACCAACAATTAGCACCAGTGTTCTGGGAGAACTTCGAAAGGGATGGAGTTATAACCTGTTATAGAGGAAAAATAGAAAAATAGAGTTTGTGTTGTGTTACCCGCTCTGGAAGTATTATAAATTTCTCCCAAAGTGTTTAACATTTGAATCTCAAAGAATTAATAGGGGAAAAGATCTTAGAAGCTTTTACAGTGTAAGTTAACAGATCTAACAAATCCCAATCCTAAGAAACTGAAGTATTCAGATCATCTAAAGAAAGAAAGACATCTAGTACTATATTTATCAAAAGGGTAAATCAAGGACTTGAAAAGACTTAGGATACTAAATACTTCTGATATCGTAGGAATGCGATTGGTGCATTATTGTGAAACAAATAAGCAAACCAAACTATATTTTGATCTCTCCAAGACTATCAGAACAATAATGTATTCCTATGCTTGATCAATTTATCATATTGCAAAGAGGAGTGCAAAAAAAGCATTGTGTGACATTTCATGTGGGGAAGAACAAGGTTTTAATGAAAGCAAAGTATGTTTAAAAAGTGGGGACACCACCAAATGAGGAGGAGATGTAAAAGAGACAATGTCCTGTGGAGTAAAGGAGAAGAGCAGTAACTGTTTCATTTCCAGCAGTAAGGGAGAGAAAATGGAGGAACCAGCTTGAAGCCAGAAGACTGCTTGTCGTAAACCAAAGGCTTGATGATACAGATGAAAATCCAGAAAGTTCACCTCACCCTCCAACTTAATTTTTTTGAGTTTAGATAACTATATTCTTGATTTTTAATTCATCCTCAAAACTTTGGAGAGAATAGAGCCAGTTTAAAAAAAACAAAAAAACAAGTTGGAATCACGCACTGTTATGGTGGATAGTATATATGTACAACAGCATAGGGGAACTCATCATTTTAATGTAATCAAGGTATCTCCACCAAGCGAGAAACAAGGGATTGCAAGAGATTAGCAAATATTAGATTTTACTCAAACCCTTGCTTACGTTGATATGCTCTGCATCAGGAACAGTATTACTAAACCAAATGACTAGGTATTTAATCTTAGAGGAATTCCAGTGAAATCCAGAGGAGGTAAAATAATGCATTTATTAAGGGGAAGTACCTCAGATTTTTCAGGGTTACTTTTATAGCCAGCAACTGATGAAAAAGATAAGATTTCCATAAGAAGAGTTGCCAAAGTACTATCAGGATTTAAAATAAAAAAATATATCATCCACATAGGCTGTGAACTTTAACTGTGTATCCTCATAATAAATACCCAAAATCAATGGGTTGTGTTGAATAGTGAAAACATTGTTTAAGTTCCAAGACAAATAGTAGTGGCGATAAAGGACAACCCTGACACCTTCTTTATTGTAGAGTAAAATAAGGGGACGCCTGTCCAATAATTAGGACTGAGGC
This sequence comes from Pleurodeles waltl, assembly GCF_031143425.1. Classification (NCBI taxonomy): domain Eukaryota; kingdom Metazoa; phylum Chordata; class Amphibia; order Caudata; family Salamandridae; genus Pleurodeles; species Pleurodeles waltl. The sequence continues at coordinate 420,565,924 of NC_090442.1, forward strand.
TCCAGGGGAAGCGTATAATAAAGAAGTCAGTAAAATCAATTGAGGCTCAAACCATGCCACTGTAGAAAATAAAGCAGAAATTCCCATTGAATTATATTAAAGGCTTTCTCAGCATCAATTATTATAGCTGCTAAAGGATACTTGAATGATGTGGATGTTTTTCACGACATAAAGGAATAGACGTATTATCGGAAGCCAATCTACCTTTCGCAAACCCTGCCTGTTCCTTCCCAATCAATTGTGGTAAGAGAGCGTCAAATAATAATGCTAATACTTCAGCACAAATCTTATCATCTATAGAAGAGATATGGGGCAATAGTTCTTACATAATGTGTAATATTTACCTTCCTTGGGAATAAGTCAAATAGTAGCCTCCTGGAATGTACCGGTCTGCAAGTCTGAAGGAGAAAAGAAATTAAAGACTTGTAGCAATTTAGGTATTAGTAGGTTAGAGAGTGAAGGAAAAAAAATCAAAAGGACATCCATGTGGAACAGGTGTTTTGCCTTTCTTTAGAAGACCAAGTGCATGGAGAACTTCTTGTTAATAGATATCCATTTCCAAAGCAGAAAAGTCAAGTTGGATATTTTCTAGTTTCGGGATTTGTTGTAAACAGGGCATAAATGAGAGTCTTGTGGTGAGGTTTCTGGTGAATAAAGGTCAGTGTAGAATTTCACAGTCTCTTGTAAAATATCCTCAACTCTAAACAATGAAACACCTTCAACATTAGCTATAGATGCAATATGAGAACATTTTTCTGGGTCTCGAGACAATTAGCCAAGAGTTTACCAGCTCTATTTTTGCCCCTGTAGTACAGAGCATTGCTCTTAAGCAATATAGAGGAATCCCTCTTCTTAGAAATGTTGTTAAATGGTAATTTGGCCTTAGTTAACTGTTGTAAAGTATCTTGAGAGTTTGAAGAGTAAAATTGGGCCACTAAAGTTTTAATAGAAGACGGTAACTCTTTATGCTCTGTGTCTTCTATGCTTTTTATGGGGAATTCAATGATAAATCCCCATGCAGCGGCCCTAAATGTATTCCATAAAAGTTGTGGGGATCCTCAGGGGATTCATTAAGTTAAAAAAAACATTTGTAAAGGAGAGAAAGGAAGAAGAAAAGTGTGTATCTTGAAGTAAAGAGTTGTTACATTTACATATATTTGGCTTAGTAGGAAACAAGTTTAGATCTGTGATCAATGGGCCATAATCCCAAAGATCAATGTGGCCAATAGCAGCAGCACAAAGCATTGTGACAAACGTTTACTCAAAAAGATATAGGGGCTCATTACGAGTTTGGAGGTCGGTCGAGCCGACTGCCAAACTTGCGGGGATCAGGTGGGCGTCACCATGGCTGCCATACCCTCTGTCATATTACAATGTTCCCACCGAGCTCACCAGTGGGAACATCATAATATGACGTTCCCACCGGTCAGCCCGACAGGAACAGTTCTACAGTATTGGTCTCAGCTCCCTTAAGTTAGCCGAGGCCAATAGTGTAGCACTACAGCACCCTCAGAATGGTGCTGGCAGGGGGCCACTGCACTGTGTTTCCACCAGCCTTTTCAAGGAGGGGTCCCTGCCATGAAAAGGCTGGCATAAACTGGCCTGGTGATCAGTGCGGCAGCACTGAACTCAGCACCACCATGGCTGACCACGAATCCGACTGCTGTCAGCACGTCGGTAACCATGTTCCTGGTGGGGAGGGCAGTGTCCTGGTGGTCTGACCGCCAGGGTCATAATGTGGCAGTGCAGTGGTCCGACCACCACCGCAGCACTGGAAGTCCTACGACTGCAAATGTCATAATGAGGCTTATAGTCTAACCTAGTAAGTGAGCCACGGAAAGGAATACAATGTGTAGTCTCTAGATGAAGGGTGACATAATCTCTAACAGTCAAGTAGAGCGGTGTGGGATATAGTTGAACAAAATTGTTTGTGCATATTGTGTGGTACAAATCAAACTGAAGACTGTTGGTGTAGAAAAGGGATACTAATCTGATTACAATTTCCTCCTAAAATACAATAAGAATCATCATACTGAAGACACTTTTGTTGAATTTCAGGTCAAAAATTATTATCTACTTGAGTTGGACCATAAAAGTTAATCACTGTTATCTGAATTTTGTTAACTAGGAAATGAGCTTCAATCCACCTGCCCTCAGTGTCAGTTTCTTGGGATAATATAGTGAGATCTAGTTTTTTATTTCATAAAATAACAACTCAATTTTTCCTATTTAGTGTAAGGGACACCAAGACGAAACCATCCTAACTAAGTTTAAGTTGTAAAGCTTCGCTTTCTGTATGGTGATATACTTATAATAAAACAACATGAAGGTTTTATCTAGCTAAGTGAGATAGATCTCTCTGTCATTTGATGGGATTTATAAAGCCTTGAACATACCATGATAATACTCTGAATGATATTTTAATATACACACATAGAATCTGAAACCAGTCCTCAAAAACGTATGCATGAATTAGAAGGGAGATCAAAAACAGTCCATGGACGGCACAAGGTCTAAAGAAAAGAATGGCTAGGAAAACGAAACAGAGGAGAGATAGAAAAAGAAGAGTTAAGAAACTAAGAGCAAAGTAGATAACATAAAAAAACTAGAGACAGTACATATCGAACACTGAAATACTGTACCTTGAATGGATGACTAAAAAGAGGAGGGGGTGATGACAACAGAAGAGTGCAGAGGGCACATCCACGAAGCCAAACACGCCAATGATGGAGCAAAATGAAAGAAATTATGAAGACTGAAAAAAATCATAAAACCAGTTTCAGGGATGCTAAAAACAGAGACAAACAAAAGGAATTAACATACAAACATGCTGTCATTGAAAAACATAGGAAAAACTGAATATTATGACTTAAGACAACCATTTAGAATCCGTGTTCAAAGGGAAAACCAAAGAAATGTTAAAGATTAGTATAGTAACAGTCTCAACAGTGGGAGGGTCCAGCAGTCTCCTTGTATCAGGCACGTGTTTGGATGGAGTTCCTGAGCTTCATGGGGTCTTCATAGGTTATAGTGTTATTTTGGTATGATACTTTGAAGGAACAGAGGTGAAACAATCCATAATGTGCTCCTAAAGTATGTAGCACTGGTCAAAGTTCGGGAATTCTTGTCTTCCAATGAACGTGGCTTTAAAATCAATTATAAGCAGATTGTAATCTACTGAGGGATATACATTTGTGACTCAGTTTATTTTAAAGTTAGTGTTACAGTTGCAAGACTCAATAACGTAATAAAGAGGTTACTGTGCAGTAAAGCTGTGGACACAAAGCGGAGTATATATTCAGAACTGGTGCTATATTTTTCATGAAAACACTACACACATGTTTAGACTATTTACTAGGGGTGACTACAGATAAAGACACAATAGTAGTAGAAGCACCCAAAAGATCTCTGACTTTTTCAAACTGAAGGTAGTGGTAGGCACAAAGTTTGTGGGAGTGCCGTTTGAAGGGAGGAATGATCAACCTTTTCGACCCAGTAGGATTATGTGGTTCCTCTGGGTTTACCCTCTCGCCCCGTTGTTTTACTGTTTACATAATTTTGCGTGCTCACCTGCAGCACAAACCTTGAGGTGTCAGATGTATTAAGACAACACCCAGATCCTGGTAGACAGAGAAGATGATCACTTGGCTAACATGCTGATATCACTTGATTGCTATTTATGTCTCAAAGCAAGTAAAATAGATATTTTGTGCGTAGGTCCAGTAAAACCCTGAAAAGTTCCTTTGGGCTTGATGAACATGATAGTACTCCTTTGTTAGTTCAATCTGTCAAGATTCTGGGCTTACTTTTCACTCCTTAGTGGGTTTGACATTCATGTTGCAGCTCTGACTAAATGAGCACATCACCATCTTTAAAATCTCTTTAGGGAGTGTCTGTTACTTGTGGCAAATTGAATTTTGTTAAATCTAGCCATGGTGTTCAGCTACACACATTAATATCTCACCGGGGTATAGAAAAATAGGTAGGAAGTGCAGAACCTTGCAATCTGTATTACATATGGTGGGAAAAACTGAGATCTTGAATGATAGCACACAGTGAATCCGTGGGTGGCTTTTAATCAAAGATTGATTCTCTTTGGAGCTTTATATAGAATCTAAAAAGCTCTGCAGGATGTAGTTCCAAAATAGTGTTGTCAGAATATTCTCCCACATAATATTGTGTTCTAAATTTAGCCAGTCAAAATAGTTGTAGTTGATAAATAGATATCCCACACTCAGTGGAATGACGTTTATGCAAATGCCATTTGGGACACAATATTTATGACAAACAATGTTTCTGTCTGTTCTGACATACAACCCCCCTTATTATGTTCTGACATACAACTCCCTACAAAGCTTTGAATTCCAGAAAAAGTCAGAACCTGGTACACATCAGATGATCAAAAATGGATGAGTGCGAGGTTGCAACATGCTCCCTTTGGAGGCAGGCTGGTCCATGCGGCAGGTACTACTCTTTAGAACGCGTTGCTTCATTGTTTAAAGCATGCAGCTTCATATTACACTTCATAACAAATACACAAATTATGGGCAAATAAATTGGATTATAATACCATTTACTCTGGCAAACGTGAATATTGTCTGAGATGCATGGAATCTGTTTTGATTGAATGCATTTTTTGTTGCATGAATTCTTTGAAGCTCGACTTTGATTTGGCATTGTGCAGACTCACAAATACACACAAACTCAAATACAAGTGAACGCTTTGGAAAACTCAACTTTAGTTGACAACTGTTACAGGATCGACGGTGATAAACGTGGGTGCGGCCTTCGTTTATGAACATAAACCACCATTCCAATATCATACCAGAAAAAAAAACAAATCATAGGAGAGCTCGTCAGTGTATGAAATTAACAAAAACAGATTTTATGGGACTGCACCGCTGTGCTTCAGTTCTACGTGAAGTTATCTAACTCGTTATTACTCCCCTGGCATGCATCCCATAAGGAAATTATTTATTACAAAAGAGGAGATTATTTTCTCAAAACATTGTCAAACAGAGGCATGTTCCAGTTACTCACAAGCCTACAATAATGTGGGATATTCTCATGAAATGTCTCCGTAGAGCATGAATCACACAGAAAATGAAATTACCATTTGCAGTTGCTTCCTGAAGTTGTTTTAAAGACACTGCCTACAGTGTCTCTTCACACAACCCAGGGGCTACATTACATACACCAGCAGAGAAGGCATTGATTTTAAGTGTGTTTGGCACTAGTATTTGTATTGAATATAATATCATAATTCAGCATGTTGTATTGCTCGGTGTTATGGAGGATTATATAGTCCTCTGTGTTGTTGTAGGAATATGTTGTCTTGCGTACAACATCTGATGTGGGTTACTGATTCATTCACAGTATATCTTCCTTTCAGTCCGTGATCCATTTTGACTACTTCTTTGGTGGAGATCTATGAAATTATTCTGTGTTAGGAAATCTGGCTTTTCTGCGTGGTCACCCCGTATTTTTTTTAACGTTTTTCTTATATTTGTGCTAGCTTTAAACCTCTGTGCACATTAACCATGCTATCGAATGGTAAAGTGCCTGTACTCCCCCTTTAAATATGGTTGAAATAGCATATTCCTAATTTGGATATTTCACTTACCAATAGGTCCTCAAAGATACAAAATGTGCCAAGGGGCGTAAGTTAAATGCCACTACAGTCACATTGTAAAAGATGACTTCTGCCCTACAATTGTAGCATAACTGTGGGACTTTAAACACTGCAATTCGATCCATCAAAATAAACTGCTTTGACAAGTTAAAACCTCCCTTTTAAATATTAATAACTCATCCCTATTTAGGCTTTGGAGCCCACAAGGCAGGATGCATGGTATTTAAAAGTAGGACATGTAGAAAGTTAATGTTAACATGTCTTTTCAGTGACTTGCACCCAAAGCGATGTTTCACTGTGGCAGGCCTAGCTGTCCTCTGTAGAAAATCAGAGTACAAATTAAAATCCTAATATTGTATTTTGGGAATGGAACTAGCTAGAAAAATAAATAAACAGTTATCTTGAATAGGTATTAAAAATCCAATTCAATGGGGAAAATCAGATTTTTAAACAATATTACAGAAATGTAGCTTTTAATAGGTTACCTTTTCCCTGCCTGAAGTGCCTGGGGGCTAATTTGCTTATGCTCTCAGTCTTCTCCCAGCCAGTGATTAGTATGTCAACATGTGTGCAAAAGGTGTAAATGCATCCCAGGAGAAAATAGTAGAATGACCTGAATTGGAAGATGTAAGGAAATGCCTCCTTGGCATGGTTACCCCCTGACATTTTGCCTTTGCTGATGCTAAGTTATGACTTGAAAGTATGCTGGGACCCTGCTAACCAGGCCCCAGCACCAGTGTTCTTTCCCTAAACTGTACCTTTGTCTCCACAATTGGCACAACCCTGGCACCCAGGTAAGTCCCTTGTAACTGGTGTCCCTGGTACCAAGGGCCCTGATGCCAGGGAAGGTCTCTAAGGGCTGCAGCATGCCTTATGCCACCCTAGAGACCCCTCACTCAGCACATGCACACTGCTTCTCAGCTTGTGTGTGATGGTGGGGAGAAAATGACTAAGTCGACATGGCACTCCCCTCAGAGTGCCATGCCAACCTCACACTGCCTGTGGCATAGGTAAGTCACCCCTCTAGCAGGCCTTACAGCCCTAAGGCAGGGTGCACTATGCCAAAGGGGAGGGCATAAGTGCATGAGCACTATGCCCCTACAGTGTCTAAGCAAAACCTTAGACATTGTAAGTGCAGGGTAGCCATAAGAGTATATGGTCTGGGAGTTTGTCAAACACGAACTCCACAGCACCATAATGGCTACACTGAAAACTGGGAAGTTTGATATCAAACTTCTCAGCACAATAAATGCACACTGATGCCAGTGTGCAATTTATTGTAAGATACACCCAGAGGGCATCTTAGAGATGCCCCCTGAAAACATACCCGACTTCCAGTGTAGGCTGACTAGTTTTTGCCAGCCTACCACACACCAGCCATGTTGCTGGCCACATGGGGAGAGTGCCTTTGTCACTCTGTGGCCAGGAACAAAGCCTGTACTGGGTGGAGGTGCTTCTCACCTCCCCCTGCAGGAACTGTAACACTTGGCGGTGAGCCTCAAAGGCTCACCCCTTTTGTTACAGCGCCACAGGGCATCCCAGCTAGTGGAGATGCCCGCCCCTCCGGCCACTGCCCCCACTTTTGGCGGGAAGGCTGGAGGAGATAATGAGAAAAACAAGGAGGAGTCACCCACCAGTCAGGACAGCCCCTAAGGTGTCCTGAGCTGAGGTGACCCTTACTTTTAGAAACCCTCCATCTTGTGGATTGAGGATTCCCCCAATAGGATTAGGGATGTGCCCCCCTCCCACAGGGAGGAGGCACAAAGAGGGTGTAGCCGCCCTCAAGGACAGTAGCCATTGGCTACTGCCCTCCCAGACCTAAACACACCCCTAACTTCAGTATTTAGGGGCCCCCAGAACCTAAGAAACTAGATTCCTGCAACCTTAACAAGACGAAGGACTGCTGACCTGAAGCCCTGCAGGGAAGACGGAGACGACAACTGCTTTGGCCGCAGCCCTACCGGCCTGTCTCCCAACTCCGAAGAAAACTGCAACAGCGACGCATCCAACAGGGACCAGCGACCTCTGAAGCCTCAGAGGACTGCCCTGCAACCAAGGACCAAGAAACTCCCGTGAACAGCGGCCCTGTTCACCATCCTGCAACTTCTTTGCAACAAAGAAGCAACTTTAAGGACTTCACGTTTCCCGCCGGAAGCGTGAGACTTTCTACGCTGTACCCGACACCCCCGGCTCAATCTGCGGAAAACCAACACTACAGGGAGGACTCCCCAGCGACTGCAAGCCCGTTAGTAGCCAGAGTTGACCCCCCTGAGACCCCACAGTGATGCCTGCAGAGGAAATCCAGAGGCTCCCCCTGACCTCGACTGCCTGTACCAAGGGACCCGACGCCTGGAACCAACACTGCACCCGCAGACCCCAGGACCTGAAGGAACCGAACTTCAGTGCAGGAGCGACCCCCAGGCGACCCTCTGCCTAGACCAGGTGGTGGCTACCCCGAGGAGCCCCCCTGTGCCTGCCTGCATCATTGAAGAGACCCCCGGGTCTCCCCTTTGCTTTCAATACAAAACCCGACGCCTGTTTGCACTCTGCACCCGGCCGCCCCTGTGCCGCTGAGTCTGTACTTTCTGTGCCTGCTTGTTTCCCCCCCGGTGCCCTACAAATCTCCCCTGGTCTGCCCTCCGAGGACGCGGGTACTTACCTGCTGGAAGACTGGAACCGGGGCACCCCTGTTCTCCATTGAAGCCTATGCGTTTTGGGCACCTCTTTGACCTCTGCACCTGACCGGCCCTGAGCTGCTGGTGTGGTAACTTTGGGGATGCCTTGAACCCCCAACAGTGGGCTACCTTGGACCCAACTTTGAACCCTGTAAGTGTTTTACTTACCTGTGAACTTAACAATTACTTACCCCCCAGGGAACTGTTGATTTTTGCACTGTGTCCACTTTTAAAATAGCTTATTGCCATTTTTGTCAAAACTGTACATGCTATTGTGATTATTCAAAGTTCCTAGAATACCTGAGTGAAATACCTTTCATTTGAAGTATTACTTGTAAATCTTGAACCTGTGGTTCTTAAAATAAACTAAGAAAATATATTTTTCAATATAAAATCCTATTGGCCTGGAGTAAGTCTTTGAGTGTGTTTTCCTCATTTATTGCCTGTGTGTGTACAACAAATGCTTAACACTACCCTCTGATAAGCCTACTGCTCGACCACACTACCACAAAATAGAGCATTAGAATTATCTCTTTTTGCCACTATCTTACCTCTAAGGGTAACCCTTGGATTCTGTGCACACTATTTCTTACTTTGAAATAGCATATACAAAGCCAACTTCCTACAGAAGAGATGACTCATTTGAACCACACAGAATAGGCAGGGTAGGGATTGTGAGCATCCTTTTTGACATTACAGTGTCATATTCTGCTGAATTGTCACATTAAAATCATACTTAACTAGTCTGCTGGGTTTAAACATAACACTGGGGTCACACATAAAAGGAAGAGAACAGGATGCCAAGACAGTTCGTATGTGTTCACTGTCTGGTTGCTGGAAAACCCCACTTTTGTTCTACTAGACTTCTGTCTCTGGATTTATTGGAGGTATGTTAGCTGCTTCAAACTGCCACTTCCCACACACACACACAGCCCACAGAGCCCATGTTTAATGTGGCCTAATATGTTTGCCATCTTAAAAATGCCCAAAGTGGGTAGGGTTGGTTCCAGGAACTTTTTCCCTATTGGTTAGGGCACCCCCAAGAATCATTTCCACCCACTAGCTAGGTCCAGGCATAAATGTGGCATTTCCAGGCACCCACTTCAGAATCTCTTGTCTTGGACCTGAGGAAGAACAGAAGAGGTCTGGATCTGCCGCCTGTGACCTTGAAATAGCCCTCAGGGACTGGACCTGCTCTCGCGTGTACCCAGGACAAATAAGTGGACTACAAGGATCATAATACTGATCTCCTGTTCAGGTTACTGGGACACAACAAGCTGCACGAGATCCAGTTGACCAATGGCAGGTGGACCTAGACTGGATACTGCTGTTAGCCCCTACCTGATACCTTGTGAGACTCTAATTGCCTCCCCTGAAGTCCTGGGCACCTTGGAAGTGTGCTTTTGTCGTGGATTTGGACTTAAGGACTAAAGGCCTTATTTATATATTGACAGATGGAGTTTACTCTATCAGGATGATGGAGTAAATAACTCTGTCGTCCTCAATGAGTCCCTGTCTGACAAATTTAGATATGACTGCCATTCATTGGTCATTTCTAAAGCAGTGGCAGGAACCAACATCACAGTTTTTCCATCAATGTTTACTTAAGTTTGATACACTACTCTGCCAACATGACCGAGCTGTCCATCAAACTTATTTTGTTTTTTCAAAAGGAAACCCTGAGCCGGGGTTTCCTTTTTGAAAATAAAAAAAAATGTCCTCATCACCAAGGAAGTTATCTCCCATGGCTAGGGAGCATTAGACAATTTTTACTGACCCATATCATCTAAATTAGGTGGGTAGACATAGAGGTCATCCTCTGATGTCCCTTAATTTGGCCCTTGTACCTGGGCCCCAGTTTATTGCCACAACTGACTATCTTTGCCACTTAATGCTTTTTGGCGTTATTCCTACTTAACATTTTAAAAATTAATTTCTCCGGTTTCTCTGGAGTTTTATTATGTTGGTGTGATTTTTATCTATTAAACTGTACTCTAATTTTCTAATTTGGTTTAGGATTTCTACTTTTTTGCATTTTCACTTTATTACTGTTTTGGTACTGCATGAATACTTTACACATTACCCTAGCTTAGGCCTGTCTGTTCTGTGGCATAGCTACCAGAGGATTGAGCTCTGGTTAATTTAGTAACTTTAAGGGTTCACCCTGGCAAGAGTTGTGACTATTCCTTGAGTCGGATATTCACCCACCCCAATTAATAATCCAATTTCTTGTAATCCAATAATATGAAAGCATGTTGTGTCAGTTTTAATAAAGTGCAATAAAATAATGGGTATTTACCTAGACTTTTTCCCCTTTTTTTAATATAGTATAATTTTTTTAATACTCAAATATAAGTGATGAGACTGTATTAAATACATATATTTTCCATTAATTGCAAACCAATTATTTTCCATATTTGGCACCTAAATAGAATTGAAGCACTGTTTTGCACTCTTTGCTATACCACTCTCAACAAAAGTAGACGTTGGTCCTTTTGATTTGTTTGATATCCAATGGTATGCAGCTAGTTATCTAAAATTACACCCTTTAACTAGTCTTGACCTGCTTTTGGGGGCGGGTAATACTTCATCTGTGTTGCAATATTGTAGCTACTCATTTCTTACCATGCACCTCTGGTGGGAATATCCCCGGTTGGGGGGAGGTGGGGCTCTATTTTGAATAAGGACTGTGCATGTTTTCAGGAATGCACCCACATTGTCCCCCCAGAGTGACCCACATTTAGCAAGACGCAAGGTCAATCAAGTGCACGCTGACCAACGGGAAGTGACGTTGGCTGTGCATGTTATGTATCCCTCGTGCGTCTGTACAGCATTAGCATCACAATCCGAGCTGTGACAGCTAGTACTGACTGGCAATTGTCCTGTCATTCTCAGCAGCATCTTACGAGTAAATGGCCACAGAAAAGCAGCGCCTTTTCATTTGACTTGGTTTATAGCGGAGATAAAGGCACCATTACATCTGTCTATTATCAGAGACAGCGGATGGGGTCAAAACCAGGGCGACTATCTGGAGCTGCTAAGTGAAGGGTCATGTAAACAAAGAGAGCACTTGCACATCGCTGATAAGAAGGTTTAAATAAACTTGCGCTTCTAATATCTTATGACAAAGCAACCTTTATTTTATGCCACTACAGACATATAAACGCACTACAAAAAAGCGAAACCTGCAGTATTGGTTGTCCTTGGGATTCAGCGATTCAAACATATTATAAAGGTGTCTGAGGCAAGGTGTTTTTGTTGCAAGGAATGGAATTTCTGTGGCACTCAGCCTACACACCCCCACAGTTAGACCTTCAATCTCACACGCTCGTCTTCTGAGAGAAGGCTTTAGCACGAACTAGGAGCCCCCCAGGAGCCTCAATAACATCAGAGAGAAAGGATTTGCTGAGTCCAAACATGTGCCTTTTTGAGATGATAAGGCAGCATATCAGTTTACACACATGATGACCCCTAATCTCTGCGAAAAAAAGCCTCAAACTCTGCCTCTGCCAGTGTGAGTTACCCAAGTACACTTTTTGATTTACGGCACTGGGAGAAGGACACGTTTTCTGCTGCCTCAGTGCAAGAAAAGGGAGACTTCTATCAGCCTGGTCTCCTGCATGTGGAGGATGCTGAACATCAAAGCTGTCTAATTATGTTTCCAACTCATTCCATTTGCCTTCACTATCCTACACTCACCTTCTCTCTTTTTTAGGGTCGAGCTTGTGTCGCTCGCACTTGCGCATGTGTTTCGCTTGTGAGATGCTTTAGGAGTCAGAAAAGGTCTCGGATCCCCGTTCATGTCACGTCAGTGTCTTTCATTGGTTCATGGGCTTGCCTGTTAAAATCTGCTTGCTTTCATTAGTGGAAGGAACGCATACATCATGCCTTTTCCGGTGGCTAGCCCTCCTCGAGCGCAGCGACCAAGTACTGAAAACATGTGAGACTCGCTGTTTCCTATCCGGTTTGTGGACTACTTTTTATCTTTTGTTCGTAGCACGATCTCGCTTGGCAGAAGTCGAGCGCTTTGCATAACATCGACGATGTTACATAGTTAATTGCACTTTTGCTGGTTACGTAGATAATTGCACTTTTGCCAATAGGTTTCATTACGAGTGAACTGTAGCAGCGCCATCGCGCTGTTTTTTTCTTTCACTGTGGAAAGAAAAATCTACCTGGGAGTTTACAAGTGCTAATAGCTGTAACTCGGAGAAATGCGAGACCCTAGTTTTTCTTACCAAGGTTAGACATTTTTTTTCCAGGCCCTGAGATCAGCCAGATTTCGCGTTCCTTTACCAGTTAAAAAAGTAATTAGATAGAAATATCAAAAGAGCCGTTTCGTTCTTAACTGCAAACTATTTGGCTGGACGAGTGCGGCTTTGAAGAAGATAAGAGGCCTGATGTTCATGTTTGGTTCGAAATATGTCGTGGGTTCTGCTACTTCGTTTTAATTTAAACAGAAAGCGAAAAGTTTAACATGCAAGTGATCGAGAGCGTGTTAAAAGCCTAGTAAATGAAAAAGATCTCATTAAACATGGATGGTCCCTCTCTCCTCTGCCGCGGCTCTCTTGATCAGGCTGTAATGAACGTAAATTGACTGGCCGCCTGCTCTTTGCTTTGAAAATTCAGCGGTTCACCTCCTGCACCGGAACCAGTTTGTCTCGAGCCTTTGACCTTTTTTGCGCCTTCTCCTGGCCCAGCCAAGCTACAGTCAAGTAGTGCACTATGTTGCGGGTGGATGGGCAGTAGGATGCGCCTTTGGCAACCCGTGTCCTCATTAACACCAGTGGACTTGACACCATAAATAATGTTCAATGTTTTCCATTGTTCATAAGTCGCGCTAAAGTGCTTAGCATTGAAGTCAGCACGTTTCAAGACGCTCCCCATTTTTGTCAGGTAAATTGAGATACAAGAGAAACCTAATTTGTGCCGACAGGATTATAGTTCAGGTTTTCTAGTTTGCAGTTTCTATTATAGCCTCCACACTGCATTTTTAACATTACTAATTTGGCTATGATTTATTATAGATCTAGGAGAGTCAAGCAACTTCAGCATAGACTTCTGCTGAAACTCACTTGTATTCGTTTAAGAAACCCTACACTAGACCACACCATATGAGAGGAGTATATAACATCGAGAGTATTTTGGAAATCACAATTTCTAATGTATGACAGTTTTATTTTCAACATAGCAATTACTAGAATCGCAGCCAACACAGGGATGGTGGACTGCTGGTGTCAGCAGACTGCGTCTTAAAAAAGAAAATAAAGCATTTTTTCATTTTTAGGCCAACCTTACATGTGCTCTGGCCTGTTGTAATCTATATGTGGGCTTTTAACTATGCCCGCCCATCACTATCACTGGTTCATGGGCTTGCCTTTCAAAAATCCTTTGTCATCATTGGTAAATGCTTTAAATTTGTCCCTCCTTGGGGCAGTTTTGTTACCGCATTGGCTATCGACTCTGTTACATGGATAACTGCACGATTGCCGATACGTTTGACTGTGAGCGAACATATTTTTCCTTCTGTGTCTCCCCTTCATGCTCATGCTCATGGCAGCCGTGGCTCTTTGATTGGGCCTGCATATGTCAAATGTACTTTTCATTTTCAATTTATGTGGCAAGAAAAGTCCAGTTAGGAAGTTACAACGCTAATAGCTCTAACTCGAACAAACGCGAGACCCATTGCATTGCAAATGCTTGTCTTACTCTTATTGGGACATTCCTGCCTTCCCGTTTGTCACTATTTTTCTATCCCCTGTTCTCCCCTTTCAACCTTTCTTTCCTTTGGCCTTGGTGAAAGTCAGATGATAAAAAATAAGTCTGGGTCCCCAGCAATGAGTGCCAGAGCCTACTACATACACAAATTAAGCAGCAGATTCAAGGCTTTGGATCGATAGCTGGGTGACTGCCTGCCAAGGTGTTGCTCCTTTGACTAGTCAAAGTTGACTTGTCACCAGAGTGACTACCATGCTCTCCCAAAACCTTATGCCTACGTTTTCTATCCACCTGTGATGATTTGGGTCATAGCAAGTAGTCAGAGACAATATTTGTATATGTGTTAATACAGTTCTCTTTATTCTTCATAAATGGCAGAACAGAAACTGTGGTGGGGAATAATAGCATGTCTGAATCTTTCTTCCCTTTGAGATGCCTGTGGAGGATACCTTGTCGCCGGTCCCTTGGAAGAAACAAATTATAAGCAGGTCAATGTCAAAGTGCTTGACAAGACTATCTACTCACCTGGACCACGCCTGTGGTGAACTGTTTAGTTCGCCATTGACTGGTTTGTCCCAATGATTTGCTGGTATAAGTCCCTGGGTGCAACTCCTAAAGCGCTCCTGAGTGCCTCTCACACCAAACCACAAAAGTGACTCTGACTGAAGAAAAAAAAGGAACATAACAAACAAATTTCTATTTGAAAATTGCCTGCCCTCCCGGTGTGATGCAACCTCTCTGACTTTGTCCCATCAATTTCCTTTCTTCACCCCGACCCGCCTTAACCCAACCCTGCCCCTGGCCACACATCTGTGTTAGCCACGGTTCTCCTGGAGCGTGACTGGGAGAGTCAGCCCACTGGTAGGGTAGGGTTCCTTAGTAGTCACATCTCTCAGGGATGGTGAGTCCGCTCCCGTTTCCTCTCTGCAGCGCCCAGTTTCTTTGGTCCAGTCCTTGTCTTGATTTAGAGGCTCTATCCCGCTTGCAGACCTTGGAAATACTGCGTCTTCCTTGAAGTTGGCGTCATTCCCCCGTAACTCTGCCCCCATACACATTGACCACGACGTCCCAAGATCCTCCAACCTTTCTTTACTCTGGGTTCTCACACTGGCCCACTCTTCTAGTCCCGCCCCCCCAGCTGTAGAATAGTCTGTCTTAAAGGGGTAGTATCCATCCTGTGGAAAAGAAAGTTTATTTACTAGGGACAGATCACCTGACTACACCACCCTGCTCCATCAGTGTTTTTTCCCACACAAGTCAGGTATCCACAGTACAGTGATGACTGACAGTGGGACAATATCTGTGTACCATGTGCCAATGTTTATAGAACTGCCTTTAATCATTGTCACAGCTGTTATGACTTATGAATTACTTAGGAATTCATAGACACCCTGGCTGTGAATGAGTTAGGGCCCGTTACATTTTTATCAAGGGTTATTAGTATAATATTCCTAAAAATGCAGCATTTACCACACATTTCTCCAAATATGCCTTAAATGTTACACATAACCCTGTGCACAATTTAATTGATATTATTTACAGCTTTTATGAATTTTGCTGGTTGGAAGTGCTTTCAAAACATAATTTGACATACATTTCCCAAAACATTCCCCAAATTCTTGTGTAAAAAGGCACCATTTCCTAATAATGATTACTAATAGTCGTAAAGGTGGAATAATACTTATACTTTAAAAATTCTCCGAGATATGTTGTTGAGTTAAAATGTTCACCAAATGGTGCCATTGTTTAGGGTTTAGCAGGTGACCAATCCCCCGTCCAACCTTGAGATCACTTTTATGCTTTAGTTGTTCTCTGGGGTCATGCCTCCTCTGCCCCCCCAAAAAATCTACCCCTGGATATGAGCTTGTGTTGTGCTATTTTTAAGGTATAGTGGGGAAACTATATTGTGTTGCTTTTGGGGCCATTCCCCCCAAATCATCATCCCATGGCAATGAGCCTGTGTTATGTCCCCTCTATAGTGGGGGAACGATTTCCTGACCAGCCCCTTGACCACTTTCATGCATTAGTTGTTCCTTGGGACCATGCCTTTCAAATCATTTATCGACTACAGGCCTCTGCTTTCTCCTATTCGTGCCAGGAGGGGCAGGGATTGGATCCTGGATGGCAGTGTCCATGAACACCTGCTCAAGAGTTTTCAAAAAGCAGTTTTCCACTCCAAATGAGTAATCTCTAAAGTAATGACACATTCACTCTGGCACACACCGTCAATCAAGCAGCAGCAGCCATTCTTGAATCAGTCATTGCTGACGCTTGCTTCATTCTCCCTTCCTGACAGAGTGCAGCCTCACAGCTTGCTGCGTGGAGAGTCACATACACCTGTGGGGGAGATGGCCTTACTCAGGGTAAAGAAAATATGACTCCCCGCTTGGTTATCAACAATGGCATGATAAGGTATGCATGCATAAGAGCTATACATAATTTAAGATCTCTGTGGCGCAGCAGGGCACCCTACCCCAGAAGCAGTTATGTTTTGCTCACAGTGCATTTCCCACATACATTCTGATATTTTCTGTAATATTTGGCTCATTATTTCTTTCGTTAAAGTTAAATATGTAACTCAATGGAATCTTCACAGCAAGCAGTACCAGTCGCACAATAGGCGATATAGTGGTGAGACGACATGCATGGTGTGAGGTGCAAATAACATTGGAAGTCAGGCCAGCAACCCTTGGCTTCAGTTCATGATGCGGTCCCTCCTGCGTGGGAGGCAAGATGTCTCTTGTATAGTATGGCTGTCAGAAGGATCATAGTAGACTTTATCATTTTCATTTTCACAATTTTACTGTTTGTGTTCATTGTAAGTACATAGTTGAAATATTATCATAAACTGATATTTGGTTGTTAAAAGGTTTGCTTTAAGATTGATGGGTGAACATGTGACGGCTGTTTCAGATTTAGGTCCCTCAATAGGTTTGCTTGTTGTCCTGCATGCCGCAGTGCATGAGCGGCTCCTCCGTGAGAGCGGAGGAGCATCGCACTGCTGAAAAATGCCCCAGGGCAGCTGAAAAATAAAATGATGATAATGTTTATTTATTACCATTTTATTTTTCAGCAACCCGTCCTGAACCGAGTGCAAGGACGGGCCAAGGCAAGTGCTGCTGAGTGGCAGCAGGGAGCTGTGCACTATGTTTAAAGTGTGCCTGTCCTTTGGGCCGACCATCTTGCGACGGCCAGTTTGACATGCACACTTTAAGCTTCTCTTGCACAGCTAGGTTAGAGAAAGCACAGGCCTCCAGTGTTCTTAAGAGTGCTGAGAGAAGCCGCTCCGTCCAATCCTAACGCTTCTCTTAAGGTGTTTAACGGCATGAGAGCAGCACTAGGACTGGGTAGTTTCCTGTGTCTGGAGCTTGAAAGACAGAAGACACCTGAGTGATGAGGACGTTGTGGCATCTAAAGAAGGTAAGTGCCTTTTTTATTATTATAATAATGCTGCCCCAGCACTCTAAATATATGGCAGCCACCACTGCCATATTGTAAGCCCAGCACTACTTTACAGTTGTAGAATAGATGTGAGACAACAATGTTGTATTGATATTTATTTGTGTACGCCAGCATGTACTGAAACGTATACATTTCACACCTGGCTGGGAAGCAGCAGAGCTCTATACGTAGTATAAGAGGTATGTAATGACTCAAGGCAATGGACTAAGAGCAGGTGGAGGCCTGAGCTGCAGAATATCTATAAGTTATCTGTTTGACCGATTTGCACAGAAGAGCATGTCTGCGAGTAAGAAAATGTAACATTTGTCAAAGGCATGTCGAACCATCAGCCAGACTGTTGTAGAAATGCTATATATAAAAGTAGACATTACTAGAAGCGAATAAGGACGAAACAGACCACCTAGGACTCCTGCTGAAGGGAAGTTGGCCTTCCAAAGTCCAACACATCAGAGTGCTAGCGCACCACCTAGTGAGGCTCTTCAAGAGAGAGATTCGGTTTCTTCACATCTCTCACGTTTAGAGTAGTTCAATGATAATAATATAACTAGAAGATCACGCTGTAAAAATTACAATTCAGTGAATCGAGTTGCAATGTTTACTTTATGGGCAATAAATCTCTAAGCCCCAACATGAATTAGTGAAGAAGTTGCACATCTGCCAACAAGCGTTGTATGATGTCTCAGACCATACGTTATGCTTCATGCGACAGCAATAGAAACCTTGGTGGCTTTCTGCTTTCCCCGTGAAGGATATTCCAAAGTATTCTATGTGATGAAACCCACTGGCACCTTGATATGTTCACAAAACAAAACATTTCTTTCTTTGGGTTCATTAAGTGTTTATGATAATTCAAGCACCCATTATTAATAACGAACACTTCGACATGTAGTAGAATGACATGGCACTCCCTCAAAAGGTTGTGGGCATCCGAGATTCCCCCACCTTCTGTATAATTGTCCAGCTGTTTGCATTGGTGGCACTGTGTGATGCCCTGATACATTTACAAAGGTTTGGTCTGAGAGGGACCATCGTGAATGGTGTATTCCACATGGATGTGGTTAAGCACCGAAGATAGGTACTTTCTAGAACTCATTTGACTTGGTTGCTGAAACCCTGCCACAGCTGTGATGGTTACGAAAGTATTAGTTCTGCCAGTCTTTGAAAGTTTTAGGCTGATATGCTTTTACCTGAGTATTGAATGTGAGCAGATCTAAGCTGGTGACTGCTTAAAGCTGAAAGACAACAAAACCTAGCATGCTTATCAGTGAAGTCCACACTAGGCACAACAAATGTTTTCCTGTCAATGTCATCAAACAGAGATAAATTTAAAGATGTTAGCATTATAAAGGAACAAACTACAGCTCGGTTAGTGGTTGGAATAGCTGTAATATTTTTGAAAAAAACGAGTCTGTGATTGAACGTTCTAGTTTTAATGTCTAGAGTGCTGTTTCAGAACTCATCTGTGTTTAGTCTTCCTTCCCAGTAGTAAAGAACTGAAGTTCACTGGAGATGTTTAAGACAATATGCAGTTTTGTTGACTCTATATAATGGCGTTTTACCGTTTTCTTACAGTTCTCCAATTGTTGTTCTATTATATCCTTAAGTCGCTCATTTTTATAATAAGAGTTTCCTTGTAGCCGACACATGTTTCGCCCTATGGCAAGATACCAGTGCCTTTTTTTAAATCTGACACCCACTTTCTTTGCATGAAGTACTTACGTTTTAGAGATTGCTGTTTACAATAATGCACCTGATCAATCACCTACTGCTCAGAGGAAGGGTTTCTGCCTCCATCTCCATCTTGTCATTTTCCTTGTACATGGATTGCTGTCCACCACTCAAACACTGTACACATTCATCTGAGAAACATTATCTCACGAATGTATGCACCACTTTGGCCCTCATTGTAAGAACTACAGGCCGTTTACAATTATTCCACGATTCTGGTATTTAAAGGAGTTAGCATGAGATTTTCGTAAGGGCTAAGATGCACATATTTCCAATGAACTGGTATTACCACATTTCTTGGATGTGGTACTATCACTTTTCTCTAAATCTAAAAATCGTATTACATTTGAAGAGATTTGCATACTGCACATTTAATGTGTGTTTTTTTCTGGCCTCAACGAATTCTAGATGTGGGCCTATATTTTTTCATGTAAACTACTTGTTTATTTCTTGATTCATTGTATATTTCTGAATTTTCTGTAAGCGACTGGAGCTGAAAGGGTTACTAAAATGAATTGAAAATATAAAGTGTGTCTGCCCCATGGGTCATTCAAAGTAGCAGCCCAACAAGGCTTTTCTGTCTAGTGACAGAATGTCCTTCATGTACTTTTATCATGTTCCGCACAGACTGGAGACCCGCAGAGTCAATTATGTGACTGTCATTGGCAGGGAGAACAGGCCCTGTACGCTTTTTGAAGGTGGTGGGACTTCTCATAAATGCATAAACTTCTCTTGATTCTTGGGTTTCACATCCAATTGTAACATTTACATATTCTTACCTCCAAAGCCTGCCTAGAGTAGGATATATCCGGTTTTGGACTTAGTATTAAATGATGAAACCTCTAAAGAGCATCAAAGGTATTGAGAAACCAAGTAATGGTATGTATAGCAGGGGCCATAGTGACACAGTTACCGAATCTTGGCCTTGAAAAAAGAAACGTCCAGCACTCTCTTCAGTAAGAGTGCAAAGAGAAATGGAAAATAAAAGACTTGGAGACTGCCCCACCCTCAGCTTGCTGCTACAGTACTTAAAAGCGCTCCAGACCTCTTGCAATCTGGGACACGCCTGGAATGTGCCCTGGCTGTGCCCGGGCGAAGAATAGGCCAATCTTCCCCGTCATCGCTTGGAAGCGGCTGGGCTGGGTCTTCCTTCTGACATTCACCCTGAGAAAGGTCTGTGGTCTCTACTGTTAATTTTTATAGCTTAGTTTAATGTCCTTGGAGCCAACTTTGCCTAATGCCTGCCTTGATCTGCCACTATCTGTATGGAATGGGGAAAAGGAAAGCACCTGAGTCTATTTTGGGGGCCTCACTTCCCAAGAAATCTGCCAAATCAGTTATATCTATTGATACCAGAAACGCCATGAAGGAAATTGATAACTTAATAGTGGAAGTGGAATTGATTCTAAAACCTGCTGTTCCCTCCATGCATGTACCATCAAGTACTAACTAAGGTACTTAGCTAAAATCTTCACTAATCACCAGGAGAAAGGTGGTAATGTAGATGGCTGCCAGTCACGTAAAAGGAAAGCCTCCCCAAACAGTTGTGTAGCCACTGACTTCTTCCAAATTGAACAAGGACAAGCCACTCTACAGTCGGCCTGTCAAGAGCCAGTTCCAACCGATTTTCTGTTCTTGCAGCTCAGGCCCATAAACCTTCCCACCAGGCCATCTTCCTCAGGGCTCTCCTACCTCCTTCCAGCCTTCCAGCCTAGAATTGTCTTGCAGGTGTCAACATTATTACTCTTGTGAGCAACCAATAGACAGACTTAGACGGTTTAAGGATCCAAATTAAAAACCTAACAGGTCAAGTTGCTTTATTCACTCCGTTACTGCAGCAGCTGGCAGCGTATCTCCTTCACCCCAAACACGTCCCAAACCAGCAAATAACAAAAGCTAAAAGCGATCAGTTCCAACACTCACCTGTTTGTGGAACAAGAGAGGGAAGCCAGAATTTATCTGTATCACCACTTTAAAGCAAAGGAGAAGCCGCCCTGCTGGTGGCTTAACTGCCTGGTTCAAGAATGTGCGAAACTGTAGAGTCAGTAATCTATGTTTGAATTCACCAGATTTATTATGCTTTCACTTGCTAATGCTAATTAATATGTTTATATTATAAACTTATGTAATAGGTCCTCTGGCCGTAATAAGAAATCCCCCAACTTATCCAAACTCAGGCATGTTCTGGACCGTTTATCCTGTGATGTCCCCTTGATCGTTGCTGGGGATTTCAATGTCACATTTGAACCCTTAGATAACTCAGAAGCAGATCTAACCCAGGAAGACGATATGGTATGGGGTACCCCGTAGCTAGATCTTCCTTGTATAAAAAAGATGCTCTGCTCTGTCCAAAAAGCACTTGGGCCAAACCTTAAGTTTGGGCCTCAGAACTTGTAATGGCAGATCAGATCTAAGTCAAATTATAAGGGCACATATACATTTGAAAGGATAAATCAGTCTAGCAGAATCGATTTTATATTGATCCCTATGGCTTTACATGGGAGATTTGATAGTCATTGAATGGGAGGAAAATGATCACAATGCTCTTAAGCTCACTCTAAAAGGGCTTCTGACCTACAACCACAAGTTTAGTGAGTCATGCCTTCCAGGAGATACAACACTTACTAACAACAAGAAGGCATTGAAATGGGAGTATATCTCGATGCAGCCCACCATCCTGAAACAGGTGTATATCAAAGTTGGGGATGCATTGGAGATTATGAGTAATTTAGATTCTTAAGGAGCAGATGCCAATTTAATACTTGCACATCATGAGGAACTGTTAAACGCTCTGCAAGACCTGTTATCAAGAGTGCAGAAACCCCCCAAAAAAGGTTATCCAGTCCACCTGTTTCAATGAATGGTGTAGGTCTGCAAAACATGTTCTAGTTAGAAGTATAAGAAATAACAGACATGAAGAAATCCCTGTAGCCAGGAGGAAGAATAGAGAGGAGTTGGCTCGCATAAAATCTAAATGGGAGAATGAGGTATTTGAGGATTTGTTGGCAGCAGCTAAACAAGATGACTCTAGGACATTCTGGGGTATACCAGCACATGGTAGCAGGCACAGTATAACACCAGCTGACTACCATATCCAACCACAGACATAGGTTGAACATTTTTGGAATATTTACTCTAAAAAGGGGGTCACTTACAGTAAGACTTCCGATTTGGGGGTTTATTTTTCAAAAACACATTTAGAACCCCTTGATACATTAAAGACCATTGCCTTCAGGAAGGCTCCTGCACCGATTGTATTCCGGGGGATCTGTGTGCTGGAGAGCCATGTGTTTGGGGTCCGTATGATTATTTTCTTTCCAATGCCACCTTGGATGGCGGTCCAATTTCTAAGTCTTGGCACTGTGATGAAATTGTTTCGATCTTCAAAAAGGGCAGGCGTGAGGACCTGTGTAACTAAAGACCTATCAGTCTCATTGATGGCCTGCAGAAATTGTTTTTTCAGACTCTAGCCAAACTTCCTGACTGGGTCATGGCGAATCATATCATAATCAGACAACCAAGCAGGGTTTCGACAAAAAATCTGCATGATAGACTAGCTCTTTAGATTCTGTGCTATTTATTGGAAACATTGTATTGGAAAAGGGCTGCTTATACGTGGCCTTCGTTGATTTAAATCAGCATTTGTCTGGATCCCCTGCCAAAAGTCATGGGAGGTCTTGGGTCGAATGGGGGTTCCAGAAAATATTTCAGGGGTGCTAATCAAGTTACACAAAAACAACACTGCACGCTTAATGTACAGGTGCGAGGAAGAGTTAACTTATCCCTTCAGAGTAGAGAACTGTGTTGGTCAGGGTTGTGTCCTGGCTCCTTCTCTTTTTACGTTACATGTCAATGATTTTGTTCAGTTTTTTTATTTCCTATTTCGCAGCCGATGCATCAGGTTCTTGTAAATGAGACCCTTAGTGCCTTAATTTACATCACTTACCTGAATTTTACACCAACATTTCTGTATTATAATGATTGAGGAGGTGTAATTTTGTAATGGCCTTTGAACCCACGAAGTGAAAAAACACATTTAAAAAGATTATTCAGTGCAAAATAACATTGTTCAGTGGTTCAGATGTTTTACAAAATTGCACAGGTGCAGTCTGTGCAATCCAGAAACCAAAGCCAACACAGCAGTCATCATCCATATACAAATGTAATCAAATGGCTTCTTGGGTTAAAGAAAGTAATTTCAAAGTTATACTTTGCAGAAAACTGCAGGTGTGCCAGCATGCAATTTATTAAATTTTTTTGGTCTTGTAAAGATCTAACACAGTGCTTTGTTACTGGAGCAGAATGCTTTGTACACCAGCAAGAGAAAAACATGAGTCAAAAAACCATAGTGAGAAGAAATCTTTTTGTCATATTTTCAAATCGTGATGCGAGAAATAATACTCCACATGGAGCCCATTTGCAAAAAAAACATATTTTAGAGATTTACATAACTGTGTCGGGAAAACAAAAGAGTGTATCTTATGAATACTAGCATGGTCCCTGTGGTTGCTAGTAAATTTAATGATTCATTTTTGACAATCAGTTTTACCAGCATAAGATCAAATCCTTTGGTTAGAAAGTGGCAGAGCAACATAAAAGGTCAAGTGAATAGGGTGCTGTTGGCCCAGTGAGTGGTGAAATGCAATGGACCTTATATCTCAAGTCTAAAATTATTGGTGACACATCTACACAAAGAACAACCGAATGTACAACAAGTTCTTAATCTTTTTGAAGACACAATCTCTGGGTCTTCGGTAATATTGAAGTTTTGATGTTTGATGTTTTGAAGTCAAAACTGGACAGGCTCATCATCAGGATAGCGAGACGTCATGAATTCTCAAAAGGGATGAAGTGGAATTAGTCAGTGTGGGACACAGGAAGATCGTGCAAATGACGATTCCAAAAGGAATCAGTCTGTTCTGCCGCAATGTGTTGTATGCAGTCACTCATCCAAAGCACCAACTTTATACTTTCAAATCAGTTCAGCAATCAGCAAACAGTGAATCAAGGGTTCCCTGAAAGAAGTGGTGGCTGGGTGCAGTACATCTCCAGGTTAGAGGTGCAGATGGTGAAACAGACAAACTCAGTCCATGTATAATTGAGGAGAAGGGTGGTCCAAAATCATGGTAATTGATTATTCTAACCCACTGTTTTTATCTTGTTGGATCTTTCATGATGGATTCTGCACTTCCACCTCACCGAAACGTCCTCCTATGTCTGGAATCCATAATTGCAAAAGTGAAACTATATACTCGCCTGGGTTCAACATATTTTTCACAGACCTTTATGTTTGTAAGGGTTGATTTGCCCAATTCTTGCTTCCTATATTTAGGAAAAACATAGAAAAACCGTGACCCACGCCCTCGTCACGAGCCGCATGGACTACGGCAACAACCTCTATGCTGGGACCACCGCCAAACTCCAAAAACGCCTGCAACGTATTCAAAACGCCTCGGCCCGCCTCATCCTCGACGTACCCCGCAACAGCCACATCTCCGCACACCTGAGACACCTGCATTGGCTCCCAGTCAGCAAAAGGATCACCTTCCGACTTCTCACCCACGCACACAAAGCCCTCCACAACAAGGGACCGGAATACCTCAACCGTCGCCTCAGCTTCTACGCCCCCACCCGTCTCCTCCATTCCTCTGGCCTCGCGCTCGCTGCCGTCCCTCGCATCCGCCGCTCCACGGCGGGTGGGAGGTCCTTCTCCTTCCTAGCAGCCAAGACCTGGAACACCCTCCCCGCCAGCCTCAGGACCACCCAGGACCACTCCGCATTCCGGAGACTCCTCAAAACCTGGCTTTTCGGGCAGCAGTAACCCCCGCCCTTCCCCCTAGCGCCATGAGACCCGCACGGGTGAGTAGCGCTGTAGGAAGTTGGCTCTGTATGTGCTATTTCAAAGTAAGGAATAGCATGCACAGAGTCCAAGGGTTCCCCTTAGAGGTAAAATAGTGGTAAAAATAGATAATACTAATGCTCTATTTTGTGGTAGTGTGGTCGAGCAGTAGGCTTATCCAAGGAGTAGTGTTAAGCATTTGTTGTACATACACATAGACAATAAATGAGGTACACACACTCAGAGACAAATCCAGCCAATAGGTTTTGTTATAGAAAAATATATTTTCTTAGTTTATTTTTAAGAACCACAGGTTCAAATTTAACATGTAATATCTTGTTTGAAAGGTATTGCAGGTAAGTACATTAGGAACTTTGAATCATTTCAATTGCATGTATACTTTTCAAGTTATTGACAAATAGCTACTTTAAAAGTGGACACAGTGCAATTTTCACAGTTCCTGGGGGAGGTAAGTTTTTGTTAGTTTTACCAGGTAAGTAAGACACTTACAGGGTTCAGTTCTTGGTCCAAGGTAGCCCACCGTTGGGGGTTCAGAGCAACCCCAAAGTTACCACACCAGCAGCTCAGGGCCGGTCAGGTGCAGAGTTCAAAGTGGCGCCCAAAACGCATAGACTAGAATGGTGAGAAGGGGGTGCCCCGGTTCCGGTCTGCTTGCAGGTAAGTACCCGCGTCTTCGGAGGGCAGACCAGGGGGGTTTTGTAGGGCACCGGGGGGGACACAAGCCCACACAGAAATTTCACCCTCAGCAGCGCGGGGGCGGCCGGGTGCAGTGTAGAAACAAGCGTCGGGTTTGCAATGTTAGTCTATGAGAGATCAACGGATCTCTTCAGCGCTGCAGGCAGGCAAGGGGGGGCTTCCTCGGGGAAACCTCCACTTGGGCAAGGGAGAGGGACTCCTGGGGGTCACTTCTCCAGTGAAAGTCCGGTCCTTCAGGTCCTGGGGGCTGCGGGTGCAGGGTCTTTTCCAGGCGTCGGGACTTAGGTTTCAGAGAGTCGCGGTCAGGGGAAGCCTCGGGATTCCCTCTGCAGGCGGCGCTGTGGGGGCTCAGGGGGGACAGGTTTTGGTACTCACAGTCGGAGAGTAGTCCGGGGGTCATCCCTGAGGTGTTGGTTCTCCACCAGCCGAGTCGGGGTCGCCGGGTGCAGTGTTGCAAGTCTCACGCTTCTTGCGAGGAGTTGCAGGGTTCTTTAAAGCTGCTTCTTGAAACAAAGTTGCAGTCTTTTTGGAGCAGGTCCGCTGTCCTCGGGAGTTTCTTGTCTTTTTCGAAGCAGGGCAGTCCTCAGAGGATTCAGAGGTCGCTGGTCCCTTGGAAGGCGTCGCTGGAGCAGAGTTCTTTGGAAGGCAGGAGACAGGCCGGTGAGTTTCTGGAGCCAAGGCAGTTGTCGTCTTCTGGTCTTCCTCTGCAGGGGTTTTCAGCTAGGCAGTCCTTCTTCTTGTAGTTTGCAGGAATCTAATTTTCTAGGGTTCAGGGTAGCCCTTAAATACTAAATTTAAGGGCGTGTTTAGGTCTGGGGGGTTAGTAGCCAATGGCTACTAGCCCTGAGGGTGGGTACACCCTCTTTGTGCCTCCTCCCAAGGGGAGGGGGTCACAATCCTAACCCTATTGGGGGAATCCTCCATCTGCAAGATGGAGGATTTCTAAAAGTTGGAGTCACTTCAGCTCAGGACACCTTAGGGGCTGTCCTGACTGGCCAGTGACTCCTCCTTGTTGCTTTCTTTGTTCCCTCCAGCCTTGCCGCCAAAAGTGGGGGCCGTGGCCGGAGGGGGCGGGCAACTCCACTAAGCTGGAGTGCCCTGCTGGGCTGTGACAAAGGGGTGAGCCTTTGAGGCTCACCGCCAGGTGTCACAGCTCCTGCCTGGGGGAGGTGTTAGCATCTCCACCCAGTGCAGGCTTTGTTACTGGCCTCAGAGTGACAAAGGCACTCTCCCCATGGGGCCAGCAACATGTCTCTAGTGTGGCAGGCTGCTGGAACTAGTCAGCCTACACAGACAGTCGGTTAAGTTTCAGGGGGCACCTCTAAGGTGCCCTCTGGGGTGTATTTTGCAATAAAATGTACACTGGCATCAGTGTGCATTTATTGTGCTGAGAAGTTTGATACCAAACTTCCCAGTTTTCAGTGTAGCCATTATGGTGCTGTGGAGTTCGTGTTTGACAGACTCCCCGACCATATACTCTTATGGCTACCCTGCACTTACAATGTCTAAGGTTTTGTTTAGACACTGTAGGGGTACCATGCTCATGCACTGGTACCCTCACCTATGGTATAGTGCACCCTGCCTTAGGGCTGTAAGGCCTGCTAGAGGGGTGTCTTACCTATACTGCATAGGCAGTGAGAGGCTGGCATGGCACCCTGAGGGGAGTGCCATGTCGACTTACTCGTTTTGTCCTCACTAGCACACACAAGCTGGCAAGCAGTGTGTCTGTGCTGAGTGAGAGGTCTCCAGGGTGGCATAAGACATGCTGCAGCCCTTAGAGACCTTCCTTGGCATCAGGGCCCTTGGTACTAGAAGTACCAGTTACAAGGGACTTTTCTGGATGCCAGGGTCTGCCAATTGTGGATACAAAAGTACAGGTTAGGGAAAGAACACTGGTGCTGGGGCCTGGTTAGCAGGCCTCAGCACACTTTCAATTGTAAACATAGCATCAGCAAAGGCAAAAAGTCAGGGGGCAACCATGCCAAGGAGGCATTTCCTTACACAACCCCCCCCCCAAACGAAAGAGGATGAGACTAACCTTTCCCAAGAGAGTCTTCATTTTCTAAGTGGAAGAACCTGGAAAGGCCATCTGCATTGGCATGGGCAGTCCCAGGTCTGTGTTCCACTATAAAGTCCATTCCCTGTAGGGAGATGGACCACCTCAACAGTTTAGGATTTTCACCTTTCATTTGCATCAGCCATTTGAGAGGTCTGTGGTCAGTTTGAACTAGGAAGTGAGTCCCAAAGAGGTATGGTCTCAGCTTCTTCAGGGACCAAACCACAGCAAAGGCCTCCCTCTCAATGGCACTCCAACGCTGCTCCCTGGGGAGTAACCTCCTGCTAATGAAAGCAACAGGCTGGTCAAGGCCATCATCATTTGTTTGGGACAAAACTGCCCCTATCCCATGTTCAGAGGCATCTGTCTGCACAATGAACTGCTTAGAATAATCTGGAGCTTTTAGAACTGGTGCTGAGCACATTGCCTGTTTCAGGGTGTCAAAGGCCTGTTGGCATTCCACAGTCCAGTTCACTTTCTTGGGCATTTTCTTGGAGGTGAGTTCAGTGAGGGCTGTCACAATGGATCCATATCCCTTCACAAACCTCCTGTAATACCCAGTCAAGCCAAGGAATGCCCTGACTTGAGTCTGGGTTTTTGGAGCTACCCAGTCCAGAATAGTCTGGATCTTGGGTTGGAGTGGCTGAACTTGGCCTCCACCTACAAGGTGGCCCAAGTAAACCACAGTTCCCTGCCCTATCTGGCATTTGGATGCCTTGATAGAGAGGCCTGCAGATTGCAGAGCCTTCAAAACCTTCTTCAGGTGGACCAGGTGATCCTGCCAGGTGGAGCTAAAGACAGCAATATCATCAAGATAAGCTGTGCTAAAGGACTCCAAGCCAGCAAGGACTTGATTCACCAACCTTTGGAAGGTGGCAGGGGCATTCTTTAAACCAAAGGGCATAACAGTAAACTGATAATGCCCATCAGGTGTGGAGAATGCTGTTTTCTCTTTTGCTCCAGGTGCCATTTTTATTTGCCAGTACCCTGCTGTCAAGTCAAAGGTACTTAAGAATTTGGCAGCACCTAATTTATCTATGAGCTCATCAGCTCTGGGAATTGGATGAGCATCTGTCTTGGTGACAGAATTGAGCCCTCTGTAATCCACACAAAACCTCATCTCTTTCTTTCCATCTTTGGTGTGAGGTTTGGGGACTAAGACCACTGGGCTAGCCCAGGGGCTGTCAGAGCGCTCAATTACTCCCAATTCCAGCATCTTGTGGACTTCCACCTTGATGCTTTCCTTAACATGGTCAGACTGTCTAAAAATGTTGTTCTTGACAGGCATGCTGTCTCCTGTGTCCACATCATGGGTACACAGGTGTGTCTGACCAGGGGTTAAGGAGAAGAGTTCAGGAAACTGTTGGAGGACTCTCCTACAATCAGCTTGCTGTTGGCCAGAGAGGGTGTCTGAGTAGATCACTCCATCTACTGAGCCATCTTTTGGGTCTGATGACAGAAGATCAGGGAGAGGTTCACTCTCTGCCTCCTGATCCTCATCTGTTACCATCAACAGATTCACATCAGCCCTGTCATGGAAGAGCTTAAGGCGGTTCACATGGATCACCCTCTTGGGGCTCCTGCTTGTGCCCAGGTCCACCAGGTAGGTGACCTGACTCTTCCTTTCTAGTACTGGGTAAGGGCCACTCCATTTGTCCTGGAGTGCCCTGGGAGCCACAGGCTCCAGAACCCAGACTTTCTGCCCTGGTTGGAACTCAACCAGTGCAGCCTTTTGGTCATACCAAAACTTCTGGAGCTGTTGGCTGGCCTCAAGGTTTTTGGTTGCCTTTTCCATGTACTCTGCCATTCTAGAGCGAAGGCCAAGTACATAGTCCACTATGTCTTGTTTAGGCTCATGAAGAGGTCTCTCC
Organism: Pleurodeles waltl; assembly: GCF_031143425.1. NCBI lineage: Eukaryota > Metazoa > Chordata > Amphibia > Caudata > Salamandridae > Pleurodeles > Pleurodeles waltl. The sequence goes on from NC_090442.1 coordinate 420,595,622, forward strand.
CAGCCTTCTTTAACAAGAGCAAGTGGTCCCCTTACAGGGTGACCAAACAGAAGTTCAAAGGGTGAGAATCCTACTCCCTTCTGTGGCACCTCTCTGTAAGCAAAAAGCAGACATGGCAAGAGGACATCCCATCTCCTTTTGAGTTTTTCTGGGAGCCCCATGATCATGCCTTTTAATGTCTTGTTGAATCTCTCAACTAAGCCATTAGTTTGTGGATGGTATGGTGTAGTGAATTTGTAAGTCACTCCACACTCATTCCACATGTGTTTTAGGTATGCTGACATGAAGTTGGTACCTCTGTCAGACACCACCTCCTTAGGGAAACCCACTCTGGTAAAGATACCAATGAGGGCCTTGGCTACTGCAGGGGCAGTAGTCGACCTAAGGGGAATAGCTTCAGGATACCTAGTAGCATGATCCACTACTACTAGGATATACATATTTCCTGAGGCTGTGGGAGGTTCCAGTGGACCAACTATGTCCACACCCACTCTTTCAAAGGGGACCCCCACCACTGGAAGTGGAATGAGGGGGGCCTTTGGGTGCCCACCTGTCTTACCACTGGATTGACAGGTGGGGCAGGAGAGGCAAAACTCCTTAACCTTCTGGGACATATTGGGCCAGTAGAAGTGGTTGACTAACCTCTCCCACGTCTTGGTTTGTCCCAAATGCCCAGCAAGGGGAATATCATGGACTAAGGTCAGAATAAACTCTCTGAACGACTGAGGCACTACCACTCTCCTAGTGGCACCAGGTTTGGGGTCTCTGGCCTCAGTGTACAGGAGTCCATCTTCCCAATAGACCCAATGTGTTCCATTTTTCTTGCCCTTGGACTCTTCAGCAGCTTGCTGCCTAAGGCCTTCAAGAGAGGGACAGGTTTCTTGTCCCTTACACAGCTCCTCCCTTGAGGGTCCCCCTGGGCCTAAGAGCTCAACCTGATAAGGTTCAAGCTCCAAAGGCTCAGTTCCCTCAGAGGGCAGAACTTCTTCCTGAGAAGAGAGGTTCTCTTTTTCTGACTGTGTTGCAGTTGGTTTCCCAACTGACTTTCCTTTTCTCTTGGTAGGCTGGGCCATTCTTCCAGACTCCAGCTCTACTTTTTCACCCTGTGCCTTGCATTGTGCTCTTGTTTTCACACACACCAGTTCAGGGATACCCAGCATGGCTGCATGGGTTTTTAGTTCTACCTCAGCCCATGCTGAGGACTCCAGGTCATTTCCAAGCAGACAGTCCACTGGGATGTTTGAGGAGACCACCACCTGTTTCAGGCCATTGACCCCTCCCCATTCTAAAGTTACCATTGCCATGGGATGTGCTTTAGTTTGATTGTCAGCATTGGTGACTGTATAAGTTTTTCCAGTCAGGTATTGGCCAGGGGAAACCAGTTTCTCTGTCACCATGGTGACACTGGCACCTGTATCCCCCAGGCCCTCTACACTTGTCCCATTAATAAAGAGCTGCTGCCTGTATTTTTGCATGTTAGGAGGCCAGGCAGCTCGTGTGGCTAAATCCACCCCACCCTCAGAGACTAGAGTAGCTTCAGTGTGGACCCTGATTTGCTCTGGGCACACTGTTGATCCCACTTGGAGACTAGCCATTCCAGTGTTACCTGGATTGGAGTTTGGAGTGGAATTTTTCTTGGGACAGGCCTTGTCTCCAGTTTGGTGTCCAGACTGACTACAGTTTCGACACCAGGCCTTTTTGGGATCAAAGTTTTTACCCTTGTACCCAGGATTGTTTTGTGAAAAGGCTCTGGGCCCACCCTCCTGTGCAGGTTTTTGGGGGCCTTTAGAAGACTCTTGACTATTTTTATTTTTGGTTGTCTCACCACCTTTCCCCTGGGGAGGTTTTGTGACCCCTTTCTTTTGGTCACCCCCTGTGTAAGTTTTGGACACCCTAGTCTTGACCCAATGGTCCGCCTTCTTTCCCAATTCTTGGGGAGAAATTGGTCCTAGGTCTACCAGATGCTGATGCAGTTTATCATTGAAACAATTACTTAACAGGTGTTCTTTCACAAATAAATTGTACAGCCCATCATAATTACTTACACCACTGCCTTGAATCCAACCATCTAGTGTTTTTACTGAGTAGTCTACAAAGTCAACCCAGGTCTGGCTCGAGGATTTTTGAGCCCCCCTGAATCTAATCCTATACTCCTCAGTGGAGAATCCAAAGCCCTCAATCAGGGTACCCTTCATGAGGTCATAAGATTCTGTATCTTGTCCAGAGAGTGTGAGGAGTCTATCCCTACACTTTCCTGTGAACATTTCCCAAAGGAGAGCACCCCAGTGAGATCTGTTCACTTTTCTGGTTACACAAGCCCTCTCAAAAGCTGTGAACCATTTGGTGATGTCATCACCATCTTCATATTTAGTTACAATCCCTTTAGGGATTTTCAACATGTCAGGAGAATCTCTGACCCTATTTATGTTGCTGCCACCATTGATGGGTCCTAGGCCCATCTCTTGTCTTTCCCTCTCTATGGCTAGGATCTGTCTTTCCAAAGCCAATCTTTTGGCCATCCTGGCTAACTGGATGTCCTCTTCACTGGAGTTATCCTCAGTGATTTCAGAGGTGTTGGTCTCTCCTGTGAGGGAACCAGCATCTCTGACTATTATTTTTGGAGTCAGGGTTTGAGAGACCCTGTTCTCCCTAGATAGGACTGGTAGGGGGGAATTTTCCTCCAAGTCACTATCCTCTTCCTCTGAGTTGCCACCCTCAGAGGGGTTGGCCTTTTCAAACTCTGCCAAAAGCTCCTGGAGCTGTATTTTGGTAGGTTTGGGGCCCATTGTTATTTTCTTTATTTTACAGAGTGACCTTAGCTCCCTCATCTTAAGATGGAGGTAAGGTGTGGTGTCGAGTTCCACCACAGTCACATCTGTGCTAGACATTTTGCTTCTAAAAGTTGGAATACTTTTTAAGAATCTACAACTGGTTCTAGAATCTAATTCAAACTTTTACAAACTTTTAAACTCTAAAAGAAATGCTAAACAGGATCTAACACAAGGCCCTAGCAGGTCTTTTAAGAATTTAGAAAACTTTTCAAATTGCAAAAATCAATTTCTAATGACAATTTTGGAATTTGTCGTGTGATCAGGTATTGGCTGGGTAGTCCAGCAAATGCAAAGTCTTGTACCCCACCGCTGATCCACCAATGTAGGAAGTTGGCTCTGTATGTGCTATTTCAAAGTAAGGAATAGCATGCACAGAGTCCAAGGGTTCCCCTTAGAGGTAAAATAGTGGTAAAAATAGATAATACTAATGCTCTATTTTGTGGTAGTGTGGTCGAGCAGTAGGCTTATCCAAGGAGTAGTGTTAAGCATTTGTTGTACATACACATAGACAATAAATGAGGTACACACACTCAGAGACAAATCCAGCCAATAGGTTTTGTTATAGAAAAATATATTTTCTTAGTTTATTTTTAAGAACCACAGGTTCAAATTTAACATGTAATATCTTGTTTGAAAGGTATTGCAGGTAAGTACATTAGGAACTTTGAATCATTTCAATTGCATGTATACTTTTCAAGTTATTGACAAATAGCTACTTTAAAAGTGGACACAGTGCAATTTTCACAGTTCCTGGGGAAGGTAAGTTTTTGTTAGTTTTACCAGGTAAGTAAGACACTTACAGGGTTCAGTTCTTGGTCCAAGGTAGCCCACCGTTGGGGGTTCAGAGCAACCCCAAAGTTACCACACCAGCAGCTCAGGGCCGGTCAGGTGCAGAGTTCAAAGTGGCGCCCAAAACGCATAGACTAGAATGGAGAGAAGGGGGTGCCCCGGTTCCGGTCTGCTTGCAGGTAAGTACCCGCGTCTTCGGAGGGCAGACCAGGGGGGTTTTGTAGGGCACCGGGGGGGACACAAGCCCACACAGAAATTTCACCCTCAGCAGCGCGGGGGCGGCCGGGTGCAGTGTAGAAACAAGCGTCGGGTTTGCAATGTTAGTCTATGAGAGATCAACGGATCTCTTCAGCGCTGCAGGCAGGCAAGGGGGGGCTTCCTCGGGGAAACCTCCAGTTGGGCAAGGGAGAGGGACTCCTGGGAGTCACTTCTCCAGTGAAAGTCCGGTCCTTCAGGTCCTGGGGGCTGCGGGTGCAGGGTCTTTTCCAGGCGTCGGGACTTAGGTTTCAGAGAGTCGCGGTCAGGGGAAGCCTCGGGATTCCCTCTGCAGGCGGCGCTGTGGGGGCTCAGGGGGGACAGGTTTTGGTACTCACAGTCGGAGAGTAGTCCGGGGGTCCTCCCTGAGGTGTTGGTTCTCCACCAGCCGAGTCGGGGTCGCCGGGTGCAGTGTTGCAAGTCTCACGCTTCTTGCGAGGAGTTGCAGGGTTCTTTAAAGCTGCTTCTTGAAACAAAGTTGCAGTCTTTTTGGAGCAGGTCCGCTGTCCTCGGGAGTTTCTTGTCTTTTTCGAAGCAGGGCAGTCCTCAGAGGATTCAGAGGTCGCTGGTCCCTTGGAAGGCGTCGCTGGAGCAGAGTTCTTTGGAAGGCAGGAGACAGGCCGGTGAGTTTCTGGAGCCAAGGCAGTTGTCGTCTTCTGGTCTTCCTCTGCAGGGGTTTTCAGCTAGGCAGTCCTTCTTCTTGTAGTTTGCAGGAATCTAATTTTCTAGGGTTCAGGGTAGCCCTTAAATACTAAATTTAAGGGCGTGTTTAGGTCTGGGGGGTTAGTAGCCAATGGCTACTAGCCCTGAGGGTGGGTACACCCTCTTTGTGCCTCCTCCCAAGGGGAGGGGGTCACAATCCTAACCCTATTGGGGGAATCCTCCATCTGCAAGATGGAGGATTTCTAAAAGTTGGAGTCACTTCAGCTCAGGACACCTTAGGGGCTGTCCTGACTGGCCAGTGACTCCTCCTTGTTGCTTTCTTTGTTCCCTCCAGCCTTGCCGCCAAAAGTGGGGGCCGTGGCCGGAGGGGGCGGGCAACTCCACTAAGCTGGAGTGCCCTGCTGGGCTGTGACAAAGGGGTGAGCCTTTGAGGCTCACCGCCAGGTGTCACAGCTCCTGCCTGGGGGAGGTGTTAGCATCTCCACCCAGTGCAGGCTTTGTTACTGGCCTCAGAGTGACAAAGGCACTCTCCCCATGGGGCCAGCAACATGTCTCTAGTGTGGCAGGCTGCTGGAACTAGTCAGCCTACACAGACAGTCGGTTAAGTTTCAGGGGGCACCTCTAAGGTGCCCTCTGGGGTGTATTTTGCAATAAAATGTACACTGGCATCAGTGTGCATTTATTGTGCTGAGAAGTTTGATACCAAACTTCCCAGTTTTCAGTGTAGCCATTATGGTGCTGTGGAGTTCGTGTTTGACAGACTCCCCGACCATATACTCTTATGGCTACCCTGCACTTACAATGTCTAAGGTTTTGTTTAGACACTGTAGGGGTACCATGCTCATGCACTGGTACCTCACCTATGGTATAGTGCACCCTGCCTTAGGGCTGTAAGGCCTGCTAGAGGGGTGTCTTACCTATACTGCATAGGCAGTGAGAGGCTGGCATGGCACCCTGAGGGGAGTGCCATGTCGACTTACTCGTTTTGTCCTCACTAGCACACACAAGCTGGCAAGCAGTGTGTCTGTGCTGAGTGAGAGGTCTCCAGGGTGGCATAAGACATGCTGCAGCCCTTAGAGACCTTCCTTGGCATCAGGGCCCTTGGTACTAGAAGTACCAGTTACAAGGGACTTATCTGGATGCCAGGGTCTGCCAATTGTGGATACAAAAGTACAGGTTAGGGAAAGAACACTGGTGCTGGGGCCTGGTTAGCAGGCCTCAGCACACTTTCAATTGTAAACATAGCATCAGCAAAGGCAAAAAGTCAGGGGGCAACCATGCCAAGGAGGCATTTCCTTACAAGCGCGCTTTATAAATGTTAATGATTTGATTTGATTAGTTGGCCTCTCCCTGGTAGATTGTATTCTGGACTATGGAACACCGGAACATGCACTTGTTGGAGTCTTCTAAAGATTCTAATAAGCCAGCGATTTAATGCAGGTTACCTCACAGCTCCTCCTCACATACAGGGGAATCTTAAATACAATCCTTACCTGGCCTGAATATGTCGTAATCAGCTGTGGTCATTGCAAATCTCAAGGGGAGGGGTGGGGGATGGGAGTTGGGGAAACAGGGGGGGGGAAGGGGACGGAGACACTGGGGGGAAATACATTTGAAAAAAAACTTGCCTTACCGCCGTCTCTGTCTCCTGCGCCTCGCGCTCCTCTTCCTTCCATGTGGTGTCCCAACATTCACTGCAACACCAACACAGGGTCCCCAGCAATCGTGGCACTGCTTACAGCAGCGCCAGGATTGGTCTGAGAGGCAGTCACTGCCACTCAGACACAAGCCTGGGGTCTGTGCTGTTTACCCAGCCTGGCTGTGTTTGCAGCCGGGTTGGAGAAACCTAAGTGGGCATGTGTGTTTGGCCAGGCTCAGACGCCGGCCAAACACACATGTGCACTTGGTGCACTCTCCCCTCTTTCCCCCTCCTACCTCCCGTGGCCCAGCCCCACCCGTCCCCTGTACTGCTAGCTCAGCCAGCAGATGAAAAATGAAAAGACAGAAAACTATTGTTTCATTTTTCATCTCCTGGCTTTTGGCCAGGGAGGTGACACTCCTTCGGCATAGTGAAGGAGCTGCTCCTGGTTGTAATCATCTTCTCAATCCATTGTATGAGGCTCAGCTCAAGGGGGTAAGAGCAGCCAACCAAACTCAACATGAATACTCTTTAGAATCCAAACTCTAGTGAACAATAACATCCTGTCCGCTGACCTTGATTACTCTGCAAAATCAGTACACGTGAATATAAGCAGGGCACCTTCAAGTCGCCCAGATAATATGAAGTGCTTGAAACTCCAATGAGTGTACATATGTCTATCCACCAACAATTCTCTGTTAAAGTGACCATCAGATACGTGTAAAAGAAAAGGAAATTCACACATTTACAAAAGATTAATCACTGCAGCAATAATTATCTCCATTACTCACTTGCTCACACTTTGTCTAAACTGATCCAAAACATTGTTCGACTTAGTTAAAATGTACCTTCCTCTTCCATGAGCCCAAGGCTATCTTTTGTATTGGATATTCCAACACACATTTCTAAAGTAGCAACATTTTATCAATTTACATTCATCCATCTCTGGCTGTCCAACACCCATTCATCTGGATGATCGTCCCACTTTCAATCCCACTGTTCTTGTGGTGTTACTTCCCAGAGTTAGCTCCAGCTCCTAATTGTCCATGCCTTTCGAGCTTAAGTCCTATCCTGCAGGTGTGTTCTCTACAATAAAACCTTGTCCCAGACCTCATATAGAATTACAGAGCAATTACCATTTTACTGTATATAAGTAACGTCACCAAAGAATGAGTACCCATTCAGCTACCAAATGTTGAGTCTGGAGGCGTTCTTAGCACCTACAATACACATTGTACTACACACTTCATTAAAACAGAACCGCTCCACCTCATGGATGAGTACGGAATGCATCCATGAGGCGGGCTGTCCTTGGTAGTGATGTTTGCTCCTCAGCAGAGTTTTCTATAGGAGACCACTGAGAACACCTAAATACCTTAGACCCTCACATGAGTGTAGTCTTGAGTCTTCCTAGCTAGGGAAAACAACATTATTTTAACATATTCTCATTCAGGTCAGGTATGTACCAGTTCAGTTTGCTGTGTAAGAATATTTTTTAATAGACTGCATCGTCTTAGCCTCTGAAAGACCCTTCCTAACTGTGACTGTATAACCAACTTGTAAGGTCATAGGGCCCATGAGTCATTTCTGGCTTTGCTGTAATGTTACTCCTTGAGGAGATCACCAGTTCCTGGATCATCAACAAGTGTGGATGGCCAAGCCGGAGCGCTTCTCCAGCACATATTGTCTAATCACACAAGATATGGGGAAAGAAAGCTATCCCTTGATTGCAGAGCTAATGCATCCATTCACGTGAACGAACGACCTCTGTAGATGCGCTGGCAAGGAAACCCTTCTGGAACATTCCCTACTCGAGAAGGAGTCCTGCGGCCCCTTCTGCAACAGCAAGGTGCCCTCGAGCACCAAAGCAACGCAAACTGCAGCTTGTGTTGTTTTCCAATGGAAGACACTATTTATAATGTTCCATAGTGCCTAACCTGTAGTACTAACTCATTCTAAGTATCTTTGTCTAAACGGAAACCCAGCTGTTTAATGGTACCCTCGACGCAGCGGCGTAATAATCATTTTCTTTCAGTAGCTACTGGTATTTGGCTGAAATTGAGGGGGAGCGTTGCGGATATTTTTTCTGTGGTTCTAGGTAGATGTGTTGTGTACTTTATCACATTTAAAAATGATAGGTCACGGTTTTAATTATGTTCTCACCAAATGATAAGCTAGTGGAATTACCCAATTGCAAGGCAAAACATTGAGTTTGTGTGAGGTAAGTTGAGAAGCCTGTGTTAAGTAAATGTAAATGTAAAATGTAAATTAGCACTTGTATAGCGCACTACTCACCCGTTAGGGTCTCAAGGCGCTGTACTCATACCGCTATGGAACCCCTCCTGGCTTTTCCCTGTGAGGCGCCCACTCCTGAGCACCCCCAGGGTGAAGCCAGGCATCCAAGCGCTGTTGGGGCCGTTGTGGAGATTAAGCAAGCTATTGCCCAGAGTTGCAGAGTGGGACCCATGAATTAGATTAGGCACCGAGGCGAGAATTATCTGGTCAAGGGGAATTGAGCCCAAGACCTGCCGAAGCGGGACTTGAACCCTGGTCTTGAGCCAGAGCTCTGCTTCAGGGTCTGCCGCTCTAACCATTGAGCCACACTTCTCCACACGGCTATAAAGTAAGTTGAGAAGCCATGAGCTGAAAGGTGAAGCTCCAGAGAGAATTGCATTCCACACACGTTACGAAAGTGGCCCTCAACCTGAAATGTGTGTCACAGTTACCAACGGATATTCAGGCCCTGGCACAATGCGCAGTCTTCCTGGGGGAGACCTGTCAGACACCAACGCGCCGCTGAGCACGTGAAGGCCAACACCCCACTTGCCATCTCTGGTGACGAACAGAAACCTTAGCAGGTGGCAAAACATTTAGCAACATTTATAAGCTGGCAGCCTATAATGAAGTAAGAGGGACATTCATCATTTAGCCGTTTAAAGATTCTTCTGATTCAGCCCTTTTGCTTGGAGCTCGGCAGGTTAAAAATCGAATGCGTTTTTGTGCAAATTTGCATACCATTAATGTCTGCCTGTCTCGCGCTTGTCAGCGCTCGCTGTCATAGCAGACTGCAGCTTGTGTGCACAAGGAGGATGTTTCCTCTGTTGAGAACTGCAAACGACCGTTTTCTCTGTTGAGAATTGCAGATGACCGTTTTCCTACTGTTTTTACTCTCCGCAACATTAAAATTGAATGAAATATGAAATTATACGAAGATTGCTACGGCAATGCGCCACACCGGTCAACCTGAAGCACAGTGCGCGCATAACGTGTGCGCGAGAGGCGTTGGGTTCCGAACTTTAGCCCAGGAGGCCAGAGGCACTCAGTTTACGAGCCCAAGTGCTCACACGCGAGCCCTTGAACCGAGGAAACCGTGAAGCATTTATTTTTTCCTCGAAACAACTGCAATTTCAGGCTCAGTTGAGCCTCCTGCTGGAAGAGGAATATTTTATGGAAATCACAAAAACAAGTTTAATCCAACATTTGCGCCGAGCACTCCAGCCGGTGGTATTAGGCCGATGTTTGCTCGTAGCGGGTTCGGTTGCTAAGGACACCTGCATTGAATAGCAATCATCCGACAGCTTCCCTAGCAACCAATCTAGAAAGGACCTCTTGAAGGCAGCACAATTATGTTCTAAAGTCATATTTAAATCAACAAGCAGTAACAAATCTGGGTGACACTGCAGTTCCCTAAAGCTCAGACGAACGGCAGATTTTTTTCTTGGCTTCAAACTGCCGCAGTGATTTCGTATTGTTTACTTAAGTGGCCGAATCATAAATCAGCATTAAATTATTCAAAACTTCTCGACCGAATGAGATTTTTTCAAAAATAGATTAATCACAGAACTCGGGCTTTAAAGAAAGGTGAAGGCGTGCGCGGATATAACTCTCCACTGGACCAGTGGAAACAAATGCAGCCATTTTTATGTTATTTCTTATAAATCATTTAATTTGATCATCTAGACATTCCGATGGATTTTTTCCCTCCGTAATTATGGGCGCATATTTTGTACATGTTTTAGGTGACAATGTCTCATTTTGGCCTAGCATGGATGGTCCATAGTGCATTGGCGAACGACAGTCCTTGAGGTCTCTCATGGTCTCTCTAAGGGTCAGCGTAGGAGGTGAGACTAAGTAGACAATTTAATGATCATTTCCCAGAAAAATATGACCTGACTTCCAGGGTCGTGAAACTTCTTGGAGAAGGTGCATCAAAAAGATTCTGCCACTGAAAGCTTATGTATAGTATTTTTTATGTGGACTTTATTTTGGTTCACCACGTCAAAACTGGGAAGATACCATTCCCTTAAAAATCAGGCCCACGGTTATGTTTACACAACAGCTTCCAGATCTCCAATTGTGAGGGTCAACAGTTAGGCCCCGTGAGTTTTTCATCTTCCCAGACGATAAACTGTAGGTAGCCTGTTTACAATGAAGTGGAAAAGGGACATGGGACTGCATGTAGAGCAGATTTCCCATAACCCAGAGGGGACCATTTGAGAGGCCAACATCCACAGAGGTGAGCACCCTCCTCCCCCCCCCCCCCCCTCCACCTCCAGTAGACGGACCTTCTTTTGTCTTATTTTGGCATGGCCCTTTTGTTCACTGAATGCAGTCTGAGAAAGAGACTTTGGACATGAGGGCCTTTTTTTTCATTATGATACATTTGCTTGAAAATCAATCAGTCAATCCGTGTTTATAAAGCGCAGCTACTCACCTGCAATGGTCTCAAGGCGCTGTGTGGGGGAGGATATGAGTAGCGTCCACCGGTGAGGTGGGTCTTAGAAAACAGTCTCGAAATATCCTTTTGAAGGCAGCACAATTATCCTCCAATGTAAAATGTTCGCCAACAAGCAGTGACAAAGTTAGGAGATATAGCAAACCCCCGAAATTCAAAGAAACAACACAAATGTCTTTGGTTCCAAACTGTTGCTGTAATTTTGTATTGTTTAGTGGTGTGACATCTAAGGACTGCTATTTCCTTTAACATTTGAGCCCTCAATAGGCATTGTTGAACCACTGAAAACTTCTCCCCCTCACTTTGGTGTATCGGATGAGGGATCATATGAGAAGACAGAGCCGCTTCACTGTCTCTTTAAATTTAATTTTATCATCAGGCACTGTTACCTTCTCTCTCTCTACCTGTATCCATTTCCAAAGTGCTCTCAGCATACTGTGTAGTTGCATGCAGCACTTTGGAAAACCCCAATATAATAAATAAAAGAGTGCCATCAATGGGAGTCCATCTTCTGGAGAAGACCTGGTGAGCAGCAAAGCAGTAGTGTCATAGAGCAATGTTGGTGGACATGGAGACACAGTTTGTAGACACTGTTAAGGCAAGTCTAAGGGCTTGGCCTATATTCATGAGTTTGTTGCTTTTATGTTATGTTATTTGGTAATTTTATAATGTGCCACAAACACCCTGGAATAGGTTTCATGGCTGTGTTTCAAAAAATAAAATGAAAGGTTTCAGTTTCATCTTTTAAGTTAGGCCTACTCTAAAAATAATATTTGTTTCCACATTCACAAAGGGCAGGGAATTCCTTATGTATCCCTTCCCATTTGCGAATGGTTACCACCATCTGGCCTTTTTCCGATTGCAAACATGCTTTTGTACATATGCCACATGATCCCTTCCTTATATTTAAATACATTATATCCCATTCCTGAGGACCTTCTGCTTGAAAAAAATCATCCCTTTTAATGACATTTAAGAACAATTCCTATTTGGGGCACTGATGTCAAAGTTTTCCTCGTAGTAAATTGGACAACATTTCTACTCAAAAGATACAGTTATTTGCTTATTAAAAACTCGATGCATAAATTAAGCATTATCGACACAAATTGGTTTCCTCATTCCTAAGTCATCACAGAGTGTTAGCTTCATAATTCCGAATATAATTCAACTTTACAATATGTTTTTAGGTAGGTCCATATAGAGGGAATTGACAGCATCAACTTTATATTGAGTGGAAGCATTGCATGCCATCTCCTTCTTGGAAAACGTCACCACAGTTTGAGTTGATAAAATTTGATCTTGGCTTTAGTGGGGGTCTGGTGAGAGAAGATAATTTCAGAGCCAATAATCACTCCTAAATTTCTGACCTGAGTAACCTGAACTTCTAGTGGCAGTGCTAACCTTGCTGCAGCGTGCTGGTCAGGTGCATGGACTTTGAAGCATGCATGAGCACCTCGGATCTGGTGAGAGATTGTAAGGTCAGAATCGATAATCAACTCTACGTTTCTGACCTGAGTAACCTGAAGTTCCAATGGTATTCATGCATGCCTTTGAGTGTGCTAATGTAGCTGCAAACATACTGCTTGGGCCCATGGTCTTTAAAGCATGCATGATCGCCGGGGATAATCTGCTGGGCAGGTTGTTCCTGGTTCGATCTAATGCCTTGCTAAGCCCAGAAATCAAGTCTCCTTTCAGATTTCATTTACCAGCATAAACAATATCAATGGTTGATTGTCAATTAATCCAATCACAAGTAAATCAACATTGGCAAAAATAGTCAGAGACCTGAATGCAGTACAATAATACTTTATACACAGAAACCATTGAGAGACTTACAACCAATCACTGTACAGAAGGATCTACAATAAGCAAGGATGCCGCTCTGTGATATAAAGTGATCACACAGTGCACGTAGGTGCATTGCTAGAAGGAACATACACAGGTGATTGCCAAATGAACAATAGACAATAAAGCGGTCCTTTGCAGGACTAATACATTGAATGGCTAGTCATAATAATGGAAGAATGCATCCATTTCTCGCTAGCTCCTGGTTGACCAGCTTGTTAGTAAAATGCCTTTATGTCCTCATGTGTCGACGGAGTTTTGAGCCCTAGGACAATTGTGGGGTTAGGACAATAATCAATTTTCAGAGCATAGGTAGAACCTATAAAATAATAATGTACTAGTGAGGTTTGAATTCAGAAGGGTAGGGGAGTTTAACTGAGATCAGTTCTGGAAGGGTTTTTGTAGTTATCAATAGCACTTGTAGGGGAAAATCTCTGATGCAGATAAATGAGGGAGAGTTAAAAGCTTCAAGGGAAGCAGTGGAGGCTGGTAATTTTAGGAGGGAGGGGGAGGGCAGGACACACAGGCATACATTCATTCACACATGTGCGCACACACGCATCTATGCACAATACTTATTATCAATTATTCAAAGATACATGCATGCACCAAACATTCATTTTTAAAAAAAGCACACACACACACACACACACACACTTCCCTAGAGTTCTGCTTTGGTGGTCCCAGGAAGGTTAGGACTGCTGCCTTCCCTCACTGGCTAACCTAAGGTCAGCCAATAAGGGAAGGCAGCAGTCCCAACTCGTCACAGAGTGGGATAGGGTCAGTGAGACTGCTGACCCCACCCTACTCTGTGACGAGGTGTCACTGATTGACATTCGGCCCTGGGTGATTCACGGCTTAAAACTGAAGCACCCAGGTCCGAAGCAATCGGTGGCGTTCCCCCTCGTCATGAGGGGGAGGGCCTTGAGGCACCTTTGCTTGGGTGAAGAGGTCACACCCACAGAGCTCAGGCAGCCGCAAGCCTGTGCAAATAGTGCATGTCTAGCTTCTGGCTGCCTGACCTGAAAATGAAGAGTGTCTGTCAGGCTGACCATTGCTCAGCCTGACAGACACTCTTCATGAGGGGCAAAAGGTGGGGGGCATGGCCCCTCAGCCCGAAAGGACGGGCCATGGCTGAAGGGAAGTTATTAAAAGTGACTGTGCTGTGCAGTGTATTGTCTTTGCGACCCCTAGCCTCAGAGGTGGCAAAATCAGTGCCAGGAACACAGATGTAGAGTAACTTTTATGTCTTTATATATATATATATATATATATATATATATATATATATATATATATATATATATATATATTTTTTTTTTTTTTCTCAATTAGTTCAAATTCATTAATTGTTTTTTCAAGTTTGTCAAGGACTCGTTTTGCCTCGTCTACAGCTTGTATCCCCCAACTCATTCTTTCGAGTTGCGCTGTTTTTTCTTGTTCTTTCTTACTATGCTCCAACAATGTGTTGATGCAACGCACCATAAAATGATGTGAGCATGTAGTTGCAAGATGACTAAAGCATGTCCGAAACTTGGGGTCATTGGCATTGGTTGGTGCTGGCTGAGTGCTGAGCTGACATAGTTCCTTTCCTCTTCGCTGTCTTGTAGCTAAAGACCCTTTTACTGAGGGGTTGGCAACTTTGAGAACACTCTTACCATCACTGGTGTAGTACCTGGAACTTGTGCTTGGCTGTAGGTCTTGGCATGTGCATTCATTCTCCTATTTAACTGGTATGGCCTATAACAACTGGGCCATTTAAGGACTCGGACTCTCAAGTTCATCTCATACCCTAGCAGTCTAATCCTGAGACCATGTGCAACTGGAGTGCCAGAGTCATTTCTTTTGTTGTCCCTATGTTCAGAGCGAGCACGTCAGTGAGCCCCTCATTGGTCACCATCCATGTTAAGGCATCTACCACAACTTGCCTGTCTGTAGTTCCAACCCTAAGGTGTTTGCATCCAGCTATAGGTACGAGCATCGTAGTGGTCCTCGGGTCTGCTCCGAGGTACTCTTGGGTGGCTTCTTGAGGCCCACGCTTTCCTGTCATTTGGTGGCCCTGTGATCGGTAAACTGGTGTCCTATCAAAGTGGTCGTTTCACTTAATCAACGTCCTTTTCCCACAGCCCTTTTCTCTTGAATGTAACGTGTGCTTTTCTAGCTAGGGTAAACAACACGATAGCTCCAGGGGTTAGTGCTTATAATTCCGTGTGCACATAATTCTGTGTATAGTTTGCAGGCCATGATTGCGATATTTTCTGGGGCTAATCTGTGTTTCATGTTTCAGTTGTTTTTGCTATGAATGCCTCTGAGTGTGAGTGATGTTCGGAATGCTAAACACCTGCAAAACTGTGGCAACTTGGTATTAAAAACTATTAGAGTTATAATTAGTACTTTCTATTTAAAAAAAAAAAAAAAGTTTATGTTTTGCAAATCTGAAATCTTACAAATCACACATTTCTATGAGTCATTCCGAAAATTGCATTTTCTCGCCTATTCTGAGCTGGATGTTGTGATTCTCACCTCACGTTGCAGCTCATTTTGCAGTGAACAGGGAAGTCGGCAATCATGGGCTGGATAAGGTGTGCGTGACATCAACCTGCATTTCAAAGTGGGCTTTTGAGCCACGCGCAGGATTACTAACTTGGATATTTGAAAATAACACATTTTTGATCGATATGTGTTTTGCTATTTTATTGCACCGTGTAGGGGGTGCGGCTGCACGTGAGATCATTATGTAGATTGGTATGTAAATATGCGCATGTTCCGAAGATCAAGAGCGAGCAGGGAAAGGGTGAGATGAATGTGTGAGACGCCTGCAGAGCTGTTTCGGAAGACAAGGACAAGGTGGGACACAAAAAACGAAAGAATGTGATAATTAATAGTATTTAAGGAAATGATCTTTTTACTTGTTAGTCCCATAAGCCAATACATTTCTCCCACTTTCTGTACCCCCTAGCAAAGCCGTCCGTTAGTTTGTCTACTTACTGAAAACATAAAATATATTTGGCCTTCTGGAGAGACACCAAGTGATAGAATCCGAACACTCGTTCACTCTACAAACAGCGCTAGAAGCATTCTAAAATGGGCCTTGGGCGGACATCAGCATGGTAAGTAAATGTACATCCCTGTCACCAGGGGCTAAAGGCAGTCCTCTTGGCACCGGGGCCTCAAATGGAAAACACTTGCACCAACTTTGAATAAATCTTTCCGAGCACTCGTATTTGCAGACTTGATGGTCAAGATTGAGTCAAACATCCAAAACCTGGTCAAGGACAATGCCCTACATCTGCTGGCTCTTAACTTGACCGTTCCCCTCATTGCCCACCACAGTGGAATGGCACCCGCAAACAACAGCATCCTGGCCAAAGATAGGAACCCCAGGAAGCTGGAGAATCGTTGCCTTCTTCCCTGGAACGTTTCTATACAAGGAAATTCAAAACACAGCATTTAAACTGTTTGAATACCGTTTAATAAGTACATCATCAGTTCAGCCACCCAAGCGTACAGTATCTAACCAGTTTTTAGTGCAAAGAACACTCTGACTGTCTCAAAGCAAAGCTTCATTCGTGGCGCATGAGCACCCACGAGCTGAAATCCATTGATCCTGCATCGGTAAGTCCTTGTGAAGGACCTGGGCAAGGTAGATTTCATTCAGCTAGTAGTGCCACCATCCCTTCAGATTGCAGTGTTTATATTCTATGTGTTATGCAGATTTTACATAGCATATAGTTGCTAATTACTTGGCCTCATAGCAATTTCTAAAGCATATCCAGCCTGGGAATATGAGTTTGCCAACTGGGGATGTTCAGTGGGGGATGTCATGAAGTTACTTTATGGACTATATGATTCATGAAAGGGTCTTAGGTTTTCCATATTGTTCAGTTCCATAGGGGTGGCAGCTAGGTCTTGTTATTTGGCTTCCAACCATGTGGAGGTAGGGTATGTTTGTGCTTATATGGGAGGTGCATCACAGTGGGGTTTTCCTGATTCATCCAGGTACTCTATGTATTCATGGAGATTTTGTGCATTGCTTGGGATTTTCTTCAGCCTCATCCTACACACCTTGGTGACTGACTTTTCCTATAAGTTGGGTGAGTGATTGTGCAGATGGGCAGAAGGTGGTGGAAATTATAGGTAGTCGTTCCACATGTATTTTTGCTGAGCCTGGATCTGGCCACTAATAGTGTGTGAAAAACAAAAATCCAACGTGGGCGACAATGTATGGTAAACCCAAACTATCCAAACATAAGACTTTACCCCAATACATAAGCGCCTACAACTGTATCAATCTACACTTTTAAACTCCTAACAATACCAGCATAGGACCCTAAGAGTAAAATAGATGGACACCTCAAGGAAGCAAAACCAAGTGGGTCTGATCCGATCAATCCTTTTGACCACCCATGGTTTACATCAGTGGTGTTCAAGGGATTCCACCCTACCTTAACCTGGATGTTGTTCAGATGGCTCTAGATGCTACTCCTTTGCTCTGGCCCTACCTAAACAGTGCCACATAGTGTTGCCACTTTATACTCAGGACCCTTCCTAAGCTTATCATTATTCTTAGAGGGGTTAACTCTATACTTAAAGAGTTTTCTTCTCAGATTAAAAAAAAATGTCTGAACTCCAACACCCACAAGACTTTATTATTTGTGTATCCGCATTTAATCACTAACAAATCTTTTCTAGAATTCATGGACCAACTGTCAGCGTGATTCACCATACCTTTAACTACACAGATTGATCAGAACACATACGAGAGTTTAATGCGATCCACTAGAGTAAGAGAACCAGACTCTACTCTTACCTCCAAACCAACTTATAAGGGTTTATAGCAAATGAAAAGACAGCCACAGGCCAACCGGTGAAGTGTAAAGAGTTGGTCCATTTAGTAATGTAAATGGAAAATCCCTTTTTAAAGGTGATAAAACCTCCTAATTCAACCATAGAGTGGCTGCTCTTGTTTATAGTTTGTAACAAGTGGGTTGATGCTAGTTTCTTTTCAACTGATTTGACCTTTAAGGAGATGCAGACCTGCCCTGATAAAATTGTCAGCGTTTTGAAACTTCACTAGTAATTTTACGATGTCATCATCAGGATGGATAATTATGAAAATTAGCAGCCATAAACTGAGGGCCATATTTATGACCCCAATTGCGTCACATTTGCACCACGCCACATGGTGCCTGTGTGACACAACTAAAAAATGAGATTTATGAAGCCTACCTTCTGAAGCACACATAGAAAGGGGAAGAAGCCTCATGGGGTTGTTTTTTTGTGCAGGAAGATACCTCTTCCTTCTAAAAATCAATCCCACATCCAATGGAGGCACCCTTGCACCACGGTGCAAGGGGGGCTGTGTTGGCGCTAGGCAGCCCATTGTGCACCAGCACTGGGGAAAGGACAGGAATGCACTGTATTGGGATAAATATGATGCATTCTTGCAATTTTCCTGTGATGCAGCGCAGCGAGGTGACCTGTTGCGCTGCTTCACTTGGCCATAAATATGGCCCTTAGTTGATAAGCAGACATAAGAGGAAGTACAGCAGAGCAATCTTTGAGATTATAAAATGATTCTATTGAGCTAAAACACGTGGAGCCTCAACAGGGATTGATAGTGGTACAGATGAAAAGTGGTAGATATTGCATCAATATCCAAATTAAAGGTCGCTCCATCCCAAGAGATGCTACAGAAGCGCTATTGTCATTATAACAGCTTAGTTATGCGTGTTATCCACAAAAGCATAACTAAGACAAAATCATTAGTTGTTGGTGAATAACATTCTGAATCCAATTTGGTATAAATAGTTTTCTCTGTTAAGAAACATTTGTCACAATACCGAGTTTATAATGCCAAAGAACATCCTGCATAATTTGTTGCCAGATAATAATATCTGTGTACACAGGAGCATGTTAGTTTAGGACTACATGCTAGTATGATACGGGGATTTTTCAGTCCTGTTTGGCTTTTGGATGTAAAACTATTTAGTCAATCTGATAAACTGACATACCAGTTATCCACTGCTGCTCAATCTTTTAATGTATTCATTTTTCTGAATGTGACCAGCTCTCTATATTCTGTGACTCAAATTTCTTTAGGTTCACAATTAGGTATGGCATGTTATATACAGAACAATTGTTAGTTTTTGTATGCTATAGCTGTGTAGTGTAGTGCTTTTCGTGTATTCATCAAAATCATTATTTATACATTATAGAAAAATACTTTGTCTAATTATGATTCACAAAGCACACTTTAACTGGGTACTATTATTGAAAATGATATATCAAAGATAAAATGTGGACTATTCTTAAGTTTTGTTGTACAGGGGTTACCTTTGTAAGTAGCTTTGTCCAACCCATCCTTATGATTGCCTAGTTATAAATGGGACAATAGGGGTTAAAATGTAGACTGTTTATATTCATCAAGTTACACTATGAAATGTTGTACTTGCATAACTGTCGATTTACAGCAGACTAAAACCATATTAAGCAGTGGTCAGCAACAAATTATAACTTATACCTCTTCAATTTACTTGAGATATATCTGCTATGAGTGTTTCACATCACCAGCAAGGTACAGCCAAAAAAGCGCCCATCACCAAATGAACAGACATGGAATAACTGAAGAAATGTGTCACACATTGCTGGACAATTTTGAGAACTTTGATATAGTCCACCACTGCAGGTCCTATCTCACAAAGACACACAGATTTGGTGTGATAATAAAGATGCCCATTCCAACAGATCTCTCCACTTGTCTCCCCCTCCAACCATGCTAGCTCTAGATCACAACTATACACAAAAACTCAGATTTGACAATCCAGTGCAGTAAGCAGCTAAACAGATTATATCATATGAGATACCCCCAAGGTAGCTGCAGAACTGTTCAGAGCTACCAACATAATGAAAACCATAAAAACTGTGTGTCTGTCCCTCACACTTCATCATCCAACACACTGCTACGTGCTGCGTCCTATAACACTACGCAATATCCTTCCAACCATGCAACCTGAATGCTGTGGTATGCTACTCATGTAGGCATGCATGTCAGCACCCCACATAGGGATACTAAGTGCTATATAAATGCTGCAATACAATACAATACAAACCCAAGTTTTAAAGGTGTTTTGTACTGTATTATATATTTCCACACTTTACCCTTTTTTCAAATTAGTCGCTTCACCGTTTTTGCACTTTTTGACATTTTGTATAATTTGAATGTCAACATTCCCAGTTTTTTTTACCCTACCTGTATCATAGAATAGTTAGTTTACTGGAATACAGTGGTCTGCAGTGGTCTACATATAACCCACCTTTGGATTAACCCTGAAAACATTCCAAGCAACTTTGTCCTGAAGAGTAAAGTCACCCTTATGCCTAGGCCTATCTATGCCTAAAGTTGTCAACTCCAGGGAACCTTCTGCAAATTACAGCTTTGCATCCTCTGTTGTACCAAACCATTTGTGCTACAGCTTGAACACTTCCTTTCTGGTATCAAACCATTTGTTCTACAGGATGATTTGAGAATGCTGTTACTGGCTTTTTGTTTTGTCGGGAGGGAGGTTTAGTGGAATCTTTTTGCTCCCTGGCTTACTTCAGACTACTCCTGCCTTAACACCCATTAAAGCTTGTTTCCACACAGCAGCGAGATCTGAAACAGGAAATGGAAAGGCACAAAGCCACACATCATCATGAGACAACATTTACTAACTTCCATTGCAGGCCAGGATTAATCTTACAGCCGCTTACCTCACTTAAATTTCTCTGCACTGGTACTGACTATAAGGCTAGTAAGGTGAAAAAATCTTTATGGTCGTGGTAGCTGTGCAACAAGTGCACATTACTCCTGAAAAGAGAGGGGTTTTAAAGATCAACACCCTGCACTCAGTTATGCTTAGTATTCAGTTTTCAAACTAGATGGGCCTTGTACGCAAAAAATGTGTCTGCTTCCTAATTTATAGTCAGTCCGGGGAGCACAAATTCATGTAACACCAGTGATATAGTGGATATTTTCTCAAGATGTCAGCCATAATCACATCATTCCTAAGTTGCTGCACTCACCCATTGTTACAGTTTTTGGGGTGTCGCGACGTGCCAATGAAATAGAAGTCTGAGTTTGGCTTCTTTGCATGTTCTCTTCCTTGGCCTTGCAAATACGGGGTTCTAGTGTCTGGAACACTCTTCCTGTGTTTAAGCCCCAGGACCACTCTCTTCATCCACATTTAGGGCTTGCAGTCATTGCTGTTTATGTGAAGAACTCCCCCTCTGTGCAGCGATAGTATCTCACCATTAACAAGTGTCCACTGCAGTGGTCTGATGTCTAAGAGCACCATCTGTCAATCCAACGTCAAGAGACAGCTGAAATCCTATGCGTACTTCCATCAAACTATTATTATTGCCCACTTAAACAACAAGAAGGACCACACCACCGTACCAATGGTGGCCTCCCAATCCATCCTGGATCTTATGATTGTGCTGAATGAGGAGTAGTCTGTCTGCTAGCACACACCAAGGACTATGACAGTGCAGGCATGAAATGTGCTACACTGCATACATAGCAGAAATAAAACACATTTCATACTACCTCACACCACAGGCCATTATTTATTAAAGTTGGGCAGTTGAGTTTATAAAGAAATAATTTACAAACACAACTAGACAGGGGGCCTGATTTAGAACTCGGCGGACGTGTTACTCCATCCTAACAGTGACAGATATCCCGTCCGCCAATATCCATATCTCATTTAACTCTATGGGATTTAGATTATCCGTCACCGTTGTGACAGAGTAACCCATCCGTTGAGTTCTAAATCAGGCCCATGGTGCCTATGAATATGTTGCCATGTGAACCTGAAAAAGAAGCCATAGGTAGTAGGTTCTAACAGACTAGTATGAAGACATGTGTTGACTCATTATTGAGGTTCCGTTGAGACAGGGCTTTTATGTACCCCTAACCTCCGTGCACTACCAACTATGTGCACAGGAAAGCCTAGTTCCCACACTCATGGTACTAGAGTCCAATGAACCAGCAAGGGGCTAACCTGTTCTCATTTATGAAAGGTTGCACTTGTTCATACACAGTGCCATTTCCAAAAGTGGGCAGGATAAAACTGTTGGGGCTTACCTACAATGAAGAACCGTGAAGTGTGTGTACATAAAAATGTCTGTTTATACAAATATATATGTTTATACATGGATGCATAGAAACCCATAGTTAAACATTTAAAGTATACATGTAGGCTTATGTATTGACAGATACAATAGCTACTTTGCAGTGATATGTACTTGGATAAATTAATGTGTGCTGGCTGTCTATTAAGTTGTGGCTTATAAAAAGACCTTTTGATTTTATTAAAATTATTTGTACAACATACTTACTTATAGAAGGTACCAGGCAGCACTCCTTTACTATTGGCCTCTAGTTTTGTCATTCAAATTTCCCTTCCACCCACCACAGCATATAGCTTTGGGAAGTGAGGCAATAGGTCAGCCCACCTCAGCTATTGATTACTTCACTTGTGAACTAGCAGAATGGCACCATTATGTCCTTTTACAAGAAGCACAGTGAAACATGGAGTAGTTCTCTTTAGAGCCAGGGACTAAGGCAATAAGTTATTTTTTACACCAAAAACATTTTCGATTCCATCTGTTTGTTTTTAGATTGTGAAAGGCTTGGCGGTTCCCCAACAATAAAGCATTGACAAAGTCAAGAGGCTTCGCCAAAAGACAAAACTAAAAGAACTATTAGCTTTGCCAGTATGTGCTTTTAGATCTGGCCAAAACACAACTTTAGCTGTCTTGCAGCATCACGTGTTCGAAAAACTATCACACAACAAAATGTATATATAGAGGGTCTTAATGGTCTGGTCAAATGTAACTGAAATGATGCTCCCTTCCACCATAGCATAAAATATAGGCCAATAAACCATCCCACTTCAGTCATCGGATTCCTTCACTTTGAGTGACTATGTTTTGCCCTTGTACATGCACACATACACCTAAAAAATAGTTCTCCAAGAGTAGAACGTTTAGAGGCTTGTACTTCTTAGTAACGCTAGCCCCCTTGTATAGCAAGGCACTATCAACTATTTCCACAGCATGCAAGCCATGTTTTGCAATGTTGATTCATCACTATCAACCAACTTGAGTATATTTGTTTATTCTTTAGAAGAAATTGCACAACGCACCAGTGCAGTAAGAGTGGATGTGTACATTTCTAGGTTGAAGCCACACCCTGCAGCTTTGTGACTGACATCACGCACAACATGAAAACACTTGTATCTCCTACCTCAAGAGGGTCCTCTAGTAACGGCTTGAGGCACTGCAACAGCTTTACAGACTTTGCACATCTTTCCCTTATGCTGGTGTTGCAGTTATATATATTCATTGTGTGAAAAAAAATCTGGATGTTAGTCATCCTGGAATAGTTGTGCAGTTGCCATTCTACACTAAGTTTCACATCCTAATTCGTAAAAAGAAAGAAATAGTTTAATGTTAGAAGTCCTTGTCAAAGGTGATCTTCCAGAAGTTGAAGACTTCGTGTATTGCACATGTTTGAGGAACACGTGGACCTAGGTACAAAGCAGTGCTTTATGTATTTTCTTAAGATGTCAACATCTGGGCCTTTTGCATAACTCACTCTTTCAAACTGCATGTATAAACCCTGGGAGGGGTTTGACGTCGCTGTGCTCTTCTGTGAGGGGATCTTTTGTTAGTATGCTACACTTCCTTTTGTAAGTAGGTGATAGCGTTTTATCAACTGTGGAATCAAATCAAATCAGTATAGTGCAACAAGCTTTCCACCTCCATCGCACTCTTCTGTGAGGACCTCTGTTGGCAGCATAGTGCCACTGCAGCTTTCCGTCTCCAGTGTACTCTTCTGTGAGGACCTCTGTTGGCAGCATAGTGCCACTGCAGCTTTCCGTCTCCAGTGTACTCTTCTGTGAAGACTTCTGTTGGTAGTAGAGAACAACAGGTTTTCCATCTACATAGTACTCTTCAAAAAGAACCTCTGTTGGTAATATAGCACAGCTCAAGTTTTCCATCTCAATTTTACTCTTCTTTGAAGATGTGTGTTGGTAGTAGAGTTCAAAATGTTTCTCATTTACAATGTATTTTTTTGGTGTGGTCCTCTGTTGGTAGTAGAGCACAATTTCAGCTTCCCATTTCCATTGCACCGTTCTGTGAGGCCTTTGCTGGAAGTATACACAAGTACATCTTTCTATCTCCATTGAATCCAGGACCTCTGTTGGTAGTAGAGAGCAACTGCAGAATGCCATCTCCATTGCACTCTTCTGTGTGGGCCTCTATTGGTAGTGAAGAAAACTGTTTGCAGTACACAGCAAAAAAACTTTCTATTTTAGTCTCCTATGAGGACATATGTAGGCTGCATAGTGACACTTCAGCATTCCAACACTTCTGAGGCTCTGGAAAATTTGGGCCTAGATACAGGGCAGTGCTGTATGCATTTTCCCAATATGTCAGCCTTATTAGTGTGCACTCACCCTTTTGTTTTGTATGGTGCAAAAAGAGTTTCACATTTACAAAGAATAAATATGGCTGTGCATTACTCATTCTTCCAAAGCCTATGTACGAATAGTGCAAGGAGGCCAGATTTATTTTCCTTTTGGTCTGGTACTGCTAGTCCTGTGTATAGTTATAAAAAAGATTACAAATAACAGAATGAAGAGAAAAGGTTGAACATGGTGAACCATTATGTATTCGTCCAGGAAGAGCTATGGCACAGAAAGTGCGGCCATCCTCTGAAGTTATGCCCTCTCCTTCAGCATTAATCTTTGATAAGAGACTGTTTAGTGCAACTCTGGTTCTTTCTTGCCCCTTCATTAAACCTTTATGTAAGCATGCCCATCTTCCCTTTAGTACAACTGTAGTCTTCTGTCTTTTGTGAGGACATCTGTCGGCTGTACAGCTCAACTGCAGCCTTTGATCTCCATTGCATTCTCCTGTGTGGGCATCTTTTATCTACATAGCGCAACTTCAGCTTTCAAGCAATTCTAGTCTCGTCTGAAGATATCAGTTGGTTGTATAGAAGAACTGAAGCTTTCCTGGTCTTAGCTTGGTTACTAGTAGCAACCACATGGTGCACCGGCTAAAAGGAGGACTGGCCTTTTACATCTTTGAGACTCATGTCTCCTAGTCCGTTGATGACAAAAGCAAGTATACAATTCCTGCTGCTTTAGAAAACAGAACAATTGCTTTGTATATGCAATCCATTAATGAGATAAAAAATAATTGTGTTATGACAGAGTCTGCTTTTCAGATATAAAACAGTTCCTAATTTATACACAAAAGAACACATCTAAGCTGACAAAAAGACACGAGAATAGAATGCTTCTGTGAAATGATCCAAGATGTGTTTTAGCAATGTCTTAACGCAGTAGTGGAAGAAAGCTAACCTGGGGCCCCTTTCTATATGTATGATATATATATTGAAAACAAAATGTTTTTCATAATAGTGCAAAACCATTAAATGTCAAACATATTACTTGTGCACACACCATTATTTCTGAAACCTAAAAACATATATATTTGCACTCTTCTATTGAATTTATTAAGCATTGAATATTGTTGTATCAAAGACTTAGAGCCTGATGTATATGTTGATGGAAAGGGTACTCCCTGGCAATGAGTATCCTTTCTGCCAATCTGAAGGACGGCCCAACTCATCTAGACTAGGGTGGACCTTTACTGTGTAGGCGGCAGAGATACTATATCTCCTAACACACCACCAACAGCCCTAACCAGGAAGGACAGCCAGAAGTTTGGCCATGTGTCCAGTCACTTGATTTAGAGTGGGCAGACCAGGCCAATTTTCACTGCCCATCATCGCCATGTAAAATGTGGTAGTATATGGCAGTTAAACTTTTAAATGATCCCCACGCCATTGGAGAATGCTCCCATGGTGAGGGGGTCATTTGTTTACTTACAAAACAAAAATCCCACTTTGGGCAATCCCCTTACTTGTAGTAGGAAAATCTTAATCATTTGAGATCAGTAATTGTGAAGACACACTCACTTAGTGATTGCACCCACACTGCATACCACAGCATTGGCAACCTTTAGGAGTTACGTATGTATTCCCCGGCATGGTCCCTCCCTTTCCTATCCACAATATTTGATTAAAAAAAATAACTACTTAATTTATCAGTATGAGAAATTATGTACTGGAGCAAACAAATGGTGATCCCATCCCCAACCTCACCATTTATTATGTTTTTTAAACTGTAGCTGCACCTCAGTTTGGGCCTCTTCCTCTGTGTCTAGGTAGCCTTGTCATCTCCAAGTGCATCCCAACAGAATGCATGGTAATATCCTGGGGTGCTGCGTACAGCAGGCACCATCCACTTTGTAGTTTCTTTTGTTTACTTCCTTTGTAAACTCGTGTGGGGCTCCTCAGCCATATGTTTATGGTGTAAGGTTGTCATTTGAAACACAATTATGTAATGACCAGGGATGCATAAAACCAGAATTCAAGATCTCTGAAGGAGGAATTAGTTCTTCTGGAAACATGAGATCAATGAAAGACACTTCTAAGTCCCAATTCGGCTAAAGTATGCTTCAGAAGAAGGCAAGCACTTACACAAATTATTTTACAAAAACTTTCCAAAGAGTACTTGTGTTTAGTTTAATTCTGAGAATACACTTGTATGTTGTTACAATAATAACATTTTTGTGGGGCCATAGCACTGCTTTTGCTGGTGCTGTATAAGAAAGGAGGCATGCGAAAGGTTCTGTGGGCTATTTTGTCAAATGCACATTTCACAATGTATGTTTTACTCGACAGTATCCTAAACATACTTGCTGTCGCTTTTCTTAAGAGTTTAGTCCATCAATCATTAACTGCCAAGGGGACGCTTTTATGGAAGTTGGAATTTGAAAAGAATTCCCTCAGATACACTCATAACACTCCTCCTGCTAATGAATACACACTGAGCCACATCAGGGACTGTGCAAATATTAATTAAAATTCCTGTAAATTAATCAAATGCACTTCAAAGTAAAGTGGAGTCTTTTCAATTTAGAATTGTCATAGAAGCACTTTAAGTGCGGAGCATCCACAGAAGGTGGCAGGCAGGGAGAACAGAACATAGATGAGCAACAAAAGGCAAGTGGGGAATATAGTCTTTTGTACCTGCTAGCAAAATTAGCCCTGTACAGTGGAAGGTTGATGGGAGCTGGTGAGATCCCCCAGCAGAAATTCGGCCACCAATGACTTAACTGCCAGTCTGCTAGCCTGAGAACTCAACAGAGCCCCATCACAGGTATACCAATCATTGTCAAAGCCATCGCTAAAACATGACGTGTTTGGATATAAAGCTTGAAAATGATTAGAAACCACAAATAAAAGTATTTTAAAAGGTGTGCTACCCTCATTACAGTCCTCCTTTTGTTCCTAAGACATTTAAAAATCAAGTGGCAAGAAAACTTAGTTATAGTCCGCTGTTTTTCTATGCCATAGAAAGAAAAACAGGACTGTAATGAAAGTTATGTTTACATCTGACCTTCATTTTGAATATTTTATTTATTTATTTTTCTATTTATTTATTTAGGAAGATCTATAAAGTGCAGCATCCACTCAAGTGGGGTTTCTTCGCAATACAAAGGAGTATTATGTTGGCACTATAAAGGAGTATTATCCCAAATGGAGAAAGGCTTAGTTGTTGCATAGCCAAGTTTTCAGCATTTTTCTGTACTTCAGCAGGAAAGCTGCTAAGCGTAAAGTAGATAGTAGATTATTCCATGTTTAGGAGCTTTGGACTTACCCCTCTTGGCCACCCTATTCTTTTATCTTCTAAAGGGGGAGCATGAAAAAGAGCTTGAATACTAGATCTTACATATTGCGATGGAGCAAGAAACTCCAGGAAAGGGAATGGAAGCTGGCTATGGAGCAACTCCACAAGATTGCACGTAATGCTTTCTTTAAATACACACGATTTATTATTTATTTATATATAAATCTGACTCCCCACAAAATATATGGTATGCAGCAGACAGACTACATGCAGTGCCCTACTTGTGTCTTGAGAGATGCTAGCTTTTTTACACATGGTTTGGGACTGCCCCAAGATCAGGCGATTCTGGGAAGCAGTGATCACTTATGTTGAGTGCGTGCTGAGTAGGAGGGGTGTTGGCGGCATGGGCTTTTGTTTGTTGGACATTTACCCATACATTTACCATACTCCAATGCAGGGGAATTTCCTATTTATCCAAGACCATGTCTAGGTCAAGAAACCTGTCACTCCCTCTGCGCTGTCTTTTCCACAGGCATTTGTTTGTTGAACATTTACCCATGGAAAAGACAGCTCAGAGGGGGTGACAGGTTTCTTGACCTAGACATGATCTTGGCTAAATGGGAAATTGCCCTGCAATGAAGTTCAGTGTAGGGTCCCTCGTACACACGCTGGCACTTTTCTCTTTTGTCAACCCTCCTTGCTGGATCTAGTACATGACTGAATATGGGAAGATGTATGTACTTGCCAAGCGTTGAGTCAAGGTTTTGTGTTCTTTTTTCATTTTCTTTCCTTTTCTTCTTTGTTCGCATGCGTCTTTCCGGTTATGTAAATTCGGGCTCTTGTGTTGACGCCCACCTGAGGTGGAGTGGGAGTAATAATGACTGTTTGTGAGGAACAGAGCAACTGCCCCACTACTCAGCAGTTTGTAATTCCTGAATGGCATGGGCAATGTCACTTGTCCACTTTGCAACTGCTGATTTATGCATACTCATGATGGGGCATGCCTGTCCTGACCTGTATTTTCATGTGTCTGCAAAAAGGCCAATGAAAATATTTAAACTGAATTGTACCACCATGAAGGCCATGGGGCCAGATGTGCTATTTGCTTTTCACAAAACACAGGTCGAAATTTGAAACCAGTGTTTTTGTGACCAGTACATATTTTTTATAAACGGACGTGTGTACCATTAGTTTGTTTAAAATAAAAAGAATCAGATTGAGTCACAGTCTGGTCTACCTAATTAATATTCCTTATGTAGGCGGAAGATTGTAACTCAATTCGATTGGCTACAATCACTGGTATAGTGAGCTGCAAGAGTCAGCAGGCTACTAGGTCTGTGATTAATTTGTAATAAAGTAAACTTGTTTTTTAAATGCAGCCCTTTTTCCTTAAAAGAAATGGTGTTGAGTTTAAAAATGTTTCCTTTTTCAAATTTGTTGAAAAGCTGGCAGTGGTGCCCTTAGGGCCTGCCCTTCATGTGAACGGGGTGCCACCTCCTTTGAGGTGTAGGTGAGTTTTCAATGCTTTGTGATGAGAATTCACCCGCAAAACATAGAAGTATAAGAAATCGATTTGGTGTTTGGAAAGGATGCATACAACAGGTCCCTTCAGAAATTGAATTGGTATCCATTCGGAATCCCTTATAAAGAGTAGGAAAACCTTTTTTTTGCAACTCCTAAAATGGAGTATTAATACATTGTAAAAGTCACAAACATGAATCAGAACATTTTCAAACACTGAAATGCTTAGTAGATCTGGGCTCTAGTTCTTAAAAATGGGAAGCCCTCTCCTGGCAACGTTTGTGCATCAAAAAAGCTGATAAAAAAAATTTACGTTTCTGGACACAGCATGGCAATAAATTTGCTGCAGAATATCTATCACTTGGTCACATTTTATTTAGGTTCACTATGCATCTAGTCAGAGCATTTTGAATATTTTGAGTTAGCTGCCCTTCTTTCCAAGGGTGTGGATTCTGAATATCGACTAATGAACAGCGTGGGACACTAATATCACAGTCAGAATATCTATGGACATATATGTACATTGACGATCGATATAGCTTGAAGGTACATTGATGTGGAGTTAAGAATAGTAAATTTACACTTCTGTTTATGTACTTTTCCTTTGAGATTTTGTTCCTTGATATTTTTGTCCACAATATTAATGTCCCTCAATATTCTTGTACTCCATACTCCAGAGTACAATATTCTTGAGTCCAAGGTAGTGAGTGTTTCCATAATCTATTAAAACATGAGTAAAGGCATTGGAAACGATGATTGAGTGCAAAAAATAGAGAAATGGTTTCAAATTGCAAAAAACACAGTTGATCGAAGTAGTAATTTGTGATTATCAATATCTGGTGTTTTATGTCAAGATCTATGTCCTGTATCACGCCTAGATTTCTTATAGTGGGTAAAAAAGGGGACTATGCTGAGGATAAGGGAGAATTATAGACCAGCTTTCATTTTAGCACCCCAGACGGAGGGGCTGGAGGAAGGAGGAGCATCATACAGGGGAAACAGAGAGGGGCGGGATGTAGGAGCAAGAGGGAGGTGTGATAGGAACAAGGACAGACACAGACTATGTGTGAACACAAGAGTGGAAGGGTGGGAATGAGCTGCAAGGAGCCAACACAGAGGCAACAAGATACACCTTAAAAGCAATTACTATCCAATGAAACAGAAAAACCTGAATGGGCGAAACCAGGATATGAGTGACAAAATCTCAAGGCATTGACTGGAAGAGGTTGCTCAAAAGAAAACAATGGTTTAAAGAGGGGGACCAAATTAAGGGCCTGATTTAGATCTTGGAGGCGGGGAAAACTCCATTACAAACTTGACTGATTTACTGGCCGGCATACTACAATCCAATTATATCCTATGGACATCTTAATACGACGGAAGAGATATCTGTCAAATTTTTGACGGAGTATTCCAACCGCTGAGATCCAAATCAGGCCTTAAGTTTTTTAAAGACAACACGCCTGTTTGATAGATGTGCTATCAAAACTAAACTTCAAAGGCCCCTGAACTAAACTGAGCCCACCTGAAGGCCCTCTCTCACCCCACTGCATTACAGTAGTTGATATCATATTACTTCATAATAGAGGGTACCCGTAAGAAAAGGGGATGATCAGGTGAAGTCCTCATACTCAACTTGTACAAAGGAACGCATCTTGCCAGCCATCGGTTCCTGACAAAATTATTTTTCAGCAGTGTTAGTTTACCAGCAACCTGTGGAAGATTCAATGGAGTAAATTTTAGTTGCTATTCTTTTCCCACCTGTGTTTATTAGATTGCTGCCATTCATCTATAAGCACCATCTCATTGGCTCAAAAGTCACACAACCAAACCACTGCCACTAGTATGTCAGCAACCTGTTATTGACTTGTTTTTACTCCCAACTTTTTTTGTTAGCTGGAAGTCCAACTCATTCACAGCTGGAGAGGCGCAGAAAGACTTTCGAGCAACGCAGCTCCTTATTACTGTGATTTAGGACTGCTTCCCAGGAGGTATAAAAGTGTGCAGTTCCTTCAAAGTGGACATATCTAAATATCAAAAAATAGAATTTTGCTGTTTTCATGCATGTAGTCCCTGGAATCAAGGTTGGTTTAGGACACATATTGGGACAACCACCTCACCTGAGATCATTATGGACACAGTCTCCAGGTCTGGCTTTTCTACCTACAAAACATTGTTTTCAGGTGTGTTAGTACAGTTAGTTCACTTGAAGCAAAACAAGACTACAACAACAAGAATGCATTAAACTATCACACAACGGTCCATGACAGGAAACACTGTCCATAATGATCTGGAGAGAGGTGGTCACCTAATGTGTTTTTGTTTCAAGGGAAGTAAGTATCTAATATGGAATGATATGTTATATGGAGACAGAATGTGTAAACTGCCACAAATGTCAGAATAATCACCTCCATCTAGCTTTAGATTTAGAATCAGAATAATCTGCCCTTTCAATTTCTTAACTCTGTCTTCTCACAACATCTTCCTCCATGGACACTTTGAAGCAGCTTTCCAGCTGGGAAGAGCTTTGCTAAAGAAGAAAATACAATACATACATTTTAATTAGAAAGCAGAAAGGAACAGAACCGTGCTTTCCAGGACAACATTGATCAAATTCTAGAATTTTATAAAAAGTTAATAATCTCTGTGTTGCCCTGCCCTCGCCATCGATGATTCCACCATCTGTATTGCTTCACTGCCTGCATTCTTTCTCTCAACCCGTGTTCTTAACACCACCTGTTTGCATTATTTGTTTGTATTTGTTTACTATTCTAACTTGGATCGGTAAACAAAAAAAACTATCCATGGTTATTTACCGTTCACCATTGGTCATTGAAGCACACATTATTTTGTGTAGAATCTGTTGTGATAGGTGTAACTGGGTAACTTTTGCCTCTTCATGGTAGCCTTGCAGAACCATGAGCTAGGGCATGTGCTGGCATTTCATTCCATTGTGGTAATGCTGCTTCTTCTCTTTCCCAACCTGTTTAACCCCTTGGGTGCCCAGGACGTAACAGTTACGTCCTCGTTTGCACCGCTCTGATGACCAGGACGTAACGGTTACGTCCTGGTATGGGCCCTCCGGGTAAGCGCTAGTGCTCCCCCTGATGGCCTTGCCCCCCACTCCCATAGGCAGGGATGGAAGGGGAATCGCTTCCCCTTCCATCCCCTCCCTGCCCCCCTCACCCAGTGATGTCTGATGACATCAGCGGGCGATTACGCACGGCTACCTCATCAGAGGCCGCCACCATGGATCGGAAGAGAAATGCAAAAGCATTTCTCTTCCGATCACGTGCTGGGGCGGGAGAGGCATCAAAGGAAAGGAAAGCCTTTCCTTTCCTTTGATGCCTCTCTGAGCATTTCTGCCGCCCGATCATAAAGCGATCGGGCAGCAGAAATGCCCACTAGACACCAGGGATGTTTGTTTTTGTTTAGCGTTTATGTGTTTTTATATGGCAAGGGCCACTCCCCAGGAGGGCAATATATTAATAGGCCTTTTCTGACCCCACAGGGGTAAGATCGGCCTATTTTAATTAGGCTGATCTGCCCCCGGGGGGGGCAGAACCCACTAGACACAGGGAGTTTTCTTTATTTTTTTTACGAAAATGAAGAAGGGGAGTGACCCATTGAGCAAAGGTCACTCCCCTGGGGGGGGCAATTACTTATTAGGCCATTTCAATCGACCTATTTTTGTAAGGTCTATCTGCCCCCAAGGGGGGCAGAAAGCCCACCAGAGACCAGAGAAGATTTAATTTTTTTAAAGAAGAGGGTGGGGGTATGGCAATACCCCCATCCCAAATACATGAGAACAAATTTGCTTTGCCCACTGGTGGGCAGATTGGGCAATTACCCCCAATCCACTCCCCGGGGTGTCAGAAAGCCTCCTAGATGCCAGGGAATAAAAAAAAAAAATAGTGGGGTGGAGGCTACCAACCAGTATGGGCATGGTTATGCCCCCACCCCAACTGAAGGGGGTAACTGTCTTTCAGCTCTCCCTCCCGCACACTAAAAGATCTTATCCCAATGGCAAGCAAGAGTACATTTGATTATTTTGGGTTTTGGTTTTTTTACATTTGGGCCATGAGTGCTTCTCTAACTCTCAAAATCGTCCCTCTTGGAATGGTGAGGGTTGCACTTTTTGGACTTTGGGACGCTGCCATGTAGAAAAATCTGTGAGACCCTGACAAATATGAAAAATAAACATCCGGGTGGGTGCAGGGCAGTGTGCTTCAAATGCACCCTGCACCATTTTCTTACCCACAATGCCATGCAAACCTCCAACTTTGCTTGAAATCACATATTCTTCCCACATTTCTGTGATGGAACCTTCCGGAATCTGCAGGAATCCACAAAATGTCTACCACCCAGCATTGTCGCATCTATACAGATAAAAATTCTGCCCAACTTGTCAGCCTAAAAATGTTTTTATCCAATCTTCCCTGTCACAGGCACTGGGCCCACTGAGGTATAATTTTTACCGGGAGACTGAGGGGAACATTGGGTGGTAGGAAATTTATGCCAGTGCAGTGATCCCACACAGAAATGTGGGAAATGTGACTTTTTAGCTAAATATGAGGTTTATTGAGGATTTTGGGTAACAAAACACTGGGTGATCCATGCAAGTCACACCTTCCTGGACTCCCTCGGCTGTCTAGCTTTCAAAAATGTTTGGGTTTGGTAGGTTTCCCTAGACGGCTGCTAAGCCCAGGACCAAAAACACAGGTGTCCCCGCAAAAACAGGTAGCTTTGTATTTGATAATATTGATGCGTCCACAGTGTGTTTTTTGCCATGTTTTGAGGTTTGCTAAGGATTCTGGGTAACAGACCCTGGTGAGAGCACCACAAGTTACCCCATCCTGGGTTCCCCTAGGCGTCTAGTTTTCAGAAATGCCCAGGCTTGCTAGGTTTTCCTAGGTGCCAGCTGAGCTAGTGGCAGGAATCCACAGCTAGGCACTTTGCAAAAAACAGATCAGTTTTCTTTGGGAAAATGTGATGTGTCCACGTTGTGTTTTGGGGCATTTAATGTCACGGACAAAAGGCCTACCCACACAAGTGAGGTACCATTTTTATCTGGAGACTTGGGGGAATGTTGGGTGGAAGGGAATTTGTGGTTCCTCTCTATTCCAGAACTTTCTGTCACCGAAATTTGAGGGAAAAGTATTTTTTAGCCAAATGTTGAGGTTTGCAAATGATCTGGGTAACAGAACCTGGTGAGAGCCCCACAAGTCACCCCATCTTAGATTCCCCTAGTTGTCTAGTTTTCACTGGTTTGGTAGTTTTTTCTAGGTGCGGCTGAGCTACAGGCCAAAATCCACAACTAGGCACTTTGCAAAAACAGGTCAGTTTTCCTTGGGAAAATGTGATGTGTCCATGTTGTGTTTTGGGGCATTTCCTGTCGCTGGCACTAGGCCTACCCACGCAAGTGAGGTACCAGTGTGTAAAAAAAGACTTCTATTTGAGAAATGCCCTGTAATTCACATGCTAGTATGGGGACCCCAGAATTCATAGATGTGCAAATAACCACTGCTTCTCAACACCTTATCTTGTGCCCATTTTGGAAATACAAAGGTTTCCTTGATACCTATTTTTCACTCTTTATATTTCACCAAATGAATTGCTGTATACCCGGTATACAATGAAAACCCATTGCAAGGTGCAGCTCCTTTATTGGCTCTGGGCACCTAGAGTTCTTTATGAACCTACAAGCCCTATCTATCCCCACAACCAGAAGAGTCCAGGAGACGTAACGGTATATTACTTTCGAAAATCTGACATTGCAGGAAAACGTTACAGGAGAAAAATTGCTTTTTTTTCACTTCAATTTCAATATTTTTTTATTTCAGCTTTCATTTTCTTTAGGAAAACCTTGTAGGATCTACACAAATTACCCCTTGCTGAATTCAGAATTTTATCTACTTTTTAGAAATGTTTAGCTGTCCGGGAGCCAGCATTGATTTCACACCCATTTCTGTCACTAACTGAAGCAGGCTAAAAGCACAGAAATAGTAGAAATTGGGTATGTCCCAGTAAAATGCCAAAATCGTGTTGAAAAATGTGGTTTTCTGATTTAGGTCTGTCTGTTCCTGAAAGTTGGGAAGATGGTCATTTTAGCACCGCAAACCCTTTGTTGATGCCATTTTCAGGGGAAAAACCACAAGCCTTCTGCAGCCCTTTTTCCCAATTTATTTTAAAAAACACAACATTTTCACAGAATTTTGGCTAATTTCTTGGTGTCTTCTAGGGGAACCCACAAACTCTGAGTACCTCTTAAATCCCTGGGATGTTGGAAAAAAAGGATGCAAATTTGGTGTGGGTAGCTTATGTGGACAAAAGTTATGAGGGCCTAAGTGCAAACTGCCCCAAACAGCCAAGCAAAACCCTGGCACCTGAGGGGGGGAAAAGGCCT
The DNA here is from genome assembly GCF_031143425.1 of Pleurodeles waltl. Taxonomy (NCBI): domain Eukaryota; kingdom Metazoa; phylum Chordata; class Amphibia; order Caudata; family Salamandridae; genus Pleurodeles; species Pleurodeles waltl. The sequence goes on from NC_090442.1 coordinate 420,631,062, forward strand.
GGCAGCAAAGGGGTCAAGGGGTTCATTGCTCTGCTGGCTGCCTTCAGATGCTGTGACATGGGTTAGTATTGCACTTTGCTCTGCGATGCCAGTCATGCTCATCTTCCCAGCAACCTGTGTGGTCACTGGGTCTCACGATTTGATGTTAACAGGAGTGCTATGCCATGTGCCACTGGCCATGTTTTCAGGTATATACCACCCTGATAGGGCACCTTAGCACTTGTGCCCACACTTCCACTTCGGGCCCTATTACAAGTATGGCAGTCCGATGACAGACAGACTCGTGGTAGAAGTCGGACCGCTGCGGCTGTGGTGGTCCACATTTTGACCCTGGTCGTCGGACCACCTAAAGACTGCCTTCTGCGCCAGTATCTTTGATCCGATGGGCTGAAGGCGGTCTTGATTGTAATCAGCCAAGGCGGCGCTGAAGTCAATGACGCCCTGCTGATTACAACCATGTTCTCCGCCAGCCTTTTCATGGCAGTTCACCTGCCATGAAAAGGCTGGCGGAGAACAAGTGTTGGGAGCCACAGGGGGCCCCCTGAACACCCTTGTCGGAATGTGCACTGTCTGCATAGCAGACAGTGTGTATTCTGAGGATGCTAGGAGGGCCCTGTGCGGCACCATTAGAATTGTGGAGCCAAGATCAATGCCTCCGCACAGTTTCCACTCGGCTGACCGGCAGAAACCTTGGTTTCCGCTGGTCAGCCCAGTGGAAAACCCGTAATGGGGCCGGTGGGAAGACTGGCAGCACCATGGTGGTCTCCTCATCAGGAGTTTGTCAGTCAGATTTTTCCAACCGCCAAACTCGTAATCAGCCCCTTAATGATCAAGACCATTTTGGCTTACACTCAAGTGGGTTTTGTTCCTCCCATTTTACTGCAGCCTAATCATGAGGCCACACATGCTTCTGGCCTTTGGGCTTTTATTTGTGCTCTCCTCTACGTCCCTTCTGCATATTGATGTAGCTTTTTGCTGAGAAGCCCATCTACCTTGGACCCTCTTAACAGAGTCATGCTGGCCTGCCTTTTTATTGTCTTTTTGTGACTAAGGGGGTGGGGGTGGGCCGCGTTGGGTCCTGGGATTGTGCCCTTTGGTTTCCCCAGGGTCTTTTGGCATCCCCAATGGATGTAAAATGCTGTAGGCCAAACAAAATAACTAGTAGGAAAATTCAGTTTGTCTACTGATGATCAAAGTTTTAGGCTAGAGCACTTGAAAATGTGATAACATATGCTATGTAAAATATGTTATGATTTTAGGGCCAGATGTTCAAACCTATTTTGTAGTTACAAATGCTGCAATTTGCAACATAAGTGCATCTGTGACCACAAGATATGTTTTTATTATGTACTAATCCTATTTTAGGGGTCAATAAACCTTTACTGACTCTTAAAACAAGATTGCGAATGGATACCAATTCTCAATTTGGGTAGAGGGTGTATTAGGCACCCCTTCCCAATCATGAATTGGTTTTTGATGATCAACATTTTGTGACCATATTCCAGTCGAAAATCATTGAAAAATCACCTTCTCCCAATGTGGGGTGATAATGTATTTGCAAACCAGGGTCACAAAATACTGGTCCAAATAGCGAGCAGTATTCTGTGCCTAGTGTTTTGGACATCAGGACCTTAGTTCGAGCTCATTATTGCCAGAAAAACTGATGTTTTTCAAATTTAAAATATTACAAAACACACATTCCCATCAATCGCTTTCTCGCTTGTTCTGTGATAGATGTTGTTTTCGCACCTCACCTTATTTTCTCAAGCCGTGAAAGCGAAATCAAGATACATGGACACTGAGTGAAGGCTGCAGCCAGCGTGTGAAACTGTGCAGATTTTCAGCTTCCTTGATGCATCGGTTTTCGGGTGAAGGTGGCAACTGGAGGTGGGTGCCTAGTGTGAGCCATTGGAAGCGCTAGCATCTGTTTGTTGCTTGGCATGGGCTAGATGTGCTGCTGGGTGGGCACCCAACTGCATATGGCTGTAATCGGAGCACAGAATGTCTGCAAGTTCGATGGATTAAGCCTCAGATCAGTGACCAGGGGTAAATGTTTGACATTGTTCAGCATTCCGTCTACCATCTGTCTTTTTTACATTTATTGCCGTAAGTGGAAAAGGTACACCCACGCGTGGGTCCCGTGCTCACTATGCCACCGGATTCATGCTAGCCTGGCTGTTGAAGGGAGATACCCTGAGGATGCTTGTTTTCCAGTCAGGGAGGACCTGACCTGGCAATTCGGGCTGGACTGTTCCAATAGGGAGCAGAGTCAATACTGATCTGCACATGACTGGGTCCGAACTGGAATGGCGTGGTGAGCAAAAAACAATGGATTTAGGCCCACGTCTGTGACTGGGAGGGAATGTTTGACATTGCTCAGCATTCCGTCCAACATCTGTTCTTTTTTAATTGGAAGCACTGGCACTGCTTGTTGCTTGGCAGTTTTGCTGAGAGTCAAGGTGAGCACCCAATAGCAAATGGCTGTGACCAGAGCACAGAACGTGTGCAAGTCCTTCTTCAGTGATGGGGTGACATATATGAAGGGGTGTAAAACATGGACTAAAACGGGGCTGGGAGTCGATAGAATGTAGGGGAACTGTTTGCTATTATCGTACACATTCTATACAGTTAATCCAGCCCTTTCAGTCGCTGTACCGCCTCCTTTCGATACAACCAAGCAGTGTTTTTCCAAGCGCGATATTTTTAGACAGGCACATATCTGAATGTTACACGTTTTGCTGTTTTATTGCACCATTCCACGGGGTGCTGCACGAGACAGACAAACCTTCTTTTAACTGAGATCTAGTTGTGGCGTGTTTTAAAAGGCAAGAGCGAGAAGGGAAGGCAAGTTGTAAAGGCGCAAGATTATGTGCGAGAAAAAGCTTGCAGGGGCGGGAAAGGAGGGAGGTAGGGAACAGGAGAGCGGCGCTGTGCAATGGGAACACACAGGTACCATCCCATCCTAGCAGGAGTAGAGGATGCCCCAAGCGTAACAATAAAGGCACAGGTCACACGTGGGCACATAGACAACTACAGCACCTGTGAGGCCATGTGCTGGCTGAGTACATTGGAATAAATCAGCCATAAACATAGGGAATAGTGTGAACGTGGCATACAAATGATGCTACAGACTTCGAATTTAAATCTGTTCAGCGACTCTAAAACAGGCTTTGAGCAGGATATTCCTTAACAGTGTAAGTTACACTAGTGGCGTGCATAGCACCAGTCACCATTACCTACCTCTAGGCACTGAGTTATAGTATGAGACTGAGATGTAGGGATTACCCACAGCAGGCTGATCTATTATACAAGTTTCACAAGTCACTTAGGAAACATACAGTACAACTATTTATAAAGTTGCATAGTTCTTCCAGGCCAAGGTATCAAATAAAAGAAACGTACATCTAACTTCATAACATAGCTCTCACCACACCAGCTCAGGTTTCGAACACCAAATGTATTCTTATGACATTAGAGCAGTTCCTCTGGGTAAATAGATCCTATAGGGGGTATCACTCGTGTATGAGCCTGTAAATGATAAGTCCTCTGCTATAAGCCCGCCTAGGAAGCTGGCCTTGTGTGTGATGGGTACCTAAGGTACTTACACCTTATACCAGGTCCAGGTATGCCCTATAAGTGTAGTGTACACAGTGTCTAGAAGCCAGGCTCTCTAGAGGTAGCTGTGGATGTGCAGCCCAGATTGATCTAGGAGACATGCAAAGCTCATGCAATACCACTGTAGTCACACAGCAATTACACACATGAAAGAAAACACTCAGAGTTACAAAAATAAAGGTACTTTCTTTTAGTGACACAATTACCAAAATTACTAGATAGGCAAATCTCAATAGAAAACAGTGCAATAGCAATATACAATAGTGACCCGGGGGGCCAGACCATATACTAAAACAATGGAATGCGAGTCCAGGACCCCCACCCAGATAAGTGGAATCTGTAGAGGTGAGCTAGAGGAACTAGGAACCCCAAAAGGTAAGTATCACAGTGCCCCCCAGTGACCAGGAAGAAAGGATTAAGGGGCAGATGTAGCAAAAATAAAAATTGCGACTCGCATTTTGCGAGTTGATGCGACTCGCAAAATGCGAGTCGCAAATTGGAATGCCAGAAAAAAAAGCGATCCGATTTTGCGACTCGCAGCCGGACTCGCAACGCTGTGTGCGAGTCCGCAGTTTGCGAGGTCGCTGTTTGCGAGTGTGCAAAAAACGAACTCGCAATTAGCGAGTGGGTGTCGCAAATTGCGAATACCTTCAAAATTGCTTGCAGATGCAGCAGAACACTCCAGAAAGCATACCAGAACACCCTGGAAACACTTCCTGGCACATGATGATGACATCACAGCCAGGAAGTTAACAAATACACCTGGGAGGAGGGCTCAACAGTGAGCAGTGTCTCTGCCACTCACAGTAGGGTGCTGAGGAGTGGTAGGCACAGCACCATGGACGCAGCAGGGACCAGCCAGGCTGGCAGGAGGGGCAGGAGATCATAGATAACAGCCAGGACAGATTCATGTGGCACATGGCGTTAATGTGCCACATGATTGGTTGGCATTTTCCTGCCCATGGACAATTTCAACTTGTATATAGTTTCTTCATGACATTAATAAAACAGTTATTTTTGTTCCACTTAACAAATGGTTAATAGGTGAGTATGGTGGGAGTTGACACGTACCGTCCAAAATATTGCGTTGCAATGTAGTCCCGTCTCAGTCTGCCTTGATTAGCTAGACTCCTATCCCCATGATGGCGATGTGGTTGTTCTTGCTCTTCATCATCAGGATCTGGGTCTGCAGGGGTGAGAGGTAGCCCACGTCGGGTGGCTATGTTGTGGAAGATGGCGCATGCGACCACAATTTTGAAAGCGGTAATGGGGGTGTATTGGAGGGCGCCTCCACTGCGGTGGAGGCATCTGAATCTTGCCTTCAGCAGTCCGAAGGTGCGCTCGATCAGGTTCCTGGTCCTCTTATGCGCACTGTTGTATTGCCTCTCTGATTCAGTTCTGGGTGTTAAAAACAGAGTCATGATCCAAGGCCTGAGAGCATATGCACTGTCACCTGTTGGGCACAAAAGTACACGGTTAGGAAGTCCAGATTGTCGTGCACATTGACCTGTGTGTATGTCTGCAAGTGTCTGTGGCTCTACCTAGGAGGTAACCGTCTCCAAATTCCCCACGTTCCAGGCGTTGATGTATCCCACTATGCCTAAAAATGTATGAGTCATGGGTACTGCCAGGAAACTTAGCTACGATGTCCGTGATGACATAATGGGCATCACAAACAACCTGTATGTTGAGTGAGTGGGTACACTTCCTGTTGCGGAAAATGTGTTCCAGATTAGCAGGGGGGCATATTTGAATGTGTGTCCCATCTACACACCCTATGACATGAGGAAAGTGGACAATGCGGTAAAAGTCCAGCTTGGTGCTGTTAATTTCTGCCTCATTCCTTGGTAAGTATATGAAGTGAGACATGTGCGTGACTAAGGCATCTAGGAATGCCCTGAGGAACCTTGACACTGCACTTTGGGATACCCCACCTGCCACGGCAATGACCCCCTGATAGCTCCCTGAGGCCAAGAGGTGCAGTGCGCATAGCACTTGCACATGCGTAGGGATGCCGCAGCCACGCAGAGTCTTGTGTTCTAGCTGTGGTTTCAGTAAATCTATTAATTCTAGAATGGCTGCGCTGCTAAGGCGGTATTTGTCATAGATCTCCTCTTCAGTTTGCTGAAAAAGAGTCTGCCTGGTTCTATATATCTTCTCCTGTCTGTGGCCCCTCCTCCTCCTCTGCTGGGCTGCGTAGACTCTCCTCCTCACTGCTATCAGGTATATCTCCGCCATCTTGAGTAACCCAGATGCCTTCTGGGTCCCCTTTTATACTTTGGTAATGGTTACCACCTGCTCTGAGTTAGTGGTAAATGGGACATGCAAACTGGGCTTTTTGCGACTAGTCGCAATTTGCGAGTTGCAATTGCATAAGGTTTGCGACTCGCAAATTGCGACTTGCAATTTGCGGGTCGCAAAATGGGGTCGCAACGGATGCGACTCGCAAACGGGTCCCATTGTTTTTTGCGAGTCGGAAATGGGCTTTTTGCATCCCATTTCCGATTTTGCACTGTCGCAAATTGCGAATCGGCCCGTTTGCGAGTCGCAAACGTTTGCTACATCTGGCCCTAAGTTACTGGTTTTCTCCAAACCACCAAAAGAACTGAAAAGAAGAATAATGCACCACCCAGACAAGACTGTAAGAAACCAGCGGTGGATTCCTGAAGAGGAAGACCTGAAAAAGAAGGGGACCAAGTCCAGAGCTCACACTAGTGTCAGCAATGCAGAGAGTCCACAGAAGAAGAGACAGCCCCCACAGGAGACCCACTGGAAGAGGACCCAGGAGTCACAGAGGAGGTCACACAGCACAACTGAAGAAGGGTCCCACGCCGCAGGAGAGACACATAGAGGGCTGTACATCGCAGGGAAGATTGCTGGGGGCTGTGGCTAAACGCAGCCTGAAGATCCCTTGGAGGAGATGCCAACAAGCCTTGGTAGCTGGAAGAGATGTGATGCACAGGGTACTGTCCTGCGTGGGAAGGCAAGGGCTTACCTTCACCAAAGTTAGGCAGCTGACAGAGGGGACCAAGGTGACCACTACAGACCACCACCTGTGATGCAGGATCCATGTAACTCGGGATGAGAGGGGATCCACGTAGCTGGTCATCGTTGCTGTTGGTGCCTGCGGATGCAGGGGAGTGACTCTTTCACTCCAAGGGAGATTCCATCTTGCTTCTTGTGCATGCTGAAGACTTGCTCCCCTCAGAGTATGCACAACTGCGGAAATGTTGCAGTTGCTGGAAGGAGCCGGAGAAACAATGTTGCAGGGCAAAGTCATCGCAGTTTCTGCAGATTGTAGGTTCCTGTGGAGTCCAGTAGCGGTTCCAGTGGCCAGACATCAAAATAAACAGTGCAGAGGTGTCCTGCTGGAGTCTTGCCCATCGAATCTGAGGACCCACCCAAGAGGGAGTCCCTAAATAGGTCTGGAAAGGGGATTGGTGACCTAGCCCGGTGACCACATATCAGGAGAGGGTTCTGACGTTACCTGCCTGACCTGACCACTCAGATGCTCCTAGAGGCATCTGCCCACCTTGGATTCAAGATGGCAGAATCAAGGGACCCTCTGGAGAAGCTCTGGGCACCACCCTTGGGGTGATAATGGACAAGGGAGTGGTCACTCCCCTTTCCATTGTCCAGCTTCGTGCCAGAGCAGGGACTGGCAGTCCCTGAACTGGTGCAGACTATTTTATGCAAGGAGGGCACCAAATGTGCCCTTCAAAGCATACTAGTGGCTTGGGGAGGCTACCCCTTCCAAGCCATGTAACACCTATTTTCAAAGGGAGAGGACGTTATCCCCTCTCCCAAAGGAAATCCTTTGTTATGACTTCCTGAGCTTGAACTGATCAAGCAGCAGGAGGGCAGAAACCTGTCTCAGGGGTGGCATCAGCCTGGGCCACCCTGAAACCCCAGAAAGCTGGTAGGAGCAATGCTGGGGGTTCTCCAAGGAGCCCACAGAGTGCAGGGAATAATACTTCAATAACTTGCAACAGTATTGGGTTATGATTCCAAAATGTTTGATACCAAACATGCCTAGGTTCGGATTTACCATTATGTAGCTGGACAAAGGTAGTGAATTATGTCCAGTACATGTGTAAAATGGCGTCCCCGCACTCACAAAGTCCATGAAAATTGAGCTAGAGTTCGTAGGGCACCTCTGCTCATGCAGGGGTGCCCTCACACACAGGTACTTACACCCTGCCCTCTGGGCTAGGAGGGCCTACCATAGGTGTGACTTACACTGACCTGGTGCAGTGACCTGTAGTGAAAATGGTGCATGCACCCTTTCACGTGCACCCTTTCACGCAGGCTGCAATTGCATGCCTGCAGTTACCCCTGGTGCACCAATGCCCTAGGTACATAGGTACCATATACTAGGGACCTACAAGGGGGCCCCAGTATGCCAAATGTGGGGTGTTTGTGGTTCAAGCAACCAAGTTGAAAGGGAGAGAGCATAGTCACTGGGGCCCTGGTTAGCAGGATACCAGTGAACACAGTCGGAACACACTGACATCAGGCAAAAAGTGGGGGTAACCATGATAAAAAGAGGCTACCTTCCTACAGCTTGAACCTATGAGATGTGTAACCTGATGGATAGGTTTGCTGTGGAATCCATTTATTCTGATGAAGAGATCTGTTCCCATAGGCCTAGGCCTCTAGCATCTGTGTCACTTATAGCAATTGACAAGCAATCAAATCAGTTTCAATGGCTGATATTTTACTGGCTTGCGTCTATGAGCACTGTGCCACACTTTCATTTATGGAACTCTTACAGGTTCAAACATCTAAACAGTAAACCTGTCTCACAGGGTACACAGAAGGTACAGTTCCAGACCTCTGGCATCAGAGCTATGCCCCATTAAAAAAAATACTACAGCCTTTGGGCAATTAGCAGCAATAGTATTTTTCAAGTTATATAGCAGAACTACCATTCATGGTGCAGAACTCTTCCAGGCCGAATGCTCTGATAACAATATATATTAACATTACCAAGACCTTACTAGCCGAAGCTTTGGAGAGCACACCTGTTTCTGAGGGTGCTGAAATGGTATAGATTAAGGCCTGGACATCAGAGCTGTGACTCAGGATACAAAAATATACTTGCCCAATTTTCAAAGACAAAAGCAATCCCCTAGCTTACAAAGATTTGACATGATCAAGCATTACTGAGCAAAGCTGTTCTATGTTGTACAGCTCTTTGAGAATCAGGGGCCCGATGTATCAAAGGATTTTATCCATTCTCTGTCCATGGGAAAATATGTTCGTACATATGGCCCCAGGTCTCTAACATCAGAGCTGTACAACAGGAATACCAGACAAATGTAAGTATCCTAAGGGGGGGAGGTTGTTTTGTATCAATGTTCCAGTGCTATGCAGTGCTATAACATGTACACTTTAATAAAACAGATTTATATAAACAAAGAGCTGTACAACAGGCTGCATAGATATTATATGTGGGAGCCGTGGATAGCAAACCTGCACGTAGAGGGATTTTACAGCATAAGGTCTCATACTGAAGAGCTATCCCCTTAGGTTACAAAAAACTTAATGCAGTGATTCAGTCAGTAAAGCTATCCCTTAGTTTACAAGTATGAACACCGGCAGGCATCTAACAGAGTAGCCATTCTCAAGTTGTACGTTCTCTTATAGGCACTGACCTCTGACCAGATCTTGTCCTCAAGTTGCACATATCTTCCAGGATCACTTCTGTTTTAAGCAACTCTCTCAAAACTGAATTTTTAAGCAGCATTCTGGAATGCAGGCTTTAGAGTGCAAAAGCAACTCAACAACTTCTGAAACGTCAACGAAATACATGTAAAACTAAAAAATTATGTATTCAATTCATATCAAATAATGTTTATGCAGTTTGTGAACATTTGGCATTGAAAATATTCAGCATTTTGTCAGTGCCTTTTAAATATGGCTACAGGCAGCTTTAGCTCTTTACCAGAACTTAGGGCTAGCAAAATAAATGAATAAAATAGAATACACAGAGGGGTTCCAAGAGTTGATCAGCCTGTTTACAGCATTTTATGATATAATTGGCCATCACTGATGTTAGCTGCTTATAAGGTGCTTCCATTACAGAGCCATTGAAGAGCCCGAATTATTTATGCTGGTTTAGGTACCAGTTTGCAGATGTTTGTGAATGGGAGGCTCCATCAGTGCTTGTGAGAGACAGGCTAGTGGTGACTGACTATAGGGTTATTCCTGAAAGGCTGCAGTTCTCCACTACTCATCCCAGTACTCATCATCAAAAAGTGGACAAAGGTGACCGTGATGTTCACCTCTTTGAAGTTAGAAAAGAGGCTCAAGACAGCTGGGGGGAGCACAGTTGATAAGAGCATGGCCTTCTATTAGGCCCACAGCACCAGCATGAAGCCCGCAACGTTGACCTGGAGCCCTGGAGCCGCATAGAACCGGCAGCCAGCCTGAGAGCACAGTCCTGCCAGGCCCGGACTGGCTGCTGGTCACAGGCCGGCACCCAGTGAGGAGGGACATGCAGCCACAGAACTTCTGATAAGTTCACACACCAGTGACACCCGGCTTAGAGCACCCACTGCAGTAACAAAATATATTCCAGTAGTACATTTAAAATAGATTCTCAGCACTGCAGGCCTACACGGTTTACTGTTTGCTAAAATAGCATTTTGAATTGGGGAACAGATTCCTTTATGGATATCTTGTAAGAGATACGTTTAACTGTCAATGTATACCACATTCTTGGACTTTGGATTCATTGAATTTATTTTAAAATGCTCTGATGTGGATTGGAATCTGCAAAAACAACAGGAGATGGTTGGAATGCAGAACAAATCATACATTCTCCCTCAGTCACAAATCTGGGTTTAATCCATCATTTGTTTTGCTTGCCATGCCATTTCATTTCAGACCCAGTCATAAGCAAATCAGTATTGACACTGTTCACCGTGGGAACAGTCCAGCCCAAACTGCCAGGCCAGGTCCTCCCTGGATCAGAAACAAGTATCTTGGGACTGGTTTCAGGGTATCACCCTTCATCAGCCAGGCTAGCTTGAATCTGGTGGCGTAGCAAACACAGGAAACACGTCTGGGCATACTCTTCCCACTTGGGGCGACAAATGCAAAAACAACTGGAGATGGACGGAATGCAGACCAAATCAAACATTCTCCCCCAGTCACAGATCTGGTTGGAATCCATCAGTTTTTTGCTTGCCATGCCATTCCATTTCAGACCCAGCCATATCCAAATCATTCTTGACCATGTTCCCCATGGGAACAGTCCAGCCTGAACTGCCAGGCCAGGTCCTCCCAAATGGGAAGGGTATGCCCAGACGTGGCTCCCGTGCTCACTGCACCACTGGATTCAAGCTAGCCTAGCTGATGAAGGGTGATACCCTGAAACCGGTCCTAGGATGCTTGTTTCCGGTCCAGGCTGGACCTGGCTTGGCAGTTCGGACTGGACTGTTCCCATGAGGAACAGTGTCAAGACTGATTTGCATATGGCTAAGTCCAAACTGGGGTGGCGTGGTGAGCAAAAACGATGGATTAAACCCAGATCTTTGTGACTGGGGTGAATGTTTGCATTGTTCAGCATTCCGTCCATCATCTGTTCTTTGTGGTTTGGAATCTGCTAGCCCAACTGTGCTGATGGTGGTTAATTAAGATATGCAGTAATATGCTGGCCCTGAAGTGGTTGATCACACACCGAGTGGTGGTAACAAATGCCATAAACTGCACTTTGACATGTTCTGACTTTGTATGGAATGAGCCGGGGTCCATAGAGAGTTGTGACACCCAGTCCTCTGCCATTTTAATCTATTGGCTGAAGTTATGGAGGAAGCAGAGAGAAATAGGTAAAGTAGTTGACACCCGGGCTGAATGATGGTCAGGGAGTGCTTAAGGATAATTTCCCAGCAATGCCACTAGCTTTCCTTAGGTTGTGTCTGTCCTACGAGCCCTCCTGTGCTTACACGTAATCTGGGAGAAAAACCTTCTTCTGTGCATTATATTCATGGTAAGGAACCAACAGGTCTCCCCTTGAGGGATCATGAATCCAATGTCAAAATAGTACAAATGTATATATGTTGTGGACACTATTCGGAACTCTTGTCTTTTTATAACATTATCACTGCTGCTGTGTATGTTCTGAGTCCGTGAGCTTGGTGCACTCTACATCCATCCGTGCACTCACCCACCAATTCATTATCCATGCACTCACCAATTTACTTAGCCGACCATCCATCAATGAATGTATTCTTTCATTCATTCATGTACTCACCCATTCATCAATCTATAAATGCATCTTTTATTTATCCATGCACTAATCATGCATCCAAACATTGACTCATATGTATCCCTTCGCCTATGTACACAATTATAAATGCAAACTCACCAATCAAGAAAGAAGCACAATCACTTATGAACTAGCCAGACCTTTTGGCTTTGCCGGGGCTTGTTTGTATAGAAGATAGAAGTGGCTGAAACTCACCTTTTTCAGTAAACACTGAGTGGTGAAAATAATTTCTTACGACATTTTCTATTCGTTTTTGGATCAGAATGAATGTTGTGGATCTTTTTATCATAAAAATCTTAAACTGGGATACATTTCAGGAATTATAGCTACATTATGTTTTAAAGTCCATAAATGACTCAGAATATCTAAATAAATTATCAAAGCATACCATTATAGCCCAGAGAGGCATTTAAAGCTTACACTATGATACAATAACGTTTCACAAAGCCGCGATTTTAGTGTGACATCCCACATGTAGAGAACGCTGCAAACTCTGGGCAGAAATCGTGGTATTCGTGGGAATTATATGGGAATTTCATGAGTGAATAAATTAGCGGCGCCGCACAGCCCTTCTCTGCGTATAATAACGGAATGTGAATGGATGTAGCTTAAGCGGAGCAGCTGTGCAGGAACTACATACCTGTACGCTACATGTTAAAGAGAAAGCGCGCTTTTAACCTGCTGCAGAGATTCGTGCTGGCTGACAGTCCCTATGCTCGGAAGTTGGACTTGTATATAGCATCACAAAGTTTGCATTAACATCAAGCGACAGCAGCAATGGAATGGAAGTGGGCCGGAGGGGGAAGCCTCGGCAGCATGGCGACATGAAGCCCTGCCCAGACTTCTGACACGGCAGCGCGGAGGAAACTTGGCTGGAACCACCAGCTGATAAGATGTGTTCCTTGTACCGGGTCAGCGCGAGCACCTGAGCGGGACCCACACCCGCCTCGTGGACATAGAGTGCTCTTTGTCAAGAAATCATGTGCCATGTGGAGAAAAGTGACAGGAATCTGTCTCTCACAGATACCTCTAATCTAGAACGCAGGTGCTTTATTAGTAAATCAGATTGGAAATGGTACACATCGTGTTTCCTCTCTGCCAATGCCCTTTTGCCCTCTCCATCTGGCAGCTTTTTGTGGTGTTTGCCAGCTGATGTAAGCCATGCATGCTATATCATATATCTGGTTTGGTAATTCCAAATTGAAAGTATTGATTTGAGGTTTTATGGTGATTAAGCCATTGCTGGTGATGTAGCAGAAATGTTATTGCTGCCTTTGATGTCACAGTAATTATTTGTGTGACAACCATTGTATTTTGTTACTTGAAGTTCTAACACTTTCACTGTAAAGTGGTACACTGAAAGCCTTTATTAAAGTGCATTCACGGTAGATCAGAGATTTTAAGAACATCCCTAAAACTTCATGTCTATCCAATTAATTCAATTCTATGTGATTCCTTATGATGTTAATTAATAGTTTGCACTAAAACGATAATTAATTTTTAAAAGGAAATGTTTTTAAATGTTACATGCAAATGTTAAAAATTGCGTTCTAAATTATAGCTAATGTATTAACAGAAATATTTCACTTTAAATCTACTATTACATAAACACTTACAAAGATGATGAATTGATATAAGTGAATGAGTTGTTTTAATTCACTTTAGTTAGCCTAAATGAGGCCTCCGAGGCCATGTTTCACAAAATGTGTCATTCCTTTCAGACTTTGTTCCCATGAAATGCAAGCTTGGAAATAGATGTCTTATTGTTTTACACAAAATGAGCCTGAGAAAGAAACCTTGAATCTGGTAGATTGAGGAATAGTGGACATTGACTGTATACTATTGTTTCAACCTACACAGATGAGCTAAGATGTATGCCTTTCCCAAGATGGATTTGGGAATATGTCCCTATGTTGCAATTCCATATCGCATGAGGGACTTTGGACAGGGAACTCTCCCGATTGATGTCATGCAGCTGATAGACAAATCATCAGTCACTTTGGACTTTATTACATTGTTCTCCAGTTGGACTAGCAGCATTCTTCTTGCCTTTTCCTTTAGGAGCAGACCCCTTAGACCACTCCACCCTTACCCTTTATTTCCAATGATTTGCTGAGGTTTAGAATTTTTCCCATGACCCAAGAAGACTGTTGACCAAGCTTCTGAAATGCTGCCACTTTCCCTTTTTATTTACTTTTTTGTCAAACTTGGTTAGTCATATTTTGTCCCAGATTCCGTTTTTCCAAACTCTTTTCGTCCTTTTTCTTTTTACTTTTTGTCCTCATGTGTTTTAACCCAGCACATGTTAACCTGAAACATGCCAATTCTGTAGGGTTTCCCTTTGCCTTATCTAGCTAAACTCAGATGACTTTAAATTGCTTTCATGCTTAAAAGAATTGGACAACGCTTGTTCACCGAGCACCAAATAATTATGATATTGTTTTGCATTGCTGTAATTGAGTGTTTAGTCCTTTTGATGTTAGTTTGCCTAAACTTTTTCCAACGCGTTGGTCAACTCATGGTGATTCTGTATCTTTATACCTTTGTCTTGTGAAGTGTCCACATTACTTGGAGTCTGAGTTTGTAATAAAACCTTTAACTTTATTTAGACTGGAGTTATCCTTGTATGGCTAAATGGGTTATACTGTCAACTTAAATTGGGCTGTTTGAGTTTTACGCTTAATTTCTCTACCCTTTATGCTGGGTGAAAAAACCCATTGACCCCGTGAAGTGCATACCTGAAAAGTTCCAGCCTTGGTTTAATTAATCTTATTCGGAGATTAGCTACACAATTCTATCAGTGACCTGTTATGTGGATGTCTGCAAATTGCAGCCCCCATTTACAAGCACAAAAGGCCCTGTTGTAATTAGAGGTTAACATTGTGTTGTATTGGAATTTGTATAGTGCTCTCTTACCCCTTCCGAGACCCAAAGTGTTTTTGGGGAGATCAGGTTGTCTTTTGTACACAGTAATGTAGCCAGTGCATGGGGGTCTATGCCCCAAATCATGCCCTGTAGAGTGAGTGATTTAAAGGGCATTATTTCTGGTTGGGCCTGTATGGTGGGGACATATTGGGTGAGGTGCATGGAGTTGACAAGTTGGTGAAAGGACGTTGTGTTAGGCTCACATTTTAAATGTACAAAGCCGTAGAAATTCAGCAGTTATAGTTAGAGTTATTTCAACTAACTATATTATACTATAACTCATGCCCTAAGGTAATTATAACCCCCACCCCGCCATGCACTGCTAATTACCCCACAAATTACGGCACTCATGGCACCTTTGATAACATCATTGATAATATCACTGTAACGTTTGTAGTAAAATTATTTTTACATTTTGTAATCATGAGTAAACAAGAGTACATGTTCAGCGTACAGGTTAACTGCAGGCCTGGGCAGAGTTCATGGAGTTCTGCTACACGGAACTCCGCAAAGTGATCAAAAACTCCACTGCTCTACACAGAGTTCCGCAAGTGGCGGAGTTTGTTAGGTCGCCCCCATTCGTGCTGATTTTTAGCACCAGGAGTTTGTCCCGTGCTGGAACCATGCGCAGCTCAAGAGGGCTCTGCTTCTTTTTCTGCCGCTGAAGTACACTTTGTCGATGAGAGGTGCTGATTTTCCTCACTCGCACTTTCCAATGTCACGTTGGCGAGCGCAAACGAGGAAAAAGCTCCATCACGCAGATTGGGAAAAACTCCAAAAACTCAGCGAGCGGAGCGGAGTTCACTGCCCTCCCCAAATTAACTGTGGTTTCGATATAAAATGCAATTTTTGTTGGTTCTTCATCCATTTAACTGAAGGATCAAAAACCTAGCTTGTGTTCTTGAGGACTGTTCACAAGTAAAGCTATCATTTGATTTGTTTCATTCTAAAAAAAAGGATAAACTGTTGAGTCTGTTCCCCTAAAGAGAATAGACGTTGGTTTTCATCACTTCCTGATGACCAATTAGTCAGTTTTTGTGGCAGCGCTATAAAATGAAAACATTTCTGGAACATGAAGGGTGTGTTGTGTTCACAAATGCTGAAATCTAAACGGCCGTACGTTTTGTGACTGCCACTGCACCCAGACTCCGACTTCAGAACCAGACAGCATTGAAATCAGTGTCAAAGCAAAGGCAAAATTGCTGCTTATCAGTGCACGCAAAAATGAAATAAGTGCCCAGCAAAATAATGGCGCGTTAATGATAGACGGGACGCTTGTTGGTGTTGCCAGGAACATTTCCCTAACTAAAAATAGTATTAGATGTACTCTATATTTTTCCTTCCTGTCAGTCGCATTGGCGTAGACTGCTCCACTTAACTGGCAGTAACTACAGCAGACCCAGCTAAAAAACACGCATCAGGTCTTCAGAAAATAACAGCTGCCAAGACCCTCCCCAGCTTTAACAATTTGTCCCCCTCAGAAGATATGTCACATCAATCTGTTTGCAAAAGCACAGGAAGTATTCACCTACCCAATAACATATGTAGCAACATCGAAACTTAGGCATGCCCAGGGGCAGAGCAAGGGAGCTCATTTATAACTCTCTTCCGGTCTGACCATGAAACTTTCACAGAAAGGTTAAAAAGGAAAAAAATGTGCATGTACTGATTTACAGTGTCTGTTGGTGCATGTATGTTTGCACTGTGTGCGTGGAACGTGGAAATTGCTTTTCCCAAAGGCAATCAGGTCATTCACATGCGCATAAGGAAGGACGGCCAGGGGTGAGGTTTACACACGTTCGTCCTTATCCATGATTTGGTAAGTGAAGCATATGCCAATGTGACATCACTGGTCTGGCCTTCGGCCCCCTATGCAAATTATAAAGTGATTTTTATGCTCTACCCATGCTTTTCCAGGTTGTAGGCACAGTATGTGCATGTTCCATTTGTACATGTGAGGGCCTGCACATGGGTGCTCATAATGTAATGGTGGAATGAACAACATTTGAGGCGTATTTCTGGCCGAACATGTTTATGATTTGCTGTGATGGCATCTGCATAGCTTGACCTTCCATTACTCCTAGGCCTAATAGATTTGGCTGTTGGGCGGGGCTGTGGCTCACACGAGGGGTAGCTTGGAGTGGGTCATGACGCTCCTTCTCTCCCTCAACAGTGACAGAAAGGTTGCGTAGTACTGTCCGCAGGTGCAAGTAGTTTGTACAAAGCTGTTTTTCATGAGTAGAAGATACAAAAATGATGGAATAATGTATACACATGTTTGTTATTGTAGCAGTGTTAATTGGCATTGCTTTACTAAACACTGTGATGCATATGCAAGAAGTAATTTAAGAAAAAATGTGCAGTGCACCTTAGCCCTGAATATTATGTTCATGACTAGCGGAACAAAATTACAAGGGGTTAAATCCATGTTCGGATCTCCTGTTGCACAAAAATGGCCATAGGCACATTAAACAGGCCACCTACACATCTCCTTAATCGTGCTTCTCTAGAAAGTAATTGTAAAATTAAATCTTCGAATGGGTGGCTTTTCATGTTAGTCAATGATCTGCAGGTTAAACATTTCCACAATATTAATGAATGTGCAATTGTACGTCAAATGGATGACTCAAAAATTGTTTAATTGGACCATGGTTCATTTTCACTGGCCTCGGGCAGTACAACGTGTCATAGGACACAGCAGTCTATGCCTCCCAAGTGCTGGATCAGGGGTATTAGGCAAATGGCATGACCCAGTAGGTATTGGGAGTCTGGATACCCTAAAGCCTGCTTATGCAGCTGGCAGTTGTGCCAAGCAAGCACTAGATGCAGTGATTAGGGGCACAGGACACAGCGTATGACTAAGCTATTTGACTACATTGACAGCTGCAGCCTGTGAACAAAGTACACTAGGGCTATTGTACTGGACAAAGAAAGTCCTGAGGTTCATGGTGTCTGCCACTTATAAGATCCACAGGCAATCAGTGGTACCTGCAAGGTACCCTTTGATCTGCAGGCCTGGCACAATTCCTATGGATATGTAGTGTCCAATTTGGAACTGTAGAGCTTGCGTTTCAATATTTGGGGAGTGGGGTAGGATAATGACTTTTGTAACCCCTCCTCATCCCACCACATCCTCACTCTGGATGGGGGATGCTTCTCTCAATCCCGACTAACCCCTCTGTTCTCCTTTTTTCAGTCCTAGGTCTGTAAGTATATGCAGGTGTGGCTCTTCAAAAAATGGCGGTCATGCCTATGAATGGGTTCTTCTAGATTTAATTGTTTTTAATTTTAGAGGTAGGTTTAGTCCTTCGGGGTCCACCCACACACTCCCTATGGTCGTGGGTTTGCCACAGGTGTCTTATGGCCCCAAATGTTTCCATGACACAAGATCTGCAAGACACATGGATCCTTTGGATCACATAATTGCGGTCTCATCAAAACTTTTTTTACCCATGAATAGCCAATCAGTTTCCCTGGATCCTTGCATTGTGCCTCTGGACCCATGGATAGCAAAATAGGCAACTGAAAAAATGTTTCCAGGTCCAATCAGATTATTTGTTTTCACATTTTCCACACACACCCTCCTTGCATCTGAATATGTGAATGGTCAAAGTGGGTGAAAGTACTGAGCCAGAAGTACAGATAAGCTTTGCTTGTTCAAAACCAGTGTTGTGTAAAACAACAGGTTTTGTGCTTGTCCCGGTCTGCAGTGCCCAAAAAAACAGGTGCTATTTTCCAGGCTTCTTAATAGTTGGAAGACAAATGGTGGAGGCAGAATATTTACATATCCCGTCCTTGCAACTTGTAGGGTAGACTCTTGGGCGTAGCTTGGTCAGTAAAATTGGGGGGTGGGGCAGTGAGTTTCAGATTGCTCGACAATCAGGCTGTTCACATACAATATACCACAAGCACTGTGCATGAGAGGGGCTTATGGGTCAGTGCAAGGGGAGAGGAATTTGGATTGTTAGATGTACTAAGAGACAAAACACAACATTTTGTAAAACAACCAACATTTTGAGGACTTTCAAAACAAAGAAGGAGAGAGTATTTGTGTGTTTTTGTCTTTGTGTATGGAAAAATTCCTTGTGAAATCGGCAGACATCTCATCAGTTTTCAACTGAAAGCATCTGTACCTAACTATTTATCACAAGATACATTTATTAGAGGAGGCGCAACACCCAAAACACCCCTACTGAAGTTATACCCCTGGGTACACTTTACGCTTTGTGACTGCAAAAGTATCAGAAAAGCATTTAGTTGCACTGAATAGAGAGTACCTACTCACAAAATGAAAGCTGGTCACATTTCTTCCTGGGACAACTGTTTGCTCTCAATTGCTTTCATTTATTTATTTATTTTTATTTGTATTTTTTATTTGTTTTGTGCTTTAAGCACAACTGTACCTAGGTGGCAAACAAAGGCAGCATGTTTGGGATCAAGAGCAAATGGGAACAGGAAACAAGCAAAATTAACAGAACAACCACGATTTTAAGACTTTACAAACATAGAGCTGCTGTAGCATATTTTCCTTTGCAGGAGTTATGCTGAATCTTTTCACCCAGCATGTAAGGGTGTGATGACACTAGGCATAAAAATTACAACAGTGAATTAAAATTACAGTATGTCTCATTTAGCCACACAAATTATACTCCAAGCTGAAATAAAGTTTAAGGGTGTTCATACTTAGAGTGATACAAATGATTCCCGATTCAAGACTATAAAAATACAGAATCATAATAGGCTGCCCAAACCTCCTAAAGGAGTTCAGACGAATTAACATTAAAAACACTATACACTTAATGACAGCAACACACAAGAGCAATACAAAAATCTGGAAAGGATGAAACATGCACTGGCTAATCGTGTTAGCTTGTTCTAAGCCTGCTATCTTTAGTAACCTAGACATGGGAAAACCCTACGATTATCAAATCCATTTAACATGGGACAAGCACATGTGGGAAAAAACAGAAAAAGGACCAAAAAATTGGTAAAAGGAAATCTGGGAAGTCAGGTAATTAACTAAGGTTGATAAAAAGTAGGTAAAAAAAGGTAGGCATCAGCATTTCAGAAGCTCATCAAGAGTCTTCTTCTTTAGGTCAAGGGAAAATATTTTTCTAAGTCTCAGCATGGCATTTTAAATGTGCAAAGGGTAAAGAGGATTATACCTCTCAGGGTCCAAGGGGTTCTGCTCCTAAAGGATAGGCGAGAAGATCTGCTCAAGGGAAAAGCAGGAAGAGTCCTGTCAATGCATCTGAAGAATGGTATATTGAAGTTCATAGGGCACAATGATTCGTTCATCCATCACTCTATGTGACACAAAAGGTGGAAAGGTCCTATGGCAAACAGTCATACAATTCAGGCTCCAACATCAGTGAGAATCCTCAGGATCTTCACATGAACGGTTTCCATCTGTACTCTTCCATGCAAATTTGAAACATTTTATATACATATGTATTCTACAGTCCCTGAATGTTCGGGGCTCAAGGTTTATCTCACAAGTCTGTTATGCATAAAATAATAGACTCCCCTATCTCCAAGCTAGCTTTCTCATGAAAACAGTATCTGAAAGACAGTTCACATTGGGCTGTCCATTATTCTCTTGTTGTGAAAGTTCCTCCACTAGACTAGTGACAGTGAGGCTGGTCATAACAATGAAAGTTCAATATCAGTTTTTTTAATGATAAAAAACATGAAAATCTAGACATATGCAATGAGAAGCTGCCTCTCCGTGTGACAACTCAGCTGGCGAAAAAGACATTTGAACAGTGTGACAATGTGAAAAAAAATTGTGAGCTTATTGAAAGGTGCTACTCGTCCAAGGTTTCCCTTTTACAGGTACATTTACAGGTACTGCATGAATACATAGATTAACTGTAGCAAAATGTTACTAGACAGTCTGGACCCTGTTTACACATGTAAATTCGGTCATAAATGTAAAGTTAAGACCCAATTTGCCCCTTTTCTGCCTGCTGAGAAGCCACAAAGGGATTCCTGGCAGGCACAGCTGCATTT
The DNA here is from genome assembly GCF_031143425.1 of Pleurodeles waltl. NCBI lineage: Eukaryota > Metazoa > Chordata > Amphibia > Caudata > Salamandridae > Pleurodeles > Pleurodeles waltl. The sequence goes on from NC_090442.1 coordinate 420,651,889, forward strand.
ACAAATCTGGATTCCTTTTCCACGTGTAAAGAGAAGTCCATACTGGAAAATCCTACTCAGAAGGTGGGAAATGTTTTTTTGCCATGTGCAAAAAGGTCTTGTCACGGAGAATTTAATTGTTTTTTAAATATGTGTTTGCACAGGATTCTCATTTCCTGTTTGTGAACTTCTCTGCTATTGAGAACTCCATACGGGAGGAATAAGAACCCTTACAAATAACTGGATGACTTTCCCAGTTGTACAACTAGAAACCTGCACCTGGTCAATATTTCCAGGTTTACCTCTGACAATGTTTGTGAATCCCCAAAAAGTAGTAAATCGGCACTCACACATAGACAGTGCCTACTAGCGCAGATTAACTGCTTTTTTCGTGAATCAGGTGTGCATCACAAGCTTTCCATAAACAGTTGAGACCGTTTTCCAGGTTGTGCATTCACGGAGAGTATAGATGAAACTTGTTTCTGAATTTAGAAAGTTCTCCCAAAACCGTAGCACATTTGTCCAAGTAGGTTTAGCTAAGTCTGTTGGTGGCTGGGAATTGCAGACCTTGCTTTTAGTGTCTTTGCTATGCAGTGAGGTTGATTGGATTGTGGCCTTTGTCGTTCTAAGGAACAGGGGTCTCGGTGAAGGTGGGTAAGAGACAGAGTAGGCATTTACCGACCCATTCTAGCCCGGTGGGTTTCTTTCATGCTTGTGCTACTGTGCACATGACACTTATGCTAACCCTGAATCATTAATATTCATGAGGAAAGCCTGAAGCCCACTATTGCACACATCCACGTTGACCTGTTCTGTTTCAGTACATCCACTGCGGAGTGAAGACCTGCCCTGATTGAACCGTGTACTGCCCAAAGACAGCGCTGCAACCAGGCCAGTTATCTATCTGGCTTTCTGTTGCCAATTTAAAATGTTCCTTCAGTGATCTCCCTCTCCCTGGATATCAAAGGTACCATGAGGCAGACACCCATACTCAGCTTGAGTTTTGATGAAACCACTTCATAATTCAGGTCCCTTATCCTTCACAATCGTTGGTGTGGGCGACTGTTTCTCCTTGGTGATTTAAAAGTTGTTCCCCAATAACAATGTTGACAAATCAGTACATGCTCAGTAGGTAGAGGCATAGAAAGAGCAGGGTCGGGCTCATGGTGCCTGTGTTCGAGCTGGCTGGTGGCAGACAGAAGAGGCCAGGCATGGTACAGGCACGGAGTACCTTACAGAAGCAATCCACCAGGTTATTCCGAAGTTGGTACAGTTGCAGTGGTGTGGAGGCCACTCCATGTTGCGTTATCTCTCAATAGGTGGGCTCACACGTCCAGGTCAACACTATATAGGAGCTTCTAAATCTTCTGGTAGACTATGAATTAGGGGGTCCTCTCTGCAGAGGCGTTCTGCAATTAAATTCCTGTCTGCCTGTCTATCCATTCCGAATGTGCCAGTGTGGCTTCCAATCAGAGTCCTTCTGTTATTTCACCTGCCTGCACTGCTCTGTTGTTATTTGATTGATGGGAGGAGTGGGGAAAGTTACAGTTTTGCAGGCTACAGAAACATTTGAAATAGAAAATGCCACAGTCAACTAAGAAGGAACATAACTCACAAACCTTGACATCCGTTGCAGTTTTGATGGTTTCATCTTTCAGTAAAGGTTACAACATTAATCTGTTTCGATGTTTTTATAGTAAAAAATGCTGAACGATTGTGAAATGGCGCACTCTGAAGCAGGTGTCTGAAATGTATTTTTCATCTGCAGTAAGAGCATAAATCCAGCAAAAAGATGCTCCAAGCGTCTGAAAGGTCAAAGTTACTAGTGCTACAAAAAATGTCGCAGACAGAATTTCAACTTCCAAATCATGGTGAAGGTAACCTTAGCTCCATATCTTTGTCCCTTGACAAAGTAGATATATTTTGGTAGTCAATATCCTGGTTACAATATTTTTGTACTCAATATTCTGACATACTACCGATCCATAGGTCTGTCAACATATATTTCATCTACATTCATCTTTTCGCATGTATTGTGGGCTCCATTGTTTCCACAAATGATAAATATGTCTCTACTACATAGTACCTAACGTGGCATCACTTGAAAACCAGGTGACATTTAGGGAACCACTGACAACTGAACTGTTGAAGTCACATTTCTGCTGACGGACAGTAGCTCAGACCTTTTGGGAAAGTTAAGTGATCTAACTCATACCGGACACTGCTTGACCACATGATACTGATTCTATTTACAACATGGTACTGAGTCTGTCTCCTGAGCACTCCCCTCGGTGTGTCCTTGAAGTTAGCATGAAGTTGGCATGCTAGTTTACTATTGCTTTCTAGCTGGATTCACACTTAACAAGTGCCACATACTTGTATACACACATAAAAGCAGCTAATAAATAAATGCACTTCGTCTTTAGACCTCTAGTTACCACAAAAACATATTGTGTTGTGAAGTGCAGTGTGTGTAACCTGCACTTGAATCCTTTTTCTCGAAGACGGGTGTAAGAGATGTATCACCTCCCTGGGTTTGGTCTTGTGCATTTGATGCTGCATCCGGCGCATATGTTTAGCCTGATGCTACTTCTTTGGAAAAGTAGATCCCCTGCTTCTCAATCAGAAACAGGCTCAATATCTGCTACTGAGAAGATTGGCAAATAGCCTATCACCTAGATCATCAATAATAATCTGTTAACTTAAATTCATGCAGTTTATGGTCTCCTCATGAGCCATTTAAAGTAAGCTAATAACAAACCCTCCAGACTCCAAATTGTCGAAATCACGTAGAGTTTATTTTATTTTAAGCTCCTTCAATAAATCACCCCAGCGCGCAGCAGAAACAGCTCTCCTCCATCAATTTCCAACTGTCACCACGCCGCTGTCATCCTCCGAATGTTCGGCGCTCCCCGCGCTCGTAACGCGGAGAGAAACGCCGAACACCCGGAAAACAGCCGCGAGTGAGCACCTCCGCTGCGCGTGCCAAGACAAGGAAAAGCTGACCGACACGCGCAGCGGCAGCCGCAGATATTAAGACACTACATTTAGTTTTCCCTTTTAACACTTTAAATAAACAACAAGCAAAGAAAACAAATATTATTTTTTTCATTACCCCTTGCACAAATAAACTATGAAAGAAACCATACATGTTGTGTATAACCAAATCAAACATTACACATAAAGCCTAGTATAATCGATTCTCACTTAACGATACCTAAAAGGTAATTTGTGCACCCTATCACTTCTCCTGACAGGCACAAGATTTGAGCATGAATCCCCCTGTTTTAAACTCGAGGACTTAACCCCAACAGATTTTTGTACATTCAAGAAATTCTGTGCTTTTGAGGTGTGATCAACCTTCTTGTGAACCGGTAACAATATATCCTTAGGTTCAACCTTTACAACCTTCCCCATATTCCACCAGTTACATCCAACAACACGCACAGCATTCCCACAAACTTTGTCAACTTTGAATGGTTCAGAAAACTTGGAATCACCTTTCTTGACAAACACCGGAAATTTGACCCGCACCCAATCACCCACAGTGAACTGCACCTCCTTCACACCTCTTTTCTTGTCATAATATGACTTTTGTTTCTCTTGAGAATTTTTAATACTCGAACACACTTTTGCGTACATGTGTTCCTTAAACGTAGAATGCTTGAAAAACTTGGACAACCAAGCTGGTCTAAATAGGGTGGCAGGCTTCCTCCCTCTAAGTGCCTCAAATGGAGATAACCCCGTGCTAGTGTGTGGTGTTGTTCTGTAAAACCAGAGCATACTCTTTACAGCGGCATCAACCACACACCCATTAGCTACCGCCCACTGGATACACTCCCCAACCACTCTATTAAACCGTTCAACCAAACCATTCGTTTGTGGTTGATAAAGAGAACTCTTCAAATGTTTGATGGCACACTCACTCAGAAACTTTTCAACTTCACTAGACACAAACTGGACCCCATTATCAGACACCAATTCTTTGGGTAACCCTTCTTCCAAAAATACATCTTTCAGACACGACACCACTGACGTGGAATCTGCATGACTCACAAACTTTACATGAGGCCACTTGGAAAAATAATCAATTACTACATAAGCATACCGTAATTTAGGAGGAAGAGAATTGAAGGGACCCAACAAATCAATGCCAATCTTTTCCCAAGGACCTGCCGGACATTCTATAGGCATTAGCGGAGGAGTTGACGTTTTGAGAGCCTTATCACTAGTTGAACAAATGTAACAGGACTTGACCAAAATTTCAATGTCTCTGTCTATTTGCGGCCACCAATAGTATTCCCTAACCCTCTTTTTAGTCAGAGTAACACCCAAGTGACCTTCATGTGCTTTTTCCATAATAACGGATCTTATAACATCAGGAGGGACAATTTTATCATTTCTCAACAGTACACCATCTTCAATTGATAGTTCATCAGACACTTTAAAAAAAGGTTGAGTACTCAAATTCAAACTTTTTTCATGCGGCCACCCATTTTCAACATACATCAGAACATTTGAAAGTACATTATCACTTGAAGACGCTTCTTTCCACATCATTTCGGAAAACGATCCAGTACGTTCTAGTTCGACAGAAGCAATTAAACAGTTTTCATCCTGAGTGTCCATTTCCTCTCCGATATCTTCGGAAACAGGATACCTGGAGAGGTAATCTGCTCTCACATTTTTCCCCCCAGAAATGTGTATCACAGAAAAATCAAATTGAAGTAACCTGGCCGCAAATCTTGCAATTCTTGGTGAGCTACTTTTAAGATTGGTACCATTTAGAATAGAAACTAATGGCTTATGGTCTGTTTGGAGAAAAAAATGTCTTCCCCATAGAAAAGACTTAAATTTTTCTATACCCCACCAACATGCTAGTAATTCTTTTTCTATTACAGAATAATGTACTTCATTAGGTCTGAGCACTCTAGACGCGAATCCAATTGTAGACTCCTGCTTTTCATTAATTTGCGTCAAAACAGCTCCAAGACCGAACTTACTGGCATCAACAGTCAAACAACACTTCAAGTTATGATCATAAGATTTTAAAACATTGACACTACTCAATCTCTGTTTAATAGTATCAAATGCTTCGGCACACTCAGCATTCCACAAAAACTCTGTTTTAGATTTCAACAGATTAGAAATGGGTCTGACTAGCGTAGCAAAGTTTTCAATAAATCTGGAATAAAATTCACAAAGACCCAAAAATGATTTGACACCAACTTTGTCCTGAGGTGCAGGTGCTTTTGCAATCGCTTCTACAAGACCTGGTCTGGGATAAACCCCTTCTGGTGTGATGACGTGCCCCAAATATTCTACAGAGGTTTGGAGAAATTGACATTTCTCACTTCTTAATACGACACCAACTTACTCAAGACCTGCCTCAGAATCACATCATGTTCATATCGATCAGAAGCATGAATCAACACGTCATCCTGAAAAACACACACTTTATCAATACCTTTAAGAATGGCAGACATTATTCTCTGGAATACTGACGCTGCTGACGCCAGCCCAAAAGGCATACGACAATATTGATATGTTCCCCACGGGGAGACAAAGGCAGTAAAGTGTCGCGACTCGTGTGTCAATTCTACTTGGTGATAAGCAGTAGCCAAGTCGAGTTTAGTAAAAAAAGTTGCTCCCTTGATACACGAAAGCATCTCACCAATCTTAGGCAATGGATGAGAGTCCACCCAGATCTCTCTGTTAAGTGCCCTCAAGTCAACACAAACTCTCAATTCGCCATTTTTTTTCTTCGCCACCACCAACGGAGACAACCATAACGAAGAATCAATGGGCTCAATGATTCCCCTCATCCGTAAACTTTCCAATTCTTTCTCCAACTCATCCCTGACACTGAATGGCACACCTCTCAATTTATGTTTAATGGGAATGGCATTGTCCTTGACCTTTATTTTGTGTGAAAAAACCCTTATCTTACCTAATTCACCCGAAAAAACTCTGGGGAACTCATTTAGCAATTTCTCCATATCAGAGGTATCTCTAATAACGGTCACCTGATCACCCGTACCTGGACGCAAAACCATTCCAAACAGCCCTTGGTGAAACCAACCTAAAATGTTCAAATCTTTTACAGCAACATAGACTTTCCCAACAATGCGTCGCCCCTTGAAAACCAAAATGTCTTCAAAGAAACCAACTAAGTCAATCCTCCTTCCTTCATATGAAAATGGAGACCTATCTGGAGGATTCAATTTTCGCGTGCCCCAATTCTGTTGGTAAAGTTCCTGAGAAATCATAGTGATTCTAGCCCCTGAGTCCGCCAACAACTTTAAATGTTTGTCACCTACTTGAATTAAAACGTATGGATCAATGCAGTCCACTGGATTACCAGTGATTATGTCACAGTCACCCACAGTCAGAATCATTTCTTGCATTTCACTCATCAACTCATCCATCCTATCATCACCGTCATCCATGACAGTATTAACCTTAGTGTTACCACTTTTGTTACTTTGACACACTCTTGCAAAATGACCAGTTCTGCCACATAATCTGCACTGCACATTCTTTGCCGGGCACATCTTTCCTCCTTTTATATGTGGTGGATATCCACACCTGAAACAAACATTAGACTGCTTAAAAAAACTATTGGATTTAGCCACATCCACTTTGTTGTGCAATGGAACACTCATCTTGCGCCTGTCGTCAGATCTCTGTACTACATTCACATGTTCCGCTTGTGCACGTTCCAACTCTTTTGCAGATTTCATTGCAGTCTCAATGCTTTTAGCAATTCTGATTGAATCCGACAAAGATGGATCTCCTAAGGACAACAACTTTTGCTTCATCGATTTATCCGCACAGTGACAAATTAATTGGTCACGTATTAACTGATCAGTAAATGTGTCAAAGAAACACTCAGATGCAAGTTTCCTCAAAGCAGAAATGTAGTTATTGACATCCTCTCCATTTTTTTGTTCCCTCCTAAAGAACTTATGTCTTGCAATAACCAAACTAGGAGGTGCGTCAAATCTGGTGGCCAATTTCTTAAGAGCTTCTTCAAAATCATCAAGTTCCTCGCCTTCTTCCAATTGAATATCTGGTAAATGTTTAAACACCGACCTACCCTCGAAACCTAAAGAATGAAGCAATAAGCATTTCTTTCTTTCAGGTCTGAATCTTGACGCTCCAATGGCACCCATATATGTTTCAAAAGCATCATACCATTGCTTCCATGGTATGGCTGGCTCACCAGGAGTTTCCAAGAATGGTGGCGGAGGGTTGACCGACTGCATGACCGTATTTAAGCAATAATAAAGTCACTTGGGTGCATATAATTGCAACTCAATTAACTCCTCCACAGATTTTTAATATTAAAAGGGTAAAAACCTTGGTTAAAATAGCCGTTTAAAGATGGCCGCTATGCTTCCACAAACATGAAAACCTCCTGTAGCCACACCTCCTGACTCGATGTTCATTGAAGATGAGACACTCTCACCGTACATACAGCTGTCCAGAAGGCACGAGTGGGCTTCGACGTTATAGCCTGGGGTGATCCAGCTCCACAGCTCGTCGCCACATAAAGTAAGCTAATAACAAACCCTCCAGACTCCAAATTGTCGAAATCACGTAGAGTTTATTTTATTTTAAGCTCCTTCAATAAATCACCCCAGCGCGCAGCAGAAACAGCTCTCCTCCATCAGTTTCCAACTGTCACCACGCCGCTGTCATCCTCCGAATGTTCGGCGCTCCCCGCGCTCGTAACGCGGAGAGAAACGCCGAACACCCGGAAAACAGCCGCGAGTGAGCACCTCCGCTGCGCGTGCCAAGACAAGGAAAAGCTGACCGACACGCGCAGCGGCAGCCGCAGATATTAAGACACTACACCATTCCTTTCATGAAGCGGCAGTGCATGGACCCTGCATCTCTAGAAATGGAGACCCGTGGGCAAAGCACTGCTAGAACTGACCGACCTTGGGCCCAAATCCCTAGACCCTAGGCTCTGCAAGTCCACTGGATGAGTTAGACATGCATGGACCTGGGAAACTTGAAAGCTCTGTGTTTATTGAAACACATGTGTACATGTAGTTACACAAGTGGGTGTACTGTCAGACTCGTGTTTGCTATAAGGCCTCTGTTTTAACATAGGAGGGGTCTTATGTAAAGCAGTGTCAGGTAATAAACATTGCCCTTGGGCAATACAGAAGACTACAGTAACTGGGGCCCTCTTACAGCTTTTCCATCTACCCAGCCCCCAGGTTCAGGCAGAAGTGACATTAAGGCCAGAAAAATATTAGGAAAAAATCTGCACAAACCTGGGTCTGCCTCAATTAACATTGACATGGGTTTTAAACAGGATCAACCCTCCAGTACCAAAAGCAAGTCCAGAAAGATTAAATATATTACTACCCCGCAGATGGGAGACACGGCAGACGTTCTATGAGGGTCTTTATGGCCTCGCATATTGTTCATTACGGGAATCTGGGCACCAGCAAATGGGATTCCCTCTTTGGGATCACTCCACGTCAAACAAGGAAGTGTATTTGTTCTTGAAAAGCACCAGTGCAATATTAATGACAGAAGCAATCCTTTTGTGGCCCATTCTGTAGTACCTAACACAAAATGCACTAAGTGACATTTTTAGAAGGGCTGCGCCTTGCTTAATATGATCGCGGCTCTTCCCTAGCTTCAATGCAAGTGTACCCCAGTGAGAGGTTTAAAAAGTAAAGCAGAATCCAGCATTTTTCCATCTCACATAGAATTCACAGAAAAATGCACCCAACAATAGGAATGATTGTTTAGCTTGTGTAATAGAAGCAAAACATGCTCAGACTACTGCACTGCAGAAATGACTGGACACTCCCTGAGGATGTCACAGTGACTGTGGGGAAAACCCCACATTGAACACTACAAGTGCTGTGGTGGATTTGCAGCTGCGCGCAATAAACGACACAAGTCTATATGTTGAGGAATTGCTGCCAGAACTACCAATACGCCTTAACTAACCTAGGGTTCGAAAATATAAAACAATTAAGATGATTTATTTTATATTTCTAAAACAAAAGCTCGCCCCAGCTCATCTCCACATAGAGGTTTGATCAAAATACCAATAGCCTATGTTGAGAGAAAATAAACAAAAACACATCTCAAAATTAAAAGGAAAAATGAGGTGTTGTCGTTTGCCAAAAAGTATGAGCTGAGGAAATGTATCCCCTGCAGAATCATTGATTACAGCAGGAAGTAAGACTAACGTATCAAGCATTACAAGTTATACGGAACAACCTACTGGCCCTGATACCAGTGTTAACGCGTCCGTCTATGTTAAATTATACACATCAGGACTCGTTTTAGGTCGATGAACCTTTTGACCCAGTGGTGAGTCTCCGTAAGACGGAATTACCAACCATCAACATATATTTCACAAAACCATTAAAGAATCTTCGACGCATTCATTTGTTTTCTGACTCAAATAACCACACCTTAAAAGAAGATTTTGTGAATTTATTCCCTATTGCTTACAATCTAATAATAAACGTATTATTCTTAAAACCAAGAAGCATAAAAGCATAGTCACAAAGTGGCAATCATGATGAATGCAATGATCAGAATCATAGAATAGACATGTTAGAAGAGAATAGACCATAGTGCATGATAAACAACAGAATATCAGTTCAGCATAGCTACATGTCAGTCACGTCAGTTCCGTCCATCAAATGAATACCTCATCTAACCTCCGATTAGCATTAGCATGTTGGGCTTCATGCAAAAACAATTTAGAACATCAATTTGGAAAACATCTAACTAAGATACCTAATTAAATATACAGCAGTTGGTACCTAGAAAGAAAGGCATATAGATTCTGTTAGCATTTATAATTACCCTCCTCGAGTTAAGTCAGCATACAAGATCAGTCTTCGTCTTCAGGACATCAGATGGTTCACCGTCAATCTATCTAAATGGAATCAAGGGACACTCTCCTCTTATGGAGGAAAGTATAATAGGGCGGGTTATAGGCTATGGTAATTTTGTCTAAGTCTCAAACCACCAAATAGAGTGACAGAGTTTCTGGATACAATTGATGTCATCCCTTCCTAACTGCTCTTCGTCTCTTGTGTCATGAGTTTTTATCCCTTTTCTCATAATCCATTCCCCTAAAATTCTATTGGTTATTAGCTACACCCCATCATTGGTAACCAATCAAATTATTCATTAAGTAATGCATTTGTTATTTCTTGATATTGAATTGTCTTTCAATTGGTCTTCATAATCAGCATTTTTCGTAGGTGGTACGTCCGGGGTTACTTCACCATCTTGGCACACGTCTCGGGTCAGGAGTTCTTTTCCCCTCGTCTCATCGTCCTTGAGAGTGTCCATTACTGTTTCGAAGCACATATCTTTTTATACTAAAACTGCTAGCATGCGGATGGGAAGATTCCTCCATGTTTCAAGTTAATACAGAAAAGAACAATAGCTAGGTCATAGTCATTTGCGAGTCCGCACACAGAAAAGCAGGAAAAACAAGTTTTAAATGAGAGTTGCACGGCGAGTTCGCAACTCATGCTAACTTAAGACATACACGTTTTAATGAATACAGTTTTGATTGTAATAATGCATATACCTTATTATTATTATTATTATTATTCAACATTAGTGTTCATAGATGAGTAAATCTTCACGTTTATTAATGCATTTTAATTATTTATTAGTATTGCTTTGCCAAGTGTAAGAGTTTCACGTCTATAATATATGATATTTATACTACGCTCTCTCAGTCCCTCCTCTGATGACGCACGTCATCACACAATTCTTCTTTTTCAATTTTTCACCTTGCGCATAATGCGCATTTCAACATCTTGCCCTTTATGTGAACTTTCCCACATTTCATTGAACATTTTCTCTCTTTCACTTTCTTCATTCTGTTTGACTCTTTTTGATAAATTTCTTCTAATTTTGTCATTAATTTTGCATGCTCCCCATAATCCTAATAGACAAATTAAAACAATTAGTAGGCCCAACATAATTTTTGCAAGAACACCATTCCAAATATTGGTAAACCAGTTTCCTACCCGGGCAATTCCTTTTCCAAACTTTTCCCAAACTCCAGGTTCTTTCAGATCCTTCAAATCTGCACTATCTCTAGTCAGGTTAGTAAGCATGTTTCTAATTTTCTTACTATTATCAGGTATGTAAGAGCAGCAGTGACGTTCATTAAGCATTTTGCACACAGCTCCATTCTTTGCTAAAAGAATGTCTAAAGCAAGCCGATTTTGAAGAGTCATAGCTCTTTCTGCAGCTAGTTCAGTATCCATTAATAATATTGCTCCTGTAAAGTTTGTCAGCATGTTATCCACAATAGTAGACAACTTTTGAATTTTCATAGAATACAAGATAACCCCAACTGATGGGATTATTGCTCCAAATATGTCACCAATGACAGCCGCCACTGATTCTCGTTTTTGTCTAGAATGTTGTATTTCAGAAGATTTAGATATCTGTTTTAAGTCATCAATCTGGTATATCTTTGGGAAAACTATTCCCAAATAACATGTCCCATACCATCCCTTTGGGAGACGATAATAGGCATTTAACCCACAGATGTAATAGATTCCAGGAATCGCTGGGTCTTGTCCATTTAACATGAAGGTCCATTTACTCTGAAACAAAAGCACATGCCTACATTCACTCGTACCCACAAACAAATTGTCTTGATCAGATTTTGGTCTGTATATACATAGCCTACCTACGTGTAATGCATCTATAGCTAACTTGCCTTGTGTTTTAATGGCAGTGAAAGCATAATCATTTGCATAAGTACGTTTTTCTAAACCTTTTTCTAATTTCTCTTTTAGTGCTTTGCGTCTATCATCTGTGTGATCTAAAAAGCTTTTCTCTACAGAAGACAGTAAGCATGTTAAATTGTTGCGGTGTGCATAAGCAGTTCCAAATGTTAGTGTTTGCTCAAAGAATCCTCTTACTAATTTTATATCATGCTCTTTAGCTAGCTTATTTAGGAATTCAATTACAGGCACAAAAGAAAACACAACATCCAGATTCGAATAGAAATATTGTACATGCTCTTGATTATAGAATCTCGTTAGTAACAGGCTGCAGCTAATTCCATAAGTAAGAGGGAGACTATGATAAGTAACCCCCTCCTGCACAGATGAAGGAATTTTAGTACACACATAACAATCTTTCGTATCCATAGTTTCCACATACTCATTTAATAAGCGATAGAAGACATTAGTAGAAAGTTCCCTCTTCGTATTAGTTCCCTCATGAAGATGTTTAGTATCTTGTTCGAATTTCTCCCACGGTGATAATTTATTAGTTGTAGTGGTAGTCTCAGGTTTTGAAGTTGCATTAATAGTTTCACTCTCTCTCCACGGCATTCCTACAATCACTCCCACAATTATTATTGCGCATACAACACCTATCATAAGTCCTAACCAACCACACACTTTACTTCCTTTGTTGCTATAAGCCATGTTTGTATAGAATCAGAATAGCAGATCAACAATCAACTTAAGATGGCAAACTCTTTCTGCGTATTTACAGCGTCTTCTCTCACTCCAGGACCCCTTTTTGTCAATTCAGGATAGCAGCTTGTCGTAATCAGGTTTCTTATAAGTCAAATCCAGGTTTTAATTGTCTCTTTCCGGTAAGTTTATAAAGTCTCTTTTCTTTCGATATATTCTTCTGCACAGTTCTCCTGTTGTTTTCCTTCAGGTACCGTAGTATTGGCCAGGTACTTCTCGATCAAAACAGAATGCCAAGAATTCTTGTTGCCACTCAGAGGTTGTAGCATATGCCCATTCAGGACCTGTATACCTTCGGTTTGCTATTCTCTTTCTTTTTAATCTTCGTTCACCTTGCTGTTCCCTTGCTGTTCCCCTTCACTCAGATCATCCACCTGTGAGGTATCGCTTTCTTCTATTATTGTCTCGTTCGTTAATTTTCTTATTCTAAAAGGCGACTTTTCTGGCCATGTATCACCTCTATGTGTCTTGCTTCGGTGATTTCCTTAAGGACGTTGGACAGCACCCTCCTCTTGTGATATGGTGTTTTCTCTCGATAGGCTTGGAATTCGATCAGAAGAGTCTGATTCGTTTTGATTTGGATTTGTCACTATTCCGTTTCTCTCTCCTTCTTGTTCAATACTGTATTCTGGTTCTGAATTGTATTCGTCTGCTTCTGGTAGAACTTCTCCTTGTCTTTGTTCTCCTGCTGCCTCCACTGAGATTGGCACTCCGTCACCTCTCTCGAGCTCTGATAGTGTGAGGGACGCGGCTGTTCTCAGCGGGCTCTCCTGTAGTCTCAGATCCTTCTTGACTGATCTCTGATTCTGAGACTTCTTCTCTCGAAGTTGCTGTACCGGAATTTTCAAGTTCCTCTTCAACAGGACACGTTACCTTCTTTGTGTGGCTGGCATGTATCCAGTTGGGAACCCCGGCACACTTCACAGCAGTAGTGGTTGTCAATATCACTTGATATGGCCCTTTCCAACGCGGCTCAAGACACGATTTTCTTACGTGTTTCTTGACAACTACCCAATCTCCAGCTTGCAGAGAGTGTCCTGGTTCGCCGATTGGTGGTAATGTGTTAGCTTCTACCTGGTGAGAGAAAGAGCGTATCACGTCAGCTAAATTTTTGCAGTAATCCAACACCATATCATCTGTAATATTCACTAGTGCATTTGCAGGTACCGCTGGTAGCCTCATTGCTCTACCCATGAGGATTTCATGGGGGGACAATCCTGTTTTCTTATCTGGTGTGTTTCTCATGGACATCAGTACTAGTGGTAATGCATCTGGCCACTTCATGTTTGTTGCTGCACACATTTTCGCTATTCTTGATTTTAAGGTACCATTCATCTGTTCAACTAGTCCTGATGCTTCAGGGCGATAGCTACAGTGTAACTTCTGCTCGATGTTGAGTGCTGCACACAGAAGCTTGATCACCTCATTGTCGAAGTGTCTTCCCCTATCTGATTCTATAGAAACCGGGAACCCGAATCGTGGTATTCCCTCAGCAATAGTTTTGCAACTGTGAGACTGTCATTTCTACGTGTAGGGTATGCCTCAATCAAATGACTGAAAACACACACAATCACCAACACGTACTTCAATCCTCCACAAACAGGCATTTCAATGAAATCCATTTGTATCCTATTAAATGGACCTCCAGCTCTTCCAATGTGGCTCAAATTTACCACTGTTCCTTTTCCAGCATTCATCTGTTGACAGATGATGCACCTGTGACAAGTAATTTCTGCGGCATGTCTGAATTTTGGATTAAACCAATCAACTTTAAAAGATCTGATCATGGCGTCTCTTCCTAAATGTGCTTGCCCATGATATATTCGGGCAAATTGTGACAGTAGACTATTAGGTAAGACCAATTTTCCATCATCTGAGACCCATATATCATCTGCTCTTTGTGTACATTGCATTTTCTGCCAGGAGCGTTTTTCTTCTTTGTTAGCACGGTTTTGTAGTGTCTTTAACTCATCTAAAGTATCAACCACTTGTAATGCTAGATTCAAAGTTGTGTCATTTTCAGGCTGAGGTAGCAATTCCCACTGTTCTTTGAATGATATACAATTTAATGCACAAAATCTTGCTACCTGATCTGCATAATCATTCCCCATTGACACAAAGTCTTGTGATCTGGTGTGAGCACTGCACTTTACCACGGCAACTTCAAGAGGTAACTGAATTGCATGTAACAAATCTCTTATCTGTTCTCCATTTTTCACAGGTGATCCGGAAGAGGTCATGAAACCCCTTTGTAACCAGATCTGACCAAAATCATGTACAATTCCAAATCCATACCTACTGTCAGTATAAATTGTAACTTTCAAATTTACAGCAGCATGGCAGGCCTTTGTAAGAGCTATTAATTCTGCCACTTGTGCTGAAAATACCTTTTCAAGCCAGGAGGCTTCGACTATGCCAGACATTGTACACACTGCATAGCCAGCTCTTAATGTTCCAGTTGAATCTCTTAAACAGGACCCATCCACGAACATAATGCAATCATTTTCTTTTATTTGGGTGTCCTGTATGTCTGAGCGAGGTTTGGTACAGAGGTCAGTCACCTCGATACAATCATGCTCAAATTCTTCCCCCTCTTTGATTTCTGTATTTTCATTGGGAAGCAGAGTTGCCGGGTTCAGTACTGTGCATCTTTTCAGTGTAACATTTGGTGATCCCAAAATAATCGTCTCATATTTGGTAAGTCGTGCATTTGTCATGTGCTGTGTTTTCGTTCTTGTCAACAAGATTTCAACAGAATGTGGAACCAAAACTGTCATAGGGTATCCCATTACTATGCCCTCACATTGGGAAATGCTTTGACCAACTGCTGCAACTGCTCGCAAACAACCCGGTAGGGCTGCTGCGACAGGGTCCAAAGTAGCTGAAAAATATGCTACAGGGCGATTTGCATCTCTGTGGACCTGTGTTAAAACAGACAAAGAACAAGCATCACCTTCATGACAAAACAACAGAAAAGGTTTTTCATAATCAGGCATCCCTAATACTGGGGCCCTGCACATGCATTCTTTCAGCTCAAGGAATGACTCAAGTTCTTCTTTTGTCAAAGTGATTGTATATGGCTCATCTTTGAAATCTTTTCCTGTCAGTTTTATTAAGGGTTTTGCAATGAATGAGAAATTGGGTATCCATTGGCGGCAATAACCCACCATTCCCAATAACATCCTGACATCTCTTTTTGTTGTTGGGGGATTCATTTGTATGACAGCTGTTATTCTCTCCTTTGATATTCTTCGGGATCCCTTCTCAATTAGATGCCCCAAATATTTTACTTCTTTCTGACAGTACTGCAGCTTCTTAGGTGACACCTTATGCCCGTTTTTTCCCAAATGGTTCAATAATGCAATGGTATCATATTTGCAACTGTCTCTGGTTTTGGATGCAATCAACAAGTCATAAATGTACTGCACAAGGGTTGAATTAAAAGGTAGTACAAGAGGTTCCAAATCCTTCTTTAAGATCTGATTAAAGATAGATGGCGATTCAGAAAACCCTTGAGGGATTCTGCACCAACTGTACACCTTATCTAGGAATTTGAAACTGAACAAAAATTGGCTTTCCTCATGCAATGGTATTGAGAAAAATGCTTGTGATAGGTCTACTATGGTAAACCATTCAGCATCGCAAGGAACTTGGAACATTATTACCGCTGGGTTAGGAACCACAGGGCAGCATTTTATCACAATTTCATTTATTTTTCTCAAATCCTGCACAATCCGAATCTTTCCACAGGGCTTTTTCAAACCCATAATAGGTGAGTTACATGGACTGCTCAAAACTTCTTTCAAAACTCCTTGCCTGAGAAAATCTGCAATAATCTGTGTCACTTCAATGAGTACGTCTTGAGTCATGTGATATTGTGGTACTTGTGGGAATTCTGCATTTGGTTTTATCTGCACCTTGACTGGTTTAACTCCTTTAATTAATCCAACCTCTTTTCCTGTCAAATCCCACACTCTCTCTGTTACGGACCCTTGTAGGTCAGCAGGTAAGTCGATTAGTGTGAACACTGGGAATAAGGTAATTAGAGGGTAATCTTCGCTCGTCTCCCCTCCTCCTATGAGCTGGTCCTCATCACCTTCATCATCACTGTTTGTCTGAACTTCTATTCCATCGTTGGAACAGGTAATTGAACATTTAGTTTTGCATAGTAAGTCCCTTCCCAGCAGGGATACTGGACTTGAGTCGCATACGACAACCTATGCAGGCCTTGGAAATTTCCAATTTCAACCTGTACTGGATCGGTAATTGGATTTGTCAAATACTGATTAGCCACACCAACCACTCGTATTGTGCGTCCTGATAAAGGTAACCTTGGTACTTCCACACTGCGGACTGTAGAGCGTGTAGCTCCAGTGTCAACCAAAAATGAAACCTTATAGCCCATTACTTTTCCTTCTACATATGGGCCTCTCTGATCTACTTCTAATGAGGCTGCGAGCCTACACTCTTCACTGTCTGAACTGTCATCTGACCATTCGTCATTCGTCTCATTTTCACCTCGCAATGGGAATTGTTGCACAGTGTTGTTTTGACTCGACACCTGACCTGTGACCTGCTGAGGAAGCATCAACTGTTGCTGACCCATTGGGGCTAGAGGTAACTGCATTTGCTGTCTAGGCACCATAGGAATCTGCTGTTGCATTGGTTGTACTGACACAGTTTGGAACCGTGGCGTCTGCATTTGCTGCATGGGTTGTACCCCTGACATCTGCGTCAAATTATTTTGATAATTCTGATTTTGTTGTCTCATTCTTGGACCTCGTGGATTCTGTTGTGCCCCAACATTCATGCTCTGCTGAACTGTACCATCATGCACCATATTTGGACAATCCCGCTTCCAATGCCCCATGCCCCCGCACGCGTGACATGGTGACATCCTCTTCACTACTTGCCCATCATTTTGAATGGCAACATTATTCATGTCTAAATTACGACTCACAAAGCCTCGACCTCTACCTCTCGGCTGTACCTGAAAACCACCGTTCATTTGCGGTTGCTGATGCATCATTTGCTGAACACCATTTCCCTGAATTCCAGCCTGTGCAGCTCTTATCTGCATCACCATCACCTTTTCTTTCAGCTTTTTCTGTTTTAACTCAATTTCATCACTACAGTATTTTGCATACTGCAACACCTCGTCAATCGGTTTAGCTTGCCAACAAATCAAATGGTTCTTAATCATCTGACCAACCTCTGGTCTCAGCCCTTCAACAAATCTGAACACAAGATGATTCATGTCCTTCGGCTCGATCGTTTCAGTACCACTGTAATGTTTAAATGCTTTTAACAATCTCTCATAATAGGCATGTATTGATTCCTTAACCTCTTGTGAAGTCCGGTCGATTTTCTGCCAATAGGTCACCTTCGGTGACACCTTTTGTTTCAAAAACTCAATCACTTTATGATAATATTTCATCACCTCTTCAGAAGGTGCTCCCGTCGCTTTATCCCTTGCCGGTTCCTTTGTGGGCCAATCCACCCCTCTTTTGCACTCAAGCCACAAATCTGGTGGGACAATAATCTCAAATAAAGTATTCAAGTCCTCCCAAAGACATTTTGCGAGCTTCACAAATCTATCTGTCTGCTGATACCACTCGATCGGTTTTTCTCTCAACCTCGGGTAATCGTTTGTAAAGAACAAAATATCTCCCCTGGACCATGGCACATGGACTAAAACACCACCAGCTGTTTCTCTCATGGGCAGGATTTTTACTGAATCCAGATTGGGTGCGGTCGCTGTTTCGATAGACCCTGGGCTATCCCTCTTTCCTTTGTCTTTTTTCTTTGCCCATCGGTTTTCCCATTTCTCTAAAGCTCCCCAGATTTGCGCACTCTGCAGCAATTCTTTCAGGTGTGTCTTCATATCTGCGGATCTCATGTGTTCAAAATCTTTTGTGTCGAAGTCTAATCTGTAGCTTTGTTTCAAATGTTTCGTGTTCCCAATATAGATGTTGTATTTGTCTGCCAGATTCGTTAATCTCTGGTGTATTTTTCCCACTTCTTTGGTAATCTTAGGGCATAAGTATCTCAGTTCTGCCTCAGTGTAAGATTCTAACCTATTCACCCCCATTGTTCCTTCCACCAACTCAGCAGCTTCTGCACCTAGCCGTACCAGATTCAGGTATTCATCTGGTTTTTCTTTTTCAGGATTGACTTCGGTTACTGTAGTTGCTGTAGCCTTTTGTGATGTACAAGTTTTCTCCAACCACTCATTTAACTGTTGTACTGTAAAACCCTGCAGTGAAATGTTCCCTGTATGTATCATTGGAGTATATGAGGTATTTGTACTCATGGTTTGAGGAGTCAAGACTCCCAGACCTGCTTGCCGCATTGCCTCAAGAGGTGCCCCTATTGGACTGAGGTCCATTAAGGGTCTTGATCGCTCAGAAACCTGACCTCCCTGGGCCATTATTTGTGGAGTTCTAATAGACCCTCCTCTTATGGCTTCATGGGTCATGATTCCCTGTTCACATGTCCTTGTTCTCTCTTGGGCATATAACGGTACTGGGGGACCAACAGTGATAGATAGTGATATTGCGGCAGGTGTCTGACCTGATCCCAGGCTTCTAGGAGCTTCAACACCATAGGTCTGCTCTAATAATCCCGGTGCAGGTTCTTTCAAAGGACCCGCTACTGGGTTATACCCCGGTATCAGTTGTAGTGGTTGTGACACTAACTGTGGGGTTGACTCAATCTGAACCAATCTTGGTTTTGTATATATCGGGTCTGGGGGCACCACCAAGTTCGTAGTAGTCTCGAGTACTGGAACATCTGGATACATTCTTTTTATCTGTGGTGGAGGTTGTAACTGTATCGGTACGTCTGGTGCAGTAGGTACACTGTCACCATTCTGTATCGAAGCTGTATCGCTAGTCTGTACCGTATCAGTAACTCCCTTCTCCTGTGTCTGGTTCCCAGGATCCAAGCTAGTGCTCGGAACATTGTCACTCACCGCATAAGGTGGTGGTCGGTCATGCAGTAACCTATCCATAAACTCCTCATCCTCTGAATCATCCTCTTCTTCCTAGGTCCTTTTTTGTTCTTTAACTTTGTCTGAGCCTTTGTTAGTTTTGCAAGAAGCTTTCTTTCCCTGAGTCTCTTCTCCCTGTGTTATCGCTGGAAACAGCTTTAACCCATCTACGATTCCCCGTCTCCACATCTTATTCTCGTTATCCCATCTAGCTTCTGCATACGACTTCTCTGCTCTTGTCAATCTCCTGTGAAACCTTTCCTGCCTATGTTTAAGAGCCATCAGATCCCAGATCGCTAGAGCCTCGTATTGTGCCGGTCTCGGAGGTGGTTTCTGTGTACTTAACATCAACCTCAAGTTTTCTAATACCTTTTGATTGAACGTCCCATGTTCCGGAAACGCTAGACACCCTTCTTTTTCTGTCAACTTGCGCCATTGTTTTAACCACAAACAAGGTGCAACACCTTTTTCCTCCATAACTGTATACGCTGGAGTACCCTCGGGCGGTGTAGATTCCCCATCTGTTGCAACGATATACACATCTCCCCTCAAAGCACTTTTGAATGCTTTAACAAAATTCATTTTAGTTTAGATTTAATCAGGAAACAGCTTAGTTCCCAGGACACTCTTCACCTGCCCTTTGCTCACCCTATTGCCTCTCACGAACGGCAGCCAATCCATGCGCGACCCCTCTCAACATCTGACCTATCCCAGCGCGGCACCACTGACGTCACACTCATACACACTGCAGCTGACAAAGTCTTGCAGCTTGTCCACACCTCACTAACTTCTTACAACTCATACAAACTAATGCGATTTATTGCAAACACCTTAAATGACAATACAAATCTGCCAATTTACTACAGGAAGGGTAACGCATTCGCTTCAGAACTTTACAGAGATTTCACTTGAAGCCTCGGCCGCTACTCTCTCCTTCTCAGTTCCCTCATACGCAAGCAGAATTCGACCCGCAAATCCTACTCTCGACATGTCAATGACTCCTTCTAGTGCACTTTAGAACTTGTCAAATCTCCATCGAAGGTTTCACACATACGTTGTGACTCAAACTTGACTTGTCAACCACGCCCGATTGACCTATTAAATCGCACAGATTACAACATAAACCATATTTTTCATCCTACTCCGGAGTCTTAGACCTCAACAGGCCTGTACCTTTACCAACCACGTGGATAATTTTGAATAATAAGCGCTGCATTCGCATGAAGTACGCCGACTTCCCTACTCTCATACTGTGGAGTACGCCCACTCCTGCTACACGACACTTATTTTGGCCTAAATACACACACTCTTCACAATCTCCTGCAAGATGCATAAGCTTTGAGCAAGCGCAAAGACCCTAACCACACATACTATGGCGCCGAGAACATTCCCAACTCATCTTAGGCAGGCTCCGAGATCCCAGGAAAGCCCATGGTGAACCTAGCCACTCATCGTTTTGCCAAATTTCATTATCACAGAAAACAAAATTAACAATGAAAACTCCGTCCTAGGGCCCCCAAGGGCCAAACCGTACTCTGCTACCAGAACTGTTAACGCGTCCGTCTATGTTAAATTATACACATCAGGACTCGTTTTAGGTCGATGAACCTTTTGACCCAGTGGTGAGTCTCCGTAAGACGGAATTACCAACCATCAACATATATTTCACAAAACCATTAAAGAATCTTCGACGCATTCATTTGTTTTCTGACTCAAATAACCACACCTTAAAAGAAGATTTTGTGAATTTATTCCCTATTGCTTACAATCTAATAATAAACGTATTATTCTTAAAACCAAGAAGCATAAAAGAATAGTCACAAAGTGGCAATCATGATGAATGCAATGATCAGAATCATAGAATAGACATGTTAGAAGAGAATAGACCATAGTGCATGATAAACAACAGAATATCAGTTCAGCATAGCTACATGTCAGTCACGTCAGTTCCGTCCGTCAAATGAATACCTCATCTAACCTCCGATTAGCATTAGCATGTTGGGCTTCATGCAAAAACAATTTAGAACATCAATTTGGAAAACATCTAACTAAGATACCTAATTAAATATACAGCAGTTGGTACCTAGAAAGAAAGGCATATAGATTCTGTTAGCATTTATAATTACCCTCCTCGAGTTAAGTCAGCATACAAGATCAGTCTTCGTCTTCAGGACATCAGATGGTTCACCGTCAATCTATCTAAATGGAATCAAGGGACACTCTCCTCTTATGGAGGAAAGTATAATAGGGCGGGTTATAGGCTATGGTAATTTTGTCTAAGTCTCAAATCACCAAATAGAATGACAGAGTTTCTGGATGCAATTGATGTCATCCCTTCCTAACTGCTCTTCGTCTCTTGTGTCATGAGTTTTTATCCCTTTTCTCATAATCCATTCCCCTAAAATTCTATTGGTTATTAGCTACACCCCATCATTGGTAACCAATCAAATTATTCATTAAGTAATGCATTTGTTATTTCTTGATATTGAATTGTCTTTCAATTGGTCTTCATAATCAGCATTTTTCGTAGGTGGTACGTCCGGGGTTACTTCACCATCTTGGCACACGTCTCGGGTCAGGAGTTCTTTTCCCCTCGTCTCATCGTCCTTGAGAGTGTCCATTACTGTTTCGAAGCACATATCTTTTTATACTAAAACTGCTAGCATGCGGATGGGAAGATTCCTCCATGTTTCAAGTTAATACAGAAAAGAACAATAGCTAGGTCATAGTCATTTGCGAGTCCGCACACAGAAAAGCAGGAAAAACAAGTTTTAAATGAGAGTTGCACGGCGAGTTCGCAACTCATGCTAACTTAAGACATACACGTTTTAATGAATACAGTTTTGATTGTAATAATGCATATACCTTATTATATTATTATTATTATTATTCAACATTAGTGTTCATAGATGAGTAAATCTTCACGTTTATTAATGCATTTTAATTATTTATTAGTATTGCTTTGCCAAGTGTAAGTGTTTCACGTCTATAATATATGATATTTATACTACGCTCTCTCACCAGCATGAGAACGAATCCACACTGGTGCTCCTGGTTTTATAGGAGGTGAGATGCTTTCCTGTCACTGAATGGTTCCAACAAGACAACGAGGAAAGAACACCAGGTGACCTAAGCACGAGAAGGTTAGGAGCTACAGGGGCCGAGAAAGAATACAGGTCATACCCGAAAGAGGAAAGGACGAAATAATGGAGACTCATTTATCCCAAACCGATCAAGGGATACTTTTCTTGAGCATTGCTTACACGGAATTGTAATATTTGTAGCTTATGATGTGACCTCCTGACCTGTGCTCACCAGACTTGATGATTTGATTCTGTGAATCTGTCTGTCTTTATCTATTTATCTATCTATCTATCTATCTATCTATCTATCTATCTATCTATCTATAGTGAGTACAGCTTTAATCTAGATTATTTTCCCTATGTTTTGAACTTCATTTACTTGAGCTTTGACAAAGTCCATCTAGGGACAAAACATGTGTGGGCTGCTTAATTTTAACACAAACGTTGTTCTTTCAAAAGCGATTTGAAACAATTGTAGATAGGTCATACACATAACTCGCATATTAAGAGCCACCTTTTTTGGATGTATTGAAGAATTTGTGCTAAACACAGTTCAGAATAAACATGTATGGGTAATTATCGGATATAAGTGGCACAGTGATTACACACGACTAGCATGGGATGGGCATGGTATGTCTTGAGTTAAAGTGTTTACTTTGAGGGCGTGTAATGTTTGATGTTCTCCTGGTTCTCTCATGTGATGGCAGCTGTGTGTTGTGGCTTGCACTCCCGGATTGTCTATAACCGTACATTACTAAATTAATAACTTCAAATTGCTGTACTCTGGGCACCGAGTCCAACCTTGATGTATAGGTACCCTTTTGTTAAAATCTACTAGAAATGACGTAGGCATGTAATATTTAGCTTTAATCAAATCAAAGAATAGACTGGCGCCCATCTTGGTACAAAGATATATTTTGGACCTATGAACACTGAACGAATAATACACGCGTGGTCTACAGTACTAACTCGAGATTGGTGGGTAAGTGGGCATATGTCCAATTAGATGCATTAGTCATGAGACAGAGCACTTACTGGGGGCCAGGAAGGCACATTCTTTTGTAGGAGCAAAAACATTGCCTGTAAGATACATCCCAGCACCGCTTCTGGGTTAGCACACGCTGTTCCACTGGATATATTAGGCAGTTTAGAAAAAGGCTTTAACCTTTATACTTCCACGAACAGATTTAATTTTTATTGCAGCTTATAAATTACGTTTCAGCCCAGCACAAATTCAGAAAAGGTAGTTTACATAGGAGGAATTAAGGGAAAAGCGAGATGCGACAAAGGGCGGATAAGTTAAAAGGGAATAAAATGCAACAAGGATTGTTGATCTGTGACTTTAAAAGAACCGGAGTTGTGCTTTTGACAACCTTTATGTAGAACTGACTGACAGTGTTAGGTTTGGTGACGTTTGTGGGCAGTGGCTCTGTTTGTTGCACTGCATGGAACTTTGAGTGGAGGTGACATTCCTAGTGTCTGAGGCCCACGCGCGCATGGCAAGATGATGGATGCACGTCATGGAATATTATTTGCATACACCATGCTGCATGCGCCCCATGCTGAGCCTGGACATAAGTGAATGATTAGGCTGATGTTACTGTCAACCTTGTTGCATAAGTGTTCACCCCAAAATATCAGCACAGAGGCACCAACCACAGGCATAATTCTTTCAACAGGGAAATATGTATTGAAAATACAAAGTGAAACACTGAGCTAGATTGCTTGGTTATCTGTAGAACAAGCCAAGCACTAATGCTGATTCGGAATGTGGAATTTTAGGGAAACACTCTTTGTTTCGCCGAACGTATTGTGTCGTGGAGGAGACTGACGGTTGAAGCTGTTGGGCAATGATTATAAGCAAGATGTTCAGGGGCTTTCAGCTTTCCTGAATAGAATGTCTATTAAACAATGGGCATTGGTAAAGCTGTGCAGAGCGGTTTGGGCAGTCATTATGATGATGAAACTCACTCCGCAAGGGACCTTAAAATGTTTCCATATTTTGTGGGTCTTTGGGAAATACAGGTGTGTACACCTCTGTAAAAAAGTGTCCTACAGGCGCTCCCCAGAGCAACGCCCTAGGAAGCAGCAGCACAGGAAGTGAGGTAGGCATCCTGGCAACCAAATCCTAAATCACTTCTCCGTCACAGGGGATCAGAAGATGCTGGGACTGAGCTGCATACAAACGCGTGGGGTCTTAATTCATTTTACCCAGGGGGAGTCTCAATCCGAAACACCCCTTTCTCAAACTGAGTAAACATTCTAACCCTCTTTCGCTATGTGTATGAACTGGATACAAGAATGTGCCACTATTAAGCCTCAGGGGTTGAATGCAGTGATAGCTGATCAACCGCGTGACAATGTTGAATGAGATTTATTTGTCATGCTAAAATAATGATTGTGTATTCTCATTTGAATAATTATGCCGTGTAAATCGGAAATTCTTTTTTCGTAACTCTATTTGTTTTAACAAAAATGGAAATTAAATGAAATAGTATTTTTCTTATGTCTATTGTTTTTTTCGATATATAAACAGAGTGTAAGAGGGTAGCCAGCTGTGTTTAATTTGTGAATGATCCAAGTCGGATCAAAATGTACTACTATTTACGACACCTTTGCAAGGCACATTTTCAGCTAATTCTCTCCCTCCTGTGTGGGGCAGCACAAATCAAGTTCTGGGGCATGGGTGACAGTCTGCTCTTTAACAATATTTTTTTGTCAGGATGAACACTTCTCATAAAGCCTTTACTGGCACTGCTTTCAGTCATAGACGTTAGTTTTTTTTAAATGTGTTTATTGCATTTATTTATACATCACGTCATAAGTTATCAAGTACAATTAACTTACACATGCCCACGGGGAGACAGCATCCCAAAAAGAAAAAAAACATCTTGAACACTGCAAGTATAACGTTTCCCCACATGTAAGATTCGGTTTATGAAGGAAAGTTACAATTTAGGCTCCTCCTTACAGCTGGGGGTTTCACAACATACCACATTCATTACACTCCGAGGACAATGTATAATTCAAGGATGGCGTTCATCTGACAGGAATTGTAGTTTTTAGTAAGCAACTGCCACAACTCCAAATCTTGCGCAGTGTCTCGTCTCACCTCGTCATTTTTATCCTGATCTGTGCCACACACCAACCCTTTAATGTCTTTTCTCCATTTAAAGGTCCTGAGGGCTCAGCCAATGCCTAGCAAAAAGCCTCTCCGTTAAAATGAGAGTGCATAAAAGTCCTCTTCATTTTATTTTGAAATGTGCTGGCGCCTATCCCCAGCAGGCAAAGTTGTGGGTCATTGTATAGTTTATATTGGAACTCCGCATGATATCAGTCAGCTATTTGTGTCCAGTATTAATGAACTAAAGGACAGTCCCTCTTCAAGGAGAAATACATACATCTATTTGGTGGCACTTGGGCTATTCTGAGACTTTGTAGAGTCTATCTTGTGCATCACATGGGTGACATACGTCGGGTGATTGAAACTGAATTAGTTTAATCAGAATCTAGCACTGCTGGTCATTGCATGAATCAACGCTAGGGTTTTAGTGCTATTGGTTAACACTGAAGACATTACACAATCTGCCCCTCATTTCGTTAGAGTTTTGAGCAGAAGTTTCTGAACATCTGACTGCAAGGTGGAATATACCTCTGTTATAATTCCCCTGCCACAGTCCAACTGAAGTAACAGTTCTACTCTGGTAAATTGATATGGAGTTCCAGTTGGTGTTCTCTACACCTTCAGCGCTGAGTTACACACGGATTAGCAATGCAAAAAGTGACCCGACGCAAGCAGATCATGTCAGCAGGAAGTATTTAGGCCCTAAGCATGGAGAAAAGTGACATTTACTAAGCAAGATGCATTTATATAAACTAATCATCATTTAGAAATTACAAAGCATAAAATAAGTTCACTCTATTGAAGCTCCTAAACTTAATAAGCAATTAGGACTTTTAATCTACCTACAAAGAGGATGCAACAGTGCTTTAGTGAACAATATCTCCAGGAAATATGAACGAACCGCAATTATGCTACAAGTGAAGACATCAACTTTGAACATTCAAACATTGTATTCATGTTCCACCGCAGTTAGCAATGAGGTTGTAAATTGCGACAGCTAAAATGAACATTATTATAGATAAAGAAAAAACTCCCTGAGAAGTCTCATTATTTTAAACAAGTGTCATTGATGGTTATATGTCGGAACAACGCATGCTCGAACCACGCATGCCTGAACAGCGAGGTCGGAACAACGACCTTGTTGTTACCACTAATGCCTTTACCACGAATGCCTTAAAAACGATTTTTCGTTGTAAAGACAAAAGGCATTAGTGAACGGCATGCATGGATCCAGCATGCGTCCCCTCTGGGCGCCCACACCCACCCCTAAAAATTACTGTGAACCCCCACAACCACCCCAACCCCCAAAATTACTGCAAGCTCTCACCCCGCCCCTAAAACCTAAAACCACCCCAATCTCCTCCCCTAAAACCTAAAGCACCCAACCCCAACCCCCACCCCACCCCTAAAACCTAAACCCTGACCCCCCCCTCCCCGCCCCTAAACCTTAATCACCCTGAGCCCCCATCCCACCCCCACTAAAAACACCCCGACTCCCCACTCCGCCCCTAAAACCTAAAGCACCCCAATCCCCCACCCCACCCCTAAAACCTAAACCCTGAGCTGCTTCCCCTGCCCTAAACCTTAATCACCCCGAGCCCCCCACTCCACCCCCAAAAACTAAAAATACTCCGACTCCCCACCTCTGCCCCTAAAACTAAAATTACCCTGACTCCCCACCCCGCCCCCTGCCCCTTGCCCCTAAACCACCCAACCCCCACTACCTAAAACTAAAAATGCCCCGACCCCCTGCCCCCTGCCCCCTGCCCTTAAAACAGCCCCAGTCCCAGCCCAACTTACCTCCTCCTTGATCGCGGTGTGCTCCTCAGCCGACTCCCTTCTTCTGTGCCTTAACCACGCATGTACGTGGTTCAGCACATGCGTGGTTAAGGCCCTGAACAAGGAAGTAGTGGAAAACGAAAGCGTTGTTCCGCTTTCATTTTCCATGACTTCGTTGTTCAGGACTCGCTGTTCGGGATGCTTCCCGTCATTGATGGATATTTCCGTTAGGACTGAGCTACAGGTATTTATAAGAAGCTGATCTCCTTGCTGGCCAGAGAGCAAGAGACTCTCCAGGCAAGGTCTGCATCACCTGAGCATAGAGCTACCTAACAAAGAACATGCTCTGTTCTACCTTGCTGAAGTGCTCTGTGAGTTCAATTGAAATACATGGAAAGTGCCCAAAGTAGTTGTTTTTCTCTCTAATTCTGGGCAAGTCTTCTGCCAAAGCATTTCACTTTCATAAAGTGCTTTCAAGCTCAATCACTTCCTCAGGGTGAGTCCACGATGGCAAGTAGTTTAGGTCTTCATGTGCAGCGCTGGGAAGGTGCTTGCTTATATTTGACACCATTTTCTTCTTTGCTATAGTATGAACTGCATTGCATGCTGGTAGCTGTAGTCTCCCAGTGTGTAAATGTGACTTAGTAATCACATTATGACTTTACAGGGGAATTATATGTTTTAAAATGTGATAGTGAAACAGCTTCCACACACTTCCCATTGCTTTAAACCAGTGTAAATTAATAGAAGCTGTTTATCTCTTTTGGACCTTCAGCAGCAGTTAAGTTCAGTATGTAGTGTGATGCTAACAATACCATACAGCTTTCTGGACTCATACTTAAGGTTTGAAACTTGCCTCAGCTTCACCAAGGCTAGACGTATAACATAACACGAAGCGAGCCATGCAGTGGAGAATTTTGCTACATGATCACAAAGCCCTGTAAAGCGAGTGTAATCATTAATCTCACTTTACCCTGGCTAAATGCAAGACTGGTTTGTTTATGCAAACATTTTGTTCCATTAGTGATGATGAATGAAGCCTTCAGAGGTCCTTGTACTCAGATTCTGTAGTGGCTCTTCTCTGATACAGGTGATTTAGCCAGAATCCCTGCATACAAGCATGGGTGGAGAGAAACTTCTTAGAGCAGTCGTTGGTGGACTACGTCTTGCATAATGCAAATGCATGCTGCCTTCAGCTATGCCTGCCTACCCTTTATTGATGCTGAGAATTAACGACTCACAGTAGCATCAAATTTGAGCGCTTGAAATGGGTTTACGCCTTCAAAGTGCTCCTTTTCAGGCAAGCACAATTGTTTGCCTTGGGATATGTTTCTGTTACCTGAGGTTTCCCATTACCACTTTTGCCTATTTTTCATATTAAATGACGATTGCCTTACCGATACTGAATATTCAGTTATTTCACTATTATATATTATTTTTAATTAAAATACTTTTTAAAGGTAATTTATACATTTATTTTTGCCCTAGTTCTATTATTCCTATATCGCACCCCAAACTATGATAAATATATTATTTCTTTATTTAACTAAATTTAATTTATTTAGATCAAATGAAATTGCATGCCATTGACTTTTATAAAGAAGGAGACCTTATCCTGTCTCTAAAAATAACCACAACCCAAGCCCTTACCTAATCCCATCACCAAAACATTGGATTTTTGGAAAGGAATGCAACTATAAGTCTAAATGAAGACTCCATAGAATATTATTGTGAAATGAGAAGACAGGCGCAGGGAAAAACTTCCCTAGTTCTTTTCACAATTAACCTCTTACTAAGCTTTCCTGAACAACAACTATTACAACAAACCAGAAAAACAGTGCATGGGTCACATTTTAGCCACCCCCTCTGAACAATTTATCCTGTAATGGAACAGGAACGAGCCACCAACTTCCAAGAAAGTGATTTGCACACTTAAGTTAACAAGTAGCTGTACTATTTCGACTTTGTTGTTCATGAAACTTGAATTTGCACTCGAAAGGGTATTTTCTTTCACTTTCAGCGAGGTGGCATTTTGCATCCAAGTAAATGTCCTCACAGGGTGAATGGTGGGAGTTCTAGGGCAGACACACCTTCAAATTTCGTGTAAGCACAGGGAATTGGGACAATTTCTACAGATAGTTCCCACTTTGGAACTGGTCAGAGAGTTACTCTGTTAACAGCAGGAGTAAACCAGATTTTGTTGATGAAAAATGGAGGGAACATCGGATACTTTATAAGTGTAAGCATTTGGGTTATTGGTTGAAGTGCATGGAAGCCCCACTCGAGCGACAATCATAATCTTTGTCATGGTGAACCACAAAAGTCACTAAATTAGCATGTGCTCAACCGTTTGGTAGCCTGTCACAAAAACAGTCAGGCTTGAATTAGAGGAACTGTGTTAATTATTTATGCAGCTCACAAACAGTAATAAAGTGGCAACACAACACAAAAGAAATCCCAAACCAAATTAAGAAAAATAAAGACCATTTTAATAAATGAAATGAGACCAGAATAACAAAAATCAGTCAGTAGAACCAGAGATATGAAATGTCAAGGTTTTAGGTAATTATAGCACCTAAAAGCACAAAGCGTCCCTCTCGGTCATCTGGTCATGCTAGTCAGAAAAGTCACAAGTTCAGGTCGACCGCAATGGAGCGTGCGTCAGATACAGGGTCTCGGTTAGTCCCACTAAAAAGGTCCTTTTCAAAATCTGACGCAAAGAGTTCAAAACCTCAGAAGTTCACAGGAGGAGCTCAACCAATGCCAGCCAAGGGTCAAGGACCTGGAGGCACCTTCTGGGAATCAGGAACTCACTCCAGCAGGGCTCAGGCTGGTCCAGTTGCAGTGTCTAGAAAGTCCAGTGGTAGGTCCAAGCAGGGCTAGTTGCAAAGGTCAGCTGGGTACTTGCAGGGAGGCCTCTGGAGCTTGTTGTGTTCCTATAGCTCAGAACAGGAGGTGAGCCATTTGACCCTTGGAATCACTCAGATTAGTCTGGGATGAGCGGAGCAGGTCCACTCTTCCTTCCCACAGAGCAGGGTAGGTTTCAAGCAGCCGGGCAGTGTTCTGTGGAACAAGTCAGGCCTCAAGTAGCAGGACAGTCCTCTGGGGAACAAGGCAAGCCTCGAGTAGCAGGACAGTCCTCTGGTAGCTTCAGGGCACTCCTCTGAGGATCAAGACAGGCCTCAAGCTGCAGGGCACTCCTCTGGGGGACAAAGTAGGCTCTAACAAGAAGGGCAGTCCTCTGAAGAACAAGGCAGTCCTTCCTTTGTAATGTCCGCAGGTTCAGGAATATACTGAACTGAAAAGTTGCTTTGAGGTTCTAATATTTATACCTGTTGCCAGCCTTTGATGTGAGGAAATCTTTTAGGATAACCCCACATCTGGTTCCGGGAAGTCCCTTTCTTCACCTCCCAAGGCTCCAAGACATCTGGGGTGACAAAATACTAGTGTCAAGTTCCTTTATGTGTGCGCTGGAGGCAGCCCTTTGAAATGTAAATGAGGCAGGGGACAGCCTGTCCCTAGCAATCCAGGCCTGATGGCTCATCCTGCCAACACTTATTGGTAACCCAATGTTATTCTATTGGAGAGGTAGGCCTTACAGTAGTGAAAAATGAATGTAGGAGTTTTTAACTACCATGACATGTCAAACTTAAAAACACATGGCCTACTTTTTAAATACAATGCACCGATCACTGTGGGCATTTTAGAGCCTTACTTATGGGTGACTATTATGTATTAAAAAGGAAGGTTCAGTCTGGCGAGAGATTTATATTACTAGGAGACAATAACAGTTTAGAAGTGCCCTATAGGCTTCAATAGCAGGCCTGAGGCACGTTTTACAGTGCTACTACTATGGGTAGCACAATGAGTGCTGCAGTAGCATTTAATTTACAGGCCCTGGGTACATTTAGTACCACTTTACTCGGGACTCACACATGACAATCAGGTATTTGTCAATTTACCATGTTTTAAGAAGAGAACACAAGCACTTTAGCACCGGTTAGCAGAGTTAAAGTGCACCGAGTCCTGATAACAAGAAAAACAAATTCAGAAACCAGGATGGGTGAAAGCAAGACATTTAGGATTGACCCTGCAGAGAGGGGCAAGTCCAACAATGGAGATTAAGGGAACAGGTTTCCCTAAGGGTAACAAATCGTATGTAGAGAACTAGAGAAAAAAATGCTGCAAATGCACTGATACACTACACTTATCCATTCAGAAGGGCTCATCAGTTACAGTTTTAATTTTGTAAATGTTTAGGCTTGTGAGAACTCATGGAAAGCTTGACAGTCAGTGGTTCCCAGAATTGCTACTGAAATTCTTTGTGAAATCCTAGTGTGCAGAGAACATGTTCATAGCCTGATCTTTTTCCCTGGTAAAGATACGATCAGAATCAATTGAAGAGAGCCCCACCTATTTCTTCAGAGACTGTGTCCAAGTTGATAACTATTCTAGGATCTTGCCATGACAAGCATTGCCATAGCCTCTTCTCCAAGAAAGCTATGCAAGTACATCTGAGGATTCCGTGAGAAGGTGTGTGCTGCTGTCCATCACCCACCACTCTCCTAAGCCAACCGTATAATCCCTTCACAAATGCAGTTCATGGAGAGAGCAAAACTGGGAATATAGTCCATTAATGCCGTGTCCCAAGGGTAGCTGACTTGCTAGACACTAGGGTGCTAATAAGCTGGGAGATGAGAGGAGTATCTGAGGGCAAGTTCTGATGTTTCTCTCACAACGTGGCCATTGCTAATCCACTTGCCTGTTTGCCATATCATGGGACAGTGAGCTAATTGATTCTGAGGATCGTACCCAGTGGTCTCTACCTTTGGGCCATGCTAGTTCTCTCAGTGGGTGCCCTGAAATAAGAGTAAAAGCTGGGTAGCTTCATTTTGATATGCAAAACTAAGTGCTTTAGAGAATTCGGTGAAAGAAATCAAATGTGAAAATGTGTAAGTTTCCTTCACACTGCCCTCAAGTAGTTTTCAACAGTGCTAAAAATACCCTGTATGCCCTATTGCTCCCTACATCCTTTGTAACTTTTCATGACCACTTGCCTGCAAGTACAGTTAGGAATCATACAAAAGCCCGACTTATTCCCCAGGCACCACATACTGCCAGCCCAGTCTTAGTTGACAGTTTGGACTGAGAAGATTCTAGAAGGCCTTTCTCAATCTGTATCGGTGCACTACTACTTTACAAAGCAGCTATGAATAAGTGAATCATGAGGGGCAGGCCTCTGGATCTTGAAGAGGGAATAGTCTTGATCCTGTGCAGGGACTTGTTGTCCCAGGGGACTTAGGACTTGTAAGCACTCAGCTCAGGTTCTTAAATTGCCTCTGGGCCATGTACAGTGTTGTGCTCCCCACTCCAATCCATGAACCTTGTGCAGCTGCTTCACACCCCTACACTCTCAACTGGGCCCTATGTAGGAAGTACATATTCCAGAGGAACTTGGACCTGAAAGCATTTGGTTCCCATCCCAATTCTAGCTAGTGGAGGGGCTTACATGTATAAATCTAGTGTACAAATGTTCATGCATACATTTTCCTGGGGCTGGGCACAGCGTGGGCACACCTGCAGGCTTGTCAAAGGTTCTAGGAGTCTGTGATCACCTTCCCTTCTTCAACCAGGATACAGATGTCCTTTAGTGCCTCTGTAGTTCCCTTCACTTGGATGATGAAACATAAGGTGCCATTGCCACTAGGGCAGGGCCAAAATAAAAAAGGAGGATATTAAAGTTTCAACTAATGAAGACTTTTTAAAAAAGCAGATGGGTTCCCTAAACAAACACTTTGCCAGTACAGACACATCTCTAAAGGCCTGGGCTATTGGTGGACCATGTCTTTTACCTTCTTAAATGGGTGTTTTGCCTTATCTGCTTGCACATGTTGACATGCACATGAGTTTCTGTTATGTACTTTTCCAGTCACACGTACAGAGCCACTCCAGAGTGTTTTCACCTCAAGATACCAAAGTTAGCTTAGTAAGCATGAGAAAATATTTATAAAACCTTTGTATTTTTATGTCTCAAGAATGTTATGTATTAATAATACACATACAGAAAAAGCCCCCGGCTGTGAGCCAAATGGACTATAGGTGTGTGACGTTGTCTGTTGTTTACTGAGGACAAGATATTATGGGGGTCATTCTGACTCCCGCCGGCCGCGGTAACCGCGGTGCCGGCGGGAGCCACCAGAATACCGCTGCGCGGTCAGAAGACCGCCGCGGTTATTCTGTGTTTCCCGCTGGGCGGGCGTGCGACCGCCAGAAGGCCGCCCGCCCGCCCAGCGGGAAACCCCTTTCCACGATGATGCCGGCTCCGAATGGAGCCGGCGGAGTGGAAAGGGTGCGACGGGTGCAGTTGCACCCATCGCGAATTTCAGTGTCTGCTATGCAGACACTGAAATTCTCAGTGGGGCCCTGTTACGGGGGCCCCTGCAGGGCCCATGCCATTGTCATGGGCACTGCAGGGGCCCCAGGGCCCCACGACACCCCATACCGCCATCCTGTTCCTGGCGGCCAAAGCCGCCAGGAACAGGATGGCGGTATGGGGGTCGGAATCCCCATGGCGGCGCAGCAAGCTGCGCCGCCATGGAGGATTCCCCAGGGCAGCGGAAAACCGGCGGTACACCGCCGGTTTTCCGTTTCTGACCGCGGAGGTCAGAATGCCCTTGGGAGCACCGCCAGCCTGTTGGCGGTGCTCCCGCGGTCCCCGGCCCTGGCGGTCCATGACCGCCAGGGTCGGAATGACCGCCTAAGTCTCCATTAGCAAAACGAAAAATTAAATCTTGCTACAAAAACCACAACGTGGTCATATTTAAACATTTGAGCCTTTTTCTTGGTGTAATTTGATGACTGTTCACACGTGTTTGGGACAGGGAACCCTACGAGTGGTCTATAGAATGCGCACACACACAGAGTACATTTATCACTCACATAGGGGGTCATTATGACCCTGGCGGAAGGCGGAGAAGCGGCGGTAAGACCGCCAACAGGCTGGCGTTCTTTTTTTTTGTATTATGACCATGGCGGTTACCGCCATGGTCATCCGCCGGTTCTCCGTTCCGCCCACAAGGGCGGAGACGACCGCCGGGCTGGAGACCTGGGTCTCCAGCCCAGCGGCCATGACTATACCACCGGCGGTATTTGGATCCGGCTTACCACCGTGGATTTCCTGCGGTAGGAACCGCCATGAAATCCATGGCGGTAAGCACTATCAGTGCCAGGGAATTCCTTCCCTGGCACTGATAGGGGTCTCCCTCACCCCCACCCCGACTCTGACTCCCTCCCCTACACCCCCATCACCCCTGCCACCCCCCAAAGGTGGCAGGGCCCCCCTCCCCACCCCGACCCCCAACATCACAGAACACACACACACACGACATGCACGCAGGCACCACCAACACACACACGCACACACACCGACATACATGCCTACATCCACACACACAGTCAGACACGCACACCCATATACAAAAATACACGCACACATCCATACAGACATACACGCACTCATTCCCAAAACACGCAACACCCCCTCAAGCATACACGCACTCACACACCCCCTCTACATTCACAGACGCACACCCCCATGCACCCACACAACACCCCCCCACCCCCCTCCCCTAACGGACGATCGACTTACCTGTTCCGTCGATCCCCCGGGAGCCATGGGGGCTGCTCCGCCGACACCACACTGCCAACAGAACACTGCCGCGCCGAATCAGAGGATGTGATTCGCTGGGCGGTGTTCTGTTGGCGTGGAGGTGGAGCTTCCCCGCCGCCTGCCAGTATGGCTGTTGGCGGCTCTCCGCCCGAAAAAGGACAGAGAGCAACCAACAGTCATAATACGCCGAGCGGCAAACCGCCACTACTGGCGGTCTTCCGCACGGCGGTCCCTCGGCGGTCTTGGAAAAAGCCCGCCGAGGTTGTAGTGGCCACCATAGTCTGGTTTGAGATCACAATACCTCATAGCCTCCATATGTTCAGCACTGATTATACCGCCGAATATAGACACCAACCATATCTTGACATACTAATATCAAGGGACAAAATATGGAAAGGTAGGTGCAATTAGGGAAGTATGGATTGACTTTTCATGACTTCACATCTATGTACCTTCAAGATATATGTATCACGTAGGTACATATATATGGAGTTAGGTATAGAAAATCTAAGCCTACTTACCTGCCAATGTTTTATTTTCAGTATTCTGTCCTCTATATTATGAGCCTTTAATATTCAGGGCACACACCTTCAGCATTCGGGTAATTTAGGTAATGATTCTTCATTAAGCCATTGACCCTCCTCTGCACTTGTCTCTTTTGTTATGGGTTGCAATTGGAACTGAGAGAGAATGTCTGCTTTGGATTGGCTGGCTTTAATTTCTAAATACTTTAAAGGCAGCCTGCAAGATCCCCTGGGCTATTAAGCTTAATTACATTGGAACTGTTGATTACCTTTCTATATCAAGGCAACTCTTAGGAAAGCGGTCAACCGTCTGAGGGCTTATTAATTCGGGTAGCTCTTCATTTATGTTGGTTGCAAAGTAGTTCTCATGTCTACTGGGTTGATACTATTATGACATCTTTATTGTATCGGACTACAGGGCAATATATCATTGCTATCAATTATTATAGTGACTATTTTGGTGATGGATTTTACTTTATTTGATTCTGCTATATGAGCATGCTGGAGATTTTGCGCCCCACTACTATTATTATTATGATGGGCAACTTTAATGCCATATTAGGGTTTAGGATCCATTCTGTGGCTGGTGATTTAAGCGCCAAGAGTATTTATGGAGTATCAGAAGATGGCAGCATCTGGAACCTGGGCCACATCTTTCGGTGGGGGTGATGTGTGACAGCCCCTTCTGGTCCCTTTCCCAATTTCCTGTTCATAATGTTGTCCAATTTACACTTTGTAATAAGCGATTGTTTTATATGTAGCGTGTACTGTTTACCAATTGATACGTTTTCTATAATAATTTATGTTGTGTTATTGGGTCATTTAAGTTCCTTTGATGTCAGTTTCATTCAATGCCTCTTGTTCTACATTAACCTTGACAAATATCCTGAAGCAGCAGGCAATTCGATGCAGGCCTTGCTACGATTATATGGGCGCAACTGCAGGAGGATCTTTGATGGCCAATCTAAAAAGAAGACATATTTGTATCCTGTTTTTCTTCAAATAAACCCCACCTGGAATATGTTAAACTGATGATACCTTCTATCAAGTTGTTCCTCACAAATAAATGGACCGTGCAGCCTGAATCACACATGTGCAGGAGTTAACAATATTATAATCATAATCTTCTGATTTATTTAATCGCTCCCCTGGCCCATCGTGCTTGTGCCCGCCGACAGGTGCCATAGGAGCCGCCCATAGGCACTGAGAGGAAACCACAAGGAGCTGATATGTTGACGGAGGATGGGAGGATTAGCAAGTATTGACAAGACCATCGTATCTGCCTTGGTCGGTTAGGATCCTTTGGGAGGAAGTGGAAGAAGAAGAAGGAGCTGTATACCGGTGAATACTTGGTCCTGGGGGCTGGAGGACGAAAGTCTGCTACGTTGCAACTGTGTTTCGATCTGTGGGGAGCAAGAGCGAGATGCTCATGACAGGGAAGTGTGGCTGGTCATGTCTTTGAGTACACTTTCTCCTGAGGTGATCTATATGGAGGTGGTTTCCTCCTGGGTTTTACACGTAGGATGGAGCCGTAGGCGTGAGCCTCCTCCCAGGCTCCTGCCAGCCTTAGACTTCGAGACTCGGGCTTAAAGCATTGAGCATCTGAACTGCTCATGACTTTCAACAGCCGTGGCCTGTCCTTTAGGGCGGAGGGGCCACGCCCCCCTCCTTTTGACCCTCGTGAAGAGTGCCTGTTAGGCTGAGCAAAGGTCAGCCTGTCAGACACTCTTCAATTTCAGATCAGGCAGCCATGAGCAAGACATGAGAGATTTGCTCAGACTACTGGATGCCTGAGCTCAACTTTGCTGGGCTGAAGAGGTCACAGCTCCTACGGGCGTGACCTCCTCAGCTCAGCAAAGGTGCCTCGAGACCCTTCCCCTTAGTGACGAGGGGAAGCGTCACCCATTGACTTCGACCTTGGCGCTTCAGGTTTAAGCCCTGAAGCGCCAAGCCGAGTGTCAATCAGTGACACCTTTCACAGAGTGGGGTGGGGTCAGCAGTCTCACTCACCCCATCCCACTCCGTGACGAGGCTGGGACTGCTGCCTTCCCTCATTGGCTGACCTAATGGCCAGCCAATGAGGGAAGGCAGCAATCCCAACCCTCATGGGACCTCCGAGGCAGAGCTGAAGGTAAGTGTGTGTGTTTTTTTTAAATGAATGTTTGGTGTGTGCATGTATGTTTGAATATTTGATGAGTGTTGTGAATGGATGTGCGTGTCTGAATGAATGAGTGTGAGCATGCTTCCTGCCCACCTTCCCTCCCTCCTAAAATACTTTCAGTTGCTTTGTGACCCTTGTGGAAACCCCTGATGAGATTCTGTGACTTTGATACTGTGCCAACCAGGCCAACCGTGTGTACAGTGGCATCTACAGTGGGGATATCGGAGAGAGAGGTTGAAGGGGCACAGCAGGGGAAGCAATAGTGAAATAATAGCCACCTGTATGTCTGTGTATCTCTGAGCCCTGGAAAAATCCAGAAAACCTGTGGATGGAGGCGGCAGCATAGGCTAGTAACCTAAGGGGAGGCAAGTAGTGTGGCATTTATTTTATCTATTGCATTTCATTCCCATTTTTTCTGTTGTGGTGTATGGTTATCTCTGTCTCTACTTCCAAATCTCTCTACTCTTCCGGAACGCAGCGGTGTGGATGCCCTGACATACTTTCTTTCATGGATAACATGGTGAAGTGTAAGATGCTTGGGTGTCACTCTAGTGGGTCAAGACACCCAACAACCTTTGAGGGCTTTCTGAATCGAGCAGTGGAGGTAATTTCGAAGGAGATTGATTAACAGGGAGACGCTTATCATTGACTCTGGAATCATCCATAATTACCCAGCACCCATCTTCTGCTCCTCTTGTCCCTGATTTAGCACCATTGAAAGCCCATCTGCCTGGCTCATCCAATTCTAATTCCTGATTAAAACCTATAGGGAACCCTTTGCCATGGGTAACCTGTGATCACACGTTGGTTGAACCTCCTGCTTCTACCCCAGGGCCTGCTCCTAAACAGCAACAAACAAACAGATAGTACGGAAGCCTCAGGACCCCCCAGCTTCATCAAAATAGAATGTGCCCCATGCGACATCCTTTAACCTGGCAGGCCTAACAGATTTGATTTGTGCCAAATTCAATGTGCTTCTGACTGAGAGCCTTAAACCCCTGACTGTCACCTGGATGCTATCAACTCTGCCCTTGTGAAGCTGGCCACTAATTCATAGATTTTGGCAACAGACCATGACACTGAGCACACTATTGTTTTCCAGTGCTGCAACAATGCAGACTTTTCAAGATGCTAGAGAGCAGGGATTTTAGGGAGACCACCCGGTTCAAATGGTCAATGTCCATTTTCAGCACTAGAAGTGCAAGGGGCCATTATCAAGACTCATTAAGCAATTGGGCATGTGGGACACTAAATGGTCCTCTCCTTGGATTTGGCCATGTTACAACATTGCAGCTTCCACCAGAATGCGCCCCTCATGTTATTGTGCTGGAATCTGACCCACCTCTCTACCTCGAAAACAGAAGAAGAGAAGGACCTAAAGAAAAAGGTTTCCCATCTGCTAAACTGAATGCAAGATATTATGAGGATTTATTTGGTGAGGTCATTTTGATAAGAAGGGCAGAATGGGTGGGTTATGGCCAAAAGAAAGGCAAAGGTGATCGTGTAGTGGTGAATTTCAGGAATCCAGCAATTGTGAAAGGTTTGCTGTGACATCTAAATTACCTTATTTCATTGTCTGGCAGAATTTATGCACATCTTCAGGCTATTTTTACAAAACTCAAGACCTGTACCAGAAACTCTATCCAGGGCACCTAAGGCCATTCATTATCATGTCCAACTATGAATCGTTTTACTCCTTTGGATGGTATTACATATATTGATTCCCTTAGGAACCATAAAATAGGTCATGGTACCACTTACGAGGTATCAGGGTGGACCAGTCCACCTAAAGGCCCCATACGTTGTGTTAACCCCATTATTACAAGGGGAAGACTGTGGGGGACTCCAAATTCTATCCTGAAATAATGCCAGGCTCAGATCGAACTTATTTAATACAGGCTGATTAAATTTCATTTTGGGTTATGATATAGGGGGTCATGCCGGGGACGGAGGAAGCACCGCCAACAGGCTGGCGGTGCTTCAGGGGCAATTCTGACCGCGGCGGTAAAGCCGCGGTCAGAAAAGGGAAACCGCCTGTTTCCCGCCGGTTTTCCCCTGCCCCAGGGAATCCTCCATGGCGGCGGTGATTCCGTCCCCCTTCCCGCCAGCCTGTTCCTGGCGGTTTACACCGCCAGGAAGAGGCTGGCGGGAACGGGTGTCGTGGGGCCCCTGGGGGCCCCTGCAGTGCCCATGCCACTGGCAAAGCAGACACTGAAAATCACGACGGGTGCCACTGCACCCGTCGCACACCAGCAACTCCGCCGGCTCCATTCGGAGCCGCCTTCATCGTTGCTGGGGCTTTCCCGCTGGGCGGGCGGGCGGGCGGCCTTTTGGCGGTCGCCCGCCTGCCCAGCGGAAAAGTCAAAATGACCGCCGCGGTCATTTGACCGCGGTACGGTCTTTTGGCGGTCTCGCCCGCCGGGGTCGGAATGACCCCCATAGTGTGATGACAGGAAATGTGAAAGCTTGAAAATTTTGCAATTGCTGCGTCATCCTGGTGCCTCACTTTCAATCACCAACAGGGAGAGCAAAAGGAGGGTTGGCAGTGCTTATTTCAGTGAACGTAATTGGTGCAAAGATTATAGTGTGTAAAGCACTCCCTGGTATCAAATGTTGCACTTTGTATTTTCTAGTTGTTGTGATTTTTACTGATGAATTATTATTACAGTTTTTTTGATGACAGACTCATAGAGGTCATGGAGCAATCTGACTTTTTAACTAAGTTTGTGGAAGATCTTGTCCCACAAATGATGATTATATGGGTGGGGGATTTCAACATTACATCATGTAAATTCATGGAACAAGGGGTATATGGCCTGACATATCTGATCCAGGAGGAATTTTTACATTTTAACCATTCCTCATACGTGGATGCACTCAACAAGTTAATTCTAAAAGAGTACTTTTGCAATGGCGCAGGAAATTGATTCCTCTGGCTTTTAGCTAATACCCACATACAAAGGCCATAGTACTTCTAATATAATTGATTTTATTCTAATAAATATAGGTTTGTTACCCATGAATGTAGAATTCAAGGTAATTGCCCACTGTTGGAGTGATCATAATACATTGCGTATGGCCATGCATTTTGATTTGATTATAAGACATGACCCCTCCTCTAATAGATCCATCACTTTTTTGAGTAATAAAGTTATGTCCACCAGGACTATGTAGACTCATACTCTTTTTTTAGTAAATTGATTGCAGGCAATACCCGTGCCTTTAAAGCCTGCTTGTTGCCTGAAAAGGATGTGAGTACTATTATGGAATGCTTTCCTTTCCTGTGTCAGAGTATCGTGGGAATGCTGGCCCCCAAAAAAGGAACAAATGCTTTTCATCCTTGTAGATGGTTTGACAAGGCGTGCTCAGAAGGCTACAATTACCTGATAAAAGCTTTGAAAGCCTACCCAAGGTGTGCTGTTGATGTGAGGAGAGCTTGGCAGGCATATAAAATAATCTTAGAAGCCAGGAAGGAGGAAATTAGACATAAGGCTTAGGTTGATTTGATAGAAGCAGGGAATGGAAGGAACAGTAGGAGCTTTTAGCAGTTGTGGTCAGGCCTTTGTTTTTAATTATGAGGAATGCAACCTCGTCTGTCACATTGGCGTGAACAGTTGGGAGGATCACTTTAGAACAGTGTTTCATGCTGCTGCAGGAAACATGTTATTCGATGAGGGTGTACCCTTCGATATGGATATGGCATCTGCCTGTTCTCTTAGTCAATCAATCTCAGGGAGGGAACAGATGCCTATAGCAAGTCCGCCTCCCGGAAAGCCTCTGGACCTGATAAGGTCCCATCTGATATTTTTAAGGCTAATGTGGATTTATGGGGGCCTTTGTTGACAAATATGTTTTGTCCAGTAATAACTGACCCACTCCCGTACACCTGGAAAGGGGCAATCATCATCCCCATATCAAAAAAGGGAGCTAGAAATTGTCCCTCTTGTTACCGTGCCATGTCTTTACTTGATACCTTCTCTAACATATTGGGCCGTGATTTATTGTCTAGAGGGGTAGAGGATAATAACATAATTTCAGATGTTTAATTTGTTTTTTTTCGGGATATGGGGACGACCAAACAGTGTCTTTATTTGTATCTGATCTTAGGGAAGTATATGAATGTTAGGTGAAGTGCCATTTCTACGGCCTTTATGGACCTCTTCTGTGCCTTTGACACTGTAAACCGTGTAAAACTATGGGACTTATTAATGTCCCTGGAGGTTGAACAAGTGTAGATTGATCTACTGTTTCGCTTGCACTGAAACTGTAAAATTATGTGTTTGGAATTGGGTTATTGTGTGGGAACCAAACACTCCACTATAGCACTTGACTCTCACAGGGTAGCGAGATGGAGCAGTCTAAGGCCTACTCAAGGAATGGGGTGTGGGCTAGGACTCACCAATCATTGGCACACCATAATAACACTCAATAAATGATTGTCCGGTCTGTACTTTTTCTTTAGAAAAGGAGAAGTACATTTATTACACACATACTACTAAATACTATGCAGTAATTTACAAATATACATTGGTAGATTGAACATACCATAGCTAGCACTGTACAACCACTGGTGACCCCCTAGAGGGGTCACACAAACATGCCAAGTGTGTTCAACCAGTCATGGTGTAATAAGGATATTACTTTGGCATGAATCATTGTTGTAATTGCAATAATGATGGATCAATAAAACATATGCAATCATCATGTAAACCCAATAAAAACCTTCATCATAGATAAACTTGGTGCTTGTGCATTCTTTCATACACTTGATATTGGACTGTAATGGTCAGAACAGCATTGAAATGTACCCATAAAAGCAGACCCTAGAGGTCATAACCACATGAATGCAATAGGGGGAAAAACAATGGAGTGTAATTATATATTCAACCCCCACAGGCCGCAGTGCACACATTTTCAGGCTTTCCAGGCCTCCTAAAATGTTAATACACACTAGGCCTCCAGAAGGCAAACTACCCTTAGCTGTCAAGCAAAGGTTCCAGCTGTGAGAGAGCTTAAAAATGCCCTGAATAGTGAGAAAGGTATGGTTTTGGGGTCCCCTCAACCTGGGTGGGGATCAAGAAGATGACCTGGACAGAAAGGGCACATCGTGCTGAACTGTTGTTGGTGGTCCTAATGTCCTAGGACCACCACAGGTGAAGTTATGGACGATAATGCATATTGCAAGGCATTATAGGGTGAGTTTGGCTAGTGCAGTAAATATTAGAACATCGGCTCTCCCACTGCCGGGAAGAGCGGCACTGAGGTTTTTCCAATGCTTTCTCTTTTAATGTGGCCTCGTGCCGCTATGCCATTCTGTCAGATTTTTTTTTATTTTTTGAATGGGGGCTCCAGTGCTGGTTGGTGTTGGAGAGC
Source organism: Pleurodeles waltl (assembly GCF_031143425.1). NCBI lineage: Eukaryota > Metazoa > Chordata > Amphibia > Caudata > Salamandridae > Pleurodeles > Pleurodeles waltl. Next base: position 420,695,084 of record NC_090442.1, read on the forward strand.
ACCACAGTGAGCCCACCCCACCTGCGCTCACTGGCTCCCAGCACAGCCCGCACTCCCGTGTGCAGCCGTCGTAGCCAGCAATCGTTTTGTTGTGGTGGTCGTCTCCCATTCCCCCCAGAAATGGCACGGGAAGCTGGGAGTGTGGGCCACATGGGGGAGGTGTGGCAGCACTCCCCTGGTCCTCAATGAATTGCCACGGGCACAGGGATGGGGTTCTGGGCCCCTTCTGCCTCCGGCCAGGGGAGCACAGTGGTGCTCCCACCACCCTGGGGATTCTGGGGAAGCATAATGGAGAGTACTCAGGGGTCAGGGATGGGGTCCCAGCCCCCTCCACCATAAGTCTGTCTGGGGGCTGGGGCCCCCGGGTGAGATACGAGTACGGGAAGGGGCCCTCACACACACCCTTTCCCCCAACAGGACGAGGATCTCCTTCTTGCCCCATCCCTCGGGCCCTGGTCCAACCCAGGGGAAAAATGATGAAATTGCAGAGGAGCCCCACATGCTCTGAGGGAGGATATTAGGTCAAAGGTTGCCAAACTTTAAAATGCCATAATGCTGGCCCAGTTGGGCCTATTTGCACGGTCCTGGGCTCATTTTACTCCTGGTGGTTATCTCTATTCGCCAGCGGCAGTTACAATAACCCTCCTCATCTCCAGAGTGGTGCATTCCTGCAAAAGCTGGTTCTCCTGGCTCCCTGCGCCCATTCTCCTTTGTGGTTTTGTTGATGGGTGCAGAAAAGTCCAGGACTTCCCCCAACTGGTCCTCAGGGGAGGTAAGGGGGCCAACCTTACTGGCCCTTGGGGAGACCCACTGGTCCTGGGGTCAACTGGACAGAGTCCTGGGTCCTGAACTGGGGTCAGGCGTTTCCTCCTTCCAGTTCTCCATGGCAGTCCTAGGATCCAGCAGGGAAGAAGGTTGAAAATCTGCAGGGAAGAAGAAACTTTTCCCCTTGTGCAAGAGTCTATAAAGGAGGAGAGGGAGGTTCCAGAAGACAGGGACCCCTAACCAGTCCTGGGGTGCCACATCACCTCTCCACCCCATCCCAACCCTCCTGCACCGCATGTTGGGACAATCCAAAATGGCATCATCAAAGAGCCACTGGCGACATCAGTTCCTGGGGTCTCAACTTCACCCCTCGCTGACATCACTGCCAGGGACCTGCACACTAGAATTTGAAAAGTGGACCCCTCAGTGGTTTGGCTCCAGTTGTCTGTGCACTCTCCTTTGTTCCAGGGGCTTGGGTAGGCCTATATCTGGTGCAGTGTGACAGCTGGGTGATTGATACAGAGCATTCCGCCCACACCTTTCCTCCTCAGGAGCAACAGGAAGTAGTGCTAATTGCTCCTTTTGTGTGGGGCGGTCTTTGTTCCTGCTGCTGGAGAGAATGTAATTACTGGACACAGCAGGGTGACAACAGGCCTGGAATCTGATCCTGAGCTGAGCCAAGGGAATATAAAAACTCTGAATGACCCACAAGATGTACAGTTATCATTTTGGAAGTGGCAAATTTGATTTTCCTGCACAGGTTATACTTTAGTTCAAGACGTCAATGGTCTCCCTAGGCCAAGGAGAAGGGAAAATACACTCTAGGGCAGTTCCCTCCCCAGGTGTTTAATGGAGCGTCACTATGGTTAAAACAGTAAAGCACACTGACTTTTCAATGATAGTGTACAATTCCCTTATGAGGCCTTTCCAAGGTGAATACCCATACCTACAGAGTCCCCATTCAGCCCAACTACCTGGGTGCTGTTAACAGGCTGTGCATGATTGTGGTCTCCCACACACAGCCTGCACACCTGTGCCCACGCATGTGCACATGTGTTCCCCTGTACCCAGCCAAGTGCTCCTTAAGCCTTGCTGCATCATAGCAGCCTTACCTTAAAAGGCAGGTACTGGCGGTAAACACACGCAGTCGGTTTACCATGTGATCACTGTGGGTTAGACACCGGTAATGAGGCTCATCCACAGTAAAAAGTCCAAAAACTGGGTGATCAAAAAAGCAAAAAATATCCAGGCATACTGCTGGAGCAGAACTCAGTGGGACTTGTTAAGGTAATTGGAAGATGAATAAGCATAGATTGATCTTAGTCACTGGCATTGGGATACCCTTGTGAAGCGGTGTTACTCCAAAGACGGAGATTGTACCTCATGTATTAAATCTTTTTGAGGAGTCCAGAAAGGATGTATTTTGGCCCCTTTCTCCTTTTACTTTATAATCATGGCCTGGATGACTACGACTTGTGGCAGGGATATGATCCAGAGTGGAGCGCAAGCTATCCTAGTCCTCATACGCAGTCTATGCGTCCTTATTGCAACAACAGCAAATGGGCTGCAGATTTTGTTGGATGGGTTTTCCTCCCTTATGAGCTAGCTTGACCTGTCCAAGTCTTATACTATGGTTTCAGGATATAGAAAAACTAAGCTCAATATAAATGCAAAAAGTACTTCATTGATCAACAGGGTTAAAATGTTTAACTATTTGGGTATCGACTTTGATGAGGAGCTAAAGTGGTCCTATCTACTTAACGTCAGGATTATTCAGTTTCAGAGAGCTGTTGATGCAGCCTTTAGATCTATCTCTGAACTCCAACATAGACCTATGAAGGAACTTGTGCACATTTATAAGTCAAAATGGTCTGCAATGACCTTATACTAATTCTCTTTCACTTTAGAGAATTGAAGATAGCTTTCTGCATACATTGCTGACAGCACCAAGGGCAATAGTGAACATAATCCATCATGTGGAATTTGAAATGAACTACTCAGAGGATTTGATTAAATTGTGGCATAAAATCTGGCACAATTTGGAGTCAGGATTATCAAAAGCCCTGGTTGGTCCATGATAATGTACTCTGAATTCTGTGTTTGTTATGTTTCAACCATACTTTCTCTGACATGGGCGTTTCCCAGTATTATGATAACCCTGGGGGCTTAGTTATTGTTTTTAATGAAACTCTAAAAAAACGTATTCAACATATAAAATTAGGATGAATAATTTAAAGGTAGAATCTTTGAGGGAAGTGGTTACACATTCGTTCCTATGTGTCTCCGCCAGGCCAGAACAGTATCTGACTTTTATCAAAAATCTTCAATACAGGTTTTATCTTACCCTTTTTAGATGCTGTACCTTGCGCTTTTTAATAGCTTTCCCAATACAGGGCAGATGGTTTGATTTACTCCCCATATGCTACATTGATTTACCTCAATCTCAAAGCACAAGCTACTTTATGTTATGTTTCACAATTTACAGTGTTCCACGCAGACGTTTTTTGGTACCTCATATGCGCATGGCTAACATTAGACAACATCATTCTGCCTTGGTATAGCTACAGAAATGAACCTCCCCAATGTATGTTATGCTGTTTTAAGCTTAATTAAAACTGCACTTATCATAAGAAAACGCTATTGGACCTCTGTAATGCTATAATTCTATGTCTCTTTTATTATTTTGTAATAATTTAGTATATGCTTTTAATTTATTTATTTGTATTCTGCTTTTATGGCCTCAAGCCGAATAAAGTATTTGATGATGGTAACTGTTAGATCTGACAGCCTTCCGGCGGTGTTCCCTCCAACTTTTTGCCTACCTTCTTCAGTTTTCTGACCTCGTTTTTGCTGGCTTTAGGACTCTTTGCACTTTACTACTGCTAACCAGTGCTAAACTGCTTGTGCTCTCTCCTTTAAACATGGTAACATTGGTTTATCCCAATTAGCATATTTAATTTACTTATACATCCCTAGTAAAGTGGTACTACATGTACCCAGGGCCTGTAAATTAAATGCTACTAGTGGGCCTGCAGCACTGATTGTGCCATCCACTTACATTGCCCTATAAACCATGTCTCAGGCCACTCAGAGTCTGTATGTGCAGTTTTGCACTGCCATATCGACCTGGCAAAATAACCCTTTTGCCAAGCCCAAACCTCCCCTTTTTACACATATAGGTCACCCATAATGTAGGCCCTAGACAACGCAAAGGGCAGGTTGCAATATATTTAGAAGGCAGGACACGTACTTCTAAGTTTTACATGTTCTAGTAGTGAAAAACTCCCAAAGTCATTTTCCACCTCTCATAGTTCATCTCTCAGAACGAAAATGTTGGGATTACCTAATCACACTTTATATGTGTAATTCACAATCAGGAAGATATAAATCTTTGAGTTTTGTGTCTCTGGAATCACAATTTAAAATCACAACTTATGAAGAAGTTGGATTTTAGGTTCTAATTCTAAAAATGCCACTTTTAGAAAGTTTGCATTTTCTTACTTTAGCCATTTGGTGTCTGCTATCTGTCTCTGATCACTTGTCTGGGGTAGGTGACAGCGGGCATTGTGTATTCCTTCTAGAAAGCCACACAGTGGGAGCTTAGGTGTGGCTTGATGGGCCATCCTGACAGTATGAGAGGGAAGGACTGGCCACAGCCTCACTTATAGCTGTATAGGCTGTGTCCTGTCCCCACACAAAGGGCTACATAACCCCTTGTAGTGAGTCTGGAGCCAAGAAGGGTAGGACCTCTGTGCACTTCAAAGACATGTCTTTGAAGTCTCTGCCACCTCAAATGCCCAACTCCGTATAAGGATTAGATATTTGACAGCACCAAGAGTGCATACTTCTCTCTGGACCTGTGAAGACTCTGCCAGATAGATAAACTGCTGTGCTGCTGAAGGACTGCCACTCTGCTGGACTCCTTCTTTGCTGGGTCCTGCCTTGCTGTGCTTCCCTACTGCCTCCTGCTCTCTCTTGCTTGGGTGGGAAGGACTGGACCTGCATTACTTAAACTCTTAGTCACTCTAAGGGCTAGCTGGTTGGTCTCCTGATCTGAAGTCTCAGGGACATAAAAGACTCCCAACCTCCCTCCTTCTGCACCTGGACTCTGCCATCTGTGAACCTGCCCTGCCAAGTAGTGCCACCCAAGGCCTGAACCCTTGGAAGTGGGCCTAAGGTCTTTGCTCCAGCTAAACTGATGCATCCATTGCTGCGGTATCAGAACCAACACATTGCCGCTCTCGCATGGAGCAGAAACGGTGCATCACCACTACTGTGTAGGCCGGAGTCGGCCCAACCAGACTTGCATCGCCGCTGCACCTCGCGTCTTGTGACAGCCTCATCACTTTCAGATATGCCACTGAAACATTTTTCCCGGTGCAAGGATCAGTAAATGACTTATTTCAACGTTGGCCTTTTGGCTACCATTGTAAGCTTGTCATAGAAGCATGAATACAAAAACATAAATGATCACTTTTGCCTGTTCCTGTACAATCTTTTTCTACATCCGTTTTCTTTTCCAGTATTTTTTTTTGTTGGGTTATTGGGAGTGAAGGTATGAATTTGGCTCACATTACAGAAACAGAATGCTTTGGGTTTTGCTTTTGATGACTGTGTTGAAGTCTAATTTTAGAAAACTCCTGCTACTATGTGACATTTTAAACTATGCCCTTTTTGGAAGGTACACAAGCGTCATATACCCGAACCCAAAATCTGTATTATGTTAAAAATGTGCTGCTTTCTTTAATGTCCTTAGTTTTCAAATGTTGCATTACCATATGAGATAAAAGACAATGATCAGGCAATCACATGTCTATTTTAATCCTTACTGGGAGGTAACACACATAACCAAGACTCACATTGCAACACAGGCATTTAATGGGTCATAACAGATATATATTTAGTGTAGTGAAAACTTACAAAATGTTTAAGACGAGTGATTGTCTCATCCTATGACTGTAATTCTGTAAATCCTACAATAGATAAATCTAATGCTCCTCTTCGTTTCTGCAGGGGCGCATTTTCCGAAGTTGTTCTGGCTCAAGAGAGGTCCAGCGGGAAGTTATTTGCAGTGAAATGTATTCCTAAGAAAGCCCTTAAGGGAAAAGAAAGCAGCATTGAGAATGAAATTGCAGTTCTCCGGCGGTAAGTCCTTGGCATATTACTCTGTTACTAAGCGATGGAGCATACTGTTAGAACAAAAACCCACACTCCATGCCAGATTTCCGATTAACCATTGGTAATGTAATGGGTTTCATTTAGATTTATTGAACTTGAATATATGTTTTGTTGTTATGTTGAAAGTCTGGCTTGGATTCGGCCGTACTGGACCTAAGAAGAACACCCGTGTGCTTAAACCTTTCTGGAACTGACCGTCAATGAGATGAAAGGCTTATAAGGGGTGCAAGGGTGCTGACAATCCGTGCTGTTCCTATTTCACGTCTTCATGTTCACATATGGGCATGGTGTGACATTTGCATGGGGTTTTGGGGATATGTTGTATGACCATGTATGACTGTAATGCATTTGATTTACTGCCAAATGCACATTAGGAGATTTCTGCGGGGTTGGGGTGAGTCTGTTTTATCGGGTTATGCATTCTCCTCCTTTATTGGTAATACAATCTTTGAATATCTTTCTGTTTACTCTTAAAAAACATTCACTCACTAATGGTACCGGGAATGGATCTGCGTGAGCCGCCTGGGACGGCCAAAAGATAAAAGAGAAAACCGAGCTCACAAATGAGAAGAACACACACCAGGCAGTTTCACTGTTCAAACACACTGCTGAAATGAGTTTTACATTTGAAAGAAACACACCGCATTGAGCAAACAATAGTCTTTAAAAAAACCAATGTAAACATTTTGGAGCAGCTGTTGCTGTTTTACTACGTGGTGTCCGCCTCCTGCCTGGTGAGGTCCGGCGGCCTTAGGTGAGTGAAGGGGAACTGAAATATAAGGGACAGGTAGGCAAGCATTACTGAGGCCCAAGGGAGACACATTTTCAGCATGTTTGTCTACACTTGTGCATGCAGAGTGCAGTGGCACCAGGGCCCACTAGCCTGAAGGGCCTTTGGGCCTCACTGAAGATGTGTTTTACTACTTACAAGGGGAGCATGAGGCCGTCTTGGTTGCATGGCAGTCACACCGGTGATCTAGTCTTCCTTCTAGCACATTTCATCTAAGACCCACACAGTGTCTAACCCCGAACATGGGGGTAATAGCAATTGTTTGCCTTTGGATCTTAATGCACTTGCAGGATAGCACTGAACCAGGCACTGTTTCAAATATCCTGAGGCATTGCCATAATGTAGCTTATGTGTGAGAGAGAGCTCATTAAACACCATACACGCCGTGACAAGAAATCAGTGTGAAGGAGAAATAGGTAGCGCTGTACTTCTTCAAACAGTGATCACTGCCAATTAACAACAGTTCTGTGTTTGAGGCACTTAGGCTCAATTAACTACTATTCTTACAATTCTGAATTACCACAAACACTCCAGCCACCTTGGCCATGTCTATAAGATTATTTGTGAGCCATATCACAATCTGACCACCATTAGCGTAGATCTAGAAATGAAGCATCAATTTTGAAAGAAACTCATCAGGGTGGTGCATGTGCTTAATAAACAAAATAGGGGACAGAAATAATCTGCAGCGCAGCAGACATAACAACTTGGCTGATATTTTCCATAGTACCACCCTAGATCTACTTACATACTGGAAGGATTGAAACCAGTTTTGACATATTCCATATAACACAACTATTTTTTCCATTCTTTCAAAGTGCTTTGGGTGTCAAATGAGGTTGAGAAGTCCAACAAGATCAATAAAGTAGAATACCCAGAGTCAACGGTAATAAAGGTGGGCAATTGAATATCAATCCAATGCATCGGTTCTTTTACCTGGAAAAAGACCAGACTGTTTAACCCTAAGGGTGCCATTAGACTCCCCATGCTCCTTAAATGCTAAAGACACAAGTTTTTGTATGACTTTGAGTAACCAGGGAATATTTGTGATTGGGTGGTAATTCTTTGGCTCAAACACCTCTAATCCTGGCTTCTTAACAAAAAGTGTCGTCTGAATCTTTTTTAACTGTGCTGGTTTCCTCATTAAAGGAGGGGTTTACAGTATCTCTTACAAAAAAAGCCACCATCTCAAGATATTAATTTACAATTTTAGATGGGCAAGGATCACTCTTACACTGAGTTGGTTTCAGATATTACTTGATTGCAATGGTGTTCTCTAGGGAAATCTCCCAAAAAGAGAAGAAAATAACATCATATGTGTCAATCATTGTGGCCCATCACCCTCTTATATGCCTGCTGAAGATGGAATAGTCTTTAATTGCCTCGACTTTGTCTATAAAATACTTCTGTACTTCATCATATCAGTTAACAAGAAATTCCTAAAGCTTGTTAAGATCTTATGGGAGGTAAATTCTTTCAGTAAAGGGTGAATTTGAGGCTTCAATTATATCTTCTGCAAAGTATTGCTTCTTTGACTTCCGAATTGCTACTTTTCATGACTTTCTAACACACTTAAGCTTGAGTATATGGTCCTCACTAACCATACTTTGTTTCTAGACCCATTTGGTCATGGGCGGTCAAGCTCTTGGAAGTACAACATAATATTCATGCCTCTCTTACATTCAGAATGCCATACCCCCCAATCTCTCATGCCACTCTTATGGAGGCCTGCTCTGGTAAGCCACTAGGTCATCTGAACTACTGTCTGCATCTGAGATGCTTGTTACCTTTTATCAAGTGTTAGCAAGCATATTTGGCTCATTCACCTGTATACCATCCTATATCAGACACATCAAAGTTTTCCTATTCTTCTTTCCTTTTAACCCCACTGTTGTAATATTGATATTGTTTTCAGTTCCTTTTCTTTCCAGAATCCCCCTTTATCTGCTCTCTCCCCTTCCAACTTTGGAATGTTCAGAAGTATCTCTTCAGAACATTCTAAAGCGATGTTAGATTATGAAGTTAGCTGCGATGAGCCTGAATCAATGTTGGTTTTGACAGTATACTTCTCATGCCGATTATTTATTACAACACCCACTCTCTACAACGTCTGCTGCTTTAGAAATACACTAGTTGGATGTACAACCTCCACACACTGCCTTCCATGTAGGATCTTCTGTAAGCATCCAAGTTCCCACCTGACCGTCAGGTCTAAGTCAGGTGATACACCCCATAGCAGCTTGAAAGAGGACGGGCTGGAGTGAAATGTATCCTTTCTCTAGAAATCAGAAAGCTGAGCTGCATTGACTAGTTGGGTTTCTGCCCTATACCACCACCAGCATAATTCAGCACATTCTTGGGAAAATTAAGTGTTTGGAAGCATTTGAGTCTAATTTTACCCAATGAAACCTGGTGCACAAGAGAAATAGAAGGATGATAGCCTCTAAAAAGCACCACAATCTTTAAGAAAGCTAACATAATTCATGTAAGCACTCAATTTGTCCAGAATGATTGATCAGTTTAATGTGTGATCAATTATTAGCCACTTCCTTTCTTGTTCCTTTTATTTAATTTTGTTAATTTATTGTAGATTGGGCTAAATGTACAGAAAACATTTAGAAAATGTCAAAGATTCTCAGATTTGTTAATAATTGTGTCCCCATACATGGCATTGGAGGGGGGCTGGTTCTTGCGTTATTTGCCATGGCCACAGTATCTCTGGGTGGAATGGTCAGATTTCCCTTTTCACATGTTTAGTCTTTCAAAAGGTGTTTTTTAAAGATAGTTTTGCCTTTCAAACGATTTCATTCTTTTGAAACCTTTGATCATTTGACACTCTATTTGAACTTTTGTACAAATGTTCCACTGAAAATATCAGACAACTGATCATTAACCACATGTTTGGCTACCACTGTTTCACTAGGTGTTCATTGTTTGGCTATGTTAGCTCTGTTTTGCAGACATTCATCCGTGGCGCTGCACTCCTAAATAGTCTCTTGAACTGGTCTGGATAAATCTGTTTCTCATTAACATAAACTCAGATGGTACAAAGTATGGAGGTTGGGCCTCAGTGTAATTATATAAAAGAAGATATTTGTTGATATGTGAAAAACTCAAAATCAATTCAGGCAGTATTGCACCTCCTTTAATTATTCATTGGTGAAAGTGTTAAGATATTGATAACTACCTCTCAACCAGGATTACCAAGATCTGAGAGAATATTAGTTGCCGTCACCCTGGTTTTGTCCAGAAAGCTCAGCAATAGTGTCAATTAAAAAACCTTATTTATGGTTCTGTTTGCAGCAACTGCCATTGAATTCCATTTCAATATTTCTTACCAATGTTTGATGAATCCAATAATTATTTCCTTGTCTCAGTCAATATTTCCAGATTTATAGATAGGACATTGGGAAATCTTTAATTCTTATGTACACTTCACCCAATCACACGTCTTCAATTTCAGGAGAAAGCAATGGAATGTGAAAGGAATTACTTTCTTAACTCACACCACTGGTGTCACACAGGGTGCACTACTGAGAATGACGTGCTTCAGGTGGACTACAGTTGTCTTCAAATGTTTAATGGTGGGAGTACATGTATACTGCAGCTCCTGATCCTTTCATGTACTTTATATCCGACCTTGATTCATTTGAAAGATTAAGTAAGCTTCCATGGGATTTGTGGATTATTGACTGACTTTCTGCCGGCTTGGCTTCAAATCAAATCAAATCAAATTGTGTTTATAAACCGCAGCTACTCACCTGTAAGGGTCACAATGAGGTGTGGGGGGGGTGGGGTTTGTCCTCTGAGCTTCAGATGAAGAGCAAGGTTTTGAGGTACTTCCTGAACAGATGCAGCGATGGTGACTGCCTGAGGTGCAGGCGAAGGATCTTCCACCAGTCGCGGTCTTCCGCATGTGAGGTACAGTGGCTAGTACATGTTGAGCGGAGGTCTGGTGGGGGAGTAGAAGGTGATGAGGTGGTTGTGGTAGGGGGGGCCCTAGGTCATGGAGGGCCTTATATGCGTGTATGAGGAGTTTTAAGTTAATCCTTTTCTCAATAGGAAGCCAGTGGAGGTTTTTAGGTAATTGGAGATGTGTTTGTGGTGAGAAATGTCCATGATGAGCCTGGCGGAAATGTTTTGGAGGTGCTGTAGTTTCTTCAGGTTATTTGCCATAGTTGAGTCTGCTGGTAACCAGGGCATGGGTCACGGTTCTGCGGTAGCCCTTTGGGATCCGTTTGTAGATCTTCCAGAGCAGTCGGAGAGTGTGAAAACATGAGGATGCAACTGAGTTGACTTGGCGAGTCATGGTGAGCAATGAATCCAGGATGAAGCCAAGGTTGCGTGCATGGTCTGTAGGAGTGGGGAGGTGCCTAGTGTGGATGGGCACCAGGAGTTGTTCCAGGCTGATGTAGAGGGTCCCACGATGAGGATCTCTGTCTTGTTTTGTCTTGTCGGGCTTGAATATAGAAGATTATGAATGTTGGAAACTACAGATCCCTCCTTTTAGTATGTGGTGTACTTCAGAGATTAATATTGTCAGTATTTTTATTTTCACAATATAAAGAGCCACCAAAGAATTTCCAAGCACCATTGAGATTATTGCATTTGAGTATGAGTTTTAGACCATATTATGTTCAGCAGTCATCCATTAGGTGCCTAGGAAGGTGTTTTAGGGCCATAGGGGAATTGGTGAATATTTACTACCTAGGTTTATAGCCCTGAGCTTGACAGCAATGGACATAGAACCTCACTTCAGTTGGTTCTGTCAAATAACTTTCAAGTAAAATATCCTAACCAAGCATATGGAACAATAAATATGAGCACTTAGAAAATGCCTTATCAGTAGATGTAGGCAGGCTAGGGTCCTATAAAGCTAAAATATGTAGCTCACATATAAAAGAACTCAACACGATAAAGAAGAATTTGGAAGAAAACACTGTATTTGTTAAATACTCCAATCACAATTCTAATTAAAACAGACTTTGCTGACACTAACCTGTAAAACAAAAAAATTGAGTGACATCAGTTGTAAGTGAAAAGGTTGTCACTCCCTGGTGCAAACCTGCTGGAAGGACGCACTCAAAGACTGTTACGAGACTGTGGCCACGACATGCGGAATGAGCTTCAGGCAGTATAAGATGAAATGTCTAACTAAACAACCCCATTTAACAAACGATTGAGGTCAGAGGACCATTACATGTCTCAATTAATCAAGAATTGTTCTGAAAGAAAGAGTGGCAATGCACTAATATTAAAGATGTCCATTTTCACAGCCGAAGTCGCTTCAGGGGAATAATGTGGCAACAGTTCTGCTTCGTTAAGGTAGTGTGACCGAACTGTCGTCTTGTATGTAAATTCCGGGAGTGGGGTCAGGCCCACTTAACCAATGTTTTTGTGATCAGACCAGGTAGAATGTTTTTCACTCCTGCTTTTTAAAAAACAAAAGGTCTTGGCTAACGCCAGTTCTAAAGAACATGGGCACCAATACACATAGGCGGTCATTCTGACCCTGGCGGTCAAAGACCGCCAGGGCGGAGGACCGCGGGAGCACCGCCGACAGGCCGGCGGTGCTCCAATAGGGATTCCGACCGCGGCGGTAAAGCCGCGGTCGGACCGGCAACACTGGCGGGCTCCCGCCAGTGTACCGCCGCCCCATTGAATCCTCCAAGGCGGCGCAGCTTGCTGCGCCGCCGAGGGGATTCCGACCCCCCCTACCGCCATCCAGATCCCGGCGGTCCGACCGGATGGCGGTAGGGGGGGTCGCGGGGCCCCTGGGGGCCCCTGCAGTGCCCATGCCACTGGCATGGGCATTGCAGGGGCCCCCGTAAGAGGGCCCCTAAATGTATTTCACTGTCTGCTGTGCAGACAGTGAAATACGCGACGGTTGGAAACTGCACCCGTCGCACAGCTTCCACTCCGCCGGCTCGATTCCGAGCCGGCTTCATCGTGGAAGCCTCTTTCCCGCTGGGCTGGCGGGCGGCCTGAAGGCGACCGCCCGCCAGCCCAGCGGGAAAGTCAGAATTACCGCCGCGGTCTTTCGACCGCGGAACGGTAACCTGACGGCGGGACTTTGGCGGGCGGCCTCCGCCGCCCGCCAAGGTCAGAATGAGGGCCATAGTCTGTCTAAAACACCCAAACACTAGTAACGTAAATGTCTATGCTGTAATGCACGAGTCACATGTAAATGGAATATACAAGTATATTATTTCTGCACTTTAGGTGTAATGAGAGCTTTATTGTTTTAAACATTTTAATTTATTTTAATTTTCTTGTGAAGTGCCTTTTTGTTATGTCTGGGGTTTGGCAGTACAGCTGTCAGACTGACCTATCACTAAAAATATAATATAGTGCATTTTGGGTAGCCCACCCTCCCACTCATTGCTTTTCAGCAACCAGCCTCATTCTGCCACTGGCTAGAGCCATTTTCAGTCAGGTATTGTCTCAGCACAGTGCAGTATTCATCTCGTATCGATGTAATCAGCTTTATGAGCGGGTTCATCTGCCAAGTGCGTGAGGCAACACTTTACAGCTGTAAACCTCTCTGCCTACTATGCCAGCTTCCTCCCGTGTGTCTTATTTTACTGTGTAAGCACTACATGTGTTAGCACATTAAACCCAGACCTATTGGCTTTGCCAAAACCTGTGTTTATTTTGTGGCACCCATTAGTCCTTGATGTTTTTGTACTTCTTGAAATGGTTCTGGCCCTGGATATGGCCGATATGTATGTTATTTCTTAAGTGTATACACGATATGATGCAATCTGTATTCATCATCATGTGCAGATCACATTATTGGAGAAAAATTTGAACACCGATGTCGAAAAAATTGACTGAGTTTGGCCAGTATGTTTCAAATTCACAACTATAGTTCCTCTTCCTCTGTTTTATGGGATAATATTTGTTTGTATGCAAAAGTTCTAAGAGGCTGACTAGCAATAAAAATTGTGTTTTGAATAGGGAAATGTGTTGTCTTGGTAGGATCTATGCTATCATTGAAATGGAAACCTCAACAAAGGCTATTCAGATACGATCTACGTCATAAAATTGGCCCTACTGGAAAGTTATCAAAATCAGTAAAGATAAAATTGACAGCCTTCACATGATGGCAGGCTGACCTCAATATGTCCCTTCAACTAATTCCAGTCAAAGCACTAAGCCAAAATATTTACAGCATTGGGTAATTGTCAGTATTAAAACTATGGCCGCCCCCCTCCAGGGGGCTCCGCCGGTGACCCAATTCCTCTCTGCTCTGAGATTTGCCAAACCCGGCCTGACTTTTTGTGAACAGTTGTAAGTGATCCGACTAAATGGAGGGGTCTATCACTCCACTCCTATGACAGCACGATTGGCTGTTTTGTGCAGGTTGGGGACTAGGGCGACAGATGCTTCCTGGGAGGGAGTATGGGGTTGGGGGCGGTTGGGGGGTAAGAAGTTTGAGTTGGGGATAGATAGCTATAGTTTGTTAATTGTTTCTCACAACTTTAGTAGTGCACTGTTACGGTCAAAATGGTCATTCCTGTGTCCGCTGGCAAACAACCGACAACGTAAGACTCCCACACAGTCCACGCAGGGTCCTCATTGACACAGATCATCTCCTGGAATGTGAACGGTTTATTAGATAAGATCAAGAGATCCGCAGTAATCAACACTCTCCGTAGGTACTCCCCCTCAGTGGTCCTACTGCAAGAAACCCACCTTCTGGGAACCAAATGCCCTATGCTCGCACGAGGAGGATTCAATAGGGTTTACCACGTAGGCTTCTCCAGAGGCTCTAGAGGAGTGGCCATCCTGCTCCACCGCTTGCTGCCTATGGTGATCACATATACGTTGTCTGACCCGCAGGGCAGATTTGTAGTTGTCTCAGGGTTACTTCGCGGCTCACCGCTAAATCTCGTATGCGTATATGCCCCCCCAGTGGGACGTGACGCCTTTTTACTCTCACTCCGCCAGGTAATAGCGGGACTCCCCCAGGGAACCACGTTGGTAGGAGGGGACTTTAACGCGGTCCTGGACCCCAGACTTGACGTATCCGGGGATGTTACTACAGGCAGGTCCTCCCGAGCCACGAGCCTTAATGGCTGGGCTGAAAGCCGTGGCCTGTGTGAAGTGTGGAGAACTTGGCACCCCAGGGAACGTCAATACACACACACATCGGCCGCTCACCGGGCACATTCTAGAATTGATTTAGTGTTCATGCCGGCCCTTGACGTCACCGGCGTCACGGGGGCCGAGATACTACCTCGAAGGTTGTCGGACCACGCACCGGTACGAATCCGGCTGGGAGGAGTGGATCCCACTAGGCGCCCAGTGTGGCGTCTGAACGCATGGTTCTTGCAAGACAACGATTATACCCTTGAAATTAGGGAACACCTCACACAATATTTTGAACTAAACGTAGGAACAGTGCAGACCTCGGGCACATTATGGCCCGCCTGTAAGGCCACCCTAAGAGGGCAAGCTAAATGCCTCATACGGGCGCGCGAGCGCGCTCGCGATTCGCGAGTGACCGAGCTGGAGGCTGAAGCATTAAAACTGGAGCACCAACAAACGACCTCAT
Organism: Pleurodeles waltl; assembly: GCF_031143425.1. Classification (NCBI taxonomy): domain Eukaryota; kingdom Metazoa; phylum Chordata; class Amphibia; order Caudata; family Salamandridae; genus Pleurodeles; species Pleurodeles waltl. The sequence goes on from NC_090442.1 coordinate 420,710,377, forward strand.
CTGAGGCCTCTACAATGAGACAGCTTACCAGAGTCCGCGACGAAATCAAGCACTTAGTACTAGAGTCAGCAAAACACATGTGGAGGGCATCATCCGCACAAATATATGGTTGGGGAGACAAAAATCCGAAGCTCCTCCACTGGCTGGCCACCCGCACTCTAGTTAACAGAACAATTCCCGAAATTAGGGACGACTCGGGTACCCTCTCTAAGACACCTTTTGAGATTGCTCAGAGCTTCGCTTCCTACTATGCACGCCTCTACACAGAACACCCTCGGCCCACTATGGAAAAAGAATCCCCCCTTCTGAATGACATAACTCTCGCCAGGGTTTCCCAGATGACCAAGGCAAGGATGGATGAGGCAATCACCATTGCAGAGGTAACTAACTCGATCGCCAGCCTTGCCTCAGGCAAGACCCCAGGGCTAGATGGATTCCCAGCGGAGATATACAAGAAATGTAGCGACATTCTAGCTCCATACTTACTTAAGATGTATGAGGAAGCGGAACAGAGGGGTCACTTCCCTCCCGGGATTGACCTAGCTACAATCGCAGTGATCCCTAAAACCCAACCTCCATCACAAAACTGTTCGGCATACCTGACCATCTCACTCCTTAATATCGAGATCAAAGTACTAGCCTCAATCCTCGCCTCTAGACTAAAAGACACAATGCCCACTCTGGTACACCCTGATCAATGCGGCTTCATGCCTGCTCGCAGCACTAGGCACTGCATTAGGCGATTACATCTGGCTCTGGCACACCGCAAAAGACCCTGTCACACACTCCACTGGCGTTGCTCTTACTTGACTTCGAGAAAGTATTTGACACAGTGGATTGGTCTTACCTTAAACAAGTGTTTAAAAAAAACGGATTCGGACCCAAATTCCGGGGCCTGGAGGGACTACTCTACTCTAACCCAACGGCCCATGTCCAGGTAAACGGAGTAGTCTCAGACACATTCTCTATTAGCCGAGGCACTAGACAGGGCTGTCCACTATCCCCCTTTCTCTTTGCACAAACGATAGAACCCTTGGCAAAACTGCTACGAGAGGACCCTCTGATAGAGGGCTGGCCTTGGCCGGTGTGCCCGGAGGACGGAGTGACGCTATACGCGGACGATGTCCTGTTATACATCTCTAACCCGGCCAAGAGTGGCCCACGCATTCTGCAAATTCTAAATCTTTTCTCAGAGGCCTCAGGACTGACCCTGAACCCCAATAAATCCCTGCTGGTTCCCCTCCATCAATCACGCGACTGTGTGGACTGGCAGCAAAACATACCTGTGCGGAGGAATAGCTTCAAATACCTGGGGGTACATGTTTCAACGCTCCCTGAACTAACATGGGAGCTCAATATTACTCCACTAACCAAAAAAATCAGAAACGATCTCCAACGATGGAGGGACCTCCCCCTCAACCTACTTGGTAGAATCGCTCTCTATAAAATGATGGTTCTTCCCAGGTTCCTCTATCTCCTCCAGAACTTCCCACACCCTATCCCCATGAAATGGTTTAAAGATATGGACTCGCTAACTCGCCAGTTCCTATGGAGTGGCACCCGGCCCCGTCTGGCGCTTAAAACTTGCCAGAGAGATGTCTATGAAGGGGGTCTGGGAATGTCCAATATTCACTACTACCACCTTGCGACACAGTTGTTAGTGATTAATGACTGGATGGGGGGGGATGGACGGATCCGGCGTACCGGCTGCAACTCCAGACACTGAGTTATCCTAAGATTTTTGATGCCCTATACGGTGGCCCGATCTCACGTGGGGTCCCAGAGGTGACCGGGGTGGTACTACAGGGATGGCGGACGGCCCAGAAGGTGTTGGGATGGTGGGGGCGCCCTACCCAACAGACCCCACTGTGGCATGGGACATACTTAAGAGAGGTGGCGGGCCTGGAGGGATTCCAGAAATGGGATAACATAGGTATCTGCACGCTGGGAGATGTATGGGAGAGCTCACACATACGTTCCTTTGAGAGCCTCCAGGAAACCTTTTCGCTAAACAAGACGCAATTCCATAAATATCTCCAGGTCCGTCACGCCCTACTGACACAGATCCAGACAGGGGATAACATTCCAGAGAGTAGCCCTATGGAGAGAAGGGCATTGATGGGGAACCTGGGTAAGGGAGGCGTCTCCCAGATATATTGTACATTGACCACTGCCACCGCCTGTTCCCTGGAGGGGCTTCACCGGAAATGGGAGGGATGGGTGGGTCCTCTGGAGGAGATGGACTGGAATGAAGCACTGGCAGCTCCTCATACCTTAACGATGACGACTCGTCTCCGGCTAATTCAGACTTACTATCTCCATGCGGCTTACCTTACACCCGCCAAACTATACAAGGCGGGTCTCTGACCCACAGCTGACTGCCCCCGGTGTGTGAGCCCAGATGACGACTTCTTCCATATGGTGTGGGTGTGCCCAGCGATTAAAACCTATCGGGGGGCTATATCGCGAGAGATCTCAACGGCCTTGCGGGTAGACACGGAGTTGACACCATTGACATTCCTGCTAGGTATCATGGAAGACTCTGGACTGAGAAGACCAGAACGAATCTTCTTAGGGGTGGCATGCCTAGTAGCCAAAAGAGACATCATGGCGGACTGGAAAGCCAATAAAGCACCAGCTCTGACGAAGTGGAGACGGGGGGTGGACTGGTGTGCTCAATGTGAAAAGCTAGTATACGAGGCTAGAGGTTGCCCCGAAAAATATAACAAGGTATGGGGGAAGTGGGAAGCCACAACAACTTACCCTGCCCCTACAAACTGACTGACATACCTAGAGGGTGAGCCGGAGCACGCACCCCCTTCCCCCCCTATATGGGATGAGTTACTTACGAAGCACGTCACCGTAGAGATGCACAATCTACGCGCACAGGGTGTCGTCTGGGACATTGTGATTGACCACTGTTTGGTGCCCGTTGGCGCCCATTCATCTATATATACAATTGTCTTATTTGTTTTTTCCTTTTGCAAAATCAATAACATTTCTTTATAAAAAATAAAAAAAATATGGCCAACTGCTTTTATGTCTTAAGAAAAAACAGCTATCAAAATAAAGCACGGGAGAAAGCTTAGAAAGCTCAGGATAAACCTTAGGAAGACGAGAATGTAGTGGTTCCACAAAAACAGCTTTTTAAATGAGAAATCTTTTGCACTCCTGAGGGGTTATTTACTAATATGTTTAGGTGCAAAACGACGTAAAGCCTTAACGCTTTACTTACCATTGCAAACCTTGCAGGTGCAAAATAGTGCCCTGACGTGGGCCTACCTGCACAGCCCTAAGTAAAACTAGGCCTTAAATTGGTAACAGAAGCTCACACACTTTCCAGTGATGTGTGGCGGACGAGTGTCAGTAATATCATGCAGGAGCGCATTTTTCTTAGGATTGACAGATAGGTACCCAGTACAGGGATCGTCTTTACAAGATCGCATTTTGTTATTCTGCCCTTTTTGAAATGACAAACCGGGCTTTCCATTTGGCAAGAAAGAACAATAAAAACACACTCGTAGTCCATGTCCGGGGACATGTGGAGAGGGTCATCGTTTGCTTTTGTATGGTAGGATTTCTTGCAAATTCTACAATCTGCTCCTACACGTTCTACAGCAGTTGCTAGAGGCCCAGACTCTACTTCATGCTCTGAAATTGCATATAAATAGTGTGAAATTTCACGTAGGTTTGTGATAAGCACTTTGGGGTACCACAAGCGAAACCTGAATGTAAGAGCATGTTTAAAAGTCTCTAGAAATAGGGACAAGGGAACTGGCTCGAGAAGCAAATGTCGACTGCTATGGATTTTGTGGCTGGACTAGTCTCCCACAAGTTTTCGGCTTGATTCAGTTCTCCACAGCAAAGAAAGTGTGTGAAACGTCATACACACATAATTAAAAAAATCGATGTATTTTGCATAACACAAAATTGTATCAATTAAGTAAATGTGACATAAATTTGGCAGCCCCATTTTTGTAATACCAACTAGAATGATAAATCGATACAGTAGAATTTATATTTTAGTGCACTTCATTGGGGTCTGTGTCGGACAGTAAGATAGATATCACAATTCCTAATGCTCTTATTCTTCTCTAACTCCTCTTGGTAGGCGAAAATTAGTGAAGAGACGTGGCTTTAAAGGGCATTCTTTTCACAGTTCATCTCGGGGGCAGAAGGAGCTGTGATATTACTTTATCATTGGCATTTGAGGTGCTCCTTAATGAAATGAGTTTTCGTGCACTTGCTGAGGTATGTCTTCTATTCTTTACCATTTGGTTGATGTCTACATTTCTAATCTTTGGATGCTGCCCCCTCTCTTTCTCTAATGCTCCAATCCAGCAAGACATCCACACCTCAGTGCCTAGAGAGTCAGAACATTTGCATATCCCTGCTGCCACAATCTCTTTTTCAGCCTGTGAACACGATGTTGTCATTCTGGAACAAACTCCAGATCACTCCAGATCTCCTAAACATATTCAGCTCCAAAGTTAACTCAACGTACCAGTACCAGGCACAGATCACAAGTGTCATATGTTGCCTTTATTTTTTCTACAGTAAAGGAAGGTGCACTACATTTTTGTAATGGTTATTCTGAGACTTAACAGTCCAGCCAGGGGTGGATCAGTCAACGATTCTCTCGAAGAGTCTCAGGGGTACATTGCAAGTCCATGGAAGGAAGCACTCTGGGGTTGTGGAAGCACTTGCTTCTTAAGCATGGCACGGTATAATGTGCTGTTTTTTAGTATATGGCAAAAAGGCACCACAATGGCTCTTAAGCAGTGTTAAATTTGGGCCAGGTGGTGCCCACAGGCACTCAGTTTTGTGTACTAGGACTTATTTTTCATCCTCAGAACAAGAGAAAGAAATGTAGAAAAGGATGAAAGAATGGGGAAGAGAAAGAAGGGAAAAAGCAGTGACAAGGGGAGAAGCAGGGGTGAAAGAACCCGCAAGAGTGAGATACAGGGATGCTGAGTATATGGTGGTGGATGAAAGAGGAACAAGGTGAAAAAGTGTGGCAATCTTGGTATACACAATTCCATTGTTCATCACTAATGGTAACAGGAGTTTGAGAAAAACGTTGGGCCCTGGCATTTGTTCTTTAACAAATTAGTCCCTGATCTGATGCTAATGGAAACAGGATGACACCAAGTCTGAGAACAAGTGGGGATGATACCCCATTTATGTTTGAGCGTGACAGTTACTCAGTACTCATGTCAATATTTACAGTGACTATAGGTGAAGTCTGGTCAAGGGAGAAGTCACATATCGAACTTTTGCTGTTATGATATCCATTTCAGCTTTCATATTGGTTTCCACATGGGTTGCACAGGCAAGTAGTTGGACATTGAGTGAATTTAGTACTTGTACAACAATTTCTGTAGAAATATGAGCTTAGTCATAACAGCCGACCACCCTCAAATAATAGCCTTCTTTAATAACACTCTTGGGATCTCAAGTCTTCTCTCCTGGCAATGCAGACTACAGCATTAATACATGACGTCTACATGGACCAAGTCCTGCTAGAAGATGCGGCGGGGGGTTTGAAATAAACAACACTGGACGAATGTGGGAAACATCCTTTATTACGACTTTTTTTTACGAGAGTCGTGGTTAACGAAAGCACAACAACGCTTTTTTTAACCACGACTCCGTTATTTTGTGCCTTAACTACGTATGTTCTGAACAACGAACATGCGTGGTTAAGGTACAATGAAGGGAGTTGGCGAAGGAGGACGACGCAGGTGATAAGGGGTCGACTAAGGTAAGTGGTGGGTTTAGGTTTTGGGGTGGGGGTCAGGGGTTTTAGGTTTTGGGGTGGGGTTGGGGCGTTTTTGGTTTTGGGGTGGGGGTTAGGGGGTCTTAGGTTTTGGGGTGGGGCGTTTTTGGTTTTGGGGAGGGGGTGGGGGTTAGGGGGTTTTAGGTTTTGGGGTGGGGTTGGGGGGTGGGGCGTTTTTGGTTTTGGGGAGGGGTGGGGGGTTAGGGGGTTTTAGGTTTTGGGGTGGGGTTGGGGGGTGGGGCGTTTATGGTTTGGGGGAGGGGTGGGGGTCAGGGGGTTTTAGGTTTTGGGGTGGGGTTGGGGGGTGGGGCGTTTATGGTTTTGGGGAGGTGGTGGGGGGTCAGGGGGTTTTAGGTTTTGGGGTGGGGTTGGGGCGTTTTTGGTTTGGGGAGGGGGTGTGGGGTTAGGGGGTTTTAGGTTTTAGGTTTTGGGGTGGGGTTGGGGGGTGGGGCGTTTTTGGTTTTGGGGAGGGGTGGGGGGCTAGGGGGTTTTAGGTTTTGGGGTGGGGTTGGGGGTGGGGCGTTTTTGGTTTTGGGGAGGGGGTGGGGGGTTTTAGGTTTTGGGGTGGGGTGTTTTTGGTTTTGGGGAGGGGGTGGGGGGGTAGGGGGTTTTAGGTTTTGGGGTGGGGTTGGGGGGGTGGGGCGTTTTTGGTTTTGGGGAGGGGGTGGGGGTTTTAGGTTTTGGGGCGGGGTTGGGCGTTTTTGGTTTTGGGGAGGGGGTGGGGGGACAGGGGGTTTTAGGTTTTGGGGTGGGGTTGGGGGGGTGGGGTGAGGGATGTAGGGTGAATGGTGCCTATTAGTAATGATTTTATCAGGAATGCCTTTACAACGAAATATCGTTGTTAAGGCATTCGTGGTAAAATCATTAGTAGTAAGAACGAGGTCGGTGTTCCGACCTCGTTGTTAAGGCACTAGTTGTTTTCAAGTTCGGTGTTCCGTCATACAACCGGCGAATGTCGGTGCATGTGTAGATGGGGCAGCAAAAACTATGACTTACTTTGTCTTTTTTGCACCTTTGTGGGCTAGTTACTAGTTCAGTAAGAAGAGTAAAGGAGATCATGGCCATATTTCGTGGCATGTAAGATCTGTCAAATCCTTTACAACTTTACAGTACCCTAATGAACAATAAAAGCAGGTGGCCTCATGTTTAAAGTTTTTTAAGCACTAAGAACATCTCAGTGGTAGTTCCCAATGTCTTCACTGGCTGTTGCTTATGTGTGGAGATTGTGTGGGATGACAAGGGGGTTCTTATCAAAATGCCCGGCTGCTATGATGGATGAAGGCTGCCTCAGCAACTGAGTTAACATGTTGTGTCCAAGCAACTGCATGACCGTGATCCCCATTTCCAATACAACACAATAAACTCTATGATGATTGAAAACAGCACTCAGATCATCATTGCAAATTTCAAACAGGGACATCCTGGCCCCTTAGCTCTGGTGCTGCTCCCGAGCTAAAAAGCATTAAAAAAAAAAAAAAGGTTGCCACAAGTCACAGCAGATTTGCGAATCCGGCGGACATTCTAAAAAAATAAACAAGCCCAGGCTCCTGCGCTTGTTTCCTAAACAGCCCCACAGTGGTAGGCCAGGTCCCAGGGGCACTCCTATCATTATTGCAAATTTTAAACAGGGACACCCTGACCGCTTAGCTCTGGGGCTGGGGCCCAAAGGGACCCTCTCGGAGCTAAAACGTTTTTTTTTTAAAATCTTCACCGCAAGTCATGGCAGATCCGTGGATCCTGTGAAAATTTCAAAAGAATGAACAAGCGTGGGCTCCCGTGCTTGTTTTATAAACAGCCCCACAGTGATGGGCCAGGTCCTAGGGGCTAATTTTAATGTGGGAGGACGCCCGGCCCCCCCACTGACCCAGGGCTGCCACCTCGCCGGGCTACAAAAATGATGTGTGCAGGGGGCTGCCCAGACCCCCGCAGCCCCAGGGACCACCACCTCCTGAGGCTTCTAAGTGATATGATGCAGGGGGAGCGCGCAGCCCCCGTTGCCCCAGAGACTGCCACCTCCCCTGGACTTTGAACCAATATGATGTAGGGGAGCTGTGCACCTCCCACAACCCCAGAAACCACCACCCCCAGGGCTTCTAAGCAATATGATGCAGGGGCGTGTGGCTCCCTGCTGCCCAGGGGACCAACACCTCTCTATGGCTTTAAACCAATATGATGCGGGGGCCGTGTGCCCCCCGTTGCCCTGGGGAATGCCGCCTCCTCTGGACTTTAAACCAATGTGATGTGGGGGAGCTGTGCACCCACCCCAGCCATGGGAACCACCACCTCCCCGGGGCTTCTAAGCAATATGGTGCAGTGTTGCTCAGCCCCCCTGCTTTCCCGGGGATGGCCATCTCCCTGGGGTGAAATTCGAAAATGGTTGTGGGGGGGGGGGGGGCATGCACCCCCACCACAGCCCCGGGGACCACCACCTGAAAGGAGCAATACTCGCTGGATGGGGCTGCGCTTCCCTGCTTGAGCAGCCAATGGTGGACCCTGGGGACCGCCACCCCCCAGGACCGGCTCCTGCTATGTCCCGAGATTCCCACCCCAGGACATAGTTGTTTGCTTTTGCTTGGTTCGAGATGACAGACCCCACCAAGCAAAAGCAGACAGTCTGCTTTCTGACAGTGGGAGCTGTCAAACAGCTCCCACTGTTAAAAAACAGAGGGGCATAGTTATACTCCGTTTGCGCCGAATGTGCGTCAAAATTTTTTACGCACATTCGGCGCAAAACATGCACCATATTTATACTATGACGCCGACCCTGCGGACGTCAAAATTCCTCCGTGTGCGTCATTTTTTGGATGCGGGAAACTGCCTTGCGTTAATGACATGCAAGGTAGGTGTTCCCGCCCAAAAAATGACTTTAAGGCCTGTGCGCCTTATTTATACTCCTGCGTCATTTTTTTACGCACAGGAGGAGGCGGGCCTTAAAAAATGGCACCCAGCCTGATGTGCACCGTTTTTTAACGCCTGGGTGAGGGCAGGCGTTAAGGGACCTGTGGGCTCACTTCCATGGTCTCTGAGCATGGAAGCAGTCCAGAGGTGCCCTTCCCTGCCCCAGAGACACCCCTGCCATCCTCACCCTTACCCACCCCTGGAGGACACCCATGGATGGGGGGACCCATCCCAGGTAAGTACAGGTAAGTTCAGGTAAGTATTATTTTTTATTTTTTTAAAGTGGCATAGGGGGGCCTAATTTGGGCCTCCCTACATGCCACTGTGCCCAATGACCATGGGGAAAGAAGTCCCCTGGGCATGGCCATTGGGCAAGGGGGCATGACTCCTGCCTTTGCTAAGACGGGAGTCATTTCAATGGGGGTTGTGTGCCAAAAAACTGCGCAAGTCCGGTGAGAGCCATGATTTTTGACTCAACCCTGACTTGCACAATTTTTTGACGAACAACCCCGATTGTTAATGTTAATCCTTAAATATGGCGCCCGCATGGCACCTAGGAATGGTGTTAGCCGGCAGTACATTTTTTGACACAAGCCAGGGCTGGTTTCCGTCAAAAAGTATAAATATGGGCCAGAGTTTTCATCTGTTTCCCTGCATGCAAATATGCATGCAGGGTTGCTCCTACTTAAAGCAGCTCCTTGCTTGTGGTAGCAATGCCAGCATACGCAGGATGTGGGGATCGACTAGAACCACAGGGGCCTTCAGGCTCCCTCCGCGGACCTGTCACTCTGTCTCTCTCTCTTTTAACCCATAATGGAATGGAAGAGAAAGAGATATAGTTATTGCAATGGTCTCTCCTCTCCATGCAATGACTTCACAGCACAGTGAGGAGTTAACTGTGGCATATGGTTAAGGGCACATGCCCTCACACTGAAATTTGAGGGTTCCAGTCCATGTGTGTCCATAGTCATTTCCCTACTTTAATTTGTTTTCAACTTCAAAAGTTTGAGGGAGTTAATGAAAGGTGAACTCACTCTTTTTAATTGACAAATACGTTTTTCTTTTCAGTTTGTCCAGAAATATCTCATTCTAAATATATCATTCACCAAAGCCCAAAAACTCTGTCTCTCCTTCTCACTCTTTTTCTCTCAATTTCTCTTTTTCAGTCTCTTTCACCCACTCACACACCATTTCAGTCCCTTACGCACCCACTCACAGATCCACTCAGACACTCACGCACTCACTCACAGACCCATCCAGACCCTCATGCACCCACTCAGAGCCCCACTCAAACTCTTACGCACCCACTCACAGACCCTCTCAGACACTCACAGACCCACTCAAATCCTCATGAACCCACTCACAGCCCCACTCAGACCATCACATACCCACTCACAGACCCACTCAGACACTCACACACCCACTCACAGACCCACTAAAACCCTCATGCACCAACTCACAGACCCATACAGATACTGACGCACCCACTAAGACACTGATGCACACATTCTCACATCCAGACAGACACTCTCACAGACACTCTCACTCCTAGATACAACATCTCACACCTATTTTATCACCCAGAGAGACAGGCCTTGGCCAACTCCCGCTGCGCACAGCCAGAGGGCTGTGCACAGCATGGGGTTGGGTGGTTAGAGGTGGTTGGGTGCAGGGTCTGGCTGCAAGTTAGGCCCTATGGCCAACCGCCACCCTGCACAGCCGAAGGCCATGCTTGTTAGTAGTTGGATTACTCTATGGGAACGAAAATTACTTATGTTAAAAAAAACATAGAAATTTGCTGAAAAAAACAAAGGTTACAAGGACGGTATAGTTAAGAAATAGAATTTAAAAAAACATAGAAATTAACTTAAAAACCAAAGGTTACAGGAACGTTATAGTTAGGCTCACAATTTAATATACCAAACCATAGAAGTTCACTTATTATAGTTATAGTTATCTCAAGTAACTATAACTCTTACCCTTAGGTAACTATAACTCGCACCCTCGCCATTCAATGCTAATTACCCGAACACATTACGGCACTCATGACATCTTTGATAACATCATTGATCATATCAATGTAATAGTGGCAGTAAAACCTTTGATGAAAAATCTGCATGGCAGGGGCGTTATTTATAGTTGCCTTACAGCACGAGTTATAGACCCTTGAGATAAAACTTACTATAACAGGTGCATTTCTATGGTCTGGTACATTTAAAATGTGAGCCTAACTATAACCTCCCTGTAACCTGTGGTTTTTAAGTGAATGTCTATGTTTTTTAAAATTCTATCTCCTAACTATAATGTCCCTGTAACCTTTTTTTTCAGTGAATATATATGTATGTGTGTGTATATATATATATATATATATATATATATATATATGTACCTACTGATGGTTGCCAGTAGGTAGTTATAGTTAGGACCTAGTTTCCATAGGAAAAGAGTTTTTGACTTGCTTATATCTTTGATACAGTTTAAAGAATGTTCACAAAATTTTCCATAAAAAGGTCCTATAGGCTCTTGTTTTGTATGGACACTTTTGGGATGATCCATGAAACGGGGGCAGAGAAAAGAGGGGGGGGTTTAAAAAAACGTGCATTTCCATGTTAATTCCCAAAGGGTCTTTAGATAACTAAGGCCCTAACCTATGAATGGAATTACACCAAATTTGGCAGGAAGCTAGATCTTGGTGCACAGATTGTGCTTTTCGCGTATTTGACTTAAATCCATTCAGTAGTTTTAGAGATAATAAAAGTAAAAAAATGTATATATCTACGGACGCAGAGGATCCGGAGATCGTGGGGATCTAATGCTGTGATCTGATTGGCTGCCAACACTTCAACAACAAAGTGTTGGCATCCATTTTGGGACTTGGCTTCAGCTGAGTCCCAAAGAAAAAACTTTAAAAAAATGAAAAGGGGCCAGGGTAGGAATACCCTGAGCCCCTAGCCTTATGAGCCCAACAGGGTTTAATAATATATATTTTTTTAATTCTCAGAAAAGTCTGTGAATGGATCAGCGGATTTTATGAGATTTGTTTTTAAAAAGCGTGGTCTCCCAAGCTCTTGATTTATTTTGCCCCTGGGTCGGCCAGGTCCCTGGGGCATTAGGGCCTACAAATGGGTGGAGGGTGCATAGGCCCCCACTCCTAGGGCTTTTAGAAGCCCTGGGGACCACCACTTCCCCGGGGCCATGCTTAAAACTATACCAAAGTCCTGGTCATGCTGCACTGGCAGTGGGTAACAAACCAAAGTGCAATCGAGGTTCCCTGTGACACAAAAAATACCCTGCACTTGAAGGACAATGTTTGCACCCACCTGTGCCCCATTCAGCACCGAAGACCACAAGTTTGTAACAAAGGTCAGCAAGACCTGGGAAGTCTCTGACAGAGGTATCCTGTGTATGAATTGTGCGTTACCACGGTGTGCACTGAATACAGCCAATGCACATCCCTCCCTAGGTGACCCGTGACCATCCCTCGCCTCTAGGAATAGACACATAGGCACAAGCTCTGGCAGTGAATACTCTGTGCACCACTGAGTACATAAACATCTTGGGCACATTCTAGCTCATCTCGCAACACATTTGTACAAATTAGCACTGCAAGTCTCTGGTACACTCTGACGGTGAGTACGTGTGCACTGCTGGGTTCTTCTTATAGTGTTCTCCGAGGGATACAGTATACATCTTATGCACATTCTTGCTCACCTCGCATCATGTGTGCACAACACACAGCCCAACAAGACTAGGATAAACTCTGGCGGTGAGTGCCACGTGTAGTGCCCAGTACTCTGCCACCAAGTATACTGTAAACTCTGGGGGCAAGTATTTTGTGCACAAAAAGGGTCTGACACCATTATACAAAGGACAAAATAGCAGTGCATTTTCTGCTGCCTATATACAATCTTTGCTCAAGCACATACATTGTGGGTCATCCATGTGTCGTCCACACGGCAACAGCTTTGGTCAAGCTCTTTCACTCTATAACACCTCTTGTGCTCAATATTATGCACAACAGAACGTACGTATAGCCAAAACCATGTGTTTGTAATGCAGAACATGCCTTGTGCATATATGTTCTGTGTGTAATCCAGACGTCAGGCCTGCGCCAGCAGTGGACGCCAGACCTGCACCCCAAAAACAGTCTCAATCACATGTGCTCTAGTGCACATTACTGAATGCAACAAGGCATGAAACCGATTGGGGGTCAAGTCAGGCCGCAGTCACCCCCTCACCCCGAGGCAGTCACCCTCCAATTGTCACTAACCCCCTCACTGGAAGACACTTCCACTCTAGAACTCACTACAACCCTCACTGAAACAAACTCATCCTCCGCCACTTACTAACTCTCGCACTGGAACACACTCACTCTCCAGCACTCACTGAAACCCTTACTGGAGCATGCTCCCACTCCAGAACTCACTACAACACTTACTTGAACACTCTCACTGTCCAGCATTCACTAAATCCCTCACTGCAAACCTCAGACAAACCTCTGCACTGGTGCACCTCAGCTCACTGGGAATGTATTTAATGGCTGCCTCTCGCTGCCCCTTTCAGTCACCTACTTACTCACTACTCATTCACTTGCTCACACACGGACCCTCTCACTTACCCACTCACAACACTAGCTTAGTAACTCACAGTAATTCCATCGACTTACTCTCATCCACTCAAACACTCACTTAATCACTTGCTCATTTACTCACTCACAATGCGCCCACTTTCTCAACCATTCACTCTCTCGTACACTCAGGCACTCACCCAATACCCACTCAGTTCCTCATTCATCAGTTAATTAACTCACTCCTCTGTTAAATCACACTCATCCATTCACCCACTCACTCCCTCGTGGCGCTTGTGCACACTCGCCATCCCCAGGAGCCCCACTATTTTGCTTGTCAAAGACTTTCACCGTGTGCAGGTGAGTTGTCTAGCAGAATACGGTAGCGGGCCAGTAATCCAGAGGTGGCACTCAGATATGCTTTCGAGGGTGAATGCCACCCTTTAATCAATATTCAGGGGCCCAACACTGAACGGGTGTCACTAATGAACTAACTCACTAGCTTGTGTTCCTTGTTAATATAAAAAAAAGCAGCAACACTGCAAGGGGCTGAGCTAATTCATGCCACCAATTAAAACAACTGCGCACCACCATCTCTCCTCTGAGTGAAAAGAGGCCCAAGGAAGCGTGGGAAGTGTCTACGCATGCATGGCCACTGTAGGATATTTTACAAATGAAATCATGTTTAACAGGAGCAGTTTCTTCTCGAGGGTGGGGGCGCATCGCCCCCTGTCCGCTGCGAGCCACACAGGCAAAATGAAAAGCTTTCATTGACATTTTATTTTTACCTATGCAGCACGCACCAGCCCAGAAACGTGCTGGGCATTTCCTCTGCTGCCAATTGACAGGAGAGGACAGAAGCAGGGCTGACATGATTCTCCAAAGCGTGCATGTCACCTTGGCAGGCTGTTTTGCATCTGCCAAAGTGACATGCGCACTTTGAAGCTCTCCACTCAGCTGACTTAGGATAGCTGGTTGGAGACCCTGCATAGGCCTCCAGGGCCTGAAGGAGCATCAAGCCAGGATGCTTCATCCAATCCAGGCGCTTCTCTCATGCTGGTTAACAGCATAAGAGCAGCATCTGGATTGGTTAGGGCAGCTCTTCTGGCATTGATGAAGGAGAAGAGCACCAAGTAGGACACACAGCCCACGGGTAAGTGTAGTTTTTTATTTTAAATGTGTAGTGCATGTGTGTGTGTAATGCATGTAAGTATAGTGTTGGTTTGTGCATAGTGTTATGGTTTGGGCTTTTGAAGGGAGGGTGGTTTACTTTTTTTTTTTTGAGGGAGTGGGTGTTTTACTTTTTTTGGGGGGGGAAAGTGTCGGGGCACTTCACTTGCCCCACCACTTTCAAAGGGTACTAGCCGCTGCTGGTGATTAAACTTCCAGTAAATGTCCATGTTTAGCCATCTACTGAGCAGAGACCATGTCTAATATTAAATATACAAGCTCAGCTCTGACATTTATTGAAAATCTAGGAAAGCAATTTCAGAGTTCTTCACACATATTTAATTTGTCTTCAACCTCTCGGCTACCATGACTGGGCTATTAAAGGGACCCACCAGCATGCGACGTAGGATTGGTGCATTCTGAAATCTATTACTGAATGCCCCCTTTAATCAAATGTCGACATTTACACTGCCTGTGAACTGTAAAAATCCTATTTTAAAGGTAAAACTAGCTCTTAGAAGCTGCTGCAGTGTGGTACAACATCTAGTATACTTAGCACACTGGAAAACAAACTGTGTGCCAGTTATGGAGTAAAATACAGTGCTGAGCAGATGTACATTATTGTCCATACAAATTGAACCATTATTTAAAGCACTTCAACGCCTCGTCAAGGGTAGTAAGCGCTATATAAATTAAATTACAGTTACAATAGAGGAAGACACCGATGTGCGTAAAAGTGATAGGTAACTGGGGCCTCACATCAACACATAAGTCATTTGGGTAATAAAACAGACTTTGCAGATAGCAGATTGGAGGCCATAGGATGTAAACAGATGCAGCTCGAAATTGACCCATCTCTGCAAAGCATGGTGTGTGGTAATGTATCCTGGAACCACATTAACAGTTCTCCTCCGGGGTGGAGCACTGACTGACCCAAAATGTAAATAGGCAATGGTCATTTTTAAGTGGGTGAATTTGGAACCAAAAAGACCATAAGTCAGGTCTTAGAAATCTTCCTCAAATATGCAAAAATACAACCCACTGTGTATTGTATCTAATCTACAGTGTGCTTGGTGACTGTGTAATCCTGTCTCAGCTGGCCCACACCTTAAATTCCTATTGATACAGCTCCTACTTTCCAGTTAGCCCTTTTAAGCGCTGTACCAACCACCAAAATAAATCAGCGTTGATCTGGCATTTCAGAACATGCTAGTGGAAAACTTGTTAAAAGCTTCCAAAACAATTTCTAAAATGCAAGCTAAAAGTTCTGATTCATTTTTACAGATTTAATTTTCTTTCTTTCTTCGTTATCTTCCTTCCCTTCTCTTTTTTCTTTCGTTCCATCATTTTATATCTTTGTTTCCCCTTTCTCTCTTCTTTATTGCCTACATTTTACTTCCTTTTGTAAAACTGGCTTCTCAATAGGCCCCCCTCAGAGCCATAAAATGTACGATCTACAACAACGAACCTCCTAAGTAAAAGCCTTTTGCTGATTCCTTTTGCTCATTTGTAGGCGACTTCTGAACCCTCTTTTGAAGGCTTGTGTCACTTTCTGAAGAGTGACACTCTACAAGTCAGAGCCGTGCAGGTGCCTTGGGATAGGAAAATGTTGAGGAGGGCTGGTGGATGCAGACGCCCTTTCTCCTGTTTGGAGACACAGAGGACTCAGTGGCCCCTCCTGTCAATCACTGTATTCCAAATTGGATACAGACAGGCTGAATTCACCCTTCCAAGCTAGCAGAATCTACTTTCCAGCTGGTGTTTGGTGTCCAAGCCAGTGAACTACAAAGCCGAGCTGTGCAGGTGCCTTGGGATCAGAAAATGTTGAGGAGGACTGCTGGACGCAGATGCCCTTTCACCTGTTTGGAGACACAGAGGACTCAGTGGCCACTCCTGTCAATCACTGTACTCCAAATTGGATACAGACAGGCTGAATCCACCCTTCCAAGCTTGCAGAGTCTACTTTCCAGCTGTGTTTGGCTTCCAAGCCAGTGAACTACAAAGCAGAGCAGAAAGTCTCTGCCCAGAATTTGCCTGCATGCTTAGTGGTCACCCTAGAAGAGAGAGCGTTGGAGACAGACAAGAGTCTGAGAGAGACAGGGCGAGTCAAGGCTCAGTAGGATCCAGATGCAGGCCTACAGTAAGACCAGAGGGGGGTGCGTCCAGGAATCGAGGTACGTGCGCCACCATACCACCAACTTCCAATTCTCCAATCAGCAGCGACATTATCAGCCACAGCCAACAGACACCAAGAGTGGATGGGAATAGCAAGTGATCATGAGAACCCGCAGCTCCCTGCCCCTGAGTGCCCACAACAGGATCCAAAACCTAATGAAAAAAGAGAAAGCAGCGCCCAACAAGCAGGGTGAGGGAAAGATGAAGCGGCCAGAAGGTACCAAATTACAATAGAGGCAGACCCGCAGAAGGCAAACGAGTTCATGGAACCAAATGTTTGCACCCCCAGAGAATACAAGCAGGCACAAGGGGAAGGCCGAAGCACAGGCACAGGGGGCCGTGGAATTGACAAGTACTTCACACCACTGGGGAAAAACGCTTGCCACAAAACCCCCCCAGGAGGAACATTTTCAAGACCACACCCAAACTGGAGGTCTTTCAGTGACAGTGCCATTACACTGGGCACCTCCTGGGAAGCCGCTCCCCCAAGTGAAAGGGTACAAGAATCCATGCCGGATTGATCCATCCCAAGTGCATCACGTGCACAACCCCTCCCTATAACTCATGACAATTCATTTGAGCACACCATCCAACCTCAAAAGTGGGAACCCCCTGTATCTCCAATCATAGTGATAAAATTTAGGGGCCCCATAAACCACGCCCCCAAAGAAAATACCACACAAGGAAGCCAGGAAAAGCTGGGTCCAGTATCACCAGCACCAGCCTTAGCAAAACAATCAACCTCCCCCGCTGGGTGGTCTCACTTACACAGGAAGAATTAGAGGAGGTCTTCAGCAAAGAAGAGGAGCAGTGTGCAGAGGGAGACGGAGAGGGTGCTCTCCTTACACTCACAGAAAAGAGCGTCAAACATCCCAGTACTATAGTGGTACAGGCACTCGAAACACCACAAAACCACAGCCCCACTGACACAAAGGACGCCCCACTTACTGGATGGGATGCCTCAAACAACACACGGCCATAACCAATGCAACAATCTTCAATACAGACAAATTAAACATCCAAATCGAAATTCTGCAAAGTTTGGTAACCACCATTATGGCAATAGACAATAAGCTGGACAAGTTAAATGCGCTCATTTGAAGAGCGCAATCCCACATGAAGGCCGACAAGGGCCTGGTTAATGAGACATACCAGTGTCACTGCAGCCCAATTTTGGATAAACTCCAAGAACTGCCATCAGTCATGCCCATAATAGTGACAGACCTAAAACAGGAATTGCTCCAGTGGGGAAACGTCAAGCAGCTTCCAAAGTGCCCACAAGGTGCAAAGAACCCACAAAAAAGAACATCTATCCATACCGCCCAGGATGCAGCAAGTTCAGTACAGGCTTTAGGATCTTCAGTTGAAGGCTCAATCCAGGAACACACAACAATGAAAGGGCCCCTTCATTCCTGTCCTGTCCAGGAAAAACAAAAACGCCTCAGGAAAATGCCCAATAAAACAGTAATGGATCTGGAAATTAAATACTCACAGCCCTCGAGCCATGGCAATCACAGCTCACCGAGAGGAAACCCCACCGCAAAACATAAGCAATTCACAGCAAAAAAAGAGTGTACAGCTGCTGCCCAACTGGGAGATTCAAAGTCGCCACCACAACAGACCAGCAGCTGTCCCAACTGCCGAGGAACAATCTTCCAAGGCAGCAAGAAGAAGGACAAACAGGACAAACCAGACATAAGATCATGGGGGCACTCGTCCCGAAAATCATAATAGGAGACTCAAACAGATTACAATCAAACTGCTCAGGACCCAAAACGCAGACACAATCCGCAACCCCAGAAGCAACCACTCAGTTTCCATCTATGTAGAAGTCGGATGGTTCAGGATTAAATCACAGATCCATCTCCAGCTCAAAGACACACCTGAGAAGAACAAGTGAACAAGAACACAGTAAGAACCAGCTCCATCCAGATCAATTTGAGGCTCTCAAACAGGTATCCTTCCTCAGAAGAGCCTCTGAGGAAACCAGAAAGCGGACTGGTGATCCCACCTACAAGGGGTCTACACTCTGGACTCCAAAACCAATGATGTCCTACCCAAACCCTCCAAATCATCAGCATCATAGAAATACCACAAATCAAGTGATTACCACATCAGAAGAAAAGGCAACCATAGATGCTGCAGTTACATCAGCCCTGCACACCACAAACGGCAATAAATCAACAATTAAGCTCACACCCCAAAAAGTTGGGGGTGCCCACGCCCTTATTTTTTGCCCATTTTACAAATCTCAGGGCCCTTGGGACATCCTCAATCTAGGCAACCTTATGAGAATCTGCAGCGCAATCCAAGGATTAGCAACAAATAAGCAGTAAAGATCTACAAAATGTGGCCTTCTTAACACCAAAAAAGGGCGACATAAGTGAAAGTACCGAAGTCTGCTTCAACAGCACAGAGATATCACAGTTAGTACAGTCCAAATCTGAGATATTCGAAGACTGTGTCATAGAGCTAAAGGAAGCATGTAAAGCAAAATACCCCTCCTTTCTACCAATAAAAGGGACAACTTCTGGACAACTATCTCCTGAGCTGCTAACCAGCAATCTTTCCTGCAACACGCTAAAGGGGCATCCCCCACCTTCACTGTGAGCCCAAGAAAGATCACTATATCCATCGCCCAAGGCATCTCACAGATAAGGCATTGTCAGGAAGGTGGACTGCAAGACGAGGGAGTCAGCTGGAACAGATCCACTTCTCGATCCTAACGGAACCCTGCAGCACAATGTCAGATCTGGAAGCTGCTCTGCCAAAACAATCCCAACTGGACTAATGCTGTCTAAAAGCAAGTTGAGGGTTGCAAACATAATATCTTAGAATATTGCA
The DNA here is from genome assembly GCF_031143425.1 of Pleurodeles waltl. NCBI lineage: Eukaryota > Metazoa > Chordata > Amphibia > Caudata > Salamandridae > Pleurodeles > Pleurodeles waltl. The sequence continues at coordinate 420,729,810 of NC_090442.1, forward strand.
GGGGCCAGCAAAATCGCGCAAGACCCAAATTTGGAAGCCTATTTGGACGACTTCGACATCATCTGCCTACAGGAATCCTTGAAAGTAGACGAAAATCCGTTAGCTGGATTTGAAGAATTCCTAAGCCTGGCTGCAAGACCTAAGCCCAAAGGCCTCTCAATCTACAAAACCACATGCAAATCTTTCAATGCCAAGATCATAGACCTAAAGTCAGCTCACATGTTAGCTATCATTATTGAAAATTGGATGCTGGAACAAATACCCCATGTCCATCATAATAATAAACATTTACATCAACCCTAACATGATGCGTAATCAGCATCTGCTAGACACAAACGAAAAATAGTTGCTATCTCTAAAAACTGCATTCGGAAACGCCCCTTGGATCATCACAGGTGATTTTAACCTTAACATGGCCAACCATGGGAAAAGAAGCTCCATGGAAGGTGCCCATGTCCAGCGTCTGGGCATTCTGCCACAAGGATCACCTTTTAAGGACAAGGACAAAGGTGATCACCCCCTGGTCAGACTCCTAAAGGCACTAGGACTAAGGGCCCTAAATGGCAGATTTCCTAAAGACATCCCAATTAACCTGAGTCACACCGCCAAGAAGTCCGCTTCTACCCTAGACTACACTTTTGTTACAAAGGACATCTTCAAGTACTTCCAAGATTTCAGCATAGAGGTGAGATGCGAAAGTGACCACCACCCACAAACAATGAAAATAGCTAACAATAACGTTCTTGCTGCTCCACTACGGAGGATAGGCGAACAAGACCCAGGAAGCCACCTTCATCGCATATGATGGTCTAATGAGTGCATTGAGAAATACGAAGTATGGAAAGCCAACTCAACGTCGGATCAAATGGAACAGGTGGACATAATTTCAAAATCCGAAGCCACAATAATATCATTAAGAAACCAGCTAGAGCCTAATCAACCATCCAAGATCGGCCCACTGGTGAGCAGAAAAAGTTGGTTCATGCAGACATTAAGGCAACAAAGACAACAGCTTAACAAAAACGGCAGACTCCTAAAGAATCAACCACCAGGTAACAGCTACCAGTGCACCCTTCATGAACTAAGAAACAGAAAGTACAAGAAGGCAATATGGAAGCAAAGCAGGCTCACATAGATCAGGAATGCATCAGAACTGTGGAAGCCACTAAAGAAAAGAACAGCCGGTCGCTGTAATCTATTGTCAATCAACTGGAGCGCAGGACAACCGGGATCCAAAGTAACGCGGTTCTGGAGAGAAATTGGATTAAACACATCTCCAACCTCTACAGCAGCCCTAACACAGAGAAACCATCTCCCACTTCAAGCTGTGAGTCAAAGCCATTATTCTTCGAAGTACAAAACGTTGAGGAACAACTACGACGCTGCAGACAGAGTGGGGCTCCTGGGCCAAATGGTCTCCCGGAAGGAATACTAAAACACAACCCTGCCCTCTGGACTGGCCTGCTCTGCAACCTATTCAATGTCAGCAGCACGGAAAACAAAATTCCCGATTCCTGGAAAGGGGCAATTTTCCACCCAATCTACAAGAAGGGTCCCTATGGGAACCCAGACAGCTATTGACTAATATCACTGCTTGACATCGACGCAAACATATTTGTGGGTCTCCTGCTTGAGGAACTTAAAGAATGGGCTAGCAAATTCAATTTAATACCACTGAATCAAACCAGCCTCCGCCCCTCGGCAAGCACTTCTGACAACCTAATAACTCTAGCCATGCTCGCTGAAAAATATACAAACGAGAAAATTGCCCTATTCACCTGCTTCGTGGACTTGTCCAAAGCCTTTGACTTCGTGGAACAAGTTGTGGGGGAAACTAGCAAACCTCAAAATCCCACCAGAACTGCTAAAAGTAATACAGCTTCTTGTAGTAACTCCTCAGGCAATTGAAGAGTAGAAGTCCTTTATTCTAATTATAAATTCTTGTACAGTAACAACAACCCCCCGCTTGCTCCTCACTTCCCAGCTTCCAGCTTCCTTCTCCACCTCCCACAATCTAGAATCCTCACCTCCACGCATTCTGTTCTCTCCCATCAAGCCTATCACTACACATCTCCCCCTTACACATCCTAATAATTCACAAACACATATAAATATAAACATATGTTATTTACAATTTGCCCAATAGTAAAATTCATTCAACAATCACATTCATCATCTATCTAACTTTGCACAAGCTTTCCATACTCCATTCTCTCCCATCATCCAACTTAACTACTGAATTAAATACTTTTACCACTTTCTGTGGCTCAGAAAACTTACTCTCTCCTTTCTTTATTACGCCAAACTTTTTCACTGTTACCCAATTTCCTACCTCTACCCCAATGTCCTTCACCTTTTTCCTAGTATCATAATTTGACTTGTTACGTTCTTGGAAATCCTACACTCTTGCTCTCATACTTTCACGATCCACTCACACTTGTCTCTTTTCACGTAACCACCAAGGAGGTTCTATCGTCGCCGGTTCTCTTCCTTTAAGAGCAACAAATGGTGACACTCCTGTCACCGAATGCGGTGTTACTCTATGTGCCCATAACATCCTGTTCGATTCCTCTTTCCAATTTAACCCACTTGCTAAAGAGAGTTGAATATTTTCCATAATAATTTGATTTACCCTCTCTACCAATCCATTAGCTTGTGGTCGGAACAATACAACTTTCTCATGCTTAACTCTCAATCCAGTGAGGAACTCCGTCATATTTACTGACACTAATTGCACCCCATTATCTGTAACCAAGATCTTTGGTGCACCTTCCTCCAAAAATGTTTCCCTAAGAAACTCAATAACATTACTAGTTGTGATGTGCTCCATAGTCTTCACCACAAACCATTTACTATGGTAATCTACTAAAACTACAAGGAATCGATTCCTCCTACCAAGTTTATCCACTGGACCAATAAAGTCCAAAGCCAATTTCTCCCATGGCCCTGCCAGAAACTGTACACACCCCAAAGGTGGCTGTCTAACAGTTCTAGCTTTATCACTATTTCCACACGCTACACATTTACACACAATTCGCTCCACATCCTTATCCATCCCAGACCACCAATAAAATTGTCTCAATCTCCTCTTAGTCAAACTTCTTCCTAAATGACCTTCATGTACTATCCTTATTAATCTCATCCTCAATTTTTTAGGTGGAACAACTTTGCCACGTCTCAGTACTTTTCCTCCATGAACACTTAGCTAATCTTTTACTTCAAGATATTGTTTCAAACCTTCATGTAAATCACAGCCATCCTGATCTGGACCACTTATAAATTTCTTTAATTCATCATACTCCTTATCTCCCATCAAAGCATCCTCCCATTTCTCTTGTTTTAAGGTTAGTTCGCCATCTATTGAGAATGCCTCCACCTCCATCTCACTCATCAATGAGACCTACTCAAAACACTCATCAGTTGGCATGCGCTTCAGCCACAATGTTTTTCTTGCCTCTCACAAATTCTACAACAAAATTGAAGTCAATAACATTAATCAACCATCTGGAAATCTGGGGTGTCATACTTCCTTCCAAACCCCGACCACATTTGAAAACTTGTAGCAAAGGTTTATGATCCGTACGAAGTACAAAAGGCAATCCCCACAAATAGTATCTAAAATGATTGATACCCCAACAAGAAGCTAATGCTTCCTTCTCAATTGCAGAGTATTACCATTCTGCCCCCTGTAATCTACGAGATGTAAACCAAATGACTTTTTCCTCCTTGTCTACCAACTGTATAAGAACTGCTCCCAGCCCTCCACTACTAGCATCAGTCATCAAGATTGTCTTCTTACATCAAAATGTCCTAGAGTAGGTGCACTGACAATAGAAGTCTTAATCTTCTCAAAAGCTGTCTCACACTCTGTTCCCCACTCAACCACTGCCCCTTTTTCAATAATAACCTCATGGGTTCAACAACTTCTGTAAAATCATGTAAAAACTTCGAACAATACTCCATTAACCCCAAAAATGATTTTAGTTGGTCTTTAATGCCCGGTCTCAGAGCCTCACTAATTGCCCTCACAATGCTCCTTTTGAGTTTTATCCCCTCAGCAGACACCTCATGACCCAAATAATTCACACGACTCTTCCTCAACTGACATTTCTCCTTCTTCACGGTCAAACCATGAACTTCAATTCTCTCCAATACTTTTTCTATCAGTTCATCATGTTCCTCTAAAGACTTTCCGACTACTATAATGTCATCCTGGAAACACAACACATTCTGCATAATCCGCTGAAATACAGCTGATTTGGACACTAGCCCAAAAGGCATTCTGCAGTAACGATACGCACCCAATGGACTTGCAAAAGAAGTTAATGGGCGTAAATCCGGGTGCAGGTTAACCTGATGGTAGGCAGCAGACATGTCTAAAACACTAAAAACCTTGCCGCCCCCCATCATACTTAGCATTTCTGTGATGTTCGGTAAAGGTTGTCTATCCATCCAAATATTCTTATTATGGTCTCTTAAATCAATGCACAAACAAATCTTGTTCCCTTCCTTGGGTGCCACGACGATAGGTGCCAACCACTCCGAAGATTCTATTGGTTCAATTATTTTCTCCTCTAATAATCTGTCAAGCTCTTGTTGAAGTGGTTTCCTAATCAAAAATGGTATTGGCCTTACTTTGTGAACAACTGGAACAGTGTTTTCTTTTAAAATTATGTGGTGCGTCAATTTCTTCAGTTTACCTAATTTCTCAGTAAAGACTTTCTGAAACTTTTCCATTAGTTTCTCACACCATTCCATTTCAGTCCTTTGAGTCCCCATATATCCTACATTCATTCTCTCCACAACCATAACTGGTTCAGTTGCATTCGGATCAAACACAATGTTGAAATCTTTCTGATGCCGCCATCCTAATAAATTCGATCCTTCATGAGTCACATACACCTTTCCCCGTACACCATTGCCTTTGAACACAATGTCCATCCATCTCATGCCCAAAATGTTGATCCTCATTCCTCCATATCGAACTGCTTTCACATCCGCAGTTTGTAAGTCTTCAATTTTCCCTCTCAAAATTCCTTCATATATGTCTCTAGAAATTAAGGTAAATAGACTATCGGAATCAACCAATACTATTAAGTCTCGGACTCCAGTGTTATGTTACAATGTGGCTTCTCCAGTTTACATGAGCTCTCCTTCCTCAAATTTGTATAATTTTTTGATTCAGCACTTCGCTGGTTGTCATCTAACATGCCATTAATAGTTAATACAATTTCTTCTCCATGCTCTCCCTGTACATTATCCACAGACTTAATGCTATTATTTAACATTTCTCCTTTCGGCCTGCATACTTTGGCCAAATGACCCTGCCTTCCACACGCTCTGCGTGTTAAAGTATGTGCGGCACACATGGAACTTGAAGCAATATATCCCAGACACCCACACCTATAGTAAAAAATGTTTAAATTCTTCTTCTTTCCGAACTTCACTCCGTTGCTTCCAACACCCTTCTCTTGTTTCTTTGCTTTGAATTCTTTCACTTCAACTGTGTTCTCTTTGTCTGACTCCCTCATATAACTCTTATTCTCAATTCCTTTTATCCAGGCTTCAGTGTGCTCCATACTCCTTGCTATTTGTATGGAGTTCTCCAACAAAGGATCAATGGATAATAATTTCTCCTTCACCTTCTTGTTATTTGTGCAGCGCACAATTTGATCACGTATGAGAGAGTCACTCAGATCACGAAAATCACACGTCACTGCCAAACCTCTTAATGCCGCAACATAAGTCATTACATCTTCGTCCTGCCCCTGAACGCGAGAAAAAAACTTATGTCGTTCAAACACAATGTTGATTTTTGGTGTAAAATGTTTTTCCAACATTTGTAAGGGCATTTCATACAAGTTCATGGGCTGTCCTTCACCCATACCTAAGGATACTTCTGGCAAATCATCATATATCCTTCTTCCCTCTGTGCCCAAATGATGTAGTAAAATTACCTGTTTCCTGAGAGGACTATACTTGCCTCCCCCAATTGCCAATAAGTAAGTAGCAAAAATGTTTTTACACCTCTTTCACGTGATCATTGGCTCACCTGGTAAAGGCAAGAAACACAGTGGTGCGGAAATGCTCTGTTTAGCCATACCTGTAATGAAAATGTAAAATAACAAACCACCAAAAAATATTAAAATAACAATCTAAATTAATAATCTAAAATAAAGAACTAAAACAACAATTTAAAATAACTATCTAAAATAATAATCCTTTGTAATCTTCCATAGTCCATAGTAATATTAGATATTCATGTGAAGTCCTCTGTTTGTTTCCATTGTAGCCAGTGTCTGTACTAGTCCTTCTTCCACTTGTTTGTATGCACTATTTATATTAGTCCTTCCTCTGCTGGAACGCACTACTGAACACTCCAGTGACCAGCTATGAAGTAAGATTGTAATTTTGATTTACTTCCTCTTCCTCTCTTTTTTTTCTGTTCCTTTCCTCTTCTTAAGCCGATTTATTACACTCTGAGTCGCGCGCACGACTTTACACTGTTTACAATGCGTTTCGCGTGCACAGAGAATTTATTGAATAAACGCGCGTCTATGCACGCGCACCTCGCGTGCAAGTACCCACGATCACCTGCAATCGTAGCGCGTGTTGCTTTACACAGCTGACTGGCACGCGTTCACCTGAACTGCTGACCAGCATGCGTCAGGAATAGAACAGGCAGTTCCTTTTTGTTTATTTTTTAAATGCGTCACGTGCGGACAGTCAACATGCAAACGCGTATTATTCCAAAATCCTCACTAAATCGGCACTTTCAATTATTGCCACGTAAATTACTAAAAGTAGCGAGGATGGAAAAACGAACTTCAAACTACTACAATGTCTTTTCAAAATGATAGCGTACATATGTAGCGAACTCACGGTTACTAAGATTGAAACTTCCTTCACCACGAATTTCCTTTGCTTTTCCTTATGTTCCTGCTTGTTCTCGCCTCCTTTTCTTCTGCTTCAGTTTTTCCTTGTGCTTTTCTTCTTACATCTGATCCAGGGGTTGGGGGTTACTGATCCTTCTCTGCCCCCTGCAAAGAGTCCCTCGTCGCCAAATATGTAGTAACTCCGCAGGCAATTGAAGAGCAGAAGTCCTTTATTCTAATGACAAATTATTCTACAGTAACAACAACCCCCAGCTTGCTCCTCACTTCCCAGCTTCCTTCTCCACCTCCCACAATCTAGAATCCACACCTCCACGCATTCTATTCTCTCCCTTCAAGCCTATCACTACACATCTGTACTCAGAAAATTGGGCAAGGGTAAATGTAGAAAATAATGGAAGAGTGTCTGCCAGAAATCAGATAGACAGAGGTGTAAAACAGGGCTGTGTTCTGGCTCCAATGCTCTTCAAACTTTATTTGGCAGATCTGTGCACACAACTAAACACCACTAGCTCCCATCCTCCCAAACTGAGCAGCCACCCCCAACAGCATTATTATATGCAGATGACATCGTCCTTCTGAATCTCTCAGGTACAGGACTCCAAAAAGTGCTAAACGCCTTTAATCAATATTGCACGACTAATGAGCTGGTGGTAAACATGGAGAAAACCAAGGTAATCATCTTTGGCAAACAGATAATTGAGAAAAATAAGTGGTTCTGTGGGAAAGAAGCAGAAGCTATAAATACCTTGGCGTCTGGCTACAGGAGCGCTGGTCGCATCACCTGCACCTAAACACCCTGAAAGCAAGGTTGGCGGCTCTACTTGCATCAGTCCTATCCCTGGATTCAATACTACAAAGCCCAATCTGGTGTTCACTCCTTACAGTGATCAAAGTAAAATTCCTGCCAGCCCTGACATATGGTTCGGAAATATTTCTAGGTAAACTTAACGACTTCATGAACATTGCACAAAGCAAAGTTTTTCGCCTTCTCTTCCGCCTTCCACACAGCTCCTCACAAGCACAGATTAGGTTGGAATTCGGATTACAAGACCAAGCATTATTACAAGACGGGGCATTGCTCAAATATAACTCCATATTAAGACAGGCCCAAACAAACAGACTAAAGGCACTGATTTGGGAGGAAATCAACACAAACCAGGCGGAAGTCTCAAATCCATGGCTAAAGAGAATCGCTCCAGCCATAAAGTATCTGCAGGCAGAGGAGCTATGGCAAAGGTCTTTACCCCATAAAAATGTCAAGCAATTACTAAACAAACAAATCAAGATGCTCTCCTGGAGCAAGGACAAGGATAAGTTCAGAAATCGATCACACTCTTGAATGACAATTAACACATATAAGGCTCCAACAGCACAGACTTACATGGCAGAAATATTAAAAAGTCACAAAAAATAAAGGTGCTACACGCCAGACTCGGACTACTACCTGCATTGGAGGCCGAACCAAAATGGCTTAGGTCCACAAACAACAGAAGATGCAGACTTTTTGCACATCACCCGGAGGACTTCATACACATCCTTTGTATTTGCCCCACTCTACTACCCTGGAGAAAGCTGTATCTGAAAAACATTTTCAACGCCAGTGGTACATGCCGGCAGGCTATCCTGTTTAGTCTGAAAGGATTGACTCTGCAAAACATGGTCTGTTTTGCAAAATTTATTTTAAAAACAGAACATTCCTTAAAACATGCCACAAAAAACAAGATGAGAATACCAGCCCTCAGCTGGCATAGGAAATGAACACTATAAGCTCCGGGCTTACGAGCAATGGCCGTAGTATTCCCACCAACTTCACTCTGCATACCCCACCTGTGGACTGGACTACTTATATTAGTAAAAAAAAAAAATACAACGCTTTCTGATGTTTTTCACCTAGATCCCCTTTGAGAAAGGTCTAATTTACCAGTTAGTAACTCAGTGTTGATCCAGTATGTATGACTATACATCTCAAGATGATCAACACATGAATAGGGCTTATCTGGCCTAACAATCACAAAGAAAGCAAGAATGTACTTAGGGCCAGATGTAGGTAGCCTGCAAATTGCGACTTGCAATTTGCGAGTCCGTGCGACTCTCAAATTGCAAGTCGCAATTTGCTATGCAGAAAGGTGTCTCAGACACCTTCTGCAACTCGCAATGGGGTCGCAAAGACCCACCTCATTAATATTAATGAGGTGGGTCGCAGTTTGCGACCCCATTGCGAGTATGTGCACTCACGGGGATGGTGGCCTGCTGGAGTCAGCAGACCACCATGTCCGTGACTGCTTTTTAATAAAGCAGTTTTTTTTTTCCATCTGCAGCCCGTTTTCCTTAAAGGAAAACGAGCTGCACTTGGAAAAAAAATCCGAAACCTTTAGTTTCGTTTTTTTCCCAATCACAAAGGGGAAGGGGTCCCATGGGGACCCCTTCCCATTTGCGACTGGGTTACCATCCACTTCAAGTGGATGGTAACTGCGATTTCATTTGCGACCGCGAATTGAATAGCATTGCGAGTCGCAAATAGGAAGGGAACACCCCTTCCTATTTGCGAGTCGGAAATGCATTTTGCGAGTCGGATCCGACTCGCAAAATGCATTTCTGCATAGCAGAGAGGCTTTTGCGCCTCGCAAACGGCGTTTTTCGCCGTTTGCGAATCGCAAACCCTTTGCTGCATCTGGCCCTAATTGTTTTATGGTGTTTTTAACTTTTCCTTTTGTACGGTTGCAATGATTTTAAGTAATTACACAATAAAACATAAACTTCCATCTGTATTCCAAAACTTAGTTTATATCTTCTTTACGTTTTTACGACCCTGTGTTCTGTCCCAGCCCACTTTGTTATTCTTGTCAACTGTAGATGCAATTCCTATGCATTTCTTTTTTTTTAAAAAGGGTTACACATTTTATTCTTGTCTTTCCAGTACTGTATAGATCCACACTGTACATGCTGGTTACAGTCTTGTGTTTCTGATTTGCATGTGCCAGGCTGGTACAAATCATTCTCCAGCCATTAAGACAATTAGACATGTAAATAGTTCTAGTTAGGACCTTGTTTCCATAAGAAAAGCATTTTTTGACTTAACTATATCTTTGGCACAGTTTGACGATTATGCCGAAGGCCGTGCTTGGCATTGGATGGTAATAGGGGGTTGGCCACAGGTCCTGGCCACAGTCCAGGCCCTGCTACTAACCCCGCTGTACACGGCCAAACATAGAAATAGAAATTCACTAAAAAAAAAAAGGTTACTGTGACATTATAGTTAGGAAATAGAAATTTAAAAAATACATAGAAATGTACTTGAAAAATCAAAGGTTACAGAGACGTTCTAGTTAGGCTCTCATTTTAAAACTATAAAATCATAGAGTTCAGCTGTTGTAGTTAGAGTTATTTCAAGTAACTATAACTCGTGCCATAAGGTAACTATAACTCGTGCCCTCGCCATGCACTGCTAATTACCCCAGGTACCCCAGATTTTACAGCACTCCTGACATCTTTTATAACACAATTGATAATGTCACTGTAACATTTGCGCTATTATAACCTTTGTTTTTATAAGTGAATTTCTTTATATATATCTATATATTGATATATATAGATATAGATACTTATATATACATATACACATATATTGTATGTATGTGTGTGTATATTACCTACTGGCGGTTGCAGTAGGCAGTTATATTTAGGACCTAGTTTCCACAGGAAAAGCATTTTTTGTTTTGCTAATAAATTTGGTGCTGTTTGACAAATCTTCATGAAATTTTCAAAACTAGTTTGCCACTTGCTTTAGCTACTGTCTGGAAAGTTTTGGGGTGATTTGTAATGCTGGGGCTGAGAAAAAGTAGTGGGGTCCCAAAATGTGTTTTCCCTATATAGGGATTTTAGATACAACTACTGCCCAAACAGCTGTATGGAATTACACCAAGTTTGGCATAAAGCTAGATCTTGGCCCAGAAAGCTCTCTTTTTGTGATTTGGTGTACATCTGTTCAGTAGTTTTGGAATTATTTAAAAAAAAAAGATTTTTTTACATCTAGAGACATGGATCCACCGCCGAGCCACCACAAATCCACGTGCCTACAGCAATGATGTGATTGGTTGCCACCACTTCAACCATGAAGTAATGGCAGCCATCTTGGGACTTGGGACTCGGCTTGAGTCCCAAGAAAAGAGCGAAAAAATACACAAGGAGGCAGGGTAGCAATACTGAACCCCTATATGAGCTGAATGCTACCCTCTGCCTACGACCTATGGGGCCCTGTCATGGCTTTCTGCAGGGTTGGCATTCACACATGTCACAAGCTTCTAAATGGTACTATCAAATTAGTTTAATTTTCTAAGACTGAACGTTAATAGAGGTCACTTGTTACACTTGTAGTGGTAACTATTAGCATACTACCCCACTGACATTTGTAGTTCCCAACTAGTAAACCTTTATTCACTTGTGGTCCTGTGGAAGTGCCATGGATCCGTTTCTCCTGGAATGCGAGATGCGCAGCATGTCGACCTTTACTCACTTTTGACTTTTATGGCTATTTGGGTTCATTCCCTTCTCCTTTCACTTACGTTTAGTTGTGCATCTTTGACCTCATATTTTAGGACACCCTCACACTGATAGGCTTCACAATACGGCATCTAATAAAAGGATGTCCACTAAAGTGACCCTTCGTGGGGCCCATAGGACATTACAGTGCCGGTCGTACTGTCGTACAAAAAAGCTGCTACATTTGCACTGTACCATTGTGGTGAAATCAGGAAAGATATGTATTTTATGTGTCTTGATCCCACGGACCGTCAATTCTATTTGTAAATATATTATCTCTGGTGCAGAAATTTAGCAGATGTGCCACTATAGGCCTTTGGGGACCCCCTGACGTAGAACCAGGTGTGCCTTTTCTATTGAGAAGAATTTAGAAGCGCTACCTGTGATAACAGAGTTCATCAGCCAACCTTCACGAAATACGTCTGCGTTTGGTGCCTCTGATTTCTCAGCGAGCACAGAAATTCTATTGTTTTTGTATATTGAATTCCCTTCGGCATCTTCATGCCTGTCCAAAAGCTTCTGGGCATTATCCTTCAATTCTTTTATTTGTTGTTGCATCTCCAAAAAAGATGGCCTCATCACTGCTAGAGTGGAGTTGGTTTCTGAGAGCGTCCTATGATCTGCCCATAATAGGCCAATGTCTCAGGGTACATCATTTGTCTTTTCCTTAAGTTCTACTCTAGTGGCCTAGATGGTGTGGAGGATTGCATCAAATTGTTCATCTGTTGGGCAGAGACCATTTTGTTATTCTCAAGTACACTGTTTTTGATAATGCCAACCTTCAGGATTCCCATTATGTTCCTCTCTTTACAGTCTCCACCTTTCGTTGTTTTATTTCTCCACATGTCTGTGGATTGAACAGGTCTCATTCTGGAAATCCCAGAGTATTATTCCAATGATATGTCGGTGTGCATACTTTTATTCTGAAGTATTTCCAATATTCAGAAAAGAGCAAAACAGTATCTACTTTTATGGATGGGTGCAGAGTATCCTGTATCTGTAGAGGGATATATTACAAGGAGGAGCGTTATAATATATTAATGATTCCCCACTTCTAGCATCCTTTGAAGGCTGTCCCATAATTCATTGTGGGTGGGAGTAATTTTCTACTTAACAGTGATGCACGTGAAGCAGTGTCTAACTCCTAAGTATGGTGTTGTTTCGATACTCAAATGGTGTGGAAAGAGGCCAGCACAGGCAGGGGTCCTCCAGTTTAAGGTTTCATCAAGATATGGCTATCCATCTCCGGCTATATGCTATACCCTTCTGGGCCTTCATCAAAGATTTAGACAGAATGGACAGTGTGGGTCACATACATCTTTATATCTATGTCATTAAGGGGAGGAAACTGGCGTACCTCATTGTACAACACATAAATTCTACAGGATTCATACCTACGGCTGGGGCGCTTCATAGCAGCAATGTGGAGTGAGGCACTTTGCTGCATGGGCTACATTCATACCCAGCCACAGGGTGCACTGCTCAAAACCAAAGGCTGCCTGCTTGGAGTCTTGTGATGGCAGTGGCGACTCGTTTCTGTACTCGGCTGGGCCGACCACTGTGAGATTTCTCTGTTGACCTCCACATAGGCACTTTGAAGCTTAGCCATGCGTCCCATCCAGCCTACATCAAAACTACCACTTTAATCATGAGTCCCTCGGAACAGTTCAAGCGACAGATGCCTTACTTCCCAGAATCCACCATCTTCATATTTTAAATGCCAGTCAGAGGAGGCACCATCTCCAGAGACATAGCTTCAGGGGGGTGGTTGGAGTGTGACAACCGCAAATAGATACATACATTACTTGATAGTTGGGTCAGGGGTTGTGTTGGTTTTTCTTGTCATCTTGATTTTAAAAAGAGGTGTAACATTTTTCATTTTTGGATTAGGAACATAAGTATATTTAGGCCCAGATCTACAAAGATTTTGCATCTGGATTGTGTTACTTTTTGATGGAGCCTGACTCAAAATCCTTTTTGGTATTGACAAAAACACACAAAATTTGATTTCTGTGACTTTGCAAGAGAAAACAATCCAATGCAGTGCATTGTGCTGCCTTGCATTATTTTGTATCAGGTAGGCATTGCATCAGTGGTGCATGGTTGTTCCTGTACATCCACCCATGGATTTCTCTGCAAACCAATATTTACAAAGAGTTGCAGACATAGGTTTGCAGCAAAATGTTGTGCCTGCCTGAGGCTAGCATAACAAGTGGAAATATCTTTATTTCTCCTAGCTATTTCTTTATTACATGGGTGCTGCATTCTGCACATATGCAAAGAGGAAAATGCCTCCAAGGTTACTTTTCATACAGGAAGGTAGCTTTCAGCCATCTGCGCCCTTATTCGACTCGTCCATGACCACCATAGCTGGTTAATTGATATGTACTCATAGCTCTCTCTTTCACCCTCTCTTTTTTTTAATTAATTTCTTTATTGAACTTTATCATCTGGTAACAAACGAAATTCAGGAACATAAAAGAAAAACAATGTGCATCATCAGAGGTTGTGATATGTACTGTTTCTAGCGTTTTTATCAGTAATCCATTTTTATATGCAGTTAGAGGTTATGCCTAGCCAAGCACAGTGCAGGTCCAGGATAGGGATATCATCTTCCAGAGTGTCATCATTTGTGGGATTCATGTTAACTCATAGTGTATTAAGAGAGTATTGTATGACAAATCTCAACATCCCATACATGTGTGGAGATGTGTTAAAGGTCTCTTTAGAGATACCCAGTTTTAAGTGCCTGCCTCCTGCATGTCTTCTACATCTTGTTCCCTATGTAACAGGTACCTATGTAGTGGACCCCATATATCTCTACGTTAAGATCATGGAGGGTAATAGTTTGGCTTATGTGGTCAGCTGTTCCTCACAATAAATGAAATCTGACAGACATTCCTTGAATTTGGGTGCTCTACCATGACCCCATCTGCAAGCAATTCTGCGTTTTGCTAGGAGGAGGCCCAGTGCCACATATTATTTGTAACTTGTGTCAGCACCTCCAGTGTGTCCAAACAGGGCCATAAGTCGGGTGAGCGTAATTTTTTGGATCATTATGTTGGTAAGTGCAGTTGATATTTCTCCCCAGTACGCTTACATTTGACTCTAGGACCAGGCCAGATGGAGAAAATAAATCAATCATTCAAACTGCATTTGTGAAGTACAACACTGACACCAGCAAGGAATAACTGGGTGCTGTGTTTCCGTCAAAGAGTCAGGTCTTGAGTCTGTTACAGAAGTCTGCCAGCGAGTGGGCTGTACAGAGCTGAAGGGGAAGCTTGTTCCAGGACTTGACAGTGATGTATGAGAAGGAGCGGCCACCACTACGGCTAAGACAGATGCAGGGGAGTGTGCGAGAGCAAGCAAAGAGGAGTGCAGGTGTCTAGAGGGCTCGTGGAAGTTGAGTCGTTGGTTGATGTAGGCAGGTCCTAGGTTGTGGAGGGCTTTGTAGGCATGTATAAGTACCTTGAACTGCCATCCCATCTTGTTCGGGAGCCAGTGGAGGTCTCTCATGTGGAGGTGGGTTCTTTTGGGGAGGTCCAGGATCAGTCTGGCAGCAGCGTTCTGTATGGTCTGGAGTCTTTTGAGGAGCTGGATGGAGATTCTGGCTTAAAGGGTGCTGAAATAGATGAGGCAGCTGGTGATGAGGGCCTGATTGGCAGTCTTTCTGCTGTTGGTTGGGATCCATCTGAAGATTCTGCAGAGCATGCAAAGTGTGTGGAAGCAGGAGGAGGCAACTGTGTCTACTTGTCATTTCAAGTTCAGTTGGCTGTCGAGGATGATGCTGAGGTTGCGTGCGTGGTCGCATGTGTGGGTGTATGTCCGAGTTCTACAGGCCACCAGCTGTGGTCCCATGTGGAGGTGTTCTTTCCAAAGATCAGTACTTCAGTTTTGTCGGAATTGAGTTGGAGGTAGTTGTTGCTCATCCATTTGGCAACATTGATCATGGCATTCCGAAACTTGGATATGGCGTTGAAGTGGTCCTCAGGGAGTGAGAGGATCAGTTGAGTGTCGTCTGCATAAGAGATTATGGTGAGTCCGTGGGATCTGATGACATCTACAAGGGGGTCATCTAGATGTTGAACAGGATGAGGCTGAGAGATGATCCTTGTGGTACGTCACATCTGAAGTCAGATGCTCTGTGTGCGTCCTATAAGGCAGGATTTCATCCACTTAAGGGCATCTTGCTGTATGCCTATGTTTATAGAGTCTATTGATGAGGGTGTTGTAGGATATGGTGTCTAATGCCACGGAGAGGTCAAGGAGGATCAGGTCTGCAGTTTCTTCCTGGTTCAGGAGTGTTCTGCTGTCGTCTGTGGCCACGATCAGTGCGGTCCCAGTACTGGGGTTTGTATGGAATCCTGATAGTGAGGCCTCCAGTAGGTTTTTTTCCCAGGAATTCAGTGTGCTGCTAGTTGATGACTTTCTCTAGTACTTTGGCTGGGTAGAGGAGCAGGGAGATCAGACAATAGTTTTTGGGATCGCTGGGGTCGGCGGAGGTTTTATTTAGAAAGGGTCTGACAGCAGCGTGTTTCCATCTGTACAGCAGGTTGCTGTGGAGATGGAGATGTTGATGATGCTGGTGAATTGCGTGCTAATTTGGTTTGTTGTGAGGTTGTAAAGGTGGTGGGGGCAGCAGTCGGTGGGTTTCCTGCAGTGGGTGGAAGACATGATGGCTGAGGAGGCCAGGGCAGTGAGCGGAGACCAGGTGGGAATGGTTTGCCTGATTTTCACTGGTTGGTTCATGGCGTTGGGGTTAAGGATGGCAGGTTGGAGGTTGAAATTGTTGTAGATGTTGGTGATCTTGCTGAGGAAGTAGTCTGAGAGGCTGTTACAGAGTTCTTGGGAGGGGTGGATGGCGTTTTCTTTGCTAGTGGGTTTGGATAATTCTTTGACTATTTTGAAGAGCTCCTTTATGTGGTTGGCCGTAGAGTCGTGGCGGGTGATGATGGCTGCTTTCTTGGCTTCTTTGATGTGCCGCTGATAGTTGCTGAGGGCTGTTTTGTGAGCTTCTCTGTCTTGATGGCACACCATTGTTTTTCCAGTTGGTGACAGTTGCATTTGGTGGTCCTGAGTTCTGGGGTGTACCAGCTGGCATGGTTGGAGGTCTTGTTGTATTTTGTAGGTTTCAGTGGGGTGACTTTTTTTGGTGCTGTGGGTGATCCGGGCGGTGAAGTTCTGATGGCCTGGTCAAGGTCTGTTGAGGCCTTGGGTTGGGAGGTGGTGAGGGGCTGTGGCCCCTTTGTTTTCGTGAATTTGTGCCAACTGTGGTGGGAGGAGATCTGACGCCTGGTAATGATGTGCTGGGTGTCAGAAATGGTGAAGTGTATGATGGTGCATAGTTAGTGCAGGTGAGATCTTTGGTGTGGCTGAATTTGATTCTGTCGCTGGAGATGAAAAAGAGGTTGAGTGTGTGTTCTGCTTTGTGCATGGGCTTGGTGACCTGTTGGGTGAGACTGATGTTGTTCAGGTTCTCCGGGAGGGCGGTGGAGTTGGTGTCATTGGCGTTGTGGATGTGGAAGTTGAGGTTGCCAAGTAGGACATAGTTTGAGAGTCAATGGTTAGGGGGATGATGAGGTTGGGAATGGTGTCGCAGAATGTTGCTTAGGGTCCTGAGGGGGTCTGTAGACAAGGGTGCCTCTTATCATGGTCTTCATGTAAGTCTGATTTAGGAAATTGAGGTGTTCCATGAGAGGAGTCGGGTCGTCAGTGGGTATGGTGCAAATGATGGTTTCCTTGAAGATGATGGTGATGCCTCTGCCTTGTTTGCTGGTGTGTTCTCGATGTATCATCTTGTAGACTTTGCAAGTGACAGTGTTGATATCGGAGTTTGAGAAGGGGTTAAGCCATGTTACGGTGATGAAGGCAACATCAGTGGAGAAGGTGGTGATGGTGTCCCAGATTTCTGTGGTGTGTTTGAAGAGTGAACAGGGGTTGAGCAGGATGCAATGGAGCAGTTGCAGGGTGTTCTTGATCTTGTGGGCAGAAGTGGTGCAGAATCTTTTGTAGGTTATGTTACAGGAGAAGTAGCAGTGTTGACAGGTGAAGGGTTCTTTGGTGGATCGTGGGGAGGAGGGGACGCAGCTGTTGTTTTGGCATCCTGGGTCCAGAAATTCCTAGACAGTTTATTGTGAGTTGGCGGGAGGACCAGGAGTCATGGCATTGGGTGAAGTCCTACTGGTGGTGCGTTGGCAGTGCACTCCCTGCATGAGTCTTCTGTGTGCCCGTGCGGCACTCCCCATTAGTGGTCCTGGTAGGTGATCCAGTTGGACCTGAGCATCTGGAAAGGACCTGGAGTGGGCAATGTAGGGACTGGGACAGCAGGCAGTGCAGGGGCAGGGATAGCAGGCAGCACAACACCTGGGGACAATAGAACAATTGGAGTATGTATGTGCCAGATGTAAGACTTCGTGTAGCCATGATCCCAACCCTCTGACGATAAGCCAGTAGTCTAGTCGTGACCAGCTGTTGTGCACCCCTGAATAGAAGGTGCCCTCTTTGTCGGTTTGGTGCAGCGTTCTCTATGCACCTGGTAACTCATGGTTTACCATACTGTCCCATGTGTGGTGTGCAGCAGTACAGTGGTGGGTGCAGGGGAGTGCAATCGATCAGCAAATGCGTTCACTACAACACTAATGTCTCTCCCCAGAGAATGTGGGATGGTCCTATGTCTGCAATTTCTCACCACAATCGATTAAAGAACATGGGATCACCTGTATTAGGTCCATAGCAGTTTACTAAGATGACAGCAGTCAAGGCCAATCTGCCTCACATCAGCGAATATCGACCCTGAGTGTTGTTTCAATGTTCCCTGCGGGACATATAGCACCCTTTGGCGTATGAAGATAACGGTGCCCCTGGCATAGGAGGAGTATGTGGAGAATTGCCTCTGGGAGGTCCAGCGAGCAGCAAAAGTAGAACTGTAGAACTGGTGGAATCTATTAAGTGTGCTTCTTGTAGAAGGGCAACATTGCTTCTGTGTCTGTCTAAGTATGCTAGTATGTGCCTGAGCTTTTGTGGGGTGCCTAGCACTCTAAAATTTCATGTTACTCAGTTGTAAGTTATATGGGAGGTCTTTGTTTGGGCAGGGGTTCTGGCAGGCATCACAATTTGGGTGTTTGAGCTTGAATTTGCTGTGTCGCATGGTACGGCTGAGAAGTTTGGGTAGACAAAAGTGTAGCACTAAAAAAAGTAATACAATGTGCACAATATAACTAAATAAATAATCCCATTGTGGACCACCCTCCCCACTTACTCTGGTGGCCCATTCCTTCCCGGGATTGATAACCCACAAAATCAATCTAAAAAATGTTTAGAAACTTAAATTCAATCATTGTAATTAACTGGTTTGAAATAAATAGTATAGATAAGGAAACAAGAAGTCTGAGAAAGAGAAAGAGAATGAGAGCTTCACCTTGATAGGCTAAGTAAGGGGTAGGGCATGACAGATAAGGTGTATATCTGCTGGTTGAAGTAGGGGTATCCTGTGGGGAACTCCAGCGAGCCAGCCAGTGTTCTTCCTTGCTTGTATGAGTGTGTCTGGGTGGATTTTGGGGCATCTCAGTTGGCTCATCACGGCTGTTTAGGAGTGCTACAGGTGACAAGTCAGATTGGGTGAGCATCTAAACAGGTGCGGAAGCAGCTCCACCTGTGATGACGGTGAGTGGCAAGTGCATTAGTAAAATTGCACAGGTGTCCATGCTCTGTTTTGACAGTGCCCTCCAGGAGAATTCGTCATTGGGATAGTAGTTTCAAGAATGTTCTGTATTCAACACAGTTCTGACAATGGTGACGAGGATCTGGAGGAGTCCGGAGCAGGTTTCCTTGGGGAGCTGAGTATGGAATGTCGATTTATTAAGTCCACAGCCTGTTGCGGGGTCAGGAAGAAGAGGTCCTTCCCCTGAAAATAAATGTGAAGTTGAGCTGGGTAGAGCATTGCATAGACCTTCTGCTTGATAGATGTGAATTTTCTCCACGCCAGAAGTGCACAATGAGCTTGTTCAACACTGAGCATTTTAGAGAAGGAGTCTATATCAAATATGGTTGTAAGGAGCAGTTCAACAAAGCCCTCCATTTTACAATTATTGGTGGATTTTGGGATCTCCAATATCTGCATATTGTTTCAGCGAGATCTTGTTTCTAAATCTTAATTTTTTGAAGAAATGAGTTTTTCATGTTGAGTAGTTGTTCACTACGATTTCATACTGTATCTTCCACTGTGGGTAGTCTTTGTTCCACTTCTGTAAGTCAACTATCTTGTTTCTCCAATTTATGGAGTCCATTCTAGTATACATTGGGTCCATTTTACTTTCTATTGACATTAAGCTTTGTTACATGGCCAGGAGGAGAGTCTTCAAGTCTACCATGTCAGTACAGACTTCTGCAGTCGAGTCTCCTTCTTTGGGTTGGTCAGCACATTCATTTGGGACTCAACTGAAGTCCGAGCGTTGAACTGTAGTTTAGCCTGTCTCCCATCTGTTTTGCCCATGATGACACTTTATGATGATTCATCTCTTAGGCAGTCAGCAATATGCCACTCAGCGGTAGTGGGATGCAGTTTGAGTAAGTTATGTGTGGTTAGATGTTGTTCACGGGTCACTCCCTGAGGTCTGAGCTGCATTGCGCAGAGAGCACCAAGTTGTGGCATGAGTTTATGGTGGGGGATGTGGACCACGGCCAGAATTCACAGGGATCTTGATGGAGTCTGAGTTCACCTTGTCCTCAGTGGTGGATGTTTTTATTTTCCAAGGTGTCGCATTGGCCCAATGCAGTCTCTCCCCTGCAACCCTGCGGTGGGCACAGGCAGACTCAGGCCACTGCAGCGATGTCAAGACCTCTGGGTATACCAAGTGTGAATCTCTACTAATGGAGGGTTATTATGCAAATCTTAGTTCGTTTTTGAGTGTGTACTTAGGATACTGTTGGGTGGACAGAAACAGCATGCCCTGCCAAGCCAGAGGGCTGCAGGCCCCAATTTCACATGTGGGAGGCTGTAATGAATTGGTGTTTAATGCAGATGGACTGTTATTAATGTCCTTTGTACTTGATCCAGGCCTTCACCAGCATATCCTATATGCGACAAGGATCTGTTCACCTCCTGTTAGATGGCAAAGAAATAGGGCCGTGTTCATTGTTATGTAGTCTCCAAGCAGTTAGCTGTATTCGAATTTAGGCCCACGTGGGAGGGACAGTGCATGCAAGTGGTCCACAGGTTAAGCCATTGTTTCTCCTGTTCTTTGCCAGTTCAGGGCCCGGTGATAGCTCCCCGGTGCCAGGAGCTACCCAAGTCAACCATCAGTGGGCCGGCGGGCCTAGCAGAACCCAGGCTCCGCCAGGTGGATCCGCCAGGCTCCGTGCCAAACAGACATCGCACGGACCGCGAGACCCGCCTGGCCTCAACCAGGCCCTAGTCTCAGAGGGTCAGTTCTCCGCCTCGTCTACCCCTACCCACACAGAGAGATTACCAGTGTCCAGCAATAGTCTTTCTGCACCTCCACGGGGCCGCTGCCCCTGCCCCACCCAGTTGCAAAGGTCCACGAAGCCACAGCCGCACTCAGTTATTCCGCAAATTGCAGTGCTTTCATCACCTTGGTCTCCCTGGGGGATGATCAGTCCCACACTAGAATGCGGTTGTGCCCAAGTGTCTCAGATCCACTTTCCTCCTTATCATTCCCCGCAGTTCAGCAGTTTTGCTTAGCTTGCTGATTGCTCAGGTGTCCCAGGTTTGCGTGTGACGGCTGGAATGAAGTGAAGGCGTTTCTGTGGTTATTCTGCGCCGATTGCCTTCAAGTTTGTATGTTGTAAAATGTCTGTGCCACGGACTGAGCAGATATAGGGTATGATGAGTCAATATGTGGCAGGATAATACAGGATTTCGCCCCGGACTGCAAGAGCGTCACAGTGCGCCCATCTTGTGCGCCGACTCACTAATGCCCCTCCCTTCACCCTCGCTTCAAAGTCATCACCCCCAAATGTCACCGTCACAGGAAGTAGAATGACAAAGTTATCTAAACTACTGTGTATTAAAATAAGAATGTATCCACAGTTACATATTCTTATAGTACTTAATAGTGAATCCAGTAAAATGACATTACGAAGAATTTCAAAATCGAGTGCAAGGAGACCCTTAAAGACCTCAAGGCATGAGGCGGTGACAGTGTGTTACGACCGCGCATTGTGTCCACCTTTCTATTTCACCAGAGGCGTGTCTCAGTGTAAAATTCGTGCCTAAAAGACACGCTTCAAAAGCAATTGTAACTATCATTGGGGGTTTTAAAAGATGTGCTGAGTTTGATTGCTCGCTAATTAGCTGCATAAATGCTGAAGCGGTTTCACATCTGTTTGGCAGACAGGCATAGACCGAAATTGAGCATGAACAGATTGAAAGAGCAGCACCTATGCAGGGGCTCGTGTCAGCTCCGGCGGGGCTTCACACAAATCACATCTGCCTCGAAGTAGCACACAAATAAGACCGTCGACTTTCTGAATCTGCATCGTTGACTTATTTGACAAAATATATTTTTTCTTCCCTAGCTTCTGTATTCCTTGAAAAGCACTGCATTTTTTACCCTTTCATACTGAGATTTCAAACATATTGGGCCAGATGTATCAAAGTGTTTTGCGATCGCAAACGGCCCTTTGCAAAAACTGCATTTTGGTATGTAACAAATCCAATTTGCGATTCTGTAACTTAATACTGAATCGCAAATTGGATTTGCGACTACAAATCTATTTGGTATTAGGAAGGGGCGTGTCAAGGGCGTCCCTTCCTAATACTGAATCTCAGAGGTATGTATGATTGTTTTGTGACCTTGAATGCGGGCGCACAATAATTGCAGTTACCACCAATTAAAACATTTTGGTAACCCATTCACAAAGGAGAAGGGGTTGCCAAGGGACCCCTTACCCTTTGTGAATGCATGCGAAAACATTTTTTAAGAGCAGGCAGTGGTCCTACTTTTCATTTTCCTTTTTTAAACGCATCCAGTTTTCCCCTAAGGAAAACAGGCTGCATTTAAAAAAAAAAAAAAAAAAAAAATGGTTGCTTTATTTAAAAGAAATCACAGACATGGTGGTCTGCTGAGCCCAGCAGGCCACCATTCCTGTGATTCTAGCCATTCGCAAAGGGTCACAAATTGCGACCTACCTCATGAATATTAATGAGGTAGGTCCATTTGCGAGCCCTTGCGAATTGCAATATGAAACTCAAGGAAATTCATACATTCCAATAGCAATTACTTAATTGCGATTCACAAAAAAATGCAATTAGGTAATCGCTATTGGAAATAATGATACATTTGGCCCATTGTGAATTATCAGAGACTGCAAACGGGTTATATTAGCAACATATTTGCGTCAGTGCAAAATAATGCTGACCTACCTCCTGAATTCTTTGGCACTTCAGAGTGATAGAAAGGACACAAAATGTATGCCACGCTACCTATTCCCATGGACGTTGTGTGCAGCACATTCATATGGACTAGAACATGCAGATTGCCTGACTACATGCTGATGGGATCAAGAAGTGCAGTAGCAGGGTGACACATTGCGTCTGTGTGTCTGAATGGCATGTAAATAACTTACACTTTAAGTAGTGTGACAAATGGGTGCGAAGGGGCAGCTTCTTCCCAATGGCGAAGGAGCTTCACCCTCCCTGGCTAAGCCAGGAGCTGAAAGATAAAGATGCCATTTTTTTCAATGGACCTCAATGGGCTTTGCAGGATTAACGTCAACATTTATGACTCTAATCCTGCAAAGCTCCGAACTATCTTAAAAATGTTTGTCGCTGGTTCCCTAATTACCACCATGGTGCACCGTATCTTAGATATGGCGCACACCTGGTGGCGTTAAGGGGTGCAGCACCACTTTTCTTAAATCAGGGGCTAAGCACTCGCTCAGCAAGCATCAGGAAGGTGAGGGGCAAGGGCAAAGAGGTCTGTACCTCTCCAAGTCCGAATGATGACTGCTCAAAGTCCAAAAGATTCTGCCTAAAATCAGTTTGGAGAATGGTAAATTAAAACACAAAGTAAGATACGATTTGATGATGTCTTTCCCTGCAGTCTGGGCCTCTGCCCAGGTGCTCAAAGCCTTCTGTAGTTCCACCCTCCTAATGAAACCCCGTGAAGATACTTGAAAGTCCTTGCAGAAATCCTTTAGCTGTTGCACAGTGTAAGATTCCAACCTGGTCAGCCCAAAGTTAATTATTGCAGGTGCAGGTGTGACTTCTCCAGAGTGAGACATAATTTAGCAAAAAAAACAATCGAAAAAGGCCAACTAGGGAGAATTGAAAGAAATCAAAAGGAAACAAATGCCAATTGGTAAAGGTCAGGAAAAATAGGAGGAATAGGTCTAAGTAGAGAGTATAGAGTTGTAGTGTACACTGAATCACTCTATGGCATTAAACAAACACAAGTCCTATCCTCATCGCTGATCACCAATGTTAGAAATTGGCTCTCTAGTTGGCAGCAGTATGCACCTTGTCCAAGTATAGACCACAATCCTAGTCAGTTTAAGTAAACATACACAACCTAAATTTACCTGTAATCCCCCTCTGTTAGCTTGGCGCAGAGCCGGCAGGTTTGTGCAACCCACACACAATAATAACAGGAGATACACCACAAAAAAGACTCCACACAGGTGTAAAAAAGTAAAGCTCGTTCATCCGGCTAAATCAAGATCAGAATGCAGATCCAATTAATCAAATGTTAAATATTCACTTTGCAGGATTAAGTAAAACAAGGTTGACAACCGATGATGGGATAGAAGAAGTGGTGGCGGGGACTCCTCTGCACAAATGAGTGTTGATGCCACAGACTGCGGTAATGTCTGGTATGTGCTCCTCTCAGGGAGCAGCTGAGCAATTCCTGGGTGCCGTCACCAGGAAAGCAGGTGGGGACCACGGGGAACAGTGAGCGGCAATGTCCAGCAAGGCCACTCAGGATGTTTGAAGGGAGCGGGTGTCTAAAGTTAGCAGAGCTGCTCCAGATGATTGAAGAAAGCAAGGAGCAAAGTCTGCAAAGCCGCTTGGGGTGATTGAAGCAAGCAAGCAGCAAACTTTGGTGGATGAGTCTTGGGCTTCCGGGCAGAAATCAGCAGGGAGCAGGGCAAGGTAGGGCAACAGTTCCTGGGAGCAGTCAGTCCTGGCAGAGTGGCAATGCTGACACACAGCAGTCTTTACTCCAGCAGCATTTCTTTGAGTCCAGAAGTGTACTGATTTGAGTGAGTCATGGACACAGTACTTATAAAAGACAGTGCCTTCGATGTGGGGGATGACTACAAAGAATGCTTGTGAAGTGCACAGGTCCCCCTTTCTGGTCAGCCTATGCTCCAGACTATCGGTGGGAGGTAATCAGCCCCTTTGTGTGGACTCTGGTCACTACCCTTTGAGGTGTAAGTGTGAACCCTTCCCACCCTCCACCACACGAATTCCCATCAGTATGCAGATGAATGCAAATGCCGTTGAGTATCCTGTGTTGTGGGTGCCTGGAGGGTATGCACAAGTGTAGCTGTCACCTAGCCCAGGTCAGACGTGTATTGGAGATAGGCTGTGGGCACAAAGGGCAGTGAGTGCAGAGGAATGCCCACTTTCTAAAAGTGGCATTTCTAAAATAGTAATAATAAATCTGGCTTTGCCAGTAAAGAGGATTTATTATTATCACTCCAATGGTACTAAACATGATGCAGGTACTCCTCTAAGATCAGGAATTACAGCTTAAAGGTATTATAAAGAATTCCCAATGCTGGTCTATGAGAGGGGCAGGCCTCACAATAATGAAAAAAGACTTTAGGCGTTTTTCATTACTAGGACATGAAAAACTTACAAGTACATGTCCTGCCTTTTGGTTGCATAGCACCCTGCCCTATTGGCTATCTAGGGCATACCTTAGGAGTGACCTATATGTAAGAAAAGGGGAGTTCTGGGCTTGGCAAGATGTTTTAGATGCCAAGTGAAGGTGGCAGTGAGACTGCACCCACAGGGTCTGCAGTGGTAGGCCTGAGCCATGTATACAGAGCTACTTAAGTGGATGGCACAATCAGTGCTGCAGGCCCACTAGTAGCATTTTATTTACAGGCCCTGGGTATATGGTATACCATTTCACAAGGGACTTACAGGTCAATTAAATATGCCAATTGTGGTTACACCAATGTTACCAGGTTTTAGGTGAGAAGCATATGCAAATTGGCGTTCTTTTGGCAGCAGCATCATGGCAAGATTTTCACTCTGCAGTTTCTCATGTATTCTCGTGCATGGCCCATATGTTTGATTCAAATGCTTGAATTAGTAAAATTACTTATCCTGAAAGTAAACCTTTTATTACAGTTGCTTTTTTCCATTGGTACTAGAACAATTTTAGGAGTGAAGGTGAAATCAATGTTACATTACTGAAATCAAAGCACTTGTAAAAAATCTGTGTTACACGAAGAAAACGTGTAGCAAATGTATTCAGCAGGAGAGAGCTAAGAGTGTAGCAAGTAACTGGTGGTGCATTTTAGAACACATTGCTGCAAATATATTGCTAATGCATGGTATGGTAGTACACTGTTATGTACAGAAAACACAGATTCCATTGAAATGGACAGTATATTTGAACATACATACAGTTTTACTGATAAAACCATACAGCACACAAACAATAATGTAGGGGAAATCAGGTTTCAATCAGTGTTGCACTAAGGATTTTATAGGGCCCTGTGCATAACATACTTTAGGGCCCCCAGTTCGGAATTTTTTTTGAATATTATCACCTATTTTTTGCATACCACCCAATGCCCATAAATATTTGAGTAGATGTTTCAGAAAAAGGATTACACAAACAGAGCTGAAGTATATCCTTTTCATGGCCACAAAGATCCTCAGGATGACAGTGGAGCGGTAAAGAGGCTGGGATAGAGAAACAGACAGGTGAGGTAGCAAAGGAGACAGAAATATCACCTTCACTGGGGATGCCTTTAAAGATGGGGGCCATAGACATTTCCCCACTTTGCCCATGACTTACAATGTCTCTGGTTTCAATTAATATTTCATTTGAGCATCATCAGCAGTATGGATTTGTTAAAATCTTTGTTTCTTCACACTCCAGAATTACAAAAAAGTCTTCATTCGGGCTTCTTTTGTAGTTCCTAACCAGTGGTATATTCTGATATATATTTGTACACTTCATTTACAGGTATTTAACTATTAACATTGTTATGTTAGGAATACATTACAGCCTACAGTATATCATTTCATAATCACTGTGCCCAGCAATATTGTTCCATAGTTCACTTTACAAAATCCTTTAACTGTACAATCAGAGAAAGAAATGTAAATACCAACCCCCTGTTTAAAATAAGCAATAATTTGTCATACGATATAGCCTGACATTTGACATCTGTCATTGAACACACAGAAAATGTGACAAGATAAAACACAATTTCAAGGATCTTTTTGCTCCTTCATTTTCTGAACTCTAGCATGGTTATTTTTTGGGGTGCTGCACAATCTCTTATTCCCCCATGTCTTTCTTGTCTGAAAACTCAAATGAAACTGCTATTTCACATGGACAGTTGAACAGTGAGGAGGTATCTCTGGGTGGGAAACTTCCTGGTAGATATTGACAGGCCTGCAGCCTATCACCATACAGCTTTCTCGTGTTACATGCTGAGCCAGGTTACAGATTTGCATAAGTGACATCTGCATAATTCTAAAAGATACTACTACATCCTAGTCTTCACATGTGGGATTTATTCCTCTGCTCATTAAATGTACTCCTCAAGAAATCATGATCCTACTGGTCTTACAGTTGCTGAACTTTAAGTAAATGACGTTATGCTTAAAGGGTCCCAATAGCTTGAGTTTGTATGTAACAAACAATTGTGAATTGGTTTAATTAACTCTTCTCAAGATTTTTTTCCGGTCCACTTGATTTTCTCAATGGTTTCAGATTAATATCAACTCAAACGTATTTTAAACCTCATTCTCTGTCTACTCCTTTATCAATGCTAAAGCTTGAATTTCCTTGTTAATTATTTCCATGTCTCCTTGATCTGTAATAATAGTTTAGTTTAATTAGCGCTTCCTATTCTTCCTACAGGGTGTTCATTACTGGAACGATAATAATCATTGACATCCGCTGCTTCAACAAACCATTCAGTGATCTGACCTTTAATAAGAGAGGCAAACACACTAGCCACCTGTCAGAGCCCATTTCAAAGGGCCATCTGGCAAGCAGGAGCTACTGGGTTAAACCATGGGGTTAAGGCATTTTACATTGGAGGTCTCAGGCCCGACTTACTATGGGTCCTGAGAAAGTGAGTCAAGTAACCCTTCTGCACTTGACTTTCAGTAGGCCAAGCAGTCCAAGGCTTCTCAGGGGGAAGGTAGGTGCAGGTGGTGAATACAGGCTCACAACTCAAAATACATTCAATAGCAACAATAAATGATTGTCCAGTCACTTCCTTTCTTTTATGAAAAAAGTACAAACATGAAGTAAAATATGGCATGCACAGACAATAGACACAATCCCCTGAGGTGGGCTCTGGAGGCAGGTCCTTGAGTCACATTTTCCTCTCTCTAATAGTAATGGCTTTTTCTCATTCATATAGGTTTCTAGGTATTATTCTTCATCAGCCAGGCTAGCTTGAATCCAGTGGCACAGTGAGCACGGGACCCATGTCTGTGCATACCCTTCCCACTTAGGGAAACATTAGCAACACAAAGGGATAATGGACGGAGTGCTAAAACTTTTCAAAAACTCACCCACTGTCACAAATCTGGGTTTAATTCATTGTTCCTTGGCTCACCATGCCACTCCAGTTTGGACCCAGCCATTTGCAAATCAGTCTTGACCCAGCTCCCCATGGGAACAACCCAGCACGAACTGCCAGGCCAGGTCCTTCCTGGCCCGGAAACAAGCACCCTGGGACTGTGTCTAAACTGGGGTGACGTGGTGAGCAAAATAACAATGGATTAAATCCAGATCTGTGACTGGGGTGAGTGATGGAAAAGTTTCAACACTCCATCTATCATTTTATTTTGTGATGTAGTGATGTAGTATTTTGTGATGTAGTGGACATCATGGAGGGTTGCAGTGGCTACTGACGGTGAGTAGCACTTGCAGCTCTGCAGGGGCAGCAGCTGGATGTCCCCGGCCTTTCCTCCACTGAGACAGTAAGTTCCTCTGATCCTTGTCACAGTTGTGTGGGAGGGGCACTCACTCAGGTTTCAATCCTCAGTGTGGAATTAGGCATGCACAGGTCACCACAGCATCCTCTGCTGCTGATGATAGCAGAACAAAGAAGCGTTCCTTGTTCTTCACAGGGGCCACCTCTGCCATATGGGATCACCAACCTTACTTTGCACAGGGGCGACGGGCCAGTCAATATGGCAATAACTTCATCTTCAGGGCGACCCCCTAAGTCATATGGAGTCACTAATTTCACTCCACACACAGCCTACGGCTTGAGTGGCACAGCAGTAATGCAATCTTCACAGCTGCCCCTCTGGAATACGGCACCACAAATTTCACTCTGCAGATGGGCGACAGGCCTATTGGTGCAACTATGGCAAACTTCAGGGTGGCCCACTCTGGCATATGGGTTCACAGACTTACATAATTTACGGATACCATGCTATGGGGATTCACTCTCCAGGATCCACCCACTGGATCACTCTCCTTCTAAGCACACTCTTTCTCAAAGAGCACACATGTCTTGTCAAGCAGGCAGCCACTGGTGCTCCTTGGATTTCCCTAGGTGATGTCCCCTCGCCCAGCTGGGAGACTGGCATACCTTAGCCCCAATCCTGATTACAGGCAGGAGTCTTGCAGAGCTTCTCCTCCTCAACATACAGCCCAACTGGTTGCTAGATAGTTGATAATTTTGGGGCCCTGTTGTGCTCCCCTTCTTTTAGTCTGTTTCCAGACACCAACTGTGATTTAGGGTGTGCGTCTATGAAGTTTCTGTTGGGGGTCGGCTTCCTTTTGAAATGTCCTCTTCTCTGTCCTTCTCTTCCTCCAGAAAGCAGTCTCCCAGCTGAGTCAGGGGACATGACCTAGGGAAATCCAAGAAGGACCAGTGGCTGCCTGCTTGACAAGACCTGTGTGCTGGGCTTAGGGACAGCCCATTGCTTATCATTGTTTGCCTTTCTTGTCAATCTCACATGCTGGCTTCTTATTCAATGGTCATCCTTTTTTCAGTGTTTTCCCAGCCCTGTATTGTAGCTTCATTACCATCATGTATTCTTTGACGGCTCACATCAGGGAACTCTTTATTTCTTTTGCTTTGAGGACTCCTGGCAAGAGTGTGGTATATTGTTTTTTTACTGTGTATTCATATGTAATGGTTTGTTCCTTCTCTTATATAGCTCTCCCCTGATAGGTCTATGGTATGTTGTAGTTAGGTGTTCTGTATTAGAATGTATTTGTTCAAAGGAAACTATGAAGGATCAGTTGTGAGAGGTGTTATCAGTGGCTGGAGTTTCTTCTGTTGATGAACATAAAGCTCATTTGGGTCTACATAACTGCCTGCAGTCTGGATTATTTGAGAAGAACTTCACATTGTGATGAGGATGGGATGGCAGGTTATCTGTGGATCAAGGGCACCAGTGGTGTGGAGAATGGTGGAGTGAAGAAGTAGTTAAGGTTTGTAATGTAACAGGAGGTTGTATGTCGGAGGAGGAGTGTTTGCAATAGATGGACATGGATGAGAATCTTGCTCAAATTCGCTATTGGATAAGTTCAGAGAAAAATAAAAAGGAAGATTTTAAAAAAACCTGAGAATTTGCCAAAGTTTTCATGAGTTGTCAGTGGTACATGGGGTGGATTTGAGAGGAACAAGATCAGTTCCTTCCAGTAAGATACGTGAACGCTTAGTGAGCTTATCTCACGAAGATCCTCAGAGAATAAGTAAAACTAAAGAATGGTTAAGGATTATGTATTGAAGGCCAAGGATGGACATAATGATTGAAAAATGTGTAAGAGATTGTGTAGAGTGTAACATAAGTGATAAAATCATGAAAGTGAGGAATTTTCCAATGACTTGCAGAGATGTTCCCGATTAAGCTTGGGAAGAGCTAGGTTTAGACATTGTTGGTCCTATTAGTACATAGGGAGTTAACAAATATGTGATAGTGGCCATGGACATGCCATCTAGATGTTTAGAGGTTGTTGTGACTTCTGAGATCAACACTTCAGCTGTTTTGAGGTTTCTTTCTAATGTATTTCGCAGGAAAGGAAATCCAACAAGAAAGAGCAATTAACTTCCAGGGAAATGGAGCGATTCTTGAGTGACTGAGAAATAAAGCACAAAGAATTCTATCTTTACCATCCCAAGAGCAATGTAATGGTTGAAAGGTCTAATGGGACCCTAAAGGAGACCATTCAAATTTCCAATTCTAATGGTCATAATTGGGTACAGGCTGTAAAGAAAAGAGTGGAAGACTATAGGTTTACTCCTCATTCTGTCATGGGGTGAGCCCACTCTTTTTGTTTATGTTTAAAACTCAATCCCAAAATAAGTATAAAGTAAATAATGAAAGTGAATGTATTGAAGGTGGAATGACACTGAAGGAAAGAGAGAGGCATGTGTTGATCCAATTTATTTTTTATTATGAACAGAAAGCTGTCGTAAATAAAGATCTCAAGGTGGGGGGCTGGGTCAAGTATACATTGCCAGGAAAAGGGCATGCTGTTTCACATTTCAGTATTCCTTATAGGTAACCAAAGATTTCCGCAGTGCAGTCAGAATGAATGATGATCGTATTTGGAAATAAAAGATATGCTTGTGCTTTACCTTCTGTATTTTGAAATAATTTTTCATTTATCTTTTTTTGCCTAAATGCTTTGCCTACAAACATTAGCAAAGCCAATAGCTTGGCCCTCCTGTTTTAAGAGCGAGACATATTGGCTTTGCTAATGTTTGGTTTTGTTTCCCATACAAAAGAACTATAACATAGAGTAAAATAAAAAGTTAATGGAAAGGCATTAGTGAATGCATGTAACAACTGAGAATCCCCAGACATCGTTTTTAGATTTTGTCATTGGAGATGGGAGCTAATTAATAAAAGTCAGTCCATAGTGTCATTAACCGTGGGGTCTGCACCTAACCCCTCATGAAAACAGAGATACCTATTCATTTATTTAAACACAGTTTAAACATAATTCAAAATAAATTGTACTCGCCTAAAAAGAAAGTGATTTCGTGAATATGTTGAAACAAGTGGGCTGACAAAATTCGATCAGTTAGTCGAACGCGTGCTGCACAAATGTGTTTTTAACCTATTGATCTGCTGTCCAAGCCCTGGTAGCGGAAACTCAGCATTTTATCCTTCTGAAAGCATCACAAGTGACATAACATTGACTTTGGTGAAAGCGTCGCCTGTTACTTGAGCCATCCGAGAAGCGACAGTTCATTTGGTGGCGCACACAACGCTAAAAGTATTACTATATGTTGATTAGGAGCAGGGGATATATGTGCCATTTTCAACTCTGACTTCAGTAGACCACTACTATTAAACGGCTGCATTTAAAAACATTTGTTCAGCTTCTGTTGAAAGACTTTCAGTGACTCTAGCAATAGAATATGATCTGACTGTAACCCTTCTGTGAAATCGAATGACCCACTTTCAGGTCACAATAGAGGTACAAGCTGAAGGGTTCATTTTGTACAGCAATGACAGGGGAGCCGTAGACATTTCACTTGTACTGATAGGGTCAAATGGCTTTCTCTGCTGTTCTTGTCTCATAGCAGAGCTGACAGGTAGGTGAGCCAGCATTGCACAACTCGGCTGAGCCATGTCATAGTTAACCTATGAATTTCTCATAAATCAGTTCAACAGAGGGCCTCATTTACAAAGTTCTGGGAATGTCAAGATAGGACACATTCATGTCCCTATCCCCTGCACTGGCACAAAAATTGCTGCCATGTGCCAATGCAGGCACCCTTTCACCATGGTGCGAGGATGCAAGACATTGCAACCTCTCCCTCAGTGTAATTAGATTTACAGTAAAAGTTAAAGCAAGGGATAATATAAAATGGTCTTCAGTGCCTAGATGCCTCATCCAGCACTCCGAGGGCTGTCTGACCCAATACTCTAATGCTGGAGATACGTGTACATGAAATTAGGCACAACAGCCTTGAAGACTAGCCCAAGAGTGGCTTCAAAGACAATCTGACAGCATCAAGAGCATATCCTTTGCTTTGTTCACCCTGAGGTGATTCTGGTGAGGAGAAGGATTTCTGGTCCATGCTCCCTGTTGTTCTCCCAAGGGTTCTTAGCCTAAGCCTTGAGGTGGAGTATTACAGAGGAATACACCTTCTCTGGTGATCAGTGGAAGCCCGCGTCACTCTCTACTTATGCATCTTGTGGCTGCTACTTTGAATATAATCTACCCAGATTGTGCCCTGCAGCTGACCCAGGATTCACATTTAAGTATTTTTCCATCCAAGCAAGCACCATGTAAGATGAAATCCCCATAGGCAACATTCCTACTTTTTTATTTATTTAAGAGTACTGTAAAGATGTTATGTAACACCTTCTGGCTCCTTCAAACTGAGTGGTTGTATAGGTGAGTACATGCAAAAATGAAGTGGGGAAATTTTATTTCAGCCAGATCTAAGGTGAAATCCTTCTAGCCATCACTTGTATATTTGCTTTGAGAGGTTTAATGGTATATGCCTATATAAGCAGCAATGCATTATCCATTCCATGAGGGTTCATGAGATTCCAGATTTTGCTTTCAGCACCCTCCCTCTGAGCACTCAGAGTTTGTCCTGCTCTGAGACATGTTTTGGAAGTCCCTTGTTCAAAGAAGAACCTTTGCGGCACTGCTCATGTCATTACATGTCTTTTTCCCTGAATGAGCACTATTCACACTCACATTTTATTGCAGTTTTCATGTATGGCACACTATTCTATTAAACTTTCAATCACTGAGACACTATCACTAGCATTATGTGGCATCTGTCTGTTTCCTTCCATCGCTGTTGAATAGCAACTTCATTCAAGTGATTACTAGTCACCTTATGAGTTTCACCTTCCCCTTCAATTCCTATTGTTCTCCACCTGTGCTAATTGCTCCTAGTGTGCTGCACCTAGGCACCACTTTGGGAATGAGAATGTTCCCTGCTTGACGTAATGCCATGTCCCCTGCCATGTCCACAACAGCGAGCATCCTGTATCCTGGTATTTGGAATTTTGGCCACAGTCCCCTGCTAATCTAGCACGTGTGCAAAGGCCTAGGCCTGCCACTTGACATGAATGCAATCCAGGACCTGTACTGGACCAGCAAGGGTGCACTAGCTGTACTCTCTTTAGTGGCAGTGGCTTACCATCCCTGTCATGGGTTCAAGCATGTAGAACAGGGAGTGGCAACAATACTGCATTTTAGGGATTCTTTAGCTGTGCCCAGGTATTTGTGTTCTGTAACACAGAAGTAGTGGCCTCATGGCCCACTCTTTTCAAGTTCAGCTACTACAAGCTAACCAGGAACCTTGTGCTAGCATCTCTGTGCTTGTGTGTCTATATGTATGTATGTATGTCTGTGTGTGTAGTCTGTGTGATACAAGCATAGTGTTTGTGTGTGAACCAGAGTGGAGGGAGGTGACATAGATACTGTGGAGGGAAAAGATTAGACAGGTTAAACCCTTATAATTGCATAATGTCATTTTGCTAAAAAGAGCTATGTATTGCCATGTGGTAAATGGGGGGATAAAATATCAGACTGCAGACACTGTCATTCAGAGTGTGAAGGCTCCTTTAGAAATGGTCCACCATTTGCCTCTCTTTCTGATCACTGTTAGTGTGGTTGTAGATAAGAAAATGCAGAATGCCCAATCCTCTTTGTGCCACTGTTGTGGGTGCTCCAACCTGGAGATGACCCTGCTGTGGGGAGGATCCTCCTGCAGAAAGGGTCAGACTTGTAGTGAGCCTGAGAAGGACATGTGAAAGGAGCACCAACCCAAACAGATTCTGAGAGTGCAGACAGAGATTTTGCATCCCTTGCCTGCTGTCCGTGTATGAAATGGGAGCTGTTGACCTACTTATTACTCCAGTTCCTAGCTCTCTCTGAACTAGCTTGCGGGGCTCCACATAATACCCATAGGTCTCCTGTGTAATTGGAGCTAGTGTCTGTTTGACAGCAAATTTCCTGGAACTGAGTGGACATCACCTAGAGTCTGATCTGAAGGAAGAACTATCTCCCTGTCCTGGACCTCTTCGAAGTACCCTACCTGAGAGAAGAGGTAAAGGGGGAGCCAATCCTGCAGAAGGAGCTTACTATCTGTATGGACAGAAACATTTGACCCCAAAGCTGACGGCCTGTCCATAAGAAACTCTTGAGAGCATGACAGATGTAATGCTGACTCAGAGCCTGTCTTCCTTGCTGAGGAGAAGTATCCATGGCACTCACTGAAGAGTGTCTAAGCTGATCATCAAAGCAAAACCTGTCTGCTGCTGGTCTCTGCTATTTGCCCAAATGAACCGTTGCTGTTGCAGCCCGTAGTACTTGCCCCAAGTGTGCCTGAGCTGTCTGAGCCACTAAAAAATTAACTGTTACCAAGACAGTGGCCCTTTCTCAAAAGTGCCCTCAACACCCTTTAAAGTGATTAGCCATGGCACTTGACAGGTAACTGCAGCTGCTACCTATGGGTACACATCACTGTTTGTCCGAGTGAACTGTGCCATTGTGCCCTGAGTGCGGCTGCTCAAAGTACTGACCCAAAGTGTGCCTGATTGGACTATGTTGCCACAGTTGTGCCTGTGAAGTCTGTAGAAGAGGCCAAACTGTTGCTACTTGGACCTAAGACGCAAAGTAGACTGCGTCACTGCCTTGTCCTCTGCATGGTCTGCCTAGCTGAGCTGGTGAGTTATCAAACAGCATATGAAGGATCTTGCAAAGAACCATGGGCTGTCTTCCAGTCCAACTCACCATATGCCCAAAAGAGGTTCAACACTCCAAAGATAGCCTGCGCTCAGAAGACTGGATCAGAATGGAGGGAGGACATGGACTGGCGCATAACGTGCCTTCGTTCAGGTATACCATTTGGTGAAAAATCTAACACTGAGAGACTGAGTGCAGAAGTTTGCCTGGGGAGCATAACGCCAGTGCCTGAGACGTACACTTCATTTGAGATTTGCCCTCTCGTAGTGTGAGAGAAAAAGAGAGGAGTGGAGGGTGAGCATTGAGTCACTAGTACAATGGTTCTGCACCAGAAATTGTGGATACCTGCATTTCGTCATGTGTAGTATTACGTTGCAAAGTGTATTAAAGTACTTCTCTTTTATAAAGACAAGCACTGGGTTAGACAATCAATAATTGGACTGTTGGACATTTGTTGAGGATAGAGCTTGTTGTACCCCCACACTAATCTCCCTGAGAAGCCGGTGACTGTTTGTCATTGCTGCCACTGAGAGTCAAGTGCTGAAGTGATGAAGGGGTTGTACATGCCCCAGCTTACAGAGTCAAAGAACACAGCCCTGGGACATCAGAGGAAAGCATTCCCAGACCGCATGAATCCCAGATAGCCTCTGCTTGACCAATGAGCCCCTCCTAACTGAGTCAGGCATCTTTGACTCAGTGAAGAGATCTGACTCCACTCAATCCCTCTGAGATGTTTCTGGTATGTAGAACATGCTGTGCAGGCTGAATTAGATAGCACAGATAGCAACCAGCTGAAAATGCCACTTATTTTGCTACTATTCTTGTCTCTCACCATCTTCTTCTTCCAGCGCAGTCACCTCTGGCTCCCGTTGCTCTTGCCGCATCGAACAATTGACTCTGAGTCGAAATCTAGCCCAAATAGCCAGAGTAGTCACTGTCCCGAAGTCTTTTACCATCTGAGAGACATGTATGGAATGAAAAGTAAACTTTTATTTGTAAAATGGAATACCTTGTGCATGCACCCAACACATTTAAGTAGTTGCCATTCGGGATAACAAACTGTAAATGTCTTTTAGGCTAATGATATGGATGAGGTTGTCCAACAGGTAAAATAATTGATCAATGATTTTGAAAGTGATTCAGGATTGAATATAATCTGTCGCAATTTTATATCACACCCACTACAAGAAAATAATTATACTGATTTAAAATAGAAATCATTAAAGTAGAATGTAAGGCCCTTACGTATCGCTGTTGTCATTTTGCTACAATAAAAATGAATTACATGAGGAAAGTGATCCAAATGCAGAACAGACTGAAGACATCTCCATAGCTTTGGCAAAAGTTTCCAATGTTACTAATAGAAAGAATGTTACAGGCTAGATGGACCGGTACCAATAGATTTGTTAATTTTTCCTAGTATGCATACATAGCCAATGGGGTTTTTATGAGGATATGAGTAGGTATAACAAGTTATTGTGCCATAGTATAACACAGAGTAGCACTGACAATTTTGAAATGTACACTAAAAGATGGTGGCTGGATGGTGCCTTGTTATAATTATTACATTATTTTCCCTGCAACAATTTCTGCAAAGTCAGCAAATGGTTAAAATGGGATGTTAACTTCATCAGCACCAGTGCTATTTGCATAGCCTATTGATGTTGGTATGGTATAATATGGGTCTTTATATAGTGCTTTACTAACCATGACAAGATGCGGAGGCACCTTTGTCTACGAGTAGCAAGCTACTCTGTGGGAGGCAAAGGTTAGTTATCCGACAAGTGCAAGGGTTGTAGTTAGTTATGTAGCTTAAATTCGGTGCCATGCAGAGGCTTCTCTTGCGGAATTGGTGTGAGCTTGTGCAGGTTCACACTATTAATAACAATTCCCATACACAGGGATAGAGATTGTGAAGCTGTTTATTGTCACGTATATTGACAATCCATTGTTATGCTATATGTGTACATTTTGTAATTTCGTTATTTTGCGAAAGAAATAAAATTGTTCTATAGTGAATTTTTATATAGTGTCATGTATGATGCAGTTTAGTTGGTTGAATATGAAGTTTAAGCTGTAGTACAGAGAGGCGATTGACTGGATAGCATAAAGGGAGGGAATGTTTTTACACAGTCGTAGTTCAAGTATATTCTAGCAGGACCTCATTTAACTGAACTGCTTTCATGTAGAATCATACAGCCTCATGCATGGTGAAAGGTATGGAGTTATACAGGGTGGGAATTATGCAAATTTCCACATGATTCTAGGAATTTTGTATTGGAACTGTATACTCTGCAATACTCTGAAATTTGACTTTTTAAATTGTTTTGCACTGATTGGTGTGTGTTTAGAGCTTTCCGTTATCTCTGCTATGTTGGAGTTGTCATTCAGAATGAGGATCTTGTCTATTTGACACTCAAGGGTTGTCATTTGGACGTAGGGCCTGATTTTGAGTTTTGCAGGTGTGGTTACTCCATGATAAACTTGACAGATATCCCGTTCGCCATATAACAATCCCATTGCATCCTATGCGAATCATAATTTGTTGGATGGGATGTCCATTACATTTATGATGAAGTAACACGTCCGTCAAACTCTAAATCAGGCCCTTAGTTGTGTCATCATGGTATTTTCCTTGTATGAAATAGGCTGTCTATTCTTTTCTATTTCTTATCTTGCAAATTAGTAGGGCAGCTGGTACCCTTTGAAAGTGGTGGGGCGAAATTAAATGCTCCACCACTTCCCAAAAAAACAAAATAAAACACCCCCTTTCTTTAAAACCCCAAAGTAAAACACCCCTGCTTCCACAAGGCAAAATAAAATACCCCCTCATCCAAAAGTCCAAATAAAAACATAACCACTAACTACAAAATAAAACACAACCTCTGCACTTACAAGCATTACACATTTCTTTTTTTTCATATCTTTTTTGTGGCATACAATACATATAAACATCGGATACTTGACATTACAGTTGGTGAATGGGCGGAACTGAGTACTAAGCCTTTTCAGGTGTTTTGGCCAACGAATCCCACTTAGCACACTTCCGCTTTCCACCCTCCCTCCAAGGCCAAGAAGTCCAGTCTCTATATCCCTTGCAGCCTCCCTCCCTTCCTCAGACCCCATCCTCCTAACATGCCCCTGGGTTGTATTCCATTGTCCCCATATCTTGTCCCATTTCACTGGGCAACCCCTACATTTGGAGACCACTCTTTCAGACCTACAGCACCAGCCCATATCTGCCCCCCAATCCACCCCCCTCGGTCTAAGGGATGCTCCCCATGCTCTGAGCACATTTCTCTTTGCCACTCCCTCTGCTAACCTCAGCCATAGAAGTTGGATTTTTTTCCACACATTTTCCCTGGCAATCAATAGTGCCAACCATCTGGGGCCCATCGGGACCATGCCTCCTATCACATGCGACATCTCATCCACCACTTCCCTCCAAAACAACTCTATCTGTGGGCAATCAACCAGAAATTTGTAAAGTGCACTACTCATCGGTGAGGGTCTCAAGGTGCTGATGAGGGGGGAAGGTGCTGCTTCTGCTCGAACAGCCAGAATCAATCAATCAGAAATGGGCAGGACCATAGAATGTGGTAGAATGTCCCCGGCATCTCGCACCCTCTCCCACATAGATCCAACGGGATGCGCCCCATCCGCTGCAGTCGGAAGTCGGTCAGAATTGCAATTTCTCTAGTGCTTTTCATGACGTCATCCCATTCATCCTCATCCATGGGACCTACGTCCTCCTCGCATGCTACGCTCAGCAGCTTATTTGGATTAGGGGTGTTGGTCAGTTTCTTATAGATCGTGGAGATTGCCTGCTCTGGCAGCGGTTCTGTGAGGACCCTGTCCTCCAATAGTGTCATGTCTTTGATTTGGTCCCCCATGTGTATGTGAGTACGAAGCGCGTGACACAGTTGCAAGTAAACTCAGTCTGTAGATCCGTAATGGTATATTAGCATTATTCCTCCACATGTCTCCCAGGTGTTCTATCCCAATCAAGGCCCATCTAGAAAACCCGTTCATTAGACTCACTTCCTTCAGGTAGTCTCTGGTCCAAAATGGGACGCGTGCCGACAACGCCTCCCCCTCCCACATTTAATAATTTGCTTATCCTATGTTTGCACTATAGTCATGGTATGAGTCGATAAGTCCAGGGCCTCCGCCTGCTGTACAGGACATTCTCATAGTCCGAGGTGCCTGCATTATACATTTCTAATAAATTAAATAAAATAAAATGGTACTTACCCACAGGCTGTGCATCTTCCTCTGTGTTCTATTGTCCGATGCATGAAGAGTTCCCCTAACCAATCCAAACACTGCTGTCATGCTGTTAACTAGAAGCGCCTAAATTGAATGCTGCAGACTCGCTGAATCCTCCTTCAGCCCTGGAGTCTAGAGCTTGGTCTCCACCCAGCTTTCTAAAACAGTTGTGTGGAGAGCTTCAAAGTGCACGTGACTTTGGCCGGCACAAGACAGCCAGCCAAAGTGACATGCGCACTTTGGAGCATCTAGTCAGCCCTGCTTCAGTCCTCCATTCTGCCAATCAGCAGCAGAGGACACAACTGCATGTCTCCGGGTTCGGGGTGCTGCATTGCGCATATTGGTTAAAATTAAATTGATGAAATCTGCAGCGGGTAGGGTGCGTGTGTGCACATTTGTTTATATGCGTGTTGTGGCCACTGTCCACCTCTGGTAAAAAGCTGGCCCTGCCACAATCATTGTATTTCTTGGAAACATCTAGGCATCCTCCGCATGATGACTATCCCTAGTAAAGTGCCAAAACCAGTGAGTCAGTGGTAGTTCCTTTGCAACACATGGGCATCCATGGCAAGATGCCCACCCCTTGTAAAATGATTGCAGTGGCCATTCGTTGAAAAAAGGTACCCAACAGTGGCATAATTTTGACCCTAACACAATGGTAGTTGTTTCTGGTATGTAGTGGGCCTTCATGGCACGCTGGTGTTTTTGAGAATATAGAAGTAATGCTTGTCACATTGTGGCATCCACTGAACAATGGTGGTAATTCTTGGCATATCATGAGTTTCAAGGAAGGATGGTGCCTGCAACTTCTGTAGTGTTAACCTCTGCATTATGGTGCTAATTCATGACCTATTGTGTGCGTGCATACCATGAAGATAACCCTCATAAAATGCTAACATAATATTGACTCTCACTTAGTGGTGGTAATTACTGGCATATTGTGAGCACCCATTGCATATTTGTGGTATGGCACAAATGTCAATACTTTTAATATACTAAGGTTAAAGCAAGCACAGAGAAAAGATGAACCAGTGCATATGTAATGTGTATTCTAGTGTACAAACTTAGCCAATCTTTTCTCCAAATCCAAGACCAGACACATTTTTGCTAAAGTCCAGGTTTTGGAGAGAGGATCAGACTAGGTGGAAGCTAGTGTATTTGTAAAGGCTTGATTACTGACTTTGGGAATACTTTTGATTACGTGATTTTAATATTTGCATGCTTTCACCCTACTGGTGATGTATTTTGCAAAATTGAATGGTACGTTTTGCTTGCTAGTTCAATGTAAGGCATTACAGTAGAGTTGACAGGATGTGACGACAAGGAATCTTTAAAATTAGCATTTTGGGGGAAATACACTTACATTACCCACTTTTTGATCCTTTGGTTTCAGTACATGAGCTTTAGAGGGCTGCCCTTTTTTATTCAGCACACTGCCGCAATGTCTGGCATATTAAAACGCTCAAACATGCTTTTTCTATAAAACAGATCTATTAATATGCAATAATAATTTACAAGATGATTGACAGATATTCCTTATTTACTGGCACAACGTTACCCTCTAAACGGATGCCATATTATACAATGGCACTATTAATAAACAGAATATTCTACTGTTTTATTCCACTCTCCATTTGCATTATCCTGTCTAAACTTGCAACATTAGCAATCACTGTAAAATGCCAGCTGGTACATTAAGCAATCACATAGAAAGCTTTTATGTACTTGTTGCTCCTGTGTTTACTTGTTAAAAATCTGGCTTTGTAAGCTATTTTTGTTTTAATGTATTGACAGAAGGCCAGACCCTATTTGCTAGATTAAATCGCTGGCAGGTGTAGGATTATTTAATTCATTACACAAACATCTCTTTGGAAATATTTTATGCTACTAAGAGATTCATGTATTCATCTCGTGTAAAATGACTCTATTCAATAAATTGGCACACATCTTGAGATAGATGGAAGTAATTTTGCAGAAGCTCCAGGAGACTGCATTGTGTTCAGGGTGTGGAAAAGGCGAGATGGAATGGATACTGTTGAATAAAAAGGTTCCGAGGTTAGATTTGTATTGGTACACTTCACAATTTCATGCCTAGAAGCTAGCACATAACACTTCTAAATGTTGAGTTTGGTCTTTTTGCATCAACAAATATGCAAATGAGTCAGGTTTGTCAACTTCTTTATTGGTGCTGATTGTACTTTGGGCCAGCTTTCATATAGTCAATTAAGGGCATTGTAAGCAACTAAACAATTCGGCATTCCCAAACTAGTCAGTGTAGATTAGAAACCTGCTTGTGGCAGATGCGCCTAGGAAATTAATAGGACTGCTGGATTCCCAGATGGGGCAGACTCAGATAGGAGCAAACTGGTGGCAGGGGTTTCTCGGTGTACATTGAGCCTGGCTCTTGAACAGTGGTCCACATATTCTATTACTTGTTTACCTTTCTAAGATAGTTGCCAAGTTTATAAAGAGTTTGTGGGCTGCGTGCCACACAGTGGTGATGCGACACAATATACCGTTGATGTCCACAAGGGGCCAACAGATGTAAAAGCCTGCTGAAAGGAGAGGGTGAAGTTATGCTCTAATCCTGGCTGTTGGATACTGAACATTTAGCATGCGACATAAGGTTGCGTAGAACACATGTGCCTATGCAGTAACCATGACCCTTCTTATAACTGGCTGTGTAGGCGGCAGGATACTTTCTCAAGGGTTGGACAGCGCAGTGCAGGCTCCCAGTCCCCAGCTGAGAGGCATTATAGGCTGCTCAGACCAATCTAGGTGCTTCTCTCATGCTAGGTAACAGCATGAGAGAAGAGTCTGTATTGGGTGGGGAGAGGAACAATCAGAGAAGCACCGAGGTGGCGGGGAACACAGAGAGGCGGCATGCATCTGGTAAGTGAGTTTTTTCTTTAATTATTATTATTCTCACCCCACCAAGCGCTCTCCCTCCCCATGCAACCTATGCCCGTTAGTACAAGCAACCGCTGCTGATGTGCACATCAACATGACCATGGCGCATGAAGTCCAGGCAGCAGGATACTTCTTCAATGGGTTAAAACAGATAAACGCCTTTTGAAACAGGCAAGTATGATTCTGCTCTGATTCTTGCTTTTGTTTACCAAGAGAGTTCATGCTTGAGTGGAAACATGCAGTGTACTAGTGTACTTAAACATTAAACCAACTGTCTTGGTTGGATCATAAAGTTTCAGGCTGTGAGACAGAAACTCGCTGGCAGCGGGGTATGTTTTCCAAGAGCGCAACAGAGGTAGATGTCATCATCAGACATATGTGGTTATGCTCTGATCCTGGCTGCTGAATAATGAGAGTTCAGATCAGATGGAAGTGTGCAACCCTCAAGCAGGCACAGATAGTGAGCTGGGCCCCTATGGACATATCCCATGAGGTGAGCACAGAAAATGCTAACTTAAGGCACATCTCTGCACAGTCTTATGCTTACCAGGATCTTAAACAGTTGAAGAGCTCAAGCGGTTGTGTTTAACCTACCTAAACACTGGTTAATGGTTGTTTATCACTGGAGCTTTTAATTAATGTTCTGCTTTTGACTTGAATTTTAGATGTTCTTGCTGATACTTCTACCGTAAACAACAGAACACACACAGAACCATAAAACAGTGCAAAATAACAACACAACAGAAACATCGCCGTGCACAAAACAACAAATCAGTCTGAAAAGAATGCATCACAACACCTGCAGTACAACAAAACGACAACACAATGAAATAACAAAGCACAAAAACACAAGAATATACAAGCAACACAATATATCACCACTGCAACAAAATGCCTCACAACAAATATGCAAAAACATTCTGGTCACACATTGCTCCCTCTAGAAATCTGTTTCCATAAAATGGTGGTAAAAGGTGTTTGCACGAGGGACTCCTTGATGTACCACCAAGGCCATGAAATAGTCTCTGCAAAAATGTTTTGTAATCCGACCCTTGAAGTTTCAGGGTGTGCAAACGGAGATAGACGCTACCTGGCAGAGGTCACTTTTTGAAGGGGACAACAGAGGTGGACGCCTCACAAATGCAACCTGTGATCATGCTCTGAGCCAAGCTGCTGGACGCCAGGAGATCGAGGCTTGGAGAATGTCATTGGAATTTAAACATAGCTGTAGCAACTTTATTTACTACACACTCTATCAACGTCTAAACAATTTATCAGTAAACCTAGAATCTAATTTTAAGGCTTACTCTATAGCTAACGATAGTGCTACCCTTTGCATACCCAGAATATAAAGCAGTCAGGGCGCACAGACTTGGAACAAACTTTAGTATTATTCTTTTGAGGCCTAGAAAGTCCATTCTAGCAACAAACAGTATAATTCCCAGTGACAACAGGATTTTACCACCTGGTGGATTGAAGCACTCAGATATTTTAGCGTCGTAAAGGACAGTAGTATATACATACAAAACACATTTTACAAAGTTGAGGTCAGGACATAGGCAAACCCAAACAAAAACACATCACAAACAGCTAACATGGTTTGAAAATGATTTAATTCAGTGATATTGAACAACTGAAGGCCTGGAAAAGAGGATACTAATCAATTCAAACACCTAAGACAAGTTTAAGAAACATAGGGCCATATTTAAGGAAAGTGGCACTGCACCAAGTGCAGCGTCACTTTTCTTGCACCACTTAGCGCCCCACCAAACGCTACCATTTGTGCGCTGTATCTAAGATATGGCACTCCATGGCGATAGTTAGGGACCTAACATCATTTACGCTAGTTCGGAGCTTTGCAGGATTTGCGTCAAAAATGTTGATGCTAATCCTGCAAAGTCCATTGAGACCCATTGTAGACAATGGTGTGCCTCCTTTTAGCACCTGCTCTGAGCAGGCATTAAAAGTGCCAAAATAAATTATGCAAAGAAATGTCTTAGATTTCTTTGTGCCATTTTTCTGTCCCACCTAATGGGGAAACGCCCCCTTTGCATACATTATGCCTGGCGCAGGCATAATGTAGCGCAAAGGGTTACAAAGTGGTGTAATGCATGCATTGTGCCACTTTGTAACGTTGGCGCACTGATTTTGGCCTTGTTGGGCCACATTAGCATAAAAAAAAAATTATGCTAATGTGGCGCAAGGAGGCGTTAGGGGTTCTTAAATCGTCCCCTTATTTGGGCCAGTGTATTTAACGACAACGTTAATCCTCTGACATTCTGTAATTATTTTTCGCATTCATTGTGAGGTGCCAATAATATCGCACAGGTTATGTATGATCCATGGGTAGCACACATATTCCTCCAGGTAGTTCATTTGAATGGAAATCCAGTTCTGATAGGCCGCATCAGGACATAAAGGCCCCTGGCACCATCAATGTACATTACATGTTCAGGC
This sequence comes from Pleurodeles waltl, assembly GCF_031143425.1. Classification (NCBI taxonomy): domain Eukaryota; kingdom Metazoa; phylum Chordata; class Amphibia; order Caudata; family Salamandridae; genus Pleurodeles; species Pleurodeles waltl. The sequence continues at coordinate 420,774,742 of NC_090442.1, forward strand.
ACGGCTCACGGGAGGGAAAAAGGGCATGGCCGGGAGTCTGGGGGAACCCCCCCAAAAAACGTAAGAAAAATAAAACTTACCTTTTTGCCGTGCCACGTCACTACATCCGTTCTGTTCCTTTGCTGCAGGCACAGGCTCCCAGTCTGCCCTGCAGACAATCCTGACGCTGCTCAGAGCAGTGTCAGAATTTGCTAGGAGCACCAGCCAGGGCGCTCCCAGGCAGACTGGGAGCCTGTGCATGCTCTCTCCGGCCGGCAGATTCACAGCTCTTAAATGAAGTTCTAAAAGAATTCGAACATAGTCTTTTGAAATACTTCCTGTCAATGAGTTATGATACTGCCGATAGCTAGAAGTCTCTGATGAAGTGACATCCTGAAAGCAAAATGTAGTCGTGAAACTGATGAAATTCCGAAATACCCTTTTTTAAATAAAGTACAGATTCTTTTTAATCTTGACCACGTGATTTTTTCAAACAAGGTCATAGGACCGCAACAATGAGTCTTCTAGAAATGACTCAATATCTGACTAACCGCGCTTTGCTGGTCGCGGGCCTCCTTCTGGATTCAGAGAGAGCCAGTGGTATTTTATGATTCAAGTCTGAGATCAGTCGTATTGAGCAAAGATGGCTTTTGCCTGATGCAGACTTTTAATAAATTCAGTCATGTGAATGCTAACTCCTCACTGGCCTCCGTTTATAATTTAATTTATTAGAAACATAATAGCATACGCAGCCACTTTCTTCATTTGACCAATAAATGATTTCAGTGGAAACATAAAACTCGGTCAGTTCACTGATGCATCTCCAACAAGATTAGAGAGGGGAAACGAACCCTCTCCAGTCTGGATCTTTTTGTTTTACACCTGGCTTCATGTGATAAATAAAAAACATAAAAAGACATGCTTATTTACACACATAGAGGGTATTTAAATGAGCGCCTTGTATTTATTGGTCTCTAGTTGTCAATCACATTTCGCGTTTCCCACCACATCATGGAGCAATAGATTAGCCTGCTTCAGCCAATGGCCTTCTTGTCCTATGACTGCTGGTACTGAGCCTGATCACATGTACACACCTGCCTATTGTGCACACTGCACTAAAATAATTGCAGTTCAGTGCCATGGCTGGGAGCCAGTACTTGACTTTGCTAATGCTTTTTTTTACAATCACTATCTTTATAAATATTTCGCTAGTCATCTTTGTATGTTTAAACGTCAGATCAGAGCAATACAAAGCATATAGTACTTTTTTTGCACCAATAAGAATATTTTTTTTTCTGAGACATGCATTGAAATATAGTCGGTTTCTAAAACTGTTACAAGTACACCTGTCTGCTAGGAAGTACCCTTACTGTTCTATTAAATGTAAATACCACGATAATTGTTAAAATAAATATGTATATAGATATATGTAATTATTATGATTTAAATTTGTATATCAGGAATTATGCCCAGTGCTACAGTCTCAAAGCACTGGTACCCCACCAGTGTATTTATAAGTTCTTACCTAAATGTCTAAATCCGAAAAAATCCACTTTTCCAATAGCCAATCCAAATGAGTGTTTATTTTTCACACAATACAGTCACAGTCACAGCCCTTGAGGCATAATCAAACATCACAAAAAATTAATAAACTTCATACCCCCAATTCTCATTATCAGACAATGATCATCATGTCCATGATCATTTTACTCTAAAAAAAGCTAAAAGTAAATGTTAAAGGAATGTTATCGCAGTTTTACCCACTGGGCATTATTTTTACAATTTTGAAATATTCACAGCATGTTACACAAAGAAAATGTCATGAAACCTCCGCAGAACTTCAGTTGTTTAATAAAGAATCAATACTAATTGCAACATGTAATAGATTGAAATAGTATCCAATGGATTTCCACCAGAAAAAAGGGAAGCAGTCGTAACCAATTTAATACTTACCTACTGAACAAAATGTCATTGTGAATAACAACTCAAATTACCATAAAAAATAATAACCAATACACATCAACTGACTCACCGTATTCCAATCATCATCCTAATCATCTTCACAATTCTACTCCCAATACTGTCTTATCTTACATAAGTCAACAAGTACCTTAACTCCACTTACCTCACAAATTATGCACAGTCTTAATCGTGTACGTCCCGTGCAATCTGTTAATCCTTTAAATACTCAAGACAGATACCTAAAATAATAGAATAATAAATTGCCATAAAAATTCCACATCAAAATACAAAAAATAAGCAGTGGAGTAGGGATGCAAGTGAATGGTCCCTGTCTGAAGAAAGTCGGATGCCGGAGGTCCAGACAAATGCTAAGATGGAGGAGACCTGTTTTGAGTGGGCAGGAATTGGGCAAGTATTGATGGCTCCGGACACGGAGGAGAGCTCAGATTCTGACTCGGATATGATAGAAAATGGTCAGTGGTCACATGGACCCTCTGTCTCTGAGAAAATATTGTTGAGAACTTATACTTGTTGAAAACCCAGTATGGGGGAGGTATAGGAATGGGAGGCACGGGTGGCTGCAGGATCTGGACAATTGTACTGTATTGTATGTTGATCTTCCTGAAGTTCTGTAATGCTGCTGCTGCTCTGACAACTTTGACAATAAAGATATATAAAAAAAAAGCAAAATAATGATAGTACACTGGCAATACGAATTTACATAACTAAAAGATCCAACCACTTCTAACATTCCAAATGAACTTTTAGTCAAGAATGTCACATATTATATAATCTGACTCATCCCATAATTAAACTGAACAAAAGGGTATACAGTCAATATTTTCCTCTCACCAATATATGTCCTTAGAAAAAATGTCCCGTCTCACTGATATCAATTGCCTCTTGATAAGGGAATCTAAAAAATAATAGCAATCCATTCCCATGAGAATCACAAATATTAGCCAACTTAAAATTATCCAAACTCTGGAAACCAAATAAATTAACATTACCAACCATTTAAAATGCTGTTCTTGCCTAGCAGTGAAAAACAGAATAAGACAAAGGTCACAATAAGACCATGCCAAATGAAACCGTCCACCATTTTGTTACAGCTATTTATATATAAGTTGAATTGCCTGACAAACCTAAGAACGCAGTTTGATCTTATCATTTTACAGTTATAACTACTTAATTTTAAGCTTAATTTCAATTTCAATGTCCCCTCTGACATGACATGATTCATCTTTGATTTTTTTATTATTATTATCAAACCACTTCTGATTTCTTCATTCGATCTTCAAATTACTGTAACTAAAAAATAATTCTGTCAAAATATCAACTGTTAACTAATATAAATCCCAATAGCAAAGAATTTAAATCTGCAAAAGAAACACAAATTATCAATATCTGCTGTGATATATTCGGAAATTTTATTTAATCAAAACTACCAAGGATCAAGCCTATCACCTGCCATTTCAAATCTCTAATTAGACTTCTTTGTGCTATTTATTATGTGTCCATAAAAATTGATAAGTAAAAGGAACAACCTTCAACTATAATCTTCAAATTACAATAACCGACAATCAACAACTGATTTATTAAAAACTCTAAATTAGAATGTAATCGACAAAAGGAGACAATTATCAATTATCAATGAATCTCTCATGATGTATTAGAAAATATTTTTAACTTATACTCTCAAGAAACAAACCAATTACTTATCATTCCAAACTTCTGGTTTTCATTATTTGTTCTTTATGTTGTATACACACCACCAGGACTATTATTTGTTATGTTGTCCTGTTTTTCAAGCTTGAAACCATCACCAATAAAAATCCAAATAAACACAATATAAACGCCAAATCAGTTGAGGAATAAAAACATAGTCACTGAAAATGAAATAGAAAGATAAATAGCCTGATCTTTCTATAGACAAACTGTTAAGTGCTGTGCTACATTTATAATCAAAGCCAATACTACCTAACAGATAACTCACAACTACTAAAAATCAACACACACAAAAAAGGACTTTTCATGAGACCCAAAACACCCAAGGCACGCTTTATTGGGGGCTATTAAATGGCTCACAACAGCACTAGCCACTACAGAACAGGGCACAGAGACTTCCAACAGAACACAATCATCTAGAAACATTTCTCATACACCCAATACTACATAGATATGCAACAAAGTTGCACCAAAAGCCTTCTCTAGCTGAATGAATAAGGCAGTCACCTACCTGAGGCAGTAACCACAATGAAACGCATGTAGCACATCTTCAGAAGCTGATTCATACTCTTATCTGCAATGGTAAATCTAGAACCATGATGGCACTCTCTAGTCTGCTGAAATTACTACGAGGCCTTACCAATGGTAGAGTGTGCACTACACAAATATAATAACATAACAACATCAATGCCTAACTGTGAGCGTGGGTGTAGACTTGCTGTGTTGGAGCCAGATTACATGGACACATATTGACAGCAGAGTGTGTATAATCGAATGTGGCTGTAAGATTTCTAGGAAGGTTCTGGACAACATAAAATAAACTTGTCACAATTGTTCACATGGAACTCATTTGTACATATCAAGGATGAACGGGCAATTCCTGTGTTGAATTAATCCAGATACCTAAGTCTTAAATCAACCAGAATCATTCTTTTGTGAGTAAATCTGCAAACGAATATCTTAAGTAATCCACCAGTATGCATAATCAATCACAAATGTAATTTATTACACAAATTCAAAAACAATAAGTATCCACTTCTTAGTGAGCAGTGTGACAGAACCCGAAGTGAGAAGGACCAAAACCGAAAGAGGTAAGTAAAAGTGACTGATCATGAAACAAAAGGTATATTGGTACAAGTCAAAGAACAGCTAATTTACATATATTCATTTCCAACAACACCAGAAGATTGATCTGAAATGTCTGTACAGTTAAATGTCTGTCTTTGAATGTTGTTGACAATGTTTCAACCCTTTCTAGGATATAAGGGTCTTATCAGGACTTGGAGGTGATCCGGGGAACTAAAGATTGAGGGAGCCATTAGAAAAACTTTCTTATTAAGTGGAAAGTAGAAGCATTAACTTAAATATGAAGTCTACTGAAATTAGGCTACTGGTCCTATGTTAGGAAAGATTACTTGCTATGCACGTCGTATGGTCGACTGACATCACAATTTCTTGACTTCAAGTGGTATCATCACTTTGAACCTTTCCTGGATCTGATTTCTGACCTATTATCCAAAAGTTTGTATGCCCGTTTTAGGTATGGGTGTTTACCTCTGATGTCTTTTATTAGTACCTGGCGACCTGCTCTGACAACAGATCTATGCCCCAGTTGCAATTGTACTCCGGAACCTATAGTATATTTTATGTTTATTTGCCCAACCTATGGGATTGCACAGCGGAAGTGGATTCGTCCAGTTTGCAGGAACATGGGCCTGAGACACTGCAAAGTTGCTTTAAGGATGCTGATGAGAGACGGCTCTCCCTTTTTTAATATGTGCAGTCAGCAAGTTCCTTGTGGCCGCATGGTACATACGTACCTGTTTAAAAAAAAAAAAAAACGATTTGCTCCCAATCGATTATTGTTTTTAATTCATTTATTTATTCACTATATATATACATTTTATGACTGTTGTGATTTTCCCCCGGCTGATGGTAAAAAGCAATATGAAATATTGCAAGCTGTACCCAGGATGCTGATGAGAGACAGTCTTTCTCTTTTATTAAGGCGGCTAGACAGTCCCTAGTGGCAGCATGTCAAGGAATACATGTATTTTCGTTATTTTAACCATTTTTTTTATTTCTTCATGATTGTTGTCTACTTTCTTTAAATCTGTTACCTGTGTATTTATTATGTACCCTAGTATTTTACCTGCTGTGATGTTATTTTGCTTTGATGGTTAAATGTGACCGAATAAAGCTTGTGTTGATGATGATATGAAGTCTGTATATACATACTGGTCAGTATTTCTAGGGGGCCACGCAGTCTGTAATAACTGGCTGTGCTTCTGGGATAATGCAGCAAGACTGTTACAAGCAGTGTACATGGCTCTGCTTCCTGCATGCCAAGGAGTACTATCCAAATTAAAAATGTATCCTAGGAGAGATGTAGGGACCACTTGTGAGTATAAAACAACAGTCGCTATAGAGGAATTATGTGGAAGGCAACACTTTTTAGTACCGTCAATGATGCACAACCATGTCTAGGCGAAAAGGTGCCCACAGTGGGGCAATCATTCTGCAAAAGAGAAAGATTGTCAATGGCAACATCTCTCAAATGCTGAACTAGTGGCTGTTCTTGGTGGTAACCAGTGCTGGGCATTGTCACAGTGATAGTGCAGAAGGGTGTCCATGCAATGAACCACGTACGCATGTGAGAATTAAGTAGCAATTGCAGCAGCGAGAAAAGGTACAATAAAATAATCCTTTATTAATAATGTGAGCTACCAAGAAATTGTGAGTCTACAAGCAGGGTCATCCCCAAACTTTTTGCCTTCTTCCTCCTATTTTTTCTGACCTGTTGTTGTTGGCTTTTGACCTCTGGGCACTTTCCCACTGCTAACCAGTGCTAAAGTGCATATGTTTTCTGTGTAAATTGTACTTTTGATTGGTTTATCCATGATTGGCTATTTAATTTACTTATAAGTCCCTAGTAGAGTGCACTATATGTGCCTAGGGCCTGTAGATTAAATGCTACTAGTGGGCCTGCAGCACTGGTTGTGCCACCCACTTCAGTAGCCCCTTAACCTTGTCTCAGGCCTGCCATTGCAAGGCCTGTGTGTGCAGTTTCACTGCCACTTCGACTTGGCATTTTAAAGTACTTGCCAAGCCTAGAACTCCCCTTTTTCTACATATAAGTCACCCCTAATGTGTGCCCTAGGTAACCCCTAGAGCAGGGTGCTGTATGGGTAAAAGGCAGGACATGTACCTGTGTAGTTATATGTCCTGGTAGTGTAAAGCTCCTAAATTCGTTTTTACACTACTGTGAGGCCTGCTCCCTTCATAGGCTAACATTGGGGCAGCCCTCATACACTGTTGAAGTGGCAGCTGCTGATCTGAAAGGAGCAGGAAGGTCATATTTAGTATGGCCAGAATGGTAATACAAAATCCTGCTGACTGGTGAAGTCAGATTTAATATTACTATTCTAGAAATGCCACTTTTAGAAAGTGAGCATTTCTTTGCACTTAAATCTTTCTGTGCCCTTCAATCCACGTCTAGCTAGGTTTAGTTGACAGCTCCTTGTGCATTCACTCAGACACACTCCAAACACAGGGTGCTCAGCCTCACTTGCATACATCTGCATTTTGAATGAGTCTTCCTGGGCTGGGAGGGTGGAGGGCCTGCCCTCACACAAAGGACTGCCACACCCCCTACTGGGACCCTGGCAGACAGGATTGAACTGAAAGGGAACCTGGTGCATTTCTTAGACACTCTTTGAAGTCACCCCCACTTCAAAGGCACAACTTAGTATAAAACAGGGCCTCTGCCCTAACTCACCAGACACTTGCTGGAAAAGAAACCTGAACCAGTAACTACATCCTGCCAAGAAGAACTTCCTGGCTGCTCAAAGGACTCACCTGTCTGCTTTTCTACAAAGGACTGCTGCCTTGCTGTTGGCCTGCTGCCTTGCTGAACTCTTGCCTGGCTGCTCAAAGGACTCACCTGTCTGCTTTTCTACAAAGGACTGCTGCCTTGCTGTTGGCCTGCTGCCTTGCTGAACTCTTGTCTGGCTGTAAAAGTGCTCTCCAAGGGCTTGGATAGAGCTTGCCTCCTGTTCCCTGAAGTCTCAGGACCAAAAAGACTTCTCTTTTTCACTTGGACGCTTCGTGCACTGAAATTTTCGACGCAAAGCTTGTTCCGCGGCGAGAAAAACGCCGCACACCGACGCTGATCGACGCGACGCCTTCGGGACGACCGGAACTTTGACGCACAGCCTCGCAAGGACAACGCCGCCTGACTTCCAGAGGAGAAATCGACGCGCCACCTGCCGTGAGAGCGAAACTTCGACGCACAGCCCGCGGAACGACGCGCAGCCGGAAAACAAGCAGGAGAATCCACGCACAGACCCGGGACATCTGGTAATCCCCGTAACCCATAGAAAGAGACTGTCCGCGTGCCGGGAAACGACGCACGACTTCCCCGCTTGAAAAATAACGACGCAAGTCCGTGTGTGCTGGGGAGAAATCGACACACACACTATTTTTCCACGTATTTCTTCTTCTGCGGCCCTTTGCAGAGATTTTCCACTCCAAACCAGGTACTTTGTGCTTGAAAGAGACTTTGTTTGCTTTTTAAAGACTTAAGACACTTTGGGGGTTATTCTAACTTTGGAGGAGGTGTTAATCCGTCCCAAAAGTGACGGAAAAGTGACGGATTTACCACCAGCCGTATTACGAGTCCATTATATCCTATGGAACTCGTAATACGGCTGGTGGTATATCCGTCACTTTACCGTCACTTTTGGGACGGATTAACACTCCTCCAAAGTTAGAATAACCCCCTTTATATCACTTTTCAGTGATATCTTTACAAATTCATATTGCATCTTTGATCGTTTTGACCTGCAAATACCCAGATAAATATTATATATTTTCCTAAACACTGTGTGGTGTATTTTTGTGGTGTTATATTATGGTATTGTATGATTTATTGCACAAATGCTTTACACATTGCCTTCTAAGTTAAGCCTGACTGCTCGTGCCAAGCTACCAGAGGGTGGGCACTGGCTAATTTTGGATTGTGTGTGACTTACCCTGACTAGAGTGAGGGTCCTTGCTTGGACAGAGGGTAACCTGACTGCCAACCAAAAACCCAATTTCTAACAAGCATCAATTGCATGAAGATGGAACTAGGGCTCTTGTGCCCAGGTGCTCTATCAGAACACTAAGGATAGTAGTAGCCATAAACAAACTAGAAACCATATACTGAGCCATCTATTACATAGTATAGGAGGAAGGTATGCCCAAGAAATTAGTGGCACTTACCCGGGTGCAAAGACAGTCGGAAGGTGCTCATTAAAGGAGAACCCTCGATCAGAGATTCCTCTTCTAGGCTGGAGATAAACAAAGCCCATTGTCAGGGGCGGGAGATAAAGGCAGTGCGTCCCCGCGTAGCGTCCTCGTGTGTGTGTGTGTGGGAGGGGGTGTCAGGGGGATGCTTACGAGAATGGGCCTGCCGCTGGCAGAGTGCGTCCTTAGATAAAAGGACAAAATAATCTACCACATATTATATGCTAGCCAAAACAAATTATTTTGAAAAAGCACGTCTTGAGTGCAGACGAAGGAGATAAATCCTATCTGAGGTCGCAAATAGAAACCCTAGAGAGGCATAGGCAAAAAGCCAGTTTCAACAACTGCATGTCTGATGTGCAGATACGGAAAGTGTTTACATCCAGTTACTACATGGGAGCCTCAGGGAGCCATACATTATTTAGGAAAGTAGTGAAAGCCAAATACCAGAGACACTATTTGACTGACTACCGTGATACAATGATAATGTGATGACAAAACAAAAGATTTAGATACAGGTACACTAAAATTGCAACAGCAAAGTAATATAGAAAACGGTAAGAGAAGCCTTTTGACAGATGCTGAAGAAAGTTGCACGGCAATAGATCCCATACTGAGATAATGAGGGCAAAAGGCACCCACCATGGAGCCTAAGTTGGGTATACATCTTAAACACATAAGATCAGGCAAGGAAAAGAAGTTAGTAAAAATCAAAAAACGACTTGGCTAGAGAGGCAATTAGTCCATAAGAGTAATACATTTCTGCCACTCCTCCCTTGTGTTTAGTCCTTGTCTAATGCAGTTACATTTATCTATCCATTTGCATTCAAGTGTTTGCAGAATGTATGTTATATCACCTTGCTTTGGTGATGGCAGAGCCTTTTCTATAACTTGCCAACTCAGATCCTCTGCAATATGCTGTGCTTCTATGTAGTGTTGGATGAGGGAGGCCTTTTCAACCTTGCAACTAATGTGGCTCCTATGTTGACTGAGTCTGGCTCTGACCTGTTGTGTTGTCTGTCCGATGTAGTCCTTCGGATATGTTATCTACCATATGCAATAGATAACATTAGTTGAGGCACAATTTGTATGGTATTTCAATTACATTTGAATGTTACCATTTACAAAAAAGTTGGTGTTCTCTGTATGTTGATATGAAACACAGTTACCACATTTATAATGACCTTTAACTAGGGAGAGGGCCCCATAATGATGGAATGCTTTCAGTAGGTTTGGAAATACCAGTATTTGCATGCACTAAGTCTGTGGTTCCCAACCTTTTGACTTCTGTGGACACCCACTTTATCATTACTGGATCCCGGGGACCCCCCACTCAATCACTATTGGAATCCGGTGACCCACTACTGAATCATTACTGAAAGCTGGGGACCTGATTTGTTAATATTTTTTAATTTTCTAAGTAGCTGTGGACCCCTTGACGAGGCTTTACGGACCCCCAGGGGTCCCCGGACCACAGGTTGGGAACCACTGCACTAAGTGGTTCCTGATGCTTTTCCCCTTCTTGCATGATAAGAGAGAGATTTCCTTAAAGATTTCCATAGTGTGCAGGGTGGGCCAGTGTCTCTGTGTCTATCCTGCATAGCTTGAGATATTGACCAAAAGGTGGGCCATCTTTCTGGGCTCATGGATGGAAGCTTTTATACTGTGAAAGTGTTTTTTGCTCTGTTGGTTTCCCATACAATAATGCTTTTGATTGGTTTTCAAAATCTTTGATTTTTAAGTCTAAGAAAGGTATACTGGCCCTATCTTTATTGTGTGTGAATTTAAGATAATTCTGGAAATCACTTAAATAGTGTGTAAAGAGTGTTAATGTTTCTTCTGGACTCTTCCAGATCATAAAGAGATCCTCTATGTATCTCTTCCAGCATTTAATGTTATTGAAGTATGGATTATTCTGAGTGTGAACATAATCCTTCTCAAAACGGCCCACATACAGGTTGGCCAGGTTTGGAGCAAAAATGGCTCCCCTGATGTCCAGGAGCATTGTTGGTAGTAGATGTCATTAAATAGAAAGTAATTAGTGGCCAAGGCAATTTGACATGAGGCAGGGTGTTGGTCAAGAAACCATATAATAACTTCTATGCTCTCTCATTGGGGGATATTTGTAGAGGGGGACTCTATATCTAGAGTTACAAATACCTCTTCAAAGGGGTCAAAGTCCATTCCATCAGTCAGATTAATCATATAAGCGTTGCCACACACATATGTGACAAGAAGAGGGACAAAATCCTTGATAAAGGTATTAATATATTCACCAATTGGTTTGAGGATGGAATCACATCCTGCCAAGATAGACCAGCCTGGCAGTGTGTTCACATTTATGTCACTTTTTGGAAGCATGTAGAGGACCGGCGTTCTGGGATTCCAGAATTCAAATCCCGATTATACTCAAAAGCCTTCCTCCAGACCATGGGTGGTAACATACAAAATTATTTTTAAAATAGTTTGGAGGTGATTTATAGATAGTTTCTTATAGTGGTTGATATTTCCCAATTGTCTCAGGGTCTCTCCCTCATAGTTCTGTCCGTTTTGTATGACTATACCTCCCTCTTTATCAGCAGGTTTGATAATGATGGATTCCTCTGCTCATAGATTATTGAGTGCCTGCCTTTTGGACCAAGAGATTTTATATAGTGTAAAGGGTCTATTGGTCCTTTGAGTATTTATGTCTTTGAGAATGGCTTTTTCAAAAGCGAGTATCTGAGGAGGCATTAAGGCATTGGGGGTGTAAATGATGACGCAGGTCTAAGCAGTGATGCTGAGAGAGTACTGCTAAAGTCGTTATACTGAAAAATGTACTTCAATATAATTCACCTGAAAAATCGGTGTAGCTCAGATTGGATTATAACAAAATCTGTCCTTTCCATGATTAAGAAAGACAAACCCTTATATCAGAAGACTGATCTCATCTGCGCTGAGTGTGTGGCAGGATATATTAAAGATAGGAATGCATTGATGAGGGTTAAGTCCAGAGGTCTGGGTAATGGAATGAACCCCCCACCCGTTCTGACCTCCATGGAATGTATGGCCACCCAGAGTTATTCAGGGCATTGTTTGTTTGACAACTGTCCCTCTGGGCTCCATTTGTAATAATGTCTGCAAGTCTGACGGTACCCCAAAAACAGATTTCAAGGTATCCCCCGTTTCCCTCTGTTGTCTCGCCTCCTTGGAGCCTGAGCTAAAAAACGGTTAGAGGCCTAGTAATCTATAGTGGTGCTGCACCCTTTTCCCGGATCGTCTGGGCTGTCCGACCCACCTGAGGATTCTGAGAAGGTAATCAGTTTCTGATCTTTGTTTCTGCCCCAGGTAACCCTTTTCTTTTGTGGTTGCGCTTGTGTGTAGAAATTGTTGTGCAAGTAGGCGTATGCCATTTCTCTAAAAAAATGTTTTTAATGTTCTTTTATACCTTATCTGCTTTCTATTTTTATTAAAAGGTATTGAACTCACTGCTGGTTTTTATTGAGCCTGCCTAGTGCTAGTTTTGCCTCTTCCAGGTTGTCACAACTAAGCAGTTCTTTCTCATTCCTCTATCTAATTTAATTCCTGTTTACTGGACAAAATAGAAGCACACTGACAGCAGAGTGTGCATCTTTGAATGTGCTGGAGGATTCCGGTGTGGGTGCTGGACCCATGGAAGCACACTGACCGATGAGTGTGCATGTTTGGATGTGGCTGCAGGTTTGCTAATTGGGGATTGGATGGTGTGGAAGCATGCTGAAAGCAGAGTGTGCATCTTTGAGGGTAGCTAGATGGTATGGAAGCACACTTCCAGCATGGTGTGTGTCAGAGTGGAGATGTTGGCTTCCTAGGTAGGGATCAGATGATCCTTTCAGCAGGATATATCAGTATCCTACGTGGGAGCTGGATGGTTTGGAGACACTCTGACAACAGAGTATGCATCTATAAGGATAGCTGGAAGGCATGGAAGATTGCTTCCAGTGGCAGTTGTTGAGATCCTAGATGATAGCCGATTTTGTGAAAGTACGCTTCCAAGAGTGCCTATCTTTGAGTGTAGTTATTGGTTTTCTAGGTGGGACCGGGATGATATGGTAGTACACCGCCAGAGGAGGGTGCATATGTTAAGGTAGATGGATGGTACTGAAACAGGACTGCAGCTGTAGTTGTTGGCTTCCTAAGTGCGAGCAGGTTGATATGGAAGTGCGCTGGCTGCCGGGTGCACATCTTTGAGGGTAGATGGATGTACAGAAGCAGGATTCCTACATTTGTTGTGGGCTTCCTAGGTGGGAGCAAGATGAAAGTATGCTGACACCCCACAGCCATACCAATGCACCTGGCTGTAGAACTCCCTCAGGGCAGAACTGTGTAGAGGAGTGTTGACAGAAGGATTTCTGGGCATGACAACATGGAGGGAGTATAGGTATAGGTTCTATTTTAACTGTTGAATTGTAGGGGGCTGTAGCGAAGAAAACCCGGCAGCAGGTGTTCATAGTGAAGAGCGCTGACAGCTCAATCCACTAAGGAGGGTGTAGATCTGCACTGCGGAAGATGGAGGTTACCAGTACTGCTTGATGTTATTGATAAAAGGGTCACAGTCCGCAATCGACATTCTAATTTTCTTGATTTAATTGTGGTTTCCCGAGTATGATCAAACTCTGTAATGTACATCATGTTCATTGCTACTGAAGCTCTTTGTGAAGGAACGTGTATACTGCATCAAAATGAGGCACACTATTTTAAAATGGGCCTCTGTGCAGTGTACACATTACAATGTACCTGGAATGGCTACTTCATTTTATTTGCAAATGTGACTTTCTGATACCAAAGTAAGATACATTTCCATATATATATTGATGAACCATATTTTGCATATCAAACATACAAAATACGATTCCATATGCTCAGCACTGCCACTCAATCAGGGTGTCGTTCCAAACCATTATTCTATTACCACTATGCCCCCTCAGTTTGGACTCATCTATATCCGTCTTGAATTTGTTCCAGTAGAAAGAGTCTAGCGTGAACTGTCAGGTTAGGCCCTCCTTGAACCAGAACATAAGCAACCCAAGATTGTGGCTCATCAGTCCGCTGTAGCTTGGTTCCAGTGACACAGTATGGTAGTTGCATAAAGACTATTTGACTCTTCCCTTCATACCAAATCTATGTTTTGCATACTGCATAAGTACCATGCAGTGAATTCACGGAGATGGTACTTCATTGCACCTTTTACTCTACACAGTGCATAAAATGCACCAACAATTTGTAGGTTTTTAAAATATTCTTATTATTTATGAAAACGCTTTATGGTACTTGTTGGACATGACACCTTAGGTGTGGTTTCCCCATCTTTTGACTTCCACTGTCGTGTTTGTCGAGTTTTCGCTAAATTTCGGACTCTGCACAATTAACCACCACCAACCAGTGCTAAAGTGCTTGTGCTGTCTCCTTTAAACATGGTAAAGTTGTCTCACACCAAATTGGCCTATTTCATTTGCTTGTGAGTCCCTAGTAAAGTGGTACCACCTGGACCTAGGACCTGTAAACTAAATGTCACTTATTGTGCCTCCCACTTATGTAGCCCTTCAAACATCTCTCAGGCCTGCAATTGCAGCCTGTGTGTGTGCAGTTTTAAACTGTCATTTCGGCCTGGCAAGATAAACCTCTTGCCAGGCCCAAATCTCCCTTTCTAGTACATATAATTACCTCCCAGGGTAGGGTCAACACAGTGCAGAAGGCATAGTTAACATGCTGAACATGTAGCTTTAAATTTTACATATGCGGGTAGTAAAAACTCCTAAATTCATTTTTCACTACTGTGAGGCCTACCTCTACCAGAGGATAACACTGAGTTCCCTTATAACATTGAATAAGTGGTACCTTTCAATTGGGAGCAGATGGAAATGTCAAGTTTGATGTATAAAGAATTGTAATTTAAAACCTACTTTAGTGGTGAAGCCAGATTTTAAATTACAATCCTGAAAATGGCACTTTTAGAAAGTTGCCATTTTCTTTTTCTACCATTTGGTGCCTGCAGTCTGTATCCTGGGTCATGTGACTAGGCGTAGGCCCAAGACTCCACAGGCTATAGAGTCCAGGAATCATTTGGGCAAGCACGCCAGCCTGTCACCTTGCCCTTAGTGCTGCATGTGCCCAGAGGTGCATGTTTAATCACAGGGATGTGCTTCTGCTGCACGGGTGTTTTTAATGGCGTGCTGCCAGTACACCTAGTGAGGCCCAAGATGTCACGAACTACAGAGTTCAGGAATCACTCCTGCCAGCTCGCCAGCCCATCATCGGTCAGCCTGCCCATAGTTCTGCATGCACCCGGAGGCGCTTGATTAATCACAGGGGTGTGCTCCCGCTGCGCAAGACATGCCCGGGCGTGTGCCGGGGCCAAGACAAGGCCAAGTGCAGGCCGGTCTGCACCCGTCAGAGCCCGGACATGGCTGGGCCCATTTGGCCCGTGGAAAGAACTGTAGTGGCGAACTGTAGTGTTGAAGAATAGATTCCGGTAAGATTGTGTGAGCAGTTGCTTTTTTTATTTATAATCAGTTGGTGCAAATTTAAATATGGGCAAACATAAACTTGCACAGCCTATGGGAGGGAATAGTTGAAACCAGGGAATTCGGCTAACACCATCACTAATTATCTTACTAACACAATGGGAATTTTAATAACAAGATCGTCAGTGCTGAGGAAGGACTGGCTGCTACGAAGACTGCCCTACGTAGCGCCATGGAGGATGTTACTGAAGAGATCGTTGCTTTGGATGGAGGAGTTTGGGGAGCTCCTCTGACTTGTGATAAACCACCTAACAATAAGCCTCCTTGTGGTTTTAAATCCCCCCTAGAGAAAACTGAGTTGTCCTGTAACAGCAAATCATCTCCACCCCTTGCTACAAAAAGTCAGCAGCCAGCTACTTTTAACCACCAAAAAACAAATAAATTGAGTATTCCTTTTAGACCAAGTGAAAAAGGGGAAGTAGGAGGCGGTTGGAAAAAGAACAGGAGGTGGTTACCTGTAGAAACCTAGATATGGTCTTAAGTAAAATTAGTGAGAGGATGAAGAATCTGGAGAAGAAGTTTTTGTTAGAACTGGCGGAGATAAAGGACAAGGTTACCATTCTCGAGACTGCTGTGAACAATTTTTCAGCCAAATTCAAGCCCACAACTCTATGGCATGTTACGCCACCGTCCTCTGTGCCTCACCATACTCCCAGTATGGATCCAAGGAATAGTATACAAACAGATGGATCAAATGGTGGTTTGTCGTCATCTAAGTCTGCGGGTTCCTGTACACCAGAGACCTCACAAAGGATGCATTCATTGGATGTCCAACCAGATTTGTGACTCTAATTTCCTTTACCATGAAGGCTTGTCAGTACGAAGAGATGAGTGGGTGGGGGTCCTATAGGAAAGTAGGTCAGGGTGAATTTTCGTCCCCTAAGGTGGTTAAATCTCTTCTATTTGACTTGAATCATACGCAATACAGTGCTGGAAACTTGGGGGGAGAAATTATGGCTGAATCTCTTGATTTCTTTTATAATCTAAATTTGCTTAAACAAGTTCATAATGATGCTATGTATATTCCGCCTGCTTTCCTATATGTTTTATTCTGTGCCAGTCTCCAATAGACTTGCTCCCCTCACTAGCTGTGAGGAGCTGGATTGACGCCTAGGGCTTGACACGCATGAATTGCTTGTGAATTCTTAATCTGTTACAGAACTAGTATCAGGGGAGGTTTTAGTGTTCCCTATTACTAAGGAAAGAGCTAAACTTGTCATCAGGTCAATGAATATTGCCGGCATTAAAAACAAATTGGGGAACATAGAATGGATTAAATACTATTAATTCAACTCACCTACTTTGCATGCAGGAGACATGGGTAGTGGAGAACTTTTGTATAGAGGGTTGCTCTTCTATAATTACCCCTGCCATAACCTCAAGTGCTGGAAATGCAAAGGGGTGACTAGCCCTGTTAATGTCCACTACTGCACCCCTTAAAGTGAAAAAATATTATATTAATTCTGCACATTTCCAGATTTTTCATCTTCATTCTAGTGAAATTATGAATATCATTCTGATTAATTTTTATAATATTATCTTTGCCAACACCAGAAATAGGGTAATTGTTGACTTGGAAAGGGAGATGTAATTATTCTTAACATATCTTAAAGGGGATTAGGCTGTCATCTGGGTTGGTGATTTTAATATTAGTAAATGTAAATTGGTCGCACATTGTGGTTATGCAAGAGAAAAAGGGGATATTCTTCCTCATTTTCCTTTCCTTTCAACCCATACGGGGAGACAATTAACAACGTTTTTTTCAGATTTAATCTAGATTTATTAGAATACACTCAATCTCCAGACGGAGTCTATTCCGACTTTTCAAAGGAATGGGCATCATTCCACTATTGATCATGCTCTGATTTCTGTAAACAGCTTAGAAGCGATGGAATTCTATGTGGTTGACCAAAGCCCTTTATGTGACCATCATTCCCTGCTGTTCGCTTTTAATTTTATACCCCCTCATTTTCAAGGACCTCAACTTGCAGACCATTTTGAAATCCAATGGGTTGGTGCAAGGTGGGTGAGTGTGGATGGTGATGTTTTCTTAGCAATAGTAATTATTAAAGATAATATTATGGATTTTATGGTCCGTACAGATCGGAACACCCTTCCATCAATAATTTTGTAAACGTTTTGTAGGTTGCTGACAGACATTGCACACAAACTAAAATTGAATAATAGACCCACTGGAGGGAAGCCCAAGCAGTGGATTGACCATAATTTCAACCATGCCCACCAGATCCTGAAAAAAAGCGTTGCAGGTTGCCCCTAGAAATAAAGATGATATTTCAGCTCTGAGGGCATTTATAAACAAGCACTAGGAACAAAAAAGAGGGAGCTGCAAGATAGGGTGTGGAATAATCTACAACAGGCATTATTGGTACTCCACCTGCTGTAATACACTTAACAGGCTCTGTACATCTTACTCCAATTAGTCTTGAAGAAGTGACTAACGCCTTAGAAAAGTCTGCCAACTCTAAAGCGCCTGGTCCTGATGGGGTCCCATTAGATATCCATAAATCAAATGCCATATTATGGGCCCCAATAATAACTCGTCTGTAATGCTGCTATTGGCAGTTGTGTGCCGGTTTCCTGGACTGAGAGCATTATTGGACCTATTTTTAAGAAGAGGGACAGACAGTGGTGAATCCTATTGCTATCACCTGATAATCCTCATGGACCATCCTGTTAAAATACTGGGCAGGATCCTTTAGGAGAGAATGGAAAGATGAGAGGTTGATAATCATATTGTTACACATGTACAGTATGGGTTCAGGAGTGATATTTGCATGATGGAACAATGTCTCAATGTGCACCGCATCACTAGTAAATACACAGTAGTTAAACAGGGTCATATTCATTTATGTGTTTGCAGCTTTATCTACCGCCTTTGACCTTGTGAATCATGCCAAGCTATGGCAGACTTGGATTGAGTTGGGGAGCCTATTGGAATCATTTCCTTGTTGTCACAGATGTATGACCGACTTATTGCCTGTGTCCAATATGGACCTGGGGGGAATGCACATCTCGCTTTAAAGTCACGCGTGGAATACAGCAAGGCTGTGTTCTTGTACCCATGTTATTCTCACTGTATATTATTGTGGCAGATGGTACATTGCAGAATATAAATGGTGATGTCCCTAGGGTGGGAAGTAGTCCAATACCCATCCTTCTATACGCCGACGATGCAGTGCTTATTTCTTGAACCCCAAATGGGCTCCAACTTCTAATTGACTCCTTTACCACCTATATGGAGAATAAGGATATGAAAATCAATCAAATGAAACTTTTACTATGGTGTGTGGATGAGGGAAGGTGAAAAAGAGGATTCATCATATCTGTAGGGAGAGCTTAGAGGAGACTTATAATTGGGGCCCTCGATTTAAAGTTGGGAGTTAGACATTTTTAAGATTCACTGAAGCACTTTTCAGATTTTCTGCTAAAATAGGAAATAGACCAATTAGGGATATCCTGACCTTGTATAAGAGCAAATGTGTGCCCAGTGTTCGTTTTGGGGCGTCGTTGTGGCGATGGGTTTACTGCTTATCCCTCCAGGCCTAAGAACATGTATTTTTAAATAGACTCATTGCTGTTCCTAGGTATCCTCTTCTTATATCGCGCATATGGAACTGGGGTGCAGTTCTTTGAATATCAACTCCAGATAAGCCCCCTCTATTTTGGCATAGGATATGGAGTAAGGTGGGAATTTACTGAACAGCTAATATTACATTCATTGCTTTTAGAGGGAAGAGAGAAGATTCCATGGTTAGAACATATTAATAATCTTCTTAAATCAGTGGATGATAGCCTGAGTATTATGGAACCTATCAAGGTAATATGCTACAGTAGGAAGGAATTAAAAGTTATTATTTTAGGGAATAGATATATTCATAGAGAGAAGCATGAGCATAGTAAGCATACTGTATGTAGCTATCTTTCAGGCCCTGATACAGTGCAAACCCAGTTCTATCTGCTAAAGGTAAGTAAGTGGAAACCCAGTTCTATCTGCTAAAGGTAAGTAATATCTAACACAGATTTTATCTGACAAGATTACGCATGAAAATCTTAACTTTCTGGTAGCGTTCCCCAAAGCGAGGGTTTGGTCTCAGATCCTCCCAAAATGCCCATGTGACATGAAGTCTACTCAGTCAATGATGCCTTTTATTCTTTTTCTAGATTTTATAAATATATTAGAAAACAATTATTAAGCCTGTTGTTTATGAATGGAACTTATATACATTATCAGGATGCTTTTAACTACAGTTGTTCACTCAAAAGTTTTAATATTTGTTTTTCTGTATCTTCATTTGTCGTTTTTGGCAGTTAATAGTGCTAATGTGTGAGAAAATGTGTGTCCCTGTCTGGAAGCATTAACCTATGAGGCCAAGTAAAAATAATTGATCTGACAAAGCTATTTGTTTTGACCTTGTTTTAAATGATAGGTTCCTTTGTTATTGTTATATACATGGGTAAGCTTATATTGGCCAGCATTGATTGATATTCTTTGTTTGATAAATTGCATTTGATTAGAGTTGTTTTAAGGTAGATCTGTGTGATTTTGGGGTTTGGCCAAAAGCGATTCTCTTACTTATTTTTATACTATTTTATGCGTATTTGTCCTGTAAATTAATTACCTCTTTTTGTGACACGTCATTTATATTAATATGTGCTTTATATTTGAGCCTCTTTTATGGACATGATTAATTATCCAAATAAAGATTATTTGATTGATTGATTAGGTGTAGCTGGCAGTTGGTCTTTGTATATTGCTCCCAGACAGTGACACAAAGGGGGAATGGGTGTTGGTAGGATGGGTCAACTCCTACCTGATGAGGGGGAGGAGCCGTCACCTACCACAATTGCACATTACAAAGCCTCTGCCTGAGCACACTCACTAAGTGTTTGACACTAGTCATTTGTGGCCCCAGACAAGCTGGGGCCAGGGCAGGAAGGCAGGAAATTCCAAGCACCGCAGGGAGATGGAAACCTCCAGAACCTTCTCTTACTTTAAAGTGGGCGACGGGTATAATTAATGGACCCTCAGACCCAACTATACAGTATCCCTCTGGACCTTTGGAAGACTCAGAAGGACTGGTTTGCTGTTCTGCAAGAAGTACTGTTACTGTGCTACCCTGTGCTACCCTGCTGCCTGAGTGAAAAGGACTGAACCTGCATCTTGAACCCTGGGCCACCAGAGTGACCCAAAGACTTGTTGACAGGCCTCAGGTACAGAAAAGGCTTCAACCACCTTGACCACCAGCATCTCTGCTGTGGGTCCTACCACCCAATGGTGTCACCCCAGTCCTAGAGCCTTGAAAGTAAGCATGAAAGTGCTCTGCCAACTAGCTGTGGTCCTGTGAGCATAACTGACACAACTTAATGCATCTCCTCACAGATTAGTTTTCAGAACTGCCAATATATGATGCATCCCCAGCACAGGAACTCGCATCGCAACCCGGTGCATGATGCATCCTCGATGCAGGCTTTTACATCACAAGTCCCTTGTCAATGGCATTCCCGATGACACTGCACCACCTTTTGTAGCAGCCCAGAAGCTTCCTCGGAACTGCAGCTGCACGACGCATCCTTGAAGTAGGCCTCTGCATTGCAAGTTCATCACTGATACCATACTCAGTGACTACACTGGACTTTACACTGCAATATTCAGTGGGCCTAACTTGGTCCCTGGATCTGGCTTGCGCTACATCACAGTCGGCCTGAACTTGTGACTTTGTCTTGGCCAGCGCGACCAGATAACTCAGTTAGCTCTTTGTACTTTTAGGCAATGTATTTTTTAATTACATATCTCCAGTTCTACTGATTGCAATTTTATCATTTTGGTTTCAAATAATTTATTAAATTCTGCTCTATGTTTCTAAATTAGTGTGTGATTTTTCCTATGTTTTGTTTACACTTTATTACTGCTTGGATTGCTGCATGAATATTTTATACAATGCCTCTAAGTTAAGCCTGACTGGTTCTGTTCCGACCAACCAGATGATTAGCACAGATTAATTTGAGGCTTGCTTGTGAATTCACTCTGACAGGAGTTATACTTGCTGCTTGAGAAGGGTTTTATCCCCTTCCCCCTCAACCAGTAACCTAATTTCCTACAGTACCTGTAAACATTCACATACCAAATTACTTTAAAGGCCTGGCTCAAGCTTCTAACAGGTGAAAAGAATGTATTCTCACTCTTGCTGAAACACCTTGTGTTTATGAGCAGATACCAGTTTGCCTCACCTCTCCAAACCTAGTATGAATCACAGTAATTTGCAGCCTATGTTAACTCTACAATACAATATTTATATTCTTTGAAAGATGCACATGTCTATTCAGGGCCGGCTTTAGGGGAGTGCGACCGGTGCTGGGTTTGTGAAGGTGCTGACCTCAGGCAGGCACTGTGTTTAGCAATAATTTAAGAAATGTGGGATTTAAAGCACCTACTGCAGGGTTCCTTGTGCTTCCAGCCTTCAGAAAGCAATAAAGATGTCAACTCTTGTGATTAATGTTCCTGCTAAAGGAAGAGAGCAATAAAGTTTTGTTTAGCAGCAGCTTTGACTCACCATAAAGTAGCACAAAGGGTTAATGTGCCTTCTGCTAAGAACAGATCTGTATTTTATGTGGAAAGCTCAGTGGATTAGTAAAACCAACCTTCACCAGCGCCTTTAAACAAATGAAATATAGGAGGGAGAGAATCCGAGGAGGTGGTCATGGGCTTTGGGGTGCCAAAAAAGATTGTTGCACAGGGTGGCACCAGCGCTAAAGCCAGCTCTGTGCCTATTGTTCCTCCTGCCTAATATAAGCTCACATTTGCAAAAGCAACCCAGTCAACAAAATGGCCCAGTGAGTTGAACCTTCACAGTTACACATTCTGTGCCCTGTTGGTAAAGATTTTGCCTCTCAACATCGTTTACTGAGATTTCATCCTTCAAGGCTGATGAACAACAGCTGTTACTATTGCTGTTTGTGGCACTTAGAGATGACATCACTGTGGTTTGAAGTGCTTCATAATAAGCAAGTTATTATCATAATATCCAGGTATCTAGACGAAAAGGGCACAGAAGGCTGCATAAACCGATCCACTGATAGTCTTTCAGGATAACTTTAAGTATATGTTCAGGCTTGCAAAGGCTGTTAGACTTTTTTGGAAGTCAGGAGCCAGCCACCACAAAAGAATGGCCATAGTAACATGCTCACTGATGCTGCCTCTAAAACCTCCACACCACAAACATTTTCCCTCTCAAATACAAGGAAACAACTTTAAATTGGCTTAAGCATCACTGGCAACCTAACTGCCCCTTCAGTGAAATTATAGCAAGTGGCACCAATGACCCTGAAGAGATCTAATTTAGTCTCCCACTTTCATCCTGTAATTAATAACGCTTTCTGTCGACCTGCCCGCCTCGCGAGTTGTATGCTCTACAAATAAGGGTCGTCTTTTAAAATGAGATATATGCTGAAAAATTAAGTGAATGCCTCCGATACCCTGTTCAAAGTGGACGTGCTGACAGACATGTTTGTCTTCACACAGAACAAGGGCAAGTGCAACGTGATGGGCGCTGCCCTCAGAATGTGGAAATGGCGCGGGCTTTCACCTCAACGTAGCGCAGAGTCACCGAAAGCAGTCATTTTAACGTGTAAGGGCTGTTCATTCATTTATATGGATGTTTTTTTGTAAAGGACGGGGTAAACGTTGGGCGCTGTAATACGCTGATTGTATGGGTGAAATTGCATTTTCCAAATTTCTAAAACGCTTTCGGCTACCAGAGCCTTTCGTGCACACCAGATAAGGGAAGCACTGAGGAGATAATACAGCACAATGGGCTAAAATAAACCTTTGTTGTGTTATATAACACAAGATATTGGTGCCATTAAAAGGATAAAACGAAAAGAAGACTAATACATATTCATAGCGGAAACGCGAAAAATTATTTAATGCATGATAGCAGGTAAAGATAATAACACAATAACAACAACAACCTTTACAAAGCAATACAAAGGGAACATTGATTTATACGTTAAAGGTTAAGATAGAGAATTAAAAGTGAGACAGAGAAAAAGTTAACTTACATAGGCATCTTGGAAAGTGGGGACCTGGGCAATTGGCCACTTTGCTCATGCCTTAAAACGTTTCTGATTGGGCCAATTCACAGAAGCACTTTCAACTACAGGCGTGCTAATACATGCCTCTGTGAATTGGTCCCAAAATATCCAACTCCCAATTAGTAAAAGAGCAAAAAGGACACAGACCTATTTATAATTTTTTTTTTATAAATATGACCTGATCCATCCACTCCATCCACTCCGGATCCCCCTCCGACCCCTGCCCACATCGCATCTACAACAAAGCCAGCCGAACCATCGCCCCCATACTCCGCAACATAATCAACTCGTCTTTCGATTCCGCCACCTACCCAGACCCCTGGAAGCACGCGGAAATCACTGCTCTCCTAAAAAAAAAACAAGCCGACCCGGAGATCCTCTCCAACTACTGCCCCATCTCCCTCCTCCCTTTCCCCGCCAAGGTTGCCGAGAAACTAGTCAACGCCCACCTATCCCATTTCCGCAAAGCAAACAACACTCTTGACCCCTCACAATCCGGGTTCCGCAAGAACCACAGCACGGAAACCGCCCTCATCGCATGCACTGACGACATCAGGACCAAAGTCGACAAAGGCGAGACCGTCACACTCATCCTCCTAGACCTCTCCGCAGCCTTTGACACCGTCTGCCACCACACACTCTGCACACGCCTCCACAACATAGGAATTCACCACAAAGCCTTAGACTGGCTCACCTCCTTCCTCACCGACCGGACCCAGAGAGTCCGCCTTCCACCCTTCCACTCCAACACTACCAAGATCATCTGCGGAGTCCCCCAAGGGTCCTCCCTCAGCCCCACACTCTTCAACATCTACATGATCCCCCTAGCCAACATCCTTCGAGCACATGGAATCACTATCCTCTCCTACGCAGGTGACACCCAACTCATCCTCTCCCTCTCCCTCACCCGCAACCCCACCACCGCCAAAACCAACCTACACCCTGCTCTCCTCGACACCGCCAACTGGATGACCACTAACCACCTCAAGCTCAACTCCAACAAAACCGAGATCATCATCTTCGGCCCCAACAAAACCACATGGGACGACTCCTGGTGGCCCACCGCTCTAGGCCCGCACCCACCCCCGCAAACCACGCACGCAACCTCGGCATCATCCTGGACCCCTCCCTCTCCATGACACAGCAAATCAATGATCTAACCTCCTCCTGCTTCCACACACTCCGCACTCTAAAAAAAATCCTTCAAATGGATTCCCCCAGAGACCAGGAAGACAGTCACCCACGCACTCATCAGCAGCAGACTAGACTACGGTAACGCCCTATACGCCGGCACCACACTCAAACTCAAACGCAAACTCCAGAGAATCAAGAACATAGCCGCACGCCTCGTCCTTGGCCTCCCCTGCCACGAACGAATCTCACCACACCTCAAATCCCTTCACTGGCTCCCCGTAGACAAGAGAATCACATTCAAGATCCTCATCCACGCACACAAATCCCTCCACAACACCGGCCCAACCTACCTCAACGAAAGAGTGAACTTCCACACTCCCACACGCAACCTCCGATCAGCCGACCTCGCCCTAGCCACAGTCCCCCGCATCCAACGCACCACCACAGGAGACAGGTACTTCTCCTACCTCGTCCCCAAAACCTGGAACTCCCTCCCCACCAACCTTCGCAAAACCAAAGACCTCCTGCTCTTCAGAAAGAACCTCAAGACATGGTTGTTCGAACAGTGACCCTCCCTGCCCCCCCCCTAAATTCCTCCCCCTCCGGCGTCTTGAGACCCTCACGGGTGAGTAGCGCGCTCTATATATATTTTTTGATTGATTGATTGATTGAATATTACCAATATGGATGTTTTGGGGCCAAGCTACAGAGGTATGTAAGTGCACACAAAAGAACTATTGGAGTATCTGTTATATACTCTTACAAGCCTTAGTGAAGCCTGATATTGATTTGGAGTTCTCCATTTAACTGCTATAGATATAATTTCAGGGTAGGGCAAGCTAAAGGGCTTTACTGCCAGCCATTGCCCATAAATTGTATCCTTCTCCATGCCATTGCTTATTGGTGAGGGTTATCTGAGGCTACATGTAATCGCCCTTTCATGTTGTTTTATTGTTAATCCCCAATAATAACTTAGTTGTACCCTACTTTGTGTCTTTATGGAGTTGCTCTCGAAAGAATAAGGGCCCCAGCAGCAAACGTAATTCATTTCAGGCATTGTGTAATTCTTGTGAAAGCCCCTACTAGGCTTTACAGGTGTTCTAGAAGCCTCTGTGTGACTGAGAGCTTGCATTCAAAATCATTTGAGATTTAGCTCCTCCACTTTACATTTCTGAGAGAAACTTCATATTCTTTCTCAGAAGTCCATTTCACAAAGGTAAACTTAGACCTAAAGTCTAAGTTTAGACCTGAGGTCTAAGTGCTTAGGCCCAGATTTAAGAATCTCTAGCACCACATTAGCATAAATTTTTATGTTACTGTGGCGTTAGGCTTCAAAAATCGTGATGCCAGATTTACAAAGTGGTGCAATGCATGTATTGCACCACTTTGTAACCCCTTGTGCTACATTATGTATGCAGAAGGCATAATGTATGCAAGGTGGTGTTCCCCAGTTAGGTGGACTAGAAAAATGATGCAAAGAAATCTAAAATATTTCTTTGTGCCATTTTTAGCAGCATTTTTTAATGCCAACTCTGAGCAGGCGTTAAAAGGAGGCATACCATTTGTTGAAATGCACCTCTGTGTACTTTGCAGGACTAGCATCAATATTTTTGGCTCTAATCTTGCAAAGCACCAAACTAATGGCAAAAATGTTGACACTAGTTCACTAACTACTCCCATGGTGCGCGTATGTTTAATATACCGCACACATGGTGGCGTTTAGGGGGGTGCTAAGGGTGCAAGAAAAGTGCTGCTGCATTGGCTGTGGCGCCACATTTCTCAAATCTGCCCCTTAATTCACAAAAGTAAACTTAGACTTCACCTTTGTTAATTGGGCCCTAAGACCTAAGGTCTAATCTTAGACCCCAGGTTTAAGCTTATCATTTAGAATTGGACAGTGCGAGACTTGGTGAATTTTTTATAGGTCAATGTTGCCCAGATGCCTTGCTTTGGAAGGCCAGTGATGTATTTGTTAAAATACTACCAGTTGCTGAAAACTGGACAAGGATTTGGATGTCACTCTCTCAGGAAGCATATATGTTGCACTGTCTATTTCTCTTAAATCTACACACTGCACTATGAGCAAGTTACACTGAATATGTTGGCTCAAAGTCAGTCCTGTAGCAGCCTTTTGGATTTAGAGACACAGCTGTTTTTGAATGATAAATGTATAGTAAAAGACACAAAAGCACAAACTAAGCTGTGATGGACTTAGCAAGTGTGTGAAAGGGATGGGGAGATGAATCCAAAACCAGCCCAAAACTTGCAGAGCTGCCTCATTTGGCATGTTTTCAATGCTACACCAAGTCCAGAGTCACCAGCAACTCTAACGTACTGTCAAAAGCAAATTCGGAAATAGCTTAGAAATCACTAATAACAATAGCGATGTCCTTATATATACACATGTTCTATCACCACATGTGTGTTGAAGCAGCCAATCCAGTGATTTGCATAGGAATTCTGGAATGGGATTACACGTTGACATGACTAGACATCCTGAGGACTCTGTACTTTTTATGTATATTTTATAGCGTACGCAAGCCAGAAATCAGATGATGACTTTGAGTGATCCACCATAAACTCAGAGCTTCATCAGTCAGTATTGCAATGGGGATCTAATTGTTGATGTCTGGTCACTTAAGAAGAAAATTGTCCTTTCACAATCTGCAGCAGCATTTTTCCTAATAACAGGTATTGTAAACCAAAGTTTCTCCTCACTTATGTATAGTAAAGGTGTGCAAAGGCATTAATTCTACAGACAATTTTACAATTTTGCAAATGTCTCAAAGTTTTTGCTTCTTCAGTAGTCATCAGAAAAACTCAGCAAAAAAGAAATGTGCAGGCCAAAAATATACATACATTTTTCAGCATAGTTAGGTTTGATTAGAGTGAAAATTATCTTCATAGGTAGAGAAAAATATTTCACAGTGCAGAAAAAACGTTTCTGGCGCAAATGCAAACTGGGAAATATTGTGAAGGACCATACCCTCGCTATGCCATTAAGCTTCCTAAAATGTGAGAAGAAGGGGTGGTTATTTCAGACTCTCTCTGCCCCTTGCTCAGAGCGAGCCTTCTGAGGTACAGATCTCATATTTTCTATGTGGCTTTATGCCACCACACCTCTCTTAAAGTTCTGTTTGCTAACCTTTCTCAGCTATTCCTTTAGTATTAGAATAGTTTAGGAGCTAGATTCAGTGGTTAGACAAGATAACTTAATTTTAGAATCCAGACACCACGTACTTTTCCTGATTTTCTGCATTGTTGCTATTGAAGTCTTGGTCTTCTGTATGTCACTTTGATTTAATATTGTGTGACGCCTTTACTCTCCATTGGTGATTTTGTATATCTATACTATGGTTTTGAGACTCACCTATGTTCTTTGGCTTTGAGTCTGTAGTAAAGCCCTTTGAAAGTTTAATTTGGGCTCTGAGGTGTAATGTTGTGTTTCACTGTAATTGATTTGAATAATATGGTAAAACTATCTCTTCACACTTCCGAACAGAGAAGAAAAGATCTATCGGACCCCAGATGAAAAGATAGTGTCCCAGGCTCCATCAGATGGTAGCAAACGAGGATAGTTCTCTTTTCCAAATTGAGACGATCTGGAATTAAACTCTAGAGTAGTAAGTCCCCAGATTCCAAACCCTAGTGTCCATGCCCAGAGTTAGAAAATCGTCGAAATTGTGGAGGATCAGAAGAGAATTGTACTGGCAGTGGAAGTGTGAGGATTAGTATGGTCGCAGAATGCAGTGGTTTGCGTTTAAATTGCAGTGATTGGATGGTGTTTTGTGGTGATGTTTGCATGTTGCCTGAGTGTGGTGATTTATAGAGACGTTGAAATGGTTATTGGGTCCGACGTGGCCTAAGATTTCGGGATAGTTTAAAATGTGTAGAAAACACAGTTTCTATTGTCTGCTAAGTGGTTGTGCTGGTTGTGAGACATCGTAAGCGGCACAGTTAACATAGGGACTTTCTTTGTGTGAGTGTGAGGCGAATTGGTATAGTGGATCTTAATGCACAGAGAGAAACTAAACCGATTCAGATGTTACCCTGCAGGTCAAGGTCTCATCAGAAGTGATTGCAAACTTTCTTGTGTGATTGAAACTGTTAATTCTTTAGTAAAGCAGACAAAGGTTATTGTTTTGCATTTTGTATGCATGTGATATTTCGGAGTAAGTGTGCTTGCAGATTGCAAAGGACGGGCAACTGCTGCAAGGAGCGAGATCTATGTCACTGTGTGGCATGCTGGTATAGGTTGGTTGGTGTGGTACTAGGCTGCTATTGGTGGGAAATGTCATCAAGTGCCGCACTGCAATTGATGGTTGTGTCGGAGCAAAGGATTGTGGATACAGAAATATTTTTAATCAAATTGGAATATTGTGAAAAGTTTTGAACATGAAATGCTTTAAAGTGATACAAGATATGTTTAGAGGAGATGTTCATATTCCCCGGAGGAAGGGAGAAGTAGCACCTCTGGAAGGTACTTCAGGCCATTATATGGTGATTAATTTAGGGCTTCAGACATCTGTTTGGCTTGGTCAGAGCTACAAGATCACCGAAAAGTATGGTCCATTGTGATTCCCACAATATTGCACATTTAACTTGAGGTTTATTACACATTTGAGGAGAGTGTTATATGAAGTGAAGCCACCTCATAGACCCGCACAATTTGAATCACTTAATGCTTGGGAACATGCTGTTCATGTAAGAAAAAATGAAAAATATCAAGGCAGAGAGAAGAAAGCTATGCGTACCTATGCAAACACTAGATGGGATGCCGAGCAGATAAGGTGGGAACTGACATGATAGAAGGAGTTTAATTGTATCCAGCTTTGACGACAGATGCGGTTGAGGGAGAAGGAGAAAGGAAAGGAAATCGGAACTGTTGGTCAGGCTAACGTTGCAACTGCTCCAACTAAGATGACTCCTAGTCCTGTGGGAGTTACTTCTACTAGCGTATCCTGTGAGTTAAAAAGTGAAGGTTTGAAAGAATGTGCCCCAGTTGATCCTACAGTGAGTGCTGTTTATTCCCTTATAGTCCCAGTTACTAAAGGCCTGGTAGTTCCTATGTATAAAATGCAAGGCTTCAGGAGAAATACATAGAATTTGACTGTACCCAACAATGCTGAAAGGCAGAGCAGACTTCCAGATACTTCAGGCAATAGGGAGCTTGTTCCTCTAGTTACAAAACACACTAGCACTCCATGTGAAGTGAGTGCAGATACGACTTTGAATATGTCAGGATGCACTTCGATAGGTACATATCAGGAGATACCTACACATAATACTTTTGCATGGGAGCCACCTTTGAATTTGGGAAATGGTTCTCAGGGAAGTGATTCCACACCTAAAATTCCTGCAGTGACATGATCCATTAGTACGAATGAGATAGATGATTGGGCACAGTTCTTTAATGGAAACACTCCATCCAAGGAGGGGGCTAGTTCAGAAGTAAGTCAGGTTACACTTCCATCAACACCGCAAGAGAGGACTTTAAATGTGGCAAAGTTGACAATAGAATTGGATGCAATGCTTGTTGGAAATCTTGGCTTGGAACAGCTAGAGACCTATCAAGAAGATGAGCTCACATTCATGTGTAGGGGTATTACAAAGCAGGTGGGCCAAGTTCATGATAAATTGGTAGAATTAGCTCAAAATTATGAGTTAGACAAATAAAAACAAGGCTTTGTAAAGGAGCTATCGAGTGTGTTTAAGTGAAAAAGACATTGCTGATATGTGAACTCAGGGATTAGAGAACTGATTCAGAACATTAGGAAATGGAATAAATTAGATAAGTGGGAGACTGAATGGGCAATAAAGAAAGAGGTGAAGAAACCTTTGGGTGAACCACCATCAATTGGAGCATAGGCAGGAGTTACAACCTTCCCCTTGAGAGAAGTGCCTGGTGGTGTCTATCTTCAAGTGCCATGGAGTCGAAGTGATCTGGCATCATTTACCAATGATTTCCCAAAGTTGCGACAGAAGTCAGTGGATTGGTATCGACAGGTTGAAAGGTTTGTGAACACGTCACAAGTGTTGTGGATTGATTTGAATACATTGTTTGAGATTGTCGTTCCCAGTGCTTGTGGACTGAGTGCAAAATAGCTCTTTGATGGCCTTTGACAGAACTGACTAGGAAAATAGTGACTAAGGGTCCTTTGCCGTTGGTGCTGAATATTCCTTAAAGAGAAGGTGCCTCCTCAAGATGTTGATTGGGTCAAGATTGGTAGAGCAACTCAAGGACCAAAGGAGTCAATCCATGCTAACTAGGAAAGGCTGTTACAAGCATTCAAACAGCATAGTGGTATGGAGACTTTAGATGCAAAGGATATGGGACATTTTGTGTTGAGGTTTGTGACAGTGTTGAGGCCAGAGATACGTCTAATGATTCAGCAGCATTTATTCTGTTGGCAGAATAAGTCTATTGATGAGATTTTGCATTATGCTAAATATTGCCATGATTAAATATAAATGAAGCTGAAAACGTTGAAGGAAAAGCTAATGCTTTCCCAAAAGAAAACTGCTCAAAGAACTAGGCTGATGGCCATGGCTGAAAACAATGCCAGCACAATGCAAGGTATATACCAACAGCCACAGAATCTAATACAAGGTAGAGGTTGAGACCCTAGTACAGGAATTGATGTAAATACCTTAAAACGGTCAACTCCTTGTCACCTCTGCAATCAGCTGAGATTTTGGAAGCAGGAATGTAATTTAAATCTGCCTAATCAGGTCCAAAATGCAGGATTTGTGCCTTCTCAGAATAACAATCCTAAACAGATGCAAGGTGCCCAAAGACCCAGGAGTCAAATTTATAATGTGCCCTAAACTCTGCAAATGCAAGTACCCCAACCCCGATGCCACAACAGAATGCTATTGGATCTCACCAGATTATAAATCAGGGCATGAGAATGAATGTAAATGGGGTACAGTATAATAATCTGTTTCAACAGTTTCCTTAGTTTGACACAGGGTAAGCAAATGGCTCTGATCAGTCAGATTGACAGTGCCTGAAACGGGAGGAAGATTGGGTACTTGGCGCAGCCTTGGAGGTGAACCAAAGTGGACCATTCGTAGATAGTCAAGTGGATGGCCATCCCATGTCATTTTTTGTTGACACTGGTGCTACCCGTTCTACTCTGACAGAATAGTCCAAGTTGCTAGTGTGGAGAATAAACAAATGCCAGCTCAAGAAACTGCCACAACCACAGTAAAAATAGGATCTTTTGAAGACAAGTTTATAATATATGACCGCAGTCCAGTCAAAATTGAATTGCATCATCTATTGTACTCCAGCAGGAATAGAAGTTCATACACAAGATGAGGATGCTGTCTCTAAGTTGATGAAAAGTGAAACGCATTGCACCTTATTGACAGTTGATGATTTGCCTCCAGATTTGAGAGAAACTGTTGAACCTGAAGTGTGGGATTTTTCCGGAAATGATATTGGACTGCTAAAAGGTGTAGAACCTGACAGGATTACTGTTAAACCAAATGCTGAATTTCTGAAAACACCACCATATAATTTGACCCCTGAAACAATTGCTGGAATAACTCGTGTGATCAAATCCTTGATACAGCAGGGAATTCTGAAGGTGACCATGGGAATTCCTTGTAACTCTCCTACAATGAGTCTTCAAAAACCAAATGGAGAATACAGAATTGTACAGGACCTTAGAAAAATAAACAATATTGTTGTCCCTTGTTGCCCTTTGGAACCAAATCCGGCTGTAATATTGTTTCAGATTCCATGTGGGGCTGAGTGGTTTACTGTCATTGAATGATAAATGTTGAGGTTAGTCAATATCTTTTAGCATTCCAGCTCGAAACAGGGTTTTGGCACGTGCCAAGTTTCAAAGGGGTATACTGAGTCTCCATTGATTTTTAATCAGATCTTAATGAAAAATCTTGGATCCTTGGTCATGCCATGCAATTCAGTCCTGATTTAGTATATCAATGACCTCATGGTAGCGTTGAATACTCAAGAAGCTTGTAAACAGGATACCATTGCATTAATGAACTACCTGACTGATAGTGGGCATAACGTATCCCCAGGAAAGGTGCAATATTGTCAAAAACAGATCCAAAACCTTGGACACCACATCAAGAACGACGTCAAAAAAGTGTCACAAGAGAAGATTTCAGCAATATTGAAAATGGGTCCGACAACTACAGAGAGAGAAGTCAGGATGTTTTGGGGAATGGTGGACTACTGTCAGTTGTGGATACCCTACTTTTTCCTGGTGGCTAAGCATTTACAGAGGCTAACACACAGGGATGTGTCTGATCCAGTACCATGGGACAACGATTGTCTTGTCACATTTCTAGAGCTGAAAGTATGTCTCTGTCATTCCCTGTTTTTAGGGATGCCCGGATATAACACATCCTTTGCACTTTTCTGCAGTGAGAGGGAGGGCTGTGATCTCTCAGTGCTGACTCAAATGCATTGAAATACTAAGAGACCTGTGGCGTATTATTCCACCACGTTAGATCCAGTTGCTTCTGCATTGCCTGGATGTTTAAAATCAGTAGCTGTGGTTAGCACTAGCATAGATATGTAGGAAAATAGTGTTATAGGAGATCCATTAACTGTGTATGTCCCTCATTCAGTTGAGCTTTTTTGATCAGAACTAGAAAGCAGCATCTGACAAGTAGTCGACTTACTAAGAACAAGCAGATTATATTGGCTACAGAAAATGTGACAGTAAAACGTTGCAGGATTTTGAATCCTGCTACTCTGCTGCCAATAGTGCATTAGGGAACTACTGAAGATTGTGAAGGGGACCACGATTGTCTTGATGTCACTGAACTATGAACCAAACCGAGAGCAAACATATGAGATAAACCATTATTTTAATCTGATTATGATTCTGTCCTTTATATTGATGGTTCCTGCTTAAGAGACAACGGCGTAAGTTTGAGAGCAGCTTTTGCTGTTTATACTTTGTCTGGAGTTGTCAAAGCTTCTTGGCTTCAAGGAATATTTTCTGCTCAAGTAACTGAATTGATTGTTCTTACTAGAGCATGCTGTGTCTCTGATTAATTGAGAGTGACAATCTTTAGCAATAGTCAATGCGGCTGTGGCACCATTCATGACTTCGGACAACTGTGGTCTCAGCAAGGTTTTATGACACCCTCTCCATCTCTGATCTGGAGCAACAAACAAGTGAAAAACCTCCACAATGCACTACAATTGCCTGAACAAGTTGAACTGGTAAGTGTCCCGCACATCATTCTGGAGATGATCATGAGGTTGCAAAATACTGTGCCCATAATGCCTGTACCTTTAATGGTAAATTCGCAAATAAGGAAATGGATGAGACTAACTTTAACCTTTTGTTGACCAACAGCTGATACTTGGGATGAAGTGAAAAGGTTTCAAGAGGAAGTGTCTGAAGGTGAATAGCAAGGTTGGGTCAGGGCAGGTTGTGTCAAAAGAGATGATGACATTTGGGTTTCAATGGACCGAAGACCAGTGTCACCAAATAGCCTGTTACCTCCTATGGCTAGACATTTTCATGGACTTGCTTAAATAGGTAGGGATGCTACAGTAAGATTGTTCCAACAGACTTGGTAAAATCCTAAATTCAGATAGATGGCTAAAGCATTGTGTCAACAATATGTTGTGTGTCAACAGAACAATGTAAGAAAGAGATCTGCAGTTACATTGAGGTACATAGGAAGGGCAGGAAGACATTTTAACAGAATACAGATGGATTTCATTGAGATTCCTCTGTGCAACGGATTGAGGAATGTTTTGGTTTTTGTGCGTATCTTTTCCCATTGGGTTAAAGTTTACCCAAGTAGGGGAAATTATTATCTTACTGTAGCCAAACTGCTGTTGAGGGAACTCATACCTAGACTTGGCTTCCCAACATCTTTGGAATCAGATCAAGGAACTCATTTCAACAATGAGGTTCTAAAACTGTGTGCAGCATTGCAAATGGAGCAGAGATTGCCCTGTAGGTATAGACCTGAGGCTTCGGGTCTTGTTGAGCAAGTGAATGGCATGGTGAAATTGAGATTGGCAAAGGTGCGTGTTTCAACATCCTTGAAATGGCCTGATGCTTTGACCCTTGTGTTGATCAGTCTTCAGAGGGTAGCTGATCGAAAGCCTGGTCTGTCCCCTCGTGAAATCCTGAAGGGGAGATGAGTCTGCGAGTGATTCCTGTGAATATAATAGATTATATGATCCTAGACTACTGCAAAGGACTAGCTGATGTGGTGCATTCTGTGTCTCATCAGGTCGAATTGACTCCAGCTTCTCCACTACAGGAACAGTGCCATGACCTTAGTCCCGGCAACT
This sequence comes from Pleurodeles waltl, assembly GCF_031143425.1. NCBI lineage: Eukaryota > Metazoa > Chordata > Amphibia > Caudata > Salamandridae > Pleurodeles > Pleurodeles waltl. The sequence goes on from NC_090442.1 coordinate 420,809,794, forward strand.
GGTTCTTTGTCAAGAAACACGTTAGAAAAATGTGCGTGGAACCTCGGTGCCGTGCACCTTAACAAGTGATTCCAGTGACCTTGATTGCTGTGAAGTGTGGAGGTCTTCCCAATTGGATCCATGCTTCCCGTACTCACAGAGTTGAGTGTCCCCTTGATATGACAACGCCTATCCCAGAGGAACCATTGGTGAGAGAAAGACTACCGGAATAGATCAGTCAAGCTGTTGGGGACCAAGCAGAGCTTGATGTAGCACTCAATCAAGTTGAAGAGGGTCTTGAGCAAGTCACAACTGACTCTGAAGCTGAAACAGTAGAGTCTTGTTCTGTAGGGAGTGAGTCAGATTCAATATCAGACCCAGGAGAAGGACCGAGTACTGGAAGAAAGTGAGTAGAAGCTGGAGACCGTTTGCCCAGAAGACAAGATCAAGGAAAAGTGAGTCTGCCTAAAGAGCATGTTCCTCTGGTGATTGCTGAGGAAATTTAGAACTCTGATATGAGCGGAAGTGAAGACGAAGGTGTGGCATTGAGAAAGTAAAAAAACGAGAGTGCCTAGTCATAGGTATTACCTACTTTGTAAATGGCGCAGATCAAGAAATATGGGCGTATTGGAGTCAACATACAGGTTTGCCTGAACCTCTATGAACTGAACATTGTGATTGAACTGTACCTTGAACTTTCATTGTCATCTACGAGTTTAGTTTACGTGCACATTAGAGACATTTACATTGGCTGGTATCAAGAGTTTGTAAGATTTCCTAAGCCCCAGTAGAAGAAAGAGGGTTGTCGCTTAGAAAAACATGGAGTAGGGATAGGTAAGTCTCACAAAGATTCTGTATTGTTGATAAATGAACTTTCTTTTGCTGCTTGCACCGGTGAAATTAAACAAGAAATATTTTGCTGCTGCCATAATTGCTTAATAATAGACCTGATTCTAAAAACATAATGGGGCTAAACAAGATAAATAGATGTAAATACATAGAAGGTGCTTTATTACCCTTTTCCGTTGTAAAACTTTTCATTTTGCTAGTAGGAGTGTTCTCCCCTACCAGTCCTATAGAAGAGATATCTTCTAGTGATCCCCCTAATTATTAATCTTAAGAAAAGTAGTAAGTTAGACTAGAAAGCATTACACTTAGATGCTATGAGGGGAGAGTATTCTGCAAATGTATATTTCTGCTTATTATATGAATATGTAGAGACTATGGAGGCGAGGGATTGCTATGTATGCACTCACTTGCCTGCTTCTGTTTCAGAAGGCATCACCTATCATCATATTCCTGAGACATATGGGATTTCATATAGTCTTTTGTTGAGCCTTTTTTATGGGACAGGGCATTAACAGTATTATTTTGTAAACTACGATTTAGTTCTTTCAGAGATCACTATTATTGAACATTTGAATAGCCGTCCAACTCCCTTGGAAATAAAAATGATTGCAGGATTTTCCAAACCTGTTTCCACTCTAGACACAGTTTATGCACACTGACACAATTTAACTTGTTTATAATCAGATGCTGAGAAAAAATTCTGAATTTAGTTGAGGACAGAAAAAGAGGGTTGGATGCTAGCTCACAGTTAGATGAGCATTTCCAGAGTGAAAATAAATGGACAAAGGGAGAAATACAACATACGTTAGCTGGAAACTTAGCTGCCTTAGCTCTAGACTGGGAACACAAAGGAAGATTGTTCATTTGGATAGAAAGATCTGCGACTAATAATGTATTTGTGGGAAAGAGTGAATGTGAACACTCTTTTGAAGTGCAAGGGAACTATACGTTGTATTTGGATGGAGAGGATGCTGTTATGTCTGGAGTTTATTTTGTTTGTGGAAAACTTGCTTATTTTTGATTGACAAAATGATTGCATAGAATATGTTACTTGGGGATTGTTTTCCCGAAAGTTTATCATGTAGAGCATTTTGACGATCCTGTGAGGACTCAAGGTTCTAGATCTAAGCAAGGTGTGAGTGCAGAAGAACTAGCAGAAGTCAATTTTGGCGCTTTGATCCCGTCTGTGGGAGAGATTTTGAATGATTTGAAGAGCAGAAGGTTGTCTCCTAGAGTTGATAAACTAGCCACTAGTACTGTTGGAGAGTTATTGGTCATAAATTCTGAGATGATAGCGATCAGATCAATGGTTTTAAAAAATGTACTTGGTTAGATATGTTGCTCACAAAAGAGGGCAGAGTCTGTCAGATGCTTAAGGTCCAACACTGTTGTACCTTAATTCCAGCTAAAAGTAAAGATTTGTAGAAGTATATATGGAATATGTCAGGGTTGACAAAGGATTTGAAAGAGTTGGAAGCGACTGGTGCATGGGAAGCAATTGGAAATGCATTTTGTGCTATAGGTAGAAGGTTCTGAAATTTGGAAAGTGGAATTGTAGGGTTCGTTTTATGACCATTGTTGATTATTTCCATAGTGGGAATAATTCTGTTTGTTGGATACAACAATTTCCAAAGAATGAGGATTCAGCAAAGCAGAAAGAGAAAGAGAGCAGAGGTTGAGTTGGATGATAGTCAGTGTAAATATTATGATGACATTAAGCATTTGGAAGAATCCAGAAGAAAAGCTATTCAAAATGACTAGGTTTTAGATAGTCTTATTCAAGTATGAAGTGGGTTTGTGATGACATTACTTTTCATCAGAGTGAGGGTTGAAGGAGCATAACCTGGCTGTGCCATTATGCTTCCTAAAACAGGAGAAGAAGAGCTGGTTATTTCCCTTTTTGTAACGTGTAAAACAAATTGTTAACATTTAAACCTAATTGAAATAAAAGTACATTTTTATTCATTTTAGTTTGGTTGGAGTGACGGCTGCATTATTTTTGTATGTTTTATTCTTCAATGTTAAAGCTTGTTTTTCCAAAGCTGCAGGTGCTGACATTAATATGGGGCTCGTTGTGCACAAGAGATAAGAGGGTCTGAGAGAAACGCTACTGGACGAAAGGAGTATCCTGGCACTGGCAGCTATATTGCTTGCGTTACCTGAATGCGAGAGTGTATCAAGGTCGGGTGTCGAAGACTTTGGAAGGCTGAATTGTTAATTGTAATTGATTTGCAGTTTTGTTTTTCAAATGTGAGTTTTTTTCATGATGTTATCACACCTGGAAAAACTAAGATTTAAGTGTGGTTTAGCTGGGGAAAGACTCTCACTGCTCCTTGCTCAGGGAGGAACATTCGAGGTAAAGACCTCATATATTTTCTATGTGGCTTTATGCTACAGCACGTCTACCAAACAGAATCTTCTACTGAAGTTCTGCTTGGGAACCTTTCTCAGCTCTTCATTTAGTATTAGAATAGTTTAGGAGCTGGATTCAATGGTTAGGCCAGATAATTTAATTTTAGAATCCATACACCATGTACTTTTCCTGATTTTCTGCATTGTTGCTGTTGAATTCTTGGTCTTTTATGTATCTCTTCGATTTAATATTGTGCCACGCCTTCATTTTCCTTTAGGGATTTTGTATAAGTATACTATGGTTTTGAGACTTACCTATGTAACTTTGGCTGTAATAAAGCCCTTTGAAACTTTAATTTTGACTCTGAGGTTTAATATGTGCCTATTGAGTTGCACTGTAACTGATTTAAATAATCTGGTAAAACTATCTCTTCACCCCTCAGAACAGAAAAGAAAAGATCCATTGAACCCCAGATGAAAAGATAGGGCCCCAAGCTCCATCAACTGCAACCTTATTGATGGGCCTTTTCTCAGCATTCTCTCTTTCTGTGTCATTTCTCAGTAAAGCGATGGAAGGGGAGCCTCCACTTCGCATCCAGGAGCATCTAAGGCTCTATTTTGTGTTTTATTTGGGCAGTGTTTCTTCTAATGTACCTCAGAGCACTTCAGTCCTCACACTCCTCACACACATCACTCCAATCCTTCCTTCTAGCATGGGCAACTCTGTGTGAATCTGCAGTGGCTACACAGAACGAGTGGACCAGTGGTACCCCAAAGGGCCTGTTAATGGTAAGCCCTTCTCCGCCAATCTGCACCGGTCTGCTCCTAGCCCTTCCACTCTATCTCTATCTGCATTAGTCTGCTGCCACTCACACTGCTCTTAGTCCTGCCAGCAATGTAATTGTGTGTCAAGCTTTGTCTTTGCATCTTTTGATTAGTAATCTCCCACTAACAGCTGAAGGTTTTCTCTCATTACTATATTGCAGACATTACTACGGTTTATCCAAATGCACCCCATCAATTATTCACCAGCTGTCTCTCTGAGCTGAGGTGTCTTTCTCTTACGTTCATTTCTTAGATAAACATTAGTGTGAAATTGATGATTTTATCTACTTTCATGAGACCTGGTTCAGGTACTCTTTCAGTCCTACATGTTATTGCTACCCATCCATGCTATTCTCTTGCATTCCAGGATTTCCCCTCTAACCAAGAGGTGGTCTAGCCAACATTTACTGCTCACATCTCTCTGATACCTTTATCAAATCAAAACTGATTCTCCTTGCCGAATCTCTTTTTTTATCATCAGAAAAAACCCTACCACTTCTGTTTTTCTTGGCTGAATCTCTTCTTGTTAGCATAAAAATAACCCTACCACCTCCTTTTTTGAAGCTTTGCTCTATTATTATTATTATTATTAACACTCTAGTACACACACTGTGACAAGAAGCTGTCCTTACTTGCACTACAGCAATACATAAACAGTGCCATCCAATGAGCAGGACATCATCTTGATCCTTTCTTCAACAACTCTCTGACTCATCACTGCTCCCACACTTCTCTTAACTCCTATCTAGGCTGATCACTTTGCTATTTGTTTCACTCTCCCACGTCCCTTAGCCACAGCTCCATCATTCTTCCACAACATTTGCAGGCAATGGACCAAAATCAACCAACCTAACTTCTCATTAGTGTTAGGTGAATTATCTATCTCACCCAATTTCAATATAGACGCTATCCTAAATAAATGCCACTCTTGAATTAACTCTGCTCTAGATCTGATGTCCCCTATCAAGTGCCTTTTGTCCCTTCGTAAAACTCTATCTATGTCTTATTTCAATAAAAATCTCAAGGTGGCCAAGCGCCAAACACTAATGCACATTCTTGGAATGTTGGGGAAGGATGGACTATCCTACTGCTAAACAGTTCTACCTCTCAGCCATCAAAATACACAATTGATTAGTTAAGGCTGCTCAATCTTCGTTTTATGCCACCTTGACTGAGTCGGCCAACAACTCATCTAAGGAAATACTCACTATTGTTAATGATTGATTTGAGTCTCCCTACTATAAAACCACTGTATCACCATCTCCTGCGTTCAGCTCTGCTCTAACAAACATCTTTCAAGGCAAATATATAATAATATAGACTCTTTCCTCACTTCCTCTATTCCTTCCTCTAATACCCGTGAATCCCCTCCAACTCATCAGGTGCTGTACTGCATTTTTTAATATTATCTCTGGAGACTGTTCAAGCTGCCCCAATGCTCTTATGTTTGGCTTCCCCCTAGATCCTTGCCTCCTTTATTTCTGCCCCTAACACCATTAATCCCACACTTCTTGATTTATGTAATTATTCTCTTGTATCTGTTACTGTCACTGTGATATGGAAGCAAGCCTAGTTGACCATTTACTTTAAAATATTCCACTGACCCTCCAGTATTAGGCAGCCATTACCCCATCACTCTCCTCCCTCCCTCCCTCCCTCCCTTTTCTGATGAAAAAAAGACAATTGATCTCCAACTCTTCTGATGTCTTGGAAATAATAATGTTATGGGCCCTGCACAATCTTGATTCTGCCTAGCCCATGCAGTCAAAAACATTCTCGCCTTCAGCGAAGACATAAAATCTATCATGGGTCAGGGAGCAATCGCCATCTGATCCTCCTCACCCTATAAAAGGCTTTTTATTCTATCTCCCATGACATACTGTTTCCCCCTTTGCCTTTTATTTCAGACAGAACTCAATGGTTTATTTCCCCATTTCTCTCATTTCCCCTCTCAATCACCTGCGGTGTTGCCCAAGGCACTTTCGTCAGTCCGATCTGCCTCTTTTATCCAATAATATGACTTTACATCATGTCACATCAATTATGCTCAAATCATCCTCTCCATCAGTGATAATCCCATTACCACACAGGGAAAAGTTTGTTCTTTTATGCTAGTCTCAACAACCTAATAGTGAGAGATTACCTTAAATTAAATAGCGGCAAGACTGATCTTCTTGTCGTGGGGGGAGAAACACCCATTCTGTCCTCTTTGTGGTGGCCCTCTGAATTAAGCACCTTTTCTTTCCCTACTTACCCTTTCCAGGGCCCTGGGTGTCCTGTTTGTTGTTTCTCTCACTAGTTTAATCAGCCAGTTTGCATCATCCTGGTTTTACCATTTCCAGATGAATAGGGAAATCATCCTTCTACTTTTTCTCTCTACTAGAGTTATTAATGTTCTGTGTATCATATTATAATGGCTTGATTATGGAAATCCACTTTATCAGAGTACCCCCACCTACGTTTTGCAGTACCTTCAGCCTGTCCAAAGTGCTGCCGCCTACCTCATTCTTGGTTTGATTATCTCCTGTTCTTCTAGCACCAGCCACCTTTAAAATGTAATAAGCTCCTAGTTGCCAAATGTACTATTTTTAAAGCAATCTGTATCACTCATTGAGCCTTTCCTGACCCTCTAAATCTCAGGGAAAAGGCTCTTCTAATCGCCCTTCCTGTTCTTTCTCTGCCAACAAGCTTACTTGTTAATGTTTGTAGTCATTGTTTCTCTTTCTTTGTGCGAATTCTGGAACTCTCCCCTCTCATATCTGTTCCAGCTCTAGTCCTCTTTTATCCCATATAAATTGTTCAGCTTGTGTTTTGTCAGTCTGACTACAGTCCTTGTCAGCCTGTTTCTTTAGCGCCAGAGTATGATTTGGGGTAGCAGTCATACAGTGCTTAATTTGCAAAAATATAGATGCCAAAGCTATTGTCCGAAGGCCAATGCAACTTGCATAACACATTGCCCCTGCCAGTGCTGTAAATAACATTACCAACACAACTACAAACCATCACACTCATACAAGAGTGACAGTTTAGTCTATTCCAGGCCCTCAAAGCTGCAAGGATGGCTTTGGTGGCAGGTATTAATAAACAACTGTTGTGGTCCTCATCTCTAAATTAAACAAACAGCACCACCATGTGGCAGACCGTCATACTGTTGGTGTTGACAATGAAGTGCTGGTGCCGAGCATCCGAAAACACTGGCTCAAATTCAACAATGCAGTCACACTTCCTGAATCTATTTCTATTTCAATCATTCAAGGCTATAAATTGGTGAATTTGCAAAACTTAGCTGGGTAAACATAAACTTTAACCAACCCAAATAAGCAGGAATGGTGGCTAATTTTCTATTTTGAGCTTCCTTCTTGAAAGCTAATAACAATAGGGCGTTTTTTATACCACATATATTTTACCACTTCCCAATTTGTCATGGAGATAGAAGGCAAAAGATTTCTAATACCGATTTACAGTTCATGGTACATTACCTTCCATTCACATTTGACAGTTGTGGAGTTTATTGCTTGAGGGCAGAAATTATACGTGTTTACATACAGTAGCAGCCTCAGTGCTAGCTGATAAAAGGGTTATGATGTGTTTATTACTGTGCGATGTTGCTCATAGAGACAAGGTTTCGTGGCTTTGCTACAGACTTTGAAATTGGAGACGAGGATCGTGTGATTCTGGTCAAAATACTTATCTCCTCTGTGCCTAAAATTGTAAAAATGTGAAATGTAACTTTGCAGGTCAGATATTTAAATTCCCACTTACATGCACAGCACACAATTTCTTTCTTGTTGCACTAATGCCAATAAAAACATACATACACGCCCAAATCTTCTGGCAAAAAACAGAAGTTTGGCATGAAACTGTTATTTCTTCAACATACATAATTATACTGTACTGTTCAAAAGCATTCTTCATAGTCCCAAAATTCAAATGTTAGTCCAATGACAATTCATATCTTTGAGCTGCAGTCAGTTGAAGGAGTTACTTAAAGATAAAGTGGCTTCGTCCACTTTAAGGTCGAACAACTGCAAGTTATTTCACGATGAGCTATTGGATTGAAAACAGTACTTCGACAGATTTTTTCTCTCTCTCTCTCTCTCTCTCTCTCTCTCTCTCTCTCTCTCTCTCTCTCTATATATATATATATATATATATATATATATATATATATATATATATAAAACAGTTGTGCAGTTTACCAGCTAAGGGATGGCAGTTTGGCTAGGGGTGGGCAGAGTTGGGTGAATTTGATTCAGTGGAATTCCGCAGAATTACATTAAAATTCAGTGAGATTCCATTTGTGGGGTGGAGTGAGCATTTGGCGCTATTTTCGTAGAGCAAAGTGTACCCTCGTGAAATAAAATTGATGCGAGGATACATTTTGCGCTAAGAAAATAGCACAGCCAAATGCCACTGGTGCCCTTACATACTCTGCAGTGATTAATGCTGAATATGTAAGGGCACCGAGGGGTGTGCACTGCAGTGGTTGTTTGTTTCTAAACAGGGCTGCAAGAGGGAGCAGTCCTTCTATGTTTAAAGCCACTCCAGATTAAACTGCTCCCACTGTCTTTAACCTAAAAAAATTGTGACAGAGACATGAGATACCTAACTGCAGATTAATTCCACTGGCAGAGCGGCGGAATTTAAAAGTAATTCTGCATTACAAGAGTAACGCAGACTTAATAAATTTCTCTGATTCTGCCAGCGAACTTAAATATTCCGTCCAGGCCTACTCTTGCAGAGTATTTCACCAACCGGTCACTGTTGCGGGTTGTATAGTGAGAGATGATGGAAGGTATCTCATGTCTCTGTCACAATTTTTTTTAGGTTAAAAAAATACTATGTTAAAGAAAGCTGGTAAAGAACAATCTCCTCCAAAAGAGAAGCTCCATTTGTAACAAAGTAGTCACATATAAGTACAGCACCAAATTTCTGCATGGCCATGTCAAAACCACGACTAGAGTGGTATCCAAGGCTTGACTTTGGGGAACTATAGATAGACATATTGTTGAGAAGCTATCCGGTCACTGCTTTTGGCTTTTCTCCCAAGCTGTGACCAATCTTTTCTTAATATTGTAGCTAATAATGGTCGGCTTATGAATTGGTTGATGTGGTGACTGTGATTATTTTTTTAAATTATGTTAACGATGGTGGTCTGTTAACCACTTAAGTGGCAATGTGATAGTGACAGTCATAGGCTAAGGTATCATCGTGTATAATATGAGGTAAGTCATGCGAGTAAAGCATTGTTTAATTATCTGTCAGTTTGAGATAGTATTTTTTTGTCAGTGGTGCATTATTGTTAATACGACCTTAACATAATTTGGCTGGCTTTGTTACTCTCTGTTTAAATTCATGTTTAACATTAAGGACAAAGGAATCAGGCCGGTGATAATGAAATAGGTTAGCTAGGGCTTTGAAGTCATGCAAAAGATAACTGATGTAAGTAAAAAACTGCGAGTAACTAACTTTTTCATAGATGTATTTCATTTTAATTGATAAGGCAAAATCTATTTGATGTTACTTTCGGTATAATAAACTTATTCAATAAGTCTTAATTACACACTCTTTTGTTTTCATAATAATTGTACTTTTTCGAATTAGTTTCCAAGATGTGGCTATATGTCAACATGCTCATAAATTACAAGTTCAAGATTAAAAATCCCTGGCTCATGTTGGTCTACAGAAATTGACATAAACTATGAGTCAATTGTATTCCCACTCTTTAGTAATAGTTTGCTATAGTTAGCCAACCATGTCTTTCTTGAGGCAGGTACAATAGTATTATGTCTAGTAACTAGTGGCATGTAAAAAGTTCAGCCTCACCTGATTTCTAGGTTGTCCTTTCTGTTCAAATGATATTCCAAAAATTATCAGTGATTTGATTATTTACTTTCTATTCCAAACATCTTAATTAACATGCATGCAATCTGCAAGTAATCCAGTAACACTTAGATCCTAGGCAGTGAGCTGATCAAGAATTATTACTTTTCTTTAGCATAGGTGGCATTAGATAAAAGGTGTTTCAAGTAAATGTATGATTTATTTTAAGTGCAACAGACTAGACACCATCGGCCACATCAACCATCTTGTTCTAAAATACAAACCCTTAAGTTTAACTACACTGTCAGCAATATCTTAGTTCAAATTTTCACAGTGAAGAAAGATTTTCATTTGCATCTTCTAATAGGTGATAGTGCCACAGAGTCCCTCTTCTCTGCCGTGCAGCTCTTCTCAGACTTGCCGGGTTTCTGTGGCCCTTCCCCACTTTGGAAGGTGTCACAGCTGACTCCACACTCCCACCAGGATCCCTGGGAGCGGCTTTGGTGGCTGGAGTCTTCCCCCTCTCCCGCCGGGCACTGGCCAACTTCTGATGCTTCACAGGTGGGGGACTGTCTGTGCTGTGGCTCCGTGCCACACTGGCTGTCCTGGTGGCCGGTGCACTCCACATACCGGTGACTACAGGCACCACTGGTGCCGGAGATGTTTTGGCTGAGGTGCTACTTCGGGACCTATGAGATGGATGAGGTGGGGGAGGTTTGGGAAAAAGTTTTTGGGATACACTTGGACGGGTAGCTGGAGGTGGTTTGGGAGTGGAGGAAGAGGTGGTGGTAGTAGGAGGTGTTCGTTTGGTGACTTTGGGTGAAGGTGAAGGTGAATGCGCTGGAGGCTGTTGTGAGGTGGATGGCTGTTGGGTGGGTGTGTGCCTGCGTTTGTGTATCTTGGGAGGGGGCGTCACAGACACACTGGGAGAGGACACAGGGGACGTGTGAATGGTAGTGGGGGTGGTGACTGCACGTGAGCGGGGTGTGGTGGTGGGTGTGCTGGTGATGGTAGTAGTGGCTGTAGAGGTAGTGCATGCAGGTGTGAGTGTAGACGAGACTGGGAGGGAGGAGGGAGAAGACGAGGAGGGAGACACAGTGGAGGCAGTGGATGTTGGTGTGTCTGCATGTGTGTGTTGCTTGCGTGAGTGCCTGTGGGATGTGTGGTGCTTATGTTTGCCAGAGCTTCCCTTGTGTGTTGAGGTGTGTGCAGGCTGGTCTGATGGTGTGCTGATGGTCTGATGGTGTGCTTGGGATAGGCAGAGGTACAGGGGATTGGGTGGAGGAAGTTGGAGGGGGGAGGCTAGAGATGGGGACAATGGCTGCCATCAGTGCTGAGGCCAGAGTTTGAAAAGCTCGGTGAAGGGCCGCCTGACCAGAATGAATGCCCTCCAGGAATGCATTAGTTTGTTGCAACTGCCTTTCTACACCCTGGATGGCATTCAAAATGGTAGATTGCCCAACAGTGAGGGACCTGAGGAGGTCAAAGGCCTCCTCACTGAGGGCAGCAGGGGTGACTGGGGCAGGGCCTGAGGTGCCTGGGGCGAAGGTGATGCCCACCCTCCTAGGTGAGCGGGCACAGGGCGAAGGCTGAGGGGCTGCTGGGAGGGCGGTGCTGGTAGGGGGGTGGCGGCTGTACCTGTAGATGCGGGGGCACAGATGTTGCCGCCACCACAAGGGAGCTCCCATCAGAGGATGAGTCCGTGTCGCTGGTGTCAGCTCCTGTCCCCGCCGTGGAGCTCCCCTCGCCCTCCGTTCCACTGGTGAATTCTGAGTCTGTAGTCACACCCTCCAGGGCCATGTGGGATGCAGCTCCCTCGTGCTCCGGTGCCACTGACCTGATGATGCTAATGCACACAAGAACAGGGAGACCACAAAAAGGGGGACGACGACAGAAGAAAGACATGTTGAGTGCATGGATTACCGCTACCGTTGGTGGACACGACAGACACAGAAGCCCCCTGCACTACGCCGCGCTCTTGGGGTCCACTGTTCAATTCCTGGGAAATGGCCTACAAGGCTATGGACGACATCTGCACACATAGATGACACAGGGGCATGACTAGGTGTACTTGGCACTCTACAGAGGTGGGCTGGGGTGCCACATGGCCTGCCTTATGGAGGGGCCTTGCCTACGGAACTCGCCCTGGCCTAGGGAAACCCACAGCCCTCCTCCCCCACCCAGACAACTCCACTGCACGCAAAGTCAGCAGAATGAGAGTGTACTCACCTCCTTGTGTCTGCTGTGATTCCCTCAAGCGCCCATCCAACTCCGGGTAGGCCACCGCCAGGATCCTGAACATCAGGGGGGTCATGGTGCGACGGGCACCCCTCCCACGTTGGGAGGCCATCCCCAGCTGAGCCTCCGCCATCTTCTTGCTCCAGCGGCGAATGTCCTCCCATCTTTTCCGGCAGTGGGTGCTCCGTCTGTGGTAGACCCCCAGGGTCCGGACATCCTTGGCGATGGCACGCCAAATATCTTTCTTCTGCTGGGCGCTGACCTACATGAAATGTACAGGGGAAGAAGAGAAGTCATTACCAACTGCACCGTCAAAGTGATTGGCCCCCATCCCTACCCTTGCCATGTGGCACATGCATTCACCGTCTTTCATGCACGCAGCACTCTGCCCCCTTCCTTCTTACATCCAGCCCTCTCCACACAGGCATAGCTCATACAACATGCTCCCTGTGTACTTACCTGTTTGTCTGGAGGACCGTAGAGTAGAGTGTACTGGGGGAGGACCCCATCCGCGAGCTTCTCCAACTCCTCCGATGTGAAGACAGGGGCCCTTTCCCCAGACGCACAAGCCATTGTCTCTTCCAGACCGAGGTCACAGAAGCACTTGCAGTGTGGGTCCTCTCCTGTCGAAGATCAGGTATTGAGTGATTGAACAGATAGAAAATGGCGGTCACGTCTGCGGCGGTGTGTACTGTCACCGCCGGCGTACATCGTCATTGGCTCCTGGGACCCATAGGGTCCAATGTTAACCAATGCAGCATTGCGCCGCGGTCTTCGACCACCTATCGCGACGGTGTACAACGCCAGCGCAGTTACCTCACATCCCATTGTCCCACTTTACAGGTCAGGCAGCTGCCATTTCAGGGGCCCACATGGCTTCATTTTCAACTGCGTCACACATACCTAGGCCTAGACTCAACACACATACAGGCCACCTTTTGTGTATGATTGGTGTTCTGGGTAAACTGTGGGTACGTACCTCTGAGTTGTTTGACTCTGTACTCGCTGTTGTCCTTCATAGGCACCATCCACTGGGACATGTGAGGAGATGGCGGCATCCTCCGGTGTACCGACCGTTGGTGGACCTGTCGAGAATGGAGGAGCGACATTTGATAATCACCTACAGGCTTGACCGTGCCACAATCCAGGAACTGTGTGCCCAGTTGGAGCCAGACTTGATGTCAGCAATCCGCCATCCCACAGGAATCCCCCCTCAAGTGCAGGTGCTGTCAGTGCTCCATTTCCTTGCAAGTGGGTCATTTCAAACAACTGTGGCCATGGCATCAGGGATGTCCCAGCCTATGTTTTCCAACGTATTGTCCAGAGTGTTGTCTGCCCTTCTAAAACACATGCAGAGCTACATCATTTTCCCTCAGGTGGAGGATTTGCCTACAGTGAAAGGTGATTTCTATGCCCTGGGACATATCCCCAACATCATAGGTGCCATTGATGGGACCCATGTGGCTTTGGCCCCTCCCCACAGGAGTGAACAGATGTACAGAAACCGGAAGAGTTATCATTCTATGAATGTACAGATTGTATGTTTGGTAGACCAGTACATCTCCCATGTGAATGCCATGTTCCCTGGCTCAGTGCATGACGCCTACATCCTGCGGAATAGCAGCATCCCTTATGTGATGGGGCAACTCCAGAGGCACTGTGTGTGGCTATTAGGTGAGCACCTGGAAGCTAGTCAGTGGGAATGGTTGTCTGGGTCTGGGGTTATCCCTCCAGGTTAGTGTGTGTCTAACAGTTGCCCCTCGCCATTTGCAGGTGCCTCTGGTTACCCCAACCTGTCATGGCTACTGACCCCTGTGAGGAATCCCAGGACAAGGGCAGAGGAACACTACAATGAGGCCCATGGGCGAACTAGGAGGGTGATCGAGCGGACCTTCTGCCTCCTGAAGGCCATGTTCAGGTGCCTCCATATGACAGGTGGATCCCTATTCTACTCACCAAAGAAGGTGTGCCAGATCATCGTGTCCTGCTGTATGCTTCACAACTTGGCTTTGCGACACAAGGTGCCTTTTCTGCAGGAGGATGGTCCAGTTGGCGGTGTTGTTGCAGCTGTGGAGCCTGTGGACAGTGATGAGGAGGAAGCAGAGGAAGAAGACATGCAGAACAGGGACTCAGTGATGCTGCAATATTTCCAGTGAGACACAGGTAGGAATACAAACCTGCCTACTACATGTACTTTGACACTACTACCTCTCTCCTGTCTGTCGTTTTCACCCAGTGTATGGTCACTGAGTTGTCACTTTCCCTTACGATTTTACAGATGTGGGTCCTCACTGTGTGACATCTGCTTAGATTCCTCATGGACTACAGCTGTGTGACATAGGTATGTTGACATTACTGTTTAAAAAACATTTTGTCACTGTAATTGCTAATACACTATTTCGAAATCACAGACAGACTCCAGATCATTTTGTGCTTTAGGTGTGTTTATTTAAATGCTCAATATTGGAGGGGGTAGCGAAATGGTGAGGGGTGATGGTGGAGGAATGTCCATGGCAGAGTCCAGTCTATTAGTCTCACAGGTGCATTGCCCATATGGGCATAGGAAGTGGAGCTGGGGCAGTTTAATTATGGACAGGGTGACAAAGTGGGACAGTAGGATGACAATCAGGGTGGTCTCATTTCTTGGCGGGGGTCTTGTCATTGTGCTCTGTCTTTGTCCTGGATCTCAGGGACCGTTTGCGGGGTGGTTCTCCCTCTGCATGGGGTGGGGTGCTGGTGTGGTGGTCCTGTGGCGGGGCGTCCTGTCCACTAACACCGGTGGAGGTGGTGGGCAGTTCATCGTCCATGCTAGTGTCAGGGGCCCCTTGTAGTGCCACAGTGTCCCTCCTGGTGTTGAGTACTTCCTTCAGCACCCCTACGATGGTGCCCAGGGTGGAGCTGATGGTTCTGAGTTCCTCCCTGAAGCCCATATACTGTTCTTCCTGCATGCGCTGGGTCTCCTGAAACTTGGCCAGTACCGTTGCCATCATCTCCTGGGAGTGGTGGTAGGCTCCCATGATGGAGGAGAGGGCTTCGTGGAGAGTGGGTTCCCTTGGCCTGTCCGCCCCCTGTCGCACAGCAGTCCTCCCAGTTCCCCTGTGTTCCTGGGCCTCCGTCTCCTGGACCGTGTGCCCACTACCACTGCCCCCAGGTCCCTGTTGTTGTTGGGGTGGTGGGTTAGCCTGGGTTCCCTGTAGTGGTGGACACACAGCTGATTGACGTGTCCTGGGGACGGAGGTATGGGCCCGCTGGGTGGGTGCTGAGCTGGTGTTTCCAGAGGGGGGAAGGTCTGTGGTGGCCTGTGCCTGTGTGAGGGGAACCAACTGTCCAGAGGTCCCCGATGGTCCAGGCTGGTCGTCTAGATCCAGTTGGACAGAGGTGCTGTCATCACTGTGGGCCTCTTCTGTTGGTGGTGTGGACATGTGTGGACCCTCTTGTCCGGTGACGTTGGGTAGGGGTCCTGCAGGGGTATAAAAGGATGTTTATTAAATCTGTGTGTGTAATGGTGTGCAATGGGTGGGTGACCGTGTACCCCAGTGCTAGCATTCCTGTGTGGGAGCTTGTGTGATGATGGTTTAGGGGGGTGTATGGGTATGTGCAGTGGCATGCTTTGGTGATGGGTGTCCATGCTTTGTTGTTGCATGCAGGGCTTGGTGTTGGGATGTGTGGTTTGTGATGTTGGGACATATGTGAGGAGTTGGGGTGCTGGGGGTGAGGGTGGGGGTATGTGACAGCATGCAGGTAGGGTGGGGGATGTAATAGTAAAGCTTTGTCTTACCAGAGTCCATTCCTCCACCTACTCCTGCAAGGCCCTCAGGATGCAGAATCTCCAAGACCTGCTCCTCCCATGTTGTTAGTTGTGGGGGAGGAGGTGGGGGTCCGCCACCAGTCCACTGAACTGCCAGGTGGTGTCTTGAGACCACGGAACGCACCTTCGCCCGTAGGTCGTTCCACCTCTTCCTTATGTCCTCCCGATTTCTTGGGTGTTGTCCCACTGCATTGACCCTGTCCACTATTCTTCGCCTTAGCTCCATCTTCCTTGCTATTGAGGTGTGCTGCACCTGTGATACAAATAGCTGTGGCTCTACCTGGACGATTTCCTCCACCATGACCCTGAGCTCCTCTTCCGAGAACCTGGGGTGTCTTGCCGTGCCATGGGGTGGTGTAGGTGATGTGTGGGGTGGAGTGTGTGGTGATAAGTGTGGTTATATGTAGTGGTGTGTTGTGTGAGGTGCGTGGAAGTTGTGTGGATGATGGTGTTGTGTGCCTGTGGATGCTGTTGTTCTTGCTGGTGGTGTCTCTCTTTGGCATTCTTTCTGAATTTTTGGTTGTAGGGGTTTGTGGGTGATGTGGGTGTGTGTTTTATATAGTATTGGGTGTGTGGGATTGGTGTGTGTATGTGTATCAGGTGTGTGTATTTTGAATTGTCCAATGTGGCTGTGTTTTGTAAATGTGTGTGTATTTTGAGCGCGGCGGAGTGTACCGCCAATGGAATACCGCGGTTGAAAGACCACCGCTTGGATTCGTGTGTCGTGTTAGTGTGGGCATATTCCTGTTGGCGTGATGGTGGAGGTTTTGTTTTCGCCAGTTTATCACTGACCTTTGGTGTGGCGGACTTGTGTGGGTGTCTGACTTTTGGTGGATTCCGAGATGTGGGTCATAATAGCTGTGGCAGAATTCCGCGGCCGCGGCGGTGTGTTGGCGGTCTTCTGCACGGCGGTAAGCTACAGTTGAAACGGGTCAATTGAAGTATATGCATTGCTTTGAAGACGCAAGCTGCAACTGCAAGACAACTGGCAAGATAAATGGTGGTGAATATATATATATATATATAGATCACTTTTATATGTGGGTCCGGTTTTCCTGAAGGCCGATCCCCAGGGGACCCCTACTTTTTAAAAAAAAAAATATGCCCCGTGGGGGGGTGCCCGTTTGCTGAGGGGGCCAACGCCCCCAAGTGAAATCCCTGGTGTCTAGTAGGGTTTCCTGGCCCTCGATCGCAGCGTTCAAGAAGGCCTCGTTTGAAAGGGGAGAGTCTCCCCTTTCAAACGAGGCCTTCCTGAATGTCGGGAAGGCCGTATGTGACCGTTTTCCCCATTAGAGCAGGAAGCGGCTACGCCTGCACTGTCGTCACAAAGGGGCGGGCGGGTAGACGGAGACACAGAAGATCTTCTGTGTCTCCCGGGGTATTTTCAAATAAAAAGAAACCTGCACCCGAGGATTTTTTGTCCCTCTCCCTGCTTTCGGCCACTGGTCGTGACCCACACCAGGGAGGTAGTGTGGGTGTCGGCCACTTCTTTTCTATTTATAATAATTCCCTTTAATGGTCAATTTTTCTCAAACATTGTTATAAATCAGCTTAGCATTAATTAAACACGGTTGGGCACAACGTCTGTCATGGTAAGCACAATGTCCACCAATAGTAGAAACAATGTTTACCATGAGACAATATGTGTACACTTTAAAATACGTATTAATGCTTCTTGGTTGGGCCTTTAAATGCAAATATAATGCTGACTTCTGTGCTACTAGAGCATTACCACTTTTTTCAATCTAACAATGTTATGCTTTTGATCATTTGCCTTGGGTACGCAGGTGGAACTATGCACGTGGCCCGTAATCTGTTGACTAGCATTGGCTACGCCATGCTGAGGACTTTAGCTATTCAGACAGTTGTTGAAATATGTATAAATAAACACAATTTAAAATCTCTGTGCATTCACTTGGCATGATTACTAACAGACAGTTGTCCATCCCAAAAGCTGAAATGCCACCAGGACTTGTATTTTCTTGTCTGCAGACAGAATTGCATGTGTCAGCATTATTTACATGTTTGAAGTTTTTTTTTATGTATGCGTTGATCATTCATCTAATCGATTATCAGTATTCTGCAAAAGGTTTCATAGTGCATTGACAGAGACAAGGGAGACATAAAAATATCTAGAAAATTAACTTTCAGTGCCCCATTTACCATGCCTTTGCACCACCATTGCCTCTTTTTTTTTTATGCAGTGGCGGTGTTAGTAATGCTCTACACTGCTCCAGAGTTACAAACTGACGCATTAGGCTCAATGCGTCAGTTTGTAAGCCCTTGCATCACATTATACCTGCTCCAGGGTAGGTGTTCCCACAGGAAAAGCCACATAGAACTGACGCAGTGAAATTTCCAACATTTAACTGCATCATTCTGTGACTTCACTGCATCAGAATTTTACCGCTTGCTCAGAGCAAGCACAAAAGTAATGCAGGACTTTTATTTATGAGGGCCTCCTCACATTGCTGGAGTAGCATCAATTTTTTGACACAAGTCCAGCAATGTGTGAGTTTAATGCCACAGATGTTTCTGAATTTCTGACATATCTATGAAAACGTGAGCCATGTAGCTCTGTATTGTAAATATACCACATCCACGGCGTCATTAGGGTATCGTAGGGCAGCAAAAGAAATCTGATGCATCGTGCCGATGCGTCAGATTCTTAAAAATGAGACCCTCAGTTTAATACAGTTGCAGAAAATCTAGAATAGTAAACAACAGGGGCTGGTGCTGAAAGGGAGTGATTTTTTCTAAAAAGGTGATAAATGTAACTGGTGTAGTCTCAGTCAGGGATGACTGTGACAAAATGAAACCACAGATGTAAATAACCATAGCATCAGGCAGACTTTGCATGTTGCATCCATCAGAACTAAGCAAAAGCATGAGAGATTAATTGAAAATGCATGAATGTATGTATGAAATGTAAAAATGAGCTGTGACGCAGCATGAACACATTGCAGGTGGTCAGAATATGGATGCCTGCGATGAATACAGGATACCAGGCCATATCACATGTATACACACAGACCAGTTGACTAAAGTAGAAAGAGACAGAAATCAAATGTCACCTTTTAGGTGGAATGCAAAAATCATCAAAAGAAGAAAAAATACATTTCCTTTAAATGTGCATTTGAGAAACTGCAAGAGATGAATCTCAGACAGGAGAAATCTTTAGCCCACCAGTAACTGATTACCCTTCATGAGCTGCGTCTGAGTCCCTTCAGTGCTAAGATATTTTTGCTGCATGAATATATATATAGCTTTTAATGTTGATATTTGGACTTTGCAGTTTCACCAGCCAAATGGTATAAAAGAAATCATAAATTAAAAAATACATACATATATGCACCTATAGAGGGGCTTTGAGTCAACCCTTTTCATCCATTGATCTATTCCACTGGTTCCCAACCTGTGGTCCGGGTGCCCCTGGGAGTCCGCGAAGCTTCCTCAGGGGGTCTGTGACTGTTTAGAAATGTATATAATATTAACAAATTAGGTCCCCAGCTTTCAGTAATGAGTCATGTGGGGTGTCTCAGGATTCTAATAATGATGCAGTGGGGTTCCCTGTGTTCCAGTATTGATAGAGTGGGGCTCCACAGAAGTCCAAAGTTTGGGAACCACCGGTCTATTCAATTGTCATTCACATTTCACTTCCTCCCATCACAGCATGCACATGGAGCAATGGGTCGGCCCACTTTAGCCATTTGATCTCTTGCATTAAGAATGACAGTATTTTGCCTGATCATATGATCACATCTGCCTCAAGTGCTCTTTATTGTCATTGATAGTTAACCTCTACTTTACTTTATCAGTGTTTTTATCTTTCAATTCTTTATCCTTTTTATAAAAAAAATATTTATTTTCTTTTTTCCAATGTAAACTTTACAAGACGTGTTTCATCAAAGACATTGCATAATGATTTGTGGTGTGTAGATGGTCTATAGCACAGTTTTGCAAGCAAACCATTGTGGTACAAAGTAGTGTTTTTGTTGTTCATTACCAGTAGCTTGACAATTAACACCTCACATTATACTCATTATACTGGACTATCTCACATCCAGTCTTAGCTATTGGAAAGCATTTTTACTATGATTTTTTTAGGTAGTCTGCTCATTAGATCTATATCCATGATAATTTTCCTATTCACTCCAGATCTTTTTGAATATTTGGGGTTAATCTCTACCCTCGTAGACACTATTTCAGCAGATATACATCAGTAAACATTGGCCTACTTTACTTTAGTTAGGAATGTCTCCCTACTCCAAGGTCTGGTACAATCTCTACGAGCATCCATGAGGCGTATATCAGAAAGTTTTTTGTTATAGTTGGGCAGTGTGTCTTTATTCCATATACTTAATATTGATAATTCTGCTCCTTTGCTCACGGGTGTCTTGGCCATCTGAGTCAGGCATGTTTTACACAATCCCAAAATATTATGGACTTGTCCAAATGATATGATAAACAATTGCCCACCTGACCACATCCCTTTATTCATATGTAGATAATTCTTTATTGTATTAATGTGCTTAACACAATTTATAATAAAACATGAATACAGAACAATTATATTGTAGCACAATCACCATAATCTTGGAATCAATAGATTTCTAATGTGGCTGATTCTTTGGGATGGCCTCAGGCAAAGCTAGAAATTGTATTGTGCAGCCAATGAGGTTTTGAGCCTTTAATGCACAGCACTTTTACTTCTATTATTATTCTATTGCCACTAATATGAAAAAATGGTTACATATTTATTTTGAGGTTTAAGAAATATAGTTCACAGATAAAAAATATATTCAATAGCTTTTCAATGGGAATGGCACAATTGACAAAACATGTTTTCCTTGTCAGCACAGTTCCAGGATCCCTCATATTGGAGGAGAGGTATATAAAGACGTCTAAACAATAGGAATAACTTTTTAATGTATTTTGAGGACAGTTTTAATCCTGACATAATTTTTTTTAATTTTGACAGATTTGTTATTGTCAACTTTCGTTCTAGCCTACTTATCTTTGAAAGAACATACGTTTTTGGTAGTTCTTAGTTTTTCAATAACCAATTAATTGTTGGTTGACGAAATAATCTATATACCTGTCTGGTTTATACACTTCCTTTCTAATCAGATGTGTTAATGTGCTTTCTTCTGAAGTGAAACATTCACAAATATAATTGATAAGATTAATATTATTTGCAATTAGTAATGATAGATGTTGTTGTAATATTATTCAACAATGCAGTGTTGATAATTATAAATTAAATATGCTCCAGGCGCAACTTATAAACAGCTTGTCAAGCGTTTGTGCCCTTTATTGTTTCAGGGCCAGAACTCCTTCTAAAATTGAAGGAGTAATTGTCACTGTTATCCAATATTTCAGGACGATCTGCAAAGTACAATTAAAATAGAAGGGGTTCTAGAATCCACTCTTGTTTTAAACCATTACCTGTCTTGACTGTAAGAGTTAGGCCTTTCTAATCAGACAGTTTTATCTGAACTCAGGTTTCGGTATATAGTTCAAATATTAGATGGAACAAGTTGTCGTCGATTTTCCAGGATAAGAGTTTGTCCCAAAGCGTGTTTTAATCATCTCTGTCAAAAGTTGCTGAGAAATCTATGTAACATAAAACAACCTGTTATCCTTGTTATTTAACCCCTTATTTGCCAGAGTGCTTAGTATAAGGATGTTATTAACGGTTGAACATCAGGATCTCAAACCCTTGATAGAAGTTTATTATCTTATGTTCCAGGACTCATTTTGACTGAAATGTTTATACATAGACTATTGTTGAACTTTCCAAATTGAGCAACTGATCTCCAGTATAAAAGATATCCTACTCTGACTCAATCGGAATCCCATCCCAAAGGCTATTTGTCCAGAGCCTTGTCATGCTTCTTCACAACTGTCCTGTTTTCCCTGGTTTCTTTTCCACTTTTCTCTGAACTTGCTAAACATATCTGTCTTGTTATCCATCAGTGTTTCATAAATAAGATACATTTTTAGTTAAGCCCTTTGATTCCACTTTTTTTTCTAATGGCGAACAAGCCTGTTAGTATTCTGGGCCACATGCACAACCACATTGTGTCTAAGATGGATATTCTGGAACACTTCTATCTTAGTGGGATCAAATTCCACGTGTAATTGTGTGAACCGTTTCACCCTACTTTGGCCCCAAACATCTCCTAGGGTTGATATACCTATCATATACCATCTAGCAGGACCACTAAAGCTGTATACCTCACTCAGAGCATTACCTACCCATGGTGGCTTGCACCTTGTCATGGTATTTTCTATCCCAAGTTTGCCTATGGAGTGTGCCATTCTTTCACTATACATGTGTGCTCTGGTAGTTCTCTCCATCACCTATTCCTATATTGGATTACAAGGTATCCTAGTTTCCCCAGGAATGTCTATTTACTGTCATAGATGGCTCCTGCTGAGACACGTAATCCAGTCATTTATAGGAGTTGGGATGCCCTGTAGTATTTAGGGAATAACTGGTAGTGCTGTTTCAATGTCTTCTAACCATTTCAAGAATTCATCTGGCACTCACAAGGGGGTTTGTTGGGGTAATTATTGGAGTTTCAGTAGTGTAATTGTCGTAACCAGAGTTTCACAACTTAGGAGGGAAAGTGACAGCTTTCTCCAATGGCACAAGCTGTCCCTAAACCTATTATAACCCTTTACCTGCTTCAAGTGGAAGAATTTCAGTGAATTCCACATGACATAGATGGAAAGATATTTAAATCCCATTATTACTAGGTGAAAAGGGCCATTAAAATCATGGACTGGGACACCAGTCGCTTAGAGAGCACCGAACTGATTTACTCCAATTGATGCTGAATCCATAATACTTTCCAAGCACCTTAAAAATAAAAAATCAGTCTACCTATAGTTGATTCGAGATGTGCTAAGTAGAGGAGGGTGCCATCAGCATAAAGATAAATTATTTTACTCTACCCTCTTCCCTCCTTAAGATAAATAATTAGAGTATCACTTCTTATCCAACAGGCCAGAAACTACAGGGCTGTAGCAAATAGCATAGAGGAGTGGAAAAACCTATTGTTTTTGAAGATTCTTGCTGGACTTTGGAATTGAGTTGGCAAGCAAACTTCCTCTGTGAGGTAGTATCCTGAAGGAGAACTCTCCAGTGGGTTGCCGAGGTCTCAGAGGTGTCAGCGCCATGAGCTCACATTTGGTTAAGTGAGAGCCTCGTCTTCTAGTTTTGGGCAGGCACAGGCAGATCAAAGACTGTGTGTGCTAGCACTGAGTCCCCACAAAGGAACTGTGGGAAGTTTGGAAGTTTTGCATCGGGCTTGCCTCAACAAGATAACTGACACTTATTCAGCTCTCACTCCTCCTGCAAGCGTAAGCCTGTAGCTGGGAGTGGGGCTGTTTCTGTGAAAGGTAAGGAAGCCTCTGGCGGTCACTCCTCAGTAATACCCAGAGACTTTCACTGACTGTCCATGTTGAACTGAGTTTCAAGTACACATTTGAACTATTACTTTGAAGCTTTTTATTTTTGAAGAGACTGATCCAATTCATGCCGCTTCAGTCTGAATTTAGGGCGTGATTTAGATTTCAGTGGACAAGTTGCTCCGTCACAACGGTGACAGATATCCCGTCCACCAAATATAAATCCCGTCCACCAAATATAAATCCCGTAGGAAATGAAGAGATTTATATTTCTACGGATGGGATATCCGTCACCGTCGTGCCAAAATATAAATCAGGCCCTACTCATCATGGACCACCCTGGTGAAGTCATGCTGCCGTGGATCCCTTTACTTCAAAGCATATCCATCATCCATCATCTTTCCCTTCATAACTGTGTCCATGTATTCCCCTGCCCCGCTCTCTACTACCGAGATCAAGCTGGCAAGCATGCATTGATACATTTATATTTACTTATGCGCTTATTGCACTAAAGCTTCATTCATATGTGTAGAGGTGCATGTTCTCTTTCAGTCCTCTGGAGCCACTCTCTTCTCCTGTGTGTACTTAAACATGTTAGCAGCTCTGCATACCATTATTTATCTAATTTGATCCTGGCCCGTTCTTCCATAAACATGATTATAACTGCTCATTCCTTTGTCCCTTTTATCATTTAAACCTGAGCATACATCAATGTTTTTCTGTTGCATACCTAAAAGGCATGTTAATCTCTTGGTTTTATTCTGATGCTTCCGCACATACATGTGTACTTACAATTGGACCGTTGCATCCTCTTTACCTCTGTTCATTTGGGCCATATTTTCTCCTATCGGGGCTTATGTTCTCCATCCACAATGCGTGCGCCACTTAGCTTGGCAAACAAGAGAATGTATGCCCCTCCTTAAATCAATACATTTTGTACAGTTTTAAAAAAAGGAACAGTGCAAAACATTTTACACGATATTGATGGTCCCCTTCTTATTTTTGCATTTTCTGCTCAAGTCCCGTGTGTGATCTAGCTGTGGTTGTACTTAAATTCTCCATTTCGCACCAGTCAGGCTGAGGAGTTCACCCTTGGTGCTACGTCCTGGAAGGTTCAGATCCCTGAGAGATTTTCAGGATTGCAACATAAATTAAATGTAGATATAGTGCATCTAAATGGGGTCTATCCAGTGCTTAATTTGTGCTTGTTGTTTCCGGTGCTGAGCACCGGCACTTATTATTGAGGGCCGGGGCTTAATCTTCTGCCTCAAGCATTTGCTGCGAGCAAAAGACACATATGGGGAAGACGGAGGAAGGGAAAAACGAAAAAGCGTCACAAAGGAAGAAAGTAGAATGCTGCAAGAGTGAGCTGAAGAGGCAGGGAGTAGCTTTATATGGATTGAAGAGGCCCGAGATGGCTTCAGGATTACAGCGCCTCAGTACTCCGTGTTCACACATTTTATTGCAGCAGCCGCTTGTTTAAGAGGAGGGCTTTGGGCACCGGCACCTCTTTATTTACAAATTAAGCACTGGGTCTATCTGCCAGTGGTTATTTTGGAAAGTTTGTATGGAAGCGGTCCTTCTTGGGACTAGGCTGACACCACTGGGTTAACGTCTTCTTAACGTCATTTAAAACCATGTTCTCTCCTCTAAACAGAATACAATAACGACCTCTGAATCCTAAAATATCTGTGCTGTGCGAGTCAATCGCTGGGAGAACTTCAAAACGGTCATTCTGGCAGCAATAGGCACATTTAGAAACATTCAGAAACTGACTGTGTTAATAGAAATAGTTGACGATGACGACGGAGTTATTTTCAGGCCAGCACTGCCTTCATCAGTTTCAGTTAAATGGTATTACTGTACACGCTTTACCCAGATTTGGATGCAAAAACGAGCGCGCGTCCTGAAAACTAACAGTGTTCCCGTGAAGGAGCTGCGGTTTAGTCCTTCGTGTGGAAGTCTGTTCTAAGAGAGTTTTCAGCGCAATTTGCAGCAGATTTGTGCATCTATTTGATGATGACTGGCTTGTAATATGGCATGGTTTAATAGCCATGGCGGTACGTGAACGTCTGAAGGAATAAGGTTTGCGTCAGTCCCTGACCCCTGGGTCACTGCTCTTGTTGAGGGATATAATTAGTTGCAGGCTTAATCTCCAAGCAAGATCCCTCCTTGGAAAAAGTTAATAATAAATGACTGACAGGCTAAAGTTTTCTCAAAAGGGAGGGTGAACGTGATGAAGCATTTGGATGAAATTAGGTTCCCAAAGAACAATTTCAATTACACTACCTACGCAAAGGAAAGCATGGAGAGCAATACGCCCTGTTAAAGAGAGTCTCTTCACCATTGCCTTTAAATGGCTGAACGTTATTCTCAAAGATAATTTCCCAGGCCGCAAGCTTGTTGCAGAAATACTTGAATCAAAATCTACCAGTAAAGCTTCTACAAAGTGAAACAAAATTTGTGGTTATATTAATGACCACCTCTAAGGTTTACACATTATGGGGGTCATTACAACCTCGGGCGGAAGACCGCCAGTTGTGGCGGTTTGCCGCTCGGCGTATTATGACTGTTGGCTGCTCTCCGTCCTTTTTCCGACGGAGAGCCGCCAACAGCCATACTGGCGGGCGGCGGGGAAGTGGAGGTTGCTCCACCTTCACCGCCACGCCAACAGAACACCGCCCACCGAATCACGTCCTGTGATTCGGCGTGGCGGTGTTCTGTTGGCGGTGTGGTGTCGGCGGAGCTGCCCCCATGGCTCGCGTCCCCTCCCGGAGGATCGTTGGACCAGGTAAGTCGATCGTCCGTGAGGGGAGGGGGGGTGTTGTGTGTTGTGTGGGTGCATGGGGGTGTGCGTCTGTGTATGTAGAGGGGGTGTGCGAGTGCATGGATGCCTGCGGGAGTGGTGTGTGTATGGGAATGAGTGCATGTATGTCTGTGGGTATGTCTGTATGGATGTGTGCGTGTATGTTTGAATGTGGGTGTGTGTGTCTGCCTGTGTGTGTTTATGTAGGCATGTATGTTGGCGTGTGTGCGTGTGAGTGTGTAGGTGGTGCCTGCGTGCGTGTCGTGTGGGTATGGGTGATGTGATGTTGGGGGTCAGGGTGGGGAGGGGGGCCCGGCCACCTTTGGGGGGTGGCAGGGGTGGTGGGGGTGTAGGGGAGGGAGTCGGGTTGGGGGTGGGGGTTGGGAGAGACCCCTATCAGTGCCAGGGAAGGAATTCCCTGGCACTGATAGTGCTTACCGCCATGGTTTTCATGGCCGTTCAGACCGCTGGAAAACCGCAGCGGTAAGCCGGGTCAGAATACCGCTGGCGGTATAGTGATGGACGCCGGGCTGGAGACCTAGGTCTCCAGCCCGGCGGGCGGAACGGAGAACCGGCGGATGACCATGGAGGTAACCACCATGGTCATAATACGCTGGGGTAAGACCGCCAGCCTGTTGGCGGTCTTGCCGCCGGTTCTCCGCCAGGGTTGTAATGACCCCCTATGTGATTCCAGTGAAGACCTTATCAGAAGTTTAAACAAGCACTGGCAAAGCAAATAGATCCGACCTTGGCAATATAGTGCCATGATTAGATTTAATTTGTATAGATTTTTTTTACCAGATATGCCAAAGAACTAAAAAGTAGAGGAAACTTGGCAGCTGTCTACTTGCAATACAAATGTTAAACTTCAGAGAAATTGACTGTTAGACTTTTCGTCCTTGGCGTGGTCTCCCTTAACTTTTTGCCTCAGTTTCCCAGGTTGTTGACGTGTGCTGGACTCTGTTTTTGCTGTTTTTGTTACTCTGGGCACTTTACCACTGCTAACCAGTACTAAAGTGCAAGTGCTCCTATACAAAATGTGTATGTGATTGGTTCATCCATGATTGGCATATTTGATTTACTAGTAAGTCCCCAGTACAGTGCACTAGATGTGACCAAGGCCTGTAAATCAAATGCTACTAGTGGGCCTGCAGCACTGGTTGTGCCACCCACATTAGTAGCTCTGTAAACATGGCTCAGACCTGCCACTGCAGTGTCTGTGTCTGCAGTTGTAAACTGTAAATTCGACTTGGCAAGTGTACCCGCTTGCCAGGCCTAAACCTTCCCTTTTCTTACATGTAAGGCACCCCTAAGGTAGGCCCTAGGTAGCCCCAAGGGCAGGGTGCAGTGTATGGTTAAGCTAGGGCATATAGTAATGTCTTTTATATATCCTGACAATGAACTACTGCTAAATATGTTTTTCACTGATGCAAGGCCTGTTCCTCCCATAGGTTAACATGGGGGCTACCTTTAAATCTGATTAAAGTGTAGATTCCCTTTGGGAGCAGATAGACATGTGGAGTTTAGGGGCTCTGAGCTCATAATTTAAAAATGCATCTTTTAGTAAATTTGATTTTGAGATTGTGTGTTTGAAAATGCCACTTTTAGAAAGTGAGCATTTTCTTGATTAAACCATTTCTGTGACTCTGTCTGTTTGTTGATTCCCTGTCTGGGTCAGTTTGACAGTTGGGCTGGTTGCAACTCTCACTAGACAGTGACATAAAGGGAGCTGTGGTGTAGCCTGCATATCCTGATGAGCCATCTGTGCTAGTAGGGAGGGGAGGAGTGGTCACTTACACCTGAAAGGGCTGTGCCTACCCTCATACAATGCAGTCTCCAACCCCCTGGTGTGTCTGGGGCCTGGCCTGGGCAAGACAGGATTTCACAAACAAGAGAGACTTTGCTTTGAAGTAACCCTACTTCAAAGGGCCAAATGGGTATAAGAAGGGCACCCAAAACCACAGACTTTAGAACACTTCTGGAAACTAAGAGGAACCTCTGCCTGGAGAAGAACTGAAGAGCTGAGGAAGAAGAGCTGCCCTGCCTGTGACTGTGATTTGTGGAACTATCCTGTAGTTGCTGCTTCTGCCTGTGCTAGAGGACAACGACTGGACTTTGTGTGCCTTCCTTCTTGTGAAGAACTCTCCAAGGGCTTGATTTGGGGCTTGCCTCCTGTTGTTTGAAGTCTCAGGGACAGCAAAGACTTCTCTCTGCCAGCACCTGGAGCCTCTGCTGAGACTCCTACTCTGCCAAGTGGTGCCCATCCAGTTCCTGGGACCCTGAAAGGAGAAGCCAGCAGGGCAAGAGTGAGAAATCCATGCACCGACTATCGTGAGGGGAAAAGATTGACACAACTCCGATCCGCAGCAGAAAAATCGCTGCGCCGCCGGCTTCACGGCTGAAAATTGATGCTTGCTTGCAGCGCGACTGAAAGATTGACGCACGCTGCTGGAGAAACGATGTGCAGCATCACTGACAGAGGCTGGTGACAGCGCAACCCGTGCTGCATGGTTTTCAGATCATCGTGCAGCAGGATTTCCAATGCAAACATCGCTGGGTGTGTAAAAATGATGCAAGGCCTGCCCGGACCCGAGAGTGCAGTTCGAATCGACGCATCACTCTCCTGCGGAGAGAAGAAATGATGTACGCCGACTTGGCTGAAGGGGAAACGACACACGGTCTCGCTTGATAGTGATATTGACGCATTGCACGCCCTTTTTGACGCACACTCACCTGTGCGGGGTTATTTTTGACGCACCCAGGTACATGTCCACACTAACAGCGTTAGCGTTGTGTTTAAAATTACATGAAGACTCTTTTTGTTTTTTAATTGATAACTTGACTTGTATATTGTGGATTTTTGTCATTCTGGTCTTGTTTTGTTTAGATAAGTATTTTCTATTTTTCTAAACCTGTGTTGTGTCATTTTGTAGTGTTTTCATTAAGTTACTATGGGGGTTATTACAACTTTGGAGGAGGTGTTAATCCGTCCCAAAAGTGACGGTAATGTGACGGATATACCACCAGCCATATTACGAGTCCATAATATTCTATGGAACTCGTAATACGGCTGGTGGTATATCCGTCACATTTGGGATGGATTAACACCTCCTCCAAAGTTGTAATAACCCCCTATGTGTGTTGGTACAAATACTTTACACCTAGCACTTTGAAGTTAAGCCTACTGCTTGTGCCAAGCTACCAAGAGGGTGAGCGGGGGTTAGCTGAAGGTGATTCTCTTTTACCCTGACTAGAGTGAGGGTCCTTGCTTCAACAGGGGGTAACCTGATTGCCAACCAAAGACCCCATGTGCTTAGAGCAAGTACATAAATCCTTTTTGTTTTAATCCAAATCTTTGGAAAATGTAATTGTTAAGAAAAGGTCCTATTGACTTTGAATTCAGTAAACTGAAAACATATTTGAAATGTTGCCAGTATGTGAATTTACCTTGAAAAAATGAAAGACAGGAGGCGTTTGGCAAAACAGGAACAGTTGGTTTAATTAAACACTACAGATTGGAGAACAGTTACATAAAGGGGGTTTGAGGACTGTCTCAAAGTATTATCGATCTGAGTGATGTTTTATACATTTCTCTGGGCACCATAAAACAATTTCAGTGTTCCTGTCATAAATAAGGTCCTGATATGCAGGTGGGCCTCGACCTTGCATGGTTACAATGAGGGCCAGTGGGTAATGCGTCCAGATGTCCGACATGAGGGACGTGTGATCGCTGCATGTTACTGTGTGCTATTTTCTGATTGGCTGAATGTTTCTAACTTCATGCTGCATCGGTCTTTATGGTGTTTTGGGAATGAGCGCACCCCTCAGACCGTGTGTGCTTTCTTGGGGCCAATTTTTTTAGACCATTTTGGTGTCTCTGTGCCATATTGTATTGTATTGTAATCGTATTTATATAGCGCTTACTACCCCTGACGAGGCGTCAAAGCGCTTTTCGGTGAGTAGCACGCCACTCTGGACCCCAACAAGAATTAGTGATGGATTAGTATCGGGAAATAATGAGTAAAATTTTAGTATTATTATGAGTTAATTTGAGCCGCGGATATGAGAGTTTGTTAGTTAGATTGACTGGAGTAATGGAGTAATGGAGGGGTGGAGGAGGAAAGAAATCCAGAAGTGTTAATTGGGAGTACATCCTTAATTTACTCAAACCAAAGGCTTGGGATGAGTAAAGGGGGGTGGAGGAGGGAAGAGTATGTGGAAGGGTTAGGGAGAGCATAGTAGCAGGGTGAGATAAATGCAGGAGAATTTAGTAGGGTTGTGTGGGAGGTCATGGTAGTAGAGTGAGGTTTGGTGAGTTAGATGTGGAAGCGGAGGGAAGGACTTAGGCAGAGTTATTTAGGAGATGAAAGTAGTAGAAAGGATTTGGGATGAGTCAGAGTGAGAATGGAGGATAGTTTGATAGAGACATGACATATGATGATGGGCAGATAAGTGTGATAAGATGAGAGCAGGAATTCACAGATATCTAGTATAACAACCCACCCAGGAGCCATGCAATGACATACGAACATGCCAAGCACAGAAACAACCTATACACATACATACATATATATATATATATATATATATATATATATATATATATATATATATATATATATACATACATACACACACACATGAATACACACACATATGCACATACAATATATAATTAGAACCATGGGTAAAATATACGTAGTCAAACAGGTTTAAAGAGTGTGTGTGTATTTTATTGTTATGACATAGTAGCGATACATATTTTCTAAAGAAACTATAAATAACTAGAAATATACACATAATCTGAATAACAATATTTATCAACATAGGCATATGCAGTTCATAGTTGTTTGAATATGGTGGTTATGAGGGAAAGAACCAACTCTTGAGTAGTTTTCTGAAGACAAGAAAGGTATCTGTGGCTTTTATAGTTGGGGGTAATGAATTCCATAGTTTGGCTGCTTGAACGGAGAAGGATGTACCACCTATAGTCTTTTTCTTGTATGGTGGTGTCAATCTTGAGCGGAGGTTTCTTTGTTGGATGTATTTGGTAATTTTGTTTCTGATAAAAAGCGGTCCTGTTCCATGTATAGCTTTGTGGGTGATACAAAGCAGCTTGAAAGTGCATCTTCTGGCAACGGGTAACCAGTGTAGTGCTCTCAAGGCAGGGGAGATGTGGGCTTGCCGCTTGGCATGTAATAGTAGCCTGGCTGCGGAATTCTGGATACGTTGTAGTTTTTTCATAACAGATAGAGATGATCCATGGTAGAGGCCATTGGCATAATCCAGTTTGGATAGTACAAGTGAGACAGTAGCTTGCACCTTGTGTGGAAATCCGAGGTGGGGGAAGATGCGTCGTAAAGTCTTCAAGGTGATGAAGCTTGTTCGTGCTAATTTGTCCACTTGGGCATTCATAGTTAACTTGGAATCCATGGTGAGTCCTAGGTTTTTAACTTCCTTGGATAATTGAGGAGGTGGTCCGAGATCGTCAGGCCAGACGCACAGAGGGTCATAATTTTTCCAGTCGCCACATATGAGTATTTCTGTTTTTGAGGTATTTAGTTTGAGATGGCTCCAGGTCATCCACTGATCAACGGCTCTGAGGCAACTGAAGATTTGTGAGTTTTCAATGTTTTTTGGGCATTCTAATTGAAGTAGTATTTGTGTATCATCTGCATAATTGTAGCATGTGAGATGGAAATCATTGATCAGTTCTGGTAAAGATATCATGTAGATGTTGAAAAGCAAAGGTGAGATGATTGACCCTTGGGGGACCCCTGCTTTTGTGAGGTAGGGTTCGGACGAGAAGGGGGGCGAGTGGATGATATTAGATCTTTTTTGAAGATAGGAAGTAATCCAGTCGAGAGCAATCCCTTGTATGCCGGCTTTGTAGAGTCTTTGAGTTAGGGTGTCATGGTCAACCGTATCAAAGGCAGCCGAGAGGTCCAAGAGAAGTAGTGCAGCAACTCAATTTCGGTCGACTGTGTTTTTAAGATCATCCCAGATTGCTATGAGTGCTGATTCAGTGCTTCTTCCTGGGCGGAATCCAGTTTGGAAGTCTGAAAGTATAGAATTGTCTTCAATGAACTGACACATCTGGGCAAATGCTGCTCTTTCTATCAATTTGCCCAGGAAAGGTCCATTTGTGATTGGTCTTTAGTTGTTGGGGTCTTGCGGGTCTAGGTTTGTTTTCTTTAATACAGGTCGTATGTATGCCTTTTTCAGGTCTACAGGAAAAGTTCCTGAAGTTAAAGAGTTGTTGATGATGATTCTTACAGGTGTGGCAGCAGAAGTAGATAGAAGAATGTTCTTGAAGATTTGTGGTGGGCAAGGGTCAGAAGAGCAACCAGAAGGTCTGCTTGCTTTGACCAAATCCATAAATTCATCCTGGGATATTTGTTTGAAGGACTGTAGAGGTTGGGTTGGTTTATCCTTAGAGGGTATGTTAGGAAAGGGGCTGGTGCTGATGGTTTTCTTCTGTTTTAAATAGAAGGCCAATGTGTCTGCCTTGGTTGCGTAGTGAGTTGCCAATTTGTTTGTGAAATCTTGAGTAGTGGGATGACTTCCTTCCATGCATGTAGGTTTTCGAAATTCATTGAGAATTTTATAAAATTCCTTGGTTGTAGATTGAGTATTTTGAATTCTGTCTGAGTAGTACCTTTTTTAAGCTTTTTTGATTGATGATTTGTATATCCTGTTCAGTTTGTGTAGCTGCAGTTTGTCTTGACTGTTGTTTGTTTTGAGCCAGGTCTGCTGCAACTTTCTGATTTGTTTCTTTATCTTTTTAAGTTCTGTGTTTCTCCAAGGTGTTGGTTTTCTTTTGTTGTGTTTAGTTTTTCTGAGTGGTATTAGGATATCAAAAGCTTCCTGTAGCCACTCATAAAGTTTTGGCACAGAATTAATTGTATCTAGATCTGTGTTTGCTGGTAGTTGTGTTTCTAAGTGATCCAAATTGAGTTTGCTCCATGGTTGATAGGTGTATGTAAGTAAGTAGTTGTGGGGTGTGTTGATTTGTGGAGTTGTATATTGGAAAGTTATCATATGGTGGTCTGACCAAGTGATTGGTGTGATGCTATGAATAGTAACTAGTTCAGGCTTAGCAAAAATGATATCTAGGATGTGACCAGCGATGTGTGTGGGATTGTGCACAATCTGATGTAGGTTCAATGCAGCTAGGCCAGTGGTGATAGCTTTTGGATGGGGCATATTGGGTTTGTCAAACCAAATGTTTAGATCCCCAAGAATGCATAGGTTGGAGTATAGTGTAATAAGGTTTGAGACTGTGTCTAGAAAAGCATCTGGGAATGTGGAGTTGTTAGGTGGAGGTCTGTAAAGGAGGAGAAAGTTACAGGAGGAAGTTGGAGTAGGGTTGCATCTGGTAAGGAGGGCTTCACAACCTTGTATGGAGATGTTGTCTGTTTTACTGAGGTCAATGCCTGTTTGAATATAATAGCTATTCCACCTCCTCTCTTGCCTATACGGTTTTGAGTGATGGTTTGATAGCCCGGAGGAATGGCTTCGTGCAGCACTGGTGCCATGTCATCTCCCAACCAGGATTCAGTTATGAATAGTAAGTCAGGTTGTGTGTCTGTGAGCAGGTCGTAGATGTGGTGCTTGTTTTTTGAGAGTGATCGAGCATTTATGAGCTGGCAGTTTAGGTAAGGTGTGTTAGTGGTAGTGTTGTTTTGTTCAGGAGAAGGGTAAGTAGTATAATGTGAGCTTGAAGCAGGA
Organism: Pleurodeles waltl; assembly: GCF_031143425.1. Lineage (NCBI taxonomy): Eukaryota > Metazoa > Chordata > Amphibia > Caudata > Salamandridae > Pleurodeles > Pleurodeles waltl. The sequence goes on from NC_090442.1 coordinate 420,843,624, forward strand.
GTGTTGCTTTTCAATATAGTGTTCCTCTTCCAGCAGGTTAAGGAGGCATTTTGTTGGGTCTGTGTGTGTGGGTGGTGGACTTGGTGGCTGAGAGAGCCATGAGGAGTGTAGTGTTTTTTGTAGGGTAGTTTTATTATGTAATAGACAAGGGGATGCGAGGTTGCTATGAGTGGCATGTTTTTTATTTTGTTTGCGTTTGTTTAGTGTGGATGGAGTATGGGTTAGGGGTGGTGGAGGAGCATGTGGATCATGATGTAAGGCTCTAAATTGTGAAATGGAAGAAAGGCGAGTGAATGAAAGTTGCTGGGTTGGGGTGCTTGTGGTAGGTGTTTGTGAAGAGTGAGAAAGTAGGGGTGGAGATAGGATGGAACTTGTATTCTTTGTGTAGTCCTGAGGGTGGGAGTGGGTATGACGATAAGTGTAATGTAAGTTTGTGTTGCTTTGATGTGCTGATGTTTGTGGTTGGTATTGTTTTTGTGGAATAGTGAGAAGGGATATTGGTGTAGTTGTTTTTGGTGAGGGATTTGTATGTGAGTTAGTGCTGGTAAGTGGAATTTGAGTGTTAGATGGGGTGTTGATGTGTTTTGGAGATGAATGTACGAGGTGTGTAAGAGTTGATGGATGTGTGTCGTGGGAGTTAGTATTAGTTGTGATGACTGGAAGAGGTAATATGTGTGGTGGAGTGAAATATTGGGATTGTATGGTTGTGTGTAATTGGTGAAGAGAGGGGAAGAGTGTTTGTAGATGGTGTGTTTGAAGGCACGGTTTGGGCATTGTTATGATGACAGGTGGTCTGTGTGGAGCAAACAGCGGATAGTGTTGTTGGTTAGAAAGAGCAGAGAGTGTGTATCTGAAAGGCTGAGACTGAGAGAAATGTATACTGTAGTTTTGTGTTGTGTGGGTGATGGCAGGTTGTGTTAGTGGGAGTGGACAGAGTACTGTTGGCTGTGAGAATGCAGGTGTTTGACTGTAGTAGTTGTGGGGGATATGTGGGACTGATCTGAGTTTCCTGTTCGCATGTTTGTCTGCCAGCTATGTGCCACCTTACCTGTGATCTGTCAGTCATTAACCTCAGGTCTAGGTCTCAGAGCCTGCCTGACCATGTATTTCTGAATCAAGGTAGATGGAGAGTGAATTAGATAACAGTGATGTGATTTCATTTTTACATGTGAACTTATCCTTGTACACATCAACATCCACTTTTTCAATATTAACAGAAACACACCAGTATAACTATAAAAAAGGGCATAGAATATTAAGACTAAATATGTGGCAAAATATTGGCAGGGGCATAACACAGGCCCCTGCGTTGCAGGGAGGTCCTCAACCCTGTAGTTGGGTCCCAACCCTTCCATGGACCCCACTGAGCCAAAGACCAATGAATATCTGGAAGTTTTGGGAGACTCAGGGGCCCCTCATCACATTTTGTAGGGGGCCCCGTCATTTTTCATAACACCACTGAGTTTTGACCCTCCAGCCCTGCACTGAGATGCACTACTTATGCTTTGCCAGGGTACATTGTTTGGGCACTGCACGGGACGCCAGGAACACTGCTGGCATACACATCACAGTACATTTTAAAAAAATCACTGTGACATACATATGTCAGGGAGACATCTGTGTCACACATGGCTAGGTCCATATTGGCACAACACATATATTGCACACATACGCAACTGTCATTGTAGTGTCATTTATTCATTGCCAAATAAATGCTGTCACCGCAATAACAGTACAATCACACTTGTCAATGGTGTCTATGTGTGCGCATTGCAAGGGGACCTGTACTGGTAGGTTTGTCCTATCTGTTGTGTATGTGAGTCAGTATGTGTATGTGTGTGTGTGTGTGTGTGGATTGGGTGGTTCAGATGGAGGGAGCTGGTGTGGTTGTGTCTGTATGTGTGTCGCTTGCATGTGAGATCGATGTTATTGTGTATGTTGTGTTGCCGTGTGCAACACTTAGGTGAATGTGCTGTGTGGCGGAAATTGTCATGCTGTGCGTTGTTGTGCCTCGTGTGAGTGTTTTTGTGTAGCTGAGTGTGTAGTTGTGTTGATTGTTGTGGTTGTGTCATGTGTGGTTACAGTGTCAATGCTGGGTGTGTATTGTGTCATGGATGTATGTCAATGTGTGTTTTTTCGGCACGTACGGGTTTTGTGGGGTTGAAACGGCTAATAGTGTGTATGTTGTGTTTTGTTTAGTATGTTGGTCAGAGGGACACATATGGCTAAAATACAGTGTGTGTGTGTCACTCACCTCTATTCCATAGCTGCCATTGTACAAAGTCCATTGAGTCCTGCCGCTGTCTCCGTCCGTCAGCAATTCGTCACCAGCCCACTGCTTGCAGAGTTGTGACATCTAAATTCGGAGGGCGGAAACACTGTTGACTTGATGGTCTTTTCGAGTCCCCTGTCGACAAATCCTGGTGGTAACACTGTCAAGATCCAAATCAGGCCCTAGATCTAAATACTTCTTCAAGATGCCTTGCTCAGCCAGGCTTGTGAAGCAATATACTATTATGGAGTGTATTTAATGACATAAGACAGAAATGCTTCATGCAAGTCATCTCGTTTACTCTTACCCTTGAGCTTGTTCCATAAAAAACAGCTACATTTTACCCATGCTTCAAAACTCTGTACAGGCTAAGCATATCTAATCTCGGTAATAGGTTTTGAGATCACCAACTGTGGTGCACCATCCAACTTTGGCTGGGTAATTTTCTGCTGAGCAAGCTCTTGTCAGTGTGCTGAAGAGACGTCTGAGGGTAAGCTTAACTCTGTGCTCCTTTAGCTCTCCCATGGCCATTGCCAGTGCCTGAACTCCACAAAACAATCATCCATAGGATTTACTTGAGTGCCTAGGTATCTGAAGTTCCAAATATTTCGGTCTGCTGTCCATGCACATCTCAGCAGAAGTAGACAGGAGATTTTGAAAAAAAGATTTGAAAGTGAGGAATATATGTTCACATATTATTCAGACAATTATAAATAGCAGACTTTAATTATTGAAATGTAGGTAGTATAAGCAATGGTGTCAATTCTCTTGCTAGTGGAAAAGATACATCACTCAAGGTTCCATTGAAATGTGTGATTATTAGTTGGGGTATAGATTATTTAACATTTGGGCAGAAATGTTTACTTATAAAGCCTTTGTATGTGCAGTCAAAAAGAGATGTACCAAGACACTAAGAGTCCCTCTACACACTCCTCAACACACTGTACATCAGGCAAGATTTCACATATCCCACCCACTCCATAGCCAATGTGCTCAACTTCATCATAATGGCCTCTCCTTCTATCCATTGTAAAGCCCTGATACACTTAGACTAGGCTTACCATTTTACCATCCTCTTCAATCTGCTCTACACCACACCAAAATATCAGCACCAGTGACATTGTGCAAAATTTAACATATTGTTCTTCTAACAGCTACAACATAGACTCTCTTAAAGAAGAATCCATCAAACGTGCCAAAAACCAAGAGATATCAACAAACGTCAGTGTGGAAATCTCCACCTCAATTGCACAGATCTCTGCATGTGTTGGTCTACGGTTTAGTAGTACATGTGAGAGAGATGGGGAGTGTCTGGAAAAAGGGGAATACTGACAAGTAATGGAGAGGGGTTTTGGGAGGAAAGTTGAAGGGTTATAGAGGCCTATGTACTCTCCCACAAAAGAGTTAGCCTCTTCACATTCTCACACCGCACAACAAAAGGAAGCAAAGGTTTTCCTAAATGTACTCCAGCTCATTGCTGACGTATGTCCAGCACCACATATGGCCACTCACAAGTAGCGTAACACTACCTCAAAGATAATAGTGGTGGTAGGGACTTGAAATAAAACCCCAAAGAAAATAAGGTTAAAATAAAATAATTTATTTTGCTTTTACAAAATGTATAAACATTTTTTTAGAAATTGGGTCTCTATTTGGCAGAGGTATGCACCCTGTCCAAGTATGGTCCACAATCCTGGTTAGGGTAAGTCAGTTACACACCATAAATTAACCTGTGCTCACCCTCTGGCAACTTGGAAGGCTTAACTTAGGAGGTAATGTGTAAAATACTTGTGCAGCACTTAAGACAGTAAAACAGTGAAAACATCACACAAAAATATACCACACGCAGCAATTTTTTTTTAGATCTTAATGAAATTAACCAACCAAGACCAAAACAACAAAAATCCAGTCTGCAGAAGTCGAGTTATGATTTTTTACAGAATATCTGCAAATATAGTGCTTAAAAGCATAAAGCGCCAATCAGGGCTATCTGGTCACGCTAGACCGAGTCAGATCTGAAAAACCAGACGAACCATGATGGAGCATAGGTTGGATACAGGATCTAACTAAAAAGTACCTTGTTGCACCATCGACTAAGCCCGATGCGTGGATGCAGAGGGAGGCGATGTGCCGCCATCGATCTCACTGGATGTAGGTGATGTGTCAGTTCCAAGCCGCGCAATCCAAGATGCACCATCAGCTGTTTCTTATCTTAGTTTCCTAGTGATGTAGGAGATGCATTGTTGTCAAGCTGCACAGCCAACAATACAATGTCTTTGTTTTCATCGGTAGTGACGATGCGTCAATGTCGAGGGGAGATGCATCGATTCTGACCGGGCATCAACAGAGAGGCATGGATTTTGCAGTTGCAGCACTTTATACCCACTTCAAAGGGCCCAGGACTGGATTGGCACCACTTGGTTGGGCTAGACTTGTGGCAGGCAAAGTCCACGTGCTGTTGCAGGATGAAGTCTTTGATGTACTTGAGACTTCAGAACAGGAGGCAAACCGGCATACCCTTGGAGTCACTTTGGTTCTGGGGATGTTGTAGACTTGCAGGTCCCTTGCTTCTCACTCTCAGGCAAGGAGGGCAGCAGGCAGCAGAGAAGGCACAGCAGAGCAGGAGTCCAGCAAAGTGCAGCAGAGTGACAGTCCCTTCAGCAGCACAGCAGTCCTCCTTACTGGCAGAATGCCCTCAGATCCAGTGTACCAATTTGGTTGAGTCAGAAGTCCAGTTCTTAAAGCCAGTGGTGCCTTTGAAGTGGGGGAGACTTCAAAGAGAGGTCTTTGAAGTGCACAGAGTCCCTGCCCTGGCTACAGACTCATTACAGGGGGTTAGCAAGCCCTTTGCGTGGGATCAGGAGTAAATGTCAGCTTCTTCCTCCTATCATGCCAGGATGGGCCATCAGGGTGGTGATGGTCCATCAGTCACACCTACGCTCCCTAGAGAGAATGCACAAGAGACCATCTGTCACCCACCCAGATGTGTATTCAGAGACAGTCAGAAGGCACCAGATGGTTAAAGTAATGAAATACCAACTTTCTAGAAGTGGAATTTTCAGAATTACAATTTAAAATCCGACTTCACCATCAGTTGTGATTTTAAATTGTGATTTCAGAGACACCAAGCATGTGGGGTCCCATTTCTTTCCAAATGGAAAATACACTTCGAAAACATAAAATGGCAATACCAATGTTAGCCTAGGGGAGAGATAGGCCTTGCAGTTTTGAAAAACAAATTTAAGAGCTTTTAACTACCTGGACATGTAAAACCAAAAAGTACATGTCCAACTTTTTAAGTACGCTGTACCCTGCCCATGCGGATGTCCCGGGTCTACCTTACGGTTGACAGATGTATTTAAAAGGAAGGTTTGGACCTAGCAAGACAGTTACCTTTCCAGGTCAACATGACAGTTTGAAAGTGCCCAAACAGGCTCTGCAATGGCAGGCCTGTGCCATATTAAATGGGCTACTGAGGTGTGGGACACAATCAGTGCTGTGGGCCTACCAGTAGCATTTCATTTGCAGGCCCTGGGCACAGTTAGTGCACTTTATTAGGGATTTATAAATCAATTAAATATGACAATTGTGGATAAGCCAATGTTATCATGTTTTAAGTAAAGAGCACATGCAGTTTAGCACTGGTTAGCAGAGGTAAAGTGCCCAGAATCCTAAAGCAGCAAGGATGAGGTCAGCAAAACAGGAGACCAGTGGGCAAAAAGTTAGGGTAAACCACGCCATGGATGAGAGGCCTAACACGTTTGTTATAATGTTTAGAAATTAAAATTTAAATTATAAATAAATATTATTTCATTACGCATATTTAATTAACCTTTTTCAATGTAAAAATAAATGTAACTTTCAAAAGAATACATTAATTTAAATTCATTTCATACCTACATTTTATTAGCATTTAGAACACAAATAAATATAAACATTTTACTTTGGGTGGGTGCTATTATTTTAATGAAATCTTTAAAAAATGATTTCCGGGTAATGTATTGATAATTATATTAATTTCATTTCTTTTTTTTAACAAGTAGTAACTTTATGGAAGTGCATGACGTTTTGATGTACTCCACCTCCTGTATATGTAAGTCTACACTACTGCTAAACTTTACACTCGTAAATGGTGAATAGTCAAAAGCTGTAAGAGTAAACTTATATGTGGAGATTTACTCAGGTGTAGGTTTACCTGTGAGAATAGCCCCAAGTGTGTTATTGAAGACACTATCCTCCAAAGCCAGGTTCTCAGCAACTTGGTTCTCTGAGAATCTCACCAAATGCATACATTTCATATGGAGACAAGAAAAGAAATGGAGCAAACCAAGAACCCAGTTGAATTTATGAGTGGTATAAGCCACAATGCTCTGTGAAATCCAATGATAGATGTGTTTCATTGAGTGGTAAAGCTTCCTTGGTGGCTGTTGGGAAAAGACCACCTCCTGTACTATCTTAGGAAAAAAAATCCAACGTTCTTAGATTCAGTTAAACGCCTCAATACCTGACTGTTTATGAAAGGTAGCTTGAAGTTTCTGTTAGATTTCTATAATGCGCATATATGTTTCTTAAGTGGTATGCTTTCCATATATGTCTTTAAAGTTTCAGCTCCAAGATACAGTTGGAGGGGTGATAGCTGTGTTTTATAACTCCAAAAACAAAAACATGAACTTTATGCATCACCTCTTCATGCAGGCCCCTCGTTATCTTAGCCAAAGCCATATTCCTAAACCTCAGCCTAACCATGACACATGTCCTACTGTTTACCAGCAATAGAAATGACAACAAATTCAAGCTTGGCTCTCCTGCATGAACTTGAGCAACTTTTCTCTCTTACTGACATCCAGCACAAAATCAGCTGGATTCCGCCTCAACATCGACCTCTCCTTCCAAGAATATATTACATAGAAAACCAAGAGGGCATGATTGCAGCTCTACCTCCCAAAGAAAGTGAAACCTTTTCTTCTGAAAACTCAGTTTAGAACTATTCCCCAAGCATTAGTCCTCTCACAACTCAAAGGTGTCAATGCCTTGCCCTTTGGCCTCTCCAATACCACTTTGGCCACCACAAAAGGCATCCTAAACCTGGGAATATACCTGGTCAAAGGTGTAGGACATTTAGTCATGCCACCTCATGTCTCAAGGAATTACCCTAACTCTAAGACTGCCTCATTTTAGGTGGTTGCCAGTTAGGGTCATCAGCACTTATTTTTGGAGACCGGCTCTTATTTTTCAGCATCAGGCATTAACCAAAAGTGAGAAAGTAGAAAACATACAAAGTGGAAAAACAGAGGGGAAGAAAGAAGGAAAAACCATCACAACTTTCAAGAGTGAGATAAAGGAGTAGGGAGTGCCTGGTTGTGGAGTAAAGAACATGAGGTGAATTCAAGACTATGCAGCCTTGGTATTCAGCATGAAAACATTTAGTTGCACTGGCTGCAGCCTTTTGAGTAGCGCTTCGCGTACCGGCATTCATTGTTTTACAAATTAAGAATTGCTTATAATGTATAATAACATTCCTTCATACGCACATGTGGCACAGAAGGTGTAAACCATAAGACAACTGACACATCATAAAGGACCATCAGTTTATGTGTCATATACATACTTTATAAACAGAATGTACATAAATAAACACATAATCTAATCCTTTTGCTACAGGATCTAAACATTTTGCACAGTGCAATTCCCCTATTACCAATCCCACTTCATTAGCACTCATACTGCCTCCCTAATTCCCTGTTGCAACTCACCCTACTCAATGAAACTGACATAATTTCCTACAACATACTTACTACATGTTCCTGCGCCATATTCATATAATACAGATATGAATTATCCCCATACTTCATTGAAGATATCAAACTGATCCATTCAGTTTTATATGCCTTTCATACCCCACCACTTCTACAAGGTTTTAGTACCAGTCAACGCTCATTTGCAGCATTGTTAATTTCAAATTACTTAAAATACCCATTTTAGCTAATCCCAAAGTTGTTGTAAGCCACTTATGTAATGATGTCACACTGACCATGCTGAAAATGCCATGCATCATTACCATAGAACCGACAAGGTGATATATCAACCATAGGTAGTTTTTAAATCCTTGTGTATAGCCCGGTAACGATTATGCAATGTACATGGCCATAAAATGTTACAATTTGCAGCAGTGAAAAAAATGTTACCTGATTTGTTTGGCTCGAACATACTGTACAAAGAAAATATGTTTGTTTTTAGATGTTGTTTGTACATAGTTTAATCCTTGTACCAACTTAGTCTATACTTGGCTGTCTATTATGTTCTGTGTATGTCATTTTTTGTGGAACGTTTACTCGACTTGTTACGATATATTTTGCAATAAACTGACAAAAAACCTTTTTGTAACAATCTTGTAATGGGTACTAATTTTGGAGTGCTCCAGATAAATATGTAATATGACCATGGAATGTGCAGTATATCTCTACTCTCTGGGCCCACACCTCCAGCAGTTGGAGTTAGGGCTTAATTGGAATCTCTGTACCATAACTGATGTCCGTCGCCATTCATGGATTACTTTAAAATAGCTGAAGTTTAACTCTCTTAACCCTTTCCTGTGCCACTTCAGCAATGTAGTCCAATCCACCTCAATATAATCTCTTTACAATTGCCGCTTAAGTGTCAATTGCACTGGCTGTCAATTAAAAAAATAATTGACTTCAAAGCCCTGTGTATTGTGCATAGACTGAAATACTCTGTAGGCACTCATTAATTGCAACATTTAATCACACCATATGTGGTAGGAAAGTGCTAAGATCTTATGCCCTCTCCCTCCTCGCTGTCCCTAGAATTAAGGGCTGTCGTTTGCCTACAGGGCCGCAAAATTATGGAACCCTCTGTTTTCACTTTATAAAAGCATTTAACATAACATAAAGAAATCTTAGGGTAAGATAAATTTTTATTACTTGAACACTACCCAAAAGGATAGGTCAAGGAATGTCCACCTCTGAAGATAATTTTTACCCTACTTCAAAACAAATGTCATGTACCATATCTTTCATTCCTTGATTTACAAGTATCCCTAAGTTTTGAAGGTTCCGCAATGAACCCAAACTTCAGTGGGTAGATTGGGTGTGCAATGACTTTTTATCTGTTTGGCCAAGACTTTGGCTAGGACTTTAGCATCTATTTAGTAACAAAATTGGACAGTGGCTAGAATGCAACATTTTTTGTTTTTGTTTGGGGAGCATCCTGATTATCTGTATATCAAATTGCAGATGCAGTTTCCCTGTTCCATACGCTTCCCTGAACATTCCATCTAGCTCGGAGGAAATTTAGGTTTTATTAATTTTGGAAAAGGTCTATGGGAATGCATTCTCCCCTGGTGACTTTCCATTTACCATTTCCTCTATAGACAATTGCATTTCTTCTCAAGTAACTTCTCCCTCTTATTTTATATGCATGTAAGCAGTTAACATTGGCAGGTTGATAGAGTCTACAAATTGTTGTCAAAAGGCTGGGTAATGGTGTGTCTAGACATGTATAATGTTTTTAAATAGTGTGTGAATTCTGTGGCAAAATCAGTGGGATGTGTCAACATTAGGCTATTTTTCTTTGTAATGGCAGGGATTACTATTGCTGCTTCTCTTTGTAACACCTGTAATACCAGGAGGCACCACACCTTTTCTACTATGCCTTTTGTCCTTGTTCATAATGTCTTTGTGTAATGAGACTCAGCCCATGTTCCACTCAAATTGTGTAAAATGTGCTCAATTCATACTTAGCCTACACTAAGCCTCGTAATGAATTCAGGTCACAGATTGCTTTAGCTTTGTGTTAGAGGTCTTATCTTTCCAATTCCAATTGTTTTTTTCTGTTTTTCCTTTCTATAGTGCTGACTCTCACATTAAAGCTCCCCTTATCTTCGTCTTGTAGTCAGCCAACAAAAATTGAGCAAACTCGGCTAAACCCTCATCAATAGAGAGATGATCCATAACAGTTGTTTCTCTTTGGGTGTTTTTACATGTAGCCAGTCAACTGGAGAGTGGGCCAAAATACCACCTGATTGAATTTCGTAAATCATGAAATTAGATGGCATTGCATAGGATAGCAGGAAGAAATCAGTGGGTCTATTAGTACATTCCACGCAGGACAAGAAGGCGTAGCCTCTGTCCTTTGGATGAGGGGGTTTCCATATGTCTGTAAATGTCTAAGCTGAAATATTATCTCCAAGGATGACTTTGTCCTTCCCATTATTGTAGTCCAGTTTCCCAGATTTGTCCGACACCGGGTCAATGGTAATGTCCCGATCACTACCTATGAACAATTTAGATTTCCCACCTTGAAACAACACCCTATTCAGTGGCAAAACCATATTTTATGTTAGACACTATGGGGGTCATTCTGACCCTGGCGGTCCAAGACCGCCAGGGCCACGGATGACTGAAGCACCGCCAACAGGCTGGCGGTGCTTCATTGCCCATTCCGACCGCGGCTGTAAAGCCGCGGTCGGAAAACCGGGTCCGGCGGTTTCCCGCCGGATTTCCCCCGGCTGGGCGAATCCTCCATGGCGGCGCTGCAAGCAGCGCCACCATGGGGATTCTGACCCCCTTCCCGCCAGCCTGTTTCTGCAGTGCAGGGGCCCCCTAACAGGGCCCCAGTATGCTTTTCACTGTCTGCCTAGCAGACAGTGAAAAGCGCGACGGGTGCAACTGCACCCGTCGCACACCTGCAACACCGCCGGCTCCATTCGGAGCCGGCTTCTGTGTTGCAGGCCCCTTTCCCGCCGGCCCAGCGGGAAAGTTAGAATGGCCCCAGCGGTCTTTTGACCGCGGGGCGGCCGAATGGCGGTTCCCTCCAGGCGGCCGGCGACCGCCGCCCGCCGGGGTCAGAATGACCCCCTATATCTACGTCACCTTATTGGGACCTTTTAGTGTTATATGCATGTATCACTTTTCCCATTCAGTCCCTTCTCAGCATGCCTGCTTCACTTGGGTTCATATGTGTTTCTTGAATCAAGGATACATCAATATGATTAGAAGCCACATGTGATAATATATTTTTCCTTTTGATAAAATGAAAAAGGCTGTTAACAGTATCAGGTCATATCACTAAGTTTGTGGTTAAATGTAAGAGAAGATTCATGCTATATAGAGTAACACAGGTAAATCAAAGCCAAGCAAGAGGTACTCTCTCTCTCACACTATTTATCTATCTATTTATTTATATATATATATATATATATATCACCACAAAGAGGTCTTAAAAGGGGCGTACTCCCAGTGCCAGTGTGAGAGGGACAAAGACCACAAACCCCATAATAATTGTCCAATAAGAAGAAACACTGCATACCCAATATCCACAGATTCCAATAGCCAATATCCTTTAATGGAAATGCAGCAGATAACACCACAACGCTTTTTGACATCAAGTCAATCTCAAGAGGTTTCATTAATAGTTCACACAAGCATGCCTTTTTATATAATCCACATTATTATGACATTTGTAATGTTGTAATTAAGGAAGCACCTGTCCTCCTCGTTTCTACAAGTCTCATTGTCGCTTAGTGCTTATTTTCAGCGGTTTTAACATTGCACTATAAAAGGAATCTTAAAAGCCCTTTTGCCACACAGCACATTTGTGAATTGCATTTCTAGTTGGTAAAATAATCGTACCTGGACTCCGGATCCACCTCTAATTGAATATGGATTGCATCGGTGAAGATTCATAAAACGACACAGGCTCCCACTCATGTCTGTGTCAGATTAATTTATAATTTCCATCGTCATGGGGAGTCTACTCTTCTGTTCTGTAGCGTATTGTTTTTTTACTGCATTAAAACACTTGACAAAGGTGTATATTGTGCCATTTTTATAATCCTGTTCATCTCTGATGAACTTCCTTTGTTTTCTAATTTGGTTAGTTAAAAATGGGCCTTTAACCGACAAGGAATTAAAAGTAGTGAATAGACTTTTGTTGTTTTGTCCTCAACAACACAATGATATGACACAAACTAAGATTGATATTTATAAATTTGTCAGAAAAGTCAAACCTGCCAAGTTTTTTGCCAACACTATAGACAAACACCTGAGTGGAACAAGTAGGAGTGTTGATCAAGACTGCCACTTAAACATTGATCAGATGGGTGATATCAAAACAATGTTTGACCTAATGCATAATCTGAAGGATGATGAGATGTCAGAATCACAAATAATGGAACATTTAGATCTTAATACAAATTACCATGATTATGGTGCATTTAAACCAAAATCGAAGTTCTGCCCAATATTATCACCGGGCAACAAGGTGTATATATTTTATGACTCTGTCATAAGTGATTTGGATGCAATGCCTAATAGACATAAAGGAAATTCCCCTGAGAATTTGACAAAACAAGAACGTACGGCCTTAGACAATCTGATGGCCAATGATTCACTGATAATTAAACCAGCCGACAAAGGGGGCAATATTGTGCTTCAAAATAAATCTGATTATTGAAATGAAGCGTAAAGGCAACTCGAAAATGTAAATAATTACCGAAAATTGTCATACAATCCCATCAAAATAATTTCCGATAATTTGACCAACAAAATACAAGAATGGCATGAATTGCAACTATTGAATGAAGACGAGGTTAAATTTTTGACAATCAAACATCCAGTCATGCCAACCATTTACTTTCTTCCCAAAATTGATAAACATTACAAAAACCTTCTGGTCGACCAATTGTGTCAGGATGTCGGTCAGTATTTGAAAATCTATCGGTATATGTGGATTACTACATCTCTCCCACAGTCCAAACACTGTCATCATATATCAAAGATTCAGGTGACTTTTTGAGAGCCATTTCTGAGATCGAATGGCAACAGGACTATATGTTGGTCACCATTGATGTGGTCTCCCTATATACGCCCATTAGACATGATATTGGATTAAAAGCTGTAAAATATTTTTTGAGACAAGGGCAATTGAAGGAGTTGAGACATTCCGATATGTTGTTCAAAATGATTGCGATATGTCTGCATAACAATGAATTGTTGTTCAATTGTGAAGTCTACCAACAAATATGAGGAACTGCCATGGGAATTGAATTTTCACCCAGTTACGCAAATTTGACAATGGGCTGGTGGGAAAGAGAGGCTGCTTGGCATGAAGAACTTCAAACAGAGACATCCAATATTGTGATATGGCTGAGATATGTTGATGATTTACTTCTCACTTAGAAAGGTAGGGCTGAGATATATTGATGATTTATTTCTCATTTAGAAAGGTACGGGAGAACTGCTTACCACATATCTTGAGAAACTCAACAATAATGATTATGGTCTAAAGTTTACTCATAATGTCAACAAACAACAAATTGACTTTTTGGATATTCATGTGTACGTGGCAAATGACAAACTTGAGGCGACGTTGTACAGGAAACCAACAGCCACAAATAGTGTTGTACATGGCTCAAGCTTTCATCCGAGAGCCCTTATAAAAAGCATTCCGTATGGTGATTTAATTTGCACTAAAAGAAATTGCTCCCTCAGGTATGGGCCACCAATTTGAGGATGTGAAAAAAAGATTTTAGAAACAGGGCTATCCAGCCATGTTTATTTAGCAAGCAGCAATTCGAGCTAGGAATAGACCTCAGGTGGAGATTCTGATGGAAAGTTCATACCAGAAATCATACTGTTGTAATACCATAAGTATGACAACCACATATAGTAAAGAGAGTCATGATATTAAACAGACTTTTCTGAGAAGCTGGGCCATCCTGTTAGGGGACGTGGATGTATCAAAAATGCTGAGACCCAGACCCCAATTTACATTCAGAAAGGCACCGTCTTTAAAGGATAAACTAGTGAAAAGCCATTTTGTAGAAAAATAATCCACAACATGGTTGGGCATGCAAAACAAAGGTTTTGTTAAATGTTTGAACTGTAAAGCTTGCCAAATTGGAAAAAGTGTGAAATATACCAATGATCCAAATGGAAAATGCATCAAAATTGACCAAAGAATAACATGCAATTCCACCCATGTGGTTTATGTCATTGAATGCAAATGTGGCCTGAGATACATTGGTAGTACGACATGTCCAGTCAAAAATCGTATCTTGGAGCATATCCAAGCAGTAGAACATTGCAATACAAGCTACGCAGTCACCAAACACTTACAGACATCATGATGTAGAGACTGGCGGTCTCTCCAATATTATGGACTAATACATGTACCTATCAACGAACAAGGAGGTGACCGAACTCTTTCACTACGGTGATTGGAAAGTAGGTACAGTATTAGATTACGCACGAAGATCCCGCATGGATTGAACACCGATAAGGAACTTTATATGCATTCATGAGAACCTCTATATCTGGCATCTGAAATGACTTGGGAGTATAGCAGGGCGTAATGTATATGGGGTGAAGGATAACACCATATAAAGTATAATATAAGATGAACATCTGCTGTCTAGTGTCTGACATAAAAGAATTATATTTATATTTTTATAAATTTTTTATTGAGAATATTTGTATTGACATATGACAATAAGCCGATGGTGAACATAAATTAGGCCACTATAAATAAGTGGAGTATCTGTAATTATAGACACACATGAGATTATAGAGATATATAGGACAATATACATTGATATATTGATGTTGTCACATACGATATGAACGGTTAAATATGATCTAGTTATATATTGGTGCCCTTTCTCCACAGTTTGGCATATACTACCAACTATGTTAAATTTAGGATCCCTGCCTCTTATGTTTGGCTTTGTGATAAAATGGTCCCTGTGTCTTATAGGAGACACAGATTTACAAATTACTCTGATGTGTCACCATAGTTGAGTTCTCTTTATTTCCATTTTGCCTGATTTAGTTGTTTGTTATTTGTTTTTATTGTGTATTTTAAGAAAAATAGCTATACTTTCTCTCTTTTCCTCTTTTGTAACCACATGTCCCAGAATGCCTCATTATGGGCTATCTGGTAAAATAGCATATAATGGTACTGAAAGAGGGAGTCGTCAACCGTGAACAAGACTCTTTTGGAGTTGAAATGTGTTGGTTGTTTGTTGCTGGCTTGGAATAAAATATTGGCTATTCCGTGAAACAGAGTGCAGTTGTTTCCCTTTTTTTAATATATATATATATATATAGACCATATCCAGTGACATGGACTTACCTCACTCCTTGCTTTTATCTAGTTGTTGTGAAATGAACATGTTAGGCTGGACTATACCATGGTGTGAGTTAGTCGGTGGGGGATGGGGTATTATGCATTTCAATTGACAGCAAATATTTTTCCCTGTTGCAGTTCTGAGGCACGATGACTGTAAATCGTAGTTATTTCAATGGTACCACCATGGTGCGAGTTAGGGGTCGGGGATGGGGTGTTATGCATTTCAATTAACAGCAAATATTTTTCCCTTTGCAGTTCTGATGAACGATTACTCTAAATCCTTGTTATTTCAATGGTACCATGCTATTTCTCCGTAAATACTACAAGACAACATTTCAGTAATCCAGTATGCATGTACCATACAATGTAATGACCTGTTTGCTATTTATAATTGCTTGCTGTCTACCTTTTCAGGTTTGCATAAAAGTAATAACATTTGTTTAAAAAAAGTTACTTTTTTCTTAAAGTCACTACCTAATTTTAGTTTCCTGCACATCTCCACCATTCAATTAAATATGTTCTTTTATATTTTACTTGCTGTCCTCCATTTAAAATAACTTTCATCTTCCAACTGCCTCATTCTGTTGCAGCTTTTTCCTGTGTACTACTCCTGCTTGTCTCCAAAATGGTCAGCGTCTGGATAATGAGCCATGCTAGAAAGAATGGCAGTGCCCGGGACCTAGGTTTACCTAATGTAGAGATGACTTCATTTGGCCAGAGAGGGTTAAAGTGGCATCAGTTGCTGTCTTTGGTTGAAAGCACTGAGGATTGCAAACGTCCAGGACTCCTGTGCACTGTAGTGACAATGACCTAGGCAGAATTTCTGGGGTTGGTCTAGAAATCCTACTGAAGGATACCTTTGCTAAATTCATGTCACTTTTCCCATATACTGCCTTGGTGCTCTCCAACATTTGCCAAAGACAGAAGTGGCAGTGGTAAACTCAATTTTGTCCTCAAAAAGATAGATCCAAGAAACATGTCAATAAAGCTGTTTCTGCATTTCTACAAGACCACAGCATGGGATACACATAACATAACAACTTATGCTTCAACATGGATGGAATATATTGGAAAGACGGAGTCGAATTCACAGATGCAGGCAACAGGGTGTTACTCAACAACTTAAAAGACTGCATCCTGTTTTATGTGTAATTATCACCTACACACCATATACACAAAGGCTCTTTTCAGAGCCAACCGTTTTCCCAAGCACTAGTTGTTATTGGTTTCAAATCCTTTTTTAAAATTTCTCGCTCTGACACACATATCAGCTGCAGATCCTGTCACGACTTACGCGCTGCTTTAACCTGGAGTCCGCAGAACGAGTGGCGAGGATCTTGTTCCTGAATGTTCGGCCTTGGCCCAGGTAGGGGCAACTCTTTCTGGTAGCCACAGTGCTGCAGGCAATGGAAACGCCAAGGACAGGCCGTGTCCTTCAGAAATAGTGCCAGAGGGAAAAAATACCTGAAAAGGGGAAAAAACCTCCAGAAAGGAAAATGTCCTGAAACAGGAGCAAAATGAATAAGTAAATACAAGATCAAAAAGGAACAGGAAAAACACTGGAACAGACGTGGACCAGTATCTGACACAAGGAAGCAGGAGCGAAGACACCATCCAAACAGAAAGTGTTGCAGTGCAAGGAGGGAAAGAATCACAGCCCCTAAATACCAAAAAACAGGAAGTGACCAACAGGAAGTGCTAGGACACCATCTTAGGTAGGGAAAAAAAACACATAGAACATAATGGACAAGGAGCCATAGAGAGTAGGGAACTAAAGCATGCTGGGAAGAGAGGGGTAATATGGGAAGAAGGAAAAACATAAAGGGAGGCACAATGAAGGTGAAAGAAAAAGAAGACAACAAGAACAGGTGAGTGGGAGAGGGTTAGACCTGCCTGAAAGCACGTCACGCTGTGAATGAATGAGGCCCCATGCCCAATTTGGTGCCTCTTAGGTAGCACAACAGGCTGGGGGTGTGGCGCGAGCCGAATGACAGTAGCCCCCCCAAAGGTCCAGGTTGGTGCGGAAACAGGTGGTGAAAGTGATGAATCAGAAGAGGGGCCTGAACAGAAGACGCATCTTCCGAAGAGCATTCACTAAGAGGGTAACCCTTCCAGTGAATCAGATACTGAAGACGTTTGCGAAAGATACGAGAGTCACAAATTTCCTGTACCTCATATTCTGGTTCATCATTCACTAACAAAGGAGGAGGACAAGGAAACTGCAGAGAATAAGGATCTGGCACATAGGGTTTAAGTTGGGAAACATGGAAGACCGGATGGATCTTCCAGGTACGAGGCAAGTGAAGACTGACAGTGACAGGATTAATCAGCTGAAGAATACGGAAAGGACCATAGTAATGAGGTGTAAACTTGTTCTGAGAAAGTCGCAAAGGCAGACATTTTTAAGAAAGCCAGACTTTATCCTGGACGTGATATACTGGAGCATCCCTGCGCTTCTTATCTGCCATTCTCTTCATGTATCTCTTAGTGTTCAGCAGGTTAGATCGAATCAATCTATGGATCTGTAGACGTCGTTTGGAAAATGAAGTGACAGCAGGAAGAGAAGAGGTAGACTGAAGAGTAATAGGAAAAGAGGTAGGATGATAGCCATAAGAACAGAAAAAGGGGGTGACCTTGGAGGCACTATGGACAGTGTTATTGTAAGAGAATTCAGCGATAGGAAGGTAAGTGTTCCAGTTACTCTGGGTAGAATTACAAAAGCAGCGAAGGTACTGCTCTAGTCCTTGGTTGAGGCGTTCGGTCTGTCCATTGGTTTGGGATGGAAACCAGATGATAATGCTATATTGATATTCAGTATCCTACAGAAATGGTTCCAAAACCGGGAGATGTACTGAGGTCCCCTGTCTGATACAATGCTGTGTGGGAGCCCATGGAGACAAAAAATATGATGGATAAATATCTGACTTAGTTCTTGGGAGGTAGGTAATTTTTTTAGGGCAGTGAAGTGAGCCATCTTTGTAAAGGAATCTATTGTGACCATGATAACCCGGTTTCCTGCTGATGGAGGTAGTGAACACATGAAATCAGTAGAAATGGTGTGCCAGGGAGCAGGTGGAACAGGTAATGGTTGTAGTAATCCCGCAGGTCTGGTACGGGGTATTTTTACTTGGGCACATATGGGACAGGCCTGAACGTATCTTTCGACATCCGATTTCCAGGTAGGCCACCAGAAAGATCGTGAGAGTAATTCCTGCGTGGCCTTGATGCCTCTATGACCAGCAACCGGAGAATCATGGCACATTTGTAGCTCCTTTTCTCTTACTCCACTAGTAGGGAGGAACAACAGGTTCCTGTAATAATAATATCCCTTCTGTTTAGGTATTGGGGGTTTAAGTTCTCTAACTCTTGATCAGAAAGGTTGGTATATTCCAGTTGTACCTCATCCAGGAATGATTGAGCTACACCGATGATCTTACTGGGCTCAAGTAAATATTGTGATGGGGTAGGAGTACAATCTGGATAATGGCGAGACAGAGCATCGGCCAGTATGTTTTGGGATCCAGGAATGTAAGTGACATAAAAGTTGTACTGACTGAAGTAAAAGGCCCAACAAGCCTGACGACTGTTCTGGCATTGAAAGTTACGTAAACATTGTAGGTTGCGATGGTCCATTCTCACCTCGAAGGGCTCTTTGTAACCCATAAGGAATTGTCTCCACTCTAGGCAGGCTGTCTTCAGGGCTAATAACTCCCTTTCTAATACTGAGTAATGTTGTTCCGACACCAAGAGTACATGGGACAAATAAAACACAGGATGTTCTAGACCATCATCATCTTGTTGTTGGAGTAAGACAGCTCCGATGGCTCTTTCAGAAGCATCCGTAACAACAATAAATTGTTTGTTGGTATCTGGGTGTCTCAGTATCGGTGCTTGAGTGAAGGCCTTTTTTAGACTTTGAAAAGCTGTTTCAGCTGCCCTTGTCCAGACAAAGCCTTTCCATAAATTCTCCTTCTTTAATGTTTGAGTAATGTGGCTGGTTTGTTCTGCAAAGTCCAAAATAAACTGACGAAAAAAGTTAGCCAGTCCTACAAAACATTGAGTTTCCTTGATAGAGGAAGGGGAAGGCCAGTTTAGGATGGCTTGTACCTTTTCCGGATCCATAGCTATTCCAGTGGGACTAAGGTGATAACCCAAATATTCGACTTCGGTCTTATCAAACTCACATTTCTCTGGTTTACAGGACAGGTGATGTACCCTGAGTCTTTGGAGGACCTGTTTCACGTGAGTTGAATGAAGTTCAGGACGTCTAGAATAAATAAGGATATCGTCTAAGTAGATGACTACCGTGTGGTTCAAGAGATCAGAAAACACAGAGTCCATAAATCTTTGGAAAATTGAGGGGGCATTAGTGAGACCAAAAGGCATAACTCTGTACTCATAATGACCAAATGGGATTCGGATGGCAGTCTTCCACTCATCTCCTTCTTTGATGCACGAAAGGTGGTAAGCTCCACAAAGATCTAGTTTGGTAAATCGTTGAGCCCCTCTGACTGCCTCTAGAATATCCTTGATGAGGGGTAACACAGGTCTGGATGGTTTTTGGAATACATCTTGAAATTCTAGATAGTGATCGGGGACTCCTTGAACTGTATTGATAGAACATCCTGTAGTAAGTTCAGTAGGCATCAACTTCTTGGTTGACCAGTATGTGTCTGATGCAAAACAATTTTCATGACAAAACTGTGAGGACAAGGATTTAGTCCTGGTTTTCCAATTTACATATGGGTTATTTCTTATGAACCACGGAATTCCTAAAATGATAGTATGATTGGGAGATGATATTAGGTCAAATGAGATGTGTTCTTGGTGGTTCCCAAATTGTAAACTTAGAGTCAGGGTGGTAGTATCGACTGGGCCAGAGGATATTAAGGACCCATCCACTGTGTGAACTTGTTCCAGGACTTCCTTGGGTCGTGTTGGTATTTGCTGTGTTGTGGCCCAAGACTTATCCATATAAATGCCACTAGCACCACAATCAAGTAAGGCCATTGTTCTTTCTTTACGACCGTCAGGTAACTGTAACGTCACAGGAAGCATAAACAAAGTTGTGGCATTGTCCTTGAATGAACTGATGGAAGGTATAGCAGCTGATCCTGTCCCCTCCCTTTTTACAGAGGACGGGAAGTGGCGTTTCCCGATGGCCTTAGAGGACGAACGGGGCAGGTACGAAGCATGTGACCGGCATCACCACAATACAGGCACAATCCTTTCTTACGTCTTTCTTCCCGCTCACTGACGGAAAGTGGGCCACGAGTAGTATCCACCTGCATAGGTTCACCTTCACTTTCTCTGACGGGAGGATGAGGTTCCTCCGGACGATGCAAAAAGACACACGAAGTACTTGGCTGGGAAGGCCCTCTACTCTTTCTTTTCTCCATACGTCTTTCTTGGAGACGATATTCGATGGAAAGAGCTAGATCCATCAGACCACGAAAATCTTCAACACGGGTGGAGTGCACTATCTCATCTTTGATCTCCTCTTTTAAACCTCTGCGGAATAGAGTAACCAGAGTTCGTTCCATCCAGGTTGTCTCAGCCGCAAGCTGTCAAAAGCAGGTAATATATTGGAGGACATCTTGAGAGCCTTGTTGAATGTCACAAAATGGATCTTCAGCAGAGGCCTCCAATCCTGGATGACTAAACATCTGTTTGAACCGATTCACGAAGGCTGGATAGTCAGACAATACTGGGTCATTGGATGATACCATTGGAGTTGCCCAGGCCAAGGCAGGACCGGATAGAGCACTGATAAGATAACCCACCTTTGTCTTGTCGTGGGAGAATTGTGTGGGTCGGAAGGCAAAGTAAACAGTTAATGCATTGAGGAACTCTCGCAGTTTTGTTGGTTCACCGGAGTAACGAGGAGTTGAGGTGGAGACGGTCGGAACATCTGCACTGCGGAAAGCCAAAGACTGTCGTAAAGCAGCATTCTCGTTGTGTAATTGTTGCAGTTCCTGAGCCTGTTGTTAAATGGTTGCCAGAAGGGATTGATCAGGATCTGCAGCAGCCGCCACTGTATCACCCATGGTGTTAGGAGACGTCGGGTGTATTGGGCGCTGCTATCTGTCACGACTTACGCGCTGCTTTAACCTGGAGTCCACAGAACGAGTGGCGAGGATCTTGTTCCTGAATGTTTGGCCTTGGCCCAGGTAGGGGCGACTCTTTCTGGTAGCCACGGTGCTGCAGGCAATGGAAACGCCAAGGACAGGCCGTGTCCTTCAGAAGTAGTGCCAGAGGGAAAAAAAACCTGAAAAGGGGAAAAAACCTCCTGAAAGGAAAATGTCCTAAAACAGGAGCAAAATGAAAAACTAAATACAAGGTCAAAAAGGAACAGGAAAAACACTGGAACAGACGTGAACCAGTATCTGACACAAGGCAGCAGGAGCGAAGACATCATTCAAACAGAAAGTGTTGCAGCGCAAGGAGGGAAAGAATCACAGCCCTTAAATACCAAAAAACAGGAAGTGACCAAAAGGAAGTGCTAGGACACCATCTTAGGTAGAGAAAAACACATAGAACATAATGGACAAGGAGCTATAGAGAGTAGGGAACTAAAGCATGCTGGCAAGAGAGGGATAATATGGGAGGAAGGAAAAACATAAAGGGAGGCCCAAAGAAGGTGAAAGAAAAAGAAGAAGACAACAAGAACAGGTGAGTGGGGGAGGGTTAGACCTGCCTGAAAGCACGTCGCGCTATGAATGAACGAGGCCCCATGCCCAATTTGGGGCCTCGTAGGTAGCACAACAGGCTGGGCGTGCGACAGATTGATGGCCAAATAATTGGTGTGCCTGTTATATAGCAGGAGGATCTGTGACAGATCCAGGGATTTTGGTATTAGAGTTTGGTATTATTCAACTAATACCCACTTAACACCGCATGGTTAATAATACCAGTAACAGAATTAATATCTATTTTGTACTAAATTAATGTTGTGTTATATATTATTACAGCCCTGATGAAGTCTAAGGGGAGATATCCCTGATGAAACACATGTTGGCTGGATTGATGAATATCTTAGGCTGGATTGAGGAATATTTTAATGTAATTTGGTGCAGATTCATTATGGAATCAATTTGACTTGGATTGGATGAGCAACTAATGAATATTTACTGGACTCTACTTGAACTCACAGGATTAGAGTGGGTGCCAATTGGGCATATATTTGGACTGTCAAAGAAGCAGAATGAATACGTAATTAAGTGTTGTAATATTGTTCTTTATTGTGCAATTTTACCAAGTGTTAGTGACTGGTTGGATGTGAGCCTGGTAAACATTAAATTGTAGGCTTATCTGCAGTTCTTTGCTGGTAGACAGGGTATTTTGGAGGTATTCACCCTGACCAGTGCAACTTAGGAGCTAGTCACTTTTTGAATCAAGGATAGGTAGCGCCAATAAACTCACTAAGTACTTTCCTAACCACTTCCTCATGGGAACAAAGCCTGAAAGAAAACTAATGGTTTAGAAATGACTTAGCATTTTCTGCACAATCACCAAAAACAGGGCCTAGTAAGCCTCACTCAGGCTAATGTAAGTGAATGTATTCGGCACATGAATACATCAAATAAAACACATTTCAATATGCAGACTGATAATTCTTTATTAATAATTCTTCATTAGCATTTACATTTCAGTAACTTTAAACAAAATAACTCTGTTAATACATTTCAGTCAGTTTAATATGGAAGTGCATTTCTCTATTTTTTGCACATGTATTTAAATCATTAATCATTAGAAATATAATATTGTTTCAATATGTACTATTAGTTTACAGTCTAAATATGATCATAACATCAGTTTAATCCTTCAAACATGTAATTAACCCCCAATACCATCCATGGTTTCTAACATTAGTCTAAACAAATGCATATCTAAAATGACTTCTCAGTGCATCTTTCTACATTCAGACCATTAGTACTTTGGTTAACATAATGCATAAGCTGTCACATATAGATGAAATCTGTGACATAAGGGCGGGCACTAAAGTTTCTGCTACATCAATGTTAATAGGGTAGTTAACAGCATGGATCATTCCATACATAACGAGAATGGACTACTGCCCTTTTTCACCAGCCCCGTCTCCAAGGGAAGCTGCATCAGACTAGAATTTGCATATTGCCAGGCTGGATATAATAGAATGCCAGCATTGATGCCATGAGACTGTACATTAAGAAGTGTAAAAAATAAAAACACAAGGCAGCAGGCCTTGCCAATCTATGCACCCAGTATGTGAAACAACATATTTGCATCTTCGCATCTATCCCAATGCTTCTCCAATTAGGAAAGCATGTAAGACGCACCTCTTACACCTCAATGAATTAACAGTCCACAAACCCGATATTTTATTTTTTATTTTTTATTTAATGCGTTTTTATATAGCGCGGACTTTTACCCGAAGGTGTCAGAGCGCTTCACAATAGGCAAAGTAAAGATACAAGAGGAGACAAATTACAAGTGAGCCTGTTACAAAAACAAGCGTTAAATTACAAGAGGCAATCGTGATAATTGTGCACGTATCAAGAGCAAAAAATAAATGAGGTAGCAAACGATACGTTATGAGAGGAAAAAGTGACGTGTGCAGGATACAAGAGAAAATAAAGTACGAATAGAGGTAAAAAAGTTGCAATCAATGGTAGACACTCAAAACACTAAAACAATAGTTACGTTACATGTGGCAGTGGTGGCCGTTGTGCATGTATCAAAAGCAAACAAGATATAAGAGGTAGCAAATGATACGTTGAAAAGGAAAGGTGCCGTGTGCATGTTACAAACGAGTACAAGATACAGGTAGAGGTAAAATACTGCACTAAATGGCAGACACTCAAAACACAAAAACACCCTGGGAAGGCACTTCTATAGGCATGGAGAACAGAATATCCTATAATGGAAGGACTTCCTTCTGAAAACAGAGGGCTTGAATTAACTTAGGAGGTGTCTTTGAAGGAGGAGAGCTTTGAGGTCAGTTTTGAAGGCCTGGGAAGAGGTGGTGGTCCGAAGCTGAGGCGGAAGTGAGTTCCAGATTCTCACCGCGTTGCCTGAAAAGGATTGGGCCATCAATCTTTCCTTCTTGAAAATGGGAGGTTCAAGCAATAACTTTTCTGCATTACGTGAAGGTCTGGAGCCCCCAGAGAGTTTCAGTTTATTCACCAGGTAGCGAGGGGAAGAGGAGTGCAAGGCTTTGTGGGTGATACATGCAGTTTTGTAGATCGATCTTGCCTCTATGGGAAGCCAACGGAGGGTGGATAAAATGGGTGTGATGTGGTCGCTTCTTTTGGCCCCATATATGAAACGCGCTGCTGAATGGAGAATAGACTTCAGGGGGGAAAGGTGGGATTTGGGAAGGCCAGTAAGAAGAGAGTTGCAGTAGTCCAATCTGGAGAGAACCAGCGCTTGGACCAGGGTTTTAAGGTCGTACTCCGGGAAGAAGCGACGAATCCCCCAAAGAAGGCGCAGTTGGTGTCGAGCAGACTTTGCTATGGAGTTAATGTGGGAGAGTAGATTAAGTTTTTTGTCGAGAATGACACCCAGGGATTTTGCGCTCTCGACAATGATGGGCTTATTGTTCATTAGATTGATCTGATCCATCCATGTTTGCACTGGGGGATGAGAAAGGGAGGAGGAAAGGAGGAGGAATTCTGTTTTGGAGGGATTCAGGATCAGTTGATGAGTTACCATCCAGTTTTGAATGGAGTCGAGGGTAGAGCTAAGGAAGGAGAGATCGTGATTGGAGGCCACCTTAAGGTAAATCTGAGTGTCATCCGCATATAGATGATAGTGGATCCCGGATTTACTCAGCAGATTTCCCAACGGTTCTAAATAGAGATTGAACAGTGTGGGTGCAAGTATGGAGCCTTGAGGAACACCTTGACTGACTGCTACAGGAGCTGAAAGACTGTTAGCTATTTTGACCATTTGGGATCTATCAGAGAGGAAGGAGGCAAACCATTTGAGCACAGTGCCCTCCATGCCCATTCTCTGTTGAAGGGTGTTAAGGAGAGTGTTGTGATTGACAGTGTCAAAGGCTGCAGAGAGGTCAAGAAGAATTAGAAGACAAGACTCCCCTGAATCGAGTATCCGCAGCGCGTCGTCAATCACTAGCAGCAGGGCTGTTTCAGTGCTGCGGTTTTGAATGAAGCCAGACTGGAAATTGTCAAGAAGATCATTTTCCTTGATATGGCGAGAGAGTTGTTTCGCTACACATTTTTCTGTGATTTTCGCAAGAAAGGGTAGGTTAGTGATGGGACGGTAGTTGTTGAGGTCGTTCGCATCAGCAGTGGGTTTTTTTAGCAGAGGGGTGACCTGCCCAGTTTTGAAGGACACAGGAAGGGAGCCTTGACTGAGGGAGAGGTTGACCAGAGTGGTCCAGTAGGAAAGAGAATTAGTATAGAAGTCAATGGCAATGGCACTGGGGATGGGGTCAAGAGAATGGTTAGAGGGCTTTGTATCGAGGATGCATTTAAGGAGAGCATCGTCAGAGATGGGGTCAAAGTTTTGCCAAATGGTTAAGGATTTGCACTCCTCTGTGGGGGTAGGATGAATGACCTGATCTACAAGTGATTTTACCTTTTCGTCAAAGAATATAGCGAATTCCGCTGCTTTCTTTGTGGAATCTTCCAAATTGGAGGTTGGGGGAGAGCTGTTAGGGTTCTTGATGAGGTCGAATAGTTTTTTGGGTCTATTTTTGGCTGAGTCAAGGAGGGATTTGTAGTGCGACGCTTTTCCAAGGAAGATGAGATTGTGGTACTTGGATCTTGCTGAACGAAGCGTGGCCAACTTTTCAGTGGAGGGTGCTTGTCTCCATTGTTTCTCAAGGGCTCTTATGAGCTTCCTTTCTTCATAGAGGGATTTGTTGAACCAAGGTGCTGAGGGAGTGGGCCTTTTCTTTTTGCTTTGGAGAGGAGCGACATTATTGATTTCGACTGCAAGGACTGTGAGGCATTGGGAGGTGAGTTCGTTGACCTCTAGGTCCGGGTCTAGCCTTGGAAGTGATAGCAAGGCAGAATTACAGAGGGTACTGAGGTCAATATTTTTAGTGTCACGGAACCAGGAAGTAGCCCTCTTAGGCTGGCCCAGAGTTATAGAGTGTGATAGGTGAAGAGAGAATGGGATGAGGAGGTGGTCCGACCAGTCTACATGAATAGGGGTAGCGATAGTCAGCAAGCCTGCTTTAGAAATGACAAGGTCTAGGATTTAGAGTGTGTTGTTTCTGTGCAGTGTTGGATAAGATCGTTTGCAGAGAGGAAGGTGGCCAGCAAATTCGCATTTGTGTCTTGAGGCGAGCCCCAGTGGACATTGAAGTCACCCACGAAGATCTGATTGTCACTTTGCGTGAATTGGTCGCTGATACAGTCCGTGAGTTCCTCCATAAACGAAGGGCTGCTACCAGGCGGGTGGTAAATAGCATGGAATCTGAGATGTGAGCGGTGGTGCAATTGAAGCTCAAGTGATAGGCATTCAAAAGTGTGGCAGGAGCTGTTAGGAAGGGCCTTAAGTTGAAGGGAGTTTCTAAAGATGACCGCAACACCTCCCCCCACTTTGTCAATTCTGTCATTTCTAAGTATAGAATAGCCTGTGGGTACAAGGAGATCAAACATAGAGTGAGAGGAATCGTTGAACCAGGTCTCTGTGAGGAAGATCATGTCAATATTGTGCTGGTTGATGGTATCGGAGATTTCAAGTTTGTGTTTTATTGCAGATCTGCAGTTGTGGAGCAGACAGCGCAGCTCTGACGCAACTGTTTTGGTGACGGGGGCACTTGGGCTATGAGGGGTGATAGGGATATTGTGCTTATATGAGGGCGCTCGGGAGGATTTAGGTGGGCGAGTGGTTCTGACAGAGGAGATGGTCGGAATAGTGTAGATTACAGGGTTACTGGGAAGTGGAAGTGAAGGAAGGGTGGCGTTCGAGTGCTTGTGTGGATTTGCAGACGACTGGCTATGTTTAGCTATAGTGGGGTGTGGTGGTGAGGTGCATCTCGTGGAAGGGTGAGTGTTAGCCAAAGGAATTAAGGTGTGTGGAAAAGTCGAGATCTTGGAGCTTAAAACTAAAATGGTAGCTTCAAGTTGGGAGATGGCGGTGATTAGAGAGCCTAGCTTTTTTTCCAGAGAGAGTAAGGAAGAGCACGGCGTAATGGGTGGCTCGATGGAAACAGGAGGGGGTGCACTAGGCAGTGTACGGCAGGAAGAGGTGGGGGGACGGGAGGGGAGTAGGGGTATAGGGTTCAGAGGTGGGGAAAGGTTTAGGGTGAGAGCAGGAGTTGGTGCACCAGGGGTGAGAGGAGAGTTGTCGTTGTTGGCGTTGCAAGAAGGATAGGAATTGAGGGCAGAACTAGGGGGCGATAGTAGAGGAGTGGGGTGGTGGGGCGATAGGAGAGGGGAGGAGTGTGAGGAGTCATAGGGATTAGGGAGGTATGAAAGGGAGGGGGAGGAGTTGGATAGAGTTGGATAGGTCCTGGCAGCTAAGTGAGGTGGCTGTGATGGAGCGGGAATCGGGCAGAATGGGGGGGATTGGGAGAAAGGGAAGTTGAAGAAAGGAAGTGATTCTGCTCGGTCCGAGGGAGGGAAGGGGTTACCAGGGGAGGAAAGGGGGTAGCACAGTAGTGCTGGAGGAGAGTGGGGAGGGAGAGGGATGGAATGTATTTGCGGGGAAATCGGGGTACATAGTGAGGGGAGGAGTGGGCGGAAAAGAAGAGCGGAGGAGGGAACAAGGGGAGCGTAGGGAACATAGACAGGGGGAGAGGGCTGGAGGAGAGGTGGTCTAAGGAGGGGGGTGGCTGGAAGTGATAGGGGGGAGGAGATGAGAATGGAGTGCCGGGACGGTGCAGAATGGACGAGGAGCGTGTTAGCTCGAGGTAAGGCTGAAGTGAAGAGGGGAGGGGCAAACTGTGAGGGGGGAAGAATGCGAGGGGAGGTCCGAGGGGAGAGAAGAGGGTCGACCTGTGCCTCCCCAGGGTGTAGCCTGTTGGAGAGTGGGGGGGTCAGGGGAGGAGAAAGGGAGTAATTGGTGGAGCTAGATGGAGAGTCAAGGGATAGCCCGGTAGCAGGGGAGGGGAGTAGGGAAGGGAAGAGGCGGTCAAAGAGAGAGAGACAAGTGTCTTTGGCTTGGATCATAACAGTACCGTTGTTATAGAGTGAGATAGTGAGGGAGCCGTTAAAACACGCAGAGGGGGAAATTTTTAGCCGTTTCCCATGGGGGATAGAGGAGGAGGAGGTGACGTTAAAGGAATTGTAAAAGCTGGTAGACCAAGAGGGTATGTCGTGCGTGAAAAAAATTAGATCATTTTTGAGCCCCCCATATCGACCATTGTAAAACTGATCGACAAAAAGGGAATCGGGGAAATATTCAATGGTGTTATGCTTGAAACGTTTTGTTGCAGCTTTAGACAGGTTAGAAGGGTAGATGATTTTGTAGCAATTAATTCCAGACTTAATTCGAGCGGTGGCCATGTTGGGAAATTGTGGAGGAGGAGGGTGGTGGGGAAAAGGGAAGGGTGTTACTAGGACGGTGGTGGTGAGGAGAAGTATGAGGGCAAGAAGGGGGCACGTAATCCAGACATCGGGTGAAGGAACCTGAGTTATTGTGGAGACAGGAAAGTGAGGCAATTAGGGATAGGTTGTTACTTCAGAACAGGGCTGATTCAACAAGATGGGATAGGAGATGAAGTGGTGTAAGAGGAAAATCACTGTACTTATCATCCTGAGATATAAACCACATAAAGCACAGCATCACAATAGGTATCAAAGACAATGTACGCCCCAAATCTCAACAGTCTAATATTAGATACTTATCTCCTAAGTATCGGCATCATTATGGGCAAAAAGCACAGGGTGGAACATAATTTCACTAGCATGACCCAAAGTATGCCAGAACCTCAAAATCATAAAACACAATTTAGGGGTAGCCAGAACAGGGTCTGAAAATCAAACTACCAGAAATACATTTCCTAGCACCACAAATACATAATGGGGCCTGGTGCCCTACAAACCACCAGGAACCCCTAGTCAGCTGGCCAACCCAAAGGGGCTCAAATGCCCTGTGTCCAGAATGTTGGGGCTGCTGCCAATACAGCGAAAGACCAGCGTGCGTGCTTGCGCAAACCTAAACGTTGCAACTGGCACTAAGTGCTGCACAGCTGTGAAGAAATGGTGCAAGGAGTGCATCTCACTCCTACCTCAGACAGAACTACCTCCCAATGACCTAAGAGTCTAGAGGACTGTACTGCACGGTGTTGGCCCGTTTTACCCATTTTGCGGTGATGTGCATGTGCCAAATGAAGGTAGTTTCCCTACAGATCGTTGTAGTTTGCTCGAGTGATGGGGCAAGGTGTGGAGTTACTCTCAGAGCCCACAATCCATAGTTGGGGTCAGAAAGAAACTGGGTGGATCGCTTTTACTCTTGCTTTGGTCTTGAAACCCCCCTCTTAGTGTAGAGACTTGGAAATAGTCCCTGCTGGGATCTGGTTCAATTCAACTCGCCAGGTGATTCCCCGGACCAGGGGTGTTTCCATTATATTCCCAGAGGCTCTCACCTTAATGCTGCGTTTGTACAATCTTGTCTTCAGGTGCCTCCAGTGGTGCTCTGTCGGACCTCCGAGTAGGGGTCTCTAGAGTTAGTTTTCCAGGGTCCCCAAGTCAAGGGGCCTCGCCAGTTTTGTTCCTTGACCCCGATCAGGTCACCGGTGTTCCGCTTTCCTTCTCTCCGCAGGGTGTCAGAGGCAAGCACGGCTCAGCTCAGCGGAGTGGGGCCAGCCGCTTCGGGTCCTCCCTGGGGACTCGTCTATTTTACGGGCTCCGTAGTCCCCGGGATGGCGCAGTCGTCACAGAAGACGGGGTACGTCCTTATCCAAGATGGCGCAGTCGTCACAGAAGACGGGGTACGTCCTTATCCAAGATGGCGCAGTCCTCACAGAGGACGGGGTACGTCCTTATCCAAGATGGCACAGTCCTCACAGAAGACGGAGTACGTCCTTTTCCAAGATGGCGCAGACTTCACTGCGTATCACCCCTCAAGCAGGCTGCCTTCATATGCGCCCCCACCTCCACACAAACGGGGGGGGTCCACAAACAGGGGACTCACTCTGCAGCCTTTTGCAGCTCACTCTCTCTCCACTGACCTCGTCGTTGGGCCCGCTGGTCCCCTCGTGTTCCCTGCTGCAATCTATCCAGTCGCTGTGGGGGAGGCTCACACAGAGCAACGCTCGCTCCTTTCCTCTCTTCTAGGGGGGGATTGGCACCCCCTCGCTCCCTCTCCCCACTCCGTCTGTGCCGCACTAGGGGGCGCGCCGCCTCTGTAGTAGCGGTCCCCCGATCTCGCGGCTCTGTGGTCGCGGCCACCCGCTCGTCCCCGCCCGCCGGGACTCACACCCGCGGCGCGGCGATTGCGGCAGACCCGAGGCCCCAGGTAGGCACTGGGTGCCCAGACAGTCCCCCGTCTCCTCCGCTCCCCACTCGGCGGCCCGGGGGGGGGCGCCCTCAGGTTTTTTTTGTAGTAGGCACGGGCCGGAGCTCGAAAGCTAAGCTCCCGTCCCGGCCGCCATCTTACATCTTCCTTCCTTCATCCCTTATTCCTCCTCATGCAGCCACTGGTTCTGGGAATATTCATATCTTTCCTATCACTCGTTGACCTTATACTTGTCTTTAAATTCTGCTAGGTTTGTCAATATAACACATGTATATGTACACACACACACACACACATATGTGTATATTTGTGTGTGTGTATAAATATATATATATACACGCATTTATGCTTTTGAACTCTGGAACAGTATCTGTGTTAATATCCGCTCTGTCGCAACCCTCCTGTACTTAGGTAAATATATGAAGATTCATCTCTTCAGAGAATGCTACCTTTTTATGCGATAGAATGCCCCACGCTCGAGGACTAAGACCCGACATATCCCAGGCCTTCCGCCCATGTAATGAGCATTCAGTTGCGCTCTAGCTAGGGTTGCACTTTAAAAGTACACGCAGACATGCATCCATCCATACATTCACACCAAGGTAAACCCTTTTCAATGATAACTTGTAAACGACCTTCTTAGAAAAAACATCTACCACCCTGTTGATACGGCTAGAGGGTTCAATGGTAATAAGATTTAGAGCGTTCTAGCATGTTCCTTTCACCTTAAACACTTGCTCTTCTTCACTTCCGCTGACATAGAGAGGGAAGCTCGTAATCTAGCTGCGCTTGGGGCTAAAAGGAGAAACGTATTTATTGCATTCCTTGCAGTGATGGGGAAGGGAAAGGCATATGGCTTATAAATCACAGTGAGCAATTCTGCAGTAGAACGGAAGGGAACAGAATTCATCCTTGGAAGGGATTTGGATTCTTAGCGGCGTTTGACTTTGATTGATGGCCAAGCGGATGCCTTCGAGGCACCTTTCTTTTTGTTGTTATTTTCAGACTTTTCGATTAGAACTGCACTTTTATGTTTTCATGATAAAGGGGAATGGAAACACTAGGTTTGAAATGTACTGCACATTCTTGTGAAGGGACACGTACTACATTTGTCAAACTTAAGTAGAGGAGGCACATTTTTTAGCAGAATACATGCCTTATTTAACTCAATGTCTTTTTCGAGGGCTCCCTACAGACAGGTTCAGCTGCTATTCATGCATAGCCTTGCATGCAGTGCTACATAGTGGATGATTGAATGAATGAGAACATTTTTAGGATGCGAACAGATAACCCCAAGGACATCCCAGCGCTGAAGACACTGCAACTGAGAAAGGGGACAAATTCATTTGCATAAAGAGCCATTTTTTCGTTTTTTTTTTAAAAAACACAGAGCTAGATGATGCCAAAGGAATATTTCAAGTGATAGCATGTCAAAAACAAGCATTGGCAATGCAATGGGTTTCGCATATTTCAGACAAGTTCATTGTCATGCCAACGAGCAAAAAAAAAAAAAAAGTGGATACTGAGAAAAGACAACAATAAAATAAAAGAAAGTTAGATTTAAAAAATACAACTCTGCAATTGTGTTTGTCCTGCTGGGCAAATTTTTGCCAGTCCCAAACTTTCGGTTTGCGGGGCACTGGAAGTTAGAACAAAATAGTTCCTCGATCATGTCGGGAGCAGCGTAGAGGCACTAATTAAGTTGAAATCAATCAGTGCTTGTTCCCTGCTCCACACAGAGGAACTGAACTGATGCCAGATATGCCTTGACGAATTACAAGGCTGTAAAGAAGAGTACCGTGCAAACCAGCAAATGGTGAACAACAGGTGGGTTCCAAGCCCTTTACTGAAAACAACAGCATCTTGCATAGGAGACGCATGCTCAAGTGCACGCACTCTCAGGTTTGACCCTAATGAGGAGTAATCTTCGAGTTTTACGTGCTGTATTCTAGGAACAGCAAGCAGTGTGGATCCGAAAGATCGTAAGGTTCTAAGACGGCTATATTTGTATTAATCTTCGAAGATAGGTCAGACCAGTCTTCATCACCACCCAATATGTGTTGGCCAAGGTCTTAAATAATAGCTGATAATGAATTGAAAGCCAGCCAAGTCACGAAGTGTGTTTGGAGCTGAAAGGTATTCCAGCAAATTTAGTAAAAGAAGCTTCAGTATTCTGAACAGTCTGCAGGCACTTAGGGCCAGATGTAGCAAAAAGAAAATTTGCGAGTTGCAAATTGCGAGTCCATGCAACTCGCAATTTGCAACTCGCAAATTGGTATGCAGTACGGTGTCTCAGACACCGTCTGCGAGTCGCTATGGGGTCGCAATGACCCACCTCATTAATGAGGTGGGTCGCAAATTGCGGCCCCATAGCGAGTCTAGGCACTCGCAAACATGGAGGCCTGCTGTCGTCAGCAGACCTCCATGTTCGTGAGTGCTTTCTCAATAAAGCAGTTTTTTTTTTAAGTGCAGCCCGTTTTCCTTAAAGGAAAACGAGCTGCACTTAAAAAAAACCCGAAACCTTTAGTTTCGGTATTTTTTCAGGGCAGGTAGTGGTCCCTTGGACCACTACCTGCCCTGAAAAAATAGTATTGGGTCCATTCGCAAAGGGGAAGGGGTCCCATGGGGACCCCTTCCAATTTGCGAGTGGGTTACCATCCACTTGAAGTGGATGGTAACTGCGACACCCTTTGCGACCGCATATGCGGTCGCAAATGGTATTGCATGCCACTCCGAATTGCAAATAGGAAGGGAACACCCCTTCCTATTTGCGATTCTGAAATGCATATTGCGAGTCGGTCCCGACTCGCAATATGCATTTCTGCATAGCAAAGAGGCATTTGCGCCTCGCAAACGGCGATTTTCGCCGTTTGCGACGCGCAAATCCTTTGCTACATCTGGCCCTTAATGGAATATTTGAGTAACCCAGATAAAGTGAATTCCTGTAGCGTAGAAGTAACCACTCCATGTATAGCAGCTTTCTGCCTGGTGGCTGGTAAGAAGTCCAAGATTTTTCTGAGTGACATTAAGAGGGCGAAGCAAGATGAGGAAACATCAGTAATTTGGGATGTAAATGAGAGCTGTAGCTTTGGATGTAGGGAGAGGTGCATGACCCAAGTCAGAATGCCAACACAATTGGGACCAACTGCAGTTGGGGGAGCCAAAAACTAATATTTCATTTTTGGATGAATTGAACTAAAGGCAGCTTTTGTGTATGCTTTTCCCAACTGATGATAGACAATCTCTAATATGCATTTGAGTGTGTATTATTGCTTCTGATTCAGATAAGATAAGCTGTGTATCGTCTACATGAGAGACACTGGAAAAGCCAGAGGACTCTGCGATTTGGGCCAAAGATCTTCAATGGACATTAAAAAGAGTGGGGCTTAGCAAGGAGAACTGTGGTATCCCTGTTTAAGTTGGGAGTTCAGTGGAAGAGCTCAGCATAACTCTCTGGGAAAGCTCTGATAACAATGAGTGCAGCCATTTAAGTGCTGATTTGTGGACACTTTTACTGGCAAAGCATTGCAACAGATGAAGCGCGACATGGTACTGAATGCTGCTGATAGATCTAAAAGGATCAGAGCAATCCGTCTCCCCTTGTCCACCATGGTGAAAAGGTGTTGAGAAACCACTAAACAGGGCAGGTTTTGTACTATATAGTTGCCTGGAGCAAGACTGATAGATGTCAAGTAACCAGTGTATTTACAGATAACAGGCTAGCTGGGGGTTAAACGTTTTTTCCAGAATTTTAGTTGAAGCAAGCAAAAGGCCTGAAATTGGCCAGCAAGGATGAACCAGCAGAGAGCTTCTTCAACAAGGGCCTGATTACAGTGGATTTCCAAAGAGAAGGTACCATCTTTGTTCCCAAGGAGGTGTTGAAAGGGTCTGCAGGGTTGAGGGTAAATGATTTCTAGACCTAATTTTAAGCTTTTAGGGGGACACAGATTCATGGGGGGCCCGAGGTACAGGCTATCAAAGCAGCTTTAACATCTGTTTCAGAAATCTAAGTGGATTACAACCGCCGACCCCGCCAGGCTGCTGGCTGACAGCAGCCTGGCGGGGTCGGCGGTCGGACCGCAGCAGCTCCGCCACGGTCATAATGTGGCGGTCAGACCATCACGTCTGCCAGCCTCATAATGAGGCCCTATGTGTACCAGGAAGTAAGATATGCATGTGTGCTTGTTTTGCTAGAATAGATGATCTATCTGGAAAGTTTTCACCACAGTGTGAAGGTTGAAGACTGTACGTTCCTTAGCACCTTCAGATTTTGGTTATGTTTAGCAAATGGTATGTTTTGACAACCATTGCATAGAGTGCATACTGTTATGAGTAGACTTTTTTCTAATACTCTGTGGAGCATTTCTCCTCAGAGTTTTAGTGTCTGCAAACAGTGTGATACAGAGTAAACTCTACCCGTAGAGAAAAACAGTGTACAATACCTACTTTTTGGCTCATATCAACTTCATTTCCCAATATAGGTTAGATGAGTGCCAAGGGTTTGATACAAATAAAAGTTGTCCATAGTAGGGTATTTGTTTTGAAGTGACGTTCACTATTTCATCTTTCTGCCAACAATTGTATAGATATTGAACACTGCAGTCAATGTGTGTTTCTTGTATATTTGTGGCTGATTTTTAATTTGATCAATGCACCTGTGCGGTGTATGCTATACGCCCCAAGTTGCATGCTTTCAACATCTTAGTGAGCTGTATCTGTGGTGGCAAATGTAATGCATGATTTCCTTCTGAGCTATTTTGTGCTTACTTTCAGGCCTCTAATGTCATCCTAATTTTTAGAAGTTTGGATGAGGTCATCTGTTATGTAATACATTATGCCATAGAACATGTCATAAATGGTGGGGACTCAAGTTATAGTTAGTGCTGATAACTATAACTGCTGAATTTCTGTGTTTTTTTACTTCAAGACATCAACATCAGTGAGAAATTCACCTAGCTATAACAATACTTTAAACCTTAGCTTTTTTGAGTGAATTTCTAAAGTTTTTTTTAAATGAAAACAGATATTTTTATTGCACCTAACTATAATGTTTCTTTAACCTTTGTTTTTTTCAGTGAATTTCTAGGATTTTTTAAAATTAAATTAATTTATTTTTTAATGCTAATCAAGTTGCATGCTTTCAACATCTTAGTGAACTGTATCTGTGGTGGCACATGTAATGCATGATTTCCTTATGAGCTAATTTGTACTTACTGTTAGGCCTCTAATGTCATCCTAATTTTTAGAAGTTTGGATGAGGTCATCTGTGATGTAATACATTATGCCATAGAACATGTCATAAATGGTGGGGACGCAAGTTATAGTTAGTGCTGATAACTATAACTGCTGAATTTCTGTGTTTTTTACTTCAAATCATCAACATCAGTGAGAAATTCACCTAACTATAACATTACTTTAAACTTTAGCTTTTGTGAGTGAATTTCTAAAGTTTTTTTTAAATGAAAAAATATATTTTTATTACACCTAACTGTAATGTTACTTTAACCTTTGTTTTTTTTTAATGAATTTCTAGGATTTTTTTAAAGTAAATTAATGTATTTTTTAATGCTAATCTATAACAGAGTAGTGAATAAAACATGATTGAGACCACTTGCAAGATCGTACATTTAGAATTAAGTTAATTACAGTATTTTGCGGTCATTGTGAACAAAATAGAACCTTACACATGTTGTTTAAGGCATTAAAATGAATTGTGCCATGTTCTATGGACAATGTATTTTAGAAATGGGGTCTTTGGTTGGCAGTCAGGTTACCCCCTGTCCAAGCAAGGACCCTCACTATTGGCAGGGTAAGTCACACACAATCCAAATTATCCTGTGCCCACCCTCTGGTAGCTTGGCACTGAGCAGTCAAGCTTAACTTAGAAGGCAATGTGTAAAGTATTTGTGCAATAAATCATACAACACAGTATAGCACAACAAAAATACGCCACGCAGTATTTAGAAAAATATATAATATTTATCTGGATAAATGCAGGTCAAAACAATTCAAATGCAATAAGTATATGTTGAGATATCACTATAAAAGTGATATAAAGGGGGTCATTCTGACCCCGGCGGTCTGTGACCGCCAGGGTCGGCGGTGCCCCGCAGGGCATTCTGACCGCGGCGGTTCGGCCGCGGTCAGATGCGGGAAAACGGCGGTCTCCCGCCAGTTTCCCGCTGCCCTGCAGAATCCTCCATGGCGGCGGGTCTCCCGCCAGGAACAGGATGGCGGTAGGGGGTGCCGCGGGGCCCCTGGGGGCCCCTGCAGTGCCCATGCCAATGGCATGGGCACTGCAGGGGCCCCCGTAAGAGGGCCCCACAAAGTATTTCAGTGTCTGCTATGCAGACACTGAAATACGCGACGGGTGCCACTGCACCCGTCGCACCTTCCCACTACGCCGGCTCAATTCTGAGCCGGCGTCCTCGTGGGAAGGTTGATTTGCCCTGGGCTGGCGGGCGGCCTTTTGGCGGCCGCCCGCCAGCCCAGGGCAAATCCCAAAATACCCTCAGCGGTCTTTCGACCGCGGAGCGGTATTTTGGTGGGGGAACTTTGGCGGGCGGCCTCCGCCGCCCGCCGAAGTTAGAATCACCCCCAAAGTGTCTTAAGTCTTTTAAAAGTAATCAAAGTCTCTTTCAAGCACAAAGTAACTGGTTCGCCTGGAAAATCTCAGCAGAGGAGGAGATGCGTTGAAACAAAGGGGTGTGCGTCAATTTCTCGGGCCGCACACAGTGATACGTCATTTCGTTTTTACGCAGGGACGGCTGTGCGTCGATTTATGGCGCTCGGTCGTGGATCCTCTTCAGGTTGCAGGGTTTTCGGATGCCCCGGGGACGATGCGTGGATTTCCTGTGCTGGCAGGACGGAGTCACAGGAGCTGCATTGATTCGGTGGGCGTTGCATTGAGTTTTCTACCGCATGGCAGGCGCTGCGTCGATTCCTCTCTGGAAGTCGGGCTGCATTGTTCCGGCTCGGCTGTGCGTCGATCGGGTTGGCCGTGTGTTGAATTTTCGGTCACTACACTGGCGCTGCATCGATCTTCTTGATGCGAAGTCAGGCTGCGTCATTCCGGTTCAGCGTGTGGTGAATTTTTCACTGCG
Source organism: Pleurodeles waltl (assembly GCF_031143425.1). Lineage (NCBI taxonomy): Eukaryota > Metazoa > Chordata > Amphibia > Caudata > Salamandridae > Pleurodeles > Pleurodeles waltl. Next base: position 420,881,565 of record NC_090442.1, read on the forward strand.
GTGCAGGCTGTGCATCATTTCTGGCAGGCTGTGCGTCGAATTTCGCTGCACCAGGTGTCCTTCTTGTAGAGATTAAGGTGTCATTACAACCTCGGCGGTCTTTTTGCAAGACCGCCGAGGGACCGCCGTGCTGAAGACCGCCAGTGCAGGCGGTTTTCCGCTCGGCGAATTATGACTGCTGGCAGCCCTCTGTCCTTTTCCGGATGGAGAGCCACCACAGCCATACTGGCGGTCGGCGGGGAAGTGGAGGTTACTCCACCTCCACCGCCCCGTCAACAGAACACCGTCTATCACCATATCACATTCCGTGATTCGGCGTGGCGGTGTTCTGTTGACAGGGTGCTGGCGGCGGAGCAGTCCCCATGGATCCCGTCCCCTCCCGGAGGATCAACGATCCAGGTAAGTTGATCGTCCATTAGGGGAGGGGTGTGGGTGGGTGTTGTGTGCGTGCATGGAGGTGTGCATGTGAGTATGTAGAGGGGGCGTGTGAGTGCGTGTATGCATGTGGGGGTGTGTTGTATGCGTGTCTGTATGTCTGAATGGATGTGTACGTGTATGTTTGTATGTGGGTGTGCGTGTATGACTGTGTATGTGGCTGTTGGCATGTTTGTTGATATGTGTGCAGGTATGTCTGTTGGTGGTGTATGCATGCGTGTACGGTGTGTGTCTGGGTTGTGATGTTGGGGGTAGGGGTGGGGAAGGGGGTCCTGCCACCTATGGTGGTGGCAGGGGGGTCAGGGGTGTGGGGGTGGACGCGGGGGTGGGGGAGACCTCTATCAGTGCCAGGGAAGGAATTCCCTGGCACTGATAGTGCTTACCGCCATGGATTTCATGGCTGTTCCCAACCCCATGAAATCCATGGCGGTCTGCCGGGTCGTAATACCGCTGGCGGTCTTGTGACGGCCACCGGGCTGGAGACCCAAGTCGAAACGGAGAAGTGGCAGATGACCATGGCGGTAACCGCCATGGTCATAATTCCAATTTTTTTACCGCCAGCCTGTTGGCGGTAAGACTGCCACTTCTCCGCCAATGGCCAGGGTCGTAATGAGGGCCTAAGTCTTTTTGGTCCTGGGACTTCAGGGAACAGGAGGCAAGCTCTATCCAAGCCCTTGGCGAGCACTTCTTCACCTCAGCCAGACAGCAGCAAGGCAGCAGGGCAACAGCAAGGCAGCAGTCCTTCACAGAAAGCAGACAGGTGAGTCCTTTGGACAGCCAGGCAGTTCTTCTTGGCAGGATGCAGGTTCTGGTTCAAGTTTCTTCTCCAGGAAGTGTCTGAGTTGGCAGGGGCAGAGGCCCTTTTAAAATACCCAAATGTGCCCTTGAAGTGGGGGAGACTTCAAAGAGTGGCTTAGAAGTGCACACGGTCCCCTTTCAGCTCAATCCTGTCTGCCAGGGTCCCAGTAGGGGGTGTGGCAGTCCTTTGTGTGAGGGCATGCTACTGTCCTTTGACATGCAAGTGTCAGGCCCTCTATCCTCCCAGCCCAGGAAGACCCATTCAAAATGCAGGTGTATGCAAGTGAGGCTGAGTATCCTGAGATTGGGGTGTGTCTGAGTGAATGCACAAGGGAGCTGTCAACTAAACACAGCCAGACATGGGTTGTAAGGCACAGAAGGATTTAAGTGCACAGAAATGCTCACTTTCTAAAAGTGGCATTTCAAAAATAGTAATATTAAATCCAACTTCACCAGTCAGCAGGATTTTGTCTTACCATGACCTTCCTACTCCTTTCAGATCAGCAGCTACCATTCAAACAATATATGAGGGCAGCCCCAATGTTAGCCTATGAAGGGAGCAGGCCTCACAGCAGAGTTTTACGCTACCAGGACATATAAATTACACAAGTGGCTTTTGTCCTCACAGCACCCTGCCCTATGGGTTACCTAGGGCATACCTTAGGAGTGACTTGTATGTAGAAAAAGGGGAGTTTTAGGCTTGGCAAGTACTTTTAAATGCCAAGTCGAAGTGGCAGTGAAACTGCACACACAGACACTACAGAGGCCGGCCCGAGACATGGTTAGGTGGCTACTTATGTGGGTGGCACAACCAGTGCTGCAGCCCACTAGTAGCATTTAATTTACAGGCCCTAGGCACACATAGTGCACTTTACTAGAGACTTATAAGTAAATTAAATAATCCTATTGGGTATGACCCAATGTTATCATGTTTAAAGGGAGAGAGTATATGCACTTTAGCACTGGTTAGCAGTGGTAAAGTGTGCAGAGTCTTAAAACCAACAAAAACAGTATATAAAAAGTAGAGGGAGACAGGCAAAAAGTTACGGGTGACCACCCTAAGGCTGTCAGGTCTAACAATGTAAAGGAAGTTATTAATGGTGAAGGGAAACATCCGTGAAACACTCATGAGAGGTCTGGGAGAGGAAATGTGTGGCTAGGAAGTGGCTTCTCGAATGAGACCTTTGCACAGGCGTGCATAGTAGGGTGTGAGGAGAGACTGAGTTTTTCGCTAACAGCTCTTCCCAGGGCTACAAGCATGTATATTAGGGTGTGGGTAGAGACAGACTCTCTAGTGACACCTTGCACCAACATTTTGTGTACTCTACTATTTTTTGTACCATCCCGCGAGAGTATTGAAAGATCGTAAATCTTTTTGTGGGTGGAGTTTACACTTTCAATTATTACAGTGCTGATGCCTCATAGTCCCCATTACTAGGGTTTGGGGAGAAAGTAGCCTCTGCAATGAAACATTCTCACAGTATAACAATGGTGCATAGTTTGGTACAAGGAGACACTGGGGTCTCACTGTCACCACTCCACAGTCTAACAATTGTGAAAAGTGGAGTATAGTGAGCGACTGGTCTCTCCACTTGCATGAAGGTAACCAGTGTGTAGAGTAGGGAGTAATGAGACACTTCCTCCCCACTCACACCTTTTCCCAGGCTCAGCAGTATGCATAAATGGTTGGAGAATGTAAAGCCTTACCATTCCATAGTAAGCCTAGCAAGTACTGGCCTGTCCACTGAGAGCTCTCTCCAGGAAAATAACCAAATATATATATCTTAACGTGTGTGTCTGGATTTCAATGTCCAGTCACAGCTTTTCCCAGGATGACAGACATATACAATATTGTGTAGGGAAACATTCTCTTCTCCACTAACACCTATCTCCAAAACAAAGACAATCTGCATTATGATGTTAGCAAGGAGTGGCCTCTCTGCTGACATCTATCCCTAGGCCAACAAGGATATGGAGTGGTGTCCGGGAAGGGAGTGACCTGCCTGTTAACACATCTTACCTGGGTGAGAGGTACCTGTAGTAAGGTTTGAGAAAAATCTATCTCTCTCTGCTCATACCTCTTCCCATGCTGACAGGTATAAATAGTAGGCTGTAGGAGGAACTGCCCTGTTTGCTGACTCATCTGTTTTACCTGATAAGTCTGCATAGTACAGTGTGAGTAGAGACTGGCCCCTCTCCGATGACATGTGTCTTGAATGATGGGTGTGCAAATTAGGTTGTGAAAAAGGAGCTTGTTTCTCTGGTCACAGCCCTACCCAGGTTCCCATGCGCGAACATAGCTTATGCATGTGCACCATGACATGGGCCTGTCTCATGGATTGCGGTCTTTTTGCATCCGGAGGGACTCTCAAAGAGTTACCCCCATAGTAGTGAAAGGCTACTGCCTTTCATGGATTGCTGTCTTTTTGCATCCAGAGGGGCACTCAAAGAGCTACCCACATAGTGGTGAAAGGCTGCTGCCTTTGCCAGGAATTAAGGGCCAGATGTAGTAAAGGTCTTTCCCCATTCTGTGTCTATGAGAAAAAGTGTTTGTACATATGGCCCTAAGTTGCACAAGGTTGATGGTGACAACATACTGTGTAGTGATCAATACACGAGAACAGACCTTTTTACCTATGTCACTGGAGTGAGTCTTACAGGCTCACTCATGTAACGTTCTGCTGATGTGTTCTTAACTCATCCTTGATCTACATAAAGTTAGCATGTAGTGCTGTGCAGTGCATGTATGTTGTATGTATGTGCTGTGTGTATGTGTGCCTGTGAATGGTACAGTACATTGAGATTCGGGGTTCAATTTTGGGAAACCCAGGGCTGATTAGAGGAGCATGAGAAGGTAAAGGAATCCCCAAACACAGATTCTGGAATTGCTGTATCCCTGTGAGTTGAGTGGGACACACACTGGAGGAAAGAGCGGCAGGCTCTGTAGTACACTTCAAACTGTGCTCTTTGATTCTGCGAAAGGTCACTGGAAAAGGGGCTTGGCACATCTCAGGAAGGAGGTGGGACTGATAAAAGGATCATGAAGAGTAGAGACAAGGCCTGGTGTTGTAGTGTGGTCAGTTTTACGTATATTTTGCGCATTAGCTTCAGGCCTTAGGCCTCTGTGCACTTTGCCCTAAATATATTTTATTCATTTGCTAACAGCTTAGAGCCTCTGTGCACTTTGCTCTAAATGCTTTCTATTAGGCTTCGTACTGTTATTTTACAGAATAGCCAATTCTACGGTGTTGTTTTTTATTCATATCACACTGTTTTGCCTACTTCAGCACTGGAGTTCTTCATAACATATTCACTCTGTGCTTTAGTCAAGGATACAGTCTGGTACATTGCCGATAGACGTGGTAGGAGTCTAGACTTGCCATTCCTGCGTAGGAACATTTTGTGATCACGATGACATGTTAGTTATAAAATCACTTCCTTGTCCCAATACATGCAAGAGGGAGATTCCGACCAGGGAACCACAACTAGACGCTGACTGCCTCGTTGCAGATGCTGAACCAGATCACAGGCCTTTGCTCAGGTATGAGTGTGTCCGTCTCCCTAGTGATACAGAAAGGCAAGCTGAAAGCTTAACATGCTGTGCTCTAAATAGAACAAGCAGAGGTAGAGTAGAAACGGTTAGGAATTATGATAGCTTTATTTCTATGTTTTACTCTCCTGGTTACTATATCAATCCTACTATGTTGTATTGTTCTGGTTATTGCGGCTCACGCCTTAATATCTAAAATACAGTCGTTTTATTAAAACATTATATAAAACTTATACTGTCTTTGTCATTTGTATATGAGACCATATTGTGAATGAGAGAGTTGGTTTGGATCTGAGTGACCACGACTTCCCTGAGAAGTTCCTAAGATGTCATGCGCTCGGCTGCCCAATCATTTCTTCCCCGTGGGAGAAATGAGGCACTGCTAGTTAGCCGGAGCAACAACCGGATTTAGGGTGACAGAGTTCCTTACACGTGGGTCAGACTCAGTCCCCCACACCGTTATCGATCCTGCTGCCTAGAAATCCAGTAGTCTCATTTAGAATAATGAGAGCCCACGCGACAGTGTAACCTTTTGATACACATATCACTGTGGCTGACATTCAGTAGTGAACCTCTTGTCACTCCCCAGAGGAGGGTTGCTGTGAAGTGAGCTGTAAACTTTGGGTCATTATCTGTGTGCAGTTTTGAGTCGGTGACCCTGTATGCCAGAGGGAGCCACTGTGAATACTGCTGTGCCAATTGAACCACTGCTCACAGGTGTGAGTCAGCAACCCTGCATACCATAGGGGGTTGCTGTGAAGATCTCTATGCCGATCGGGCCATCCCCTGCGTGAGGTGTGAGTCAGCAATCCCATATGCCAAAGGGGGTTGCTGTGAAGATTAGCATGCCAACCGGGCAGTTGCCTGTGTGTGATGTGAGTTGGGCCACTCCATATGCTAGATTGGGCAGCTGTGAAGAAGAACCTGCTATGGTGCCAACAAGGCTATCACCAGAGTGAACAGCAGCTGTGGTGACACTATTTACAAGAGGGGGGGCACCGGAAGAAGCCAAGGAGTGGAGCCGGGTGAACACCATCATCATGACGAGAGTCTGCTAAGGTGATTTGCTAAGGTGATTTGTGCAGGCCTGGCCCGACTGAAAATCTGAACCAGGGACCACTGACAGTCCCGCCACCCCTTGAGGGGAAGACCAAAGGAGACTTGGAGGAGTGTTGAGAAAACCCAGCAGCAGCCCCTGTGGAGCCGCATGTGTGATATTCACACAAGGCAGAAGCTACCACACTCATGAGAGAGACGCTGTCTGAGATTTCGTTCGGACAATCCCTGCTGGTGCGGTTAATACTGAGCTATGGACTGGAAGGCCATGGGGAACTTGTCTGTCAGATAGCACTTCTGCAGTGGAACACTTTTGACTTTTCTAATGGAGTCAGTGTGGGAGTCCTGAGACACAGGAAGACATTCCGAATATGGCAGTAACTGCACCACCACAAAAGAAGCGGTCTTTTGACCACCGCCAGAGTGGCTGTGCAGACTGCCATATAACAAGTAAGGCGGTGAACCCAACGCAACACAGACAACTCACCACCAGCACTGCCACTGCCAACGAGCAGCATCCGGAGGCAGAAGCCAACTTCATGCTGGCGGAAGCCAACGTCCCGCCCGCCATATTCCGAGTCACCACACTGCCAGGATTTCCGGGGTGGGCTGGCCACTACGAAAAACCTGGCAGAAACTGAAAGTAAAAAAGGAGACACCCACCTCCAGGCACAGAGATGCCTCCACTGCCGCCATGGCAGACGAACTGCTAGTCTTTCCAGCATTGTAACTCTCCATACACCTTCAGGGCCACCGACAAAGACAACAACCGTAAGTACGCCTAGCACAGAGGGGAGGAAATGGCAGTGATACATTCCCACACATAACACACATTACTTGCACAGAGCAAAGCTAAGGCCACACACAGGCACACACAATATACGTCAAGGGCAAGTACCCAATACACACACAAAGTCAAGCAGATATGTGCCAAACATACAGCACAACGCACACCAACACCACCAAACACCCCATAACCACACAACAACAACTACTCCACAAACACCTCAACACAGGTGTTGGAAATGGCCTTTCCGCAGGGTCACCCCCAAATATTTTGCCTTCCTCCTTCTCTTTTTCTGACCTCATTTTTGCTGGCTTTAGGACTCTGCACACTTTTCCACTGCTAAACAGTGCTGAAGTGCAAATGCTCTCTCCTTAAAACATGGTGACATTGGCTCATACCCAATTGGCTTATTTAATTTACTTGTAAGTCCCTAGTCAAGTGCACTACATGCGCCCAGGGCATGTAAATTAAATGCTACTAGTGGGCTGCAGCACTGGTTGTGCCACCCACATAAGTAGCCACCTAACCATGTATCAGGCCGGCCTCTGTAGTGTCTGTGTGTGCAGTTACACTGCCACTTCGACTTGGCATTTAAAAGTACTTGCCAAGCCTTAAAATCCCCCTTTTCTACATACAAGTCACCCCTAAGGTAGGCCCTAGGTCCCTCATAAGGCAGGGTGCTATATAGGTAAAAGGCAGGACATGAACATGTGTGTTCTATATGTCCTGGTAGTGTAAAACTCCTAAATTCGTTTTACACTGCTGTGAGGCCTGCTCCTTTCATAGGATAGCATTGGGGCTACCCTCCTATACTGTTTGAGTGGTTGATCCTGATCTGAAAGGAGTAGCCAGGTCATATTTAGTATGGCCAGAATGGCGATACAAAATGCTGCTTAATGGTGAAGTTGGATTTTATATTAGTATTTTCGAAATGCTACTTTTAGAAAGTGAACATTTCACAACACTTAAATCCTTCTGTGCCTTCTAATCCATGTCTGGCTAGGTTTAGTTGACAGCTCCCTTGTACATTCACTCAGACAACACCAAACACAGGATGCTCAGTCACACTTGCATACATCTGCATATTGAATGGGTCTTCCAGGGCTGGGAGGGTGGAGGGCCTGACACTTACATGTCAAAGGACAGTAGCCTGCCCTCGCACAAAGGACTGCCACACCCCCTACTGGGACCCTGGCAGACAGGATGGAACTGAAAGAGGACCTTGTGCACTTCTAAGCCACTCTTTGAAGTCTCCCCCACTTCAAAGTCACATTTGGGTATTTAAGCAGGGTCTCTGACCCTACCAACGTAGACACTTCTGAAGTTAGAAGCTTCTTGACAAGACACTCTTGTCACAGACACTTCCTGGAGAAGAGAACCTGAACCAGGACCTGCTTCCTGAAAAGAAGAACTGCTTGGCTGCCCAAAGGACTCACCTGACTGCTTTCTGTGAAGGACTGCTGCTTTGCTGTTGCCCTGCTGCCTTGCTGCTCTGTGGCTGTGCTGAGAAGTGCTCTCCAAGGGCTTGGATAGAGCTTGCCTCCTGTTCACTGAAGTCTCAGGACTAAAAAGATTTCATCTCTGCAAGAAGGACTCCTTGTGCGGCGAAAATCAACGCACAGCCTGCCAGACATGATGCACAGCCTGCATCGTGGTGAAAAATTAACCGCACGCTGAACTGGAACGACGCATCCCGACTTTGCAACGAGAAGATCAACGCTGTGCCAGCGTAGCGACTGGAAATTCGACGTACGGCCCACTGGATCGCCACACAGCCGAGCCGGAACAACAAAGCCCGACTTCTAGAGGGGAATTGAAGCAGCGCCTGCCATGCAGTAGAAATTTCCACGCAACGCCGACCGGATTGACGCAGACCCTGTGACTTTGTCCTGTCAGTGCCGGATTTCAACGCATCATCTCCAGGGCATCCGAAAACCCTGCAACCCGAAGAGGATCCATGATCGACAGCTGGAAATTGATGCACAGCCATCCCTGCATGGAAAATGAACGACGTATCACCATGTGCGGCCAGAGAAATCGATGCACCCCTCCCTGTTTTCCATGCATCTCCTCCTCTGCAGTTCCTTGCGGTGATTTTGCATGAGACATTTATTGCTTTTAAGAGACTAAAGACACTTTATATCATTTTTACAGTGATATCTAAACATATACTTATTGCATTTTAATCATTTTGACCTGCATCTTATCAGATAAATATGATATATTTTTCTAAACACTGTGTGGTGTATTTTTGTGGTGTTCTACCATGTTATTGCATGATTTATTGCACAAATACTTTACACATTGCCTTCTGACTTAAGCCTGACTGCTCAGTGCCAAGCTACCAGAGGGTGGCCACAGGATAATTTGGATTGTGTGTGACTTGCCCTGACTAGAGTGAGGGTCCTTGCTTGGATAGGGGGTAACCTGACTGCCAACCAAAGACCCCATTTCTAACAACAGGCATAGACAGGCACGTTGTGTGACACCACACATACCCCCACACACCATGAACTGTATGCAGCAATGACACACAATCAATAGCAGTGAACACACATCCAAACAATGACACAGGTGACACAACACGTACAACCAACAACCAAGCAAATCCACACATGCAGCACCATACACACGGACGCACACAACACCCCATAAAATCACACAAGCAAGCAGTCACACACATTACAACATCCCCATGGCCCAAACCATCTACCCAGTGCATGCAACAACACAGACACAATCCACACACAGACTTCACACACCGTTGCACACGTCACACCACCATGTAAAAGGAAACCAGGACAGGCATCTCAACTTGCCAACCATAGCACTGTGGGCAGTTGTATTCTACAACAAATTAAAAAAATAAACTAGATACAATATGGCAAGTCCAATGTCCAGAAATGCAGGACACATTGTCCATAAATCATGGGCCCAACTTGACTCCTGATAGCAAATAGGCCTTCACGTCATAGGGGCATCAATGGACAGGCAGGCACCTCAGTGGTGTGGGGGTGGTGAGGGAAGCTTGGATGTAGAAGGGGCACATTTTGGTTTGGGCTTGGGAGCGGGGACTTTGGCACTGGGAGGGGTGGATTTCTTGCTGGTGGAGGAGCAGAGGAAACATCAGAGGGGGCACCTGAAGAATAGGAGGTGGAAGGGCCTGAGAGGGGCAGGGGGACACAGCATTTATGGGGAACAAGGGGTGGGAGCGGAGTCAAGAGCAGCAAGGAAAACTTTATTAGTTACACGGGGTCACATGACTGAGGGCTGAGAGTGGAGGTAGAGTCTGACGTGTTGGTGTGCTGTACGTGGATGCTGGCAGGTGCAATGTGTGTATGTGTGTAGTGGCTGAATGTTGGGTGGGTGAGTGGGTGTGCTTGCATTCATTGGGAGGAGGGGGGCAGAGATGCAGGGAGAGGGAATGGGAAATGTGTGAGTGAATGTTGCGGTGGTGTGTACAAGTAAGGTGGATGTGCTGCAGGTGGCAGAGACAGCAGTTGTGGTGAGTGCGGATGTGGTGTGTGGGGTGTGTGTCTGTGAGTCTGCTTTTGTGGCTTTTGCAGGTATGACAGGAATGGTAGCAGGACCAGTTTGTGATGATGTAATGCTGGCAGGTGTGACTTGAGATGTGACTGTAAGGGAGGAGGTGGTGGGGGAAGTGTCTGTTTTTGTGTCTGCAGATGTGTGTTGTGTGTGTGCATGCCTGTGTTAACGTTTGTGATGCCTATGACTGTGTTTGTGCACCTTGTCTGTTGTAGTGGGTGTATGCTGGTATGTAAGTGTGCTTTGGATGGGTGTAGGGAGAGTGGTTGTGGATTGGGAAGAGGTAGCTGGAGGGGGGGGAGTGAGATGAAGGGACACTGGCTGCTGTCAATGATGAGGCCAGAGCCTGAAATGATCTCTGTAGGTCAGACAAGGCACAGTGAATGTCTTCCAGGAATGCATTGGACTGCTGCATCTGGGATGCCAGTCCCTGGATGGCATTCATGATCGTTGTCAGAGATGGACCTCAGGAGGTCAATTGCCTCCTCATTGAGGGCAGCAGGGCTGACTGGGACAGGGGCAGAGGTGCCGGTGGCGAAGGAGACGCCCACCCTACTGGGTGAGCGGGCACGGGCAACAGGGCAGGTGGTGCTGGTAAGGGGGGTGGCGGACAAGGATGGTGATGGTGCTGTGGTGGTCCCAGATGGGTCCGCCACCACCAGGGAGCCATCATCGGGGGAGGAATCAGTATCAGATGTGTTGGGGGCTCTAGTCTCCCCCATGGTGTTCCCCTCACCGTCTGCCCCACTGGTCCCCGTGGCTTCACTGGTGTCTGCCTCCTGGGTCCTGTAAGCTGCTGCATCCCCACTCGCTGGTGCCTTTCCTCCTTCGCACAGAGGGACCGAGAACACTAACTAACTGACAGGAATGTGTGGAGTATGTGTGGTACAGCGGTCCATTGATGTAGCAAGTAAAGCAATTGCAATGTCCATGTAACATTCCTGTAATTACCCATATACAGTGCCAAAATAACCACCTTGTACTACAACAGTACATGCAGAGATGGAGGATGTAGTCTGTGACATGATAGCATACTTGAGCGCATGCCTCCACAACGCAGGGATCTGGGACAGAGCTATGGAGTGGACCACCTCCTTCCTCTCCGGCAGAACCCAGAGGACCACCTCCCCCCTTTCTGCTCCGAAGCATCCAAGATCACCTGCGGCGTTCCCCAAGGATCATCCCTCAGCCCTACAGTATTCAACATCTACATCACCCTTCTCGCCCACGTCGCCCGGCTACACAACCTCAACATCATCTCCTACACCGACGACACCCAACTGATCCTTTCTCTCACCAAGGACCCCCTCACCGCCAAATCCAACCTCCACGAAGGAATGAAGGCCGTTGCAGAATGGATGAGAAACAGCAGACCGAATTTGAACTAAGAGAAGACGGAGGTCCTCATCCTCGGCGCCAACCCCACAGCCTGGGGGGCTGCCCCAACACCCACCGACCACGCACGCAACTTGGGCATCATCCTCGACTCAACACTCTCCATGTCCAAGCAAGTCAGCGCCGTCTCCTCATCCTGCTTCAACACCCTCCGCATGCTCCACAAGATCTACAGATGGATACTCACAGATACAAGTAAAACAGTCACCCAATTGCTCGTCAGCAGCAGATTTGACTACGGAAACGCCCTCTACGCAGGAGCCCCGGCCAAACTCCTCAAACGACTGTAACGCATACAAAACGTCTCCGCACGCCTGACCCTCGAAGCCCACCGCCACAGCCACATCACCCCCCCTCCTGAGATACCTACACTCTTCAGCAAAAGGATAACCTTCAAACTCCTCACCCACGCACACAAGGCGCTCCACAACACTGGTCCAGCCTACCTCAACAGAGGAATCACCTTCGACCGGCCATCCCGCCAACTCCGCTCTGCCAACCTCGCTCTCGCCACAGTCCCCCGCATCCGAAGAGCGACAACCGGAGGCAGATCCTTCTCCCACCTTGCCGCCAAGACCTGGAACACCCTTCCTCTGCCCCTACATCAGACCGAAGACCTGCTGACCTTCAGGAAGCGGATCAAAACCTGGCTATTCGAGCAGTAGTAGCACACCCCCTCCCACCAGCGCCTTGAGACCCTCATGGGTGGTAGTGCGCTCTACAAATACTTGATTGATTGATTGATTGATTGTCACTACAGTTGTCAGCATATATGATCAGTATAGTGGAACACATGGAAGGTGTACATGTACATGTCCTGTATATGTCCCTGCATAGACATCGCCACAATGGAGCGATGAGGAATGCACCAGTTTACCGGCCACTCGTAGATCTTGATACCATGGAAGAGCACCACATCATCCTGACCTATCGACTGAACCGTTTGTGCATCAGGGAATTGGTCGCCCAGTTGAAGCCAGACCTCCTGCTGGGTTTGAGAAATCCCCATGCCATTCCTCCAACAATCCAGGTGTTGTCAGTCCTGCATTTTCTGGCAAGTGGCTCTTTTCAGGTTATAGTGGGACTGGCTGCTGGGTTTTCGGTGCCCCAGTTCAGTAAGGTGTTGCAGGATGTGCTGGATGCCCTACTCAAGCATGTGCACAGGTACATTAGGTTCCCACAATGTCCAGAATTGCCCACTGTAAAAGCAGCCTTCTACAACTTATCAAATGTCCCACATGTAATTGGGACCATTGATGGGACTCACATTGCCTTGGTACCTCCGAGGACCAATGAACAGGTCTACAGAAACAGGAAGAGTAAATTTCCGCTCAATGTACAAGTGGTGTGTCTTGCAGGCGAGTACATAACATTTGTGAACGCAAAATTCCCAGGATCAGTACATGATTCCTACGTCCTGATGAACAGCAGGGTCCCTGCAATGATATCACAGCTACAGGGGGATGTTTGTACCCCTTATAACACAGTCAGCACTCTGCCTAGCATTGTTACCTATGGTCATGTTCCCTTTTCCACACAGGTGACTCCGGATACCCCAACCTGCCCTGCCTCCTGACACCTTTGAGATATCCAACTATAGGATGGGAGAACAGGTACAACGAGGCACACGGCTGGACAGGGCGAGTAATTTAGCGGACATTCGGTATCTTGAAAGCTAGATTTAGTTGCCTTCATGTGTCTGGTTGTGCCCTACAGTACCTACCAGGGAAAGTCTGCAAGATCATTGTTGCATGCTGCATGCTCGATAATCTGGCCCTCAGAAGGCATATCCCACTGTTGGAGGATGGGGACATAGATGCTGGAGCAGTGTTTGGGGATGGTGATTCTGATGCTGAGGGTGAGGCAGACGACAATGAGGCACATGACAACAGAACTGACATGATTTGTCACTATTTTCAATGATGTACAGGTATGTGTGAATTGTATGCCATCTGCACATGGAAGATGTATTGCCGAAGCCAGTCTGTAGCCAGTATTTGCATGCATCAAGGTGTGTGTGGGTGTCAGGGAGACCGGATCCTTGGGGTTTGCGCATGTTCCCAATATGTCCACCTCTTGGCAGCTCCAAACTCTACTAGCTATCATAGCACAGAGTTAAAGAATGGCCAAGCGGGGGATGGGGTTTTAGGTTAGGAACAACGGGGAAGGAGACCTGTGGGAGCAAGAGTTAAGAACACAATAGCAAGATTATTCACATTGACTTTCATAAACTTGTTCCAAATATTTATATACTGATAACATAAATGATCAAGAGCTTTTCTATAACATGACCTTATTAGCTCTGGATACCTGGAAAATAAAGAAGGATTATGCAAATTTTCATATGAGCGTTTTTAGAATAACATCTTCTGCTCTGAACATTGAACTTTCTCAAGTTAGTTCTTGGAATAGCAACTACGTAATAACAAGAATCAATGAACACATTAATTTTCATGAATGAACTGCGATATACTTATGAATGATACTACAAGGACACACTCTGTTTTGAATTTCAGGATTCAATTGTCTTGAAATTATTATGCACTTTAAAACCAACTATGCATCAAGATTTCAATGCCTAGAAATGATCGCGCACTCTGCCGATCTGAAACACAAGGGGTAAATGCCAAGAATGAATCACGCACACTGCTGCTGATTCAACCATCAGGATTCAAATGTCTAGGAGCGATTGCGCACTCTGCCGATCTGAACTGCAAGGGTTACATACCAAGAATGAATCGCACACTCTGCTGTCGGTTCAACCATCAAGATTTAAATACCAAGATACGATCGTGCATTCTGCCGATCTGATCTGCAAGGGTTAATTGCCAAGAATGAATCGCGCACACTGTTGCCGATTCAACCATCAAGGTTTAAATGCCAAGATACGATCGCGCACTCTGCCGATCTGAGCTGCATGGGTTAATTGCCAAGAATGAATCGCGCACACTGTTGCCGATTCAACCATCAAGGTTTAAATGCCAAGATACGATCGCGCACACTGCCGACCTGAACTGCAAGGGCTAATTGCCAAAAATGAATCGCGCACACGGTTGCTGATTCAACCATCAAGGTTTAAATGCCAAGATACGATCGTGCATTCTGCCGATCTGAGCTGCAAGGGTTAATTGCCAAGAATGAATCGTGCACTCTGTTGCCAATTCAACCATCAAGGTTTAAATGCCAAGATACGATTGCGCATTCTGCCGATCTGAGCTGCAAGGGTTAATTGCCAAGAATGAATCGCGCACACTGTTGCCGATTCAACCATTAAGGTTTAAATGCCAAGATACGATCGCGCACTCTGCCGATCTGAGCTGCAAGGGTTAATTGCCAAGAATGAATCGCGCACACTGTTGCCGATTCAACCATCAAGGTTTAAATGCCAAGATACGATCGCGCACTCTGCCGATCTGAACTGCAAGGGTTAATTGCCAAGAATGAATCACATACACTGTTGCCGATTCAATCATCAAGGTCTAAATGCCACGATACGATTGCGCACACTGCCGACCTGAACAGCAAGGGTTAATTGTCAATAATGAATCACGCACACATTTGCCGATTCAACCATCAAGGTTTAAATGCCAAGATACGATCTTGCATTCTGCTGATCTGAGCTGCAAGGGTTAATTGCCAAGAATTAAATTGCGCACTCTGTTGACGATTCAACCATCAAGGTTTAAATGCCAAGATACAATCGCCCATTCTGCAGATCTGAGCTGCAATGGTTAATTGCCAAGAATGAATCGCACACTCTGTTGCCGATTCAACCATTAAGGTTTAAATGCCAAGATACAATTGCGCACACTGCCTACCTGAACTGCAAGAGTTAAATGCCACGAAAACAATCGCACACGAGATTAACCAAAAGGCCCAAAACTCGAATATTTCTGAAAACTGAGTCGAGTGCCTAACCTGACCTCCGCCTTACCGCCCTGCTTGAGGATCATCAGTATAATGAGGATGGGGCCTGGAAAAGCCTTGGTAGGCCTCCGGAACAGGAGCTCAGGAAAATGCTGTTGCTCTGCACCAGGACCTCTGAATAGTAAGCACGTGGAGCTTGGCTGGGTCCCTTAAATAGACCCCGCCCACATGCCACACCGAGCCAGACTGCAGGAAAGGATTTTAGAAGGGCTCAGAATAGGGACCACACCCAAACCACACCTTGTAATCCTGCGGCAAAGCCTTGAAAATGAACAATACATTGCAAACAGCATTTATGGAATTTTTAAGCTAAATCTCTGCAATGCAAAAGGTTAACATACTGCATCAACACACAATGCATGAATTATTACATTGCATAAGGATTGGCTTTTTGAATTACGTCGCACGTAGAGCGCGCACTGTTCTGATGTTGACAGTGGGGACTGCATCCTTCCATCTTGGTTTCCGAACTTGAAGGGTAGTTGACTTACCATGAGGGGTAGTGGTAATGCACTGCTGCTAAGTAGATGTGTGGAATGCTGGTGCCATTGCGGTACCAAAGGATTAGGGTCCTCAGTCTGCCTGTTTGGGGATATGTTAGGAGGACTTATCAGTCTTGTCCTGCTGTGTATCTCATGATCTGAATGCTTCTTACTGCGATTGGCTGTCAATCTTGAGGCACCACCTGGTCTCTTGCTGGTTCTGGACTGACCAAGGTAAGGGTGACCCTTTCCAGTAGCCATGGTGCTGCTGATAGAGTTACACCAGGCAGACCGTGACCTCCAGAAGGAGTCCCAGAGGAAAAAACACAATGCTGGGAAAAACCTCAAAAGCAGGGAACTCCTGAAAAAGAGGTAAGAAAAAAGAGAAGCGTAATATGAACTGGAAAAAACAAAAACTGCAGACAAGAAAAAACAGGAGAAATCAAAAAATCACCGGATACAGGAGCACCACCAGAACGGAAGTGTTTGCAAGGCAAGGAACAAAAGACCAGCTGTGCTTATGTACTGGCAAACAGGAAGTGACACACAGGAAGTTATGAAGACACCATCTTGAAGTGGGAAAAGCCACATTTAAATGAGTGGAAAAATAGCCATGGTGTAAAAGAGGAAGCAAAGCATGCAGGGAAGGAAACACAGACTCCCGGGAAGAAGAAAAGATGGCTAAGAGGAAAACCATGAAGAAAGAGAAAACAAGAAAAAAGACAGAAAGAATAGGTAAGAGAAATTATAAGGGCAAAAAGCAGGTGCAGCGCGAAGCAGCGCCCAAAGAAAGATGTACTGGTCGCGCTGTGGACCGAAAAATAGGCAGCGGCCCGAAATGCGGCTCAAAACGTGGCCCGCAGCAGTGACGGCCGTCCAGGACTCAGACCGCCGATCTGACTGCGGTCCGCAAGTGGGGTACCGCAGGTCCTTGCGGCGTCACAGTGTAGGCTGTTATGCTGCATTGTCAGCTGCTGTGAGGGAGGTGAACAATGGCGGATGTTCCTATGTTACAACTTTCCTGTCCCACACATGTGTGAATGCCTATGCAGGCCATTACATATGTGGTATCATAGCTGCTGGGCCAGTCATCCTGTGTAAGTGTTCAAATGCTGTGGATGTTTGTCTTGGTTCAAATGCCTTACAACTTTGTGTCTGATTCCATTTAATTTTCCCTCTTCAGGTCACATCTCTGTCGGCAAGGTGATTTCTGTATTGTCTGTTGCCATTGTTAACACTAGCTATCATTACAGTTTGGATGTACTTACACACCTGCCTGGGTGTCCCACTACATCTGTCACTTCAACATTTTTGTGTGCCGACATATATTTGCTGCTTGGAAACAGGATTGCCACTACATACAATGAAGAGACGTGCACCATGACTTGTGTGAATTTGTGTTTATTAAGTGTATGACATCACAATCCAGAGGAGTGGGGCAATGGTGTGGGTGCTGATCAGAGTGGGTGGTACAGCTGTTTATCTCACAGGTCCTGTATCCATTTGCCCGGTATGCTGTGTAGTTGGTATTGGACAGCCAATAGGGCGTAACAGTGGCACACAAGGGTGTCAGTTCAGAAGAAGGATCACTTCCTGGTGGGGGATTGGTCTTGGCCTCAGGTCCTGCAGGATGTCTGGATGGGCAGCCTCTTTTGTAAGGCGGGGTCCCTCAGGTGCAGGGTTAGGGGTGCTGGTAGCCTGTGGGTCCTCCTGCTGTGCCTCAATTCCAGTAGCAGGTGCTGATGTTGTTGGCAGTGGTGTTGCCTGACTACTGAATGGGGCCTGCTGTTGGGCTGAGGATGTCTGCAGGATGTTGTTCAATTCTTTGAACTCCCGTAATAAGGAGATCATTGTGGCATTGAGTGCCTGCCAGTGCTGCAGGGCCTCCTGGTGGTATCCCCCCTGCAGCCTTAGCATGTCCTGCAAGGTGGTGAGTATCTGGCCCACTTGTCCTGGGTTTGCTGGGAGGCTCCCAGGACTCTGGAGACGGCCTCCTGGTCAGTCGTGTCCTGTACCAGCCTCGTCTCTTTGGCCCACAATTGCCCTCCCACTGTCCCTTGCCCCCTGTGCCCCTGGTACAGTGTGCCCCCTCCCACTGACACCAGGACCGTCATTCCTTTGTTTTTCACAGTTGATTCCTGTCCCTGTCCTGTGGGGCACACTGTTGTTTGATGTGACCTTGGGACACAGGTATGGGAGGGTGGGCTCTGCTATGCATTGGCTTCCACAGGGAAGGTGGTATAATTTGTGGGCAGGGTAAGGCTGGTGGTGGTGGACTGATCACTCATGCCTGATGGGCCAGGTTCATGATCCATATCCAGACTTCCAGGGGAGTTCCCCCCTATTGGACCTGCTTCTAGGCCTGGACTTTCTGTCACTGGGCTCCTCTGCTGTGTGGCAGTACTTGGGAGACCTGTGGAATGAGAGGTATTGTGTCAGATGATGGTATTGTAGCAGTGGCGCCCATGGTTGTATGCCATCATTAACTGGATTTGTAGGGCAGTGATGGCATTGACAGTTACCAGTCCACTGCTTGTGTTACCATCAGTGGAATGTTACAATGGGACTATTTTGGAGGATAGTTAATGTTTGCCTTGCTACTGTCATTGCCATGTACTGATGTGCATTCCTTATACTTATTGGTGTTGGGGAGTGACATGGTTTGACGTGCATTTGCAGAGATGTGATGTGGATGTAGCAGTCATGCAAGGGTAGGGAGTGTTGCATTGTGGTAGATGTGGTACTTGCTGCAGTGTGAGGTATCCATGCACTAGGTGGGCCTGTGAGGGAATGGTGTTGTAGGGTGCTGTGGCATGCAAGGGTGAGTATTGGGTCCAGGGTGGGTTTTTGCACATAAGGGTGGTGTGAGGGGGTGAGAGGGTGGTGGGGATACATGCTGTGAACGGGGACATGTTGGCCAGGGAGTACAGTAGAGTTACCAGTGTCCACTCCACTAGGTATTCCCGTCAGCCCTTCTTGATGTACAATGGCCAGGATCTTCTCCTCCCACTGTGACATTTCTGGGGGAGCTGGTGGGGGCCCACCACCTGTCCTCATAACGGCGATTTGGTGCCTGGAAGCCATGGCCCATACCTTGCCCCTAAGGTTATTCCACCTCTTCCTAATGTCCTCCTGTATGCAGGGATGGTTCCCCACTGCATTTACGCTGATGATTATCCTCTGCCATAGGTCATTCTTCCGGGCTATGGATGTCTGCTGGACCTGTGTTCCAAACAGTTGCGGCTCCACTCTGACTATTTTGTCAACCATTACCCCCAATTCCTCTTCTGTGAATCGTGGGTTTTTTGGTGGTGCCATGGTGGTTGTGTTGTGAGTGGGGGTGTTAGTTGTGCAGGGATTCTGGGTGTGCTGTTTGTTGATGTGAGTTTGTGTAGTGGTATGTGTGTGTGCTCTGTGGTGTTTGTGTGCAGTGGTGTGTTGTGTGATGCGTGTTCAGTGTGATGGTGCCTGTGGTATCTAGGTGCAGTGCCTCCTTTCAGTGTGCTCTTGCCTCGCTCTGTCAGAGTTTCTGGTTGCAAAGGGTTTGGGGTATGTGTGGGGGGGGTGTTTTGTAGTGCTGTGGACAGGTGTGTGTATGTGTCCCAGGTGTTGGGTAATGGTATTGTCCAATGTGGTGCAGTGTTCTGGCTGTGGTTTCCCGCGGTGGTCCAGACCGCCAATGGATTGCCGCCATGTTGGGTCCGCGGTGCTGATTTGTGAATCATTATTTGGTGGGCAGGATATTCTCGGTGTGGCGGTGCTGGTGGTGCAGCCTCCTTCACGCCGTTATTTCGTCCGACTGTGTCATTTTTTGGGTGTATTTTGGGTGGTGTTGTGTGGGTGACTCGTAATACGGCGGTCTTCACTCCGCCATCACTGGTGGCCTTTCGGCGGCCGCTTGCACGACGGTCTTCGGAGATGACCTCCAAACTCGGAATTACCACCTCAGTCTGCTACTGGGACCTAATCTGAATGCGGCATATATTGAATGGTGAATAACCACTACCACTAATGGGAGAGAAGTTAGGGCCAGATGTATGAAAAAAAAACATTGCGAATCGCAAATAGCGATTTTTAAGAAATCGCTATTTCTGCGTCGCAAAATGCAATGTAACAAAATTGCGATTCGGCAATAGCGATTTCTTAAAAATCGCTAATGGAATTTGCAAGGCCCAAATAACGAATCACAAAGAAATTTGCGATTCGGTATTTGAAAATCACAAATAGCGAAAACGCACACCTGGTACAGCCTGATGACATCACAAGCAGGAAGTGAGTCATCCCAGGCTGTTTCCAGGTGCCACACCCAAAGGAGCAGTGAGAGAGACACAGCCCAGCCCCAGGGAGCAAGTCTGTGAGCAAGTCAAGACTGCACATCACCATGGCCAATTCTGCTGATGGAAAGGAGAAGGGAGAGAGGAAGAGAAAACTGAAGCTCAGTGAGCAGGAACTGGAGGTGCTCACTGAGGAGGTGGTGAGGAGCCATGACCGGCTTTTTGGGAAGAGCTCACTCCAGGTCCCAGAGAGTGAGAAGCACAACCTCTGGGCGGACATACAAACCAAAATCTGCGCAGTGGGGGTTGCGCAGCGCTCAGTGGAGGAGATTAGAAAGAGGTGGTACGACCTGCGTTCCCTTGCCAAGGAGAGGGTGGCCAGAAGACTACAGGAGGCAAGGAGCACAGGAGGCGGACCATCCACCCAGACACCCTCCACCCCCATGAAGACCTGGTGGAGTCGACACTGCTCCCAGAATCTGTCAGTGGGGTCACTGGCATAGACACGTCTGGCACACCAAGCACCAGTAAATGTAAGTGCAATAATGAAATGTAACCCCATATGTGTATGTACAAAAGCCCCTTAGGAATTAGCAATTAGTGCAAAGCATTGTGAAAAGTAGTCCATTCCACATCTAAGAAGCGGCACAACAAAGCCTTATGGGAGTGGTAGGAGGACACCAGGGAACTGACCAATGCAGTGAAGGAACTCTGTACAGAGATAAGGCATGAGAGAGTCAGTCACCGCAGGCATGAGAGGCGATTCATGGGGATGTTTAGTGGATTCTGTAGATCTGTCAATCACCTTGCAATATCTACGGCCCTCATATTGCGGTGTGCTGTGGCCGCACAGGTGGAGGCAGCACACAGCAGTTGGGATGTAGCCCAGGGACTGGTCCAGATTACAAATGTTCTGGATACTATGCTGGGTAACCGCAGTGCTACACCCAGTGAACTTGGACTATGGGGGACTGAGGACACATCTAGCCTCAGCAGTCTTGCAGTGCCCACGACAGATCCTAGGCGTCGCAATGCCAGGCACAGCACTGCCACTGAGGCAGATACCAGAGGTGCCGGTGAGGCCACTGCGCAATCGAGTGAATTGCGTGGCCGTAAAAAGTGACTTTGATGGCCACAGGGGACTGGCTGCACATTTTGTTTTACAGTGAACTATGAAGACAATAGTGAGACACTGTAAATTGTTCTTTTATGACACATGTGTTAATTATTTTTTGCTAGTGACACTTATGTTACCTGAAGTTAAGGTAATAAAGGTACTAACTACCAGGACACATGTCAGTGAAGTTGTGTTGTTTTTACTTACATCTGAAATGGTTGTGTGTGATGTCAGCACGCCTTTGCCTGCCCTCTTCTGCACTGGTCCTGTCTGCTGGCTGTAGGGGGGGTATGGGATCATCATCCTCCTCTGAGTCTGGATCAGATATTTCCACAGGTATGCCCCTGGTGGTAGCTATATTGTGCAGGATCGCACATGTGGCAACTATTCTACAGGTCGTGTCCGGGCTGTACTGTGGCACCCCTCCACTTTTGTGGATGCACCGGAAGCGACTCTTCAGCAGGCCAAAGGTGCGCTCCACCACATTGCGGGTTGCCCTGTGTGCTGAATTGTATCTCCGTTCTGCTGGTGTTGTAGGAGTTAGGTAGGGCATCATCATGTAGGTGCGCATTGCGTAGGCACTGTCACCTGGAAGGAACAGAGGGTATAATGAGTAACTGAGCCATCTGACGTCACACCATCATCAATGTACCAGTGTACAGAGGGACACTACCTAGTAGATATCCTTCACCAAACTCCCCAGCTAGCAGTCTTGTGTGAATCCTGCTGTGGTGAAAGATGTACGAATCATGTGTGCTCCCTGGGTACCTGGCCACAAGATCAGTTATGATGTAGGAGGCATTGCATATCACCTGTATATTCATGGAATGTTGGTATTTACGATTGTGGTACACATACTCTGTGGCCGATGGTGGACAGATTGCAACATATGTCCCATCTATGGCACCTAGGACGTGGGGGAACTGTGCTATCTGGTAGAAATCGATTTTGGTCTGCTGTATTTCCTGTGGGGTGTGGGGAAATCTGATGTACTGGTGTATCCTACTGAGCATGGCGTTAAGAAATACATTGAAAAATCTCGAGAGGGCACTCTGCGATAACCCTCCAGCTGTGGCTATGACCCCTTGATAGCTTCCTGAGGCAAGTAGGTGCAGGGAGCATAATACCTGCACATGGGTGTGTATGCTATTAGTCCTATGTGTTGTGCGCTGCAGAATGGGTTGTAGCTCAGCTATCGGGGCAAGTATCATGGCTGAGTTCAACCTGTACTTATCATATATTTCCTCCTCAGTCTGGTCAAAAAGGGTAATGCGCACTCTGAAAATGCGCTCCTGTCTCCTCCTCCCTCTCCTCAAACCTGCCAAAATCTTCATTCTCCTCGCCATGACATAGAGTGCAGCCATTGTGGAAAAGAGTCTGAGGCATTCTGTGCCTCTTTATATAGGTTGCACCTGGTTACCACCTGGTTTCACTCTGTGGTAATTTGCATGTGCAAAAGGCCATTCTGCGAAAATTTGCAATTTGCGAATTGTTGATGCATCGAATTGCAACATGGTTTTGCGTGTCACATTTTGCATCTCGCAATTTTCGATGCGAAATACCGAATCTGTATTTGCGAGTCGCTGTTCTGACTCGCAATTTGTGAAATGCTAATAGCGATTCGGTATTTCATGTTGCAAATTGTGAGACGCAAAATGCGACACGCAAAACCATGTTGCTTCGCAAAAAATCGCTAATTTTGCGATTCCTTGATTTTGGCCTGTGAATGCCTTTCATGCATCGCAGACCACGTTTTTGCATTCACAAATGGCCAAATTCTGCGATTCGCACGGTTTGCGAATGCAAAATGGTTTGATACATCTGGCCCTTGGACTCATAGGACTGCTATTAAACTCTAGAGATATGCCCTCAAGGGGCTGTGTGTATTGTTTGAATCTACTGTATTTCACTTTGTGGTCATATATAATACGACTTTTGTCATAAAATAATTTTTTGATTGAACAATCATTAATTGCTGTTCTTGAATGTATTTTGAGCCTATGTTTACCCCCTGTATCTACCTCAACCTCTGAGAAGCCTTGGACTGCTCGACCCACTGGACCACTGAGAGTCCAGTGCTGAAGTGGTACTTAGTCCAGTTGTTCAGGATACTTAGTGGGTCAGGCCCTCGGGCATGAGGAGTAAAAGGCCTCAGCCACCATGGTAGGGCCCAGGAGCTCCTGCTTGGCACATGGTCCTCTGAACATGGTTCTGACATCCAGTTTGAGAGCACATTGAAGGAATTAAATACAGGATCTCTGCTCTAAGAAACCCTCACTTAAATATTGGTCATATAAAATACTCTTGCTTTCATTAAATAATAATCGGCTCTATCAATAACATGAAAAACGGACACATTTTGCGGAACTTGTGCCAACGTCATCAGGGCATGAATGTATTTTTGAACTTTAAAAAATATTACTTTCAATAAAGGTCACTGAGTTCAGTGATATGATCATATGTACTTGATTGAGACAGAGAAATGTAAGATATATTTTTTCAATTGTAAGTCATTATTATTGGTTTTCATTACATTTGCTGTCTGATTTACATCGTATGATAGCTTGGCATGTGCTTTGGCTCTTAGACCCAGGCCAGACTCCTCTCTAGGCTCTTTTCAAGGCTGTCCGTGCCCTCACCGCTAAATATGTACTGACTTCTATGCCTTTGGTTTAAACTTGGCTTGGGCCTTCCACATAATTCCTAAAAAAAATATTCTGATAAATGTACTGGTTTGTGCTATCTTTATAAAATTTTCCTGGGTGGCTGGAATATGTCGACATCCAGAATGTCTTCTTGGGGGCAAGGGTTTGCATGCTCACTAGAGAGGGGGGGTCAATTTGGTGTGCTTGCAGTAGGGCCAGGACACGTTTGTTACAGCTCTGCTCATGTGATATCTAACCCTCACGCTCTAACCCTCACGCTGAGTAGGGAATGTCAGGGACTTGATGGATTCCGCTCTCAGCCCAATCATTTGGGCTCCTCTAAGGAACTGAAATGTTGAACAGAGCATTCCTCTCAGGCAGGGTTCCAAACTATCCGGCCTCGAACCCGCTTGAGTTCAGTGCTACGTCATACATGCCATCATTTTAAAAGAGGGAAGTGGGAGATTAAAAAATAAATAATCGGGTGAATTAATGTATTCCCCCCATTGAAGCGGTTGTAATTTCTGGAGATAGCCAAAATAAATGGATTTTTGGCTTCAGAAATCGGGAGTCTCCCGCCTCAATCGGGTTTATTGGCATGCACGTCTGTAACTCTCTACTTGCACCCGTTTTTATAAACGCAACCGACAGCTTGTAAACTCTACTAAGAGCGGGCAGACTACATTCCCAAAGGGACTTCAGCAAGCAGCTCTTACTTTCCCAGGCATTTTATCAAATTAAAAATACTTGCAATTCTATTAAAGCCGAGGCCTTGTGGGGTCCCTCAGCTGCTCCTGCAGGATGTCTACATGACATCAGAAGTAATTGGTCTGGGACTGCTGTATTTAAAACATGCCGCTGCCTTTCATTCTGCACAGACTCGGCATGAATTACCGTCCAGCCCGTTGCAATATCACGTGACCACATTAACACAATTGTAAGAGGACTAGAAGCCTTATCGCTGAGCTGTGTCTGCAATTCCATAATGTTACTCTTCACGTCTTTAGTGTTTTGTTATATGCGATAGGCAGATGCATCACAGAGCAATGCCATTTATTAACCACAATGGTGCACATTAACACGCACGGCGGTTGGGGAGGAGAGTCACGGACACTCGACACCGATGCTATGTGTGTAAAAGGCTGCTTTATTGGAACAGGTGCACTTACAAGATTTCAACCTAGGCCTTTGCCTTACAAAACTAAAGCCTTGCTATACATCAATACAACCTATCCAACCATCCTCCCCCCTCCCCTACCCCAACCTCCCCCCTCCCTGTCAGTTTCTCCTGCCACCCGTCTCAACTCCTGTTTAGCTAGTTCTCAATCCTACTCGTTTGTTCTCCTCCTTAAACCTTTGAATCTTCCTTCCTGCCCGACGCGACCTGGTGCTGTGCCCCCCCCTACTATCCACAATTGCCCTGCCATCCTGGCCATCTGCCCGTGTTTTGTTGTCTGCCAGCTCTCCTCACCGCCACTTACACCTGTTCCTCAGCGACACCCAGCCATGACAATAAAAAAAAACATTATGCACCTGCTCGAATCTAACGGCCTCTCAATATGGGAAAAAACACACGACTAAAAGACCAAGGCAAAACCAAGCATGGGTTGAAACTAACCTAACAACCTGATGGGAGGGTGGGAGGGCAAAAAATTCCTGACTACACTACCAGCCGGCCACCGTGTCACCTTGCGACAAAATGGTGACCGGCACAAGATGGCACCCTATAAATATCCCGCAAAAATAGCCCAAAAAAATGCCCAACGTAGCCCACGGCGCCTAGGACCGCACCACCCTCCCCAAAGACCCCGGTGGGGAGACCTCATTCTTCGGCAGGTCCCCCCGGGACCCCGTTGTCACGTGGTCACTCACAGATACAGAGGCTGCGAGAGCTCCTATGTATGAGGGAGCGAGCCTTTGTGATGAGTACCTGTCACAGGTATAATTCCTTGTGTAATGAAGAACATCTCTCAGCAGAATGAGGACACTTCGTGTACCGCCCACGGCTGCCCATACCTCCCCACCCCCACAACATCGCACCGCGGGGGTGGCTTGGGCCTTTGTTACGCCACTGCCCCATGTAAGGGGTCAGAGTACCTTTGGAAATGGTAGAAACAGAGTAACAAGAAGCAGAGGAAGGGCAGAGCCCTATCACGTATCCACACTCTTAGTTCTGCTTCCCACCTAAGGGTTTTGACTGTTAGTTGTAACCTGCTGTCCTGTGGTTGATTAAATATATTCCCACTTCATTTCACCCTCTCAAACTTTAGTGCAGTTTGCAAAAAATGCTCCATTCCTCCTGCCTCTTTCTGATCCTGGAATGGACCATAAATCTTCAATTTGAATGCCACTTAATCGCCACATCACTTGACTACCTCTACTTCCACTGACTCACTAGTCATTATTGATCCTATGTGGTTACGGGGATGCCCAATTGCTGATCTTGAGTTCATTATGTTATTATGTTATTCCTATTAATGGATGTGACACAGTGTGACATCCTCCGTTTTACTTCAATGTTATCTCGACGAGGTGATAGCTTCTATAGTCAAACTCGGTTCATGACGTGACTAAGGTCCTCATTATGAAATTGCCAGAGCTTGGTGAGGGGATACCAGGTCTGGAATCTCTGAATCCGGCCGGCATCACTGCACCAAATTCTACCCACACTGGGGCATAACTGCATGGACCCGGAAATGCTTAGCCCTTTTATACGCATTGTTTCCCATTCTGCTGAGTAAATTGCTGATATTTTCAGTGATGGTGAGTCAATCACTGGGGTGCCAGATGGGATTGTGCGAGACAGTCAGTGCAGATTTCTGCTGCAGAGGCCCGTGGCGCTTGAGATATACTGCTGCCCAGTGGCATAACAAACTTGAGGGCGACCCCCTGCACAGTACATGGAGTGTCCCTCTCCGGACTCACTCAGGGGCTGTCAGGCGAGGGTACTGTACTGAGGCCCTCCCACCCCTAGAGCTTGCCCCCCCTGCACCGTGGGGGCTGCGGGAGCCTTTGTTATGCCACTGTTGCTGCCCTAGTCTCTGTAGCAGTGATAAAAGGTCAGGTGTCTCTGTTCGAGGATTATTGGGTCCAGTGTTCGTGGACAAGATAATTCCGGGCCCAGAGACAGTAGCAATTGTGGGTGGCATAATTACACCTAGAATTATCGTACCCAATAGTTGCTTCTTATATACAACTACTGTTCATCTTTAACACATTGTTGTACTTTGTACATGTTCTACCTTCACCATTGCTTATCTAACATCATTTCTACTACAAGTGGTTTAGTAAGAAGTGAAAGGCTGGAGAATAGGACAGGAGCAAACGATCAGTCAATAGAGGGCTAACAGCAGAAGCTGAAAACTAAAACAGCATGGCAGACAAGGTGGAATCAGGGTATCTTCTACTGTCTGCAGATATCTTTGTCTAGCTATCATATTGTGCTGAGAGTTGATTCTAGTGAATGGAGTTACAGCAGGAAAATCTGAAAATGTGACCCTTCATTTTGCCATGTGGAACAGCCTCAGGACATATGAGATGGGATAAACATATGTGAAAAAAATAATAATAACTTGGCAATCGTGTTGCAAAACTCGAAAGATGAAAGACTTAGACAGTTGTAAAGTAGTTTCTCGTGTGGTTCAAGGCAAACACTCAAGTGGAGGCAGAAAGATACACTCAAATAGTTAATATTTCAAAGGTGATACATGAATAGTCCACGGGTGCACCAATATGAGATTGACAATGTCTCAAAAACAATGGCTGAAAGCGGTTGGTCAATGACAGGCAATTTCTCAAAGGAGACAATCCAAAAGGTCATACTACGTGGATTGTAAGCAGTAGGTCTGTTTGAAAACCATGCATACCTAACATCTGGAAGACTTTGGGTCACAATCAAAATGTTCACCATTTTCTTTAGGTGTTAAAGGGAACGTTCGTCTTGTTCCTATTCTTAGGAGTGCAAAAGCCATCATGGATGAATCATAAGAGTTTGAAGATAGAGCTGGTTTGGGAAAGTGGTCCTTTGTGCCCTGATTAGCCCAAACCTTTGGAGTGATACTTGTGGTTATTGACTCTGACTGTGCCCTGGGCATTTCTAACCAGTTCCAGGGCCAGTGCTCTATGTAAAATGGTATATGCAAATGAGACCTACTTATAATTGGCTCTGACAACCTATCTGTAAGTCGCTAGTATATAGTAGAGCATGTAGGATTAGGGACCCCAGTATAGATAGTGCATCCATACGTGCACTGCTGTGGTGTCCAGTGTCATAGTAAAGGCAGGCTTGCCTCGCTAGCTGCTTTTAAGTTAAAGTTAACCCCAAATTCGACTTTGAAATGAAAAGTACTTCCAAAGTCCTAATCTACCTTATGTTTACATATAAGTCACCCCTAAGGTCTACCCTAAGTGCCCCCCTGGTTGGGTGCAGTGTAAATATAACCAGATATTTTATAAAATATGTTCTATGCTCTGGTGAGAGAAAAACAGCCAAAGTTGTAGTCAATTGGCCCCATAGGCTAACATTGGAGGCTTTATTTTATAATAATAAAGTCTTATTATCAAAAGGGATGAGCTAAATATAGCAAATTTGGTACCAAGATAAATGTTATAATAAATCCAATAACTTACCAATGTTGCATGTAATATAACTAGCACATGGAAATAGTTTTACAACTCTTTCTGAAAGTTACCAAATTCAGTCTTTTAGTGCCCCGTCCTGATTGGTCAACCTGTGGCAGCCTGAGCCAGGCTGTCTTAATAAGGTGTGAAGTGGCCTGGGCTGACACAAAGGAAGCATTTGGGGGGCAGAGAATTGCTACAACAGATGGCAGAGTATGATGGGGGAAGAGTAGCCAAACTGGTCTTCAAAGGAGGGAAGGTCAATAGGGACAGAAAGTGGACCTCCCCCATTTCCTGCACCCCAGACAGCTAGGAGCCCCACTGATTAGGTTAGGAGTGGAGCTGGAGGAGGTGTAGTAGGAAAATGTGACCACACCAATGGGTGGGCTCGGCCAGATGTAACCTTCGTGGAGATGTTTCCTCCATGTTGGTTTTCTAAAGAATGTTGCTTTCTGGGATTGACTTTTGCCATACTTCACAGGAAGTGGTCACCCCAGAGGGTGTTGGCCTGAACCCAATTGGACAGGAGCACTCCATGCTTTCCAACCCCAGGAGCAAGGATAAATGGCAGAGCTGCCACACAATTCAGATCCCTATGGAGGAAGATACCGGAAGAAGAAGGACTACCCTGCTGGACCCCTGTCCTGCACTTTGCCCTGCATTCAGAAGGACTGCACCAGCTGCACACTTTGGGCTTCAACAAGAAAATGGCTTTGCCTTGATTCTGCAACTTCTGGAGTGGACTCCCTGTAAGCTACAGGTACAAAGTCCTGCAAGAATAGCCCAGCTGACCATTGCCCAGTGGCCATTTGGGGATTCTGACCTGGTGTATTCTGAGAACTGAAGTCCCAACTTCCAAGGAGCAACTCAGATCTTCTGTGACCTTGAAGCAAGTTTGTGGGCACTTGAGGACCCAAAAAGTACTACTGGGAGAAGATCCAGAAGTCTAGGGATGTTTGGAGCAACTTTGAGAAAAAGCTCCATAAGGTGACCGACCTGTCGACAAGAGTCAAGCCGGCGGCATTGAATCACTACCGAGCCTGAATTCCAGGTTCGTCCCTCTAAAGCTTCAGAGCTTTTCCCTGTCGAAGAGACTTCCAGGAGTTGACCGGGACCCCGCACTGAAGAAAGCCACCGTCGTCGCATCGCGGCCCGGCATGAACAGGAGCCTCGCTTGATGGCGAGTTAAAAAACTCCAAAAAAGTGACTAAGTCCACGACCAAAGCCTCCTGCTCAGCATAGCCAAGCAGGGCTCCATAACAGTCAGCCTCAAACTTTGATTTTGCCCCGGTCGAGTGCGACCAGATGTCCCCGGTTGCCGTTTTTGTTTTTTTGGCGCTAGAAAGCATTTTTTTACATTTATCTTTAAAAATTCATATCTCCGGTTCCCTATATTGGATATTTGTCATTTTGGTGTCATTCTAAAGATATAAATATTTTCTATTCTTATAAATTGGTGTTTGATTTTTATTGTGTGTTGTGTTTTACTTATTCATTGTTTTGTTGATATTAAGTGCTTTACACACCTGTCTCCTAAGTTAAGTCTTACTGCTTGTGGGCAAAGCTACCAAGGGATGAGCAATGACTAATTAATGAGATTTTGACTGGACCTAGTGGGAGGTTGTGGCCTATTACTAAGTGTAGGTACCTACCTGCCTTACCAATAATCCATTTTCCAACAGCTGGAGTCTCAACACTGCAGTTTCAATAAGAATAGTGTTTCAAGCTTTTACCAGCTACTTTAAAGCCTTGAGTGATTCAAGAAGACAAACTATCTTTTTATGGTGCAGAAAGAGCCATAAATGGTGGTAAATTATCTTCTTTATTCAATGAATATTGTCTTGGGTTTGGGGTATTCACATCTTTGAAACCAGATTGGGCTGTTTAGCATAAGACATTTTGATTTCTTCATAGTATACCGAAGTTATATCTTATGACATTTGATTTCATTAGTATCCATCCAATCCACTTCCTCATAGGAGTCTGAGTGTGTATCAAGACCTATTCAGCTACACATTTCTCTCTCAATGACCCTTAAAGTTTCAGATCATTGGGCAGTTTGGACCTCGGCTTTGGAAATATAAATATATGTCCTCATTGATTGTCATGTACTGCACAACTCTGTGTCCTCCCATTCAAGAATCACATACCACCCACTCATCTGTATGTAATACCCCATCTATAAATTTGCCCTTGTGTTAAACCTAAAGGCTATGTACAGCACTTCTAGTACAATCTAGTACAAGACCTACCTAACCCCAACAAATAAATACGCATGTACAATTATTTTGAGACACTGAGAATCGCATAAGGCATATTGCAAGCCCTTGTTGTCCTATATATGAAACCTCTTGCCCTTCTAACTCAGAGCCAGCCAGGGATAAACAACATTTGACAGGCACAGAGAGATTTTTTTTTAAATCAAAATAGAGAAGAGCCTAACCATCTCCACTAGGAAAAAATAACAGTGGAAAAGACTAAGGGAACTATTCAAAATTCAATTTTTTAGTACCTTTGGTACTACCACAATAGTAGTACTAATGTACTGCAAAATGCTATTCATATACCTAAGTGCAGAGGTCTATACCACTGCTTCCCCTATCTTTTTGTTCGGAGATCTCCACCCCACCTGCAGAGATCTTCGCATATATTTTAGTAATAAATGCGGGAGGGACAGAAGGAAGTGACTGGAAAAATGGGAAACATTTACTACTTAGGGTATGGAGATATTGGAAGAATAAGGGGGGGTTCACTGAAGGATAGGAGAGGGTTTAGAGAGGGACATGCACCCACCATCAAAAGAGTAAGCCCCATCCTATTCACAAACTGCTCTTCTATAGTTTCTACAGCCAAAAAGGACGAAAAACAGACGCAAATGTACTCCAGCTCAGAGTTTGAGTAAGTTCAGTACCACCCACAGCCACTCAGAAGCTTCGAAACACCCTTCCATAGAACATAATGAGGGTAGGGATCTAAATAAAATCCTAAGGAAACTGTGGTTGAAATAATGAAAGTATTTAAACTTCTTAAAAATAGAATTACATTTTATTTAATGTTAAAAGAATCTAAAAATACAACATAATTATTAATTTATTTAAAATATTTTATTAATATTTGTATTATGAAAATAATGCAACATTAACATCACTTTGAATAACTTTAAGCACATAAAACGTTTATTTTTAAATTTGGGGGATTGTTTTAATTAAACTTCAGAAAGATGTTTTGTTTTTAAGTTTAATATATTTAAAATTAATAATGATGCCATAACTTTTTATATTATCCTACATTTAATACCCCCCCACACACACATAATATGCCTGTATATATATATATATAATATATATATATATATATATATATATATATAAATACCCCCCCACACACAAATAATATGCCTGTATATATATATATATATATGTTCGATGGCATGTGTAGCTGCAGATACACATGCTGTGCACATCCCGCCATCTGGTGTTGGGCTCGGAGTGTTACAAGTTGTTTTTCTTCGAAGAAGTCTTTTCGAGTCACGAGACCGAGGGACTCCTCCCATTTCGACTCCATTGCGCATGGGCGTCGACTCCATCTTAGATTGTTTTTTTTCCGCCATCGGGTTCGGACATGTTCCTTTTCGCTCCGTGTTTCGGGTCGGAAAGTTAGTTAGAATCTCGGAAAAAACGTCGGTATTGTTTGCGTTCGGTATCGGGTTAGTTACAACAGATCGACACCGAATTTTGAAGAGCTCCGGTGGCCCTTTGGGGTTTTTTCGATCCCCCGTCGGGGCCTGGTCGGCCCGGCCACGTGTGACTTCAAGGCTGATGGAACGGACCCCATTCCGCTTCTGTCCAAAATGCCATAACAAATATCCGTATACGGATCAGCATCTGGTCTGTAACTTGTGCTTGTCCCCAGAGCACAAGGAAGATACTTGTGAGGCCTGTCGAGCGTTTCGGTCCAGAAAGACGTTAAGAGACCGAAGAGCCAGAAGACTGCAGATGGCGTCGACGCCGACAGGACAAGAGCGTTTCGAGGAGGAAGAGGAAGGTTTCTCTATCCACGAGTCGGACTCAGAAGAGCTCGAGGCCGAAGAAATGCCGAAAACCGTGAGTAAGACGTCAAAACATAAGACTCACGAGAAGTCAACAAAAGCCCAGGGGACGCCACCGCCAACAGGCCATGGCTTAACCCAAAAAATAGGTGACCGAGCCAAGGCACCGAAAAAGGGCACGCTGGTGTCGAAGTCATCCGACTCCGGTCGAGATACCGCCACACAGCAATCTCGGACCCGAGACATCGGCTCAGAGAAATTTGGGCACCGTGACAGCGGCACCGAACAAATTCGGCACTGAGACACCACCACGCCGAAAATTACAAAGGTTTCTTCGGAGCCTAAAAAGACGTCCGGGAAAGTTTCGGTTCCGAAACATCCAGCCTCGGAGCCGAAAACAGGTTCCTATACAGAGGAACAAGGATTGTCCTCCCAAATGCACAAACATAGATTTGGAGAGGAACTTCAAGCTGTAGAGCCAGACTATACTCAAAGGAGGCTCCACATTCATCAAGACACAGGGAAGATAACCACTCTTCCCCCAATTAAAATAAAAAGAAAACTTGCCTTTCAAGAAAAGGACAAGGAGCCACAGGCAAAGGTGGCAAAGAAAACAACTCCACCACCGTCTCCACCACCATCAGTGCACACATCACCAGTAGCAACTCCTCCACTGATGCACTCCCCGACTCATACTGCCATGAGTCAAGATGATCCCGATGCATGGGACCTTTACGATGCTCCAGTATCGGACAACAGCCCAGACTCGTACCCTGCCAGGCCGTCCCCTCCTGAGGACAGTACATCTTACACACAAGTGATCGCAAGGGCAGCTGCTTTCCATAACGTCACCTTGCATTCCGAACCAATTGAGGATGACTTTTTGTTTAACACGCTATCCTCCACTCATAGCCAATACCAAAGACTACCTATGCTCCCAGGAATGCTAAAACATTCAAAACAAATCTTTCAGGATCCTGTTAAAGGCCGAGCCATAACTCCAAGGGTGGAGAAAAAGTACAAGCCACCGCCAACAGATCCTGTTTATATTACAACGCAGTTAACACCAGACTCAGTAGTTGTCGGGGCAGCTCGTAAGAGAGCAAACTCTCATACCTCGGGGGACGCACCACCTCCAGACAAAGAGAGTCGCAAATTTGATGCTGCGGGCAAAAGGGTTGCAGCACAAGCAGCAAACCAATGGCGCATTGCCAATTCACAAGCACTTTTGGCAAGATATGATAGAGCTCACTGGAATGAAATGCAACATTTGATAGAACACTTACCCAAGGAGTTCCAAAAAAGAGCACAACAAGTGGTGGAAGAAGGACAAAGTATCTCTAATAATCAGATGCGGTCTTCAATGGATGCAGCAGATACGGCTGCAAGGACAGTAAATACTGCAATAACAATAAGAAGGCACGCATGGCTGCGCACGTCAGGTTTCAAGCCGGAAATTCAACAAGCCGTGCTAAATATGCCATTTAATGAACAGCAGTTGTTTGGGCCGGAAGTCGACACTGCTATTGATAAACTCAAGAAAGACACTGATACAGCAAAAGCCATGGGCGCACTCTACTCCCCGCAAAGCAGAGGCACATTTTGCAAAACACCTTTTAGGGGAGGGTTTCGAGGACAACCTACAGAAACCACAACATCACAAACAAGGCCCACTTACCAAAGCCAATATCAGCGGGGAAGTTTTCGGGGGCAATATAGAGGGGGACAATTCCAAAAAAATAGAGGAAAATTCCAAAGCCCCAAAAGTCCTCAAAATAAGCAGTGACTTACAAGTCACACATCCCCATCACATAACACCTGTGGGGGGAAGACTAAGCCAATTTTACAAACATTGGGAGGAGATAACAACAGATACTTGGGTACTAGCAATTATCCAGCATGGTTATTGCATAGAATTTCTCGAATTCCCTCCAACAGTCCCACCGAAAACACACAGTATGTCAAAACAACATATAAATCTTCTAGGATTAGAAGTTCGAGCATTGCTACAAAAAGAGGCAATAGAATTAGTACCAAAACAAGAACTAAACACAGGAGTTTACTCACTGTGCTTTCTGATATCCAAAAAAGACAAAACTCTAAGACCTATACTAGATCTCAGAATAGTAAATACATACATCAAATCAGACCACTTTCACATGGTTACATTACAAGAAGTAATCCCACTGCTCAAACAACAAGACTACATGACAACACTGGATCTAAAGGATGCATATTTCCATATACCAATACATCCTTCACACAGAAAGTACCTAAGGTTTGTATTCCAAGGGATACATTACCAATTCAAAGTGTTGCCATTTGGAATAACAACTGCGCCAAGAGTTTTTACAAAATGTCTAGCAGTAGTAGCTGCACATATCAGAAGGCAGCAAATACATGTGTTCCCGTACCTAGATGATTGGTTAATCAAAACCAACACGCAAATACAGTGTTCACAACACACAAATTATGTCATAGAAACCCTACACAAACTAGGTTTCTCAATCAATTACTCAAAGTCACACCTTCTGCTGTGTCAAACACAGCAATACCTAGGAGCAACAATCAACACAGTAAAAGGAATTGCCACTCCAAGTCCACAAAGAGTCCAAACATTCCACAATGTAATACAAGCCATGTATCCAAAACAAAAGATACAGGTCAAATTAGTAATGAAACTCCTAGGCATGATGTCCTCATGCATAGCCATTGTCCCAAACACAAGGTTGCACATGCGGCCCTTACAACAGTGCCTAGCATCACAGTGGTCACAGGCACAGGGTCAACTGCTAGATCTGGTGTTGATAGACCGCCAAACATACATCTCGCTTCAATGGTGGAACAGTATAAATTTAAACCAAGGGCGGCCTTTTCAAGACCCAGTGCCACAATACGTAATAACGACAGATGCATCCATGACAGGGTGGGGAGCACACCTCAATCAGCACAGCATCCAAGGACAATGGAACATTCAGCAAAGACAGTTTCATATAAACCACTTAGAACTGTTAGCGGTGTTTCTAGCGCTAAAAGCATTTCAACCCATAATAACCCACAAATACACTCTTGTCAAAACAGACAACATGACAACAATGTATTACCTAAACAAACAGGGAGGAACACACTCGACACAGTTGTGTCTCCTAACACAAAGAATATGGCATTGGGCGATTCACAACCACATTCGCCTAATAGCACAATTTATTCCAGGGATTCAGAATCAAGTAGCAGACAATCTCTCTCGGGATCACCAACAGATCCACGAATGGGAAATTCACCCCCAAATACTGAACACTTACTTCAGAATGTGGGGAACGCCACAAATAGATCTATTTGCAACAAAAGAAACCTCAAAATGCCAAAACTTCGCATCCAGGTACCCACAACATCAGTCTCAGGGCAATGCACTATGGATGAACTGGTCAGGGATATTTGCGTACGCTTTTCCCCCTCTCCCACTTCTTCCATATCTAGTAAACAAGTTGAGTCAAAACAAACTCAAACTCATACTAATAGCACCAACATGAGCAAGGCAACCTTGGTACACAACACTACTAGACCTTTCAGTAGTACCTCATGTCAAACTGCCAAACAGACCAGATCTATTAACACAACACAAACAACAGATCAGACATCCAAATCCAGCATCGCTGAATCTAGCAATTTGGCTCCTGAAATCCTAGAATTCGGACACTTAGACCTCACACAGGAATGTATGGAGGTCATAAAACAAGCTAGAAAACCTACCACTAGACACTGCTATGCAAATGAGTGGAAAAGATTTGTTTATTACTGCCATAATAATCAAATTCAACCTTTACACGCATCTGCAAAAGAGATAGTAGGATACTTACTACATTTGCAAAAATCTAAACTAGCTTTCTCTTCCATTAAAATACATCTTACGTCAATTTCAGCTTACCTGCAAATTACGCACTCAACTTCATTATTTAGGATACCAGTCATAAAAGCGTTTATGGAAGGCCTAAAGAGAATTATACCACCAAGAACACCACCAGTTCCTTCATGGAACCTCAACATTGTCTTAACACGACTCATGGGTCCACCTTTTGAGCCCATGCACTCTTGTGAAATGCAATACTTAACGTGGAAAGTTGCATTTTTAATTGCCATCACATCTCTAAGAAGAGTGAGTGAAATTCAAGCATTTACCATTCAAGAACCATTTATTCAAATACACAAAAATAAAGTTGTTCTACGGACCAATCCTAAATTTTTACCAAAAGTAATCTCACCGTTCCACTTGAATCAAACGGTAGAATTACCAGTGTTCTTCCCACAGCCAGATTCTGTAGCTGAAAGAGCACTACATACATTAGACATCAAAAGAGCACTAATGTACTACATTGACAGAACAAAACTAATTCGAAAGACAAAACAACTATTTATCGCCTTTCAAAAACCTCATACAGGAAATCCAATTTCAAAACAAGGCATTGCTAGATGGATAGTTAAGTGCATTCAAACCTGCTATCTTAAAGCTAAAAGAGAATTGCCTATTACACCAAAGGCACACTCAACCAGAAAGAAAGGTGCTACCATGGCCTTTCTAGGAAATATTCCAATGAACGAAATATGTAAGGCAGCAACATGGTCTACCCCTCATACATTTACCAAGCACTACTGTGTAGATGTGTTAACTGCACAACAGGCAACAGTAGGTCAAGCTGTACTAAGAACATTATTTCAAACTACTTCAACTCCTACAGGCTGAACCACCGCTTTTGGGGAGATAACTGCTTACTAGTCTATGCACAGCATGTGTATCTGCAGCTACACATGCCATCGAACGGAAAATGTCACTTACCCAGGGTACATCTGTTCGTGGCATTAGTCGCTGCAGATTCACATGCGCCCACCCGCCTCCCCGGGAGCCTGTAGCCGTTTAGAAGTAGATCTTAAACATTTGTACATTTGTAAATATATTACTTTAAACTTAATTATGTACATACGCATTCACTCCATTGCATGGGCAATATTACTAGCATACACAACTCCTACCTCACCCTCTGCGGGGAAAACAATCTAAGATGGAGTCGACGCCCATGCGCAATGGAGTCGAAATGGGAGGAGTCCCTCGGTCTCGTGACTCGAAAAGACTTCTTCGAAGAAAAACAACTTGTAACACTCCGAGCCCAACACCAGATGGCGGGATGTGCACAGCATGTGAATCTGCAGCGACTAATGCCACGAACAGATGTACACTGAGTAAGTGACATTTTCCATATATATATATATATATGTATATATATATATATATATATATATATATATGTATGTGTATAAATATATTCTCTTAAAAAAACATAGGTTACAGGGACATTATAGTTAGACTCACATTTTAAATGTAAAAAAACATAGAAATGCACCTATTTATAGTTAGAGTTATCTCAAGTAACTATAACTCATGCCCTAAGGTACTATGACTCACACCATCACCATGCACAGTTTTTTCATCAAACTTTTTACTGCAAATATTACATTTATATAATTAATGATGTTATCAAAGAGGTCATGATTGTCGTTATTTGTAGGGTAATTAGCAACAGTCGGTGTGATGTTCCATCACTAGGAAGGTCAAACCGTTAGTAAATAAACAAACACACTGCCAAGCAATACTAGGATTTGAACCCTCAGCCTACTGAGTGACAGCACATGACCTTGACCATTTGGCCAGAAGTGTCACTGTTCCACTCTCCATCCAAATATAATTATAACATTCGCATCAAACATCTTGCTAGTCTGACTCTTTGAAGTTATTACATGGCGAGACCATTGCAATAACAATCTCTTTCCCTCTCTTCCATCCCTTTATGGGAGTGACAGGACCATGGGGGAGCCTCAAGGCCTCCACAGTCCTAGCTGTCTCCTCACATCTTGCGGCAGCCAGCATTGCTCCCACAAGCAGGGAGCTGCTTTAAATAATGTTTTCATATGTTTCCTTTCACGCATATTTTCATGAAGGGAAACAGATGAAAACTTCACTTTCTGACAGTGGGAACTGTTTGACAGCTCCCACTGTCAGAA
The DNA here is from genome assembly GCF_031143425.1 of Pleurodeles waltl. Taxonomy (NCBI): domain Eukaryota; kingdom Metazoa; phylum Chordata; class Amphibia; order Caudata; family Salamandridae; genus Pleurodeles; species Pleurodeles waltl. Next base: position 420,920,296 of record NC_090442.1, read on the forward strand.
AGCAGACTTTGTTTATTTTTCCTTGGTGAGAGCCGTTACCTCCCACCAAGCAAAAGCAAACAGCTATATCCTGCGGGTGCACACCCCCTGCATGTCATTACTACAGTGACCCAGAGAGGTGGCAGTCCCATGGGCTATGGGGGGCCATACGGCCACCCCGGAATATCACTTTACATTGGCTCCAGGGAGGTGGTGGTCCCCGGGGGTGCGAAGGGGGGCCGCCCACCCCCTGCATTTTACTGAAAGTTGGCCCTCGGAGGTGGCAGTCCCTTGGACACGGAGGGGTCAGCAGGACCCCCCACATTAACTAAACCATTTTGCCGCAGGGAGATGGTGGCCCCCGGGGCTTCAGTAAGCCTAGGAGGGGGGCCCAATGAACCCTCCTTCTTATTTTTGCCATGCCGGAGACCTGGCCCACCTGGGGGCTACAGTGAAAGAAACATTTGTGAAACCGCCCTTTTTTTTTAAATGTCAGAAAAATCTATGGATCCGCAGATTTTTCTGACATTTAAAAAAAAATGCTTTTTAACCTTGGTGTTGTCCCTCTGGTACCCCAGGAACAGAGCTAAGGGGTAAAGGTGTCCATACCCTGCTCCCTTTTCTTTTCTTTTTTTTACATTTACTTCTGGGACTCCGCTGAAGTCAAGTACCAATATGGCTACCAACACTTCCTGGCTGAAGTGTTGACAGCCAATCAGATACCAGCGGGGGACAGTTGGATCCACATCCCCTTATAGCTATATTTTTTAAACTCTAATTTCCCCAAAGCTACTGAAGGGATTTGCACCAAATCACAAAAAGCATGCTTTCTGGACCAAGAGCTTGTTTTCTGCCAAATTTGATGTAATTCCGTTAAGTGATTCAGGCTGTAGTCATGTTCAAAATTTTGAAAAATCCCATTGACATAAAATGGGGGGAAAGTGTTTTGGGACCCCCCTTTTTTCAGTCCCTGCTTGACGGATCACCCCGAAATTTTCAACACAGCAGCTGATCTGACCAAAGTATACGTTTTGAACATTTTGTGAAGATTCGTCAAGCAGCGCCTAAGTTATTGTCAAAACAAAAAACGCTCTATGGAAAAAAGGGTCCTAACTATATCTACCTAATGGCGACCACAGTATGTTATACACATAAATATCAATATATATATATATATATATATATATATATATATATATATATATATAGACATAGATATATATAGATATATATAATTAATTAACAGTTTTATATGTATGTAAATATATATATATATATATATATATATATATATATATATATATATATATATATATATATATATATATATATATATATAAATACAAATTCACAAACAAAAATGCTCCTGCTGGAGACCGTACCCATGGGGAGTGGAGCGTCCTCAGCCAATGGAGCAGGTGGGCTGTAAATCTACACTGTTCAATCCAAAAACTACGCTCACTCAAGAAAGTGGAGCTGAAAGTTTAATGCTGCACAAACATGATGCATTTCGCCCGACACATGAGCTTGTTCACATATGTGAACAAGCCAACGTGTCGGGCAAAATGTGTCATGTTTGTGCAGCAGTACATTTCTAGCTCCAAATATATATATATATATATATATATATATATATATATATATATATATATATATATATATATATATATATATTGATATATATGTATATATATATTGATATATATGTATATAACATACTGGTGGTCGCCATTAGGTAGATATAGTTAGGACCCTTTTTTCCATAGATAGAGCTGAAGTAGAGATAGATACTCAAGTATCTAACATATCTATTTAACACAAAAGTCTGTTTTCTGATGTCTTTGAACTTTAAAAGACTCCTAAACCTTACTCTGTATTTTCATAGGCAAATCTCCGCTGCAGTGGTGATGATCTCCCTTCATGTGCGAAAAGTTACAACTAGTAATAAATTAGACTCTATCTCCTGAATTGAAGGGAATGAATAATAGCCTAAAGTAGTAAAGTTCCTAAAAAGTGTCAGAGTAAATTTACATGTATAGATTTATTTGCATTAATTTTCCCTTTGTCATGAGGCCCCTAAATACTGTAATTCAACATATCATTACATAATTAACAGCACAAAATGCCCTACAATCCTTAGTTTAAGCCTATCTTGCTTATCACATTCTCATTAGACATAGGGTCATTCACCTAATTCCAGAGGATAGTCACCATCTAATATAAATGCTGTGGTATTCGTTCTATCTCTCTGTGGTTCAAGGTACTGTTCTTAATCATTTCCAACTAGTACCGTGGTATCCCCCTAAGACTATTTTCTACATATGAGTGACTATATTCCCCCTCAACAAATGTGATCCCCAAAGTGAATAATGTAGATCAGTGGTTCTTAGCCTTTCAACACTTGTGGAGCCCCAGTAAATCACTAGCTTGGGACCGCCACTTGAGCTGTTTCTATGGTCTGATCCTCAAAATAATGCACACAGAAAGAAGTATACATCAAACTAATACACATATTATTACATAGTTTTTAAATTCACCAACAAATATACATAGAATATGGAAATGTTAATTTTAATAGGAAGTTTGGGCATTTTCAAAATATGGTTTATATTTCTAGAAAAGAAAGTGATTTGCAATGGTTGGAATATCAATTTGCCTTTTTTGCTCCTAATGCATGTTCTCTTTTTGTCAGTGCACACTAGTTCTACAATTGGGGCCACCAATTATGCATACTACTGTTTTCTGTACTTGTGTTGCTCTTAAAAATAAAACCAAGGATACCAACTTGAAGTTTAGCCTCCAATTTCAAATCCATTCACATTTATAAAGGACACCAAAATGTCAAATTTTGTTTTTAATGTGTACATAATTAATGATTCTGCTAATATCAGATGATTTTTTAAACAGTGACAGAACCCCTGAGTATTCATCATGGCCCTCCAGAGACACTGTTGAAGAACCACTGATTTAAATAGTGCATTTACCATTTCATGCCACTCAATGGCTGTGTCTCAGGATAATGAATAATAAGAGATAATTAGAGTGATGTGGTTACCACAGACAAATGTGCATGGTACTATTGGAGATAAGAAAAGAAAAAAAAACAACTTTAAAGTTTGGGTAATATTTAGATATTGAAATATGCGTATTTTCTTTACTTAAGAATTGTGTCTATACAGTCAGAGTAATAGGCAGGAGGACTATCATAAGTAAAGAAAAACTAAACAGTAAATAGTACAACACATCAAATTAGACAAAGATGTTTGCATATTCTTTAAAACTAAGGTCATACATATGTCAAGGACTGAACACAACGAAGCTCTCTCTAGTTCCATCACTATTATCCAAGCAAAGGGTGACTCCTCTAAATACTTATGGTGTCACCATTCACTTTAAAGCATATGTGAAAGGTGTCAAGTGTTTTTTAAGAGAGTCCCATTGTGGAGGAAAAAAGACACAATTGTTAAAACCCCATTGTCACACTTGATGGTTCTTGACCATAACTGAGAAGTAATACCATGTTTTAAAAGCAACCACCCTGAAGCATGGCTGAGAATAAGCCCAGCATAACTCTTCCTGATAGACACATGCATAAAAAATACTGATATAAAAAAGGAAAAAATCAGAGGTAAAAAGAATATCAAATGGTGATGAATGCAACAGAGAATCAGGGAACAAATGTGCTGCAATTCTCCTTTCTAAAATCCAAGCCTTCTTATATATGCTTAAGACAGGAAAGGATTTCTCAGAAAATGAGGTAAAGGTAATCGTAGTTTGGGATACTCGGACAGCGAAAAACGGAGATGCAATCTTCATGGAGAGGCATAAATATAAGGAAAATAGTGCTTCAAAATAATGGCTTGTAAAGGAAGATAAATCCCGTATTTGGCACTCTCATACTTCCTGACCTTACCATTCCTCACCTCCATTCACTGCTGCGGATGGTCTGTCAAGCAGCCGCAAACTAGTAGACACTGATGACGGCAACGCTGAGTGAAGACACGCCCCCCTCACTCACCCGGTGTGTATACCAGAGACGTGCTGTGTTTGCCTCGCACAACGTCTAAAGAAACACAACACTGCAAGTGAGGTCTACCCTGACCTGTGCTCTAAGAGGTGATAATAGCTTAAGTGCCGCTATTCCCTTGCTTGATATTTATTTGAACATTATTGAAATAATGTTTCACTCCTGTTTATTGCTTACAGAAGTGGTTTCTCAAATGTAGCTACAGAGACCATCGATGTCTTTAAACTTTTATGTGGGTCAGAAGTCTAGAAATAATTTTGCCAGGACCACAAGTCACATTTAGAAAAACCCAACGAATACAGAAAATTACCGAAGCATATGTCCACCTGCCCAACGGGTTGACACTGGGTACTTGTTTCATTTGGAATAACGTTGTGGGTTTGTACGCATGTGCATTATTTGCAGAACATTTGGAGGCCTTTGCGAATTATTTGCAGAACATACGGAGACCTCTCTGTCTGTTCAGTTGGCTTAACCCAAAAAAACGCATAGTTTTATCTCAGAATGGCCTACTTTAGTTTTCTACTACCGGGGTCTTCTCCTTTGTAATTCATTCTTTGCACTTACTGTCGGGCCAGTGAGTGACCTTTCAATTAGGAGCTGGAATAGGGAGATCCTCGAAACACCAGTCTTCTCTGTTCAAGCCTGAAACTCAATATCTTGAACAGGAGGGGGCAGATTCACGTCACAAAATTAAATAACGATTCTTTAGCAAACAACAGCAATGTGTTACAATTTCGGGTGCTTCAATGTTGAAATGACACCTTTCATCCACTTCTCAGCCCACCTGAGTTGTACAGTGATTTTCTGAAGCTTCACATATTTCTTTGTTTTCAGTCCTTTGATGGGTTGGACACAGAATAGAAGGAATAATTGCCACACCGAAAAACTAAGAAATGAAAGTAGCATGCTACTCCTCTTGAGGGTAACTTTAAACTTACACCCTCCTCTAATATTAGTGCTCTGCATAAGACCTAAACAAATATAACCCGCTGCATAGTATATAGTTCAATCCCGAGTCACTTAGTGAAGTTGAGAAACATCCGAGGACATTGGCACACGCAGATAAAGCAGATAGATACTATGATAAACAGCAGATGGGGCTTTAATTAAATCACCCCTCTTAATGCACCTAATGAAGGGAATACTGGCTGCCCGGCCCGTTGCTCGTCCTCTCAAATTATCTAAGCAATCACAGCCCAACAGCTTGATCCTGTACTTGCCAAACGTAAGGGAATCCTTAATGGAATACTCTGAATAGAAAGGGAATTTCAAGGATATTACGGTGATGAAGGGAACTCTTTGAAAGGAAGACTTTTTCGTCAGGTCTCAGATAAGGCTCTTCTTTAACATTGATCAATCAATCTACCATACAAACTGTTGCTGCCCAGTCCACACACACTGCTGCTACACAGCAGTCACCACCACCTGAACCATTTCACATCCTCTGACATGAATACTGCTTCAATTTCAAGACAAGTTTGAGAGGACAGAAGTCCTCATCTTCGGCTCCACCCTCCAAATGGGATGACTCCTGGTGGCCTGCCACTCTCGGAGCGGCTCCGACTCCAACCGACCACGCACGCTACCTAGGATTCATCTTAGACTCCTCATTATCCGTGATCGAGCAAGTCAACGCCATCTCCTCCTTCAACACCCACTGCATGCTCTGAAAGATCTACAAATGTATACCCACCGAAACCAGAAGAACAGTCACTCAGGCCCTCGTAAGAAGCAAACTGGACTATGGCAATACCCTCTACGCAGGAACCACGGCCAAACTCCAGAAGAGGCTGCAACGCATCCAGAACGCCTCAGCACGCCTCAGCCTCGACATCCCCCTCCACTGCCACATCACAGACCACCTGAGAAACCTGCACAGGCTCCCAATCAACAGGAGAATCGCCTTCAAACTCCTCACCCACGCTCACAAAGCACTGCACAACACCGGACAAGAATACCTCAAAAGACGACTCTCCTTCTACACCCTGACCCGGCATCTCCACTCCGGTGACCTCGCCCTCGCGACCGTCCCACGCGTCCACAGAACTACAACCGGCGGTAGAACTCCTGATTGATTGATTGACACTAACGTTGGAGGGGCAGTGGATGACAGAGTACCATGCAGAGAAAAAGTGCCACAGCAGGGTGCATTCTTAGTCCTGTCAAGTGATACCTTGACTGTAGGTGATTCACGGTGCTAGGTACTCATGTAGCTAGCAACTTGGGCAGTCTCTGTACTATCCCAGTCCTGAAAGGTGATGGTGTAGGTCCTTTTGATTAAAAAAAACACTCAGAATAACACAGAGAAATTATGAAAAGAGTTTCTATTCTCCTATCACAACCCAATACACTGCACGCTTCTCTATCCAGGGCATCCACTGGCCCACTTTATTCCAGAATCTGCAGCCAAAACGTGCTTGGCACCCTCCAGATGCTGCAGGCCATGGAGCTGCTCTCCAGTGAGCTTCTCAGTTTTAGGTATATGCAGCACAGCCCTGCACGCTGCACCTCCTACTGAAGTATGGGTTCTCTCAGACATCTTCCTTGTGCCAAAGTGTGGAAGTACTACACTTGTGCAGAAATATCCAGCCAACATTTCTGCCAGCTATTGGCCTTACTAGCAGGCACTAAAGGATCCAGTGCACTGCCTGCCAGTTTATCAGTTACACAGCAAACCACTCCTCAGAACAACACCTCTTCAGAGTGTTAGGGCAGCATGCTTGTAGAACTCTACCATGATAGTTTAGATAAACGTTTGTCCAAATTCTAAACGCTGTTAGACAAATTATCCACTTATATCCAGTCATTTCCAAAACACCAAAAAATAGGCTTTTATTTCGCAACGTATACAATATCTCAAGAAAACATCATAGAACACAAATAAAGCAACATGTTATTTTCATCTTTATAATGAAAAAAACACTTTAAAACATTATGGGAGCTGTAGCAGAGTGTGCAAATCACACATTATTGTCTGTTTACTTGTTCATTTACTTCTTGGTCATGCACAATAGTTCTCTTTATAGTTTGTTTGTTCTGAATCAGCTTGTTAACACTGAACTTTTGTTAATTTAGTTAAAAACAGACAATTCAGACTCTTCATTGAGTCCTTCCTCTCTTTTTCATGTAGCAGCAGTTCCGCGTCACTATATCTAATATAGCCTAATAGCCCACGGTAGCGGGCTACACCGGCCATTAAAAAAGGTCCGCTCCAGCATTAAAGGCACGAGTTGAAGGTGAGGGCCTTTAACAAGGAAGCAGGACTTTAACGTCGGTATATCCCAGCTACAGAGGGCTATGAGGCTATTAGAACATTCTGCTACTAGAGGGCAAAACGTTCTAATAAATAAAAAAGGATTCAGGGAGCCCCAGGGCACTGAAATCCCCTCAGCTCCATGAGGCCTTTGTTCACAGCAATAGGTGTGAAAAAAAACATTGGAATGTTGGAGCTCCGGGCTTCTACCAGCCATTATCTGGGTGATGGGGCACGGTGTCTCTGTCACAGAGATAGATCTTGAGCTTCTTTCTGAAGTCCGCAAGTGAGGGTGCTATTTGGAGGGAGAGGGGCAGGTCATTTCAGGCACTGGCGGCGAGGTAGGAGAAGGATTGGCCACCTCTAAGTTTGCAATGGATTTTGAGTGTATGTGTGAGGGCCAGCAAGAAGAATTGCAGATGTCTGGCGGGTTAATGGAAGCTTAGTCGGTGGTTGATGTAGGCCGGTCCTTAATTGTGTAAGGCCTTGTAGGTGTGCGTGAGGAGCTTGAACTGGCATCTCTTCTGGGCGGGGAATCAGTGGAGGTTACTGAGATGGGAGTGATATGGGTACGCCTAGGGAGGTCCAGAACTAGTCTGGCTGAAGAGTTCTGTATAGTCTGGAGTCTCTTGAGGAGCTGGGAGGAGATGCCAGCAGACAGTGTGTTGCCGTAGTCGAGGTGGCTGGTGAAGAGAGCAATGATGACTTTCCTGTGTTGACTGGGACCCATCTGAAGATTTTGAGGAGCATGTGAAGGGTGTAGAAGCAGGAGGAGCTGACTGCATTGATTTTTCACTTCATTGTCCGTTCGCTGTTGCGGATATGCTGAGGTTGCGTGTGTGGTCCATTGGTGGGGGTGTGGGACTGGGTGTGGGAGTGGGTCCGGGTTCGGCTGGCCACCAGCTATGGTCCCATATGGATGTGCTTTCAGCTTAGTGATCAGTCTAACTCTATTTTATCTCATATTGCCTCAGAAATTAACAATGTTCCTATGAGCCTTAATTTTATTGTTTTATTAGATTATGCCATTTCTCGTTTGAATTTGTTCATTGCTATTAAAATGTTTATCTTATATAGGTCATTTAAGGATGAAAAGGATTAATGGTATATTTAGTTCATCTATTGAATACTGTAAATGAAAAAAAGAACTAGGGTGACTTTTAATTGCAAGGCTATTGTGAATCTGTTTTTTTTTTTAATTGTAACTAGCTCTATAGTAAAGACATAGATGTTCCCCGTTTTATTGACATAGGTGCTCAATGAGCCTTGATAGACTTAAGGGTAATTAGAATGATGTTCCTTTGGAAATTAGCTTGGCACAGAAAGAGGCTTTATTAATCAATGCAAAATCAGCACATATTATGGAGGAACCCAAAGAGAGAATAGTCTCCTTTTTAGGGTCGAGCCTGCGTTGCATGCGCTCGCTCATGCGTATCGCAGCGAGACACTTTAGGGTTTAGAAAAGGGCTCGGAGCCCTGTTGACGTCACGTCAGTGCTTTTCATTGGTTCGTGGGCTTACCTATTAAAATCTGCTTTCTTTCATTAGTCGAAGGCATGCATACGTCATGCCTTTTCCGGTGGCTAGCCCTCCTCGAGCGCATCGACCAAGTACAGAAAACATGCGAGGCTTGCTGTTTTCTGTCCTGCTCGTGGACTACTTTTTCTCTATTTTACTAGCGCGATTTCTCTTGGCAAAAGTCGAGCGCTTTACACAGTTTATTGCACTTTTTTGGGTTAGGTACATAAACGCACTTTTGCCGATAGGGGATGGTATGACTGCTTTTGGGGACTGCAGTATGGAAGAATTACCTAAGTGGTACTGGCTACCTGGGGCACTCAACTACAATGACATAAATGGTCGTAAACAGCTCATGTTGTTTTAGCAAGGACTTTAAAGATGTGTCATGGAATTTAGCTGGTTGCTTCCCCAGATGTCAGAAGCTTAATTCGTTGGCTCTTTTGGATACAACTATTATCTGTTTACAAAAGACCTGGTGTGAGATGCCTTATGATTACATAAATTATGTTATTAGTTGTCCTACTAAAAAAGTAAAGAAAGGCCACACTAGTGGAGAGATTGCTATGCTTCTTAGTACAACATATACATGGTCTTACAAATCATTTACTCATGCCTCAAATCTACTACAATGTTTATCATTTAGCTGTAGGGACATGGAGAGCATGAAGCTAGTTCAGTACTTACTTCTCAATCTTTATCTTCCTCCTGGTTCTACTCATGATTCTCTGCTTAGTTCTTTTTTCATTTAATCTCTTCGAATTGTGGAAGGAGAGCACATAGATCATGTGTTAATTGTGGAGGACTTCAATGTTAAAATCTCTAAAAAACACAGTTAGCTTATATGCAGATACAGATAGGGGGGAAGTGTAAAGAAATGGCTCCATGTTGCAGTTACCCCCCACTTTTTGCCTGATACTGATGCTGACTTGACTGAGAAGTGTGCTGGGACCCTGCTAACCAGGCCCCAGCACCAGTGTTCCTTCACCTAAAATGTACCATTGTATCCACAATTGGCACACCCTGGCATTCAGATAAGTCCCTTGTAACTGGTACTTCTAGTACCGAGGGCCCTGATGCCAAGAAAGGTCTCTAAGGGCTGCAGCATGTCTTATGCCACCCTAGAGACCCCTCACTCAGCACAGACACACTGCTTACAAGCCTGTGTGTGCTGGTGAGAACAAAATGAGTAAGTCGACATGGCACTCCCCTCAGGGTGCCATGCCAGCCTCTCACTGCCTATGCAGTATAGGTAAGACACCCCTCTAGCAGGCCTTACAGCCCTAAGGCAGGGTGCACTATACCATAGGTGAGGGTACCAGTGCATGAGCACTGTGCCCCTACAGTGTCTAAGCAAAACCTTAGACATTGTAAGTGCAGGGTAGCCATAAGAGTATATGGTCTGGGAGTCTGTTTTACACGAACTCCACAGCACCATAATGGCTACACTGAAAACTGGGAAGTTTGGTATCAAACTTCTCAGCACAATAAATGCACACTGATGCCAGTGTACATTTTATTGTAAAATACACCCCAGAGGGCACCTTAGAGGTGCCCCCTGAAACTTAACCGACTATCTGTGTAGGCTGACTAGTTTTAGCAGCCTGCCACAAACCGAGACATGTTGCTGGCCCCATGGGGAGAGTGCCTTTGTCACTCTGAGGCCAGTAACAAAGCCTGCACTGGGTGGAGATGCTAACACCTCTCCCAGGCAGGAATTGTCACACCTGGCGGTGAGCCTCAAAGGCTCACCTCCTTTGTGCCAACCCAGCAGGACACTCCAGCTAGTGGAGTTGCCCGCCCCCTCCGGCCAGGCCCCACTTTTGGCGGCAAGGCCGGAGAAGATAATGAGAATAACAAGGAGGAGTCACTGACCAGTCAGGACAGCCCCTAAGGTGTCCTGAGCTGAGGTGACTCTAACTTTTAGAAATCCTCCATCTTGCAGATGGAGGATTCCCCCAATAGGGTTAGGAATGTGACCCCCTCCCCTTGGGAGGAGGCACAAAGAGGGTGTACCCACCCTCAGGGCTAGTAGCCATTGGCTACTAACCCCCCAGACCTAAACACGCCCTTAAATTTAGTATTTAAGGGCTACCCTGAACCCTAGAAAGTTAGATTCCTGCAACTACAAGAAGAAGGACTGCCTAGCTGAAAAACCCCTGCAGAGGAAGACCAGAAGACGACAACTGCCTTGGCTCCAGAAACTCACCGGCCTGTCTCCTGCCTTCCAAAGATCCTGCTCCAGCGACGCCTTCCAAAGGGACCAGCGACCTCGACATCCTCTGAGGACTGCCCCTGCTTCGAAAAGACAAGAAACTCCCGAGGACAGCGGACCTGCTCCAAAGAAAAGCTGCAACTTTGTTTCCAGCAGCTTTAAAGAACCCTGCAAGCTCCCCGCAAAAGGCGTGAGACTTGCAACACTGCACCCGGCGACCCCGACTCCGTTGGTGGCGATCCAACACCTCAGGAGGGACCCCAGGACTACTCTAAGACTGTGAGTACAAAAACCTGTCCCCCCTGAGCCCCCACAGCGCCGCCTGCAGAGGGAATCCCGAGGCTTCCCCTGACCGCGACTCTTTGAAACCAAAGTCCCGACACCTGGGAGAGACCCTGCACCCGCAGCCCCCAGGACCTGAAGGACCGGACTTTCACTGGAGGAGTGACCCCCAGGAGTCCCTCTCCCTTGCCCAAGTGGAGGTTTCCCCGAGGAACCCCCCCCTTGCCTGCCTGCAGCGCTGAAGAGATCCCTAGATCTCCCATTGACTTCCATTACAAACCCGACGCTTGTTTCTACACTGCACCCGGCCGCCCCCGCGCTGCTGAGGGTGAAATTTCTGTGTGGACTTGTGTCCCCCCCGGTGCCCTACAAAACCCCCCTGGTCTGCCCTCCGAAGACGCGGGTACTTACCTGCAAGCAGACCGGAACCGGGGCACCCCCTTCTCTCCATTCTAGCCTATGCGTTTTGGGCACCACTTTGAACTCTGCACCTGACCGGCCCTGCGCTGCTGGTGTGGTGACTTTGGGGTTGCTCTGAACCCCCAACGGTGGGCTACCTTGGACCAAGAACTGAACCCTGTAAGTGTCTTACTTACCTGGTAAAACTAACCAAAACTTACCTCCCCTAGGAACTGTGAAAATTGCACTAAGTGTCCACTTTTAAAACAGCTATTTGTGAATAACTTGAAAAGTATACATGCAATTTTGATGATTTGAAGTTCCTAAAGTACTTACCTGCAATACCTTTCGAATGAGATATTACATGTAGAATTTGAACCTGTGGTTCTTAAAATAAACTAAGAAAAGATATTTTTCTATATAAAAACCTATTGGCTGGATTTGTCTCTGAGTGTGTGTACCTCATTTATTGTCTATGTGTATGTACAACAAATGCTTAACACTACTCCTTGGATAAGCCTACTGCTCGACCACACTACCACAAAATAGAGCATTAGTATTATCTATTTTACCTCTAAGGGGAACCCTTGGACTCTGTGCATGCTATTCCTTACTTTGAAATAGCACATACAGAGCCAACTTCCTACATTGGTGGATCAGCGGTGGGGTACAAGACTTTGCATTTGCTGGACTACTCAGCCAATACCTGATCACACGACAAATTCCAAAATTGTCATTAGAAATTGATTTTTGCAATTTGAAAAGTTTTCTAAATTCTTAAAAGTCCTGCTAGGGCCTTGTGTTAGATCCTGTTTAGCATTTCTTTTAGAGTTTAAAAGTTTGTAAAAGTTTGAATTAGATTCTAGAACCAGTTGTAGATTCTTAAAAAGTATTCCAACTTTTAGAAGCAAAATGTCTAGCACAGATGTGACTGTGGTGGAACTCCACACCACACCTTACCTCCATCTTAAGATGAGGGAGCTAAGGTCACTCTGTAAAATAAAGAAAATAACAATGGGCCCCAAACCTACCAAAATACAGCTCCAGGAGCTTTTGACAGAGTTTGAAAAGGCCAACCCCTCTGAGGGTGGCAACTCAGAGGAAGAGGATAGTGACTTGGAGGACAATTCCCCCCTACCAGTCCTATCTAGGGAGAACAGGGTCCCTCAAACCCTGACTCCAAAAATAATAGTCAGAGATGCTGGTTCCCTCACAGGAGAGACCAACACCTCTGAAATCACTGAGGATAACCCCAGTGAAGAGGACATCCAGTTAGCCAGGATGGCCAAAAGATTGGCTTTGGAAAAGCAGCTCCTAGCCATAGAAAGGGAAAGAAAAGAGATGGGCCTAGGTCCCATCAATGGTGGCAGCAACTTAAATAGGGTCAGAGATTCTCCTGACATCCTAAAAATCCCCAAAGGGATTGTAACAAAATATGAAGATGGTGATGACATCACCAAATGGTTCACAGCTTTTGAGAGGGCTTGTGTAACCAGAAAAGTAAACAGATCTCACTGGGGTGCTCTCCTTTGGGAAATGTTCACTGGAAAGTGTAGGGATAGACTCCTCACACTCTCTGGAAAAGATGCAGAATCTTATGACCTCATGAAGGGTACCCTGATTGAGGGCTTTGGATTCTCCACTGAGGAGTATAGAATTAGGTTCAGGGGGGCTCAAAAATCCTCGAGCCAGACCTGGGTTGATTTTGTAGACTACTCAGTAAAAACACTAGATGGTTGGTTAACTGGAAATGAAGTGTGTAACTATGTTGGGCTTTATAATTTGTTTATGAAAGAACACATTTTAAGTAACTGCTTCAATGAAAAGTTGCATCAGTATCTGGTAGACCTAGGTCCAATTTCTCCCCAAGAATTGGGAAAGAAGGCAGACCACTGGGTCAAGACTAGGGTAACCAAAACTTCCACTGGGGGTGACCAAAAGAAAGGGGTTACAAAAACTCCCCAGGAGAAAGTGGGTGACACTAGAAACAAAGAAAAAGAGTCCTCTGTAGGCCCCCAAAAACCAGAACAGGTGGGTGGGCCCCAAGACACAACCCAAAACAAAGGTGGGTACCAGGGTAAGAACTGGGATGCCACTAAGGCATGGTGCCACAACTGTAAACAGTTTGGGCACCACACCAAGGACACTTCTTGTCCCAAAAACAAACCCCAGAACAAAATTCCAGGGGTAACCAGTGTAGCCATGGGAGATGACTCCTCAGATGAGGAGGTCTTCATAGCCTTCAACTGGAAACAGGGCCCAACAGGTGAGTTGGAGATTCCAGAGGGAAGTAGACACTTCCACCACCTACTGGTGAATGGAATCCCAACCACTGCCCTGAGAGACACTTGTGCCAGTCACACTATTGTGCATGACAGGCTGGTGCTCTCGAACCAGTACATCCCAGGTGAGACTGCCAGGGTAAGAGTTAGCCTAGACAGGGTCACTAAGAGGCCTGTGGCTTTAGTGCCCATAGAAGTGGGTGGCACTCTTAGCTGGAGAAGGGTAGTAGTCAGTACAGACCTCCCCCTTGATTGTCTCCTTGGAAATGACTACCCAGAGGTTAGTCAGAGCTCAAGAGAGGAACTGGTCCAGTGCCAGTCCTCTCCCAAGGTTTCTGGAAGTCCTGCCTCTGCAGTAAATGCAAGCAGGCCCCAGAAGAAGAAGAAAAGAAAACAGAGTAGGAAGGGTGGACAACCTTTAGCCAAGGTTACAGCAAGCCAGGGAGATTCTGCTCCAGTAGGGGAGAACTCCAAAAATGGCCCTGATAAAGTCCAACCTGACCCACAAGAAGTCCTGGCTAGTCAGGCAACTGTTAAACCTGAGTGGGTGGCTCCTCAGCTAACAGAAGAAAGAGTGGAAGAAGGGTGTTCACTACAAGATGTGGTAACCCCCCACTCCAATACAGCAGACAGGCAACCTGAACCCAAAGAAGCCTGTAACTTAGCCCCTTCCCTTTTAGGTGAAGAGCTAAAGGTGTGGTTCTGGGCACTGACAGCTGTCAGTGGCCTCTGCTGGGTGTTAGCCTTTATGGCTGCACTATCCTTGGCATGGTGGTCTGACCCCATGCCAAATAACAAGTTAGGCCCCCTGACCCTGTTGGTCATGGTGGGGTTACTCCAGCTCTGGGTAACCTCTTTGGGTAAGCTAGGGGTGACCTTGGCTAAGATAAGATTAGCAGAGGTGGATACCTCTGACCTCAAAATAGAGAGAATGGGTGAAGACATAAAAAGCACAGACAAGAGGCAGTTCAGACTAGGTCCTATCACTGTGGAAGTGGGTCAGTTCCCCAGAGGGAATGACCTGAACAGGAGGATGTAAGGCAGAGTAGGCCCTGCAACAAACCAGCCATTTCCTCTACTCTTCCTCGCCTGACAGACTAGGAAGACTCTTCCAGCGTTGGCTGAGTCTCCTGGCCTGTGGGCTGGGGGGGGCTTGTGTAAAGAAATGGCTCCATGTTGCAGTTACCCCCCACTTTTTGCCTGATACTGATGCTGACTTGACTGAGAAGTGTGCTGGGACCCTGCTAACCAGGCCCCAGCACCAGTGTTCCTTCACCTAAAATGTACCATTGTATCCACAATTGGCACACCCTGGCATTCAGATAAGTCCCTTGTAACTGGTACTTCTAGTACCGAGGGCCCTGATGCCAAGAAAGGTCTCTAAGGGCTGCAGCATGTCTTATGCCACCCTAGAGACCCCTCACTCAGCACAGACACACTGCTTACAAGCCTGTGTGTGCTGGTGAGAACAAAATGAGTAAGTCGACATGGCACTCCCCTCAGGGTGCCATGCCAGCCTCTCA